>NC_137169.1:102817310-104058268 GCF_951394435.1 Stenella coeruleoalba | reverse complement strand
GGTTTCATCACCATATACTCCACAGACTTAAAAAAGTCCTACAAATTTATGTACATAACTTCAACAGCATAGAGGAAATAGACCAATTCCTCAAAAACCACTATATTAGTTTTCTGTTGCTGTGTAAAAAATTACAGAAACCTAGCAGCAAAAAACAATATAATTTATCATCTGGCTGGGTCCTCTGCTTGCGGTTTCACAAGGCTGTAATTAGAGTGTTTTGGGTTAGTCTCAGCCTACTACTGATAGTTATGGTATAAGCCAGAAGTGCCTGAGGGCTCTTAGCTGAGCCTGTACTACTTGTCATGAGTCCTCACAGACATTTCCCTTTTCAGAGTCAATTCTGTGGTTGGACCAGCCCTTGAGGTTCTTATGATTGCAAAACACACCTCAGCAACAATCATCAGGGAACTTTGAAAAACAAGGTTTATTACTCACACGTCCTTGGAGGGTATATGGCACTCTTGGGACAAAACAGCAAGGTTGCGAGTATAAAGGAGAAAGAGAGAGAGCACAGACCTAGGGTTCTGCCTTTAATGATCTAAGGTGAGGTGCATAGAGTTTCACAGCTTCATACTTTATTGGTGAATTTAAAACATAAGAGCAGGAATCAAAGTGTAGGAAGGGGAAAGCAAGCAGTGAGTCAATTGGTCAGTTATCTAAGTCAACCAGAGCTTTCTGAAAAGGGGAACTTTATGGGTGGAGTGTCCTGGCTCCTTATCTAGTTGGGTAGCTGGCAATGTGTTCATTTGAGATGGATGTCTTTGAAGTGGCTGCCTCAGCAATCAAAAGCTTAATCAGGCCCTTAATTACAATCAAAAAAGCTAATTGTCAGGCCCTTACAGTACACAAAACGTCCAGTGGGCTTCATTCTCATCTGGATGCTTGAATGAGGAAGAATGTGCTCAAGAATGTGAAGTAAGTCAGAAAGAGAAAACAAATACCGTATGCTAACACATATATATAGAATCTAAAAAAAATTTTTTTAAATGGTCATGAAGAACCTAGGGGCAGGACAGGAATGAAGACACAGACTTACTAGAGAATGGACTTGAGGACACGGGGAGGGGGAAGGGTAAGTTGGGACAAAGTGAGGGAGTGGCATGGACATATATACACTACCAAATGTAAAATAGCTAGCTAGTGGGAAGCAGCCACATAGCACAGGGAGATCAGCTCGGTGCTTTGGGACCACCTAGAGGGGTGGGAGGGAGACGCAAGAGGGAGGAGATATGGGGATATATGTATATGTATAGCTGATTCACTTTGTTATAAAGCAGAAACTAACACACCATTGTAAAGCAATTATACTCCAATAAAGATGTTAAAAGAAATAATATAAAAATTAAAAAAATTTTTAAAAAGCTAATTGTCAGGCACTTACAGTACACAAAATGTCAAGTGGGCTTCATTCTCATCTAGTTGCTTGAATAAGGAAGAATGTGCTTCCATGCTCATTCAAGCTGTTGCCAGAATTCATTTCCTTGTACCTGAGTGACTGATGGCTCTGGGTTTTTGATGACTGTTGGCCAGAGGCCACCTTTGGGTCTGAGATGCCACTGCAGTTCCTAGAGGCTGCCTATAGTTCCTTTCCACAGTGAGTTCTCCAACATGAACACTTACATAATTCAGCTCATAAGGAGAGTCTCTAGAAAAAGGCTACTAAGATAAAGTCATGTAACAATTTTATCACAAGACTGACAACCTTTGCCACATAAGGTAACTTAATTATGGGAGTAACATCTCATCAACTTTACCATAGTGGTAAAGTGGTTAGATGCAGGACACAGGTCCTTCCCATACTTAAAGGAAGTGGATTACACAAAGGTGTGAACACCAGGAGGCAAGCAGAATTGGGGGCCACTTTACAGTCTGTCTGACAAAATAATTATAAGCTACTAAAACTCACTCAAGATGAAATAACCTAAATAGTCCTGTAACTATTTTAGAAATAGAATTTGTAGTTTAAAGTCTTTTAGTAAAGAAACCTCCAGGCCAAGATGATTTTACTGTGGAACATTATGAAACATGGATATTAAACATTCATTAAAAAAAAAAACTCTCAGCGAACTGGAAACAAAAGAAACTTGCTCAACCTGAAAAAGAACATCTACCAAAAAAACCCTACAGCTAACATTATAATTAATGGTGGAAAACAGAATGTTTTCCCCTAAGGTCAGAAAAAACTTAGGGATGCCTGCTCTCACTACTCCTATTCAACACTGTACTAGAAGTCCTAGCCAATACAATAAGGCAAGAAAAATAAATTAAAAGATATAGAGATTAGAAATGAAGAAATAAAAATGCCTTTATTCATAGATGACATGATTGTCTTTATAGAAAATCCCAAGATTCTATGAAAAACAAAACCACCTCCTAGAATTAATGTGAGTTTAGCAAGGTGATATTTCTACATTCTAAAATAAACAAATTGGAAAATTAAATGTTTAAGAAATACCATTTATAATAGCTCCAAAAAACCTGAAATACTTAGGTATAAATCTAAAATAATGTGCAGGATCTGTTTGCTAAAAACTATAAAACACTAATAAGAGAGATTTTTAAAGATATAATTAAATGGAGAGTTATATTGTTTTTGGATTGGAAGCTTCACTATAGTAAAGAAGTTAGTTCTCTGCAAATTTATCTATTGATTTAATACAATTACAATAAAAACCCCAGCAGGATGTTTGTAGATAGACAAACAAATATTAAAATGTATATGGAAGAACAAAGACACTTGTTTCAGAATAGCTGAAACAATTTGGGGAAGGAAGAATAAAGTCTGAGAAATTACACCATCTTATTTTAAGACTCAGTATAAAGCTATAGTATAAAATGTGTCATACTGGCAAAGGGAAAGACACACAGATCAGTGGAAGAGGACAGAAGTTCTAGAAGTAGACCCACACAGATATAACCATTTTATTTTAGACAAAAGTACAAAAACAAATGAGTGGGAAAAGGATAGTTTTACAACAAATAGTTTAGAAACAACTGCACATTCATATGCAAAAAATAAACCTCAGCCCATACCTCATATCTTATACAAAAATTAAGACAAAATGAATCATAGATCTAAGTGTAAAACTGTAAGACATTTAGAAGAAAACAGAGGAGATAATCTTCAAGTCCAGGAGTTAGGTAAAGAGTTCTTAGACATGACACCAAGACATGATAAATGAAGGAAAAAATTGATAAATTGGAGTCTATCAAAATTTAAAACTTTTGCTCTGCCAAAGATCCTGTTAAAAGAATAAAAAGACAAGTTACAGGCTAGGATAAATATTTACAAATCACATATCTGAAAAAAGGATTTGTATTCAGAATATATAAAGGATTCTCAACACTCAACAATGAGAAAACAAACTTGAACATATCCTTCAAAAAAGAGCATATATGGATGACAATAATTACATACATAAGAAGATGTTCAACATCATCAGCCATCAGGGAAATGCAAATTAAAATCATGATGAAATACCACTATCCCTCTATTAGAATGGCTAAAACTTAAAAAATAAACCGATAATACCACGTCAATACTAGTGAAGAATGCAGGGCAACTGGAACTCTCATACATTTTTGGCAGGAATGCAGTATGGTACAACCATTCTGGAAACAATTTGGCAGTTTCTCATAAAGTTAAACGAATGACCCAGCAATCCCACTCCCGGGTATTTACCTTAGAGAAATGAAGACTTATGTTCACACAAAAACCTATGCAGGATTGTTTATATCAGTTCTATTCATAATAACCAAATAAAACAATCCAAATGTCCTTCAACAGGTGGGTGGATAAACAAACTTTAGTACATCAGTAGAGTGGAATGCTAGTCAAAGATAAAAAGGAATGAACTATTGATATAAGCAACAACTTGGTTGAATCTACAAGGCATTATGCTGAGTGGAAGAAGTCAGCTTCAAAAGGTATGTATGGTTCCATTTTATGACATTCTCTAAAAGACAAAACTATAGTTAGTTCACTGAGGACAGATCAATGGTTGCCAGGGCATAGGAGTGGGGTGAGTTTAATACTCTTTAGGAGTACATAAGGGAGCATTTTTGGAGGTAATAGAGCTATTCTGTGTCCTGATGGTAGTGATTACATGAATCTATACATGCATCAATATTAAGATTCAAAGAACTACTCCCCATAAAAGTCAATTTGACTACATTATAATTTAAAATATAAAATTAAAAACAAAAACAATAATGCTGTGTTTAGAGTGTGATGACAACTCTTTACCTTGGCAATCAAAGAGAAGTTAACTTAAAAATTTGATATTTGAGCAAAAGGCCTGAATGATGAAAAGTTTTCAGAAAGAAAGTCTAACCATCAGCTTCAGTTAAGAAGTGATATATATAGTAGCTTTCCAATAAATGTTCCTGGATGATAAAAAATGAATGGACTAATGAATTCTAGTAAGTGTCTTTTAGAAACCATGTCTTTGTGTAACATTAATAGTTACAGATGTCATACATATTAGCAGTGCCATGAGGGAACAGAATGTATCTTATAGGTTCCTACTTCTTTCTCTATATATTCAGATGACTCTGGCAAGGAATATAGGTGAACTTTAGAACATAATCCTAGGAAACAAATGATAAACAGACAAGAAAGAAAAAGAGGGGAAAAAAGCCTCTATATCATACCAAACAACAGGATAAAACCTGAAAAAGTTGGATGTTTATAAACGTCTTGCAAGTATACAATAAGTACATGACAAATATTTGCCATTCTGTAGATACAGCCCAGTGCGTGATGGCTGGGAAGAGACCGTGTATTTACAATCTTTGGACAAAAACGAGCTTAAAGGACATTGATTTACATTGTATTTCACACTCAGCTAAATAAATGTGAGTTCAACCATAACCCATGCTCCAAATCAATATTCCATTGCCCTTTCCCAAGAGTTTAGAACCTTTATACTACTTCTCCTCATTTACCTAAATATGGTCTTTATTCATTCACCTATATAAGCCCAACCTTGTGTTCAAAAAACTAATTTGCCCCACCAGGCTGCAAGTATTCAATTCAGCTTAAGAACTTAGCTTCTACAGAACATAAATGGTACAACTCCTTGGAAAACCATGCCTCTCTAGTAGATAAGTCCTTGCTTTTCACGAATAAGAACAGATTTATTATTTTACTCCTCTCCTCCTCCCTGTTCAATGTTCTTTTCTAGTTAAGAGAGTTCATTTCAGGATCTGCCTGGTGATTTGAGGAATATAATCACCTCTGCATTTTAAGAGAAAAACGACAAAACCTTCCCTCTTCCTCAGACTACAGTAAAAGATCCTAAGAGAAAAGGGGGTGGGAAGGAGTGTGGACAAATAATTGTGCTTGCATTTGACTACAAATGTAAACTATGGAGTAGTAGGGACACCCATGGGACTCTCCTCCATTTATTTATTAATTCCACGTGTAATTATTAAACAACTGCTGTATACAACTATTCTCAGCATTAGACTAAATAGGCTGATGCTAATCAACAAGTCAAATGGGATTCCAATTCTTTGTTTGGGGGGGGATTTCAAATTCTTGACTAATTTATACAAAAAAATCCCACTCTCCTATCCATCTCTGTTTACAAAAATACACTCTCACTATATTTGAGGAAAGTGAGAGAGACTCTCCTATGGGCTCCCAAGCCCACTGATGAAACTTGGGTGACAGAATCAGTAATTCACAAAGCCAGAGTTCAGGGATCTTATAAGTACATTTTTTTCCTTTTAGGAATGAAAAATCTGAGGTTGATCGTGGGAACTTTGTCAGGGTCACACAGCCTGTGAGTAGTAGAACTATATGAAATCCAGGTCTCTTAAGTGACATCCATTGCTTTTTTACTCTGATCCACCTTATAGTATATATTTCAAGGAGACAGAAAAAAATATTTCCCTGCAAAGAATTCAGCTGTCTGAGCCTGAGGTCAAATTTGAGTTGATTTCTCTCATCCTGAACTTCACCTTGCTTAAAGATTTTGGTGGTCTTTTTTCCATTGACTTTATTTTTTTAACTCTTCAATTATCCTGTAAGTCTCCAAGTCTTGGCCTGGCCTGAC
Organism: Stenella coeruleoalba; assembly: GCF_951394435.1. Lineage (NCBI taxonomy): Eukaryota > Metazoa > Chordata > Mammalia > Artiodactyla > Delphinidae > Stenella > Stenella coeruleoalba. Next base: position 104,052,203 of record NC_137169.1, on the reverse strand, counting down.
TTACATGGATCATGGTGCCCTATGCCCCTACTCGGCAATCCCTGCCCTCTGAAACATGTCTTCCTGCCAATCCCAATGCAAACCACCTTTTCTACTTTTGTCTTACCTCTGGGCATCTGCTATTATTTACCACTCAATTATCTGGCTATTTGTCTACTTCAAAATGCATTTTAGAACTAGTGTGTCTGACACTGATCTGTAAGTGGAATAACCTGGACTCTATAGGCCTAGGACTACATTATTTGACTGGACTTTAGCCCCCGCCCCCCAAAAAAGATAATCTACAATCTCCTAAATATCCATTCAGAGTGGAGTTGAAAGGAAAACCTGAGGTTTCTAAGGGGAACAGGGAAGCCTGCAAAAATTGCAAGTTGGGTGTATACCAAAACAAGGCAGCCTAACAGACTTTGCAAACTCCAAGGCACCTACAAAGTTGTTCCCTAAATATATTTGAAGACAAATATGATGGTTATGGTGATGCTCAGGAATAAAAACAAACTGGCAAAGTAGTTGAGTGACATCTTTATCTTGGTATTTATTGAAAAGTTTTTAGCAAAATTTGCAGTCCAAATTATTTTCTGAAATGGTCATTCCAGTAGTACTGGATCAGAGTAGGCCCCTCCATGACAATGATCCTTACTGAGACCCCATCCCCATCCCTAGACCATGTAACAATGGACAAAAAGTGGGCACATAGGCCTGTTATTGGGATTAAGAAATAGAATACAAAGCTGGAAAGGGAAAAATAATGAAGAAACCCCAAACACAGTATAGTAATAAAGGATATGTGTAACTCTGAAGTCCAAAATTGATGAATTTTATTTATAGTACCTCCCTAGAATTCACTGGACCAATTCAAATGTCTATTTACCGTATTATAGTACTTTACAGTTTGAAAAGAGCTCTCATATACCTCATTTGATTCTCATTTGACATGTACTTGTTTAACAAGGACTGTGATTATCAACCTGCTAACCTGCTTTTCATTAAGCACTCCATAGGCCAATCTGCTTTTATGACCATCTTGATTATAACCCACATGTTAGGATAAAGCATCACTCTGAGAATTAAAAAAAAAAAAACGAACCCAACTGGCAGATTCCACTTCAATTCAAAAGGTAGCACAAGATCATTGGAGGAAAAAAAATTAATGCTGTTATGTTAAACTAATCAGCGAAATTGGTGTCAAAGTACTGTTAGAGGATCGGGTAGAAGGAGAATTGCCACCTTGGAGCATTCTAAGAAGAGCGGCTCTTTTGGAAAATGAATCATAGTTTGTTTCCGTTATTTCCTACTTGAAGGGTGTAAATTGATTTGCTACTTCTTCTTGGTCCTCCTGTCACATTTGGGCTCTGCTCTAATCAGTTACCACTTGGCCATCCACTTGCAACCTCTCCAAAATTTAACATCTCTTATTCATTATCTCTTTTCACATTTATTTACGATTACAAGTTTAAGCTTAAGAGAATTCCATTACTATCATTATATTGTGACCTCAAGAGGAAGATACATGCACCACCCCAATGTTCATTGCAGCATAACTTACAATAGCCAGGTCGTGGAAGCAACCTAAATGTCCATCGACAGATGAATGGATAAAGAAGATGTGGTACATATATACAATAGAATATTACTTAGCCATAAAAAAGAATGAAATAATGCCATATGCAGCAACATGGATGGATCTAGAGATTATCGTACTAAGTGAAGTAAGTCAGAGAGAAAAGACATATCATATGATATCATTTATATGTGGAATCTAAAAAAATGATACAAATAAACTTATTTACAAAACAGAAAGACTCATAGACAGAAAACAAACTTACAGTTGCCAAAGCGAAAAGGGGGGAAGTGGGAGATAAATTAGGAGTTTGTGATTAACAGATACACACTATTATATATAAAATAGATAAACAACATGGGCCCACTGTATAGCAGAGGGAACTATGTTTAATATCTTGTAATAACCTATAATGGAAAAGAATCTGAAAAAAATATATATCTGAATCACTGTGCCATACACCTGAAGCTAATACAACATTGTAAATCAACTATATACTGCCATAAAAAAAGAGGAAGCATATATCAAAATGGGGAAAAATTTTACTTTCTACAAGGTAAAGCTGATAACAAAATACTCTGATACAATGGAATTTTTTTACAACTCCTAAACTTCATGTGGAAGTATGAAAGATGGAGTTTCTAATTGTCCTCTTAATTTCTATAAACATTTTAATGAAACTTCAGGAAAACATAAAAAAAATTGTTGATAAACTGTCAAAATACAAACTATACATTGCTCAGCTATCTGCATATTTGGCAGACAGTGCAAATGTAAATTTTGGCAAATTCCATTCAGCCTTTAACTTTTTCTGAAGAAAAGGAAAAGATCTTATGCTGCTGAAAAGGGATATGATTTGCTTACAAGTGATACTGAGACTTTCATAATGTAAGTTTTTGGTTACTCTGAAGTTTCCATAAAGTGTGTAGAAGCACTTAATGAGATTTTTGACATTCTGGAAGGTGGAGATACCCTGCTTAGACATGAGCCTACAAGATGGCTGTGATTACTGGCAGCCATGGAAATGATGTTAAAATGTTAGCGTGAAGTAAAATCATATTTCAAGGTGTGGATATGAACAATATCCTTATCTAATTTAGAAATATATTGAGGATGGAAATGGAGAAAATAATTATAGTAAAAATTCATATGCTTTTTTTTTCAAAATTGTTTGTGAAGAGGGCCTAAAGAGCCTAGAAAAGGATGAACTAACTGTACCTGAGTTGTTTGTGTTATATAGGTAGTGACAAAAATTCATACCGTTGGATATAAAACTGCTTTAGAAAAAAAAAAATAGAGTTACCATAATAGGACAATCACATTAAATAGCACTTTTTCAATTTCTTTTCTAAAACTGTACTTATTTTGAATTCAATTTCATAAGTTCAAAAACTTCTGTGCTTAAAAACAATCTTCTCTGAAAGAGAGCTTTCACTTATGATGACATTCAATGTGCTTCAGAGTTTTTTTTTTAAATAATGGACCTTTTAGAGGCGAATAGTACATTAGTTTCCTATTGCTGCATAACATATTACTGCAAACTTAGTGGCTTCAAGCAACACTCACTTACTGTCTCACAGTTCTGTAGATCAGACATCCAAACACATGTTACTGGGTCCTCTGCTGAGAGTCTCACAAGTGTGAAATCAAGGTATCAGCCAGTTCATGATCCTTATCCAAGCTCACAGGTCTCTACTTTCTTTATGTTTATTGTCTGGGGATGCTCTTGGCTCCTATGAGTAGCCTGCTGTCACATGCCAATCTGGCCCTCTCTACAATACAGCAACTTACTTCTTCATGTCCAGCAGAAGAGTGTCTCTCTCACTTTGAATCTCGGCCTACAGGAAGGCTCCAGTCCCTCTAAAGTGCTCCCCTGATTAAGTCAGGCCCACCAAGGATAATTTCCCTTCTGATTTACTCAAAGTTAAATGATTTTCACAAAGTTAAGTTTGCAAACTCCTTTCACCTCTGTCATATAACTATAGGAGTAAACTACATAATATTCAAGGTGAGAGGTTTATAAATGGCATGAACATAAGGGGACAGAAATCATGGGAATCGCAAATACACTATATGATGGATTTACAGATGTAAAGGACTTAATTGACAAACAGTTGTTCTACCAAAACAAGAATATAGTTATAGAGTGGATGTACATTTTTGGAGAGCTAGAAACTAATTCCTAAAAAATCTAAAAATTTTCTGTTGTTAATAAGGAAAATTCTAAGTGTACCATCCAACAAGTATTCTTGACAGGATATAACAGATTGATATCATCACACTGGACTGACACAAAGAATCAAATGTAATGTGGGTTTGATAAGAGCACAGCTGTAAGTCAAAGAAAATTTTACATCTGACTCTATTAAATTTTACCACCATATAAAAGAAAAGACTGTCCAAAAGGCTGAAGGCAGTTCAAAGAAATATTATTAGAAAAGAAAGCAGAAAGAGTAAATAGCATAGTAAACTATATTAAAAAAATAAAGCAATTATTGACTCTAGGGAAAATAAAAAGTGGCACAAGAATGGAAATAAAATCATTGTCTTGTTTTTAGCTTACTTGTGAATAATATTTCAACAGTCCCAAAACAAACAATAAGCTATTTTAAGAGAACTGGAGAGGGCAAATGCATTCATGTCAGGGAAGAAGATATAATAGAGGTTAAGTTTCATTTTCCACTGTGAAAAGTCAGTAGAGGACTACTAACTAAAATTGAAAAACCAACAAATGGCAGTATAAGGATGGTAATTAGAAATCTGGAGTCAAATATAAGAAACAGGTGAAAGAGTTGCAAGTGTGACTGCCACTCAATGTAGTATACTGGGAGATAGGGGGACAAGGAATTTCTTTTCTCTTTTAAGCCTTGTAGTGCTATTTGATTTTTTTTAAAGACTGCACATTGATAAAAAACAAAAACTAAAGAAAACACTGAAGTATTTCTTTAGAGACACTGACAGAGGCAGAAATAGGACTTTTTGTAAAGAACAGGTACTACTAGAACGGTATGCATTAGCTCTCTCAATTCTCAGTTCATGAGATATGAGATATCTCATATCATGAGATATGATATTTCCTACTCAAGAAATCAAAATTTCAAGAGAATAAGTACACTGGCCAAAGTCACACACTTATTAAGTAGAAGTCAGGTTTCAAACCCAGACTTTAAAATCATGACTCTTAGAAAGATGAATACAATATTCATAGGGAAAGCTGGTATTTTAGATGTAACATGAAACAATGACAGAATTAGAATATGTGGAAACATGAAGGAAGAATATTCCAAGCATAGTGAATAGCTTTAAAAAAACCAGAGTTGAAAGGTGAAGAAGGATTATAGGCAAAGGACTCATTTGACTAAGAGTGGGAGGTGAAATTCAAGGCCAGGTACAGAATTTCTTAACAATGTTTATCGCCGTTTTAGGCTACATTCATTTTTTCTGTTTTATTTATTTTTATTGAAATGTACTTGACATATAATATTATGCTATTTTTATGTGTACTACATAGTGATTTTATTCACATACATTCTGAAATGATCACCATAGTAAGTCTAGCAACCAACTGTACTGAAAGTTATTATTATCCCAGCTTTCTTTTTGTTTCCATTTGCATAGAATAACTTTTTCCATCTCCTCACATTAAGTCATTGTGTGTTTTTAGATATGAAGTGAGTCTCCTTTAGGCAGCATATAGCTGGGTCTTTTTTTATTTTCCATTCAGACACTCTATGTCTTTTGATTGGAGCATTTAGTGCATTTACATGTAAAGTAATTATTGATAGATATGTACTTATTGCCATTTTGTTGACTGATTTCTAGTTGTTTTTGTAGTTCTTTTTTGTTCCTTTCTTTTGATCTCATCTCTTGTGCTTTGGTGACTATATTTGGTGTTATATTTGGATTGTTTGTCTTGTGTATCTATTACAGGTTTTTGGTTTGTGGTTACTATGAGGTTAATATATAACTATAAATTTATACATAACTATGTATAGTTACTTTAAGTTCATGATCTCTTCAGTTTGAATGCATTCTAACTACCCTGAATGCCCCCTCCCACCCACATTTAATGTTTTTTATGTCATATATTACATCTTTTGATCTGTGTGTCCGTTAATATTTATGTGAATATAGATGATTTTACTACTTTTGTCTTTTAACCTTCCTACTAGCTTTATAAATGGTTATTACTTTTACTATATGTTTGCCTTTACCACTGAGATTTTACCTTTCATAATTTTCATATTTCTAGTTGTGGCCTTTTATTTTCCACTTAGATAAGTCCCTTTAACCGTTTTTTAAAAGCTGGTTTGGTGGTGCTGACTTCTTATAGCGTTGCTTGTCTGTAAAACTGTTTATCTCTCTTTCAGATCTGAATGATAACCTTGGTGGGTATTTTTGCTTGTAGGTTTTTTCCTTTCATCACTTTAACTATATTGTGCCACTTCCTTCTGGTCTGCAGAGTTTCTGCTGAAAAGTCACTCTATGCTCTTATGGAAGTTCCTGTCTTTGTAACTGTTGTTTTCTTGCTGCGTTTAAGATTCTCTATGTATCTTTAATTTGCTATTTTAATTATAGTGTATCTTGGTGTGGACCTCTTTGGGTTCATCTTGTTTGGGATTCTCTGTGATTCCTGGACCTGGATACCTGTTTTCTTTCCCAGGTTAGGGAAATTTTCAGCTATTATTTCTTAAATAAATTCTGTGCCCCTTTCTCTCTCTTCTTCTTCTTCTTCTGGGACCCTTATGATACAAATGTTCTTACACTTGATGTTGTCCTATCATAGGTCTCTTAAACTATCCTACTTTCTTTTAATTCTATTTATCTATCTATGTATCTATATATCTATCTATTTATTTATTCTGTTCTGTTTGAGTGATTTTCACTACTTCATCTTCCAGATTGCTGCTCTATTCCTCTATATTAGCTAACCTACTCTTAATTCCTCCTGGTATATTTTTTATTTCAGTTATTTTATTCTTCAGCTCTGAGTCTTCTCTATATTTTCTAACTCTTTTGAAATTCTCACTGTGTTCATCCATTCTTCTCTTGAGTTCAATGAGCCTCTCTGGGATCACTACCTTGAACGCTTCATTAGCTAGAATGTTTATTTCCACTCTGCTTAGTTCTTTTTCTGAGAGTTTGTCTTGTTTCTTCAAATTTTTCAAACATATTCCTCTGTCTTCTCATTTTACCTAATTTTCTGTGTTTATTTCTATGTATTAGGTAGGTCAGTTACATTTCTTGACCTTTGAGAAGTGGCCTTATGTAGGAGCATCCTATGGAGTTCAGCAGCTCACTCCCCTCTGATTACCAGAGTGATATGACCCAGAGGTGCCCCCTATGTGGGCTGCTAAGCCCCCGTCTGTTGTGGTGGGGCTGAGTACTATGAGTATAGGCAGGTATAGCCCCTGGCCCTTTTGGCTACAAGGTCCTGCCTCGTGTGGGCCTGCTGGAAGGCAGGGCAAGTTTCCTGCATGTTTGGCTGTGCAGTCTGGGGGAAAGCTGCTGTCAGAGCACTGTCCATAGGGTCAGGACCCTGAGTGGCTGGGATTACCACCTAGGGGGCACAGGGCTGGTGCTCACCTGCTGCTAGGGGGAAGATTCCAAAATGGTGCTGGTCAGTGCTGGTGTCATCATGGTAGAACAAGCTCCCCAAAATGACTGCTCCCTGTGTCTCCATCCCCAGGGGGAGTCCTAATTGTCTCCTGCCTCCCTAGGAGGCTCTCCAAGATCAGCAAATGGGTCTGACCCAGGCTCCTTTTAAACTACTGCCTCTGTGCCAAGACTCAGAGCATGAGAGATTTTGTGCACGCCCTTTAAGAGTGGAGTTATCTATTTCCTGTAGCCCTCTGGCTCTCTGGAATGTAAGTCCAGCTGGTTTTTCAAAGCCAGATGTCTTCCCTGGTGCAGGTCCCCTGGCCAGGGAAGACCAATGTGGGGCTCAGACCCCTCACTCCTTGATTGTGTGATTGTGATATTCTTCCTATTTGTGGTTCACCAACCTGCAGGTGTGGGTCCTGACTATGCTGCATCTCTACCCCTTCTAACTGGTTCATTTGGTTCCTTCTTTATTTTTAATCATGAAAACTCTTTCCTGCTAGTCTTCAGGTTGTTCTCATAAATAGTTGCTCTGTAAGTAGTGGTAATTTTGGTGTGCCCGTGGGAGATGAGTTCAGGGTCTTCCTACTTTGTTATCTTGGCCATACTCCCCATTTTTCTGTTTCAAATTTCTGCGTTTCCCAGTCTTTTAAAAATTCCTCATATTGACACAAAGCTGGTCACATACAGTACTAACTATACTTATCTGGAGGGAAATGGAAACAAGAGCATTCACATTTAACATAGGCATATACATATACATAAATATATACAGTTAACAAAAAAGTTCACATTTCTTATCTCATTAGATTATCACAATAAACCTCAACTCTGAGGCCAGTTATTATTATTATTACATTTATTCCACAGAAGACAAACTACTACTAAGAGGTTAATACAGCTGCAAAGGTTGTTATACAGTTGGTAAGAGGTTCAGCCAGGGTTTGAACTTGGGTCTTTTGATCCCCATTCACAGTGTTCTACCAATTATCATACACTATCTTCTCCTCTAAACACCTATGAATACTTTTATATTCTTGCACAATACCACCAAGTAAACTAAAAAAGAGGAACAATACCTTGTTGTTGAGCAAGATAAGGTAGTTTGGATACTGACTTAGGAGTTCTGTTCCTAAGCCTGTTCTTAGCTGATCAGTCTCAAATCAGGCCGATGACACAGATACAAAACAACTATTCAACCTAGTGTTTTAAAAATTCAGCAAAATTCAGACCAAGCAACTGGAAAATTATATTTTGCAGTTGTCAAATATCTACTCAAGCCTGAACATCAGAAAGACATTCAATCATCCAGATGTTTTTAAATGGCTGGACACTTTACAACATGACTACCAAATATATAATTGATTGAATGCTTTATAAACATACAGATGTTTTAAACTTCAAATGTAGTCTTTAAGTTATTATGGATGAGTTATCTCCTTCCTTTTTTCCACCTGTAATAGTCAACCACTCTCACAAGATGCTTAAATACGGTGAGGTCCATTGAGAAAGTTCATAGCCTCAGATGTGAAAAATGTTAATTTTCCAGCTGGATATTCATATGGTCAAAATAATGTATTACCATCATGGGATGGGTTATGAAGAATCCTAACATTTCATTTGTAAGTAATTAACAATGGCCCACCCACTGGAACATGGGGGCTGATTTTGTTTTCCAAATTTTTCCTGTTCAAATTGTATCCATTTTTTGCCTTGCAAATAATTATATTCTTCTAGAAGTTACATCCTGTCTTCTACTCTTTAGCAATAAAAGAGCACACAGAAAAGAGGAGGAAAGATAAAGCAATATATCAAGCCACATCCTTCATTTGCCTCTACCTAATTCCTGCCTTTTTCAGGAGAAGATCTACTGCCAGTACTCTTATTATGACCCTGTAAGGAGTTTCTTGGCCTCTAACATCAATCAACCCATTAAGGTTTTTCTTTCATTGACGACTGAGTCCCAGCGAATGAAACATTGTACGAAATGTTGTAGTAAATAGTAAAAGAGAGGAATAATATCATAAAGCTTTGAAGTTTATATTCTCCTATTCTTCTTAGTTCAATATTTATAATAGCTTTGAAAGACTGAGAATGTAATGCCCATTTTATCTATGAAGCCACTGCAGCTCAGAGAAGTTAAGTAACTTAAGGAAATGAGTCTTCAACCCAGACCTTACTCCAAATCCCATGTCTCTTTCAGTAGACTAGGTTTTCTAATATTGTGCTCAATGAAAATCCTGGGTCTTGAGATGTTAATTAAATGTCTTGTGAAAAGGATTGCTGTGACTGAATGTTTGTGTCCCCCCGGACCCCAAATTCCTATGCTGAAACCTAATCCCTAATTTGATGGTGTCTGGAGGCAGGGTCTTTGGAAGGTGATTAGGTCATGAAGGTAGAGCCTTCATGAATGGAATTAAGACCCTTATACAAGAGACTTCTGAGAGGTCCCCTCCCACTTCCACCCAGTAGAAGCAAGAAAATAACCAAAGATGGCCATCTATGAATGAGGAAGCTGAACCCTCACCAGACACTAAATCTGTGGGTAACTTGATCTTGGACTTCGCATGTTCCAGACCTGTGAGAAATAAATATCTGTTGTTTATAAGCCCCCTAGTCTGTGGTATTTTTGTCACAGCAACCCAAATAGACTAAGACAAGGATCCTTCTTGGAAAAACACTTTATAGACTCAGTTTAACTTTACTTAACAACATTTCCCAAACTTGTTTGGCTATGAAGGTTTTTGCCAAAAACACTTATTAAATTCTTATAGTCCTAGCATTCCATAGAACAAAATGGTGCACTAGTTATTACAGACTTGTTCTTAATTAGAGCTTACGGTCATAATGATCAGCATATCCTCCTTCATTTCCTTTTAGAAATTTTTTTCTCATCTCCTTGCCATCAGCTAAGATCAGGTACTCCCGTATTATTTTCATGATGTGCCTCTTTAATCTAGTCTTCTGTTATTCTTTTTTCTTATTGTCTGCCTAAATTTTATTTCACTAAAGCTACCTCCCTCCTTTGTTCTATATCCCGTCCTTTATTTTATGCCCCACGCCCATTTTTGGTTTTCATTAACACACTTTATTTTTTCTGAGATACTGTCTTGCTCTTTTTATGGAAGCTTTGCTACTTAAAAGTGTAGTCTGAGAACCAGCAGTATCAGCATTACTTGGGACTTTGTTGGAAACGCAGAATCTAAGGCCCTACTGCACACATAATCAATCAGAATAAACTTTTAGACAGAATTCCTAGGTAATCCCATGAACATGGAGGACTGAGGAAACCCTGCTTTATCATAGTATTTAAGCCCTCCCTTGGCTCTTTAATAACTAGGTCCTCAAAGCAATGAAAAGATTAGTTGTGAAGAGTAGGTCCCATGATGAGTGAATTATATATAGATTATTAAACATGCATGTTTACACATACTTCTACAACTACAATTATTATGTCATTTAGCTACTACATATATTTCAAAATTTCCCATAGAAGTCATGATAAAGTCTAAGCTCCACAGCATAAAAGACCCTCATGATCTATTCCTACTTAGCCTGTCAGCCTCATCTTTACCATCTTTCCCCCAGATTCCACCATTATTTATGTTCCAGCCATACTGAATGACTGGAATTTGTTAAACAGTCTGTGTTTTTTCTCTTGTCTTTGGTACTTTGTTCATTCAGCCCTCTCTGTCTGGTATGCTTTGCCTTTCCTCTTCACCTGGCCTATGCCTACTTGTCTTTTAAGGTCCCATCATAGGTGGCAATGCCTCTGAATATCATTATCTGATCCCTACACACCCTTTAGATTCATTTATTTCCTCAATAAGTACTGATTACATGCCAATCAGGTACCAGCTACCTCTATTATAGCACTCAACATGATATGTTACAATTGTTTGACTTATTGTCCTTACTAGATCAGGAATTCTTTGAGGACAGAACTATCTTCATTCATCCAATAAATATTTGTTAAGTACCTCAACTACATGTTTTATAAATGGTGTCACATACTGAGATGTATACATGAAAGTCCTTCATTAAAAGGATAAGGGAGAGGGACTGATTGATATCCTCACTGTACCCTCTATGGGATATGAGAGACTTCATCCTAGTCTTTTTCAGAACAGCTTCAATTCAAAATTTTCACTCCTATATCCTCCAAAGTTTCCTAATTTTTAGTTAAAAAGTATAGCCACCATAATAATCAAACGCAGTATTCTCATCTTGAAAAATTAGACAAAGACTTAAATCTGGGTATGTTGTGTTATAGGAAAGATTATACATGACAGGAGGGACACAGGCTATAGCAAAAAGGAATATGGCTCTGGGGCTAGACTTTCCTGGTACAAATCACCATTGTAATGCTAACCTGTTTGACCTTAGCCAACTTACTTCAACTTGCTAAGACTCAATGTGCTCATCTATAAAGTGAGAATAATAACAGTACCTCTAACTTATAGAATTATTGAGGGATTAAATGAAAAAATGCACACAGCACTTAGGGCAGGGACTGGAATAAAATAAATGTTCAATAAATGTTTATTACTGTTGCTATTTATGCATGGCGTTTATATTTGCACTAAGTTTACAAAGCAACGTTATACCACCACAAAAAGGTATTGCTGCTGGTAGAAAATTTGGGGCTCCTTGCCATATATTGGAGACAACAGTTTATCCTCTTTCGTTCTCCAAGAAAAAAAACAAAAGGAAACAAGAGTCTTTAATAGTTGTAGTCCACTCAGTTTACCCAAAGACTCCCCAGACCAGCTGAAACAAATTGAAGGCAGCCAACTGCAAGGCTGTAAACAAACTACCATTACTGCACAAACCATAGGAAATTCCAAAAAATTGTGAGAAAGTACATTCGACACTCATTCAACACTCAAGTCCTTGGCTTGGGACAAGAACAAAAATGTTCTCAAGGACAGTAGAGACCTTTTCCATTGTTCAACTCAGTATTCCACTTAGGACTTAATGACAGAAGGCATTGCAGTTGTAATTATTCTCCTCTGGGTCCTACGTGGGCCACCCTCCAGCAGATTCTCTGCAGCCCTGCCCAAGCCCTGTAGAAGAGAAAAGGCACAAAGGGGGATGTTTGTGGCCAGACTGTCTCCAATTAGTCAGAATGAGAACAATGATTGGCTTTTCCTCTGGGCCAGCCTGGAAAAAAATCCTACACAGTTGGGTGGGATGGGAAAGAAATTTTTGGCCAATGGATCAAATTCCAACAATCTTCAGGAATCTATATTGACTATGACCCATTCTACCGAAGCAGTCAGAGCCCCAGAAACTCAGAGGTACGTGACAATGATGCTAGAAAGGATAGTGTGGCTACTAAACCATGGCTATCAAAGACTACAGCACTTAAAATTCACCTGTGTGACTAACAAACGTAAGGTAGATAGCTAGTGGGAAGCAGCCGCATGGCACAGGGATATCGGCTCGGTGTTTTGTGACCGCCTGGAGGGGTGGGATAGGGAGGGTGGGAGGGAGGGAGACGCGAGAGGGAGGAGATATGGGAACATGTGTATGTGTATAGCTGATTCACTTTGTTATGGAGCAGAAACTGACACACCATTGTAAAGCAATTATACCCCAATAAAGATGTTAAAAAAAAAAATTCACCAGTGTGCTTGTTTTAAAACGGCAAGTTCCCATCCCTGGTAAACTGAGTCAGTAGGCCTGGGACACGGCCCAAGGATCTGAAATTTTGACAATTATCCCTCCTCTCCCAGAATAATTCTGTTCCAGGTGATCTGCACATCTAAGTTTAAGGGGGTAAAAAATTGCCCAGAATGGATTCTGGGGACTGGCTGCTAAACAGTCTGACGCCCAGGTCAGATGAAGCTGACATTCCACATCATATATAATAAAATTATGCTAAGACAGTTATGACTGATAGTTAGCATTGGGTTTAAGAAATAATGACCAAAATTAAAGTCAAACATCAGATTCAAATTCTAGCTCCTGTACCTCAGGACTGGAAACATAATTTTCTAAGACTCCTGATCCTCCTAATACGGTGAGGAAAAACATGGTGGTTGTTTTGAGTAAGTGAGGCACTGTATATAAATATGCTTGTAAATTGTAAAGTGCTCAACAAATATTTGTTGTGGTGATTAATATGACTCTGAGAACTAAATGCATTTTCTAAAAATTTATTTATTTTTGGCTGCGTTGGGTCTTTGTTGCTGCACACAGGCTTTCTCTAGTTGCGGCGAGTGGGGGCTACTCTTCGTTGCAGTGCACGGGCTTCTCATTGAGGTGGCTTCTCTTCTTGCAGAGAATGGGCTCTAGACGCATGGGCTTTAGTAGTGTGGCATGTGGGCTCAGTAGGTGTGGCTCGCGGGCTCTAGAGTGCAGGCTCAGTAGCTGTGGCGCATGGGCTTAGCTGCTCCGTGGCATGCGGGGTCTTCCCAGACCAGGGCTTGAACCCATGTCCCCTGCATTGGCAGGCGGATTCTTAACCACTGCACCAGCAGGGACACCCCAGAACTAAATGCATTTAACAGTGGGATTCTAACAGTTCTAAGAACTAAGCCATAGAAACATTTGACTAATAGAGATTTTAAAGCCACTAATAAATAGATTTTAAAGCAAGTGAGGGGCTATTTAGGGTCTCCAAGTCTCAGTATATAGCAGTATATATTACTAATATGTACATATATATTTATGCATATGCACATAAGTATACAGACATACATATGCAGCATATATGACAGGTGGTTCAAGGCCCCAGCTCCTTCAATGACCTTGGCTCACTCATTATTTTCTCAAGTCCTTAAACTTCAGTGAGCACAGTCCAATGAAAAACTCCTGTGACAACTTTTCCACTTTGTTTTATAAACCTATCCACTCACTAGTCACTGCTTTAATTCTTTTAAACTGTGGAGAATTTTCTAGCCAGCTCTAAGTCTAGAGGAACATCTGAGTTATTGGGTCTGGCTCAACCCAGAACGCTGTAGGCTCCTGGGAAAATACCTCAGCACCCAGCACTAAGACTGGGCTCCACAGGAGCTCCTTCTCTGGGCCTTGATACTTGAGCAAATCCAGACAACATTTGGCTATAGCTTATGTGAGAGAGAAGGAAAAATGGGGATAAAAACTGGGGGCAAAGAAGGAAATAACGTAAAGAAAAGAATTGAGAAAGAAGAGTCCCCAAGAAACTCTAGCCAAATACATTTAATAATTTTTACATCTGGTGGGGAAATAGCCAGGAAAGAACCCCTATGTAGGTGGTGGGTCCTGAGGGAATGTCAAGTTGATGAAGCTATCGTTCACATGCTCCAGGTTTGGCTTCCCTCACCTACCCCCGCTCTCACAAGCTGTTCCTTAGATTAGCAAAGGGTCTCCTCTCTGCAAATGTACCTTTAAATATCTAGATCCTCTGTAGCCCCGACGCCTCAGCCTTCAGGAGAACAGGGGGCTTAAGTCAAATGTCTGCTCAGGGGAAGAAATTCAGAGGAAATGGATACTTAACCTCCACTGTACCCAGTATATCACACCTTCCTCACAGCCCAGAGGAGGCCCCAAAGAGTAAGGTATGTTGAGTGCTTCCAAGCCAGAGTGCTGGCGATGCTGGAAGTTGGTGACCATACTGTGCATAGACACACAGAGGAGAAAGCTGGTGGGTTGTAAAGGGAAGTCCAGGGTGGCTTTCACTTTTATTAGTTGTGTGCCCTAAAGCAATTTGCTTTAACCTCTCTCCACCCAGTTTCTTGATCTATCTAGTAAAATGGACAGTATCTGCTCCTACTCTAACAGCATAGGATTGCTGAGAAAATTAAAGTCAAAATTCAGTATGAAACGGCATTTGGCCATGAACTCATGATGTGTTCTCTTCCTCATTCTTACAAAGAATCAAAGAACACATAGAACAAAATAAAAATTTAATGACAACATTGAAAAGTAGAACTGATCATTAGCTATCCCTCCCTATTCGTCTCTATCAGTATTCTAGTGCAGCATCAGCTACTGCTGGACAACTGGAACAGAAAACATAGATGATTTCCTGGCTTCTGCTATTGGTCCCCAATAGATCATTTTCTATAGAAAGTAAATAAGATTTCTAAACAATTTATTATGAAATATGTCATGCACACAAAAGAGTATATATAATGTGTATGTAGAGTTTAAGAATAATAAGGAAACATCCAGTTTACTAGATTTTCACCAATACCTACAGCTTCCTGTGGGTCCCTTTCTGACTATATTCCCGTCCCTTCTCCTGAAAGCCAATCACAATGCTATATTTTGTTTTATTATTTCCTTACTTTTCTTTATATCATTACCACAAAGGTATGTGTCCTCAAATAATAAACTGATTAGTTTTGCCTCTTAAATTTCATTTAATGGAATCATCCTAAGTCCTCTTTTGTTACTTGCTTTTTACTGTTCAATGTTATGTTCCTGAGATTCATGCATATTTGATGCATATAGCCCTTTAAATTTCACCATTGTATAATATTCCATTGCATGGATAAATATAATTTATCTTTTCTTCTATTCATATACATATGGGTTATTTCCAGTATTTTACTATTATAAGCAATACTGCTATGGATTTGCTTGTGCATGTTCTCTGGTACACATTTCAGAGTTTTTCAAGGACTGTCTCCAGGAGTGGAACTGCTGGTCAGGGGGTACACACACATCTTCAACCTTATCAGATAATGCAAAAGTGTCTACCAATGGAGGGATTATACCAATTTATGATTTCACTAATAGTGTATGAGTTCCTTTTGCTTCATATCCATACCAGCAATTAGAATTGTCAGATTTAATAGTTCTAGCTAATCTGTTAGTTTTAATTTGGATTTCCCGATTATTAGTGAGGTTGTATACATTCAGATATGATTAGTGGTCATTCATATATCTTCTTTTATGAATTACCTGCTTATGTCTTTTGTCTGTTTTTATTTTGGGTTGTTTGTATATTTTATTATTTATTCTGAATGCTAATCCTTTTTCAGTTACATGTTACAAATATCTCTGGTGGGTCTGCAGCTTATCTTTTCATTTTATTTATGGCATTTTTTTTTACATCTTTATTGGAGTATAATTGCTTTACAATGGTGTGTTAGTTTCTGCTTGTTTTGATGAAAATAGTTCTAATTTTAGTGTAAAGTTTATCAGATATTTTCCTTTATTGTTTGCATATTTTGAGCCTTGTACAATAAATCTTTCTGTATCCCAAAGTCATAAAGAATTCTACTGGAGTGATTTAAAAAATTTTTAAGTTTTGCCTCCCAAAACTTAAACTCTGGGTATTTTTTTTTTGCGGTACGTGGGCCTCTCACTGTTGTGGCCTCTCCCGTGGCAGAGCACAGGCTCCGGCCGCGTAGGCTCAGCGGCCATCGCTCGCGGGCCCAGCCACTCCGTGACATGTGGGATCCTCCCGGACCGGGGCACGAACCCGCGTCCCCTGCATCGGCAGGCGGACTCTCAACCACTGCGCCACCAGGGAAGCCCTACACTGGGTATTTTTAAAACATTTTTTTTTTTATTGCAAAGTGTACTCATATACAGAAGAGGGCGTAAACTGTAAACATACAGCTTAATTATCACAGAGTGATCATCTGTGTACACCACCCAGGTTAAGAAATAGAAGGTATGCCAGTCCTCCAGAGTTGCCCCCATAGCTCTTCCAATCACTATTCCCTGCCTATCCCACCAAGTATAACTACTATTTTGACTTCTAATCCTGTAGTTTGGTCTTGCCTGTTTTCAAGGTTCATATAATGGAAACTTGTGAAAGTTCTTGGTGAAAATGAAAAATGTGTCTTTTGTTTTTACTTAAAACCTAAAGGAACTTTTGGCCAACCCAATATGCTGCATATATCTTCTCCCCATCTGTGGCTTGCCTTTTCATTCTCTTAATGCTGTGTTTTGATTATCAGACGTTCTTAAATTTAACATTATCCAGTTTATCAATATTTTCCTATACAGTTGGTACTCCTACATTATTTTCTAGTTTTTTTTATTTTTCATGTTTAGATTTATAATCCACATAAAACTGATTTTTGTGTAAGAGAGGAGTTACTTTTTTCTGTAATCTGGCTACATAATTGACCAAGCACCATTTTTTGAAAAGATAATCATTTTTCACTTATTTACAAAACAGAAATAGAGTTACAGATGTAGAAAACAAACTTATGGCTACCAGGGGGTAAGGGGAGTAGGGACAAAATGGGATTTGGGGAATGACATATACACACTACTATATATAAAACAGATAACTAATAAGGACCTACTCTATAGCACAGGGAACTCTACTCAATACTCTGTAATAACTTATATAGGGAAAGAATCTAAATAAAAAGTTGATATATGTATAACTGATTCACTTTACTGTACAGCAGAAACTAATACAACATTGTAAATCAACTATACTCCAATAAAAATTTAAAAAAAAAGAAAAGGTTATTATTTTTCATGTACAGAGTACCTATAAATGTATGGCTCTGTTTCTTGGCTCTCCATTCTATTTCACTGGTTTATTCATCTCTCTCTGTATCAAAGCCATGTGTTTTTAATTACTCTAGGTTTATAATTTGTCTTTTTACCTGTAGGGCAAATCTACTGCACCCTCTTGTTCAAATGTGTCTTTACCATTCTTGGCTGTTTGCTATACCATGTAAATTATAGAATCAGTTTGCTAAGTTCCATAAAAACACTGTTGGGATTTTCATCAAATTGCCACTAAATTTGACAAGAATTAACTTCTTACAAGTTATCCCCTCCATGAATTTAGTATATTTCTCTCTCTCTCTCTCTCTCTCTCTCTCTATATATATATAGTAAATATGAATCTTCTTTAATAACTTTCAATATAATTTTTTCCATATAGGATTTGCACACCTAACAAAAGTACCTTATATTTGCTGTTGTTGTTTTAAAGGGTATACCATATAGAAATGCAAATAACTTTATCTTATATTTGACACTTGTTTTTTTCTCCTAACATATTTAGGTTATATTTTGTTTTCTATATAAACAGTTATATTATCTGCTACCACTAACACTTTTTTGTCTTTTCCCCCCCACTTCTTATGTTTTCATTCTTTTTCTTACATTTTTTTCTGTATCTGTGGAAAAGAATCATATAATTTTTCTTGCTTATCTTGAGGTGGATTAATCAATAGATTTTTTTTTCCCAGTTCTGAACTAAACTGAATTCTGGAATATTCACTACTCAATCATAGTGTATCTTTTTCCATGAACTGCTAAGTTCAGTTGCTTATATTTCATTTAGGATTCTGCCATACATGTTCATGAGTGATTTTGACCTGTACTATTTCTCATTTTTTAAACTGTTCTTGTCTGGTTTTGATACCACAATTATACTAGACCATAATGGTTTCCCTTTTTTCCTCCCTATGTCCTAGAAGATGTTTTGTACTGTTTGTATTTTCTAATCCATGGATATTTGGTAAAAGTTATCTACAAAATTTGGGCCTGTTATTTTCATCATAGGATGTTTTTAACAATAGTACTTAATTTCTTCAATGGTTATAGAACTATTCAGTTTTTCTCTTTCTTACTGAATACAGTTAATACTTTATATTTCTTCTAGGAATTAAATATTTCATAAGTTTTCAAATGTGTTAAAGTTAATCATAATTTTGTTTTACCTTTCCATCCCTGCTACAACTTAAGTTAGAGCATACTCTTTCAAAGTCTGATATTTGTGCCTTCTCTTTTTATCCCTGATTTTAACAAGATTATTTCTTTCCTTTTACTTGACAAGTGTATTCTCTTGCTATTTTTTTCTCACTTAAGTTGTATGTATGGTACATCAATTTTCTGGCTTTCTTCTCTTCCAATATAAGTAGGCAAATCTATAAATTATCTTTTAAGCACTGCCTGAGCTATATCCCACACATTTTTACATATGCCGCTTTTCTCAGTGTACAGTTATAAGAATTTCCGGTATGATTTCTTTTTGATTTATTAGGGGATCTAGAAGTGTGTTTTAAAAATTCTAATCTGAAAACAACCTAAAGGTCCTCCCACTGAGAAATTTAAAAATAAATGAAAAAAATAAATTTTAAATCAAATTTTAAAACTATTTTCAAATATATAACATAATACACACAAAAAATCAGCTGTATTTCTTCCTACTCATTAACAATGAACAACCTGAAAAGGAAATTAAGAAAATAATTCCATTTACAATAGCATCAAAAAAGAATAAAATACTTTGGAATAAGTTTTTAACTCAGGAGATGACGTATACATTGAAAACTACGAAACACTGATGAAAGAAATTAAAGACAACACAAATAAATGGAAAAATATCTGTGTTCATGGGATTGGAAGACTTAATATTCTTAAAATGTTAATACTACACAAAGCAATCCACAGAGTTAATGTAATCACTCTCAAAATCCCAGCTGCATTTTTAGCAAAAAAAAAAGAAGAAAAAATCATCCTAAAATTCACTTGGAATCTCAAGGGACCTGTATATCCAGAAGATTCTTGAAAAAGAACAGTCAGAAGTCTCACACTTCCCAATTTTAAAACATATCATAAAACTATAATAATCAAAACAGTGTAATACTGGCATAAAGACAAACATATAGACAAGTGGAATAGATCAGAGAGCCCAGAAATAAATTCTTGTATATATGGTCAAATGATTCTTGACAAGGGTGTCAGGACCATTCAGTGGGGAAAGGACAATCTCTTCAAAATCTGTTTTGGGAAAATAAATACCCACATGCAAAATTATGAAGTTGGATCCTTATCTTACACCATATACAAAAATGGATCCAAGACCTAAGAGCTAAAACTATAAAACTCAGATGAAAACATACGGGAAAAGCTGTATGACACTGAATTTGGCAATGATTTATTGGGTATGATACCTAAAGCACAGATAACAAAAGTAAAAATAGATAAATTAGACTACATTGAAATGAAAATCTTGTATGCAACATGCACAATTGTGCAATGACACAATCAACAGAGTGAAAATGCAACCAACAGAATGGGAAAGAATATTTGCAAACTATACATATATAGGGTTAGGGTTTGCTAACTATATATATATATACATATATGTGTATATATATATATATATCCCGGAATACATTAAAAACCACCTACGACTCAACAACAACCAAAATATACCCTATTTAAAACATGTACAAAGGACTTAAATAGACATTTCACCAAAGAAGATACACAAATGGCCAACAGGCACATGAAAATATGTTCCACATCACTAACCATTAGAGAGATGCAAATGAAAACCACAATGCAATATCACCTTACATCCATCAGGATAGCTACTAACAAAAACAAAAACAGAAAATAGCCAGTAAGGATGTGGAGAAATTGGAACCTTTGTGCCCTGTTGGTAGGAATGTAAAATGCTGCAGCTGCTACGGAAAATATATGGCAGTTCCTCAAAAAATTAAAAATAAAATTACCATGTTACCCCGCAATTTCATTTCTTAGTATACATCCAAAATAATTGAAAGTGGTATCCCTGAGAGTTGTTTGTACACTTCTGTTTATAGCAGCATTATTCATAAAGCCAAGAAGTGGAAGAAACCCAAGTATCCATGAACAGATGAACGAATAAACAATGTGGTACATACATGCAATGGAATATTAAAAAGGAAGGAAATTCTGACATGTGCTACAACATGTATGAACTTTGAGGATATTATACTAAGTGAAAAAAGCCAGTCACAAAATAACAAACATTGATTCTACTTATAGAAAGTATCTAAAGTAGTCAAATTAATAAAAACAGAAAGTAAAATGGTGGTTTCCAGGAGCTCTGGGGAAGGAGAAATGGGTAGTTGTTTAATTGGTATAGTTTGTTTTGCATGATAAAAAAGTTCAGGAGATTGGCTGCACAGCAATGTGAATATACTTAGCACAGAACTGTACACTCAAAAGTGGTAAGATGGAATATTTTATGTATCTTACTGCAATTTAAAAACCTAAAATTGTTCTCTAGCTTAAAATTTTTATGGCTATGGTTAAGCTAATAAAATGTGTGATGGGCCCAAATGTAAAACAAAACAAAAACTAGAACTGAGATATCATTTCTCACCTATAATATTGTGAAAAATGAAAAAAGCATGATAAAACATTCTGCCTGCAGGGCTTTGGGGAAACAGGCATAGTCATACATTGTTGACAGGAATCCAAATTGGCATAAACCTTTTTGGCGGGAAATCTACAAATAAATAACACAACTAGATATGTATTTACCTTTTGACTAAACCTCACCTCTAGAAATTTACCTTAAAGTGCCCCCACCAACAATATGAAAATAAAGGTGCATATTACAGCTTTGTTTGTAATTGCAAAATGTTGGATACTCTAAATCCCCAAATATAGGTGAGTAGAATAAACTATGGCATATCTGCATATTATATATTATAATTTATACATCCAATGTTTTACTCATATATACATGTGCATGTATATTCTCCTAGGTGTAAGATTTAAGATTCCAGGGGCTAGTATATGGACATTTCACTGGTTTATTTTTTTCTATTTGTTGTCATGTCAGTGTCCAAATTTTCACTGCTATCAGTACTATATAGATGTGCTAGTCTTACTAGTACTAAGTATTATAACAATAGTTTGAAAAATCTAGTTTCATATATAAAATGACACCATTATGTTGCTTTAATTTCCACTGCTTTAGTTAATGTAAAGGATAAGCAATCTTTATATTTATTTACTATTTGTTGCTCATCTGTGGATTTTCCAAACTCTAAAGAGTCATCAAAAAATATGACTTCAACAAGTCACTCACCTATCTCTCATCAAAATGATCACTTTAGAAGAATTATTGATTATATTATTATTAATGAATAATGGCATAGCCAGCATATTTGATACCTTGAGTGGATCCTTTTTTGACACTCCCTCCTCTATATGACAAGTTTTTCAGTAATAGTCATTAAATAAAATAAACAATAATGGTCAAAAAAGCAAGAGAGATATTGTTCAGATATCTCCCAGACCTTAGAATTTAATATCTACCAGGTTTAAAGCCTGTTACAAGATTGGATGTTTATTTTTTTTGTTCCAATATCCAGAGTCTACAACCAAAAATAATTATTTCAATTTGGAAAAAACTGGCATTTTTCTTTTCAGTGTTTGGTAAGGATTTATAAAATCATGAAGCTGTCAAGTGTTGACTGCTTCCTTTGCTCTTTTGTCCTTTTCTTTGAACTGCAGAGAAAGGTTCATGTTTATTCTGAAAAGATTCACTTCCTTTCTTAACTGAATTAATTCTCTTCATCTGGAAACAGTATTGACCAAGCAGAAATATCAAAACAGATTAATCAAAATAGATTAATCATTTACTGTCTCTTCATCATCAAAGTCTTGGCTTTACTAGTGCCATTTTCTTCTCCATTAAAAATAAAATCCTGTCCATGTTGACACTTACTAACATTTCCTTTCTCTTCCTCATTGTCAATGCTTATAGAAAATGATTCATTGTTGTCTTTCATCCCTGTGTCATCTGAATCTTGTGTTGTTTCTAGTATCCATGCTTTGAATGTGCCACCTTGCACTCTTCACAATTTTCATAAAGTCTATGCAATGTTGAAGGCATTACATATTTCAAAATAGATCCAGACATTGCTGAAATTGCTTCCTTTGCTTTTCAATTTTTTTCATTGTTGAGTTCCACTGGGTTGTTGCCCTTTCATGTTGACTTCAAATTACTTTATAAAATTCAGAAAAAATTATTAAGCAGTTGCTGTTTTAGAACAATGTTCCAAATGACTGAAAGGTGCTTCAAATTCCTGTAGGCCAAAAGTGTAGAACTGAATAGCTTTTATATCAACCCGGCAGTTTTAACTTTGATGCTTTTTATCAAAATCTTATGTAAAATATTTTATGGAAATAATTGTCTAATAATTAACAAGTGAAATTTAATACAACCAAAATATCGGCAAACGAGTCAATTTATACAATGACTAAATTGTACCACTAGAGTAATATTTTATTTTCTTGATTTGTTCCTCAGCTTAAAACCAAATAGTTAACAATTTAAAGGGGAACATATTTCAATTTTTAAAATGTTTTCCAAGATCATTAAAAAAATTAACATATGAACTAAAGTTTGTACTTTGGAAAGAAAAATATCACACCTCACAGTTTTCAATCTGTTCCACTATTTAAATTTTAAACAAATAATAACTCCATGTGGTCGTACAGAACGACAAAATTGAAGTAATTATATTCTGTTTCTTCATTTTTACAATCACAAGGCTATTATTGCTTATTTCAAATCTACAGTTTAAATGTAGGAATGTATTGCACTACAAGGACTGTAGATGAAACTGTACACAAAGTACACTCAAATTATTCACATTTTATTAAGTTATGCTTGGAATGAATGCATATACCTGAGTCTGACTGTGTTGAAATAAACCCACACACCTGTGGTCAATTAATCTAGGACAAAGGAGGCAAGAATATAGAATGGAGAAAAGACAGTCTTTTCAATAAGTGGTACTGCGAAAGCTGGACAGCTACATGTAAAAGAATGAAATTAGAACATTCTCTAACATCATATACAAAAATAAACTCAAAATGGGTTAAAGACCTAAATGTAACACTGGATAGTATAAAACTCTAAGAGGTAAACATAGGCAGAACACACTGACATAAATCGCAGCAATATCTTTTTGGATCCACCTCCTAGAGTAATGAAAATAAAAACAAAAATAAACAAATGGGACCTAATGAAACTTAAAAGCTTTTGCACAGCAAAGGAAACCATAAACAAAATGAAAAGACAACCCACAGAATGGGAGAAAATATTTGCCAATGATGCAACAGACACGGGATTAATATCCAAAATATACAAACAGCTCACGCAGCTCAATAGCAAAAAAACAAACAACCCAATACAAAAAATGGGCAGAAGATCTAAATAGGTATTTCTCCAAAGAAGACATACAGATGGCCAATGGGCATAGGAAAAGATGCTCAACATCACTAATTATTAGAGAAATGCAAATCAAAACTACAATGAGGTATCACCTCACACCAGTCAGAATGGTCATCATCAAAATGTCTACAAACAATAAATGCTGGAGAGGGTGAAGCCAAAAACGGAACCCTCCTACACTGTTGGTGAGGATGTAAATTGGTACCACCACTATGGAGAACAGTATCGAGGTTCTTTAAAAAACTAAAAATAGAGCTACCATATGATTCAGCAATCCCACTCCTGGGCATATATCTGGAGAAAACCATACTTCAAAAAAATACATGCACCCCAATATTCACTGCAGCACTATTTACAATAGTCAAGACATGGAAGCAACCTAAATGTCCACTGACAGATGAATGGATAAAGAATACACTGTACATATATACAATGGAATATTACTCAGCCATAAAAAGGAATGAAATAATGTCATCTGCAGCAACATGGATGGATCTAGAGATTATCATACTAAATCAAAGACAAATATCATATGATATCATTTACATGTGGAATCTAAAAAAATGATACAAATGAACTTATTTGACAAAACAGAAGCAGACTCACAAACTTAGAAAACAAACTTAGGGTTACCAAAGGGGAAAGGTGGGGGGAGGGAATAAATTAAGAGGCTGGTATTAACATATACAGACTACTATATATAAAATAAACAATCAGCAAGGATCTATACTCAATACTCTATAATAACCTATATGGGAAACGAATCTGAAAAAGGATAGATATCTGTATACATGTAACTAAATCACTTTGCTGTACACTTGAAACTAACACAACATTGTAAATCAAATATACTCCAATATAAAATTTAAAAAATAAATTAAAAAGAGGGATTATTATCCCTGTTTTATAGGATAGCTTAGAGGATCTCAGGTAATATTTTTAAAAGAGAACATAACAATAACAAATACTTAAGCAGAACTCCTAGGATTTAAACCTAGGAGGCTCCAGATAGTATATACCCTCACAGGAAACATACTATGTTACTGAGCAAAAGATGGCACTCAATTTGATGGTTGCTATTAATATTTTTACAATGTCTACCTACTGAATTTATCATGGATGCATTTATTTTATTAAAAAGATTTTTAGCTCTTTGAGAAAAAGGACACTGTCTTTTTTTCCTTCTATAGTATGTGTTTGCACAGGAGGCACTTTACATGTGCTGAATAAGTGAATAAATGATTAAATCTGTTACAGAGAGATTATTTACCTCATCTTTTTTTTAACATCTTTATTGGAGTATAATTGCTTTACAATGGTGTGTTAGTTTCTGCTTTATAACAAAGTGAATCAGTTATACATATACATATGTTCCCATATCTCTTCCGTCTTGCGTCTCCCTCCCTCCCACCCTCCCTATCCCACCCCTCTAGGTGGTCACAAAGCACCAAGCTGATCTCCCTGTGCTATGCGGCTGCTTCCCACTAGCTATCCATTCCACGCCTGGTAGTGTATATATGTCCATGCCACCCTCCCGCCCTGTCACAGCTTACCCCTCCCCCTCCCCACATCCCCAAGTTCATTCCCCAGCAGGTCCACGTCTCCATTCCTGTCCTACCCCCAGGTTCTGCATGACATTTTTTTCTTTTTTTTTTCCTTAAATTCCATATATATGTGTTAGCATACGGTATTTGTCTTTCTCTTTCTGACTTACTTCAGTCTGTATGACAGACTCTAGGTCTATCCACCTCATTACAAATAGCTCAATTTCGTTTCTTTTTATGGCTGAGTAATATTCCATTGTATATATGTGCCACATCTTCTTTATCCATTCATCCGATGATGGGCACTTAGGTTGTTTCCATCTCCGGGCTATTGTAAATAGGGCTGCAATGAGCATTGTGGTACATGACTCTTTTTGAATTATGGTTTTCTCAGGGTATATGCCCAGTAGTAGGATTGCTGGGTCATTTACCTGATCTTAAAATCACTATGTTTTACCTCTCACCCACATCCTTCTTGGAAAAAAATCTGAATATCCATACAGTGCCTGATTCTAGTTCAAATACAAATTCCCCCAAGAAACTGAACTTCAGTATTGTTATTGACTGTACACTCTTGGAGATATGATTCTTAAGCACTATACCAGGTTTCACATTCCCTGGTGCCTTTCTCATCAGAGTCTGTGTTTAGTAGCTTCCTGTGGCTGCTGAGGAGAAGTTGAAACCCCAATCCTGATCACAACAAGTAGAGATTCAGAGGAAAAATAAGGTTCTGACACCCACAACAAATTCAAGACTCTGGATGTGACTGAAGCATAAACTGCTGAGCCAACAAACAATATGTGCAGTAAGAACTTGTTGCAAGCTGACTGTTGAAGATTTTTTTTCTCACATTCAGGAACATCTAGGGCTGGCTGACTATGGCCTAATTGGACCAGCAGTGTGAAAGGATTTCTGTGTAATATTTAGGATTTTCAGTGACTTAGGCATTGAGGCTGGATATTTTGTTTCTTAAAAAAGTTTCCTTTACCTTAACATACCTGTCCCACTAATCCTGTCATCTCTGCTTTTCACCCAGAAAAATCTCTCAGTTCTGGACATCATCAGGCTATGTCTCACTCACTAAAGACAAACTTCCTTCTGTCTTTATTTGGGGATATCCTTTTGCTGCCTACTGGGACCAAACTATAAATTCAGGGCCACAGGCCCAATCCTTTAAATGGGAAGTTAGAATAGTAAGAATCCTGTTTCTTCTCTTAGTCGTGGAATGGAAACAAGCTCCATAGTTACTTTGTCAACTTTTGCTCCAAGAGCCAGCACAGTTTTCCACACTGTGCATTATATAAATGTATCAAACATATTTTCTAAAATTGTGGTGTATTATCAGGCAGCTACCTATATTTTCATGAAAATACCTATAACAATATGTTTTTTGCCTTTCAAGATTTAAATACCATTTTCAAATAATAAAATACAAAGATCTTGAGTATTACAGGTATAAGAAAGTTTTTTCTTTTATATATGTATATATTTTAATCAACTTTATTGAGGTATACTTAACATAAAATACAATTCAACAATTTTAAATGTACATTTCAATGATTTTTGACAAGCGTGTATAATAATCTAACCATCACAACAATCATGAAACAGAGTATTTCCACTACCTCAAAGAGTTCTGTCATGCCCTTTTGCACTTAAACCCCTCCCTGTCAATCCTGGCATCTGAAAACCACTAATATATTTTGTGACACTATATTTTTGCCTTTTGTAGAAATACATATAAATGGAATCATATGGGTCATCTTTTGTATCTGACTTATTTCACTTAGTATAATGATTTTGGTATTTATCCACAATGTTTTTTGTATCAATAGTGCACTACTTGGGACTCTCCTGTGTGTGTATGAATATTTGTTTATCCATCAAGTAGGTAATAGACATTTGAGTTGTTTCAAAGTTTTGACTGTTACGAATAACACTGCAATGACTACATAAATATAAGCGTTTGTGTGAACATACATTTTTATTTTCTCTTGGGCAAATAACTAAGGGTAAGACTGAAGGTTCATATGGTAGGTGAATGTTTAACTTTTTGAAAAAACATCAAATTGTTTTCCAAAGTGACTGTACCATTCTGTAATCCCTCCAGAAACATACAAGAGTTCACGCTGCTCCACCATATCCTCACAACATTACAACAGTTGGTACTGCCTGTCTTGTTAAACTTAATTCATTATAGTGAATGTGCAGTATGTCACAGTGATTTTAATTTGCATTTCCTTAATAATGATAATAAATATCTTTACATGTGCTTATATGCCATTTATATGTCTTCTTTGCTAAGTGTCTATTCAAATCTCTCTTGCCCGTTTTTTAATTGGTTTGCCTTATTTAGCTGTGAGAATTCTTTATATATTCCAGATACAAGCTGCTTATCAGTTTTTTGTTTTGCAAATATTTTCTCCCTCTCTGTGGCCTGCCTTTTCATTTTATTCACAGTATCTTTCGGAGAGCAAAGGTTTTGAATTTTGAAGAAATCCAGCTCATCAATTTTTTTCTTTTATGGTTAGTGCTTTTGTATCCTATTTAAGAAATCTTTACCTTACCAAAGGTCACATAGATTTTCCTCTTATGTTCTCTTCTAGAAGTGTTATAGTTTTAGCTGTTACATTTACATCACTGATCCACTTCTGAGCTAATTATTTTATATATGGTACAAGGTAATGATCTAAGTTCATGTTTCTACATCTGGATATCCAGTTGTTCCAACAATAATCTGGGCAGCACAGGAAATTTCTCTGCCATTCATTGAGCTGGAACCACATCTTCTCCAACGAGATCTGAACTCCAGCCCTGGGGAGTGATTCCCCCCTCAAAGTTTATCCTTACTTAGGAAGTTTCCCTTAGCTCTTAGAGTACTATTTAGCTCCCTGTACATCATATATTTACTCTTCTCTTGTGGCCTAGTATTTCTTTATACTCAACCAAAGCAGTAGACTGAAATCAACCAGGAATTACACCTAATTTTGTTGGACTGTTTTTTTCCCCTTGTGAACTGACCTTTTTACCGTTATGAAATATTCTTCTTTATCTCTAGTAATACTATTTGTCTTTAAGTCCATTTTGTATAATATGAACACAGGCAGGCCATATTCTTTACGTGTATTGGTTGCATGCTACATCTTCAATTGCATTACTTTCAACTGTGTCATCCTTAAAGTGTCTTACTTATAAAAAACATATTTGGTTTACTTTCCAATCCAGTTATCAATATGGTTAGTTTTAGGCTGCCATATTGCTATTTATTTTCTATTTATGACATTTATTGATTGTTATGGTTGTTCCTTTTCTCTCCTTTTCAATCTTTTCTCTCCTTTTCAATATTCTATGGATTGGTGATTTTTTTGGTATTTAGTATCTCCTCTACCAATTTGTTAACTATACCTATTTTTTTAAGTGATTTCACTAGGGTTTTAATCTATCACAATTACTACTAATTAATATCAAATCACTTCGTGTATAATCTAAGATCCTTATAACAGTATGCTATAATTATCCTTCTCTCATTACTTTTACTATTCTTATTATATATTTTACTTCTAAATGTGTTGTAAATCCCACAATACATTGTTATTATTTTTGCTTTAATAAGACAATACTCTTGAGAAATTAGGAAATGAAAAAAATATGTCTTCTATATTTACCCACATATTTTCCATTCTCAGTACTATCTGTAGATCTGAATTTCCATGTTGTATCATTTTTCTTCACTCTGAGAAGCTTCCATTAATGATTCTAATAGTGCAGGTCGCCTGGAAATGAAATCCCTCCACTGTTTAACCAAAAATGCTTTTATTTCACTCTAATTTTGAGGAATATTTTCACTGGAATTGAAATTCTGGGTTGAC
The DNA here is from genome assembly GCF_951394435.1 of Stenella coeruleoalba. Taxonomy (NCBI): domain Eukaryota; kingdom Metazoa; phylum Chordata; class Mammalia; order Artiodactyla; family Delphinidae; genus Stenella; species Stenella coeruleoalba. The sequence continues at coordinate 104,022,683 of NC_137169.1, read as the reverse complement.
TCTTTTTTCCAGTACTTTAAAGATCTCATTCCATTATCTTATAGCTTCCATCATTTCTGATGAGAAGCTATTTGTAAGTCTTTTTGCTCTTCTGTTATATTTTGTCTTTTTCTGTTTGTTCTTAAGATCCTCTCTTTATCATTGGTTTTCAGCAATTTTTTTTTTTTTTTGCGGTACGCGGGCCTCTCACTGTTGTGGCCTCTCCCGTTGCGGAGCACAGGCTCTGGATGCACAGGCTCAGCGGCCATGGCTCACGGGTCCAGCTGCTCCGCGGCATGTGGAATCTTCCCAGACCGGGGCACGAACCCGTGTCCCCTGCATCAGCAGGCGGACTCCAACCACTGTGCCACCAGGGAAGCCCTCAGCAATTTTATTATGTGTGCCTGTCTGTATGTCTGTTTATGCTGCTTGGGGTTCACTGAGCATCTTTGATCTGTAAGCTTGTATTTTTGACAAATTTGGAAAAAATTCTATTAATTTTTTTAATCTTCTTTTCCTGTGTCAATCTATCTCTCTTCTCCTTCTGGTTCTCTAATTACAGATATGTTTAAGGTATTTAATTATTTCCCACAAGTCACTAAATGCTCTGTTCATTGGTTCTACTTGTCAGCCTTTTTTTTTTTCTGTATACTTTGGTTTGTCTAGTTTCCAATGTGATGTCTTCAAATTCACTAATATTTTCTTCTGCAGTATCTAATGTGATAATATGCCCATTCAGCAAGTCTTTCAGTTTAGATATTATTTTTACAGTTCTAAAATTCCCATTTGGTTCCTTTTGTTAATCCTCATTTCTCTATTGAGATTCCTATTTGTTTCCTATTTATGATCAAAATTTTCCTTTAAATCCATGCACTTATTCATGGTATATATTTAATCTTTGTGTGTTACTTCCAACGATTCCTTTTTTTTTTTCTTTTCTTCTTTCTTCTAGAGAGTGCTAGCTTCAACTCTATTTGTGGAAGTCTAAGAAGTGGCCACATCAGACAGGGATAGCTCATCTCCATAAGACATGTACCAAATTTTCTACCAAATTTCCTGGGGTGGAGGGCACCTATATCTCCTACTTTTCTGGGGAAAGGGATGTAAGCTTATATTACCACCCAGACCCTGATGCTCTCTCAGAAAGCTCCTCAGACCTAAACTTTGCTCCATGATAACGAGCTACAGAAACAACCATTAGTATTATTATCCATCATTACACTTGACAAGAATAGGCTCACTCTTGTCAAGTACTTAAAAATTAGATCTGGGGGCTTCCCTGGTGGCGCAGTGGTTGAGAATCTGCCTGCCAATGCAGGGGACACGGGTTCGAGCCCTGGTCTGGGAAGATCCCACATGCCGCAGAGCAACTAGGCCCGTGAGCCACAATTACTGAGCCTGTGTGTCTGGAGCCTGTGCTATGCAACAAGTGAGGCCGCGATAGTGAGAGGCCCGCGCACCGCGATGAACAGTGGCCCCCACTTGCCACAACTAGAGAAAACCCTCGCACAGAAACGAAGACCCAACACAGCCATAAATAAATAAATAATAATAATAAAAATTAGATCTGAAATCCTTCCAATGGCCTTTAAAGAAGGGTATCATTATCCTTATTTCTTAGAAAACTATCTCAGGCTCACAGAAGTTCCAAACATGCATGTCTGTCTTCAAATATCATGCATTTGGCATTAGGCACACTGCCTCTTGTCTCTGGATAGTGTGTCTACGAATGTTCACTGAAGACCCACTATATGGTCCTGATGTAATGCATGATCAGTACCTCTTATAAGCTAGGGTCTCCCTGGATCAGATGTGTAACATTGATTTCTGTTGGACTTGCCAGGTATCTGGTGTAAGCCACTCAATTGTCATATATATTTTTCTGATCCCATTTATGATAATGTCTTCCCTCAATTCCCCTTTCTTATTTATTTAGAAATTATACTGAAAGAAGGGCTTGATTCACAAGGCTCTCCACTTCTACATGGCACCCTTACAATCAGAGAAAAAAAAAACAACTCCCTGAAAGTTTTATATACAATTCTAGAAATAAATGCAGACATCAAGATACCACCTCTAATTTAGGAGAATGAAAGCTACCCAAGATACATTTGGTCTCTGATGTCAACAACTCTTTCCACACACTTCTACACAGCCAAGTAGCCACTTTAATCTAGGTCAGTTATCATATAGTCTTTCTTAATGGAAAAAGAAAATAAGTTCAGTTCCCTAACACATGAAATGCATGTTTCTCTGGAAATATTTCTGCAGAAGAGGGTACTTCTCACCCAGGCCTCCCACAGGGTTAGATTCTTGCATTGTCTTATACTACACATACATGCACCTGATTCAGTCTGATTAGATAAAGCCCAAGTGCCCACTACCCAGAGCTCCAACTCCCCTAGAAAGGCTGTAGAAAGTACACATTTCAAATCATGGTCTTCTTGGCTGAAAGATTTTTAAGAAATCCTTATACACATGAATCAGTGGATGCCTCAACCTTAGCAAGACCTGGAAGGTTTTAGGCCAGAGTCCATTCTGTAAGATTAGCTCTTGCTTTGCAATGAGGTTAGGCCATTAGATATTCCAATGAGTGCCCAACTTGTACATTCCCACTAAAGATTAATTTGGCTGCCTTGCAACATCTGTGTTCTGCTGACTGCTATCTGTTGTCCAGGCTGCGGGGCCAAACTCATCTATCATCACAGACAGGAACTTGGAAGCCACCCCTTGCTGTTGCTTCAACATATCAAAGAATTAGTCAACTCAGGCAGGGAGATTCCTATTGTGGCCTGTCCCAGGTTCTTCCTCTCCTCAAAAGCCCTTCCCAGGTACCCCCACTTGCCTTTTGGGGCTGAATCTTGCGAAGGCACCATCACAGCTGAGTCCTTGAAAGCACAGCAAATGGATCATGCTGAAAGGTGGCTTTACAGAGGCATTAGAGACACCGGGAATCTGGGGATACTCCTGCCATAGTTCCCTACCCAAAATAGCAATTGGTGAAATTTAACCTGAGAACTGTTGTCAAAAACAAGTGTGAGTATTTTAGTTAATGGAAGCCATCCCAACTGTGAGTGTGGGTTCACCCCAAGGCCCAGCGAGGGGTTTGAAGAACCTGGTGTCCTGCGCTTCTGCCCTAAAGCTCTCCTTGCCTGCTGACAGAGTACTGCAGGTGAGCAGGGAACCATTCCAACTGTGTAGTTAAGAGAGTCTCCCAAGGAGCTGAGAGAAACCCATAAGCACTGGCAGTCTTTGGCATCAGAGATCCACACACTAGGCACATGGACCTCAAAAGGGTCTCTGCTTAGGGAGAGATAACTGCTCTGTGTACAATTTGCTTGTGATGCCCAGATTCTCACCGAAAGAAATCTAACCTGCTACCAACTACATATGTCACGGATAGGACCCTTGCCTTAGGTATAGGTCGCTATGAAATATATCCACATGTGTAACACACAGACCAAGTGAAGAAATACAGCTGAATGATACAGGCAGCTTGGAGGGGTAGGAAGTTTCCTGACAATTGAGGTATTCAAGCCAAGGCTGGTAAACCCTAGGATAAGAAAGTCATACAGGGGGTTCAAGCATCAAATGAGTCATTTTTTAGAAGACTGTCTTTGAGGACTCTTCCAACTCTGAGATTCCACAGTCTATGAATTCTCCAATCAATAGCACATACCAAGTAGATATACAGAGACATACACTACCTGCAATGTGAACATCAAACCATTTACAAGTATACACCATACATACACTCAGTCTTCTTGCCTCAGTTAAACAGAGTATATAAACAAGCACAGAAGCCCTTTGCTCACTTTTGCGTAAACGAACTTGCTTGTGTACAAAGGTGTGCACACAGGCTAGAATGACTAAAGAGCTTGGAGAGCCTTAATGTGGTAGTTTGAGTGATTTGGCAGCTTCTAAAACTAAAATATAAAAAGTCACTTTTACAACTCTTTTCCTTCTTTACTTTGTTGAACTGAATAAATGAAGAGGGGCTCCCAAATAAAACAGTCCTTGGAAAAAAATGAGACAAAAATTAGATGAAGACTATGAGAGGTTGGGTAAATGCAGGGCATGGAAGAGCATGCTTTATTTCTCAGAAATATCACTGTACTTGTGAAAACACAGGAGAAAGAAGAGGAGCGGGCCAAGAACAGGAAAGCCTTTCCCCAATTACAACTGACTTTAACACAGGGTAAAGGGTATTGAGTAGCCTTATGGATACAAGCATATAAGCCTTGTCCCAGTTCAGTCTTCTAGTGCATCTGCTTCTGCTAGGCACCAAGTGATTTAATGTCCAGTCCACTCATTTTATTCACTGCTACCTAATGTCTTTAAGTGGACCTCAGGGCCTTTGTACCAACATGGATCAGTGAGGGAGTCTTCACTCCTCTCCTGCATCAGATGCGGAAGAAAAGAGAGGAAAGTTATGGGGGAAGTGGAAAGCAAAGCAGATAGATAACACAGTGAGCAAAGCTGAAGTCTTTCTAGTATGACCTTGTTGGGAGAGCTAAGGAAAGCACCAGGATGTCCCTCTTACCCCAGAAAACTTTGGGGGCAACTAAATAAGGCAGAGTTAATGGGGCAGACACCATTACAGAGTATGCTATGCCTCCAAACCTTACTAGGAAGCATTATGCCAGCTGCCTCAGAGTTTTGCTTATTTCATACTTTAAAATGTGTTTTGGGAAGGTGCTGAAGTGCAAATCAAATAGCCCCTACCTACTCTCACCTGGTAAGAGTGTTAGAAGCATATTCACCAGTTACAAAACTCACAATTATACGAACTGTTTTTAATGTTTATCATTTAACTTTAAAGTGGCTTTTAAAAGCCCTGGTTAATATATTAAACTGAATGAGCTTAAATGCAGTCGTAATGAGAGCACTGACACAATGAATTATTTAAAAGTCTCAATACCAGACTTCACTAATTATCTTTATTCTAGCCAGATCTATACAGCGAGTTAGGTCTGAATAACAAACGGCTTAACTATTGTCCCCAATTGCCTTAAATAATTTTATCAGGTGTGCTTAATGACAAGTATAATTAATGCCAATAGTGATATCTACCATTCATTGTAGCAGGCACTTTAAAATTATCTCTAATTCTTATAACAACCCTGTGAATTTCTATTACCTATTTTACAGAGAAGGGTACTAAAACATAGAGATGTAAAGTTCCTTGACAGTCACAAAGCTTGTAAACCTCTTTCTATATTACTCTCATCATCCCCTACTAAAATTTCCTGAATAAAACCATAATCTAAACAGGATTTGTGTACCAGCACCATTGGGTAGAGATGGTGACCTAATCTACAGCACAAGCTCTGACCTCATCACTCTTGGATAAGGTGAAGATCCTTCAGCTGCACCATTTAGGCTCAGCAGAAATGTTGGAGAGAAGGAGGTGGCAACACTTTGGCAGCTGTGACCTTTTCCAAAGCACCAAGCATATATATTGATAAATACGCTGTGTGCTCTCTCTCCTTAATTCACATGAGCAAAGGCCAGAAAGAGACATACTTAAGTTTTAAGAGAAGGGTTTTGTGGGCTACTGATGACCTTATAAGTTCTTAACAAATTCTCCTGAAGCAAGAAAGACCACAGGCTACCACCTCTCCAATCTACAGAGAGATACTATGGTCCATATTGTCGTGAAAGCTCACAGGCACGCCTATCATGTAGTATGTGATTTGAGATTCAAGTTGATCCAAATGCTTAGTTATCTAAGACTTAGTTACTTAAAGTGTGGTCTGTGGACCAGAGGCCTCAGCCTCACCTAGGAACTTACTAGAAATGCAGAATCTTAGGTCCTATTCCAGACCCACTGAAACAGAATCTATATTTTAACAAGATCCTCAGTTTATTTACAGGTACATTAAAGTTTGAGAAGCATTACTCTAAGAGGCAGTCCTACATGAAGAGTCTGAAATGCTGAATTCTGAACTAGACAGGTTATCAGGCAGGAAAGTGCAGCTGAAATGGTTATTATCAAATAGGTATAGGAACTGCTAAAAGGGAAAAAAGGCATTTTTACTAAATTTAACCCCTGAAAAGTGTCCTGATTCACATTTTGTAAGGATCAACACATCTTTAAATAATTCAGGCATCAGAAGGTCTAAATTTTACAGCCTAGATATAGTCTCAAAATGATTTGTAGAGTATTCATTGAAGGGCAGTTAAGACTTGCTTCATTGGTCTCATGTCTGACCCTTAATTTCCTGATTTTCTTGGGATTTAAATTTCATTAGCAGTGTTATAGATAGAAATATATACGGGGTTTTTGCATGACCTTTTCTCAAGGAATATAAATATACCCTAAAGTACAGAATCTAACCAGACCAAGAATCCATGTTTTATGGATTAAGTAAAGTGATGTGATAACTTCAAAGCTATAAGGTGAACCTCAAGGCAGTAAAAAGGTGAGTTCTTTCACAGAATCTACCTGTTTGTATGTATAAATACCTGTCAAAACATTAAGGCCAGTCCAGCCATAGCACTAACCTAGGAATGACCATCTTGGGGACCCTTGGTGAGGCAATGTGGAGATGATAAAACAGAAGTAATTGTTCAATCCAACTACAGGAGATGAAACCACACAGATGAATCTTTTGAGAAGAAGTTGTATAAGACAGTAAAAATCTTCACCATATTATAAAAAGATAAAAATATGATGGAAAGACCAGAGGTAGGAAAAAAGGGAGAGAAGTGAAGAGGAGAAAAGGAGGGAAAGGAAGAGAAAGGAAGGAGGGAGGGAGGGGAAAACAAAGGAATAAAGATACATGTGATGACTCTGAACTAGGTACTGTGGTGGGCCCTTTAGTACATATTATCTCAAACGACTACAGATGATAAAATTGAGGCCTAGAGTTTTAATCATTTACCCAAGGTCAAATACCGAATAAGTCCCAGTACAGAACAGCTACCAAGTTCTAGTATAGTATTTCAACCTAGATTTGCAACTGCACCTTGATGCAGTGATTCTAAACGTGTGCTGATTACAGAATTACAGAAACACTGCATTTTGAAACAGAAAAGAACCTTAGCAGAGCATTAAAAATATGAGACTCCTAGAATTCCAGGGACTGGTGGAATTAAAATGACCGGCTGGTAGGGATTTGCCTGAGACCGCACAGTAGGTAGGCAGCAGCAAGAAAGAATCAGAGCTTTTCTAGAACATATCACTATACACAGCCGGAGGGTATTTTGCAAAGAGCTTAATTGTTGAGCGATATGTTCACCGCTCCCCTGATCTGAGAGAGTTTGCTCAGAAGTTCAAAAACCTGGTTTCCATATGATTGAAACCAACTTAGAATTTGCAGGTGTCCAAAACCTAGCCATTCCTGAAATTTGTCCAGAGGGAACTGGCTTACCCAAAGTCAAATATGACTTCTTGTTTTTAAGAAATAAGGCTTAAACTGCTTGTTAAAAAGGCTCATTGAATTTCTTGGCCACGATATCACTTAAAAAAAAAAAGACACTCTATTTTGATGATATAGATGTAATTGAATCAGAACCATATGGATTGCATTCCTCCTTTTAAACTACACATGAATTAGAAATCAAGTGTTCATTCTCCTCAAGGTAATTAATGATTCAATTGATTAAATATGATACTGGCCTTAAGTACCATGCTGAGCTCACATTGGCTCCATTTTGCAGATATCAAGATACTTGCTGAATCCCAGGCTCAGACAGCTCAAGCACATTCCTATTCATGTCTTAGGCAAATTTTCTTTTGTTTCCCCTAGGCAGCCTATTCACAATGCAATGCTTCTGCTCAAATCCCTTTTCCTTTAGGTACCTCTCCACCCTTCATCATTCTCAGGGCTCTAGTCCCTGTAAAGTATTGTTCTCAGCCAACCTGGCTTAATGTATTTCTCAATCACCTCCCAGCTAATCCAGCTCAGAATCTTCACACCTGGCTTCGTACGTAGCTGATCTCAGAGAAATGAAAAGAGAGCACTTCTCTTTCAGTGCATTATTTTACATTTTGATCACTCCTTTTGATAAGGGCATTAATATTTGCTGAACTCTGACCTCTTTTCCAGACTCCACATAAAGCATTTTACTCACAACCACCCTTAAAGGTGAGGTAGGTGTTATTAACCTCACTGAATAGTTGAGGAAACTAAGACTTGAAGAAGTGGAGTCAGGTGCTCAAAGCCACACAGCTGGGAAGTGGCAAAGCTGTGATTTAGACCCAGTTCCAAATGACTCCAAAGCCCGCTGCCCTCTTTCTTTTACGCATTGTTACAGACTCACATCAGCCTCCTGTCCTAAATGGCCACTAGTTCAAGCTCTTCCTCACTGTCACTGGTTCATTTTAGAAGTACACAGGTGAGCAAAGAGATGGGCTGGAGTCACCACTGCACGTGCAGGACAACAGTCATTAACTGTTATAGAACACCCTACCCAAATCCCACCCAAAGAATCCAGAAGCTATGGAAACCATCTTCTTTTGGCACCTTCTCCAGCTTCTACAATTTCTGTGTATGATACTTTTCTGCAAAATTCACAGTTTTGAAAAAAACCCAAAGATTTATGCATGCATTATTGTATGGGTTTAATATCTATTACTTCTGAAAGTTGTTCATTTGTAAATCCTTACTGAGAGAATTACTACATGTTGAAATTTAATATAATGATAGAATCTGATATATATTTATAAGCATGCCTTCAAAATTCACAATATCTCACAGAGAAACCTAGTACACTGGTCTGCTACCTACATGCACATATACACATTACTCTATTGAACTACTTCACACAGAAAAACCACATATTTTTATATAGTTCACTCCCACATAAACAAAGACGCCCACATAAACACATGGAAACAATATGCAAATGCATACAAAACAGATTTGCAAATGTACTCACAAATTAATCTGTAAAAAATGGAAAAATCACATGCTCATTCACACTTCACTTTCCCCCTCTTTCCCTTCCCTTTCCCTCCCCTCTCTCTCTCTGACACACACACACACACACACACACACACACCCACCCACCCACCCACCCACCCAAAGCCTTTAAACAAATAACTTTTCCAAACTCAAATACTGAGCAGGGGAAACTCTTTTGCCTGCAAATACATCCTCTCACAGTCCTGAGGAATAAGAAGTCTCTGTACAAGCCAACTCTCTGATCACTCCAGACATGCTATAGCAGTCCCCATTTGTAATATTCGGGCTTTCATAAGGAAACGCTGTTCAGTCTAGACTTTAAAAGAATCTTTCCTCCGCTCTCAAGCCTGCTACCTATTCGCCAATGTGATGTTTATCCAAGGGAAAATGCTGCTTTTTTCTTTCTTCGCTGCTGCTTCTCTTCTCCCTCCTCCCTCTTTTTTAGTGGTGATAGTGGGCAATCACAGAAAAGAAAGTTCTAAAGGGATAGCTCTTAAACTCACTCAAAAAACTTTATGAAGCACCTTCTATAAACCATAATAAGAACAGGATATATAACTGAATAATAGTTTCAAACTGCAGAAGACAGTGGGAGAAACAGATCCAGATATAATAATTCAGTATTATGTGAAGTTCACTTTAAAAGAGTTGCAAAAAAAAAGTAAAAGAGAGAGAAAGAGAGAGAGAGAATGGAGAGCAAAGAGAACGTGTGAGCTACTATGCCTGGGAGAGGAAGAAAGATCTTTACAACATAGGTGGCATTACCAGGAGAGAGGAATCAGAACTTCCTTAGTAAACAACATGTGTACAGACACAGAGGAGGAGAATGCAGACCATGCGTGGGACACATTTAGCAGCTTAGTGTGGCTGGGGTTGTATGGTGAGGATTTCAAAGGGTGTGTCAAGGAGTGAAAGTGGAATGGTGGGTAGAAGACAACAGCTAAGGAGTTTAGACGTCTTAGTGCTGTAAGCAATGAGCATCAATCCAGGGCCCTATGTAGGATGGTCGTCTGATCACTTTAGGAAAATTACCTCTTTCTTCAGTGAGGAAGATGGAAAGATCAAAGGCAAGTAGATCAGTTAGAAGATTATTGCCATGACATCAGCAAGAGAGGCAGGCATTATTACTAAGGCAGTGGTCCACTTACCTGTATGACGAAGTTAGAAAACTCCAGCGCCTCCTCCAAACTTTTCACCCCTTTCCACTACTCCCATCCTATTTATTACCAGTGTCTTAAGGAGCCTGACTGAAAAATCCTCCTGAAACACACTGCCTCTTTGACATCCTAGACTATTTTAACATTCCCCCCTGCACCCCACCCCCCACTGACACACATACCATTTTAGATGAATTTGGTCAATTCTGTTCCATGTTTAAAATTATTGTGTGGTGTCCCCTTGCTTTAAAGTCCAAACCCGTTAACAAGAAACACGAGATCCTGCCTACTTCTCCAGCCCCATTTCCAACTACTTCCCCTCCAACTCTATCAATGATCTTGCTCTTTCTCGCTAATGCTTCTTTATATTAGACGTGCCATTTCTTTGGCCGAGAATGGCATCCCTTCAGTTGTCTGACAAATTCATCCTTCAAGACTGAAAACACATACCACCACTTGAGTTTAGTTTTATTTCACGAAGTTTTGAACATCCACATAATCTGGGATTGCTACCAGAAAAAAAAAAAAAAAGAGAGACACCTCCTCTTCTGCCCTCCCAGAGCACCCCATGCTATTGAACCATATCTCACACTGGACTTCAACTGCTAATTTTCAGAGCATATCCCAGGACTCACATAATCATCAGTAAAAACGGCTGAGTCTTATTCAAGCCCTGTGGCGCTCAATACAAATTTAAGTAACGAATAAAGTAAAAGAGGAAGATTTCAGAGACATGGCTGAGGTAGAATGACCAGGTGTTAGTGCCTAAATAGATGAGCTGGGGTGAAGGGAAGAAGGAAGAAATTTTTACCTCTAAAGACTAATGTTTGGTCTCTAAAGGAGAGTGAGAAGCAGTTTGCATTGAAAAAAAGCAGATATTAAATTTTTGTACATTTGTATTTGCATATTTGTGGGGCATCCAGATTAAAATTTCTATTGGTTGTCAAAGGTTCAGAACGTAGTGGAAGCCAAAATGTATACTGTTCTCCCAGAAAAACTATGTAGAACATGAAAATGAGGCTAAACTTGGTTCCAGAGAATAAACGTTTCCCTCATTCCAGAAGGTTCAGGACTGAACTTGTTACCCTTGCTATGCAGCCCAGGCCCCAGGTGCATAAACTTTTTAACCATGCAAGCTAGTTGTGTCCTATTAACAGGTTGCCACAAAAGCCAGCAACAAAACCAAACTGAACCTGCTCTGACTTGACCACTGGAACCACAGCTGAAACCTGGAGGCAGTAAAAGGTACCTCTGATTCCCACCATGCTAAGCTCTCCACCCAAAGGAGATTTGCACACTGCTAGGCACAATTTGTGATGTGTGCAAGGGCGCTTGAGGCACTGCACATGCGCTGGCTGCCCTGGAACTCTCTGCCCGCTTCCCCACCTTCTGGAAATACACCTACCTCTTACCCCTTATAAGTACCCGGGTTTCCTCCCTTCCAAGATGAGGTGCCTTTGGAGCATGAGCTCCCCTTCTCCAGCCACTGAATAAAAGCCCATCTCACTTGCACCTATAAGGCCAACTGGCCCGAGGCAGGGGAACGCAATCAGACTCACAGGTTGCATCAGACCGAAACCTTCCGGACCACCCGGTTCCAGAAACTGACCTGAAGACTTTCCGGACCACCCAGTTCCAGGAACTGACCTGGGGACTTTCCACCCGGCCCAGCCTTCCCGCCTTTCGAGGGGCGGGACTAACGGTCCCAAGACTGATGCAACCGGCACCGGATATTGCCACGATACCCGAAGAGACCACCAAATAAGGAATACCCTGCGCCCTCCCAGATTCACCACACCCCTTTCCCTTCTTCCCCTATAAATTCTGCCGAAACCCTCACCTGGGCGCGACTTCTCTGGCCCCTTTCTCTCGGACCAGTGAACCTTGCCCGGGAGCGTTCCCAAATAAAGCTTGTTTAAGCTCTCCCCCGTTTCTTGGTGCCGTTCCTTACAGCACCAAACTCAGTTTTGTTATTGGCAGCGCAAACCTGAGCCATACACCCTTCAAGAACCCCTCCAGGGGGACTTCGAGTCTGCAAGAGCTCCCAGGAGGAGGATCTCGCTTGTCTAGCGTCTAATTCGGTAACAGACTTACCCGCTGGTACTCAGCATGCAGTCTGCAGTTGCTGTTTGGGAGGCTTTCTGCTCTGCCAGGGAACGGTCCACGCTCAAACTCCATGACGTCCTGATGGCCCCTTAAATGAATTATTCATATACTATCCGAGAAAGCTCACATTCACATCTCCCAATATCTTTAAAAGGCTTGAGTGCATACACGGGGGATGTCCCAGACACGGCTTCTAACGGCAAGCCTCTTGCGGGCACCTCGCTTGGAGCACAGCTCGGGCCCGCACTTTTAAAAGCTCCCGGCCCGCGGACTGCCATCTTGGGAACGCCCCGCCCTCCCATGAGTCTTAGGTTTCTGGGTTCCCGGATGCGGAAATGCTGAAACTGGGCGTTCCTAAATGACTGGGGCAGGAGTTTGTGCTTTCCAAAATTTCTCAGTGTCTTAAGTAGAGTAGGGGATGTAAGGAACTTTGAGAATTAAGAGAAGTTAAAGTTCTATCCTGACCTAAGGTAAGGTATATCTTAATATATCTTGATACCATTAAAAATTGTTAAGTGTGTAAAATTGGAGTCAGGATTGAATAAACGTGGGCCGCAAGGCTGGTTGTTCAGAGGAAGGGATTTGAAGTTTTCAGCAACCCCCTTCCCCCACCCCATATCTTCTCTAGCGTGATGTCTGAAATCATTTTTTTCTTATTAAAATTTAAATATTACAAGGATGTGCTAATGTACTAGTAACAAACAGAATCACAGGATGTTAGAGGGTCGCTTTTCCAACAGTTTTTTTTTTATTTATTTTCTTTCTTTTTTTTTTTTTTTTTTTTCAGTACGCGGGCCGCGTAGGCTCAGCGGCCATGGCTCACGGGCCTGGCCGCTCTGGGGCACAACCACGTGTCCCCTGCATCGGCAGGCAGACTCTCAACCACTGCGCCACCAGGGAAGCCCTATTTTCTTTCTTTTTTAACTTTAGAACCCTTTATTCAAATTAAAGCTTACTGCTGAAGTTCAAAGTGAATAAAGGAAAAAAGCAAAGCTGCTCTAGTATGTAGTAGCAGCAAAACAAAGTACCTATGCGTTTCATGGAGTACAGTTTTTAAAACCATTATTCTACTCCAACACTTCATATTAAAAGAAGCTCTTTTGCATAACCCCATTTCCACTAGACTTGGATGGGATTAATGCTGACTGTGCTTCCTAGTCAGAATAGGAAAGAGTCCCGCCACGCCTCAACATCAGGCTTTGTTCCAGTTTGAAACCTAAGAGCTGGGATTCCTTATTTAATCCCATTCTTTCTCCCAACCCCATTGCATATCTTCGTTTTGTTTGTGTAACATCTGTTTCCTTCACTAAATCGTATCTTTATTATCTTTATCCCAACTTATTGATTTTGATATTTTCTACACATACTACTCGTAATACCAGACATAATGCCTTGCACAGCCTAGGTGTTTCAAAAACGTTAAATAAATAGATTTCACAGAATTGAACACTGGTCCACAGAAATTAAACAGTATTCTCTATTCGGTAAAATATAAGGGCAAGACTCAATTCTTGGTACACATTTGGTGTCTGGTAAATATATGGTATAGGAATGTATGAGTGGTTGAATGAACCAAGAAACTAGGTGATAATGTATGTGAATGTACCTCGTAAACTGTAAACTACTTCACAAATAGGAGTTCTTATACAGGTTATGTGGTTATTTTCTAGCTCTTACAATTTGTTGCACATTTACTAAATTTTGGCCAATTCAAGTACAGTAAAGCCCAGGAGGAAATCTGTGGCATATGCCTCAGGGGAAGCTGTGAAGGCAGGCATAGAGAGATAAACCTAAGTGGGGTGTAGAGCCCACGGGCCTGGAACAGAGGGCTCCCTGACTGCTAACAATCCAGTTCTCATCCTTGAATTTCTAATGATCAGCAGTAAGCAAACATAAATGTCTTGAGCAGCTCATAAATCTTTCTGGAGCCTGGGTGCTGAATAAATCCTAGGAAAGTGGTAATGGTGGAAACAGGATCTCCTCCCTGGAAGTAGTTCCTTTCAGTGCCAGCTTTTGCCCCTGTTAGCTGCTTACACACATACCCCAGCTGCCTCAGTGAGGCATAAAACAGGGCAATAAAACAGGGCAAATGGAGGAATAAAAACCAGAAAAAGATTCTGTCATCCCTGAGTTTCCCAACTGGGGACCCCTCAGTGAGTGATACCACCCCCTTCAAGAGTTTCCATGTTGGAGATCTGTCCCTTAGGACTGGCAACCCACAAGGACTTGGTTTCCAGACTAAAAGAACAGACGAGTTATTTAGCTTATGCTCAGTAACCCAAAATGAAGAGAAAAAAACAGAGAAAGGTTACAATACATTTGACTGTGGAATCTAACCTGAACTCACATTAAGCAGATTTCTTTTACTACATTTCGATGAGGGGGGAAAACACCAAAATCTTGTTTAAAACGTTTTCCTGGTTTGTGATTGTGCCTAGGAGATCAGCAAAACTCAGAGCAGCATAAAGCCAGAGGATCAGAACCTAAACAGAGCTAGACCTTCTCTCTGCTGCTATTGCCTGCTAGCTTTCCATGTACTGTAATTATTTCTCTACATGACTGTCCAGGCTGGAAGGGACTATATCTCACTTGTCCTTTATTGACTGATTGACAGCCACTGATAAATAAGTATTCAATAAGGACTTTTCCCAGTAAAGTTTTGTGGGTTTTTTTGTTTTTTTCACTTTTTTTAATTGACGTATAGTTGATGTACTGTATTATGTAAGTTATTACAGGTGTACAGTATAGTGATTCACTTTCTAAAGGTTATACTCCACTTATAGTTATAAAATAAAATATTGGCTGTATATTATAGTAATAATAAAATATTGGTTATATTCCCTGTGTGGTACAATATATCCTTGTAGCTTATTTTATACATAATAGTTTGTACCTCTTAACCCCCTCCCCATCCATTGCCCCTCCCCCTTCCCTCTCCCCACTGCTAACTACTAGTTTGTTCTCTGTATCTGTGAGTCTGTTTCTGTTTTGTTAAATTCATTTGTTTTAATTTTTAGACTCCACATATAAGTGATATCATACAGTATTTGTCTTTCTCTGTCTGACTTATTTCACTTACCATAATACCCTCCCAGTCCATCCATGTTGCTGCAAATGGCAAAATTTCATTCCTTTTTATGACTCAGTAGTATTCCATTGTATGTATATGTGTGTGTGTATTTATTTATAAATAATATATATATTATATATAATATATATACACCACATTTTATTTATCCGTTCATCTGTGAATGGACACTTAGGTTGCTTCCATTTCTTGGCAATTGTAAAGAATGCTGCTATGAACCAAATCGGGGTACATGTATCTTTTCAAGTTAATGTTTTTGGTTTTTTTGGATATATACCCAGGGGTGGAATTGCTGGGTCATATGGTAGTTCTATTTTTAGTTTTTTGAGAAACCTCCATACTATTTTCTACAGTGGCTGCACCAACCCATTTTCTCCACATTCTCACCAATATTTGTTATTTGTGTTCTTTTTGATGATAGCCATTCTGACAGGTGTGCAGTGATACCTCGTTGTGGTTTTGATTTATATTTCCCTGATGATTAGCAATGTTGAGCATCTTTTCATGTGCCTGTTGGCCATCGGCATATCCTCTTTGAAAAAATATCTATTCTGGTCTTCTGCCCATGTTTTAATCGGGTTGTTTGTGTTTTTTTGATGTTGAGCTGTATGAACTGTGTATATATTTTAGATATTATACCCTTATTTGTCATATTATTTGCAAGTATTTTTTCCCATTCAGCAGGTTGTCTTGTCGTTTTGTCAGTGGTTTCCTTTGCTATGCAAAAGCTTTTAAGTTTAATTAGGTCCCATTTTTAAATTTTTGCTTTATTTCCATTTCTCTAGGAGGTGGGTCAAAAAGGATCTTGCTGTGATTTATGTCATAGAATGTTCTGCCTATGTTTTCCTTTAAGAGTTTTATGGTTTCTGGTCTTACATTTAGGTTTTTAATCCATCTTTAGTTTATTTTTACAAATAAAATGTGTTAGAGAATGTTCTAATTTCATTCTTTTACGTGTAGCTGTCCAGTTTTCCCAGCAGCACTTGTTGAAGAGACCATCTTTTCTCCATTGTATATTCTTGCTTCCTTTGTCATAGATTGATTGACCATAAGTATGTGGGTTCAGTAAATTTTTGATATTGATCCCATTGATTTATTTAACAAAGTTCATTGCCAGGATGTAACTTTTTATTCAGCACAGGTGTAAAGACCTATGCATGTTATGGGTGTACCCAGAGTAGCATAAGATGAGAAGTGTTGGTAGGTATGATGGATACAGTGCACCACAACATTCAGTACTCCATGTTGGATTGGTCCACCTTGAGGTAGATCCTTCCCCTCAGCCAGTTGCCTGTGGCTAAGGGATGGGGTCAGAGAGTTAGAAATATGGCCTGAAGTGGGAGTTAAGTGTTACTTTCCAGAGAAGGATAGTAGAGGGCTCTTCAGACAATTCAAAAATATGTCAGCTGCAGACCCCAAGCTTCTATGTATATATAGGTGCATCTCAGGATTGGAAGTTCATGCAGTTAGTTTAGCTGAGATAGTGTGTGCACACACACTCGTGTGTAATACTATTTTTTGAATACTAAGTCTCAAAACAAAATCAGTTTCTTCCCTTCTCTTTGTTTCCATATTGCCTTGTAACATAACCATTAGCAAATTGCATTTCAAACATTTATGTAGAGATTTTACTCTCCTCCATTAGACTATGATCTCAAGAATTAATGCATCTAGGTCTTATCCTATATCCTTTGTTCCTAGCATAATGCCTTGGAGTTACAATAACAAATGAGACAGGATCCTTTCCTCAAATTGCTTATAATCTACTGGGGAGGTCAGATTGGTTAAAAATAAAATTAAAGTACAATCTAATTGAATTAAAATAAATAGAAGCAAATACAGTGGGATTTCAGAAAAGGAAAGTCAATTCAGACTTGTTCAGTCAAGGAAAGAGGTAGCCTTTAATCTGAGTTTGTAAGAAAGGGTAGGATTTCAACAGACTTGGAGTGCTTTAAGTCTGTACCAAGGTCCATTCATTTTAGCCAGGGAAACATGCTTTCCTGAGGAGTGTCCTGGCCTGCTCTGATGGCTCCTGTATTGAGGCAGTGTTACCAGTAGGAGAAACTGCCTCTTCATTAAGGGAGAATTAAACCCAGCTACCTCTCCCTAAGCTCCCTGTTGGGAATCACCTTTATTTGCTATTGCCTTTAAAGGGATCTTGTCAGGTTGTTTAGGCCTTTAACATGACTGATCTTTACAGTTGTGTTTTGGGCAGGAAATGACCAGACCCCACCCTGAGCGCTCTGTCTTTTTTAACAAAAAGCAAAATCCATCATTCCAACAATGGATCTCTTTTCTCGGTTTAAAGGAACATTTTAAAACAGAAAATCCATATAAGAATCTTAAAAAAAAACAGTTACTTGCAAAAATTTGGCTTTACTGAAAATTATTCATAAGGAAAACAGCCCAATTTACAATTTAACCTTCGGTTCTAGAAATTAATGGAAAACATTATATTTGTGGATAAGAAAAATTGGGACTATAAGCTGGTTTATGAAACTGAATTTAATTCTAGACACAAAAAGGAATTTTATGCTTGAGACATGGACCCTCTTGGTTTAGAAGGATAAGGCAAGGATTGCTACAGTTCTGTGAAGAAAACTAAATAGAAGCATTTTTTCATTAATGTGACTGTGTCTCTATTGTAGCATTCCGGCTGGATATAGCCTGGAAAGTAAGATTACACATTCATGAAAATAGATTTCTTGAAGGAATTGAGAATACAGTAAGTTTTCTGAAAATTCAGCCACAGTATAACCTGCCACTTACCTTCCTAGGAACTTTCTTAGGCTCTGAAAAAATTGGTTATTCCTCTTTCCCATATGCCACCCTTAAGGAGGTGAAGAAATAATCAAGCTACAAGAGAAATATAAAATTTTTCCATGGAAGCACCACAATTTTAGGAAAATAAAAAATGGAAATAAAAACAAAAATAAACAAATGGGACCTAATGAAACTTAAAAGCTTTTGCACAGCAAAGGAAACTACAAACAAGACAAAAAGACAACCCTCAGAATGGGAGAAAATATTCGCAAATGAATCAACGGACAAAGGATTAATCTCCAAAATATATAAACAGCTCATGCAGCTCAATATTAAAGAAACAAACAACCCAATCCAAAAATTGGCAGAAGACCTAAATGGACATTTCTCCAAAGAAGACATACAGATGGCCAAGATGCCCATGAAAAGCTGCTCAACATCACTAATTATTAGAGAAATGCAAATCAAAACTACAATGAGGTATCACCTCACACCAGTTTGAATGGGTATCATCAGAAAATCTACAAACAACAAATGCTGGAGAGGGCGTGGAGAAAAGAGAACCCTCTTGGACTGTTGGTGGGAATGTAAATTGATACAGCCACTATGGAGAACAGTATGGAAGTTTCTTTAAAAACTAAAAATAGAATTACCATATGATCCAGCAATCCCACTGCTGGGCATATACCCAGAGAAAACCATAATTCAGAAAGACACATGCACCCTAATGTTCATTGCAACACTATTTACAATAGCCAGGACATGGAAGCAACCTAAATGACCATCGACAGACAAATAGGTAAAGAAGATGTGGTATATATATATATATATACACACACACAATGGAATATTACTCAGCCATAAAAAGGAATGAAATTGGGTCATTTGTAGAGATGTGGATGGATCTAGAGACTGTCATACGGAGTGAAGTAAGTCAGAAAGAGAAAAACAAATACTGTATATTAACGCATATGTGTGGAACCTAGAAAAATGGTACAGATGAACCGGATTTCAGGGCAGAAATTGAGACACAGATGTAGTGAACAAACGTATGGACACCAAGGGGGAAAGTGGGTGGTGAGGGTGCGTGTGTGATGAATTGGGAGTTGGGGATTGACATGTATACACTGATGTGTATGAAATGGGTAACTAATGAGAACCAGCTGTATTAAAAAAAAAAGTCACATTTTGAGAAACTGAATAATGACATCAGTACACATATCATGGTGCAAACTTTGAGTGAAATTGGCCTTCAGAATTGTTTAATCTCTTTTCTTACCTCCCAGTAGTATGGCCTCTAAGAAGACTTAATTGCCAAAATAATTTGACTGTTTTATTTCCACTGCCTTGGAGGCAAAATGTGAGTTTCACCTCAGTTCAAAGAAAGAAAGAAAAAGAAGTAGTAGTAGATTTTTCTATGCTACTATAAAAATTGGCCCAATATATCCCTATCTTATTGGTTATATAATTTTATAATGTGATGAAAGAGTATTAAAATCAGTGGAACATGAATGCAAAAAGAAGGTTTTTTTTTTTTTGTTTTTCTACAAGAAATTGCATTAAATGCTTTGGAAAGATTCAGTAAAATCATTTAAAAAACTGCTATAGGCAAGACAGCAGTGTGGAAGATGGGGGAAATTTTTGTAAAAACACAGAAGGTTTCTGCACTCAGATTGCTTTAAAAGTGTACTTAAATTCTCATTACATTTTATAGAAACTATAAATGGAAATGAGAGATGTTGCTTTTTGGTGACACAGAACTCATACTCAGGGATTCATACTCAAAGTAAAGGTCTTGGCCCTGCATCAAAAGATTGACACATAAATAGTCATTCACATGTTTTAAATTATAACAAAATGCATAAGGTATGTGTATATCATTTTTTATGTTTTCTCACTTTAACTGGCTTTTTTGACCAACACATTAACTACTGGTCCCAACCGTACTGGATAAAGATGACTTTTAGCGAACTATTTTATATAGCAGTTAATAAAGTTGGGGGTACTTCTCCTTTCTTAAGGTGGTACAAACCAGGCTTTGAAAGTACATGAAATAAAAGGCCACTCAGAAGCAATAAGGTATCTATGCTTTAAGTTAACTATGATAAATAAAATCTCTTACAACTTTTTCTGGCACAAAGAATACTGAAATAGATGGATCATGCAATACACATCAACTTTTACCAATAACTCAACTGCACTCTACCTAAGATAAAGACATCAATGCCCTTACCTCACCTCTACCTTTCTTCACTCTCCTCTGTCCCCCATCTTCTGTCTTGTATGCCTTTCTTTATTTAAAAAAAAAAACCCTTCATCCATTTCACTCACCCTCCACTCCATATGCCTTTTCTTTTACAGTGAAAAGTTCTTAAAATTTACATTCTGATCTGTGAATATTGAGTATTTGGTATTTCATCCATAGAGCAATTCTAAAAGTTGAAAACCAGCAAGTAATGTTATGAGTGATGTGACTGATGCTCCCTATAGACTCTAGGGTTGCCAGATTCAGCAAATAAAATTACAGGATGCCCAATTTGAATTTCAGATAAACAACAATTTTTTTTGAGTGTAAGTATGTTCCATGCAATATTTGGGACATACTTATACTAAAAGAGTGTTGTTTATCTGAAATTCAAATTTAGCTGGGTATCTCGTGGGTGTTTTGGTAAACTGCCTGCAAGGTAATGCCCTATGTAAGGATTATATTTTCTCCATGGATTTAATGCCATCACCCCTGGGCCATTCCAAGAGAATATTCCTGGATTCAAAGTCAAATAGATAATCTCTTCTCAAACACCATCAATTATTTAAACCCCAGTAGATTTCTTGTTTAAAATCAATCCAAGTAAACAGTTTATTTCAGGACTCAGTATGATCATACTCTTATTCTCTTTGGCCATTCTGAGGTTTTATGACTCCTCATCTTAAAAATGAAGAAATGAGACTATTTGTGTGTTTTTTTCAGAAACACACTTTCTGTGTGCTTTTTCATAAAAAAATTTTATGAAATAGCTGTTAAAGTGATGTTTTACACACATAATTTAATAATCATTCCTCTGCTTAAAACCCTTTTCTGGCTTCCCTATTTACTTCAGGTAATGCTCAAAATCCATTAAATGGTCCACAGGGCTACCCATCCTTTCTTCCTTTGAGCTCTACCTGGCTGTGCTATTTTCATTTTGTTCATGTTCTTCATACTGTTTTTTTGTTTGTTTGTTTATGGAAGCTCATTCGTTCCTTCCTCAGCACCATCAAACAGATTGTTCCCTCTGCCAAAAATGTCACATTGCCATATTCCTACTCTACTTCACTCCATTAATTCCTACTAATCCTTCATAGTCTCAGCCCAAATGCTGCTACCCCAGAGATCCTTTTGACTTCATGTCACATATATTTATTTATTCATGTGATTGTTGATGTTTGTCCTCCCCAGCAGAGACACTGTACACTTCATGAAGCCAAGAGCTATGTGAAGCCAAGACCCATACCTTGGTTCTCTACCATATGCCTACCTCATAGCATGGTATCTGGTATGTAGTAAACACTATATAGATGTATGTTAAATGAACAGATAGATGAATGAATGAAGAAAGAATAAGGATGATATTGTTTTCGTCACCATTTTACAAATTAGGAAAACTGAGTTTTGGAGAATTTAAGTAACTTGTTTACTTAGCTCATGAATGGGAGTCAGAATTGAAAGTCACATCTGTCATTATCCCTTTTTCTTCTATGACTGCTACTCTCTAAAGTCCCTTCACATTCCAACAGCTCATGATTATATCATCTATAATCCTCTTCATGAGACAATAGGTAGGGAAAATAATGATATTAGTTGGTTTTCATAGAACATTTTTTTCAGACATTAAGCTATGTGTCTTGGAGGAGTTGCAGAGGAGTGGGAATGGCTTGTGGTTTGGGGAAAGGGAGGGGCAGACTGAGCCACACAGCCACCAGAGACAGCACCTGGGACAGAAGAGAGTTTTTGCCCACACACTGAGTATCTGGCTTCCAGATGGATCTTGGGCACACATTTGTTTTTATAATTTTCCCCCTCCTCCTCGTCTCTTCATTCGCCACCCTCCTTTCAGAGGAATTTAAGGATGGGCTTTGTGCTGCATTGCCTCCTTTTTCCTTCTTCAACCCCCACCCTCTCTTTCTTTTCCACAAACGGTGACCAGCAGTGACAGACCTTTCCTGTGCTTGGAATCAAAGGGGAAATGAAATCCAACTGATTCACTCAGCACCCTTCAGCCTAGACACCTGGCTGTTTCTGCAGCTTTGAGGTGGAGCCTGATCTGTTTAGTTAGAACAGTGGTAGCTCAATTCATTTACTCCAACCAACTAAGAAGTTCTCTGTGTTGAACTATGCTTATCTGACTGGTGATCTACATTCTGTAGTACTCCCTAGAGGATGCAGTACTGACCAGTTCTGTTATGAGAGATCAGGAGACTCCTGCCTTGTTGGCAAAAGCCACTCTCTGACTTAGGGAGCATGTCTCTAGGCATTTTGTGGTCTTCTGTTCAGGCTTTTCAAGAATTAGGAAGGTTTCCATATTTTTTTAATAGACTTTATTTTTTATAGCAGTTTTAGGTTCACAGCAGTATTGAGCAGATGGTAGAGAGATCTCCCACGTGCCCCCTACCTCCACACATGTATAGCCTCCCCCATTGTCAACACCCACCCTCCTACCAGAGTGGTACACGTTTGTTATAGTTGATGAACCAATATTAAAACATCATTATTAACCTGAGTCCATGTTGTACATTAGGGTTCACTCTTGGTGTTGTAATTTCTGAGTTTGGATAAATGTATGCTAACCTATATCCACCATTATAATATCATAGAGAGTACTTTTATTGTTCCAAAAATCCTTTGTGCTCTTTCTAGTCATCCCTCCCTCCCCACTATTTTTTCCCAAAGGAAACCTTTAGACAATTTCAGAAAATAGTAACTGTCTCATTCATTCTGTAAGTGGAGGGCAGAGTCTAGGATGGTCTGTCTTCTATTATCATATCATTCTTATTCTTCAGACAGCATACCTGTGCTAGATGAGGATAGTTCTATAAATGGAACCAGGTACATCAATGAACACATTCCCATTTGCATCAACCAGATGGTTTGAGGAAGACACCTGCCTCCATCTTTCCACATTATGTGGGGGTGTGGGAAGGATGACTCTGAAAAGGTCAAGGGAAGGTTGCAGCAAAGATGGTTTCTTTTGAACTAATGTCTAGTCTTTGTTCTCACCCTAATTGTTCAGGCTAAAAATACCAGAACTTAAATTGAGAGTATAAAAATATGAAATGTAAATTATTATTCCCATTTGTTTATAAACTAACGGAGGGAGCGATCACATCCCTGTCTTCCTTTCAGCTTTACTGCTGTGGTAGGTTGTTATTATTATAAATACTGTTTTCCCATGTGTAAGGATGATATATCCTTTCCCTGTTGGTGTTAGGCTTGGTTTTGTTGCTTGCTCTGGCCACTTAAATATGAGCAGAAGTGATGTGTGCCATTTCTGAGAAAAAAAGTGTAAGAGCTATAACACAATATTCTCTTTTCTTTCTACCACAAGACTAGGAATGTCCCTGAAAAATATCATTCCTTCAGCCTGTGTCCTAGGCAGAAGATGGGTGGAGCAGAGCTATAGATGGTCTACAATGGATATAGTTTGAGCAAAAACAAATGGTTGTTATAAGTCAGTGAGATTTGGGGGTTGTTTGTCATCACAACATAATTCAGTCTATATTACCTGACCAAACTGACCTCTCTGAGCTTGTTCTAAACTTAGGTATAATTATATCAACCTCCAAGGGAATGCATAACAGTCATAAACATTGAAGCCCCATTTCAAAAGCTACTGAGAGTGGTACTGCTACTCATGTGAATGGCAATATCTGTAGCATTTAAGAGTACTTAAAAAGTTTTCTGTTTTGGGGCTGAACAGCATGTGACTGGTATGATTTCTAGATACACCACAAGTTCCTGTGCCAATAAATTTTCTTCTTTCATGTATTCTAAATTGATTTGTCCAATCTAGGTTCCCAGGGAGTAGTCCTACCCCCACAGTTTATCAATGTCTGACAGCAAAGGGAGAAAGTTGAGGTATCAAAAATCGGAACCAGAATGTGAGTAGGGACACCATAGAGTTAACCTGGGTTGGAATAAGTTACAAAATTTTCCAGAACTATTGTACCTTGTGGATAAAGGATAATTACAGAATCAGATACAGGCCAGATACCAAGAAGTGGGACTGGAATACTTGAAATGTAGAGCAGGAATAGCAAATAAGTAAAGCAAACACGTTTCTGTTATGTTTCCATCACTGGCCTAAATCCGAAGGAGATTCAATGAAATAAAAACATAGTTCTGAAAACTGGAGAAGTTCTCTATCTGCTTAGGGAGATGAGTAAACCAAACTGTTAAAAACGTGTTATTAAATATATACACATACAGAGAAATACTTACGTCAAGGCTACAGGATGAAGATTTTTCACAAACTCAGTACACTCTGGGTGACACTGAGCATCATATCAAGAAAGAGAAATTTTCCATCCTCCAGGTGGAAAATTCTTCTTCGTGATTCTTTCCAGTTTCCTCCCAAGGGTAACAATTATCCTGGCTTCTAATAGCATAGATTTGTTTTGCTTGGTTTTAATCTATGAATGGAATCCTACAATATGTATTATTTCATGTTTGGTTTCTTTGGTTCAGTGTTACGTTAGTAAGCATCATTTATATTGTCCAAAGTAGTTGTAGAGTGTTCATTCTCATTGCTGTATAGTAGCCCATTTTGTAAAGATACCACACTGATGTATTAAATCTACTGTTGATGAGTATTTGGTAGTTTTCTCTGTGGGGCTATTACAAATAATGTTGATGTGATAATTCTAGTATATGTCTTTGGTTAACATATATATGTATTTATATTGTATAAATGCCTAGGATTACAATCACTGCGCCATAGGTGTTGGTAGTGGTTATGTGGAATATCCCTGTGTTGAGAACTGTAAGGCCACATCTGAGTTTAGAAAAAATGATAAGATTATCAGTATCTTCCATGGGCAAGGGACAGAGGTGGTATGCATGCCAGGTATTTGGCATTCCCAGTGTTGGACAACAGCTGAATCAGTTTATCAAACAAGTGGTGTCAGGTATAAAGTTAAGGAACAAGACACAGGAAGCAATTCTGAAAGTCATGGAACAAAAGCCACCAAAAAAAGTGGTGAGTCTGTCTTCCCCAATTCTCCCTTAGTTCTTTCTTTTCTTTTGTTTAGTGCAGATGGGCTGTGTGGTTGTTTTGAGGGACTGACAGTAATGGGACATGACTACTAGTGTAACCCACATTTCTTCAAGTGACATCAGCCTGGGTGACGTGGAGTACAGGATATCAATGAAGAGGACAGCTGGGATAGGAATTGAAAGTGGCTAGGTATGAGTGTATGTTTTAAACTAAAGGGTACTAATATTAAAAGTAGAGCATAATACATAATATAAAAACAATAGAGAAAATCAACAAAACAAAAGGGTTTTCTTTAAAAAGATCAACAAAATTGGCAGATACTTAGCTAAATTGACCCAGAAAAAAAAAGAAACAAATTACTAAAATCAGGAATGAAAGAAGGGACATCATGACCAGCCTTAAAGATTGAAAAGGATTATAATGGTGTACTATGAATAAATGTATGCCAATGAACTAGATAACTTAGAAGAAATGGAAAATTCTTAGAAGAACACACATTACCAAAACTGACTCAAGAAGAAATAGAAAATGTGAACAGATCTATAAAAAATGAAGATATTTAGTTAGTAATTTTAAAACTTCCCAGAAGGAAGAGCCCAGGCCCATATTCATTTTGCTGGTGAATTCTATCAGACATTCAAAGAATTAATACAACTGTTCATAAATTCTTAGAAAAACAGAAGAGGAGGGAATACTTCCTAACTCATTTTATGAGGTCAGTATTGCCCTGATACTAAAAATATGCAAAGATATAATGAGAACATAAAATTGTAGACAGATATCCCTTATGAATATGGGTTCAATTATCTCCAACAAAATACTAGCAAACCAAATCTAGCATCATTCAAAAAGGACTATACACCATGATTTATTCCAGGAATACAAAAATCAGTGACATACATACATCATATTGATGGAAAAAAAGATGAAAACCACATGATCACCTCAATAGATGCAGACAAAGCCTTTGACAAAAGACAGCACCCTCCTTGTAAAATCACTCAAAAAAGTAGGGGTAGAAGGGAACTTCTTCACCGATAAAGGGCCTCTATGAAAGATACACAACAAAGATCAGGAACAAGAGAAGTCTGCTCTTACCACTTCTATTCAACATTGTACTGGCGATTCTAGTCAGGGTAATCAGATAAGAAAAAGAAATGAAAGGTGTCTAGACTGGAAAGGAAAAAAATAAAACCACCTCTGTAGATGATGGGATCATAGATGGAAAAAATCCTAAGGAATTCACTAAAAAAACTTTTATAACTAAGAAACATGTCCAGCAAGATTGCAAGATACTGGATCATTATACAAAAGTCTATTGTATTTCCATACAGAAGGAATGAGCAATTCAAAAATGAAATTAATGAGACAATTCCATTTATAATAGCATCAAAAGGAAGAAAATACTTAGTAAATTTAAGGAAAGAAGTTCAAGACTTGTACTAAAAACTACAAAACATCATTGAAGAAAGTTCAAAGATCTAAATAAATTGAAAGACATCCTGTGTCCATGGATTAGAAGATCTAATAATGTTAAAATAGCAGTGCTCCTAAAATTGACCTGCATAATTCAGTATGATGTCTGTAAAAAATCTCAGCTTCCCTATCTGAAGAAGTTGGTAAACTCATCCCAGAATTCACATGGAAATTCAAGGCACCCAGAATAGCCAAAATGGAAAAAGGAGAACAAAGTTGGAGGATGCACACTTTATGATTTCAAAACTTGTGTATAGCTACAGGACTCAGGACAGTGTGGTACTGGCATAAAGATAGATGATATGTAGATCAATGGAATGGATCGAAAGTACAGAAATAAACCCTTCTGTTTGTAAGTGATTAATTTTCAACAAGGGTACCAAAACAATCCAGTGAGGAAAGAATAATCTTTTCAACAAATATTGGTGAGACAACTAGATTTCTACATGCAAAAGAATGAAGTTGGACCCCTTCTTGGCAAATATAGAATTAACTCAAAATGGATGATAGACATAAATGTTAGCATTAAAACTATAAAACTCTTGGAGGAAAATATAAGAATAAATCTCTATGACCTTGAATGTTAAATGACACCAAAAGCATAAGTGACAAAAGAAAAAATAGGTAAATTCAACCTGTCAAAATTGAAAACTTATGTGATGCAAATCATACCATCAAGAACATGAAAAGACAACTCACAGAATGGGAGAAAATATTTGGAACTTACATATCTGATAAAGGACTGATATCTAGAATGTGTAAAGAATTCTTATAATTCAGTAATAAAAAGACAAGTAACCCAATTAAAAAGTGGGCAATGGATTTGAATAAGCATCTAAGCAAAGAAGACATGAAAGAATGCTCATTAGCTATTAAGGAAAGACAAATTAAAGCGACAGTGATACCACCTCACACACATTAAGATAACTGTCATCACAAAGATAATAGTAATGTCTTGTCTTGAGGAGATATAGAGAAATTAGAACCCTCACACCTTGATGGTGTGAATGTAAAGTGAGAGAAGCTGTTCCTTAAAATGTTAAACAGAGTTACCAAATGATTCGGCAATTTGACTGCGTCCAAAATTGAAAACATATGTCCACACAGAAACTTCAGTGTTCACAACAGCATTATTTGTAATAGCCAAAAAGTAGAAAAAAAACTAAATATCCATCAACTGATGAATGGATAAATAAAATGTGGTTATATCCATACAATGAAATATTATTTGACTATGAAAAAGGAATGAAGTACTGATATATGCTACAGCATGGGTGACCCTTGAAAACATTATGCTAATTTAAAGAAGCCTGTGACAAAAAGCCATATATTATATGGTTCAATTTATATGAAATGTCCAGAATAAGCAAATCTATTGAGATGGGAGATTAGTAGTTGCCTAGGGTTGGGATTGCAGGGTGGGTGGGAAATGGGGAGTGACTGCTAATGGATTGAGGGGTGTTTTTTAGGATGAAGACAGTGTTCTAAACTTAGATTATGGTGGTGTTTGCACAACTTTCCAAATATCCTAAAACTATTAATTGTACACCTTACATGGGTAAATTTTACAATAGGTGAACTATAT
Organism: Stenella coeruleoalba; assembly: GCF_951394435.1. Classification (NCBI taxonomy): domain Eukaryota; kingdom Metazoa; phylum Chordata; class Mammalia; order Artiodactyla; family Delphinidae; genus Stenella; species Stenella coeruleoalba. The sequence goes on along the minus strand of NC_137169.1, from coordinate 103,994,367 downwards.
CTCAATAATTCAGTTTTTTTAAAATGAAGCATAATTATGACGATGATTTTAAAAGCTGTTTACACAGAGGAGAAACAAAAGTGCAATCACAGATTAAAGTGGAAGCAAGTGCATTTTGTGTTAGAAACAGTTCATCTGATTTAATCGGGTCACATGTTTCCAACTCACAGTACATAACAGGGGTTTTTGGTAAGGAGAGGCGAGACATATATAGAACAAGGTACATAGTTTTTTGCTGAGTGCAAATCTAATCTTTGTACTCAGCTCCAGGATTTCTGAAAGTCTTAAAGAGCTATCAAAGTTATTTAAAAAAAAAAAAAAAACTTTTCATAAATAAGCTGTTTGCTGCCCAATCTGCCAAGGCTGCCTCTCTCCAGATGGCAGGCAGCAGGCTGGGCTGGGCTGATTCTACAGCCTTTATGAAGGCCCTTCTCTCTGCCCTTCACCACCTACACATCTTCCAAGAGCTTCCTGCTGCTCATGGCCCCAGAGCAAGGTCTCTATTTACGTCAGCCAGGCCCCAACCAGCTTCCCAGTTTGGGCAGACTGGGTTACACTTGGATCTTAATTGGAGAGAGGTTGCAGGAAACCAGGAAAAAGTCTTCATTGTGGGCCTGTATTTCGAGAAGATGCTGAAGTTGAAAGCAGCTGGATGAAAATATCAATGTTTCCACACTACCCTAAGCAGAAACCTTCTTTCCATTCCCTAAGCTCCTCTCATTTTTTTCCCTTTTCTCGTTCATATTTTGGCCTGAGATACCTTGTTAATTTTTAAAGATTAACAGGCCATTTAGCACAAGAAGAGTGTGGAGCAGGTCACAGATGAATAAATTAATACCAAAACTTCACACTAAGATGAAAATCAAAGCTCTCTGTTTTATTGCTTAAAGTATCTGTGAGTGCTGGGCAGGAGGAAATTGGTATCTCATTAAAAAAATGAGAAAGTGAGGTACAGAGGAAACTGAAAGCTCGTTAAAAGTGGTGGAAAAGCCGTCTTAATTATACCTTTCCATTTGCTAACAAGAGGACATTTGTTATGAGTTCAGGAGACTTTATCCCAAGCAAAATAAACAGAGTTAACAACATTATTTTTGTCTTTTTAGCCAGTGGTGGCTCTGGAATCCTGTTTCAAAATAAAGGTTTCACTGCGGGAAGTCAATTAGATCAGAGAATGCTGGCAAAGGGTCAACTGCTTTCGCTTTCAAAGATTGATTTGAGAGCTGCTACCCAACCTTTCACCTTGCCCCCATGTAAGGGGGAAGGTGCGCAAGGTTTCCTTATTAGTGCAAGAATCTGTGTCTGGAGAGGCATTTAAAGGCCATGCTGAGAGTCCTTCAGTCAGAAACAGTTACTGAAAGTGTACTGCCCCTGTAAAGCATCAGTTTCCTCTTTTGGAAAATGGAGATACTAATGACTTTGTGGTTGTGGTGATTAAATAAGATGTTACATGAGAAAACGCCTCCAAGGAACTTTAATAATAATGGCTACAACTTATTGATGATTACTGTGAGTCTAGTACATTATCCTACTTAATTTTTACCATAAACATATGTAGTGCTATGGTCTCTGCTCTAAGAGTGGAAAAAAGTTGGAAAGGTTATATGATTTTTTTTTTTTTTTTTTTTTTGCAGTATTTGGGCCCCTCACTGCTGTGGCCTCTCCCGTTGCGGAGCACAGGCTCTGGATGCGCAGGCCCAGTGGCCATGGCTCATGGGCCCAGCCGCTCCGCGGCATGTGGGATCCTCCCGGGCCGGGGCATGAACCGTGTCCCCTGCATCGGCAGGTGGACTCCCAACCACTGCGCCACCAGGGAAGCCCAGGTTATATGATTTTGTACAAGGTCATCCAGTAGTGATAGAGTGGGATTTGAATCCAAGTCTCTTTTACAATTTCTCGTGGAAGGTCATGAATCAGATATGGCTTCTGACTTCAAGGCCCATAGAGGAATAGAAACACACTTCAATAATGAAGCAGAGTATGACTAATGGCCAAAAGGATTTAATGTGCTGAGGGAATTTAAAGAAAAGAGAGATCACTTTGGTTGGAGAGTTATGCCAAGAGGCAGTAGCATAATGTCCAAGAGTATATATACAGAATACTTGGTTCAAATCCCAGATTCCTTAATTTCTAAGATGTGTAACATTGTACATATATTTTCTCTAAACTGACTTCAGCTATAACATGAGCATTGAAATACTATCTCCCTTTTAGGTTGTAGTGAGGGTTGAAAAAAAATTATGTCTATTAAACATTAAGTGCCTGGTGAATAGTTTTTTAAAATTTGGGGAGTATTTCATACAAGAGGTAGTAGATGAAAAGTTCTGAAGGACAACAGTTTCAAATCTGTTGAGTTTCAACAGAGACATGTAAGTTTGGAAGAATGTCTGAAGTATCCCCATTATTAAATATGCTGCAGTAGAATTGTTATTTTACATACTGAATTTATTTAAGAATCCATTGGAAGTATACCATTTTCTAAGTATGTTGAGCATAAGAACTGATTTCAGGTTGGAGTAGTGGTGTAGTAGTTTGCACAGATTAACCTTCCTGCCAATAACAATTATAAACTCTGCACAAAATATAAAAATCAACTGTTATAAAGCACTGGAGAGTGACCAGAGGTAATCAAAAACTGAAAGGACTTTGACACTTGACTGAAGGGGACTACACTGGGTGAGATTCATATTTATAAGGCTTTTCTTCTAAGGGTAACTCCAAATCTATGTGGTGATAAGGAGAAAGAGCTCAAACAGGAGGCTGCGTCTTAAGTGACCTGAGGAGACAGAGAACAGAAAAGAAATTTGAAAACTAATATGCCACAGTGGGAGGATCCCCCAAATCTACAAATCAACTCTCCTCAAACCCTGACTGACTCCTGAATTGTGCTTGCTTAAGGAAAGAGTACAAGGGAAAAAACAACAGCTGGAAGGCTGATGGTGCTGAGCAGAGATTTCAGCCTTTCCAGTGCAGGGGAGAACCAAGGTTTAGAGTTTAAGTCCAGCTAGAGAGGCTTGGACTTTCCATTGAAACCACAGAATGACCATTCTTTAGGCATAACGATTATGTCTCATTACTAAAATACCTTAAGGCTAAGGGAAAAACCTTATAAAGGCCAATCTTTGTGAAGTCTAAAGTCAAGGCATCACAAAATAAAAGTGATCCACCGGTAGTTTTACTGACTTGTAGAACAAAGTAAACTGAATTAGGAAAAATAACTGAACCCAATCTGGACAATGTGGAGGTCTTTCTTTAGGGCTTCTTTGCTTTATGTTCTTTATTAACTCTTCCTGTATTAATACATTTGGTTTTATTCTATCATTCCTTCTTGACTTCTTAAGTTGTATGTTAGCCCATTACTTTTCAGTGTTTTTTATTTTTGAATATAAGCATTAACATTAAAGCTATAAATTTCTCTCTAAATACTGCTTTAGCTGTATTCCAGAATTTTTCATATGTAGTATTGTAATTTCCCTTTACTTCTACTTATTTTCTAAATTCTGTTATATCTTTGCCAACCTAGCTGTTATTTAGAAGTGGGTTATTACATTTTTTTTCTTTTTGTCACTGATTTTTAACTTATTTGATTAGTGGTTAGAGTGTGAGGTCTATATTATACTCATTCTTGGAAATTATTGAGACTTGCTTTATGGACTAAAATAATGGTCAGTTTTTAAAAAACAGTCTATGTGTGCTTTAAAAAGTGGAAAATCTCCTTAGATTTATATAGAAAATCCAACAGTATTTCACCTATTATTCTAGGGTGGGTGGATAACAAACTGAGGGCCCATGATTTTAAAACTCAACAGTTTATAATTTTACAAAATTACATAGTATTGAGTTTTAAATCATAGTTGCTGTTACATTATACCAACCAATGTGATCCTTGGTTAGCAAGTTAGACAGGCAGAAAAGTGGTAAAGAGGCAGACACCCTGGCCTGGTGGTCCCTTAAGACAGGATAATGAAAGAGCCAGAAATTTGTGATATGGATGACAGGGATAAAGGTGCAGTGGACACTTGTCTGTAGCACTACCCTGAGGTCTGACCTTCATTCACCTTTTATAATCAGTGCTTAGCTCCTCTTCTTAAGAGGGTATTCCTAATAATTCTACATGTCAGGACTTCCAGCAACTCTCCAGTGCATCTAAAATCCTGATGACAGCAATTAATGTATTCCATTACACCCATGTTTTGCATATAGTTGTTTTTTGTCTGAAATCCGCCAAGTTCAAGAGTCAGAAAACTATTGCCTTCTCACAGGCCCCCTGCCTCATCTTTCCTCTCAATCCCCTTCCTCCTTTGTCTGGAGTAACTTTCACTTAATGATTAGTAACTTTACTCAATTCATCAGCACTGATCAGAATTACATCAGTCTCTTGGGTATTCAACAAAAATCTGACCTGGTAGAAAACAGCCTGCTGAAGGAAATTCACAATCTGAAGAGTGGATAAAGAGACAAAAAGGATAGGAAAAAGGACAAATTGAAGGTTGAGGCTGAGGCATAGGAAAACCTTTGGAAGAAGAAACTTCAGATCAGTTCCAGTTTGTTGTCACAGTATGAAATGAAACTTTTAACACCAAAGGATATGTGATTCAGAGCTAGTTGTCAAAGAAAAAAATGTGCTTATTCATTACACAGAGGTCATATTCTTGTTGTTGTTGTTTTTAACCTATCCTTTGCCCTTAGTTGTTGCTGAAAAGGTTTTTCTTCTATGAGCCAACGACTCATTTATACATTTTTTTCTATAGCATTTTTTTTAACCATGGATTAAATTATACCTCCAGAGACATAGACAGCCTAAGAGTGGAGAGAAATCTCATTGCTTTATGGGAATAACTATTACCTGTTGAACTAAGGGCTGGAAAAACAGTAAGATGTGATATCTTTCCCAGGTTGGGAACCTTGAGATATCAGGAAAGTTGAGGAGAATGAAAGTTCAGCATCATCAAACAGATTCCATTCAGCTGGCATTCAGCTTTTCAAGTAGCCTGCAATATAGGGAACCATATAGGATGTAGGGAAGCAGAAACTTTTCCATTTCCTTAGGGCTCCAGGTCCACAGAGTATACTTAATCTATGTCTTTGACCACTATTTCTAATGGGTCTTTTACCCAATGGGATTGAACTGTGTTCGTGTTCATCTCTGTTCTTTCGACACTAAAGTGTCCATCATCATGGTTACTGACTTGACTAAAGATGTTGTCTCCCCTGTGTTCAGAATGCCAGTGTGTGTTCTGGGTACAAGGTGGTAATGAAAAGGCCCTGGCTATCAATTTATCAAGTTATATCCTGTCACCCAGCAAAAAACAGAACCCCAAGGGAATGAGAAGCTGGGCTGTTAAGCAATGGTGAGGACCAGAAGAGGTGTGTGGTATGGGTGCCAGAACAAAGAACAGGATGGAGAGGTGCTGTAGGTGTGGGAGCAGGTGGTAGCTCTGAGAAAGATGTAGCAGCCTGTTATGGCTTGGGCTTAGGAGAGGTTTAAGTTAGGTTTAGGAGGGCAGCATGGGAGGCACACTTTGATGCTTTCTTAAAAGGTCACTTAAAATGCGGTCAGTGGAAAGAGCTTTATAGAATTTTGTTTCAGTCCCAATTTCCTCATTTAGTGGGCTTGTGATGTTAAGGATTTCTGTAGAACTCTCAATTTTCACATGTGTAAATAGGGAGAATAAAATCTACTCAGCCTACCTCACAGGGTTGTCTTGAGAGTTCACTAAGATTGTGTAAAGGGGCTTTGGACACTGAAAATTCATGTACAAGAGGACCATATTTTTGGACAGTTTATTGCCTCAGCCTTTGTTCCTTTTTAAAAAGGTCTCTTTGATAGGGAAATGGTTGTATCTCTGGAGCATTATGGAGTAGGAAATGATTGATGGAGAATGGTGAGACAATAAAAAGATGCAAGCAAGAAATGAAAAGAAAAAGCACTCAGTGCTAGTTCTATGTCCTTCTATGTTAATAACTGAAACAGTCATTTTCTGTTGCCTTCCTTTTAGTAGGCACGTATGTCTAAATGAAGCAGAGTCAGTGGGGAGAAATAGATCCTGTGATTTATTTACTTATTTATTTATTTTTGGCTGCATTGGGTCTTTGTTCCTGTACGTGGGCTTTCTCTAGTTGCAGTGAGCAGGAGCTACTTTTCGTTGCGGTGCATGGGCTTCTCATTGCAGTGGCTTCTCTTGTCGCGGAGCACAGGCTCTAGGCGCGCAGGCTTCAGTAGTTGTGGCACCTGGGCTCAGTAGTTGTGGCTCACGGGCTCTAGAGTGCAGGCTCAGTAGTTGTGGCTCACGCACTTAGTTGCTCCGTGGCAATGTGAGATCTTCCCAGACCAGGGCTCGAACCCGTTTCCCCTGCATTTGCAGGTGGCATCTTAACCACTGCGCCACCAGGGAAGCCCAATCATGTAATTTAAATATTTATTCCTCACTGAAGAAAAGAGACAACTATTCTTGGAAAGTATGTGAGGTTTGAAATAATTCTTTGTAAGAGAGAAACTCCCCAATCATTTCAGTTTCATGTAAACTGTATCACAACAATAAATACTTAAAAAGAGAATTAATACAGGAGACTTCAACTGTATGTATACCTTTAAAATTCAAAACAAAGATTTAAATCAAATATAGCAAAATGTTAAGATTTTAGAAAGTTTATAGGTGAGTTTACCTACCAACTGTATGCTTGAAATGTCTCAACCCAAAAATTATAATTAAAAGACAAAGAAAATAGAACAATTATAAAATTTTACAGTTTCATAGAGGGGAAAATTTAAAAAATAAGAATTATTAATCCAAAAAATAAGAAAGGAGGGAAAAGGGAACACAATTTATGAAGCTAGTAGAAAACAAATTGTAAGGTATAGACTGAAACCCAAATATATCAGTAATTACATCAAGTGCAAAGAGTCCAAATATTTCCTAATAAAATATTATGATTATGAGGCTGAACTTAAAATAAAAACTATATGTTCTGTATAAAACATACCTTGAAAATGACAATACAGAAGGGTTAAAAGTAAAAGAATGGAAAATACAAACACATAAACACTAACCAAAGGAATGATTGCAATAAACAGACAAATAGATTTTATTTTTTATTTTAGGGTAAGAAGATAGAAATAAAGCACATTTCATGATGATTAAACGGTTAATTCATCGGTAACACACATACACATATGTGTGTGTGTGTATATATATTTATATATAGCCTAACTGTCATAGCCTCGAAAAAAATAGAAAGCAAATGTTGAAAAAACAAAAAAGAAGAAATAGTAAACCTGCAATCATGTAGGAGATTTGTTTACATTGTTTTTATGAAGTTATGATTAGCATCTGGTAAAATGTACAAACTTAAATTGTGAGTTTAAGTATTTACAAGTGCATATAACCATGTAACCCACTCCCCTATCAAAGGTGGAATATTTCAGTCACTTCAGAAAGTTCACCCCTGTCACACTCTGTCAAGTCTGACTTGCCAGGGGCAATCACTGTTCAGATTTCTTTTACCGTGTGTTAATTTTTTCTTCTAGTTTCCTGTAAATGGAATCACACCACTACATATCAGTATGTACTCTTTGTCTTCTTCAGCACATAATTTTGAGATTCAGCCATTTTGGTCTATGTACCAGTCCTTTGTTTTTTATTGCTGAGTAGTATTCCATTAAATGAATATACCACAGTTTGCTTATATAGTCTCTCCGTAATGGACATTTGGGCTGTTTTCAGTTGGCTAGTATGAATAAAGCTGCTATGACATTTTCATACAAGACTTTTTGTGGTTATGTGTTTTCATTTCACTTGGATAAATATCTAGAAGTGTAATTGCTGAGTCATAGGGTAGGTATATGCTTTGCTATATAAGAAACCGCCCAATCTTTATTCAAAGTGATAGTACCATTGTCCCATTGCCTTCAGTAATGTGTAAGAGTTCTTTTTCTACAGACTCTCCAATATTTGGTGTTGTAAATATTTTCTCATTTTAGCCCTACTAGGAGCCTATGGTAATATTTCATTTAGGATTTAATTTTCATTTCTCTATTGACTAATAATGATGAGCATATTTTTTACATGTTTGTTGGCTATTTCTATCTCTTTTTGTGAAGTGCCTGTTTAAATATTTTACCCATTTTAATGGGTTGTCTTATATTATTGAAAAAAGGCCTTTATAATATATGTATTGAAACATTTTTTCCTGGTTTGTGGCTTGCCTGTTATTTTTCTTAATGGTGAATTTTGATGAGCAAAAGTTTTGAATTTTGAAGAGGTCCTGTTTATTAATTTTGTTTCTTCTACAGTTAGTACTAAGACCAATCTAAGAAAGTTTTGCCAAGACAAAAGTCTTGAAGATATTTTCCAATATTTTTTCTATATGCTTTATAGTTGTGGTTTTTATCTTTAGGGCAATGATATATCTTGAATAAATTTTTTGTGTGGTGTAAAAAAAAGGGGTTGAGTTGTGTTTTTTTATGGATATCCTGTTTCAGTGACAGTTGTTGAAATGTCTTTCCTTTCCCCACTGCATTGCTTTGTTGACTATGACAATCATAGGCCATATAATTGTAGGTCTTTATCTAGACTCTCCATTGTGTTTCACTAACCAATCTGTCTATCTTTGTATTAATAAAATTATTGTCATTTTATTGAAAACTTAAAGACAGGTAGTGTAGGTCCTCCAGTTTTGTTCTTGTTTTGTATTACTTTGGCTAGTCTAGATCATTTGTATAAATGTTGGAATTAGCTTGGACATTTTTACAGAAAAGATAGCTGGGATTTTTATTGGTATTGGATTGAAGCTATAGATCATTTGGAGAAATAGAAATCTGAATAATATTTAACCTTTTGATACATGAACATGACATATTTGTTCACTAATATAGATCCTCTTTAATTTTTCTCAATACATTTTTATGAATAGATTTTGCATATATTTTGTTAATTTATCATAAACATTTTATGACTTTTAACATACTGTAAATGATACTGTTTTTTACTACATATTCCAAGTTTTTATTTATATTATAGGAAAAAAAATGTTTGTTATTGACCTTATATCTTGTGATCCTGTTAAATTCACTCATTAGTTCCAGTAGCTTTTTTCATAGATTCCTTAGAATTTTCTATGTACCTGATTATCTCATCTGTAAATATAGTTTTACTTCTTTCTTTCCATTTTGTTTGCCTTTTATTTATTTATTTTTTCATCTAGTTGTACCGGCTAGGAACTCTAATTAAGTTTTGCATAGAGGTAGAGAGCAGACCTTCTTGCCTTTTTCCCAATATTAGAGGGAAAATGCTCAGTCTTTCATCATTAAATGTAACATTGGCTATAGATTTTTTTATAGATGCTATCTACCATTGTTGAGCGAGATTTCATCTATTACAAGTCTGGGTGTTGAATCCTGTCAGATGTTTTTCCCCACGTCTATTAGGAAGATATATGGTTTTTCTCTTTTATTCTGATAAATCTTACTTCGTCATGTTACATTGTTTTTTATATTTTGCTGGATTTGGTTTGCTAATGTTTTGTTAAGATTTTTGAGTGTATATTAATGAATCATCTTAGTTTTAATATTTTTGTTTGGTTGTGGAAAGAGAGTAATGCTGAACTGAATGAGTAATGAATTATTAGGAAGTGTCCCCTCCTCTCCTACTTTATGAAAGTAATGGTAGAATTAGGTTATTTCTTAAATAAATGTTGAGAGAATTCACCAGTTAAGCTTGTGTGTGTGTGTGTGTGTGTGTGTGTGTTTAATTATGAAGGTGTTTCATTATGAATTCAATTTTTAGTAGTTACAAGGCTATTAAGGTTTTCTGTTTCTTCCCTTTTAGTTTTGATTATTTACATTTTAAGGAATTTGTCATTCTCTTTAAGTTGTCAACTGTATTGGCATATAATTATTTATATAATATTCCTTTATTGTATTTTTCAACCCTTTCTAATATTGGTAGTTTGTATCTTCTTTCTCTTTCTTTTTGTGAACAGCCTAGCTAATTTACCAATTTTATTGACCTTTACAAGGTGGGTTTTTTCCATTAATTTTCTCTGTTGTTTGTCCATCTTTAATGCCATGAATGTCCACTGATATCTTTTTATTTCCTTCCATTTATAATGAGTTTAATTTGCTTTTATTTTTCCTTCTTTAGAGAGAAGTTTATTTTAAAATATTTTCTCTTTTCTTTATACAAGTATTTAAAATTGTAAAATTTCCCTCAATGCAACTTGCATTGCACAAGTTTTGATATGTTGTATTTTAATTATCCTTCAGATTGAAACATTTTCTAATTTCCCTCATTAGTTTTTATTTTAGCTCTTCAGTTATCTTGAAATGTGTTGCTTAATGTTTGGCCATTTTCCAGATAATTTTACTGTTATTGATTTATGATTTCATATCATTGTTGTCAGAAAACATACTCTACATAGTTTCACTTGTTTTGAATTTATTGAGATTTGACCTAGAATACAATCTAACCTTGGTTCATGTTCCACTGGCACTTTAAAATAATGTTTTTTCTGCATTTTGTGGTCTAAAGTTTTATAACTATCAAATGTGGTTGGTAGTAATGTTTAAATCTTCTACATCCTTATTAAATTTTATCTTTTTGTCTATCAATTACTTAGGAAATAGAGCTAAAATCATCAAATGTAATTGTGGATTTGTCTATTTCTACCTTTGGTTTCATCAGTTTTTGCTGCACGCATTTGGAAGCTCTGTAATTAGTCGTACATACATGTAGGTTTATTACATATTTTTGATGAATTGACTCTTTTCTCATTATGAAAATTTCCTCTTTCCTTCTGATAATTCTCCTTTGCCTGAAATCTACTTTGTCTCATATTACTATAGCCACTCCAGCTTTCTGATGATTAGCATTTGCATAGTGTATATTTTTTCTTTCTTTTACTTTTAAAGCATGTGTGTCTTTTTTACTTAAAGTGCAGCTTTTATAAATAGCAGGTAGGTGGGTCTTGTTTGTTTATTCAGTCTAACGATTTCTGCCCTTTTGTTAGAGTGTTTAGTTCACATACATTTCATATCATTATTTATATTGTTTAGTTTAGGTTTACTAGTTTTACTGTATGTCTTTTATTTCTCTTATCTTTTCTTTATTCCTTTCCTCTATTTTCTTGCCTTTTTTTCATTAATGGAGCAGTCATTACTCTGTACCATTTTATATCTTATATTGGCTTTTTCATTATACCTCTTTTTTATTTTTAATGTTTGATCTAAGATTTACTATCTGTACCTTTATTTAATAGCAGTTTATTTTGAATTAATATTATATCATTTCACATAGAAAGTAAGAACTTATAACAGTATATATTTTGCTCCCTTCCCACCTTTGTGTACAATTGCTGTCATGCATCTTCTATATTTATATAAACTCTAGAATATATTATTATTATTGCTTTAATGAGTCAGTTATCTTTGAAAGCAGTTCAAGGAGAAACATAAAGTTATTCTAGACTTACTTACATGTTTACCTTCTGGGAAATTTTCATGTTGTGTGTAAATTCGAGTTACCATTTACTACCATTGGCTTCTCCCTAAAGAACTTCCTGTAATATTTATTACAGTGTAGGCCTGCTGACCACAAACTCTTTTAGAATTTACTTGTCTGAGTATGTCTTTGTTCCACCTTAATTTTTGAAGAATTTTTTCACTGCTTATGGAATTCTGGGGTTTTAACCATTTTAAAGATGTCTTCTCACTCCCTTTTGGCTTTCATTGTTTCTTTTAAGAATGTAGCAGTAGTTCCTATTATCATTCTCCTGTTTTTAAAGTGTTTTTTGGCAGGGAATGGATGCTTTTAGTATTTTCCTGTTGTTTTTTAGCAACTTAATTATGATGGGCCTACATGTGATATTCGTTGCATTTCTGCTGCTTGGGAAATATCAGATTTCTTAGACTTGTGAGCTTATAGTTCTCATGAAATTTGAAAAACATTCAGCCATTATTTACTTCAATATTTTCTGCCCCAAACTCTCCTCTCCTGTTCTCACCAGAATGACTAAAATTTTCAGTTGTAGAATAACTGAATATCTCTTTTATTAATGGTAAGAATGTAAACTGGTACAACCATGTTGGAAAACTGGTTTTCATTATCTACTAAAGTTGATACACATACCTAATTATACAAAAATTACATTCCTAGATATATACCCAAGACTGTGTCCGTATATATACACCAAAAGACATATGAAGAGTGTAAAATCACAAATTTGGAAATAAATAAGTGTAATAGAATCAATTATTATATACAATCGTTACCATTACATCTAGCAATGAAAATAAACTATCTGCTACATGCAATAACATAGACAAAGATCACAAACATGATGTCGAGCCAAAGATACCAAAGAGAAAAGAATTCATACAGTATGAGTTTATTTATATAAAATATTAAAATAGGCAAAACCAACCTATGATGTTAGAAATCAGGATAGTGGTTTTCCTTTGGCGAGGAGGACAGTGAATGAAGCAGGCATGAGACAACTTTCTGGGTGTGTTCACTTCGTGAAAATTCTTTGAGCTATACCTGTTTCTGTATATTCCTATATGTTTCTGTATGTATATTGCAATGCAATTTTCTATATGTATGTTACAGATCAATAGGAAGGTTAATAAAAAAATCTAAAAATTAAAACTAACAAGTTAAAAAAGAAATGATTAATTTTTGCTAGTAAGCTTTGGAAATAAAAATCATAAAATTTAAAACAGGTATTAAATTATTATAATGCATAGTTTGGGCTTTTCTTCACAAGTTTTTTTCATTTAGTCTGTTTTTCTTTTGTAATGTGGAAAAGAAACAAAGACAAATATTTGTTTCATTTAGGTACCAGATTCTAGAGTGATGAGACTCAATAAAACTTGCTCAACTTTACACTTTGTTTCCTCTCTGCATGTTCTGTAGTAAACTTCTCCAATTCTCCAACTCCAGAACATTTTCTCTATTTTTTTTTTTTTTTTTTTTTTTTTTTTTGCGGTACATGGGCCTCTCACTGTTGTGGCCTCTCCTGTTGCGGATCACCGGCTCCAGACACGCAGGCTCAGCAGCCATGGCTCACGGGCCTAGTCGCTCCACAGCATGTGGGATCTTCCCAGACCAGGGCACGAACCCGTGTCCCCTGCATTGGCAGGTGGACTCTCAACCACTGCACCACCAGGGAAGCCCAATTTTCTATTTTTTTGAACACAGATGTAAGTAGAATTTTTTTATGCTGGGGAAAGATCCAGGCAGAAGCTCTTCAGATGGTTGGAATGCAGAAGCAAAGCTCTTTCTCTCCCTCCTCCTCACCCTCCCCCACCATATGTTTCAGAAGAGCCAAGGAGGAATTTGCTGTTGACTATGGAGAGAGGATCTGAAGGAAAGGGAGAGAAGTTTTACATTTGGTGAATCAAGTGTATGGATAATGAAGATCTTTGAGGGAGGGTAAACTAATGAATTTTGGACTTTTCAAGTATCCACTTTAAATCTGTGCTCAAAATTAATTCTTAAGTGTATTCAAACTATTTCATTCTGGATGATGTATGAATCACTTTAGAGAAAGCATAATAGAGAAAGTTTCTACATAAATTGGAAATTGAGGGCAGACATTTTTGTTCAAGAGAAAATAAATTTGAGAATGAGAGTGAAAGACTATTGCTTCTGGCCTTCTGAGCAGAAAAGAGAACTAGAAAAGAACATGCTCACACTTTCTCTCACTGGGAGTTTCTCCTGGTTAGCTGAGAAAGAGGGAAAATGGACAGAGAAAGAAAACAAGAACACTAAGGAATCCCAGGGCTAAGCATGAAACGGTGCAGATGAGACACCTGTCTCATCTGAGACACCAGTGATCCAAAAGCTAACTGCTCTTGAATAATTAAAGGAATTTTGATCCAAACCCATCCAAGCTAATCTGAAGTTCCTAAGATATAACACACCACAGAAGAGCTGAGACAAGTATTTTACTCATCTGTTGTTAGAGGTTTGGAATACCAGTTAATTTATTCCCTTAGCCCTTAAATCAGTTGATAATAAACATAAAACACATGATGATCAAAGTATCAGCTCTAAAACTGGAAGTAAGTGCCCAATAACTCCTACAGGACAAGGTTCCCAGGTAACCCTCACTTGGAAAACAAAGGTGGGTCCTCAGGACCAAGTAGCTTCCTGCTACTTCCCCAGTTTAGACCTTGGGACTTACCTTGGCACGTGTGAGTCCATTTCTCCAGGAAGATTGTAGACCTGTGTTACAAACTCAGTCACAAGAAGAATTCAGATTGAGAGAGAGCTCAGGCCTCCAGGCAAATGTCTAATGGGTGCTTACACAAGGAGACCGAGGAGAGGCCACCTCCCTTCTTGTCTGCTGAGTTCTCTGGGAAGCAGCCAGTGAGCTGAGCTAGGAGTAAAGAAGGTTTATGGGGAAGTAACACTTACGAAAGTAAAAGAAGGAGGCAGCATTGGGTGAGGAAATTGTCAGACCGCAATACAAACCTGACAAAAGTCTCTGCCAGCCCAACAGAGGGACCTAGAGCAAAGATTGACCATTAGAGAAGCGCCACTTCGGACAGAAAAGGCTAAGCCCTTGTACTACGAGCTTGTTCGGTCATTGTCTGGGTGACTGTTTTGTCCTTCGCTCAAGACTTAGGCAGATCCTAAAGAAGTTGAGAGCTGGAAGCTATCAGCTACCATACTCCTGGAAGCTGGTGGTACTTTCTCCAAGGAGGATCTGGGCAGCTTATCTCCATGTCTGCTACAATCCACACCCTGTGCTATCCAGATCCACTTCTCTATACATACATGGGGAGCAGCAGCTCCTTCAGGGCTCTGAGAGGAAACTCAGAAGAGAGAGGTCAGCAGAACAAACTAAAGCCCCCACTGCTGCAGTTAGTCTTGGGGCTGCAACTAGCACTTGTTTCCCTCTTCCACTCTCCATTCAAATTCCCCTTACTCTCAACTGCCACCTCTGCTTTCTTGGTGGCATGACCAAATCCTTCATTCTGAGGGGTCTGAGCCTCTGGTAACCATATCTTCCTCAGACTGCATTACTGCACTCGTCTAATCACAGTTGCAGTTGAGCATAGGAGTACCAGAAGGCACCCAACTGGGTCACCTGAGCTTCACACATATTTCATTCCTCCCTGTCCCCATTGTGTAACAACAACCCTACTTTCTGTTGCTGATTGGGACCAGTTATCCTTAAGAAGATGGTGATTCCTCTTCTTGCTTCCTGGTCTCTGAACACAAGGATCCCAAAGCATACACATAGCAGCTGTAGTTTGAACCTCCTTTGGAGACCAAAACATTTGGTCCTGCAGAGCCCAGGGTTACAGGGGTAGGAAGCACAAGGTGGCTTATTAGGTGATGGTAAGTGATTCATAGACCCATGTGTACTTCCTACTGGAGGAAAAGCACCATACAAAAGACTCTGATTTAATGCGTATTCTGCATCGTGAAGAATGGTACCCCATCTCTCAGGGTATTAGGTCTGACCTGGCCATCAGCAACGTCTTTAGTAGGCCATTCCACTGCTCTATCAGGCTGGCAGTTTCTAGGTGGTGCAGTATGTGAAAAGACCGGTAGAACTGCGGTCGCAGGCCCATATCAACCCCTCCTTCAGTGGAAGGTGTATTCCTTGATCAGATGAGATATTGTGTGGGATTCCATGCCTGAAGACCAGGCATTGTATAAGTCCCACATAGTGGTATTGGTTGAGCCAACCAAACTCAGACCTAGAATAGACATCTATTCTTGCTGGCCCTTTTAGGACAGAAGGAGCCTGATTTTTCTCTGCTGAATTTGATGGTCTTTTTCCTGGCCTACTACTTGAAACTATTATTTTAGTGCCAGCCTGTCTTGAAGTGGCTGGTTGGTCTCTTCAAGATATAGGGACATTTTGAGGTCTCAGTATTGGTCTATGTTGCTGGCAAGGTGGGAGTTTAGAGGCAGATATAACTAAATGGGCCTTGTAAGTGGGTGTTCACATTGACTCAAGTGTTGCCTTCATCTTTGCTACCATGGACACTTGGTTTGTGTGCTCATCATGCCAGCACTAGGGAGGCAGCTAGCAAAATCTGTCTAATATTAGCTGGCCAAATAGTTTTGTCTACTTCATTATTTAGAGGCTCTTCCATTATGGAAGCTCTCTGGTGGGTGTTAACACATGATAAAATGATCTTTGCACTCATGTTCACTCTCATATTTCCATCCATATGCTTCTACCTCAAGCCTCCTTGTTTTGATGTTCCAGTCTTTCTCCTTTCAGGTCCCAGAGCAGCTAGCTGATCAGGCCATTCACCACTGCTGATTAGTCCATACATATTCTAACTTAGGAACACTTTTCCTTCCACCAACTGCATCATCTATAGCTCAGTCTCTTGAGCAGATTTCCTTGCCACTATCTCTCAAACCACCCCCAGGTGAAGCTGTAGTGCAGCCGTCATTGAGTTTTGTCTTTTACCCCTGTTTCAAGTCATCCATCCATTAACCAAGCTCAGGCTTTTTCCTCCTCCTCCTTCAGCCATAGGTGAGAGCTGAGAGGGGCAATGGTATACCTGTGGTAAGTAAAAAAGTGAAGGTCTGGGATTCTTGCTCATGTAGGTTGCTTGTGTTCTCTAGTCATTCTCAAGCTCAGTCTAGGACGCACCATCTCTATCTTAGGATCTATTGCTGCTGGGCTTGCCCAGTTTCTCTTTACTGAATTTGACAACCTTGATTCTGACCTCTGATTTGAAAAAAGGCTATTATCTTGGTGTATACTTTTCTGGTTCTTCTTTGGTTTTTTTGGCTTTTTTTCCTCTTGACTCCTTCATTGCCACCTATTCCTGTTCCCACACCTTAAATGCTGGTACTTCACAGGTATTTACCCTTGTCCCACCAGTCCCCTCATTCCTCACATGTGCTCTTAGTGGTTTCTCAGGGCTGGAGGTATTAAATAAAACATGAGCTTGGAATAAAAGTAGACTTTAAGCTTAAGCTATACTATTTAATAGCTGTTTGACTTTATGTAGGAGATTGGACCCCTCTGAACCTGAATGTAACTATTTTGTTGGTAATAATCATCTGGGTCAACATTTGCAAAGCGCTTCACATGAGGTTTGCCACAAAATAAGTACTCTTTGATGGCAACTATTCATTACAGCTATTTAACTACTATCATGCCTATAATCATAGCCTAGACCTTTGCTTTAAATCTTAATATCCATTTGGATGTCTGGATGTCCCATAGACAGTCAATCTCAATGTGTCCGTGTTTGAACGCATCATCGTCCTACCTAAATATGCTACTTCTTCTATATTCTCTCTTTTTGTCCTTCCACCATCCAGCCAATCATGAAGCTAGTTAGAAATCTTAACCTCTATCTTCTCCATCATTCCAATCTAATCAATTATTTTTACTTTCTAAATATTTATCAAATCTCTCTGTTTCTCCAGAGAAGAAAAATACTGGTGGAGGTACAGTTTTAAACTTTCCCACTAAAGGAAATTTAGGATCTTCTTAAAAAATATTTTTCTGGTTAACTCAGGTTGTCAAGGAGAAAGTAGTGTTTTCTCTCCAGTCCCCACTCTGCTGGTCATGATATATACGTATCATGAAAACATACACACACATACACACACACACATAAGAAGACTTATATGATCTCACAGAGATTGAGAGATGGGCTCATATCATTATGTTCTCCTCTGTGTCCTTCACTGGTCTCTGATGTTAGCTGGTTGATCATGTCTTGAATCTGGGCCTCTTGTGCTGGCATTTTCTGAGGTGCAACTGTTTGACTCTAACTTTTAGAGCATGATGCTAGGCTCTGCAGTTCTGACCACAGCCTTGGATATAATAAGGTTCCTCTCATGGTGGCCCACTCACTCATTCCACCCTCAGCCTCTTCTAATTTGGGGGATACCTCTAAAGGCCTAGGAATTGCAGCAGACTTCCCTACACTATGCTTAATTGTCCAGGGCCCTTTGAAGCTGTCCTCTGGTTTACCCACTTGGACACCTTTCTCACACATTTCTGAGCCACTCTCTGGGCGCCATCATTTTTCTCTGTACTATTATGCTAAATACAGCTCTTTGCCACAGGGCTTACAAAATACTCTCTACCTGTACCCTGGGAAGTGTAAAAACTAAGCCATCCTCTCTCTGTCAAACTCTGAGATGTCCCCCCAAATTTATTTGAATGTTTTCCCCACAGTGTCCTCCATTATGGTTCAGCTATGCAGGGAGTGGTTTAACAAGTGAGAATTCTGACTCTTGCTTCTTCCTCTCTCTTCTCTTGCCAGCCTCTACTGGAAAAAAATTTCCTTCCTCTCTATATTATTGATAATGGAAAAAATCAGCATTCCAGCTTCTCAGATTCATTTTTTAACTATACAGGTAACTTTTGAAATTGAGAACTTCTTTGTTCTCAAAACCTGACTCTCAAGATTATACATTCCCCATGGCTAAGAATCAGCCTTGAGACTGAGAGCAGAAGGATGGCCTATTTCTATTTGCTTCTCTGCTTTAACAGTCTGCTTCTGTCTGGAAAAGGAATTAACCACATTCAATAAAGTGAAAAGATAAAAATCACATTAATAATTGCAATATTGTGATTATAAGAATATTGTGATTTATAAGAATTTATGAGAAATACCAGATGACCAAAATATATTTCCCCTGTGTATTTGGTCTTCCTCCACAGTTTCAGGTTTCCAGCTCCCCAAATTCTTGGAATTTGCTAAACTTTGACAGTGATAAAGATGTTTTGTTATGCTAATGAGGTGACTTTTGGAAAGCATCCAGGGACCGGGGCTGCTTGCCAGTGGAGCAAACCACTTGTCTAGAGAGTTAAAACTTTCAGTCCAATCAGCTGACCTCCAAGGAGAAAAGAGGGGCTACAGGTTGAATCAGTCACAAGTGGCCAATGATTTAATCAATCATGCCTATGTAATGAAGCGTCCATAAAAACTCAAAATGATAAGATCCAGAGAACTTCCAGGTTAGTGCACACGTGGAGATTTGAGAAGAGTGGCTCACCTGGAGAGGGCATGGAAGCTCTGCCCCCCTTTCCCCATACCTTGCCCTGTGCATCTCTTCCGTCTGGCTGTTTCTGAGTTATATCCCTTTATCATAAGTCATTAATCTAGTAAGTAAAATATTTTCTGAGTTCTGTGAGCCACTGTACCAAATTAATTGAACCCAAGGAGGAGGTCATGGGAACTTCTGATTTATAGCCAGTTGGTCGGAAGTATAGATCACAACTTGGACTTGCAATTGGCATCCTAAGTTGGAGGGGGTTGTTGGCACCTCCACTGTGTAGCCAGTTGATCAGAAGCACAGGTCACCACATGGGCTTGTGACTGGTACCTGAAGTTGGATGGTGGAGGGGATGGGGGGGTGAAGGGGGCCCACAGAGGACAGTCTTGTGTAACTGGACCTGTGGAATCTGGGTTATTATCTCTGGGTAGAGAGTGTCAGAATTGAGTTGAATTCTCAGACACTGTGCTGGTTTCTGAGAATTGCTTTTGGGTGTGAGGGGAACCCCCTCCCCAACATTGGAAATTGAGTCTCAGAACACCATTTGCTAGATATTTACTATTGCTAGATATTTACTATTTTCCTCATATGATATATTCTTCATTCTTCTCTGCCCTGTATTATGCCCCAGAAGAGTAACTTTATATTCTGCCGTGAGCTCCCTTGCCTTTTGTCTTCAGGTTGGGAGTCAGTCAGTGGGAGGCATAAGTAAGAAATCAGAGGTTGGAGGTGAATTAAGGCAAGGTTTTTTTTTTCCCATCTCCCCAACTACCTCTACCAAAGGCCACAGCTCCTGTCCAGCAGCCCTATTGCACAATCACAGCTTATTCTTACCATTCTAGTAACTTCTCCCTCCTTTTGTGTCTTCAGACCTAGGGATGGTGACATTCTGATCTCCTGCTACCTCTCCAGTGATAACACCATCCCTTGTTTGTTTCCCTTAACTTCTTAAAAAATAATCCTTAATTAAAGTTTCTTCAATTGTCCCATCAAATATGCCATTTACTTTTCTTAGGACGATTACTGATAAACCCATTATATCTGTATGATTTTGTATCTGCATGACATACTTTTTTCAATTAGATTAGAACTCCTTAAAGTCAGGGATTCTAATTCTTAAAATTATCTTTTATCCTTTTCCTCTACTACAAAACACAATACTCTGTATACAGGGATGAGCATGAAATGCTTTCTGAAATTCTTCATTTAACCATTGAGCTGTTATGTGCTGGATGTTTTTGTATGTACTGTGGATACCATGATGAACAAGATGTAATGGTTCTTGTCCTTATGTAGTCTATACTCTCCTGACTCTAACAATTTCCCCATTGTAGGTTGCAATTTTTTTTTTTTTTGCGGTACGTGGGCCTCTCACTGTTGTGGCCTCTCCCGTTGCGGAGCACAGGCTCCAGAAGCGCAGGCTCAGCGGCCATGGCTCACGGGCCCAGCCACTCTGCGGCATGTGGGATCCTCCCGGACCGGGGCACGAACCCGTGTCTCCTGCATCGGCAGGCGGACTCTCAACCACTGAGCCACCAGGGAAGCCCAGGTTGCAATTTTTAATGAACAAAGCGAGTAGTAGTTATTGACTATCCTGGTCACATCTCTTTCAAGCGCATCTGTCCTACCCACATCCCAGGTGGCTAGGATAAGACAGAGCCATGTTTAAGCTGAAATTTGAGGACCCAAAAGCTGTGAATAAGCAGTGCAAGTATAATGAGAGATCAGAGTATAGAAATAAATAGGCATAGAAAGAAATATGGATGTCATGATGAATTGCGAGACCGTTTTGTCTTAGTACTGATTAGATCGCCTATAAAGCCTTACTCTACTGCAGTTCCTCTTCTTAGCTTCTCAGGAGTTCTTTGTTGAAGTCTTACAAGAAAACCTTTGCTTGGAACAGTTTGAACAGCTCCCAGTTCTTTAAAGCCAAATGAGGCTGAAGACGCATACTCCCATGGAAAGGAGGGAAAGGGAAGTAAAAGTGCTCTTAGGCTTGAGTTTGGTAGTGCTGCTGCTAATGGCATCACTAAAGCACATGGGGGAGCAAGCTGGACCAATGAACGGACTGCTTTGCTTTCCTTACTGTGTCCAGAATACTGCACTGCTTCTCAAGCGGGGCTTTTAGGCAATCCTGCTTCATGGATCATAGCCCTACAGCTTGTTTTTCTTTCCCTGACCCTCATACTCCACACCCCCTCTCATCAGTAATTTTGTTTTTCTAGATGATGAGAAACTGCCAGATGGATCACTTGCTTTGCTTGATCCCTGGATCATTCGTACACCTGCTGCTCCTGCTGGTACTTGCCACTGGGATTCCACTGTCTAAGAGGACTGCCAAGGTACATTTGTCATAGCATGGCTCATTATCATACAAACTAAAGGCAGGTCTATGTCCTAAAACGTAAGTATTGAAATTGCCTATAAGAGTCCTGTTAAGCTAAAAAACATCATTGGAAACTGTCTGCAACATCTCATTATTTAAAAAGAAAATTTATAAAGTTTATAATAATCTACTGGTTGCCTTTTTTCCACAATTCTCCAGTCTCATTGCTGAGCAATCATTTTTGCAGTCTCAGTCTGGGTCCCTTTTCTGGAGCCAGCTTTGTCAAGGGTAGGGAGAGAGTAAGTGAGCTCAAGAAATTCAGCCCTACATAAACCTTGCATTTCCTGCTCTGACCTTACAGTTTAGTTCTAGCAACTAGACTCCTGCTTTGCTCTGAGAACCAGTACCCACCACATGCTACTGATCCAGGGGCAGGTAGTTACGCACAGGACTCACTTCTGGCTTTGCTGCCATGTGCCCTTGGGGATGTTTGAGAGACTGCTTATAATCCCTTTATATATATTTTTTAAAAATCTTTTGTCTCTGCACCCTTTGTCTCACTTGAGTCTAAGAATAGTCTCATTGAAATCAACTGTTTTACATTCAAAATCCATTTTCAATGGACCTAGGACTTGAACAAAGCTCTCATTAACTCCAGAGTCAATGCTTTTAATTTTTAAGCAACATGTGTTTTCTGTTTTAACTTAAACCTATTCTGGAATGTGTGGAAATAAAGATTAATATAAAGAAGATCTAAATCACCCAATGATAAGCTTTTCTGATATTTCAGAATTTTTGATCTACATAGTTTTTTACATTGTTGATGTCATTCTATAACAGAACTTTGTAACCTGAAAATTTGCATTCAATGAATTTGGAAGATTTTTTGGTTTTGTTTTGTTTTTTTTACATTGTCACATGTTGATTTTGATCCTTATATTAAATTGGTCCCAAGACTGTGCAATAAAGAAAGGAAGGAAGGAAGAAAGGAAGGGAAAGAGGAAGGGAGGGAAGGAGGCAGGCAGGCAGTAGAATCCCCCACGTATAATAGAAAGGAAATATCAGGGCAGGATATTCCTGAGCCGGGTTTCTTGAGCCAGGCATTATAGACCAAAGTGAAATTTGTAGGTAGGCCCACAGAAAACAAAACATTACAGTGGTTCCCTAGACCCGCGTGGTTTAGAAACTGTCTAATTCCCTCCTTAAGCTATGTAAAATTCTAATACCTCTTTCACAGTAGTCAGTGCAGGGAAAGATCTGTAGTACAACCCCAGTGGCTACTCTGAGACAGTATGTAGTATGGTGCATGAAACAACTAAATAAAGCAAAGCACTTCTCCTGAGCAAGCATGCTCATGATAGGGAAGCCTACACCCAAGAACAGTAGCACTGTTCTTTTTCATCAGCCTCACCTATGTGCAGCGCCAACCTAAAAGTTAGGTGAGAAGAGGAGCCACCTTTGTGGTTTGATTGGAAGGGTCCTCAAACTGCTGCCAATCCCAAGGCTAAAAGTCCCCACATCCTTTGTCCCAGAATTCCCATTCTTTTGGATTAAATAACTTTGTCATGATACAAATATATCATTTGAGTAAACCGTTACTCATTTTGAGCTACCAGTTTGGATTAATGCCTAATGCATGATGAAGATCTAATTCATCACAACAGGGCAGGTCTCTTAGCTCTAAGATCAGGGTCTGGGCATCAGAAGTGGAAGAAGAGATGGAAGCGACCAGAGTGTGGGTACTGCTGGGAGGTTCTGCTGGGAAGCCTGGGCGCCACGTACACACTGGGTACCCGGGAGAGCTGGAAGAGCATGGGGAGCACTGACACTGAGAACAGCCTTCACCATTGTGAATCGTGAGAAATAAAGACATAGCTCGCGGACCTGTGAAGAGCTAAGCTGTTCCGTGCTTAGAAAAACTAATTTAGTAAATATGCATCCTCCACATCATAACAATTCCACCTGCGGGTGAAACGGAGCGCTTTCACTGGGAGCAGCAGAAGGTGCAGCAATGGCCCAGGGCCCAGACTACTGGGCAGAGGCCCTTTCTGTTGGGAGAAAGAGTCACATTTCCCTGTTATTTGTGACAGCTTCAGGACCCACAGGCTGCTTGGAATGTGCAAACTGCATAATTCAGCATGAAGGTTGCCAACAATTTTTGGCCTGCGCTTTTTAACTGGTTTTCATTTAGCAACGATTTCCACTTTTCTAGGATACTTCGTGTTTTGATAATGAAAAATTAGGTGACCTTTAGTCAACTTGGCAAAAGAGAGGGTGGGTGACAGCAGTCCAGAATAGTAATTACAGGGCTTACTATTCCCATTAAAAATCCCAGAGCAGCCATCAGCAGTTCATTCTCACGTAGTTTGAAAGAGAGAACGTTTTGTTCTTGAGAAATGACAGTCCATACTCATCAAGTCATTAAG
The DNA here is from genome assembly GCF_951394435.1 of Stenella coeruleoalba. Lineage (NCBI taxonomy): Eukaryota > Metazoa > Chordata > Mammalia > Artiodactyla > Delphinidae > Stenella > Stenella coeruleoalba. Next base: position 103,970,620 of record NC_137169.1, on the reverse strand, counting down.
CTATGCAACCATTTGTGAATTTGGAAACAAGGCTTCTGATGTTGACAAAGGGAGCAGCATTGCCCACTGAGTGAATTGAGGACAAAAACTGGGGTTTAATCCCCACACGTGTGCTACACAGCTTCCACCACAATTTTTCACAGGATATATGAATATCAGGTACAACTGCCATGTAATCAAGTATATGAATAAACAGTAAATTGACTCACCGTAGCTCATTACATCTATGACAAAACCGTAACCTTCTTAGGACAGACAGTGGTACCCAAGCCTCCTACCCATCACACTTCTAACAGAAAATGTGTACCAGCCTTTTGGGGAAGTGGCCTCCCGGGATTTATAAGGATTTATTCATTGACCTAGCAGAAGTTGCCACCAGACAACAGAATTTTCACAGGCTGAAAATGTGGCTGCTCTACCCTTGCAATGGACCTTCCAGCCCAAAGCAATGACCAAGACAGGGTACCCCCCACTCTATGGTATGGGCCTGATCTGGATCCAGGAGGAAATGTTCAGCCATTTTTCAGCATTTGTTCCTCCAGACTCCAATGAGGACATGGTCCCCCACCCTTTGCATTTGGTGCAGCAGATGTACAACGGCTGTAAAGACCGGTTCTCAGCTCAAGTGAGAATGTGGGGGCCACCAGAAAGGACAGCACAGCTTTTGCTCCCTTACACACATCTGCCAGAAATGGACTTTTTGGCACTTGGCATTTTCTGTTCTCTACATTCAATATGTGTAATTCCGACTCAGACCTCTTTGCCCTATACTTTGGTCCATTCTCGTGGCAGTTTCACTTTAAAGAAAAACACAAAGCAGAGGCTTTTAAGTTCATTTTACAACTTTTATTTATAATCTAGTATTCTCAACTGCTTTGAAAAGATGTATGAAGTTTTTTGATCACGTGATGAAGCAAGTATTACTAAAAGACTGTGCATCTATCAAGTCCCATATTCTTAGCAGATAGCGTAGACTTGAACCATATAGTAGCATTCAGAAAATTATTTTAATGAATGCATCATTAACATGACCTAGATATAAGGTGGTGAACTAAAATTAGCTTGAGTGTGTAGGAGGCTATGCTACTGTGACAGTTACTGGCAGAAAACAAATACTTCTGGTTCTCCCTTTGAGCACATAGAAGATTTTAACTAGTAAAATACGAGTAGAATAATGTTACTTCTGGGGAGGGTTTTTAAGAGCTGGGTGCAGTATTCCATCTCCCATGGGTGAAAGCAATACTCCAGAGAGAAGTTGTTCCATCCTTCTTGAACTGATGCAAAGAGCTCTAGCCAACACGTGACAGATGTGTTGTCAGAAAGAGAAATAAACCTTTGTCATTTTAAGTCATTGGGATTTTGGAGTTGTCACTGAAGTATAATCTATCTTGTCCCGACTGATATAGCTACTTAAATTCTATTTTGCGGGTGTGAGTATAGAACAGATGAGAGAAAGAGGTAGAGCTTCTGGGTTTGGATTTTTGTTGGAATCTTAAAGACAGTGTACTTTCAATAAAGGACACATGGTGGTCTACCCACCCCCTTGTTGGCTCAGCAGCCAACTGAGAGAATCTCTTAAGCTAAGCTGGCTGTGGCAGTGACAGAGGAGAAGTGATTTAGCAGGACTTATTATTTCCTTGTGTCATTGTTTTGGTCTGATACCAAGTCGCTACATATGTGGCAGAGAAAGGACAATGTGTTGGATTGTACTAAATGTTGGATCACCCTAAATATATTTTATTATGAGAAAAGCACTATCATTTATAGCATCAAAAATACTTACTGAGAATTTTGTAAAAGAGAATGAAATGATTTTAATTGTTTTGTGGAAAGTGGTTAGTGCTAATTTTAAAGGTTCATATACCACAGAATCGTATAAAAAAGAAAATAGTAATTACTTAAAACTGGAGATAGCCTTGCTCATATTTTAGTGAGCATCTCTTCTAAGCATCTCTCTATGCATATATACAAATAGGCACACATGTTTTATATAAATGGGAATATACTATTAAAGTCACATCCATTTAATTGGATCTAATATGCACAGTTCTAAGAACTGAGATGCAGGTATAAGCAACCCCTGTCCTAAAGCTTACTAAGTGTGAAGATAGATATTCAACAAGACTTTCCAAGAGAAGTTAGTGTTGTCGTATGGAAAGTCCAGGGTGCTATGCATATTGCAAGGAATTTAACTTAGCCTGAGGAGGAAGGAATGACTTCCTGAGGAAGTGATTTTTATAAAATGATTTTTATTTTACTGTACAGCATGTCAAATAACTCTACATTATCATTTTCAGTGGTGGCATAATATTTCATTGTATGAAATTATGTATGTATTATAATTTATTTGCAAAACTTTATCAGTAGACATTCAGTTTGTCTCCTCTTTTTACTCTCTTATATACAGTGCTACAATGGAAGTTCTTTTGTATGCATTTTTTTGCCCTTACTTACATTTCTTTAGGATAAAGAAAGAGAAATGAGGTCATTGGATCAGAAGTTATAAAGGTTTTATAGTTATGTTTTATATGTATGTACAACATTATATATGTATTATTATTAAGTTATATAAATATATACATTACATATGCATATAATTGTGTATACATATCATAGACATCAAATATAGATATTGCTATACTGCCTATAGAAGTGTACCAGTTTATATTCTCATTATCAATGCTTAGGAGTTACAAGTCCCCAAATCCTGGGAAACTCAAGAAATGTAAATCATTAAATCATTTTGTAAACTTTGCCAATATTATAGGTGGGAAAACTTTTGTTTTGTTTGCATTTCTTTAATCACCATGAGGCTAACATTGGATGTAGTGAACAGGATATAGATTCCATAATTAGACACCTGTAAGCCAGAGGGTTGGAGATAACCTCACATAAATTCAGGAGCCTTCAGCATTAATAGAAGTTAATTAATGAAGTTTTTAGGGGTGCAATGGTAAGGGACATGCTGAGATATCCTCGTTACGGTAGAGTACAAATTACTGCATCTTGAACCCTCCATCACTAAGAAAGAGGCACAGTGTTTGGTAGTCCTCTTTCAAATTGGAATGTAGCATATATCATACTTGGGAATAATGCTTTAATCCATTTATCAGGTGACTCAGAAGGGTGTTAGTCTTGAGTACACCCCAGAACACGAAAGGCTCCACAACAGGTTTGCTTGCAGGTTGGGCCATATGACCCAGCAGAGACAACAGTGCTAGAGGTATTTAAGGTGGTTAGGGTACTGGGTTAAGGATGCTGTGTGGAGCCTCCAGCAATTTGCACTAGGAGATATTCAGGGCAGTCTCCTAGAATTCTAAAACAAATCATGTCCCTGCGACAGACATTATCCACCATTTGATAAACAGCTATGGGCCCTAGTAGAGACTGAGAGCCTGACCACAGGATAGCAAGTGGCTATGTGACCTGAACTTTTTGCCATGGCCTACGTATTTTCAGATCCACCAAGTTAGTGAAGAGAAAGCAGCAGCAATCCATTGAACAAAGGAAACAGAACATCCAACACTGGGCCTGAGAGGGTCGAGCAGGTGCAAGTAAAGTGTATGAACAAATGGTTCAACACTCCCAGGGGCCCATGGACTCTTCTCCCTCAACTGCTGGGCTTGCATGGTGATGCAGATCTCTACAACCAATTGAAAAAGGAGGGAAAATCTCAGGCTCACAGATGACTTAGCATAATAGCAAAAATGAACTACTTTCACACTACAGCTGCACTCTGGGAAGTCTCTCAAAAATAGTGGTGAAGAGAAATCCCCCAATGTGCAAAACTTCAAGGTCGATTTTGGTGGTTTAATTTGTGTGGAAGGAGAAGTGGCCTGAGATAGAGCCTTTATGGATTCTTGAGGTGTGACAAGGTGTTTCAGTGGTTGGTCCAGAGTCTGGAAGGAGCAAAATATTTAAAATGTATGACAAAGAACTCTGGGGAAGAGGCATGTGATTGGGCTTTTGGGAGTAGACATAGGAGGCAGTAGTTCTCCTAGGGTAAGTCCTAAAGGTTTGTGGAGCTAAAGAAAAGAATATCTGCTCTCAGCAGCCTTTCTCAACAATGAGGCTTTTGGCACTGACCTGAATTTTCCTGTTGACTCAGGACTGACTGATTGAGAAGGGATGCAGCAGGCATTCTCTCAAAGCAGCACTGCAGAGAGGAAAGAAGGGATTTGAAGTATTCCCCAGTGCTCATTTTGCCTCTTCCCAGGGCTTCTGCCACCAGGGCAATCTCCCCAGGGATTTCTTTCTAACCATTTTAAGTTAGTTCCTAAAATCCACCTCTCTCGTGGTTTCTGTGATTTCTATAGGATCGATTTAGAAATGAAGAACAGAGATTTTTCTAGTTCACTATCTACCTGAATCACTGCTTTCAGCTTCCTCAACAATGGGATTGGGGTGAAACAAAGTGCATAGAAAAAAAGAAATGTTGGAGCAAACAGAGAAAACAAAGGAAGCTAGGAGGGCTATGGGGAAAAGAAAAGGATGCTGAAAGAAGAGAGAAACTACGTATATAGTTCCAGGACTTTTCATATATTTGTGGTTCAAGTTCAAGTCATTGCCTGACTTCATTGGAACAAATTAGTTCCGTTTTCCCAAACCCAGTCTCCATGGTCATATGAATGACAAGTAATCACCGGATCATTTCTTCCACAACCACTGGGGCATTCATCTTGAAATCCTAGGCTAGACTCAGAAATGTGTGAAATAGTGGGGGAGGGGAGGTTCTCTGCACAATTTCAAGGTCTGAGATTTCCCAGAAGGTACAGTAAATATATTCTTTCTATTATTCCCATGACTTGAAACTGATATTTTTAGGTTTTTTTTTTTTTTTTGATAAAGTAGAGCCCTGGTTGTTGTCATAACATTAGATATTTCAAATATTTTGCTTTTCTCTTTTTCCTTCCCTATATGTAGTCATGGGAGGCTCACACCAGGCAAGTATTTTGATTTCACTGTCAGTGTGTAGGATTTCACTGTTGTCATTACTGTATTTATCACATTCCTCCCGGTTATGGGCCATTAGCATTCCACCAAAAAATATAAATTCTGAAATGCAAGGTAATTCAGTGGGCTAGATATCCTACAAGGCCCTATCCCCATCCCAGCACACATGGGAGGCCTTTCCCATCTGGCCATATCTAGCAGCTGAAATTCACCCCTGGGGCTTCCCACTCCTGTCAATCACTGCATCCTGCTGTGAACACCATGCAGCCATTCCTCTCACACTGGCTGTTAGACTGGCAGAACAAGTAACTACATGGGCTCATGTCCACACTGCTAAGGCCCATGACATTCCTGGAGATAGCAATGAATCAATGCACGTCACCACTACAGCATCTCTGTTCTGCCCAGAGTCCTTCGTCCCAGAGGGTTCCCAAATATTTTGCAAGCTGATACTTTGTCCAAACTGTGCATAAGCCTCTTGCTTCATCCACCACTGGAACCCATGCACAGCACCATGGTGGTGGAATGCAGCAGCTGTTCTGCAGCCGCACCACAATCCCATGGACCTCAGTTTGGGACAGGAAGCCAAGAGGAATACCATATCCAATTGAAAGGACAGGAGGGAATTTCAGGAGGTAAAATTCACTAAGCCAAACTTGGAAGCTGGCCAGGACACCTGGCTAACACCCTTCCTCTCCCCAGAAAGCTTGGGTCCTTGTGACCACCAACAGCCTGACACTAAGCTCCACTGGCGCCCAGACACCAAGAAATGTCCTCCTGAGACTAACACTAAACTCTAAATAACATGAGGGAGTAACAGTAAAATATTGCAAAAACTAAGGGCCACTCATCTCACACCTGCTGAGTTTAGCTAATGTCACCATAGAAGGAACAGAAACATCACTGAGGTACAGTGGAAGTATGAAAAATGACCCGAGTGTCTAGTCTTACTGCCTTCATGACATTAGAGAGACACCCCCAAATAAGGAGGTATCCAGTGTTTGGAGCTGAGGATGTGGGCCATAGCCAGAAAAGTGGTTTGGGGCCGTAATGTCAACTTTGAAGACTCTGTTTAAGTGAGGTATAAGTAATTCACCAAGCCAGTGATTTTACCCCAGAGCAGTGAGATAAGTCTTTACAGGTTATCTGTTTTAAGAAGCATTTACGGACTTCCCTGGTGGCGCAGTGGTTAAGAATCTGCCTGCCAATGCAGGGGACACGGGTTCGAGCCCTAGTCCAGGAAGATCCCACATGCTGTGGAGCCACTAAGCCCGTGCACCGCCACTACTGAGCCTGCGCTCTAGAGCCTGTAAGCCACAACTACTGAGCCCACATGCTGCAACTACTGAAGCCCATGCACCTAGAGCCAGCGCTCTGGAACAAGAGAAGCCACCGCAATGAGAAGCACGTGCACTGCAACGAAGAGTAGCCCCTGCTTGCTGCAACTATAGAAAGCCCGCATGCAGCAACAAAGACCCAATGCAGCCAAAACTAAATAATTTTTTAAAAAGAAGCATTTAATTAAACAACAGTAAAATCACTAAACAACAACTGTTCCTCCTCACCACCACCACCACCACTACCACCACCACTACTACTATAATAATAATGATGATGATGATAATGATGATAATACTTAACAATATTACCATGTGTGAGGTTCTTTATCAAACACTTCACATGAATTCTCGTGTAGTTCTCCCATTAATTCTGTAAGATAAGTACTGTCATTATCCCCATTTTACACATGAGTAAACTGAAGAACAAAGAAGTTAAGTAATTTGTCCCGGATCACACAGACAGTAAGTGGTGGCATCAGGATATGACCGCAGTCCAACCACTATGCATGCTGTCACTATACCCTGTACTGTTCTCCCCTCACCAACCTATATTGATTTTTAAAAAAAGAGCCAGGAGACATCACAAGAGTCATACACTCTGTGGCCCCAGAGAGGCATCATATACAGAATGCAAAAGATAAAACCAATTTCAATTGAGAACCTATAGGGTCACTTATTCCTGCCACAGGCATTTGTTGAATGTCCACAAAGTACCTGATGCTGTGCTAGAGATAATAGGGAATAAGATAGACAAGGCTTTGGGTTTGTTAGCACTTACAGGTTAGAGGACATCCATAATAGTCCCCACATCCTTCAGCAACTTTCTTCTGAGGTGCTTTTGATGCAAACTTACCGTAATACCTAAAAAGCAACTTCTAGAATGGAGTTTACAACTCTGTTTTGAATTGTCTACTCAGTTATTTACTTGGGAACCATAGTTACTTTTATCAAAATCAAATCTCTTTTTAATGTACCTATATGTAATACCTAAAATAACTTTTCTTTGAGGGAAATAAAAAGTAACATGAGAAAGTACTTGAAGAGCATTTACTGACTTAAATGGGAACACTATAATTTATATAGAAGTGTACATAATTTGCATGATGGGTTTATTACCTCTTCCAAATGACATTTACCTTTTGTGATGATTAATTTTATATGTCAGCTTGGCTATGCCATGGTACCCAGATATTTGGTCAAACATTATTCTAGATGTCTGTGAAAGTATTTTTAGATTATATTAACATTTAAGCCAGTAGCCTTTGCATAAAGTGATTGCCCTCTATAATATGGGAAGGCCTCATTCAATTGGTTGGAAGCCTTCATAGAAAAAGACTGAACTCCCCCAAGGAAGAAGGAAGTTTGCCAGCACACTGCCTGTGGACTTGAACTACAATATTAACTTTTCCCTGCGTCTTCAGTCTGCTGGCCTACCTTGTGTGTTTTAGACTTGCCAGCCTCTACAATGATGTAAGCCAGTTTCTTAAAATAAATCTCTTTGTCTTTCTCTATATATATCTCTGTCTCTGCCTTTCTGTCTCCAGCTATTATCTCTGTCTCTCTCCCTGTCTCTCTCTCTCTCCACACACACACACACACACACACACACACACACACACACACACACACACACACACACACACACATGCAACTACCCGTTATGTTTCTCTGGAGAGGCCTAACTCAGACACATTTTAGCAGCTACTAACTGTCCTCCTCCCTTCCATCTCTCCCCCAAAAAGACTTTGTGTGAGAATTTCAGGCAACAGAGCAAGCTAAACAAGGACACATCTTCAGCATCTTCAATTAAGAGGCCTTACTGAATGACTATTAAATGATTTAATTTAGGCTACTGCATAATTTTGTCAAATCAGCCTTGAAGTACTCTGAGGCTAGGTAGAAGGCAGAAGGCAGTGTGGGAAACAACTGAGAGACCACTAGTTTAAGCAAGTCCCAAGGTGAATGGAAATATTAAGTCCTATTTCCAGGCTGCAAGAGTACATGAGGCAGGTCCAAATATCAGTGAGCAGCTGGACTGTAGAATTGGGAGATGGGGAATGGGTTGGATATCAGGCTATAATGTGAACTTTGAAGGTACCATGAGGTGAAGCAGGCTGGAAGAAGTCTCAAGTCTAGGCCAAGAGCTGGCTTTGCCAGGTGAACTGGGAAGGCCTCGGTCTCTGGGTACATGAAGACAAGACCTTCTTCTACTGGCTTCTTTTATTTCTAGCCAGTGGTTCTTAAACTGAATCATAACTAGAGCCACCACACTTTAGCAGCTGTGTGGACAATTGATCTTAAGGGAAGAAGAGTGAGAGCTAAAAGATGATTTAGGAGTTACCGCAGTCATCTAGATAGGAAGTGATGGTGGCTGGGAACCGGGTTACAGTGTTTGAGATGGTGAGAGGTGGATGGAGTCAGGAACTATCTGGAAAGTAAAGCAGTCAGACTTGCTGATGGATTAGAAATGGAATGTGAGGGGAAAATGGGAATTAAGTATGACTCCTGGGTTCAGGTTCTGAGTAGGTAAATGATGCTATTTATTGAGATGGGGAGCACCGGGGGAGAAACGGTTTGAAGGAAAACACGAAAATGCTGTTTTGAACATGTCATTTTGAAATACCCATTAGAAGTGAAAATATCAAACAGCAAAGGTATACTTGTTTGAGCTCAGGAAAGAGGTCAAGGCTGGAGGTATATGAAATTAGAAATCCTTAGTTTACAGTTGTCAATCAAATTAGTGGGATTGGACATTATCACCTAAGGTTCTCAACATGAGCTGCACATTAAAATGCTCTGAAGATGCTTGAAGAACTGTTGTTGCCCTGGGGCCCATCCGGAGTCAAGAAATCAGAATCTCAGATCTAAAGCACTACTTCCATTATGTGTTATTTAAGTTCTCCCTGTGATTCTAATTAGCAACCATGGTTAAGGACCACCGAATAAGCATGGAAAAGGAAGGCAGTAGGTCCAAATATGTTTGAAACAAGGGGGACAGCCTTGTAAGAATTAGGGTAGAGATTCTCAAAGTGAAAATTTGAAATTTTGTTTATGATTATTCAAAGACACTAACAAACTCAGATAATATTTAAGAAATGGAAAGTACTTTCTTCCCAGACTTTTCTGTGCACTCTTTTACCTCACCATTCTCCAACACCTGTTTCTCCCATGGCTCTGCCCTCTACCCTCTTCTATTCACACTCTGCAGACAGTCCCTGGCACGGGCATCCACCTTGTTTTAGCCTGGTTTCTCACCGCCTTCTCCAGATACACATTTTCAGCCTCAGACGTAGCGAGTTACTTGTAGTCCTCCAGCGATGCCCTGCCTCTGGCACATCTCTTAAGCCTTGTCAAGTAGTTTCCTCTGCCAGAATGGCCTCCTACCTTTCTACCTCTAGCCAAGCTCTGTTCAGGCTTCGTGATCGGCTCCTGTATGGAGCATTCTGGACTCTTCCAAGGGCCTCCTTCTCCTAACTTGCCATCATACATTTTAAGGATCTCCATCAAATAATTACCCTTTATCATGTATATTATTACTTTATCTATTATTTTTCTCTTAAAGAGGGCCTCCAAATTAAATAAGCTTCAGTCCCCACAAAACCTGACAGGGGCCATATCTTTTTCATCTTCATGCCTAAATAAGCTAGCATGGTGTCTTGTACATATTAGATGCTTAATACATATTTGTTGAGTGTTAAATGAATTTCATTTTATTGGAAGAGAGAACTCAGTATGGCCTAGTAAAAACATGGGCTTTGGAACTAGAGAAATATGATTTTGGGTCAGGGCTCTGCCACTCCCTAACTATGTGATTTTGAGAACTAATGTTAGCCTTACTTATAAAATGAGGCTAACAATAGTACTTAACTCATAGACATACTCTTGGTAATACTCTTAGCATTCTGAGCTACATATTTAAGACTCCAAAAATATTAGAATTTCTTTATATTGTAAAAGGATCAACCAAATAACTAAATATTTTATATCAAATGTCTAGATTTGTAAGGTGGCTTTAATTATCATAATGCAATATTTCTAATTAAAAGTGAGAGTGCTTTGTTTTTTCACCTTTGTACACGTTGTTTAGAAAGTACTCATATAGTAGGGCTGTGGATTTCTCAGTGTTTTATGACAATTAATCCCGAGGATAGAACTTTGCCTTTTCTTTAACATGAAAATTTAATAAATACTAACTGGTGATAGTGGTATACTTAGAAATTAATAGAAAATTATGGGTAAAAACTCAATCCATAGAGGCTTTTCCTGTATCAATCAAGCCATGGTCTGTGTCTCAAATGGGTAACTGTATTTAGTAGCAATTAGAATTTGTTCTGTCATTAACTGAGTTTGTTCCATTTCTACCACAAATAATATTTCAGTGAAATACATGCTCAAAGAAATTATTTTCCCTACACCTAGCAGCTTTACTTGACTAACACGTACAGAACTGATAATCGGCTACCTAAGACTCCAAAGACAGACTTCATAGAGGAACTGAGTAGAACAGAGCTTCCAACCATTTCTAGTTATGAGTTACAGGTGTGCTGACACTTAATTACCATTTTCTATGTGTGTCTTGATATGAAGAGCAGTGAGAAGTGCTTGTGTAGATAGAGGCCTAATCTACCATGAGTTAGTGGCTAGTTTTCACAGTTCTATCCAGTCTGTTTTGGCCCCTTGGAGTACCTGCTGCCAAGCTGTGTGTGAATGGTTGACCTCAATGGGAATCTGGCTTTTTTAGCTTCTGAACTAGTCCTATTTATCTCTATGTGGCCAGCTCTGTCTCTTGCATTCCTGCTTTCATCTTCTAGATCCATTCATTGCTATCAAACCAGTTTTTCTTGAATGCTGCATCTTTAAATATTGAGCTCTTGGTACCCCATCCCTGGCTGAATTACACAGTTTAGACATCCTGTATTTGTCCTGCAAGAAATAACTTGGGTCATAGTTAGTCTTCAAGGAAGAATCCAAGAAACTTTCCTTCTCACATCATTCATCCATTTTTTTTGTCGTACCAGAAATCAGAACAATGAAGAATCTTATTTTAGGATTCACTCCATGTATATGATTTCCTTACATTCCCCATATGTCCAGTAATTTGTTCCACAAGTATATTTTGAATCATCATGTGTCAAGGTCAGGCACTGTGTAAGACTCTTAGTACAAAAATGAATAACATCATGTTTCTGCCCTGAGAAATGTTTAAATTACTGAAGATATAGACATGTACACACACACACATATATATACATATATATATACACACACACATATTATATATATTTTATATATATATATATATATACACACACACATATTAAAAACACTATGTTGCAATGGAAAAATAGACACTTGAGTAACTGATGCTAATTATTTCCCTCAAGGTCTTCATAAGCTAAGGGTGTCTTTTTTTTTTTATAAATTTATTTATTTGGCTGTGCTGGGTCTTCGTTGCTGCACACAATGAAGTGTGAGAAAGCCCACACTTTCTCTAGTTGCGGCGAGCGAGGGCTACTCTTTGTTGCAGTGCTCAGGCTTCTCATTGCGGTGGTTTCTCTTGTTGTGGAGCACAGACCCTAGGTGCACGGGCTTCAGTAGTTGTGGCACATGGGCCCAGTAGTTGTGGCCTGCAGGCTCTAGAGCGCAGACTCAGTAGTTGTGGCGCACAGACTTAGTTGCTCTGTTGCATGTAGGATCTTCCCAGACCAGGGATCAAACCTGTGTCCCCTGCATTGGCAGGTGGATTCTTAACCACTGCACCACCAGGGAAGTCCCTCTTCTATTACCTTCTTAAACCAATTTCCTAAATTACAGCCTCTGTTAGATACTGCTGGAGTGGTGTCTGCTTTTCTGACTGGACAATAGGAGAATTAACACGAGAGAGAATCAGTACAAAGGAGAATGTACAAGAATTAATGACCATGGATTTGGAGGTAAAGGAGATGGTGGTAATGAGGACAGCTCTGACACTTTGAAGTTGTGAGACTAAGAAAAATAATACCAGCATATCCTCACTCACTGAGAGTTAAAATGTGCCAGGAACCATTCTAAATGCTTTACATATAGTAACTCATTTAATCCTTACAACAACTCTATGAGGTAGAAACTTAATGTTAGATAAGTTACAGATCAGAAGAACCAAGGCCTAGAGAGTTTAAGTAATTTATCCATAGTCACAAATTTATAGATGACAGAGAGCTTAGCAGCCAATAACCTAGAGAGTGGAGGAGAAGGATGAGACAATGAGCTCTTATCTGGGCATGTGGTATACAAGGTACTTGCCAAACATACAAGTCTAGGTGTTCTGTAGTTGTAAATATAGTCTGTATTTTAAGAGACAGATTAAAGCTGGAGGTGTACGTCATTGTTGTATAACTATATGTTGAAGCTATAGAATGTCAGGTGGAAAGAAATGGAAAAAAAAGAAAAGGTTTAAAACTTTAGAAGTGAATGTTATTGTATAAATGAGGTAGATGAATTGGCCCATTCTCTCGAATACAGAGTCTACGGACAAAATGAGTGCCGGTAATGTGCTTCCCAAATTACCATGCTACGCTGCTATGGTATAATCCCCAAATTTCCCTGTTGTACCACTAACTTGTCACCACTTAATAAATTAGAATGGGAGTTTCTTGGCAGCACTGACTGTATATATTTCAAATAGTCAGTCAAACAACAAGTATTTACTAAGCTCTTGGTAAATGGCTAGCTATATATTAGGTCCTGTATGGGGATTTAAGAGAAACCCAAGATACTCTCTCTTCCCTGAAGTACTTCACACAAACAGATTTGTCAAATATTCTGTATGTCTATCCTATGACTTCATTGGAAGCACTACACACACTGAGAAGCTTGGTCAATATTCAGAGAACAAGTTTTTAATGACAAGGGGGTGACTGGAAATTCTTTCACATTTAAAAGCATCTCAGTTTGATAATTTAGGGCACTTTAAAGATGTCTAAAATTTCCCATACAGTTCTTATGGAACTTCTTTGTTGCAAAAGGATGTAAGTCATAAGATGAGGTCATACATTTAATTTCTTTTGAGGATTCCCCACATTAAGCCTATGGGATAAATCCTAAGAATACAAAAAGGGGTAAATCTTAGTCCCCTGAAAATGACACAGAATAAAAGTAATGATTATAAAACAGTGTATTAAGGGCTACAGTGGGGCTGTTCATTGGCTGCTGCCAGAGGAGCTCAAAAAAGCACCTAACTCAGCCTGGGAGGGGATATCAGGATTTGCCTACAAGAGAAGATGAAGCTGGAGTTCCTACAAGAGAAGATGGAGCTGGAGCTAAGTCTTAGGAGACAAGTCAGAATTAACTAGAAAAGGGGTAAGGCATCCTGGACAAAAGTAAACATACTCGACAGCATGGAGGTGTCAGAGTGCTTGGGACATTCAGGGGTTATAAGTCAGAAGAGCCAGAAAGAAAGGAGAGTGAGCAGATGCCATACATGGTAAGTCTGGAAAGTTACAGAGAGATCAGAGCTGAAGGGCCGTGTTAGTCATACGCAGGGGCTTATCCTTAATTACCCCACAGCAGTGAGAGGAGCCCCTGAGGACTTTAATTAGGGGAATGAAATGATTACAGTTACTTCTAAATAAAATCAAATCAGTGGTATATGGAGAATGTATTTGCTGGTGGTTGTGAGGGGTGAGGCAGAGTGGACTGTGGGGCTGAGGCAGCGCTTAGAAGGCTGTTGCAGAAACCCATGCAGGAAATTATGAGGGTAACTAATGTCTTTCTCAAGTCGGCCAAGAAGCCTATTCACAATGACCTTTGGTTGGGATGTGTAAACAGAAGGAATTTATTTTCCCTGTCTTTCTTTTTTAATGATTATTATTTAATGTAGGTTCTAACCCTTCCTGGAACAGTTCGCTAAGACCCCCGGAAAGAGGCAGACATTAAAATTACGCTGAGTAAGATGGAAATTGGGGCTGTAAAAACTCCACCGCAGCCACCTGGAAACAGAAAATATTAGGTTTGTGAGTCCTGGCAGGTTTCATGGGAAGGAACCCTGTACTTTCAGTAAAAAAGAAGGACCATGAGCTGGATTCTTTTGATTTGGAGTTTTCAATTTTGAACTTAAAGTGAGATGAGTTAGGAGAGTATGGAAAGGGTCAACACGTGTCTTTTCTAATTCTAGGAATATAAACTTTAAACCTCCTTTGTACTCAGTAAAAGCAATGAATGGTAATGGAGTTGGGGAGAAATTTTCAAAGCCAATGGTGTTGAGATGTAATTTTTGAAAAGGTAAACTCATGACTTTCAGGCTAATATAAAATGAACATATGTCAAAGATTTTATTTAACTCATTAGTTAATGAGGGAACCAGTAAGATCCTAAAATTGGTCTTAAGCTTGTTTGAGAATCTGAGTATATATAGGCAGTTTAATAGATTGATGGGTTAGATGCAAAACTAGTTAATGTCCAACCGGTCTATAAACCTTTTAGTTGTGTGTTCTGCCAGTCAGTAATTATTTGTATCTCTACTGGGCAAACATTTTCGTGGGTAACACTTGCTCCTAAAGAGTTGTAAAATAGACAATCAATAGAAAGTCACACCCAGCACTTTCCTGAAAGAATATCCTGTAATTAGAGGCCTGTCTCCAATTGTTAAGATAATTTTTCTGACAATAGTGCTTTTGGTGAGAATTCAACTTTATGTCCAGTATGCAGGAAACTACCAAGGATAACAAATTCAGATTTGGACATAAAAATAACATGATAACACCAGAAGAAAAATGGGTTAAGCATATGAACTGACAAGTCAAAAAAGAAGAAATAAAAATGACAAATAAACATACTAAAAATGTTCACTCTCACAAGGATTTTTAAGAAATGCTAGTTAAAAGAATAAGGTATCGGGCTTCCCTGGTGGCACAGTGGTTGAGAGTCCGCCTGCTGATGCAGGGGACACGGGTTCATGCCCCGGTCCGGGAAGATGCCACATGCCGCGAAGCGGCTGGGCCCGTGAGCCATGGCCGCTGAGCCTGTGCATCTGGAGCCTGTGCTCCGCAACGGGAGAGGCCATGACAGTGAGAGGCCCGCGTACCGCAAAAAAAAAAAAAAAAAAAAAAAAGAATAAGGTATCAGCTTCCCATAACAAGTTAATAAAAGCAAGCTCAGATGATGATATCCAGTGTTAGCAATGCTATAGGGAAATAAACACTTCCATAATTAGCATATGGGAGTATAAACTGAGAGCAGCTCTCTGCCTCATATTCCAGTCGTTAGGGCTCTTGTCCATTGTATTGTACTTCATGTCCCTGCTTAAGAGCAGAAAAATGGCAAGGACAAAACCCAGGGAAACTCACTTCTGCCCTAGAACCATTGTACTACTCCCAAGTCTGGTAAGGTAGAATGGTCCCCAGAGCATCCACAGTTGGCTTCCAATAAAGAAAAATCTTCCAGCTGTACCACTCCCGGTAGGGACCCACTGTTGAAAATGACCACAGAAGGGAGAAGATGTGCCATGCCTTGGAATCAGGAGGCTAGTACTGTTGACTACTCCCCTCCCATCACATCTCTCTCTCTCCCCCTCTATCTCTTTCTCATTCACACACACACACACACACACACACACACACACACACACACGAGTCACACTCCCCTAACAAGTCTTGTCTAGCTAAAAAACAGATCTGGTAAACTCAGTCACATGATGTTTCCTGACTCTTGGTGTTACTACTTGCAAAGGTGTTTGCATTTCCAAAGAAAATTTCTACTTAATCTGTATTTGGGCAATATGTACCCCAAATCTGTGCAGATAGAATTCCAAACTTTCTTTGGATGGGGAAGAAAAAAATCAGACTGACAGAGGACATAAACGCTTTGAAGGGGCGAAGCACATAAGTGATGTATTTTCAGAAAATATGGGGTACGGTTGAGGAGTGCAAAATACTGAAATCTTGTCTTTGCAGTGCTTTACTCCTTAGTTCTGGCAGATAATAATCTTTACCTGGCCAAATTGTGACAGAAATTGATATCACAGGCAAACACAATGCGTTAAGCATAGCACTAGGGAGGAACATACTATCTCCCATTATCATGTTTAGTAATGAGAATACCCAGTTGAATAAGACATGGTCCTTTGAACTCAGAATGCTGTGAAATCTAAAAGTATCAGTGAATCTAAATAATAATAGTAAGAAACATAACAAAGATAACATTTGTTAAGCACTTACTATGTTCTGGATACTATTGTAAATAATTTACAAATATGAACTCATTCCTAGCTTGAACCAAAGACAAACAATACTGTAAAACATAAACTATTACTATTCGTATTTTACAGTAGAGAAAACTGAAATGAAGAAATCTTAAGTAACTTGCTCAAGGTCATCACACAACTGGTAAATGGCAACACATTCTATCATTAATAGAAATCTATTTTTAATTCTATATATCTGTCTTACTATCTGAGTATCTATACCTAGTCCAATAGGTGAAGGGAGGTATTCCAGACTGGGTGATGCAAGGAAATTTGCAGATGACAGTGCTACAGTAACGGTGATAGACTTGTTAATTCACACAGAAGCATTTCTGCTTCATTCTGTCTTCTCACCCAGATGCTTGGTGCAGATGTGTTGCATTGCTGTGTTTATTTTTATCTTGCCCTTTGCCAAAAACTGTAGTCTGGGGGTGAGTACTTCTGGCTGGAGTGACACTGCCCAGGGTTACCCTTTGCAAGAAGACTCCTGACATCACCTCTGAGCTGCCTCTGTACTTCTGCCACTCCAGGCATAGCTGAAGAGTACAGACACCACCAGTCTTGCGACCAGCCTCTCGGGAGGCAGCATCTGAAAAGTGTGATCCAGTGGTTGGCAAACCTCCCAGGAACATCCCAGCAGATTCTCCACCAATAAATTGTGGCCCTCTGACAAGTCAGATGATTGCCAGACTGGCTAGGAGTGGGGAGAGACAGATATTGTTTATTGTTTCAGACTGGAAAAGGGGAAACTCTGATTCATGGGCCATCAGGCTTTGGGAAGAGAGGACCAGTTGTGGCGGTTGATGCTTCCTGGCGTTCTGTAGTTGTAAATTGTTCTATTACTAGAATTGGGAATCTCTTTAAACAACACACACACACAACTAGTCATGTGGATTTCTACTGACTCCAAAATCCAGAACCTGGAAGAACAATTTGCACAAGGTGGGCATTGAGCATTGAAGCTTGTTTCTCTTCTAGCAAAAAAAAATAATAATAAGTTTTTTAGAGGTAGCTTGCTGCAGGTTCTTCAAGAGAATAGCCAGCTTAGGCTGTGAATGTTTTCATTCTTAAAAGTGTTGACAGTGAAGATACAAGTGAAAGGAAGAGACAGAGAGAGAAATGTGTTTTCATGGTGATCAGTATAAAAGTGATTACATTACTTTCATAGTATTTAAACAAATTCAAGGTTAATTTTTCTATGATGATAATGTTCTTTAGTTGGCCTTATCTACCAGGCACTGAAGGAGGTGAGAGATAATTAAGACACCAGAGATTCTTGTGGAACAGGAAAAAAGAAATTCCAACCTGGATACTAGAGTAGCGTAAAGAAAGAGATTTTAAACTCTTTATAAATCATCAAGGAGAAAAGAGAAGATCATCCATCTTGATGATTTAGACATTCATTAGCATCAGATTTTCTCTCCAGATATACCCCAAGGTTTATATTTTGCAATTCCAAGTCTCCTATTGCCTGTTTGCTTGTCTGTTTCTTACCTTCTAGGCTTTTTTTCTCATTTCCCTATCGAAACTATTACTCTACAAAGTTGAAGAATCTCATACTTTACTTCTACCAAAGTATTTCTCCCTTTATTTATGATTAAATAATTACCTCCCTGAAGTTTCTTTTCTCTGCATTTTCTGTGAACTTGCCAGGAAGAAGAAGCATTGGCTTTCCCTAAGCTTAGTATCTGATGAATTCACCTCAATTTAAAACAAAGTGACCATGATGACTCATTTTTTTTCATTCTTTGTATTCATACCTCCACTGAAAGAATAGACATTGTGTTACCATGTAATATAAAGCTTTAAGCTACTTTGTATATGCAAGAAATGCAACTGATGATGATGGTGAAGATTCTTAAATAGCTTATCAAAATCAATAAAATCTAAGACCAACATCTCTTATCTATCAACATTAGCACTTAGCATCACTTCCAAAAACCAAAAATTTTACATTGAATGTCCTATTTTCTGGAGTTAGAGAGCAAAGTTCTGATTAATCAGATGTACTGGTTAAAGCAAATTGCATTATACAACATGTGAATCACTGATTTTCAGGAAATTGCAATACAGCCAAATATTCTTAATACCAAAACTATATTGAAATTTTTATTTTTTATTTGTTATGGCAGAGGTAATTGGGGATCTTGTGGTATCTCAAAGTCATTATTATGAATTTTAGTTACCATCCTGCTGAGTAGTAGATAGAGCACCATCATGTCAGTCAGAAGACCAGAGTTCTAGACCTAAGTTGGCCAACTAAGAATTCTCCTCTGGGCTTTCAGTTCCTGAGCTGTAAAATTCTATGATCAGACTAGATGATCCCTTAGGTCCACTCTAGCTCTAACAGTCTATGTGCATGTTATCACATACTGGGAAAAGTAATTGTTAACCTATTTCCAACTAATGGAATGCGTATTACCTAGATAACCCCAAAGATCATAACATATGTAATCTCTTAAAATATAAATCATTAACAATAATAGTTTTTAAAAAATCTAGGTACTTGAAGCCGAAATGCTTTGAAAATTGCTTTGAATCAAAGACTGTGTTTGAATGATATCCAGACTTCTATTTGAAGAAAAAGTAAATTCTGTTCAACATCTAGTATTTACATACACAGTTGAAAATTAGATTTACTAGACTCCAAGGAAAACTGGATTGTTGAAGCATATTAATGAGAGATGCTGTTATGATCATCCCTGGAAAAGTAGGTCAGTCTAGACATCCATTCATATCAGTTATGATGTTGAGCAAAAGACTGAAACACTTCAAACCTGAAAAGAACCTTAGGGATCACCAAGCCCAGCCCTGACTTTAACAGATTTTGGTGGCTGAAGTCTAGAAATATGGAGCTTTAATTCATTTTATTTAATAAACACATACATAGAAAGCTTCATTCTAGTGCTTTACAAATTCTAAACATTCTTATAGCAACCCTATGCACAGATACTACTATTACCTCCATTGTACAGATGAGAAAACTAAGGCACAGAAAGGTTAAGCAACTTGCCCAAGATCACACGGCTAGTAAGTTGGCAAAGCCAGAATTTGAATATAATACTAGAGTTTTGCTTATGATCATGAGTAATGCATTTTGACAGAGAGAAAATAAAGTGTCTGCAGTAGCTTTCCAATATACTTTAAAGTTAAGAGGTTGTGAAAATATCTTAAGGTCTCTGGTGGCCATGACCTTTTTTTTGCCATTGAGGTATAGTTGATTTACAATATTATATTAATTTCAGTTGTACAACATAATGATTCAAATTTTTTATAGATTGTACTCCATTTAAAGAGATTATAAAATATTGACTATATTCCCTGTGATGTACAATATATCCTTGTAGCTTACGTATTTTATACATAGTAATTTGCACCTCCACCCCTACCCCTATCTTGCCCTTCCTCCCTTCCCTCTCTCCATTGGTAACCGCTAGTTCTCTATATCAGTGAGTCTGCTTCTGTTGTGTTATATTCATTCTTTTGTTTTATTTTTTAAGCTTCACATATAAGTGATAACACACAGTATTTGTCTTTCTCTGTCTTACTTATTTCACTAAGCATAATACCTTTCAGGTTCATCCATGTGCTTGCAAATGACAACATTTCATTCTATTTTATGGCTGAGTAGTATTCCATTGTATATATAAACCACATCTTTATCCATTCATCTGTTTATGGACACTTAGGTTGCTTTTATATCTTGGCTAATGTAAATAATGCTGCTAGGAACATTGGGGTGCATGCATCTTTTCAAATTAATGTTTTTGTTTTCTTTAGATATCTACCCAGGAGTGGAATTGCCAGATCATATGTAGTTTTATTTTCAGCTTTTTGAGGAACCTACGTAATGTCTTCCATCATGGCTGCACCAATTTACATTCCCACAAATTGTGTACAAGAGTTCCCTTTTCTTCACATCCTTGCCAACATTTGTTATTTGTGGTCTTTTTGATGATAGCACAGGTGTGAGGTGACATCTCCTTGTGGTTTTGATTGGCATTTCTCTGATTAAAGATGTTAAGCATCTTTTATATACAGATATAGCTATCTGTATATCTTCTTTGGAAAAAAGTCTATTCAGGTTTTCTGCCCATTTTTTAATCGGGTTGTTCGTTCGTTTTTTTGTTTTGATGTTGAGTTGTATGAGCTGTTTATATTTTGGATATTAACCCCTTATTGGTCATATTATTTGCAAATATTTTCTCCCATTCAGTAGGTTGTCTTTTTGTTTTTCCAGTGGTCTCCTTTGCTGTGCAAAAGCTTTTAAGTTTAATTAGGTCCCATTTATTGTTTTTGCTTTTGTTTCGTTTGCCTTACGAGACAGATCCAAAAATATATTGCTATGAGTTATGTCAAAACAGTGTTGTGCCTATGTTTTCTTCTAGGAATTTTATGGTTTCTGGTCTTACATTTAGGTTTTTAATCCATTTTAAGTTTATTTTTGTATATGGTGTGAGAAAATGTTTTAAGACCTTTGCTGGGAAGTAAACAACAGACATTGGCTGATTGAGTGTATGCATTTACTGTTAACCAAAAGACAGAGTGGGTAGGTAAAATGAGTACTTCCATTTTCAACATTGTGTATTGAAAAAGAGAGACTAATTGCAATGACACAAAAGATAATTTAAAACAATAGGAAAAACAATAAGAAAGAATGGTTCTAGCAGGGTCAGAAACAGAAGTATAGACGTTAATGTAATTCTTTCCTAGAAAGTGATTTTTAAATCCCAGACTTGGTCTGTATAAGAAACAGCACAGAAAATAAGGGCAAAAGTGATATAAATTTACATTGGAAAGGGAACTGGGTGATAAAAGAGTCACAGAGTACCTTGCAGCTCTGCCCTTTCTTATAAGGGTGGGTGCTTATACAAGCCACCTGAGCTGTCTGGACCTCTGTTTTCACAGCTATGTACTCTGAGGACAATGGTATTTAACTTACTCCTATCAGACATAGTATAAAGCTTTAACTCTCATCTGTAAATGGCATCAGAAGTAATTTATAAAGTGTCCAGCTCATTGACATTTACTTGATCAATAAAAGTTGTACACAAATATGAGATGATAATTACAATAACAGAATTATTGAACTTTTTCTCAAATAAGATTAACAAAAACTCTTTTTCTATTTTGGATGCCACTTATGGTAATAATCCTAATCATGTCAACATTTTGTGAAAGGATGCTGTCCAATCTCTCACCCTCAAACACACCTTCACCAAGCCATTCTTTTCTTTCCCCAACACTGATAAAGTCATTTGAATGCTAAACTGCTAAGTTCAGGACAAATAATCATATACTTTTGTGACTGTGCTATTGAAAGTTATTGTCCAAAGAGCCTGAATTTTCTGGCATATTAATTTATTCTCTTAGCATATTTGTATGATGTTTTATAATGTAAAAAAGAGAATTTTTGAATATATGATTCCATTTTAATAACACAAGAAAATAGATATAATAGATACAATATAATAAAATAGATATAATAGATATAATCCACTCTGTTTTACCTTTGAAGAATGTAATGTCCATAGAGATTAACTGAATTGTCCAGACTTCTCATCAGTCAGGCAGACTCCCACATCAAACTCATCGAATTCCTCCCTCCCCAAATACAGCAAGGACAACTAAATACAGTCAAGAAATGAAAATCCCCAGTTGCCAGAAAGGATGAGAACATTTCTTGATTTTCTTAAATCAAAAAGGTGGTACAAATGCTGAGGGGCTCAGGGGAAATTCACAAAGAAATGCAAGGAGGAGGAGAGTTCAGGAGTCTGGCCCAGGGAGGGAATGAGCAGCAGGGAAGTTTAGAATCCAGTTAGAACCATAAGTAGAAAATATATGAGAACTGGAAACCCAGGCTTATATAGTATGGTGAGCATGAGGTTCATGGAACCACATGGCTAAATTTATCCAAAAATGAGAAGTTAACTTGAAACTGGAGTGAGTCCAGGGATATCATAGGGCTCCTGCAGAATAGTTTATAGAAGCATTCCCACATCCCCAGACACACCAAACTCCAATAGAAAGCATTTTGTGCCAAAAGATGATGTTATTGTAAATCTTGTGGTTAAACAAACTAGCATTCAGGAGAGACAACAGACACTTACTACAAGAGGGGAAGTCTGTACACCAAAAACTAGAGATAGGGACTTCCCTGGTGGCACAGTGGTTAAGAATCCACCTGCCAATGTAGGGGACATGGGTTCAGTCCCTGGTCCAGGAAGATCCCACATTCCGTGGAGCATCTAAGCCCGTGTGCCACAACTACTGAGCCTGTGCTCTAGAGCCCGTGTGCCACAACTACTGAGCCCACATGCCACAGTTACTGAAGCCTGCACACCTAGAGCTTGTGCTCTGCAACAAGGAGAAGCCACCACAATGAGAAGCCCACACACTGCCACGAAGGGTAGGCCCCACTCGCTGCAACTAGAGAAAGACCGCATGCAGCAACAAAGACCCAACGCGGCCAAAACTAAATAAAATAAAATAAATAAATTTATTAAAAAAAAAACTAGAGATAATACAACAATCTGAAGGGAGCTATAAGTACATCTAAAATGGTCACAGATATAAAGGAATGAATGCAACAAAGTAGAAACAGTATTTTAAAAAGAAAGAAAGAAAAACTTAATTTGAGAAATAAGTAAATAGATTTCTATAAATAGGAAATATAGTCATTGATATGAAAAGCTGCATGTGTGGCTTAAATAACAGTTTGATGCAGCTAAAGATAAAATTGGTGCTTTAAAAAGCAAATCTAGGGCTTCCCTCATGGCGCAGTGGCTAAGAATCCGCCCGCCAATGTAGGGGACACAGGTTCGAGCCCTGGTCTGGGAAGATCCCACATGCCGCGGAGCAACTAAGCCCCTGCGCCACAACTACTGAGCCTGTGCTCTAGAGCCCACGAGCCACAACTACTGAGCCTGTGTGTTGCAACTACTGAAGCCCACGTGCCTAGAGCCCATGCTCTGCAACAAGAGAAGCCACTGCAATGAGAAGCCTGCGCACCGCATCGCAGAGTAGCCCCCACTTGCCGCAACTAGAGAAAGCCTGTGCACAGCAACGAGGACCCAGTGCAGCCAAAAATAAATAAATTAATTAATTTAAAAAAAAAAGCAAATCTAAGGGCATCACACAGAAAATCAGCAGGGAAAGAATAATGGGATAGAAAATATAAAGGAGAAATTAAGAGAAAAAGAAGAAAGAGAAGAATTAAAATTTTGTTTCGTTTATTCAAGTTCCACAAGGAAACAAGAGAAAGAATAAAGAGCAAACTTGGAAAAGACAATGAATATGATTTTCCAGAATTAAAGAAAGATGTGATTCCATAGATTGAAGAAGCACACTGAGTTTTCTTTTCTTTTGTAATTTATTTTTTTCTCAGTTTCTCCTTTTTTTTTCACAAACACACTGTAGTTTATTTTTACAAGAGATAAATACACTGACACCAAGCATTGTAAATGGATGACCACAACAAAAGCAAAAATGATTGCAATTACCAAACACGAAACACACTAATACTATGTCATAATATTGACATTCAGTCCAGTAATCCTCTGCTATTAACAGCTCCTTTACTTTGCACTGAAAATTGACTTGTATTTTTTTGGCTCTGAGTCCTTGTGAGATTTTTTTTTTTTTTATTCAAACAGAAAGTCACAAAAATTATAATCATCCTCATCAGTTCACTCAGTCCCATGTAATTAATTTTTTTTCATCTTGATCTTTTGTTAGCACTTTTATGAATTCATCAGTTTTCCATTAGAGTTCTGAAAATACTTATTCATTCAGTTCAGCAGTATAGTAAGTTACCAGAAACCTGTACTTGTCAGAGTCTTTTGCATGAATTCCTTGAAGATGAAACCCTTTTATAGGAACATTTTTGCAAAAGCATCAGAGTACACACAGAACTGTCTGTAAATGACAAAAGACTCAAAAATGACCATGGTTAATGATTTGATGAAAGTTCATAATAATACAATTGACAAGGAAATTTAGTTATTTCTGAGATACACATTTTAAAGTAATAACTAGAATTATGACTTATAACATTAAACCAGAACATATAAGATTTTTAGACATTTCATGTAATGTCTGAAACATTTATATTAACATATTTCCATACAAATAACCCAAAGAAAGTTTAGTATTAGTTGCTCTTTTGGTTTGTTTGTTTTTTTATACTGCAGGTTCTTATTAGTCATCAGGTTTATACACATCAGTGTGTACATATCAATCCCGATCGCCCAATTCAGCACACCACCATCCCCACCCCACCGCAGTTTTCCCCCTTGGTGTCCATATGTTTGTTCTCTACATCTGTGTCTCAACTTCTGCCCTGCAAACCGGTTCATCTGTACCATTTTTCTAGGTTCCTCATACCTGCGTTAATATACAATATTTGTTTTTCTCTTTCTGACTTACTTCACTCTGAATGACAGTCTCTAGATCCATCCGTGTCTCAACAAATGACTCAATTTCATTCCTTTTTATGGCTGAGTAATATTCCATTTTATATATGTACCAAAACTTCCTTATCCATTCGTCTGTCGATGGGCATTTAGGTTGCTTCCATGACCTGGCTATTGTAAATAGTGCTGTAACGAGCATTGGGGTGCATGTGTCTTTTTGAATTATGGTTTTCTCTGGGTATATGACCAGTAGTGGGATTGCTGGGTCATATGGTAATTCTATTTTTAGTTTTTTAAGGAAGCTTCATACTGTTCTCCATAGTGGCTGTATCAATTTACATTCCCACCAACAGTGCAAGAGGGTTCCCTTTTCTCCACACCCTCTCCAGCATTTGTTGTTTGTAGATTTTCTGATGATGCCCATTCTAACTGGTGTGAGGTGATACCTCATTGTAGTTTTGATTTGCATTTCTCTAATAATTAGTGATGTTGAACAGCTTTTCATGAGCTTCTTGGCCATCTGTATGTCTAATTTGGAGAAATGTCTATTTAGGTCTTCTGCCCATTATTGGATTGGGTTGTTTGTTTCTTTAATATTGAGCTGCATGAGCTGTTTATATATTTTGGAGATTAATCCTTTGTCCGTTGATTCGTTTGCAAATATTTTCTCCCATTCTGAGGGTTGTTTATGGTTTCCTTTGCTGTGCAAAAGCTTTGAAGTTACATTAGGTCCCATTTGTTTATTTTTGTTTTTATTTCCATTACTCTAGGAGGTGGATCAAAAAAGATCTTGCTGTGATTTATGTCAAAGAGTGTTCTTCCTATGTTTTCCTCTAAGAATTTTATAGTGTCTGGTCTTACATTTAGGTCTCGAATCCATTTTGAGTTTATTTTTGTGTATGATGTTAGGGAGTGTTCTAATTTCATTCTTTTACATATAGCTGTCCAGTTTTCCCAGCACCACTTATTGAGGAGACTGTCTTTTCTCCATTGTATATCTTTGCCTCCTTTGTCATAGATTAGTTGACCATAGGTGCGTGGGTTTATCTCTGGGCTTTCTATCTTGTTCCATTGATCTGTGTTTCTGTTTTTGTGCCAGTACCATATTGTCTTGATTACTGTTACTTTGTAGTATAGTCTGAAGTCAGGGATTCTGATTCCTCCAGCTCCGTTTTTTTCCCTCAAGACTGCTTTGGCTATTCGGGGTCTTTTGTGTCTCCATACAAATTTTAAGATGATTTGTTCGAGTTCCGTAAAAAATGCCATTGGTAATTTGATAGGGGTTGCATTGAATCTGTAGATTGCTTTGGGTAGTGTAGTCATTTTCACAATATTGATTCTTCCAATCCAAGAACATGGTATATCTCTACATCTGTTGGTATCATCTTTAATTTCTTTCATCAGTGTCTTATAGTTTTTCTGCATACAGGTCTTTTGTCTCCCTAGGTAGGTTTATACCTAGGTATTTTATTCTTATTGTTGCAATGGTAAATGAGAGTGTTTCCATAATTTCTCTTTCAGATTTTTCATCATTAGTGTATAGGAATGCAAGAGATTTCTGTTCATTAATTTAGTATCTTGCAACTTTACCAAATTAATTGATTAGCTTTAGTAGTTTTCTGGTGGCATTTTTAGGATTCTCTATGTATAGTATCATGTCATCTGCAAACAGTGACAGTTTTACTTCTTCTTTTCCAATTTGTATTTCTTTTATTTCTTTCTCTTCTCTGATTGCTGTGGGTAGGACTTCCAAAACTATGTTGAATAATAGTGGTGAGAGTGGACATCCTTGTCTTGTTCCTGATTTTAGAGGGAATGCTTTCAGTTTTTCACCATTGAGAATGATGTTTGCTGTGGGTTTGTCATATATGGCCTTTATTATGTTGAGGTAGGTTCCCTCTATGCCCACTTTCTGGAGAGTTTTGATCATAAATGGGTGTTGAATTTTGTCAAAAGCTTTTTCTGAATCTATTGAGATGATCATATGGTTTTTATTCTTCAATTTGTTAATATGGTGTATCACATTGATTCATTTGCATATATTGAAGAATCCTTGTGTCCCTGGATAAATCCCACTTGATCGCGGAGTATGATCCTTTTAATGTGTTGTTGGATTCTGTTTGCTAGTATTTTGTTGAGGATTTTTGCATCTATATTCATCAGTGATATTGGTCTGTAATTTTCTTTTTTTGTAGTATCTTTGTCTGGTTTTGATATCAGGGTGATGGTGGCCTCATAGAATGAGTTTGGGAGTGTTCCTTCCTCTGCAATTTTTTGGAAGACTTTGAGAGGGATGGGTGTTAGCTCTTCTCTGAATGTTTGATAGAATTCACCTGTGAAGCCATCTGGTCCTGGACTTCTGTTTGTTGGAAGAGTTTTAATCACAGTTTCAATTTCATTACTTGTGATTGGTCTGTTCATATTTTCTGTTTCTTCCTGGTTCAGTCTTGGAAGCTTATACCTTTCTAAGAATTTGTCCATTTCTTCCAGGTTGTCCATTTTATTGGCATAGAGTTGCTTGTAGTAGTCTCTTAGGATGCTTTGTGTTTCTGCGGTGTCTCTTGTAACTTCTCCTTTTTCATTTCTAATTTTATTGATTTGAGTCCTCTCCCTCTTTTTCTTGATGAGTGTGGCTAATGGTTTATCAATTTTGTTTATCTTCTCAAGGAACCAGCTTTTAGTTTTATTGATCTTTGCTATTGTTTTCTTTGTTTCTATTTCATTTATTTCTGCTCTGAGTTTTATGATTTCTTTCCTTCTGCTAACTTTGGGTTTTGTTTGTTCTTCTTTCTCTAGTTCCTTTAGGTATAAAGTTAGATTGTTTACGTGGGATTTTTCTTGTTCCTTGAGGTAGGCTTGTATAGCTATAAACTTCCCTCTTAGAACTGCTTTTGCCACATCCCATAGGTTTTGGATCGTCGTGTTTTCATTGTCATTTGTTTCTAGGTATTTGTTGATTTCCTCTTTGATTTCTTCAGTGATCTCTTGGTTATTTAGTAACGTATTGTTTAGCCTCCTTATGTTTGTGTTTTTTACATTTTTTTTCCCTGTAATTCATTTCTAATCTCATAGCTTTGTGGTCAGAAAAGATGCTTGATATGATTTCAATTTTCTTAAATTTATGGAGGCTTGATTTGTGACCCAAGATGTGATCTATTCTGGAGAATGTTCCGTGCGCACTTGAGAAGAAAATGTTATCTGCTGTTTTTGGATGGAATGTCCTATAAATATCAATTAAATCTATCTGGTCTACTGTGCCATTTAAAGCTTTTGTTTCCTTATTTATTTTCATTTTGCATGATCTGTCCATTGGTGTAAGTGAGGTGTTAACGTCCCCCACTTTTATTGTGTTACTGTCAATTTCCTCTTTTATAGCTGTTAGCAGTTGCCTTATGTATTGAGATGCTCCTATGTTGGGTGCATATATATTTATAATTGTTATATCTTCTTGGATTGATCCATTGATCATTATATGGTGTCCTTCCTTGTCTCTTGTAACATTCTTTATTTTAAACTCTGTTTTATCTGGTATGAGTATAGCTACTCCAGCTTTCTTTTGGTTTCCATTGGCATGGAATATCTTTTTCCATCCCCTCACTCTCAGTCTGTATGTGTCCCTAGGTCTGAAGTGGGTCTCTTGTAGACAGCATATAGATGGGTTTTGTTTTTGTATCCATTCAGCAAGCCTGCACACTGAGTTTCGAGCAGGATAAATAACGATAAATCCACATCAAAACCCTCAAAATTCTATCAGAGATAAACAACAGGTTACTTACAAAGGAATGGCATCAGAGGGACAGCAGAATTCTCATCAACGGCAGCACATGTAAGTTTAAAGTGGAATAAGTATCTCAAAGGGGCTGAGAAAGAGTAAATTCACCAAGAATTCTATAAGCAGCTGAAACATCCTTAAAGAATGAGCAGAATAATGACATTTTCAGACATAAAAAGACTGCAGTTATTATTCCCAGATCTGTGCTAAGAGAATTATAAAAGGATATACTTTAACAAAATGAAAATTTAATGTGGAAAGAAAGAATAGAAAAAATAAAATGTACAAGTAAGCAAGAAATAGCTAACCATGCTGTTAAGTCTAAATATTTGGTATCTGTTCTCAAAATTATAATGACCAATGGTGATTAGGTTCAAATCAATTTGGCATTAAAATTCTAGGCAGTAATAATATGAGTTAAACTGTCCTAAAGTTCTTCTGTTGTTTAAAAACACACATAAAGATATTGGTTAACTTTAATTATGCATGTTTAAAAATGTAAAGGCATGAATATACTATGTATATATATCCAGTATATTGTTGCTAGACATTTAGGTTGTTTCCAGTTTGGGGATGTTATGAATGATATTACTATGAATATTCTTGTGCATCTATTTGGATGCACATGGGATACTGTATGGCAGTGGAAATGAATGAAATACATTTCACATCGTAGATTAATCCCACAAGAAAGAATATATACTCTATTATCTCATTTTTTAAAAAGTGCTAAAACTATCAAAACTAACTTACTGGTTTTTTGGAAGTTACAGGTGGTTACCTTTGAGCAGGAAGGAAGGGGTAGTGCCTTGGAGGGGCACCCAGGACTTCTGGGGCATAAGGAATATTCTATTTCTTGATGATAGTTACTTGACTATTACATGGCTGTATTCATTTTATGATACTTCATTTCATTGTATAATTATGACATGCATTTTTCTGTATGTGTACTCTAGTTCAATAAAAAGTAGTTTATTTTTTAATATAAGTTTACCAACAAAATAATATAAATAAATTGTATAATTTTTCAACCCAGTAAAAGAGGAAAAGGAATAAAAAATGACTAAACAACAGAAAGCAGAGAGGAAGAAACAGGATATAAAAAAAATAGGATGGAAAAAAAGACAAAATACTATGGCAGAAATAGTTCAAATAGATCAAGAATCACAAAAATGTGAATGGAATTACACAGCCACTAAAAGACAAAAATTATGAAATTGATTTTAAGAAACTAAATATTATTTACAAGAAACATAGTTAAGATGCATAGAATGGTTCAAAATGAAAGCTGTTAATAAGATATATATTTGTTCTCTGTTGCTGCTGATGACAAATTACCACAAATTTAGTGGCTGAAAGGAAAACGACTTTATTATCTAACAGTTCTGTAGATTAAAAGTTCAACATGGGTCTTAGCTAAAATCAAGGCATAGACAGGGCTACATTCCTTTCTGGAGGCTCCTTGCATTTTCCAACTTCTAGAGGCTACCCACATTCCTTGGGTTATGACCCTCCCTCCCCATCGTCAAAGACAAGAACACTGGTTGAGTCCTTCTCTCATCCTATCATTCTGACTTGACTTCTGTCATTACATCTCTTTCTCTGACTCTCTTCCTTGGCCTCCCACTTCTACATTTAAGGATCATTGTGATTACATTACCCAGTATACTCTCACTATTTTAAGGTCATTTAATTAGCAGTCTTAATTCCATCTGCTACCTTAATTTCTCTTTGACTTGTAGTATGACATATTCACAGGTTTCAGGGATTAGGACAGGGACATCTCTGGGAGATTGTTTTTCCTACCACAGATATATTTGGCTGATAGTCACCAAAGAAAGCTGGTATAGTGATAGTTATTACTATCTGGCATAATAGTATGTAAGTCAAAATATATTTTTAGGGAAAAGGGAGAAACTGCATTATGATAAAATCTACCAAAAAGGTATACAATGTGATTGGTCCAATAAGAATTAAACCCAGGACTTGGACTCAAGTTCTGTGTCTGCTGGTCCAGTGTTCCTACTAACAAAAATCTCTAAAGAACACAGACCAAGACAAGGTTGTACTTGAAGCCCACTTGAGGCAAGTACTGGTAAATTTCTTGCCCCAAATGCAAATAATAATTACGACTTAGACCACGGGGCTGTTGTAAGAAATACCTTAGGATTGAGGCACACACACTGCAGCTATCATATAAATGTTAAATAAAAATAATATTTCCTGTATCCTCACTAGGGTTGGGCAAATCCAGATGTATATTGTACTTTTCACATATTTCAAAATATTTTCAAATCTTTTGGTTTGGGTTCAATAAAAACCTCAAGTACATTTTGCCAAGTGCTTTTTCCATTAATTATTCAATCCATTTGTATTTCAAGGGAAATTCAGTCCACATGTTTCTAATTCATTTAGCACTAACTCATCAAAATATTGTTTCTCTCAGTGCCGTTTTCTGTCCAAAAGGCTTTTCAAGCCCTCTCCTCCTTTTCTTTATTTCTGAGAAACAAAAAGATATAGTTTTCCAAGGGCAAATCGTAGTAAACTACCAAAAGATTTACTAAACATTGCAGCTAGAATTCTTTGAATTTCAGAGTCCTCTGTCAATCTACCCTGGTCTGTGTCACCTCTCTCAGCTATTCCCTGGTTTCCATGCCTTTTTCTCTCCTTTGATCAGGTTCTTCTTTGTTCGTATTGACCCACCACAGATTTCAGGTTATCTATCACTGAAGTCCATAGGCCTCCAGACACCTTAATCCTCTTGGTGAACCCCTCCCTTTTAATGAAAACCTTCCAAGGCTGGGGCCAGTGAAATTATGGATTCATACTGCCTTCCAAAATATCCTCATGGGATCTGTGGCAAACCTTAAAAAGATACATTTTAAAAATCTGATCTTTTTGAGCGCATACTTTGTGTGTATGTCTGTGTGATATCTTATGGGCATACTTTGTGTGTGTGTATGTCTCTGTGATATCTTATGTGCGATTAATGTTGTCTTAACTCAACAGTGCCTAAAGGGTGAGGAACTTGATACTATGTTCATTGTGAGTGCTCCAAAAACATCAAGAGCTCTGCTTAAGAGTGAGTTCCCACATTGCTTGTGGAGCCTTCTTACCAAAGAGGTTTAACCTGGATCTAATCATAAGGAGATTGTGGAGCATTCTACAAGACAACTTCTCTGGACTCTTCAAATATGTGAATGTTATGAAAGACAAATAAAAGCTATCAGGAAATTCTTCTAGATTAAAGGAAATTAAAGAGACAGTACAACTAAATGCAGTATGTTACAGTTGATTGAATTCTAGAATTGAGAAAGATATCTATAGGGACATTCTGAGACAGTTACAGAAATTTCATTATGTTACATTTCTTGGGTGTGATGTGGTTATAAAGAAGTGTTCATATTCATATGTTTATACACACATTTGTGTATATATGGGGAGAGTAGTTATAGCAAAATGTTTTCCTTGGTAAATCCATATACACGTACCCACACATATATACACCCACAACTATACATAAACACACCCAGATAACCCCACGCAGAGGAAATGTGAAGGAGACTCCTCTCTACAAAGTTGTCCATCTCAAACCAAAAGTTCTTTTTTAAAAAAATGCTCCTTTTTAAAAAAATGAAGTAGAGTTGATTTATAATATTGTGTTAGTTACAGGTATACAACAGAGTGATTCAGTTATATATATATTTTCAGATCCTTCTCCATTATAGGTTATTACAAGATATTTAATATAGTTCCTTGTGCTATACAGTAAATCTTCGTTGTTTATCTGTCTTCTATATAGTAGTGTGTATCTGTTAATCCCATATTCCTAACCATAAGTTTGTTTTCTATGTCTATGAGTCTGTTTCTGTTTTGTAAATAAATTCATTTGTATTATATGAGTCCACATATAAGTGATATCATATAGTATTTCTCTTTTTTCCATCTGACCTACTTCACTTAGTATGATATTCTCTAGGTTCATCCATGTTGCTGCAGATGGCATTATTTCATTCTTTTTATGGCTGAGTAATATTCCATGGTGCACGTATGTGTGTGTATGTGTGTGTATGTATGTGTATATATATATGTATATATATACACATACACACACACATATATATACACACACTACATCTTTATCCATTCATCTGTCGGTGGACATATTTAGGTTGCTTCCATGTCTTGGCTATTGTAAATAGTGCTGCTATGAACATTGGGGTGCATGTACCTTTTCTAATTAGAGCTTTCATCTTTTCCAGATATATGCCCAGGAGTAGGATTGCTGGATCATATGGTAACTATTTTTAGTTTTTTAAGGAACCTCTATACTGTTTTCCATAGTGGCTGTACCAGTTTACATTCCCACCAACAGTGTAGGAGGGTTCCCTTTTCTCCACACCCTCTCCAGCATTTATTATTTGTAGACTTTTTGATGATGGCTATTCCGACTGGTATGAGGTGATACCTCGTTGTGGTTTTAATTGGCATTACTCCAATAAATAGCAATGTTGAACATCTTTTTTCATGTGCGTATTGGCCATCTATTTGTCTTCTTTGGAGAAATGCCTATTTAGGTCATCTGCCCATTTTTTGATTGGGTTGTTTGTTTTTTTGATATTGAGTTGTATGAGCTGTTTGTATATTTTGGAAATTAACCCTTTGTCAGTCGCATCAGTTGTAAATATTTCCTTCCAGTCCATTGGTGTCTTTTCATTTTGTTTATGGTTTCCTTTGCTGTGCAAAAGCTTTTAAGTTTGAGTAGGTCCCATTAGTTTATTTTTGTTTGACCTTTTTTTTAAATATAAACATTTAGATCTTTGAGGTTGACTGTTTCACCACATTATGCCAAGTTTAATATGCATAAATGTTATTGATAATTTTACAAATGCATATTCTTGCTGTGTGTACAGCAGGAATTCTCAATGGTTAATGGAGTGATGGGCTTTCAAAAGACTAAGGATCACCTGAAAACATGTGTACATACATTTTTCCTGGTAGAGGATACATAATTTTGATCAGATGTATAAAGGAAACTTTAAGAGACTTTTAACTGCTTTAAGAAGTATCTAATTGAGTATTTTGTTTATTAAGAGAAACTTCAGACAAACCTCTAATTTGTCATTGCTGATAATGCCTGTGGCATTTTATACCATGAAATTCACAGTAGCTAGTAGAAGTTCGTCAGTAAAATTAAAGTCTCTTCACCAGCTACACACATTAAGTGTCAACATGCATAGAGACTGCTCTTTGAGAAGCTCAACACATTGGTAAGATATTGATATTTAAATAATCACTTTACAAGCTAGAAAAAGGAAAGAACGATAGTGGAAAGTTGAGTGGCCAAGCAGTGGCTGGGCTTGTACATTTTAAAGATTGCAGCACGCAGCCCCCCAGAGTATGAAAGGAGAACTGACTGTGCCTTCCAATTAGAACAGAATTAACCTCAGCAGTGTGACTTTTGTTTTGGAAGGGGATTTGGGACATCCCTGGTTTATGGGACAAAATTGTATGCCAGGTGGTCCTAGTTAGGTGAGAGACTTTATGTGAAAATAACCCTTCTTTGGCTTTATTCAACACAGTAAAACCACTAAGACGTTTTCCCATATGAAGTATTTCTGTAGGCACATTCAAAATGTTAATCCCCATTTTTATATGCACTTTTCATGACTCCTAAGAAGTTTACCAGGTTGCGAAATTTGCAAAAACTGGTCCCTCGACAAACTCATGGGATGCTTTTTACCATAACAGGTTTGTTTTGTTTTCATGTGAGTCCAAAGTACTTTCATAACATCTCTCACTATGGCATCACGAATAGGATCAAATATTGTTATCCTAACCTTACAAATGAAGGCAAGGGTCTCACAGTGACTTTTAAAGGCTCTCAAATTCTGAGTTATTACTATACCTTCGTTTGCCTGGGGTGAACAATCTAGAATTTTATCCACGCTGAAAATTCTTTGTAATACAAATTTCTATTAATGAAAGTAAATAATAAGTTTTATGCTACGAATACAAAATCATACAATACATATTATACATATAGATGTATATGTGAATATATCTGTGATACAATACTCGACCTTCAGTGCAGTCATCTGAGGTCCTGAGCATTTCTGAAGTGTCTGCAGAATCTTCACTGAAAGATAAAAGCCATGATCAGAAGAGCTTAACTTTCACAGAGCTTAGTGGAGTGAAAAAATTCAGACTGGATTTGAATTCTGACATCATCTTTATTATTTCTGTGACCTCGAGAAAAGTTATTTAGTCTCTCTGAGCTTTATCTGTTTCCTTACTGTGTTTTTATGAGGACTAAGGGAGACATCTTTTGATTGCTCTTACTCAATTAGATTATTCAATTAATCCTTTTCCCAGCATGCCTCAGAGTAGCATTCACCTACATCCTGGCCATTTAAACTAGAAATATATATTGATACTTTCTTTTCTATTTCAAATGCCAATATCTATACGAGTATATATGGGTATTTTAGGCACAGCCAAAAGAATGAAACTACAGCTTTTGTCCATGTCCTATACCACATTGGTAAAAGTGTCAGGAAACAGTACATATGATTAATGCTGCTGAAATAGGCAGGAAATTATTCAGGTGGATTCAATCAACTCAGCCAAACATCTAGGTAGCTTATTAAAATTTAGACGAAAGTCTGCAGGCACTTAATACATAACGATGACTCTAGGCCTAAATTAAGAGTGCTGCCCACCCCTATGCACACCAGCCCCTACAACTTACTGCCTAGAAGCAGCCACTCTTCTTACAGCTGAGTTATTGACGTGTTTTTCAGCATTTTTTCCCTCTCTGAAAGTAAGACACATGACCTTTCTAAGCCCTAACCCAAAGCCCTTACTGAGATGCTGTGACCTTGAGTTTGTCCTTGAGGTTGTCTCTTACCAAAGAAAAGCAATGTGAAATTGACATGCTGTGCTGCTGCACTCAGCTAGACCCTCAGACCTGTGAGCTCTTCCACACTGACCAGGATGTTGAAGAAAAAGAGTCACAACGTGGAATTAATGCAGCTGGAAAATGATAGTTTTCCAGACAAAGGATCCCGCATCTGGCTCACTGCAGTGAAACTACACCTTGCATATTTAAAGCAGTCATTTGAGATAACACAAGTTAAAGTGCTTTTTCAAAGTTAAACTTATTGTGGTTACCATTATTGCAGCAATAGGTATGGTCTCTTCCTTTCCCGCTCTATAGGATCACTTCACCTAGGTTTAGGAGAGGCAGGTCTCCTCTCCTGCCCAACCCCAGCCTGAAATTCCCTTAGTTACCACAAAGGGGTTCACTGCTTTTAAAATGAGTTCGGAAAGAAAGCTTAAAGTGGCAGTAAAACCTCTGTCTCAAGTCCCATTTCTGCGATTTACCTGCCATAGGGCCTCAATAACAATAATAAAACAACCTGTCTGTAGAAAGCACCTGCCATTCAAAGAGTAACAAATAAGTCTGTGGCAGAGAGGGCTTTTGAGAATTCCAGAGGACTGAAGATGTTAACTAGAAAATTAAATACAAGAATAATAGTAACACCAATAATGGACACACCCAGAGCAGATCTAATGACACAGCTACTGTGGATTCTGTGTAGCAACAGAGTCTGTGTGAGAAGGTAACCACAGCCTGGTGCTATGGGAAATGCAATAAGAGTTCTAGCCCCAGTTCTTGCATTTTTTATCAGCTAGGTGCTCTGAGGCAAGTTATTAGAACACCCTAGGACTCTATTCACACTAGTTCAGGGTTTCCCAGAGTGTGTTTCTTGGAGCATATTCTATAAGTTCTGCTCCCCTACCCCCACTTGTTCCCCTACCCCCACTTGCTCCCCTACCCCCACTTTGCTCCCCTACTCCCACTTACTTTGCTCCCCCACCATGACTTACTTTGCTCTGCTAGCCCCCTACTCCAACATACTTTGCTCCCCCACCCCCACTTACTTTGCTCCCCCACCCTCACTTACTTGGCTCTCCTAGCCCCATACTCCCACTTACATTGCTCCCCTACCCCACTTACTTTACTCTCCTAGCCACCTACCCCGACTTACTTTGCTCCCCCACCCCCACTTATTATGCTCCCCACCCTCACTTACTTTGCTCTGCTAGCCCCCTATTCCCACTTATTTTGCTCCCCCAACCGCACTAACTTTGCTCCACCACCCACACTTACTTTGCTCCCCCACCCCCACTTACTTTGCTCTCCTAGCCCCCTACTCCCACTTATTTTGCTTCCCAACCCCCACTTATTTTGATCTCCTAGCCCCCTACCCACACTTACTTAGCTCTCCTACCCCATACCCCCACTTACTTTGCTCCCCCACCCCCACTTTGCTTCCCCACCCCCACTTACTTTGCTCCCCGACACCCACTTACATTGCTCTCCTAGCCCCCTACCTCCACTTACTTTGCTCTCGTAGCCCCTTACCCCCATTTATTTGCTCACCCACCCCCATTTATTTTGCTCCACTACCCTCACTTACTTTGCTCTCCTAGCCCCCTACTCCCACTTACTTTGCCCCCCCCACCCCCACTTACTTTGCTCTCCTAGCCCCCTGCCCCCACTTACTATGCTCTCCTAGGGCCCTACCCCCTGTTAATTTGCTCTCCTAGCCTCCTTCTCCCACTTACTTTGCTCCCCCACCCCCACTTTCTTTGCTCCCCTAACCCCAATTACTTTGCTCTCCTAGCCCCCTACTGCCACTTACTTGGCTCTCCTATCCCCCTATTCCTACTTTCTTTCCTCCCCCACCCCCACTTACTTTCCTCCCCTACCCCACTTACTTTGCTACCCCACCACCACTTACTTTGATCCCCCACTCCACTTATTTTGCTCCCCCACCCCCACTTACTTTGCTTTCCTAGCCTCCTACTCCCACTTACTTTGCTCCCCTACTCCCACTTACTTTGCTCTCCTAACCGCCTACCCTCACTTAATTTGATCTCCCACCCCCACTTACTTTGCTCCCCTACCCTCACTTACTTTGCTCTCCTAGTCCCTACTCCCACTTACTTTACTCCCCTACCCCCACTTACTGTGCTCTCCTAGCCCCCTACCCCCACTTTGCTCTTTTAGCCCCCTACTCCCAATTACTTTGCTCTCCTACCTCAACTTACTTTGCTCTCCTATACCCCTACTCCCACTTACTTTGCTCCCCCACCACTACTTATTTTTCTCCCCTACCCTCACTTACTTTGCTACCCCACCCTACTTACTTTGCTCTCCTAGCCCCCTACTCCCACATACTTTACTCCACCACCCCCATTTACTTTGCTCCCCCACCCCTACTAAAGTTGGTTCACTACTCTCACTTACTTTGCTCTCCTAGCCCCCTACCTCCACTTAATTTGCTCTCCCATCCCCCTATTCCCACTTACTTAGCTCCCCCACCCTCACTTACTTTGCTCCCCCATCCCCAGTTAATTTACTCCCCGACCTCCACTTACTTTGCTCTCCTAGCCCTCTACTCCCACTTACTTTGCTCTCCTAACCACCTACCCTCACTTACTTTCTCTCCCACCCCTGCTTACTTTGCTCCCCTACCCTCACTTACTTTGCTCTCCTAGGCCCTACTCCCACTTACTTTGCTCCCCCACCCCCACTTACTGTGCTCCTAGCTCCCTACCCCCACTTACTTTGCTCCCCTACCCCCACTTACTTTGCTCCCCTAGTCCCCTACTTCAGCTTACTTTGCTCCCCCACCCCCACTTACTTTGCTCCACCACCCCCTTTCTTTGATCCCCCACCCCAACTTATTTGGCTCCCCCACCCCCACTTATTTTGCTCCGCTACCCTCACTTACTTTGCTCTCCTAGCCCCTACTCCCACTTACTTTTCTCCCCAACCCCCAACTTACTGTGCTCTCCTAGCCCCCTACCCCCCTTAACTTTGCTCCCCCACACCCACTTACTTTGCTCCCCCACTCCCACTTAATTTGCTCCCCCACCCCCACTTACTTTGCACCCCCACCCCCACTTACTTTGCTCTCCTAGCCCCCTACTCCCACTTACATTTCTCCCCCACCCCCACTTACTTTGCTCCCCCACCCCCTTACTTTGCTCCCCATCACCCACTTACTTTGCTCCCCCACCCCAAGTTAATTTGCTCCCCTACCCCAACTTTCTTTGCACCTCACCCCCTCTTACTTTGCTCTCCTAGGCCCTACTCCCACATACTTTGCTCCCCCACCCCCACTTACTTTGCTCCCACACCCCCTAACTTTGCTCCCCTACCCTCACTTACTTTGCTCTCCTCGCCCCTTACTCACACTTACTTTTCTCCCCTACCCCGACTTACTTTGCTCTCCTAGCCCCCTACCCCCACTTACTTTGCTCCCCTACCTCCACTTTGCTCTAGTACACTCACTCACTTTGCTCTCCTAGCTCCCTACTCCCATTTACTTTTCTCCCCTACCCCCACTTTGCTCTCCTAGCCCCCTACCCCCACTTACTTTGCTCCCCTACCTCCACTTTGCTCTAGTACACTCACTTACTTTGCTCTCCTAGCTCCCTACTCCCATTTACTTTTCTCCTCTACCCCCACTTTGCTCTCCTAGCCCCCTACTCCCACTTACTTTGCTCCCCCAGCCCCACTTTCTTTGCTTCCGCACCCCCACTTACTTTGCCCCCTATCCCCACTTACTTTACTCCCCCACCCCCACTTACATTGTTCTCTGACCCCCACTTACTTTGCTCCCCCACCCCCACTTACTTTGCTCCCACACCCCCACTTACTTTGCTCTCCTAGCCCCCTACTCCCACTTACTTTGCTCCCCTACCTCCACTTACTTTGCTCTCCTACCCCCGTACTCCCACTTACTTTGCTCTCCCACCCCTACTTACTTTGCTCTGCCACCCCTACTTACTTTGCTCCCACACCCCACTTACTTTGCTCCCCCACCCCCACTTACTTTGCTCTTTTACTCCCCCTTACTTTTCCCCTAACCCCCTAGTCCCACTTACTTTGCTCCCCTACCCCCTGTACTCCCACTTACTTTGGTCTCCTACCCTCACTTACTTTGCTCTCCTATCCCCACTTACTTTGCTCCCTCACCCCCACTTACTTTGCTCTCCTACCGCCACTTACTTTGCTCTCCTACCGCCACTTACTTTGCTCCCCTACCCCCACTTACTCTGCTCTCCTACCTGGGCTTACTTTGCTCTCCTACTACCCCTTACTTTGCTCCCCTACTCCCAGTTACTTTGCTCTCCTACCCCCACTTACTTTGCTCCCCCACCCCCACTTACTTTGCTCCCCCACCCCCACTTACTTTGCTCCCCTACCCCCACTTACTTTGCTCCCCTAACCCCACTTACTCCCACCTTCACAAAATGAGCAATCTGCAGTGAAATCCATTCAAAGACAGACTTTATTGAAGAAATTTACCTTGTAAACATCAAAGAGGGGTATTTATTGTTCAAGATTTTCTAAAATTATTTTCCCACCCTAGTATTTTCTGAACAGGAAAGTAAAAAGTAGTTAACCAGCAGCATACCAATATCTGAAGTGACGCTTTTTAAACTGGGTTTATTGTAGCATTATTGGGTTGCCAGATATACTGAAAGCAGAAAATGTGCAGTTTCAGCTGACTACATTAGTTATTTTCTCCTTGGTTAATAGCAAGTTCTATTTCTCCAAGCTGCCTTTTGGCTTCAGAGGTCTTCCTGAGTCATTCACCAATTGTCTGCGTTAAAAATAGGACCGTGTCATGTGGGCGGGATCACCAACAGCAACATGACCTTATTTAACATTACAGGCTTGCCTCAGAAGCTTCTTTCTCCTAGATTTCTTTGAATAGTCCACGAAGATCTAGATATTAATCCGGGTGGTACATATATGTCATTTTCAAGTAAGGCAGGAAAAGACCTTCCAAAAGAGAAAACAAGCAAACAAAAACAAAAAAACAAAAAATGTTTGAAAAACCTCTCCTGATACAAGTCCTATAGAAAATGGTGAGGAGAAGAAATAGGGTTGTCTGGGGAATTTTTTCATGTTAATTTGTTTTTTTGTTTTGTTTTGTTTTTAAACTTGAAGGAGTTTGTGCCATTGTTTCAAAAAATAGTGTGGTGGTCCCTGAGGGATGGAGGAAGGCGGCTTGTACTCCGCTGGCTTATCTAGATTCCTGCCTCAATTTTCCTACTGGCTCATTGGGTGACTGTGATCCAATCACCTACTTCAGTGTGTGTTTGTTAATATGTATATATTTTAATTTTAAAGTATGAAAGTACCACAAATAACCTGTAAATTTTAGGAAAGAGAAGAAAGAATAACTCATAATATCACCATATAAACACTGGCGGTACTTTTGTGCACAGGCCTCCAGTCTGTTATAAATATGCTTCTTATTTATGTAGTTGTAATTCTAAAGTATATAAAAAATTTTCATTTAACTTATTTCATTTATATTATAAGTTTTTCCCATGATGGGACCAAACTTCACATCAATTTTTAATGGCCATGTAAAATTTTATCAATTTATTTACTTTTCCTTTATTGCAGGACTTTCAGTTACTTCAAATTTATCAATTACTCTGCAATAAACATCTTTGTGCAGTTATCTTTTATTTTCAAATTTCAGATAATTTTTAAGATACATTCACAGGCATGAAATCACTGAGTCAAATGAAATGAACTATTTAGGGGTCTTGATATAAAATACTGAACTGCTCTTCAGAATGGTTGGGTCATTGTGATCTCATCACAGTGTTAATAGCCTTAGATCTTAACATTAAAAAAATGTTTTTACTATCTTAAAAGTATCTTTATTTTCATTTGCATTTCTTTAATTACCAATAAGGACATACTGACTTTAGAAATCAGACTGTAATCCTCTTACTGAAAAAAAATGCAGTTCTCTGATAATACCTGCTTTCTCCTTAACACTATTTTAATAATTTGCAAGTTGTTAGACTCAGTGCTCTAACCCTCAGGTCAAAGTCAGGCCTCAAGTTACAGGGCAATCAATCAAGGAAAGTGCCACTCTAGGCTTCCAGCCCTGCCCCCTGCCAGAACAGAAGCAGAAATTGCTCTTTTCAGAGATTGCCCTGAGATCCCAGCTAGGCATTATGCAGCTCATGTTGAGCGTCTCTCTCTACCCTTGTTACAACACTTAAGTTCTACGTGCTAAATATTCATGGGACACCTATTTGGGGCTAGATAATGTGATAGGTCCTATAGATTCAAAAATGAATGAGAAACAGGCTTGCTGAGCAAGTTTAAACCTAGCACAGTGGTTCTGGAACCTGGCTGATCATAGAATCATCTGGGCAACTTTCAGAAAAAGAAGATTCCTGGATTCACCTCAGACCTACCAGATCAGAGGTTTCAGGCTTCTGTATTTCCAGTAAGCCACCTGAAGTAAGCCAGGCTCAGTTACCGTGGCCTAGAGTCTGCTTCTTGGTAATATTCTCAGGATGACAAAGTTATAAAGCAATAATATAAATAAGCAATTGTCTGTGGGGAGATATGTGAAGTGAAGAAGGGGAATCCTAACCCTGGGGGAATGAGTGACCCCATCAGAACAAAGAGCAAACTGCACAGAGCCTATTAACTCTTACCTTCAAAAACAGCCCTTTCAAGCCAAAGGTGATATTTATTTTGCTGTAGTAAAAGGAGCCCTTTTGGCTGGATTATTAGAATTGCCTGCCTTTAATTTCTTCCCTCCCCCTACAATCCAGCCTCCATGTCACTAGAGTAGTCCCTTAAAACACAGACATGCTCCCCATTGTCAACCAAATAACGCCCCCACCTTCTTAACATGACAATCTAGGTCCTTTATCAGCTCTCCCAGACTACCTTTCTCTCTCACAGTGACGAAATCAGTTGGAATATTATTGGGTAAGTTTTCATTTCCAAACTGTGCACCCTACATTCCAGCCCCTCAGTTCAACTCTCAGTTTCTAAAGGTGCCCAGTGTGCCCTCATCACCTTGCACACCGCTGATAATGCGTCCTTGCCACCTGGAATGCCCCCTCCCCATATCTAGTCCAGCTCAAATCTTATCTCTCTCCAAAGTCAAGTACCTCTATACAATACCCCCTTTAATTTTACCTGCCACTGTTAGCTATCATTTATTGAGTATTTGCTCTGTGCTATGTACTCTACTAGAAGTTTACACATACAGTTTCACAAATATACCATAAGTTAGGTATGCCCATTTGTCAGATAAGGCAAATAAAGCTCAGAAAAATTAAATACAGTATGTAAGTTAGGTAATAAGGGACAGAGCATGGAACCAAAACCAAATCTAACAAGAAAGCCTAAAGTATAATATTTCCTCTTTGACACCTCAACCCCCTCAGACCTCCCATTGCTTGTTATTTCTTTGAGAATCATCACTTTTTGCCTGTGTTACAGCTAATTCTAAATGACTTGGGCTCTGTCTCTGGGGAGCAGTTTCTCAAGGGTAGGGATCCTAACAGGTGATTAGTGCTTAGTATTCCCTAGAATGCTTAAATTGTGTATTTCAGTAAATTCTTGGTCAATGTGTATAAAAACCAAATGAAAATAGTTGTAGTCTCACTGATGAATTTTTGCTATGAAATAGACTAATTTTCTGTAGAATCTCATTATTGTATATCTAGTTGTTAGACTGACTCAGACATTCTAGATATATTTGCCCTTAAAATATACGAAGC
Source organism: Stenella coeruleoalba (assembly GCF_951394435.1). NCBI lineage: Eukaryota > Metazoa > Chordata > Mammalia > Artiodactyla > Delphinidae > Stenella > Stenella coeruleoalba. The sequence continues at coordinate 103,927,282 of NC_137169.1, read as the reverse complement.
CAGAGGGCAAAGTTTGACACCAGGCAGCTCGCAAGCGGTTGTTAGTCTTATCCCTTAACGTTATAAACTCACAGGATTAGCACTTAAAATGTCATGCATTTAAAGCACTTTAATACTTTTTAAAAAGAGGCCTTGGCTATGATACCACATATGTTATGGTTAATAAATAGGAAAATAACTATGTAAATATTCACATGTGAATATTATCTGCTATGAACACTGGAATGAAACTTAATAAAATAAATCATGTTCTCTCTCCTAAATTAAGGACCCATATGTCACCCTCTGTATGTCAAATGTGCCTTGAAGGTGCAAGAAGATAGAATCCCAGGACATTTCAGAGTCATCTCATTCTCAGAGTGGCCCTTTATTCTGTATTCTCCATAGTGTAATGCTTTCCAATGCTTTAAAATTTTGTGTCGTGTGTTTCTGAACCATAAACATTACTTTACTTGTGTAAGAAAATGACTAAGAGGGTCTGTTTTTTAAAAATCCAGTTCTCAGAGTCAGAGAAAATTCCATCATTTCTTATGAAGGGAATACTGTTGGGGCCAAGAAGGGGTTAACCCTGAGTCATTCTCCTCCAACCTCTTCTCTCAGCCTTACAGATACCATACAGCTGTTGAAAAGTGTCTGTCAACAAAACTATTACTGTCTTTCCTGGGATCAACACTATATCCTGGACCCTCAAGGTCAGCAGAGCTGCCTTCAGAGCGAAGAGAGGCGACAAGCAGAAAGCTTGCAAAACCAGTGAAATCCCAGGCGACACTGGCAGGTGGAGGACTTTCCCCAACTGCTGCGAATTCTAGAGGGAAAGGTAGGGCTCAAAGTGTAGAGGCTGTCCAACAAGGTAAAGACATATTTCCACCCTGAAACCTTTTCTGGAACAGCCTTAAGTCTTTCATCTCCCTTTCTCCCTTCTCGCCCCACCTCATGCTTCCATTCACCGTCAGGAAAAAGAGTTGTTGCAAGGAGCAAATGACTAGGCATAATATAATTAAAATATTGGCTAATGGTTAAAAAGCAGCTACTATATATCTGCTGCTATGTTAGGCCCTTTCTGTATATCACCTTCATGAAAAAGACAAAAATACCCGGCAAGGTAGAATCTGCCATTTTACAGGTGAGGAATCAAGTTAGGAGAGGTTAAGTAACTCACTTAAAGTTGTTGAACTAGTAGATGGTGGAGTCAGAGTTTGAACCAAATTTGAACTTTAAGTCTGTGCATTTAATGAACCAGTGTGCTTCCTGCCTTCCTTTAATTCTCTTCCACTGAAGGAGGAGAGACTGTCCTAGAGAGGATCTAACACAGGCAACCCCAGTCTCCCGGGACTTCTCATGTGACAGATTTATATTGCCAGAAAGTCATCATCAAGAGTCATGGTATGACTGCTGGTGGAGTATAAATTATACAATCTTTCTGAAAGGCAGTCTCTCGATAGTCACCGAAATCCTGAAAAATGTGACACACTCTGACTTCACAGTTTAAATTAAATAAATAAGCATATTCACAAAAATGTTGGCAGAGGTATTCATTGATGCTATCTACAATATCAGAAATTAGGGGAAAAAACCCTTCTGGTAAAAATCAGAATCTTGGTTAAATTATGAAATACATTGGAATACTATAGATCCATTAAAAACAAAATTATGGAATAAATAGATTGACATGGAAATACATTCATGATTAAAATATTTACAAATAGCATTTAAATATGATTCTATTTAAATGCATATATGTATATTATATATTTATATTAAAATTATATACCAAGCTAATAGCAAAAACTGGCTGGGTGTAGAATTTATGACTATAGAATCATAAAATCTTGTGGTTGGAAGGACTCTTAGAAGTGTTTTATTCCAGAAGTGCCTATCCCAACATGCCTGACAGATAATACCCAGCATCTGATCCTGGGCTTCTACTGTCAGGGAGCTCATTAACACCTCCTTTACCCAATTTCAGTGAATCTTTGTACAGCATGTGTAGTTTAAAAACTCTTCTGTCTGCACAGCACAGACCTATGTCAACTTGCTTTAGTAGAAACAGGAGGGGGCAAATTTGATCGTTAGAAGTGATTCATTGCTATGAAGCCATTTTCTTCCATAAATTTCTCTTCAGGGGAAATATGTTATGTAAATCCAACTAAGTAAAGCTTATAAAATAATTTGAGCTTTTGCCAATCACCAGCAATAACAGCTCCAACATCTGTAAGCAGCATCAGAATCTGTAACTAGTTCTGATAAGTGCCTCCAAAAGGTTTTATTTGTATATGTTAGTGGTACTTCTGGAAAATTCTGCCAGTGAAAGCCAGGCTCCACAGGAAAAACAGAATGCAAAAATGACAAACTTACTGTATTGTATGTAAAACCAAGAGCTAAGCTAGGTCCTCAGGGTATGCTTGAATGTTCTTGAATTTCCTAACTTTTCGTGGCTTGCATTCTGTGCATCAGCAAACTCTAGCAGAGTGTTAGCCGAAGTCAAGAGGTTTTTCTGAAACTGGACATCCATGTGATGAGACACAGAATTACTTAATTTGGAATACCAAGTTAGCCATAGAAAGAGTGAGAGTGTGTGTGTGTGTGTGTGTGTGTGTGTGTGTGTGTGTTGGAGAGTGTTGGTACATGTAATTCATTCACTTATCCATTTATTTATCCATCCATCTCTGTGCCAGGCATTTAAATAGATGCTAAGCAATAGGGCACAAGACCAACAGTTCCTTACTGCATGGAGGTTCCAATATAGCCCAATAACTGCTATGATCGCAAAGACCCAAAGGATGGAATGATACATCAGGGAGAAAAAAGGAGGATATGAGTATTCCAGGAAGAGGGAAGAGTATATGTAAAGAATCAGCAACCTGAAGTAACAGTTGAATAGCTAGAAGTTTAGTCTTGCTGCAGAGAGAAACTAGCCAGCTAAGCAAAGATCAGATCATGAAATTTCTTTTAGGGCGAGCTTGATGTCTGGATTTTATGTTCAAGCAAGGAGAATTACCTGGCAAAACAGTGCTTATAGCATAGTGGTTAAGAGCCTCAATTTTATTTTATTTTATTTTTTTAATATGTAACCATTGCTTTAAATTACTCAATGTTGTACCCTGGTAATGCACAGTTGAAGAGCCTCCATTTTAAAACTGATTCCTGGGTTTGAAAACTATCTCCAGCTTTACTCTTACCTTGAACCACGTGAAACTGCCAATATTCAAGTACTCTTGACTTCAAAGTGGCAGTTTCATAGGGTTCAACCTCATAAAAAATAGAAGAATCAGTTCTTATCTCTGAAGTATTCAGCTGAAGCCTGCTGAGGTCTCATTCATTACCACAGGGAGTGAGACAGCCCGTCAGGGGTCTTGCCAGAGGCCCCTCGGGTCTGCTGACTCCTGTGAGAAATGACACCTGCCTTAGCTGGCAGCACAGGGCAGGCTGTGCCCAAGGGAAGCACCAGTCTTCAGCTTGCACTCAGTGTCCTCAAGCCCAGCTCCCCTACAGGGCCTGGCCCTGCTTCTCCTTTCCCTGGTTTTGGTCAGAAAATGTATCATCGGAGGGCCGGCTGCTTGCATCATCCCTCAGCTATCTGAGGATGGGGGAGGGATTCCTGGCAAACCAGGCGCCGTGCACATGCAGTCGTCTCTTTCTCTTTCTCCTGCTCATTTGCTCCCTTTCTTTGGCTCAGGAATCTGCCTCCTCTGGTAAGGCAGGGATGAGCTTTCTGAATTGTGTTTATTTGTTGGCACTCGGGTGTGAAAGCGCTCCCCGTCAACTGCATATTAATCTTGTCAGCAGTTTGTATCTGTTTTCCTCTGCCTCTCTCCCCTGGCCTAATTTATGGCTTTCCTTTGCCTTGCTTCCTATTGTCACAGTGACAGGGAGTGCTCTGTTACGGGTGCTCAGGCCTCGGACAGGAGGAAGGCCTGTCCTTATAAGATGAGCTACAGAGTGACACAAAATCCTGCAATTTGTGTGGCAGGGATAAATTTAGACCAGGCCTTCCCTCATTTAATGATGTCCTACCACATGCTCCATGCTGTGCTTAGTGTAGTCGGCAAAGAGAAGAATTAGGAAAACTGGTCCCTGGCTTCTAGTGGAGAAGGCACGTGGGGGGGCAGGCAGACAGTGCGGCCAGCATGTATATTTTCATTGCTCAGATAGTGATAGCAGACTTGAGAATTCAGACAAAAATGTGTTTAAATCCCAGTTCAGACACTTTCCTTTTGTGTGACTATCTGTGTGTCCATTTGTAATGAACATGTTAATTATCCTTCTTTAAACCTCAGTTTCCTCATCTCTAAAATCAGTGAAATAATATCTACTCCGTAGAGCAGTTATGTGATTTACATGATAGAGTGAGCCTTAGCTCCCGTTATAATGGCAATACTAAGCATTCAACTTATGACATATATTTTTATGTATTATTACTTAAAAGGAGAAGGGAGGGAGAGGAAGAAGAAATTCATGAAATGGTGAACTTACACGATTAGGTTAGAGTTCTAATAACATTGTTTTTGAAGCTCTGCCAATTAACCTTGAGCCTTATGTTAGTATTGAGTTTCTTATATAATTAGACCCTCAGTAACAAACTGTGTGTTTGAAATCTCGATGAACCTAAAGCCGGCCCCTCTCGTCCTGGCACTGCCCCTGGAATAAGGCCAGGGCTCAAATATTTAGTGTGTCTAAATCCTCCGGTGCTGTCTTTGAAGACTGCATATCCTGAACTGTAGTTTCTTCATACTGTTAAGTGGCTAAAACAAGCTGCCATGTGCTAAATCTCATTCCATGCACGAATCATTGCTGCTCTTATCATCAAGATCAACCCATGGCCATTTTTCTAGTCCTCTTCTATGGCAGAGTTCATAGTCACAGCCCTGAATTAGACTCAGCCTGACACGCTGAGTGCTTTGGTTTTATTGCAGAAAGTGTCACCCAATGTGGTACAGAATAAAACCTCACCACACAGCCTTTCCCTCAATGGGACCCAAGATCCTTCCAGAAAACTGGTGTTGCATTTCCCCCCCCCCACCCCCAGGTAGCAATTCCAAGCTGAGGTTTATGATTCCTCTGTGGAATTTTCCCTTACCTCAGTGTTTTTGTGAAATTCTTAGAGACCATAAAAATTCTGATATTCCTTGAATTCTGACACTTCTTAATTTAAAAAGTAAAAAAAAAAAAAGTTAAAAGCAAACCCAATAGATCCTCTTCCACATTTGTGTACAGTGGTGGACAGACAGAATGAGACAGACAGCTAAGCTGGGCATAGCATGCCTCCCTCTCTGGCAGGTCTCAGTTCAGAGGTATTTTGGTCAAGGAAGCCTTCGCTGACCAAGTTTGTCCCCCTGAGCACCCTCTGGTTTCCTGATCATATCAGTTACCACACTATATCTTAATTCCTCGTTTGTCTCTTTCTCCCAATGGCAGCAGGGAACCATGCTTGTTGTGTTCATTATTTCCTGCTGTTCCCTAGCATGGGGCCTCGCTTTAGGTGTATATTTTTTGAAGAAAGGAAGAGGGAGAAAAGGATGCAGTATTGCTGGATCCACAGTGATCTGGCCTAGATAAACACAAAGACAACTTCTTCAAATTCTGGGCTGGAATGCTAACACCAAGTGATGGTTCCTTGTGTGTCAGAGAAGCAGTGGCATCACAGGGTCTGAGCGTGGGCTCTGCTGGACATGAAGTGAAGGACTTTTGAAGTTTGTTTGTTAACCTTTAGCGTTAATCTTAGGTTGCTCCTAACTTACATATGAGCTTTTCTGTTGTCCTGAGACTAGAAGTCTCATTTTACTTTCTAGCCAAAATTTTAGTCTCAAAAATTACTATTATTTTTTGATCCAGTTTCCACTTGTGGCTAGGACTCAGTTATGACAGAGACAAATAAGAACTAAGATAGATCATTTTTTGGATGTGTTGGATAGAAACATTTGAGAAATAAAACAGTGCCCGGGAAATAGGTGCAATTTAGAAACACTCAGACTCAGGAGTACATCTATATCTCTCTCTCACTCATATGTACACACACACACACACACAAAGTGGCAGATGAGAAGCTGAAAGGCATCACAGGAAGGAGAGAGGCAGACATCTAGTTTCAAATTTACTAATTTTGTGCCTCTGGCAAGTTACTTGATCATACTGTGTCTCAATTCATCATCTATAAAATTGGGGTAATAATGCCTATCCGATAGGATTGTGGAGAAGATTAAAAATAATATCTGTAAAGCACCTCACACATAGTAGGCACTCAATAAAAGACAATGATGATGAAGTCTCTGGCACTTACAGGGGAAGAGTGGAGGGGACACCAGCTTCCCTGGGAAACCCAAACCCCTGCAGCTTACAGGAAAATCCTAGGCTGGATTCCTGGGATGGTATCATGCAAACACCATGGAGACAGCTGATTGCATGACTTAGCACTGATTTATGGAACTTGCAGGCTGTCCAGGACCTGAGGGCTATCTCTAGTCCAGGGCATACCTGGCTGAGAGTGTTCGTGGAAGCTTCTCTGTACGGTGACATTTCAGAAAGTAGATCAGCTCTGAATGCTCCTTATTAAGTGGTAATTCAAACATTCCCAGGGACTTCTCAGCTCCAACTGGATACTTTGGTCTACTCCATTTTGTCAACCTGTATATTAAAAACTGGTGGCTTTTACCATCATACCTAGCCTAGGATGCAGTAACACTTTCTCCTTCAGATCCTTGACTCCAGGGATTGTTGGCCTGCCAAGTCTCTGAGCCATTAAGAGAGACAGTCTCTGTCCTTTTCCTCCTCTCAGCTGAGGTCTGTAGAGTCCTCAGGTAGTTGCACCCTATTCCTGAGATCCTCTCTCTCAACTTCGTATGCCCTCCAGGAGCAATCTGTCAGGCTCCGTTGATTTTAATCTATCCTGCCAAATGTCTATCTGTATAAACACTTGGAAAGTTGAAATCAGAGTGTATGTACCTATTTGAATCCTACTGTTTTCATGTAATATAGTAAACATCTCTATCTTTAAAAAATTTTTTTGGTAGATTTTATTTTATTTATTTATTTTTTTTGCGGTACGTGGGCCTCTCACTGTTGTGGCCTCTCCCCTTGCGGAGCACAGGCTCCGGACGCGCAGGCTCAGCGGCCATGGCTCACGGGCCCAGCCGTTCTGCGGCATGTGGGACCTTCCCGGACCGGGGCACGAACCCGTGTCCCCTGCATCGGCAGGCAGACTCTCAACCACTGCGCCACCAGGGAAGCCCCTTGGTAGATTTTATTTTTATGGCAGCATAATATTTCATCCCATGAAGGATCAAAATCTACTCAATGTTTCTCTACTACTGTATATCTAGGTTGTCTCTCCCCACTTTTTTTCCTCTAATGTGCTTAACAAAATGGTAACTTCACCTAGAAGGAGTAAAGGGGGAAAACTCATGAGGGTATCTGTGCAGTCGAGGGGCCTATCTCTGGCCAAGGCTTCGAGTCTCACTTGATCCCAGCTTTGCCAGATGACTCCCTAAAAGAATGTGCCCCCTAGATGTCTGATCAGAGGAAACAACTACTTGGACTAGAAAGAAGACTGTGTTGTGCAGCGTTTCTTTCTGCCTGGAGTCTGATGAGAAAAGCAAAGGAGGCATCTCTCATTCAGGTGTCCAAGTGATGAAAGCACTAAGACCTTTCACCAGTGACTGCAGGACTCACCCCTAGTTCTAACCAGCTCCATCTCTTTATACACATTGAACATACCATTCCTATTCTTTCTCTCTGTGTGTTAGTTCATGCTATTCTTCTCTGTCGGGAACACCTTTCCTCTACTCTCTACCTATCCATTCTTCAGGTTCCAACCTGCTTTCCATGCAACTCCTTGAGTCTGTTTTCTACTGTGTTAGTCATCACCAAGATCTTGCTTCTCTGAACTCTTACTAAAAGCAGAAAATCAAAATTTGTACTCAATTGTCCTAGGCAGTCGTCATGTAGAATTATCTTCCCTCTCTACCTAGATCACAAGCACCTAAGATAAAGAAGCTCACCTTAATTTTTAAAAACCCCACAGCTACTGTAGTCTGATATCATAACTGGGCACTTGACAGGTTGCAAAGACCAAGTGTACTGGTGTGTCTGAAGATGTGTGAGACCAAGGATGTATTAATCCAGGGACATAAAAATGGGAAGCCAATTCCCAGGAGAGAAGGAAATCAGAAGGAAGAGGAGAGGTGGAGGCTCTGCAAGGCTTCGCATAGGTGAGCAGGGGTCAACAGATGAACAGACAGGTGCTATTAGAGAGGTTTGGTAACAGGTGGCAGGGAACTGAGGAAATAAGTACACTAATCATTTCTGTGGTCACGGCCATTAGGAGGGATCAGGATGTCAGACCCTGGAGACCTGTTGAATAAGGGCAGCATGTGGCCAGGTTGAGATTGAGTCCAGAAACTACCTAAGAAATACCCTGACTTACTTGGGGGCAGTCACTCAGCAGAAGCTTTTAAAGATCTCTTTTTCTTATTTAATGCTAAAAGAGAGACCTACTAAAGCAAGTTCTAGTATGCGCTTTCATCCCAAGCCAGATTTGTCTCAAGTATGGAGCAAGGTCTCATCTACAGATAAATCCTAAGTAGGAAAAGTTACCTTTAGAGAATTTTCATGGAGGGGAGGCAGACAAAACCATTGTTGCTATTCATATACTAGGTACTCAGTAAATAATTATTGCCTGAATAGCAAAAAAAAGATTTTGGTGTTTTTTTTTTAATTAATTAATTAATTAATTTTTGTCTGTGTTGGGTCTTCGTTGCTGTGCGCGGGCTTTCCCTAGTTGCGGCGAGCGGGGGCTACTCTTCATTGTGTTGCGCGGGTTTCTCATTGTGGTGGCTTCTCTTGTTGCGGAGCACAGGCTCTAGGCACAGGGATTTCAGTAGTTGTGGCGTGTGGGCTCAGTAGTTGTGGCTCGTGGGCTCTAAAGCACAGGCTCAGTAGCTGTGGTGCACGGGCTTAGTTGCTCTGCAGCATGTGGGACCTTCCCAGACCAGGGCACGAACCTGTGTCCCCTGCATTGGCAGGCTGATTCTTAACCACTGCACCATCAGGGAAGTCCAGTTTTTGGTGTTTTTTCTTTGTAGTTGTGGTTGTTATTTACATGATGATGATGACTATTTTTCTAGAGCCTTGAAATCATGACGGAGGGGACAGTTAAGGAAGGAGGCAGCGGAAAGGATGGTAAAAGAATAAAAATCCTTAAGTAGAGGTAAAACCACTGGCTCCAATTGCCTTCCTGCTGGGAAGCCTAGACAACCACAGCAAGTAAGGAATTACAGAGACAGGAGAATGGCAGGTTGACTTTTGAGATCTCCCAAGAGATTCTAACTATCTGAATAAGGATCCTAAAATAATGTTGGCATAACTTGCAAGATCTGAGACAGTCGTGTCAGGCTTCTGTCCCCCAGCCCAGTATTTCTAGGCTGACCACAAAGTCTTTGCAGAGAACAAAAAGGTCATGAAATAAACACTGATGTGTAAGTACCAAGCAGGGAAGGATTTCTCAAGGAAGACAACTGATTTTACAAAAACTCAGATAAACTCTTGAATGCACTAAGTTTACCTCCTTGTTATATAAAAATCAAGGGTGATTTGATGAAGTGAAGAGACCCCCAAAATTAAAATTATTAAATAAATAAGTCAAGCAAGCTCGAGTCAGCTGGTGTGATTTGCTACCACTGGGGAAGTCCAAGTCAGACACTGTACTAGAACTTGAAAACAACGGGGTCATTTAAAGACCATTCCTTGCATTCATCTCAGGTCAAAAGAGGATAAAGATCAGAGTAATCAGGGCTGAAGTTTCAGGACATGATGTGATTACGATGGTGTTCACTCTGTCATGTATAGCCTTCCCAGCTGGCATGGGGCATTTTGAAATTCCCTCCCCCGGGCATGTGGAACCTTCACCACATGAGAGATTGGTGGGGACATCCCCACTGCATGACCTGTTACTCTGTGTTCTCATAAAATCAGGATGGATTTCAACAGGCCCCTTCCCCTCAGCGGAAGGAAAGCCTCGCCCAGCCACTACAGGGGCTGCAAGGTACTGAAGGGTGCAAAATGGAGGTCTGATGTGTAGTTTAGAATAGTCTCCTACCAAATTCCTTAAACAAATTAGGACTGGTTCTGGCCCGGATCTCTCTCTGCCAGGAGCAGTAGAAGGAGACAATAAAAAAAAACTAGCCTGCTAATCCTACCCAGAACTGCCCAAGACTACTTTGGGCTGGGGACACACACGCTCAGCCTTCAGAGATGCATATGGGTGCACTTTGTTAATCCCCATCACTGTGTGTCAGGGATAACTGATCTATGACTAAAAATAGTGTGAGGACAGCAATACCAGCCATTTGGGGCTGAACTGAGGACACAGTGGAAAACTTGACGGCAGCACAGTAGAACCTTCCTGGCCCAAGGCCACAGGCTCAAGGGCAAGAGCTCTGGGCTCATCTGCTGGGGAAGCTTGATTGACAGGCTCAGCCCCCAAGAGTGAGTTTCAGTGGTTGTAATCTTCTCACATTATTGGGCACCTTCTGAGTGCAGGACAAAGTGCTAAGAATGGGGGATGTAATGGTAGAAGACGTGGTTCTTCTCTGGAAAATGCTTACAACTGAGTGATATTTAAGAAGGGAGGGTAGAATAAAACAAAAACAATTCTGCTTCCCTTCAGTGACTTCAGTCTGAAACTGTCTCCAGCACCACACTAACCAAGGAAGAAATTGAGACTGTAAGAGCAGAGGTTCAAGCCCATTCTTGGTCCGGGTATGATTCGTTGGGTGGAGCGAGAAGGAGAGAGGTAGAGAGAGGCCTTAAGGTCACATTTACCAATTTATTCCAAGTAGTTGCATGTAGTTAGTATCAAGTGTTAATGGTAATGCTTTCTGTATCCTAAGGAAATATATGCCTCCAAACATTAACTTTTTAAATTATAGAATCACTGAATCTCAGGATTTTTCCTCCACATAATTAATGCATGCCTACTATAAGCCAGACACCATGCAAAGAACCTTTTTTTTTTTTTTTTTTTCCGGTACACAGGCCTCTCACTGTTGTGGCCTCTCCCGTTGCGGAGCACAGGCTCTGGACGCGCAAGCTCAGCGGCCATGGCTCATGGGCCCAGCCGCTCCACGGCATGTGGGATCTTCCTGGACCGGGGAACGAGCCCGTGTCCCCTGCATCAGCAGGCGGACTCTCAACCACTGCACCACCAGGGAAGCCCGCAAAGAACCTTTTTAAAGATTACCATAAACACTTGTTATAGTCATCTTGTCTAAAGTGTATTTAATAGAAGAGTAGTTCTGAGGAAAATTGCTAGGTATTCTCAAGAAAGCCACATGCTATATGCCATTTAGGGCCCCCCTACCTGTGGCTGGCACTTCAGCCCTGTCCTGGAAAGAACCCAGAGTGATTTACATTCCCAACCTCCAGTTTCCCTAAAGATGAATCCCTTATATTAATTAGTTGTGGTTGGTTATTCATTCTTCTTGAGGACAAATTCCTAAACTTCTTGGAAACAAGGTCCTAACTCCATGTCAGGCCCCCTGTGAAACTTTTCCTAATTTGCTCATGTACAGTTCATCACCAGCACCACTTCCAATTTGTCCTATGTCCCCACTTGATTTGTGGCCAATCAGGGGCGTTTGCCACACAGTACTGGAGTCTTACTGTACTTGTCTGTTGTTCCTACCAACCTGTGAGCTTCTTATGGGCAGGAACTGTGCTGGCTCATCTTTGTAAGCCCTTTCTTTCTTTCACTGTAAAAGAAAGCAAAGAAACAAAAAATTTTATTTTTATGCATGTTGAAACTGAAAGTTTTAAAACATGTGAATATATATATATTCATCAGAAGTTGTTAACTCAGTTGGAGTTCGGAGAAGGTCAGGGCTAGAGATACACATTTAAGGGTCATTTGTACATACTGATATTTGAAATGATGAGAGTGGATAAGGTGAGATTTTACGGAGAGAAGAGGAGGAGGGCAATGAAACAAACTTGGGGAATTTGTACTTTTAAAATTCTTGCCCTTTATCTCCACCGTAGAGCCAGTTGCTCTTTCCTCCTATTTCCAACAGGTTCAATCTTCCTCTAAGCTCTGGGACCAATTTTGGCCTTAGGGAAATTTAAGGAGCTCTGGATCTTTTCTAAGCTTTCATTCACCTCTGCAGTTATTCCAGGATATAAACCAGGCCTGAGAAGTGGGTCTCTGCCTTGTTCATCATGGCTTCATCCTATGATAATCTTCCCAGAATCTCAGTTCTAGTCTATCATGGCCATGAGGTACACATCAATCATGATAAGTGTGTGGGGTTGAGATAAGAGTGACTAAATGAAACGAAGGATAGATTGGTGATCCAAAAAATAAAGAAAATCTTAGCATGATATCAAACCTTTATACATGAATCAAAAGCAAGGTCATGGATATAGAAAGCAATGGCTGATATCAGTTCCTGAGTTATCACAACAGAAGGAACAATGTGCAAGTGTAAGGGCACATGGGAGCTCGCAAAGTCAAGAGCCAACAGAATTTACCAGTATTAATAAAAACCTGAGAAACCAAGCATTCTTATCCCCTACTAGAGGAAGTACATCTTGGTATCAACCATCTTGGAGGACAATTGGGAAATATATTTCAAAAGCTTTAAAGAAAAGATACATATGGATTCCTTGATCCTGTTGTTCTACATCCAACCATTTAATCCACAGAAATAAAGAAACTTCAGCATGTATACTGAATTTATAGAAAAGATGACAAGATAAGATGGAGAGGAAAGTGCAGCCTCCCCATTACTAAGCTTCCAGAATTATATGCACATGTAAATTATGACTCTGAGGCTAAAGTTTTGTTAAAATCTTGGTAAACAACTGTTGGAGTTATGTAGAAGAAGCTCCCATCAATCTGTGTAGAGAAATAATCCCCAAGTAGGGAAAGCCTAGTTGGTTGACCATTCAGTCTTTTCTTTTATGCTTCCTATTTCATGTGGAGGCATGAAGAGCTTTGAGGTGGGTGTTGACAGCTTTGATAGAAGCAGAGGTCTTTAGGGTCCAGTTGCTTTTGAATGTCCAGAAACTAATGGATTGACCTTCTAAAAAGATCAAATCAAGCCCTGGCTGACCCACCCAATTCAAGCATCAGGTGACTGAAATACCCAGACCTTAAACTCTATCTTAGCCATCTCACCAGTAAACTTAGATCATCCAGCCGTTCATTGCTCTGCAGTTGCCCATCACAGAGGCTTTGTAAAACGATGCAATTTACTCATCTGGGGTCAATTAAATCATGGCACACCATATGTGTAGTGGTAGGTTGTTTCCCAGTAATCAATGATACATACTAAAAATCCAGTTTACCTGCTGTGCTTCTAAAATATTAAGAGGCACAAAAGAGCCTAGATGATCAGTTTGACATACATGTTTCCTGGAGAAAGGCAGAATTTTAAAGATCTGAATAATGTCAAATTGTACTTGCCTGTCATCAAAATTGGTCCCAGAGAAAGACGCATCAGAATGTGTCAGCACTCCATGTAAGAAGACTGCCAGCTGCCCAGAATGAAGAGAGAGGATGAAAATTTCTCTAAGAATAGTGCTTTACACCTTCTTTGCTGTTTCCATCTGGAAAATCTCAAGATATTTGACTAATTTGATTATATATCTGTAATTATGTTTTGCTAGTTTCCTTAGAAAGAAGGAAGTGAACATTTATTCGGTGCTTGTCTATGCCAGACACTGTGGTAGCTATTTGATAAATGTAACAGGATGGTAGAATGGAGCTTGGTGCTGAGACACCAAGAAACAGTTAATTCCAGTTTGCACCATTGGCAAAGGAGATGTTCAAAAACTCTTATAGGACTCAATCACTCACCCACATCAAGGATATAAAAGGTCAAGAGGTACATATTTGAAGAGATTTTCTTTGGAGGGAGCAGTACTGTGTGTCTCCTACCATGCCCCTCCAAGGGAGAGAGGGATGAGAGTACCACCTCCTAAACCCAAATCCAGAGAGAGGAATTTTGAAGAGACCAATTCAAGATCTTAATAATTTCCTATGAACTTTGGGGGACATAATGGTTTGATGTTTGAGCCACATCTGAAAACTATAAACAAGCAGAGGCTGGCTGAAACAGAGTAGGGGACTGAGGTATGGGAACTGAATATACTCCCAGAGTCAGGGCAAAGGCTTTGTGTATTTCCTGTGAACCAGCTGTTTGGAGAGAACTTCTTGGAGGGGCAAGAGGACCTGAGCAGCAGGGAAGCTGGAGGTAGACTCCTGGATGCCTAGAGGTTATGCAAGAAGTCAAGTATTGGCGCATGGGAGAAGTTTAGGTGAGAGAACCCCGGTGACAGCTGAGGGTGTGGTCACCAGAGCCCAGAAGCATCCAGGAAAGGAAGAATCATTTAAATATCTACCAGGTCCAGAGACTGCTGATTCTAGACCACCCCAGACTTCCTATTTTCCTCACCTCTGCCTTCTCCCCCGCTGCTCTAACCCTGCGGAAATCAGCACTGATTAGAAAAGAAGAAGACTCCATGAGGAAAGAGAAAAGTAGCCAATTGTACCTTCTTTCCAGGACTGACTGCACACTTCTTGCTCAAAGAGGCACTAGATGCAGAAGAGCAGAAGCATCAAGTTTAAAATTTAGCTTTATTACATGAAACTACATTTTTTAATACCTGAATTGAAATTATATTTGTGACATGAAACGATGTAGCACATATATTACTTGAGAGCAACTGGAGAAGTAATGGGATATGACAGGGTGAACGGCCTCCCAAAGATGTTCTCATCCTAATCCCTAGAAGCTGTGAATCCATTTCCTTAAGTAGCAGAAGGGACTTTGGAGATTCGATTAAGTTAAAAATCTTGATATGGGGAGATTATCCTGGAGTTTCCAGGTTGGCCCAGTGTCATCCCAAGGGTCCTTATAAGAGAGAGGTAGGAGGTCACAGACACAGGAGGCAATGTGATTGCGGAAGCAGAGGGACAGAGAGAGAGAGATCAGAAGATGCCACACTGCTGGCTTTGAAGACAGAGCATGGGACCAGGAGCCAAGGAATTAGGCAGCCTCTGGAAGCTAGAAAAAGTGGGGAAACAGATTTTCCTGCAGGGCTTCCAGAAGGAACACAGGCCTGCTGACCCACGAGGACATCTAACCTCCAGAACTATAGGATAATAAATGTGTGTTGTTTTAAACCACCAAGTCTGAGGTAATTTATTACAGCAGCAATAACAGACTAATACATGGGATATGTTCAAGTTTTCATAGATGGGCAGGGGGAGAACTTGCCTCACTGATTAAAATTAAAGGGACAGGAGGAAACAAGGGGCAAAGGGGTTGCTTTATGATTTTGTATACTTTGTTATCTTGATTAATATGCACAATAACTTTATGCTTAGCTCTTATAATCCCCATTTTAAATGAAGAAACTGAACATCAGAGGTTAAGAAACTTGCCGAAGGTGAAACGGTAGGCAAGTGAGGCCCAAATAGGGAAAGAGTCTGGGCTACAGGTGACAGGCCAGTTGGTACAAGGCTTCTCGTCTACCCGACTGCAAAGCCTGTGCCTTCTTCATTGCACTACACCATCTTTTGTGTTTATTATTCTCATTTTGAGATGGGTCATAAACTGGAACACCTTTCATACGTTTTGTGTCCCCTACATGTATGAGCTCCTCCCACCCCGGGGATTCAATGCCAGGTTCATCCTAATTACCCTCCCTAACACTCTTGAGCTGATGGTGTTCCAAGTCTAACTCTAGTTCTGACCTCTTATGACTAGACTGCATTTGCCAAGATGCTTCCCTGATTCAATCTCCCTGAAAAGAATCTTGTCATTTAGGAGTCAGGTCATCACCTGGACCTGCTTCTCTCTTGACTTCTAATTTCTCTTAACATTACTACCATTTTCCCAATCTTCCAGACTGAAAAGTTAGGACTTACCTTAGGCTTGTCTGTTTATCTCATTCTTTAACCCCATGGCTGTCACAGGTGATATCTTCTATCCAGAATGAAACTCAGAGAGAAAAAGATTGAAAAAATGAACAGAATATCGGTGATCTGTAGGATGACTTCAGATGGCTATATATATATATATATATATATATATATATATATATATATATATATATATATATGATTTGAAACCATGGGAATGATGGCTGTTCATGATCTTGACTGCAGTGATGGTTTCATGGATATACACATATACCAAAACTTTTAAAATTGACCATTTTAAATATGCGCAGTTTATTACGTCAAGTATACCTCAGTAAAGCTTAAAAATGAAGAAAAGAATATATTCAAGGGTAATCCAACACCAGTCCCTCTATCTTCTTTCCCTGCCCTATAGTCCCACCCTCAGGCACCTCCTGCTCTAGGATTGATAGCCCACTCTGAGTTGTTGCTCTTTTCTCAGACTTTTTCATTGCAGAGGATCCCTTTAATATGTCCTAGCTCCCTCCAGCTACACCCAGGGACTTGGGCAGGAGCAAATTGAACATTCCTCAGCACGCTGCTACGAGTACAGAATAAAAATCGATCAAAACATCTTCCCAGAAGTTTCCAAAAGCTGTTATGAATTACTATAAACACTATAAATAGTTTTTAAAAGTCAAATCTAGAATTAGCAATTCTGTGAATTAGCCATTTGGCAAATTGGTTTTCAGGGAATTGTCCTTTGGTAAATTGACATTGAGCTGCCTGACATCAACATCTTTCCTTTATCGAGGGAACCAGATGGACCAAAAAGAGTATTATTCTTACATAAAGTACAATAAGAATCAGTGTGTCCTTTCTAGAGGACAGACTATACATTTCCAAAGGAGAAAATATATAATTGTTTGCAACATTCACTTGCTTAGAAATTATGCTTTCTTGATTTTTAGGGTTTCTGTCTTTAAAGTTTTGACTGGAGAGCCAAAGTACAGAAACTCACAATTCAGTGGAATGATATTAGAGTTCTGGCCAAAGCTAAACGAAAGACATTAAAATATCTTTATCATTATGACCAGAACTGGTCAAGAAGATGAAAAGAATGAAGAATTCAAATACACATCAAATAAATTAATTGAAAACAGTCTGGGTGAGGTTTTTGGAATTCTGTCTACCTAAATCAGGTAATAAACTTAAATATGGTTACAGAACTAGAGAGAAGGCTAATTTGAACGTAGGGACACAAGATATGAAACTGAGCCCATCTAAAGATATAGAGTTGAAGTCTTGTTGAGTTAGGGGACATAAAGGAGGCCCAGTAGCCCATCAGTGCCTGTGGTAGTATCATTTTTTTTTTTCAAATGGGTACTGAAAAGCTAATGGAAAAATCACTCTTTGATAATTAAATATCAATGCTTGTGGTAGTGTCATCTTACACATCATAGTACAGAGGTCCTATGTCCTCACCTCATTTTTCTGCTTAAAAAATAACTGTAACTTGGTATTTTCATCCAATCATGACTAATCTCCCAAGATGGCAAAATGATGTCCTGTCGTTTGTTCATGGTCACCTGTGGCACCAGTAGACTTGTCCTAGATATTTACAACCCCAAGTCCCATATGCTTCTCTTGAATCTGACCCAATATTGAAACTTCAGGTTGTTTAAGATAGAAAAACTGTTCCTCATCATAGTGAAAGTGCCTTTTCAATCCTGGGAATTATTAGAATTTAATGTAGAAATGATGAAGTAAATCAACACATACTATTAATATTTTGTTATGTTTATGAATACTACGATATGTGTTTATTATTTAAAGTCTTAATGTTCAAGAAAATCTGACACATTAGTCAAACAAAAATCTAATTACATGACAAAGTAGTAGCACTTTTAATAATAACTCTTCATACTGCTTAGACAGTTTGCAAATGCAAACACAAGCTTTGTTTAACTTTTCACAGAATGGGAGATTAAAGATGAATTAAACCACACTACTGCTTTATTCTTCTGCCAGGAGATTTTTGGGTCTTATACAGCTAGCAACATAGTAAATCTAATTGAAGAAGTAATTACAGACTGAGAAAATGTCATACAATTGTCATTGACAATGGAACAATCAGGTGAAGCAATTTAGGAGTCACAAACATAAGACGTTTTATTCACACCCTTCAACAGGGTGTTCAGACAGAAATTACAGCACGGCATAATGTAACAGAATCCCAGACTGACCAAGAAAGACAGTGGGTCACTGTTATCAGCTAATTGATTTGATAAGTATCTTATAATATTAAAAATGTTGAAATAAAATTAAAGCACAAGTTTAGAAGTCTGTTCTTCAACACCGCCACAAGCCTGAACTTCATAATTTGTAAATGACAGTACTTACATAGCAGAACTTAGCAAAAACAAAGATTGCTTAAAGAAAGTAGTTTGTGGGAGCCTGCTGCAAAGTCATTGACTGATGTGCCTTGAGTGTTCAGTATTTCTTCTTTCATGAATCCTGTGGTAAAGAGCCCCCTATCGCTCAACTCAGCTATGATTTTAACACTTATATGCATGCCGAGAAAGCAGGTATAGATGAAAAGGCAGAGCCATGAGGTTATCTTGAAATCTAGTTATTCAGCTCCATTGCTACAATAATAGATCAAAAGAAAAAAATCTTAAGTAATCGGGAAAAGCAGTGATTACAGAAGTATTAGAAATAAAATGAAAAAAAAGAACAATTTAAGTCTACTTCTGAAAATATTCAGGAAGTATCTTCAAGCAGTGCACAAAGCTTCAGTTGGGAATTGCTTCAGCAAGTCTGTGTTCTAATCATGGGCCAAATCTTCAAGTTCAGGAGTTAAAGAAAAGGTAAGTTTTCATTTTAGTTACTATTAGAAAGATATAAAATATATCTAACGTGAGCTTGCCAAACAATATTTTGCTTTTCCAACTGACCTTAGTTAATAGTGGGTACCTATATAATGTCACAAATGAGCAGTATTACCTCGGGAGTAATCTAACAGCAAAAGTCTCCAAAAATAGGTTGTTCTTACATTATGTCAAACTTTTTATGTTTTTAAACATCTTTATTGGAGTATAATTGCTTCACAGTAGTGTGTTAGTTTCTGCTTTAGAACAAGTGAATCAGCTGTACATATACATATATCCCCATACCTCCTTCTTCTTGTGTCTCCCTCCCACCCTCCCTATCCCACCCCTCTATGTAGTCACAAAGCACCCAGCTGATCTCCCTGTGCTATGCGGCTGCTTCTCACTAGCTATCTGTTTTACATTTGGTAGTGTATATATGTCCATGCCACTCTCTCATTTCATCCCAGCTTACCCTTCCCCCAACCCCGTGTCCTCAAGTCCATTCTCTACATATGTGTCTTTATTCCTGTCCTGTCCCTAGGTTCTTCAGAACCTTTTTTTTTTTTTTTAGATTCCATATATATGTGTTAGCATACAGTATTTGTTTTTCTCTTTCTGACTTACTTCACTCTATATGACAGACTCTAGGTCCATCCACCTCACTACAAATAACTCAATTTCTTTTCTTTTCATGGCTGAGTAATATCCCATTGTATATATGTGCCACATCTTCTTTATCCTTTCATCTGTTGATGGACACTTAGGTTGCTTCCATGTCCTGGCTATTGTAAATAGAGCTGCAATGAACATTGTGGTACATGACTCTTTTTGAATTATGGTTTTCTCAGGGTATATTTTATATATATATATATATATATATATATAGTCTAGGTTGAAGTCTTTCTCCCTCTCTTATGCTGCTAATAAGACTTAGGGGAAGAAGTCTCCCCTTTTAGTTTCAAGGATGGGTCTGATGGGTCTTAGAGAAATCCCAAGCCCTTGCCAGTAATTGATTCAGAAATGAATATATTACCTAATTCTAGCCAATGAGGTGTGAGGCGGGATTTGCTGAAAGTTTGGGGAAATATTTTTCTTCTGTCTTAAAAGAAAGCCAATGAGGCCCTTCTTTCTCTTCCACTAGATGTGAAAAGGAAAGTAGGCTCAGTTGCTACCAGCAGCCATTCCATTGCCATGAAAGAAAGTAGACTTGAGGTGAAACTGACATGACCAGTAGTTCAGCAGAAGAGAATGCTCAGAATTCTTGATGGCCGCATTGAGCCATTGGACAAACCAACTGAGAAATCTGCACTGTATTTGCTCTTCCATTTATGTGAGCTAATGTATTTCCTTAATAATATACAGATATTAATGTACTTGTGGTTGAACACATTCTAATTGATATAAATCCATTATTGTTGGTTGATCAGAATGAAACTTTGGACTAAGTCCCTTCATTGACTCCTATACACTAAAAAAAAGTGAAGTTATCAGCAAGACATCCTAATCAAAAGTTTATCTTATGTCTTCTCTAGTTTTAGCAGGATGAGATCTAGCAGACAACTGGATTACTGACATCTGCCATCAGTATTTTATCTTGGCTTTGCCAATTAGATGATCTTATTCAATACAGCAAATTAGTCCCTCGGTCAGGGTGATAGGCTTGGCCTAAACATGCTTTGAATTTGAGAAGTTTACTTTATCTTCACCTGGTGAAACCATTGTTTGCACTACAAGTTGTTGTGCAAGTTGTTGTGGCTCTGACTCCAGAGATGTCTGTGTGTAGCTTCAGTAGTTACATGAAGTGATACTGACTTATCAACTTTCAGATCCAAAAACATTATGTCTTTTCTTATAATACATGCAAAATCAGCTTTTACTTTCTGATTAGCTTTGAAGCAAAAATAGCTCTATGATTGAAAGAATTTTTCATTCTTTTGTCTCTTTTCCTCTGCTTTTCTTTTTTCTCCCTCTAGTTGTTTCACAAAGCAAATAGTTACTGATATTGTACTGTGCATCAGACATTCACTGGCTGAAGTAAATTCAACCATGAATGAGACCCATAACCTACCCTCAGAGTTCTCATGCCTAGAGGAGTGTCAGGCATGCCAGGAGAAAAGCACAGTGAGAGGGTGTAAGCCATGTGCTGCAGAGGAGAAGGGAGCAAGTCATTCTTCTGGATCCCATGTGAAGACTTTCCATAAGTCCCTAAACTCCTGCTTTAAGGTAGGCTTTTTTTTTTTTAACATCTTTATTGGGGTATAATTGCTTTACAATGGTGTGTTAGTTTCTGCTTTATAACAAAGTGAATCAGTTATACATATACATATGTTCCCATATCTCTTCCCTCTTGCGTCTCCCTCCCTCCCACCCTCCCTATCCCACCCCTCCAGGCTGTCACAAAGCACCGAGCCAATATCCCTGTGCCATGCGGCTCCTTCCCACTAGCTATCTACCTTACGTTTGCTAGTGTGTATATGTCCATGACTCTCTCTCGCCCAGTCACAGCTCACCCTTCCCCCTCCCCATATCCTCAAGTCCGTTCTCCAGTAGGTCTGCGTCTTTATTCCTGTCTTACCCCTATGTTCTTCATGACATTTTTTTTTCTTAAATTCCATATATATGTGTTAGCATACGGTATTTGTCTTTTTCTTTCTGACTTACTTCACTCTGTATGACAGACTCTAGGTCTATCCACCTGATTAGGTAGGCTTTTTTTTTTCTTTTTGACTGAGGGTTTACTTAAATATTGTCCATCTTCCCACACCAATTCATTTTGCAATTAGACAGGCTCAAAAATGATTCCTGCAAAAATGACATGAACACATAATAAGGATTGTGATTCTGTCTTGAGAAAGAACTTCCTTCCTCTCTTGGCCTTCTTCCAGGGACTGGGTGTGTGGGGTTCGGTAAGAAAGTAGAAAGTGGTCTGAGAACTCTGAATCCTTAGTGTTCCTGAGCCAGTCTCATAGAAGTGTACCTCTCTGCTTTATGGACATGACCATGTCCTTTTTTCTTTTTTTTTTTTTTTTGCGGTACACGGGCTTCTCACTGTTGTGGCCTCTCCTGTTGCGGAGCACAGGCTCCAGACGCGCAGGCTCAGCAGCCATGGCTCACGGGCCCAGCCGCTCCATGGCACAAGGGATCTTCCCGGACCGGGGTAAGAACCTACGTCCCCTGCATCGGCAGGCAGACTGTCAACCACTGCACCACCAGGGAAGCCCCTCTTTTTTTCTTTTTTTATATATCTATTTATTTATTATTTTTGGCTGCGTTGGGTCGTCATTGCTGTGCGCAGGCTTTCTCTAGTTGTGGCGAGCTACTCTTCGTTGTGGGGCGTGGGCTTCTCATTGCAGTGGCTTCTTTTGTTGCAGAGTGTGGGCTCTAGGCGTGTGGGCTTCAGTAATTGTGGAGCACAGGGTCTAGAGCGCAGGCTCAGTAGTTGTGGTGCGCAGGCTCAGTAGTTGTGGTGCACAGGCTTAGTTGCTCTGCAGCATGTGGGATCTTCCTGGACCAGGGCTCGAACCCATGTCCTCTTCATTGGCAGGTGGATTCTTAACCACTGTGCCACCAGGGAAGCCCCCTTTTTTCTTTTTTCATCTTGAAGATGAAAACTATGAGAGACCAGTTCATCCTCTCAATACAGGCAAAGCCAGTGTCTGATTTTCTTCTGCCCTATTCTCAAAGTTGCATCCACTGAAATAAAGACACAGAGTCTTGATTTCTGCTTTACACAAAAGTGCATGAACATTAATTACTCCTCCTGGTAGAATCTTATTCTGACAGTCATAATGGAGAGATGATTCTTGTTGTAATAGGGACCATATATCTTGTGCTAGTAAATGGCCTGGCCTCCAAAATTCTTTGAGCTTTAACATTAACTAATTCTTACTTGCTCTTTTAAAATGAGTCCTATGCTTTGGAACACTGCTTTACTCTCTATTACATGTGCCTGTAGGAACATTTCTCTAGTTGCCTTACCCAGGAGTGAGTAGTGTCCCCAACACATGTGCTTTGCTAGCCAGCAATGTTGGTGCCCACTTCACATAACAGGATACATTGCTCACTCTGGGAAGATGAGAAAATCTGGTGATCAAGCAAAAGCAGGTGTTATAGTAAGCAGGAAGGGGTGATCATGGGGTGCAAATTGCCCTGATGAGTACAGAAGACCAGATTGATAAGGGGCTGTGGATGCTGGAGAGGGTATCATTATAGTTTCTGACCTCCTGGGATTAAGATAGCCTTCTGAACTGATAAGAAAAGCAGGAATTTCCCTAAGTGCATAGAGGAGGAGAGAAGAAAAAAGAACGCAGCTAACATTAATGAGTCCCGCACTATGTGACAAGCCTAGTGTTAGACATTTTATATATTTATTCATCTTCAAGGGCTCCAAGGGCTTCAAAATGCCTCCTAGCTAGTGACTGGCAGAACTAGGAATCGGCCCAGAATCATCTGACACCAAACTTACCTCTAAATTGGTCTTCCTAAAGTGCACCTCTCTGCGTGTTTATCCTTTTCCTGAACCTCAGGCAGCCATGTTTATCCAGACCCCGCAAGTGTAAAATTGATGACATAATCATGCGATGGTGTCTATGGGACTGTTACAGGAGGATTAGGCTATTATCAACAAATCGGGGACTAGTATTGTTTTATCAGCATGGGAGTGTTTTCAATTAATTTGTAATTAAATAAAGGAAGCAATTTACTGACTCTTGGAGGAGTCAGGGCTGGGGAAGGCTTATCTCATCAGTCTCAGCTGTGCATTCCTCTTGCACCGGCTCATTGTTTAGATCACAGCAGTGATACATGATCTGACCTATAGGAGTAATTCAATAAAACATCAATATTTTCCTTCCTTTAACCCATGGTGCTGTGACTGGAGAAACCTGCCTGGAATGGCCTCCACCGTAAGCTCGTCAGGAGCTATACCTTTGGCTTTACTGTTCGCTCAGCTATTCCTGCCAAAGAGCCTGCCCATGTCAGAAATGACCAAGTTAGTTTTGTCTAGGTGGAAGACAGGTGGACTTCATGGATTCAAACATGTTTTAAAGGTCTTTGCATCTAGATTTTCTAGGCACTATGTTGGCCTCTTTACAACTATGGTCTGATATAATCCCTTTTGAACCATCTTGCAAAGTAGGCACTGTTAATCGCAGTTTATTGGATGAGCAAATTGAGGTTAGCTGGTGGCTGAGTCAGGAACAGTACCTAGTTGCATGTATTCTCAGGGCCCAGAGCTTTTCCACCTACACTGCTCAGGCCAGGCTTATGCAGAACATGAAAAGTGAAAAAGTGGCTGGTCCTCCCACACAGCCAGAGGATATTTCTTCATAGGCTTTTCTTTTATTCCTAGTTTCTTACTCATCATCCAGGTATCTGCAGGACTTGGCACAGATGTTTCAGTAAATATATGCTAAAAAATAATTATAATAACGATAGCAACAAGAGCAATAAATACAGACTTTATTGCTTAGTAGGTGTTAGGGACTCTTCTAAATGCTTGACTCATTACAGCCTCATATGAGCTAGATGCTATGAGCTAGATGCCTATTATCATGCATGTGTCACAGGTGAAGAGACATACTGACAAAGGAGTTAATTTACCTAAGGTTACACTCTTACTTGTGATGGAATAGGATCTCAAAACCAGGAAGAGGGGCTTACCTGGTGGTGCAGTGGTTGAGAGTCTGCCTGCCGATGCAGGGGATGCAGGTTCGTGCCCCGGTCCGGGAGGATCCCACATGCCGCTGAGCGGCTGGGCCCGTGAGCCATGGCCACTAAGCCTGCGTGTCCAGAGCCTGTGCTCCACAGCGGGAGAGGCCACAGCGGTGACAGGCCCGCATACCGCAAAAAAAAAAAAAAAACAAAAAAACAATAAAACCAGGAGGATCTCAATTGTCTATAGTAAAGTAGGATATTAGTAGAAAGTATTAAAATGTATCATTACATTTATTATTTATCTAAAAGGTATTATATTTATTACTTTTATTATTTTTGACATTGGCATCTACAATTGCAACATGTAAAGGTTTTTCCCCACACCAAACAATTTTCCGATACTAGCTGGGTGTCCCAGACAATTTTCCAATACCAGCGGGGTGTCCTGCAATTAATCTCACATTTAACACTATCTACCTGGAGATAGTGTAAGATCCCACAGGTTAAGGGCTCAGTCCTACGAGACCGCTGCTTGCCCCCCACTTCAGGTGCCAATCATAATCCAGGTTATGAGCTGTGCTTCCGACCTACCTGCTCTAGTTTGGAGGTTCCAACAACCCCCTCCTGGGGTTCGAGTAATGTGCTAAAGTGGCTCACAGGACTCAGAGAAACATTGTATTTACTAGATTATCAGTTTATTATAAAAGAATATAACTCAGGAACAGCCAGATGGAAGAGATGCACAGAGCAAGGTGTAGGGAAAGAGCACCAGGCTTCCATGCCCTCTCCTAGAGCGCTACCTCAGTCCCCAGATCTCCACGTGTTCACCAACCTGGAGGATCTCAGAACACTGTCTTTGTGGGGCTTTATGGCGACTCTGTTGCATAGGCATGATTGATCAAATCATTGGCCATGGGTGATTTAACTCCATCTTCAGCCCCTTTCCCTGGGGCAGAATCTGAGAATAAAGAGTCCAGGTCTACCAAATCCATCCCAACTTACTTTAATAAAATAATAACGTCATTGAAATAAAGAAAAATCTAGAATAAATGCTAACCCAGATAGATGCTAAAGAACAGGTGTCACCTGGGACTGTCCCAGGCAAACCAGGATGCATAGTCACATTCCCTTTAAGGCCCCTTCCAAGCCCCAGTGACTCCAATCTGATGATAACTCGGAGTCAGACAACTGCTCACCTCACTGTAATTTTAAGAACTGACGTCTACAGTTGCTGAGTCTTCCTTACTAGTAGCCAACTTCCATTTGTTCTTTCAATATTTATTAAGCACTTGATAAGTAAGAGAGACAGAGCTATTTTCTTGCCTTCAAGAAACTCATAGCAGAGCAGGAAAATCAGGAAAGAAAGCCAACAGTTAGAGTATAGTTCACTGGGTCTCATCACCATTTTTTAATAGGTCTCCTCCATATATATATATATACATACCTATGATGTTTGTAAGACCTAGCATAGTACCTGGTATCTGGTAGTCATTCAGTAATATTAACTTAAGAAATGAATGAACAAAGTGCTATGATAGAGGTAAACCTGGGTGACATAGATTACATGGACAGGCATCTAACTGAGATAAGAGATGAGAGGAAACTTCTCAAGGAAGGAAAAGGTGAGCTGAACTTGAATGTCAAGGAGGACCCACCATGCTGGGTAGGACAGAAAAGGGCCTTCTTCGCATGGGAGGAAATGTATGTAAATGAGTAGACATGGGAAACAGCAGATGCTTGGGGAACTTCAAGTTGTTCTGAAGGATCGGGGGTCAGGGTGGAGGCATGGCAAGAAATGAGGCTGTGGGAAGGGCCAGCTAAAGTTTAGGAATATGGATCACTCTTAGTCGTGAAAAAATCAGGGTTGCTTTAGGACAGCACTCAGAGGTTGAAACTGCCTTTCTGAGGATCTAAAGCTTCAGTTACACCTAAGATTCCCTGGTCCTGCAGAACAGTGATGCAATCGAGAGAAGAATCCAGAATCAACCTGGCTATTAACTCTTGGAAAGAAAAGGATCAGTCCCTTCCCAAGTGCAGTGGTAGTAAACCTTTTATAGGAGCTCAAGGCCGCATTCATCTCAGCACTGCTATTGCATTTGGATCAGGGATAATGGAGGGCCTGCTTCACAGTTCTCAGCCTCTATCTGTGAAAAAAGAAAGAGTTGAAGTAATTAAGTGATTTATTAAATTTAAAAGTAATAAAAATTTATCTGAGTTCTTTAGATTTTCCCCCAACATATTCCCTGCATAAATGCCTTGATTTTCCAGTTTACTTTGGGAAAATCCATCCCTTCCAAGGAAGAAAGTTTGGCGGCTGGCGAGCAACTAGCTTCATTGGTGATTACAAGCAATGGGAATTATTTGCAAGTTTGTGTGAAAGTGTACATGGGGGTGGAAGAGATGCGGAGGAGGTAGCATAAGGCAGAGACTGACAACATCTGTCTTTTTGACAATACCTTTGTTCACACTTTTTCACATTTCTCTGAAATATCACTAGCATGTTCTCCTAGTGTTATCTCTTGCTTAGACTATTATGGCAGTTCCCTTATTAGAATTTCCATCTCTAGTGTCTAACCATCATTATGGGGTTAATTCCCATAAAGCCCAATCCCATTACCAGTCCCACTTTCAGCCTCATCCCCTATCATCTTTTATCTTCACCCAACTTCCACCCAGCCAGACTGACCTGAATTACTGTTCTCCAAACATACCCTGCACTTAAACACTTCCATAGCTTTGCTCTTACGGTTCTGCCTCTACGGTCCAAATTTTGCCCACTACAGGATGCAGTTAAAACTCTTTGAAAGTTTCTCTGATCTCTTAGCTAAAAGTTACCCTTCCCTCTTCTCAACTCCTGTAAGCAGTTTACTTATGCTTTTTTGGCTCTTAACACTTTCACCTTATTTAGGGCTATTTATGTATCGGGCTTATTTTGCTTACCTTGAAGTCTGTATATCACCCACGTTTGTATTTCTTTGACTTCCTATCACGATGCCAGACTCATGGTGGGAAGCCAGTTAGTGATGAGCCCAAGGTGTCTGGAGACTTCCCTATGCCAAAGAGGTGTTTAAAGCTGATGGCATTTCTCAGCAGAGGTAGTCAAGCTACGGTGCCTCTTTCTCCTCAGCTCGTGGCTTATGTGGTACTCAAGTTCCCAGCTGGGGACACCTGTGCCAGTTGGGACCAGCTGAGCATCTAGCTACATCCATGGAATGAAAACACCCAGGTGGGGGTGTAGCTAGATGCTCAGCTGGTATTTCTCCTTAGCTCAAAATCCTCCAGTGGTTTCCAACCTCACTCAGAGTAAAAGTCCTTACAGTTACCTCCAAGGCCCCTGTCGTCTGGCCCTGCATCTCTCTGGCCTCATTTCTCACCACTCTGCCTCCCTCACTCTCTCCGCCTGTTCCCTCTTTCTGCTTGAATAGAGGAAGTGGGCTTTGCTAATAAGAATGAGATTCTTAGATGTGGAACATCATGTGAGTGTCTGAGAAAGCCATGAGAAGGTATCAAGTCAAAGCCTTACCCCAGACACAGCTGTATGACCACGGGGGCATTAACTGAGTTTCTCAACTGCCCCTGCTGGACTGTGAGCTTTCTAACACTGATACTCTGGTCCAGTGCTTTTGTCCACCATTACCCTCCTCTTCTCAGTTTATGTACAACACAAGAGCTCACAAATGTTTGTTAGGGAAGTAATGATGTTATTACTACATAGAGACTGCCCTGTTCTGTCATAGTGTAACTACCTTTTAATAAAAGCATTTCCTAATTTTATTCTGGATTCAGTCATTTGGAGACTACTGAATGTGGTTCAAAGTATAACAGCCCCTGTCAATTTATTTGCACTACACCAAGATGGTACCCTTTTCCTCTATGTGATGAGAATGTACCTCTGTCTGGAGCAAAGGCCACCCACAGTGTATTGTTGAAGCTGTAGTTCTGGGTACCCAGATAAATTTAAGGGACTCAGCACTAACCAGAATGATGGCTACATTGACTAGAGGTGTTTAAGAAACAGCTGTTATAAGACTTCCCTCCTTACCTGTCAAGTTTGAATTGCATTGACTTTCTGGTTCCACTGATGAGAGCTAAGATTTTGACTGAGACACCTTCATTTTTTGATATCAGATGCACAAAGACCACAGCTTTGCTAGATTTCAGTATATTGTGCTGGCCCCTTGAAACATTTACTCCTGGCTGACATCATTGAGTATTAGCTCTAGCAAGCTTTGCTGGGCTAAAGTTGTAAGGTGCAGGAGAAAACCACTGGTCTGTTCAGCAGTTCCTTATCACATGCATATGCTGCCGATCACCAGATTTGTATCAAGCCCAGACTCTGCTGTTGTGTTTCAGCATTCTTAAGGACATTGTTGTCTGTATTATGCAGGATACTTCTCTATAGAAGGCACAGAGTAAAATTTCTTAGGGCACAGGGAGAGAGGTGCTCCTCTTGAGCACTGATTTGTTCTTAGTAGACCCTGTGACTCCTGTAATTGATTATCTTTCCCTCTTTTATTTTTTCTGACTTCTAGGAAGCTCAGAGTCAGATTTGCAGCAAATATACAGGATCTTATGGCCTTCATGTTCTATATTAATCACTTTCTATGTTAATCATTAGCCATCTGCTTGTTCTACATCGCTTTTTCTTTTTAATTAATTTTCTCACTTTAAAAACTACCTTTTTATAATCTTCCTAAATTTCTTCTAGAATAGGGCAGAGTTTAAAAAGTAATGATCCTTTACTGTAACAGGTGTTCCCACTGTGCTTATCACAACACCAGACGCTATCTGCAGAGAATCCAGAAAATCCAAGGGCCTAGAGATGTAGGGTGTCTCTTACTGAGGGAACAAAGAAACAAGACCAAAGCACTTCTGCAGACTATAGCTAATAAGTGGTACAAATGCCCAGAAGCCCACCCAGAAGCCTGAGAAATGTGGGTAGACTTCCCAGGGTTACAACTACTTAAGGCAAAGTTAGTAGTAAGACAAGCACCTCCTCTATTCAAGGAGAAAGAGGGAACAGGAAGCACAGTGTGCCTGGCCTGGCCTCTGTGACTGGGAGAGAGTGAGGGAGGCAGAGTGGTGAGAAATGAGGCCAGAGAGATGCAGGGCCAGATGACAGGAGCCTTGGAGGTAACTGTAAGGACTTTTACTCTGAGTGAGGTTGGAAACCACCAGAGGGTTTTCAGCTAAGGAGAAATACCTGAATTTACTGAATTTACATCCTTACTAAAGGATGCATCTGTGGCATCTGAGGCTACTGTTTTGAGGATTCACTGTAGTGAGGTAAGGGCAGGATCAAGGTGGTTGGGAATGATTTGGGATAATTCTGGTGAGACTTGGGAGAGGTTAGGGTGGCCGTGGTAAGGTACAGTGAGAAGTAAGCATGCACAGGATTGGGGCACAGAAATGATCAGAATTGGGCTTCAAGAAAATTGATCTGGTAGTAGAGATGGATGAAGGAATGTATTGATAGTAG
The DNA here is from genome assembly GCF_951394435.1 of Stenella coeruleoalba. Taxonomy (NCBI): domain Eukaryota; kingdom Metazoa; phylum Chordata; class Mammalia; order Artiodactyla; family Delphinidae; genus Stenella; species Stenella coeruleoalba. The sequence goes on along the minus strand of NC_137169.1, from coordinate 103,897,377 downwards.
GAAGACATTGGAAGTCCTGAGACAGTATTTCTCAAAGGTGGGCCACAAACCACCTACATTTGAATCACCTGCAGAGCTTGTTAAACTACAGATTCTTGAGTCCCTGACCAGATCTACAGAATTAAAATCTTGCAGGAACCTTTGTGAGGTCTTCACTAGGTTATTCTTTTGAACACCAGAGTTCGGGAACTACAAAGAATCGAAGTCCTTAAAATTGAAAATCAACAGAATTTCAAGTCCAAAGAGAATAGATGAATGAGAATCAGAGGATCTTTTTTCCTTTAAAATAATATTACTTACTAGCAATGCTAGAATCTACCATTTTGGTACATGTACTACGAGTTAGATGCAGTCCTAAATAATTTAACCACATGTCAGGGAAAAACTGTTTCTAGGAAAGTGTTTTGCAAGCAGCATGACCACGCCCACTTCCATCCCTCCCATGGAAGATGAGTGGACCCTAAGAAGAGTCCTTAGCTTGCAGCATACCATGGGTATGGAGCTGCCTATTAGAAACTGAGATGGTATGGCAGTACTCTGTATAAGAAAAGGATGGAGAGGAAACCTGGAACAGTCCAGGGTAAGGCTGGAGCCTTGGCTGAGAGTGGGAGCCAGGGAGAAGGGAAGAGGTAGATGCTGGCCCCGAGGAGGAATGGAGAGAGAGGAAAGAGGAAGTGACAGAGGCCCAGAGGGGACTCTTGGGAACTGACTGAGATGTTTAAACAGGATTTTATGAAGCTTTGTCAGACAGTCTCTTTCCCACCACCTCCCCTATCAAGTCTTTACGGATATTATCTATTGGATCTGTTTTGGGGCAGTGCTGTGATGTGCCCGGTTCTGCTGTGAGGGGGCAGAGACTAAGAACAGAGGCTACCCAGTCACCTCCAGTTTTTTTTTTTTGTTTTGTTTTGTTTTGTTTTTGTGGTACGCGGGCCTCTCACTGTTGTGGCCTCTCCCGTTGCGGAGCACAGGCTCCGGACGTGCAGGCTCAGCGGCCATGGCTCACGGGCCCAGCCGCTCCGCGGCATGTGGGATCTTCCCAGACCGGGGCATGAACCCGTGTCCCCTGCATCGGCGGGCAGACTCTCAACCACTGCACCACCAGGGAAGCCCTCCAGTTTGCAACCTCATCAACTCATTCAAGCTAACAGCAATGTCACAGAGGTTGTCTACTTTGCCACCCAAGACTGTCCTGCTCGCCTCAGTCTCCCACGTGAACCCCTTCTGGCTTTTACAGAATCTGTGTGGTAATTTATCGTCTCGGTGTTTTCCAGGCAGAGAATCTGGAATTAGATTCACCCACAGCAGCTGCGGATTTATCACAGGATCTATTAGAGTCTCGTCCAAATGTTGATGTTCCTGACATGAAGCCTTTTAATTCAAAATTGGCTCAGCTGGAAAATTAGGTTAAGGGTTTTTACAGCCACAGTACAAGGCAGAAATTTTACTCTTTTTTATAAACCCAAGGCGCTAGTGGTACAAACCACAATTCAAAGAAGTTTCAACTCTGGACCAGACAGTGTTACACTGTACCTGGAGAAAGGCTAAAAGGTGGGAGGCAAGTTCAGTATTTTTACCCGGAGAGTCACCACTGGGGCCTCAAGAATGGCTGCTGGGAGCTATAAAGAAACTACAGATGTGTGGGAGCCTCAGCAAAGCTCAGGTGAGAAAAGGGGGCAACCCCCCCACTACCACCGCAAAGAGGGAGCATGGGCATTTGCTTCTCCACTCTGCCCTCAGAGCCGGGATCATTGCTGCTGATTAACTGCCTGCCAGATCAAACTTTCCGTCATTAGGTGGTCTGGGTACCTGTCAGAGCCCCTGACCTATATACAGTGCTGTGTAAAAGTTTCAGAGCCCTCACCTTGTGCCGGAGCCCTGCCAGGAGGGGCTGAGTGGTAGTGGCTGCTGCTGCGAGGAGCAGTTAACTGTGGTGGAGTGTGGCAGTACTCAAGTTTCTATTTGTCGTCAAAAAGTCAGGCCTCTGATGTGAGGATGAGCTCGGAAGTGAGACAGACGCTAGGGTGGAAGCCGTCTTCACCTGGCCAGTGAGCCCCACCCCCCCACCTTTGTGGCGTGCCGCCAGACTCCGGGCAGTCAGCAGCTCGGGGGAGGGGAGCCTCGGCAAAGCAGTCTTCCTGTGTTTAGTGCTTGAAGAGAAACACAAACAAACTGGAACACATTCGGGAAGAACATCAGACCTCATGATGGGAGAGGCAGAGGTGGCTGGAGAAGAGAAGTCTTGATTGAAATTTCAGGACAAATAGGTGGTCAGGGGTAAAGGATGAGACAAATTATTTCAGATATCAATGATGTAAAAAAGACAGCGTGACTTGTCCTGGGGCTTCAAGGAGGAAGTCAGCATTCGGGAAATGGAAGCCACAGAGAGGTAGATTCTTGGGAAAATTAAAAATAATAATAACGCCATTCCCTGTCTCTAGAACTACCTTGATACCCCTCAACACATGTGCCAAATGGGGAGCAGCTTGAAGCATTAGATGGGGATTTTCCTTAAAAGACCTTTAAAGTCCCTCAAATCTATAATCCTAGACTCAGGTCTAGTCTTCAAATGTTTTCTACCTTTTATGTGAAACTGTCTAAGCGTCACTCTAGTCATTTGATCAATTAAGATAGTAAAACTCTTTTCACTGGAATATTGAGAGAATGTAAAATCTTTCAGAATGACAATGTCTAAATGCAAAATATGTGTTTTTCATTTAATTATATTAAGGGACAAGTTAGGCAACTTATGCAAACTAAAAGAATTGGGTAGTATGGACATCTAGAAGTATTTACCACAATTCTACAGCCAAGGAAGATTCAAGTTCCTGATTCTTTCTCCCTTGAATTTTTTTTTGCATCTGGATTTGTTTATGCTGGGATAGATGCCCACTTCCTAACCCACAGTTCTTCATGGTAACAAGCCCATCACATCCACACGGGACAAACGACTTCATCCCAACCTAGACAGACTAATGAGTCAGAGGTTCTTTTCACACACGGTTGAGTCTACCAGAAGCTACCATCCTCTACAGAATACACATAGTCAAGCTGTATCTTTATTTATTGAAGCATTAAGATGAAAATGTTGACTCTAGGGAGAATCACTCATTATCCAGAAGTATCCACACTTGCCAGATATCTGGATTTGGTGGATAAACATCTGAGTGGTTCCACTGAATTTTTCTTTTTCATTTGGATGTTTTAGTACCATATAGACCCAGCTTCAGTCAAAACTTGGAGAAAAAAACTTGGCAGAAAAAAACCAGAATGACTTAATGCTAGCATAACAGTCTAAAAAAATGAGTATTTTTCACTTATGTTTGTCATGACGTGAGAAGACACTGGGGAAAAAAAATTTTCTAAGTAAGTCAGTGAGTAATGACCAGACAACAGAAAATAGTGAACTAAATTCTTATACCTCTTGCACAATTCAGGCAAATGATTGATAAGTTAGGAAGCCAAAAAACGGTTCAAAGTAAGATGAATTGTAAATAATTTTGGTGGGTATTTGAAATCCTCAATGCACAAAGATTAGCAGAAAACCATAAACTACAATGTGAGGCATGAAAAAGTGTATGGAAGAAACCACTTATAATATTTTGAAGGCTAATGAAGAATGGAAAAGAATCCCAGGAATTTTTCTAAAAATAAATACTATTAAACCAAGCTAGGAAAGGCGGAAAGGGATTTTGAACATTATTCATTAGAACATGGCTCTTCAACTGTTGAGGATGGATAAGCCCCACCCCTCTTCAGGCCCCTTAGAGGCTCCTAGAAAGGGAGAGGGCATAAGTGCATGCACCGTGAATGCATCTTGGGGCGAATGAGAAGATGGGAACCTTAAGTGCTGGTTTCTCCCATATCCTGCCCTGCCAATGGCACATTTAAATTCTCTGGGCCAGTTTCTTCATCCATAAAATGGGGGTATTGGATAATATTATTTTAATAATACCATCCAACTACAAGATGTTAAAATCCATAAGAACTGAGCAACTGTTAGATAAAGAAGCAGCATTTAGAATTTTTAACTGCATTTGCGAAGTGATGTTTCTGACTAAAAGGCAAAGGCAGCCTTGGATCTGAGTGTGAGAACAGGCATTTAGCTGTGAGGTAATAGGTAAAAGACATGGGAGAAAGTATTAGACCCAGTGTTCTTTAAAAAAGATTAATAGAACATGCAAATGGTACCAGACTAGAAGAAGGAGACCCCAGTGTGGGCAGGCACTGAACACATGAATGATATTAAGAGATTATCGAAATACGGGTAGAAAAAAGTAAAATGGGATTCAACTTTGAAAAATGCAAAGTAATGCATTTGGGAGCAAGCAACCAGAAACACATGAGTTTGCAATGTTTTGTGGCGACCAGATTAACTCGAGACAGAATCATCGTGCTAGTGAATAGAAGATGGGTGATCTCTCTACCCCAAGAGGAGGCCACACTTGGAATTCTGAGTTCAGGTCTCTCTCTTTGAAAGTAAAGGATGAGAAAGAAAAATGAAGAGGTCAGGAAAGTGCAAAACTAATAATTAGGGAATTAAAGGCGGTTGATTTAAAATGAAGATTTAAAAATTTCACAGAATGGGCTGGCTGGTATCGGGCTCTGATAGGAAAATAAAGCCTGGTGGATCTCAGTTTATAAACTTTCATGGAATCAGGGAATATTAGAGAAGGAGGGGGGTCTTAGAAACCTACTCCATCCCTCCCATGTTTTACAAATGAAGCCAACTCAGATAGTTCAAAAAAGGGTGTAGTTGATTAACGTGATTGCTCAAGCAATAGAAGTAAATTTGAAAACTCAGGAGCTCTTGGTTATTGGGCCCTTAACCTGGCCATTTCTGAATGTGGTGTCACTTTTGATATCTTCTTATCTTTGAGCATAAATTCATTCATTGTTCTGGTGCCTTTCCCCCAGGTCCCTCTCCCTGGTCTTCCTTTCTGTAATGAGTACCCTCCCCTGGCCCATGTTTCTACCTATAATACGTACTTCTTCTTCCCTCACAGAGGAGATCTGGAGTCACCCCCACCTCCAGAAACCTCTCTCCTTCAAACAGAATTAGTTTTCTCTCCTGTCTGTTCTCTTGAGCCTTTTATTTCTAAATTTCCACTAAGGCAGTGATTATACCGTATTGCAAGCCCCTGTGCTCAGCTCCTGTGGTCATATCCCTACATTGGATGGAAGGGAGGGTGTCTTAGTCATCTTGGTGTCTCCGTTGCTTATCGCAAGGCCTGAGATAAGCAAACATCTTTTCCATGAATGTTAAATGAAAAAGTGGTTTGTTTCCTCTCCACCTCTCACTTCCTAAGTTTCTTTCTGTTTCTAGGCAGAGCTGTTTGGGGAGGTGATGCGTGTGGTCTTTCCACACTGTTAGTATTGATGTTAAAATGCCTCACTCGCTCCCCTCAGAAACCTGATGCTTTATCAGCAGATGTCCTTTCCAGAAATCAGATCTACCCAGCCCATCAGAACGTAACCACTCTCCCACAGGCACAACTGATTGGCCAATTCTGTCATTTAGTCTTTAATCAAATGTGTTTTGTGTAACACTGTATTTCACCATATCTCTCCACTAAAGGAGGGTTCCATGGTGAAATAAATGGGAAATATTTAGTTAAACAAAAGTAACTTGCATTCTCTTACTGTCCTTTGTCTCATGAATCTCAAGGCTGGGGATCGAGCAATTTGATTTCAGAACTCTTTTCTCAGGAGGCATCTTCAGGGAGTCATGTTTTGTGGAAAATTCTTTGAGATATGTTGAGCTTCTAGACCAGGCGATCATGCCACCCCTTCTTGTAGTGATGTAAATAGCCAGTGCTTACTGTGTGTCAGACACTGTTGCAATGTTTTATATGTATTAACTCACTTAATTCTCACAACCCCATAAGGTACAATTATTATTCCCATTTTACAAATGAGAAAAAAATTTGAGATACGGAGGTTAAGAAATTTGCCCACCATCAAACATCTAAGTGGCAGAAGCAGAATTCAATCCCAGACCTGACTCCAGTGTCCTGTACATGCAGCTAAAACCCCACTGCCTGTAATTGTAATCCCATGTTGACTTCTGGGTGCTACAGAATGAGTCCAAGTTCTTACAGCATGCAAACCATTTAACTGTTTGAAAACAACTAACATTCTTTCTGAGGCCTCTCTTCTCTGAATCTTCCAATTCTTCAACCATTCTTCAAATGACGAGGTCTAAAAGTCTTTTACCTTCTTGATGATTGGCCTCTGGACCACCTCTGTGATTCTGTGTCATCATTCAGTTTATGCCTCAGAACAGCCAGCCTGATGTGGTTCCACCACCACCAGGAACAGCGAACTATCGTCTCTCTCTAGAAACACATTTGATTTGGGGAGTTTTATTTGTGTGTTTATTTGGGGTATCCATACTGTGCCAGTGGCCCATGTTTAGCTAAATAATAACTAAACTTCTGCAAAGCATGAGTTTGGGGAATATTTCATGAGATCCTTTTATAAGTGGCAGAAACAATTAATAAGAAAAGACTACCCTCAACTAAAACTGTCTCCACTTAGGCAAGTCTGCAAGTATCACATCGGCCTCACACGGGGCTTTTCCTAAACCTCACATTTTCACAGTTAGGACCCTTCATTGACCAACTGGAAGCTGCAGCCAGCTTTTCAGGAGGGAATCATGAGGAGGTTCCAGTGACAGCATAGGAAGTGTGCCTTAGTAAGAGGAACTTCTTTTAGTAATGTTTCCATTGACTTAATATTAAATGCAGTGTGGGAAAGAAGAGGAGAGAAGGGAAGAAGGGATTTTTTAAGTTATGAATTAAATTATACAGATACAGAGAGATTTGTTCACAGCCAAATGGACACTTGGTAATGTAGCTCTCTCATTCCCTTAGAATTGCTTAGTTCAGAAGAGCAGACCATGAGGGGGTCCATCACCTGGATGGAGTGTTCAGGCCTCACTTGAATGGGAATTTCCTCACTTGACAGATGGGGATTGAGTGTCTGTTAGCTAACATTTTTCCTCTAATTACTAATTATACCAGAGAAAGGGGCTTTATGACCAGAGTCCTGGAAATGTGAAATTTGATCAGTAGAGATTTGCAGTAAAGATGGAAGATTGACATGTGACGTCAGACAGCTGGCAAGGAGGCCCATCAGGCCAGGAGGTCAGCAGCTGCTCACAGCGGATTTGATAGGGTTGGGGGAGAACCCAGGAAGGGGGGATCAGAAAAAGATCTGGGAGAGGAGAGATAAGGAGAACCATGTTAACAATTTTGCTTCCCTCTCCTCCTCTTTCTGTCATTTCAGATAAGAACATATTAATCTTCTGAGAGCAAGGCTGTAGCCAACAGGTGGCAAGGCCCATTCCTGCACAGAAGGCAGCTGCTGGGAGCGAGAAAGGATGCCAGGAAAAGAGCTTCAGGTGGGAATCGCACAGAGCAATTAACCCTCACCCTGAAACACGCCCCACTCCACTTGCACCACTCACGAAGGAGACCACAACCCCGAAGGTCATACACTCAGGACATTCCCTAGAGCAGTGATGCTCAAAGGATCATCCAGGAACCAGCTTCATTGGAATCCCCTGACCTTCTGGTTAACAATGCAGATGCCTGCACCCCATTCATATACAGAGAATCTGAATCTCTGTAGGTGGGAGAGTCCACCTCCCCAGTCACTTTCTCTCACATCATCCCATGTATTGTCTTCTTTGCACATAAATGATGATCTGAAGTGGTATCATCCATTTATTTGTTTCCTGTCTTCCCCATGATAGGAGATGTTCCAAAGAAGCAGGGTCTCCCTGCTCAGAGCAGTAACCTAGCACATAGCAGGGGCTTCATAAATGTTTATTGGGTGAGTGAATAGGTGAATTGAAGGGAGATGGGGAGAAAGAAAGGAGGTTTAGAATGCCTGCCCTGGTGAAGAAGCCAAACTGAGCCTAGCTCCTATGCTCTGAGATCCTCAGGCAGTATGAGTGAGGGTGGCAGCCAAGGGACAGGGAGGTTGCTCCCCACTGGGGTTAAAACAACAATGGAACAATGACTGAGGCTCTTACACGAGCAATGGGCCCTACTGAGCTTTACACACAACAGCCTCGTGCAGGGAAACACCTCCCCACAGCTAAGCACATGTTCCCCACCAGCCCCAAGACAGAGTGTGGACCGCCCCTTTGCACCTTTATTTCAGAAGAGCCCTCAATGCACACCTGTCATTATTCTTAAATTGTCCCTACGACATCGATAGGAGGATAGCATTGCCACCCTTAATTTGTGAGGCACAGAAATAAATGCCCTAAAAGTAATGACAAGGTGCCGTAGGTCACAAAACAGTCAGAAAGGGGAAAAAGAAAGAAAGAAACTGAAAACCTGATTTCCCTGCCTCATAAACCAACGGTATGTCTCAATCCAGCTGCTTCCTACATTTTCTCTGATGCTTATTCTTGAAGCCACTGTGGTTTTTGCAGTAGGTAGGAAGGGGAGACATTAGCACTACACCATGTTGAGTAATGCACATTGTACTTAATCTACTTGTGACCCTTTTATTCCCACTTTTATACAATAAAGTTAATATTGATAATACTGTCTACGAAGATGACTAGAGTACTCCCCAATATAGCATATTAAATGTAACACCTTTTTTATATATGCTTTCTTAGAACCATGTTCTATTAAATCAGTCTTTAAAATCCCCACTCCTGTATAATAACCATAGTCTTCTTTTGGTTTGAGAATCTTACATATATTGTGAAGTTAGAGAATCACAGCTCTGAAAAATCATGTAATCTAAGTCCTCTCCTCCTTATCACGTCTTAAATAAGGAAGCAGAAGCCCAGGGATTTCACATGGCATGGGGTGCAATATGGGCAGCATTCCCATTTCTTGCATGCTAGACTTTTCGTGGGAACCCCAGTGCTTAGCATAGCTTTGAGTACCATGGCAGGGTCCAGCTGGCATTACCTGATATTTGCTCTTTTCACTATTGACTGATGAGACACAAAATCCCTATGACACTGAGGCTTTGGATGGCCTTAATAACATCTGCATGTTCTTTTGCCACTACACCGATGTGCCTTTGATCCTCAGGGAAGCTACACACACACAGAGGCAATGAGTGTCATGGCAGCTGTAAGCTCATGAGGGCTATATGGGGACTTTCACTGGGTAGAGTGTTTAGAGCTAACTGAACAGCTAAGAGTGCTTCTAGAAAGCTGTGTAAGAAAGGCCTCCCACTGTAATGGTGGGAGAAGGAGGTCCCAGCCTCGCTCCTGGGAGGGAGGTGCTCACCCCTTCGGCACTGCACTGGGTCTCCCACAGCAGCTCTGAGAGCCATCATTGCCACAAGCTGTGTCAGTCCCAGCGTCAGTGTGAGCCAGGAGAGGATGAAGAAGCCGGCTGTGAGCAGTCTTCACTCACTTGCCAAGGGAAAAAAGATTAACAAGCATTTCCTGACACGGGGCAGAGAAGCCTTCCGAAGTTCCAAAGACTCACGTGGCATCATTTTTCTGGTGGGGCTGGAGTGCTTTGGCCTTCATGGAGGAGTTGGACTCCCAAGTCTTCTGTGTTTTATGTATATGCTGTCAATATATTTCTGAGAGGTAAGCGGAATCAAAGACTATCATCCCTTTTCAGGGATAGAGCAGGAGTGTGTCTTTCCCCCTTCTCCATGCAGGGAATTCCTCATCCCTCAAAATTCAGCTAACTGGTAATACCTCTTGGACATCTTGTCAGACTCCCCTACTTAGTCTCCCAGAAGCAGGGAGTCTCCTTCCTTTGTGCTCCTGCAGTACCCTGCATACACCTCGGTGACAGTCCTGGACCGTGGGGCTCTAATTATTGACATTGAAGTCAACTTCCACAGTAGACTGTGCTCTCCTCTCCAGAGCAGGGGGCAGGATTTCTTTATCTTTGTAGACCCTTCCCCTCCCCACCTACCTACACTCTAACCCACCCCAAGTCCAGTTTTAAAGATTGGCACGTCAAAGATACTAAAAGAACAGAAAAGAGAAAACACAAGGAGGAAAGTTAAGTGGCTTACCCAAAGTCACACAGCAATTCAGCATCAGAGTTATGACATTTAGCGCAGTACTCAATTCTAAACTAGGCTGTCATCATGCTTATTTGATTGTCCACAAAGAGTGATGCATATTTTTAAGAATAATTTTACTGCTAGAGAAATGAAGAACATGCAACCCAGGCCAGTTAATTCTTAAGTATGATTAGACAGTGGCTTACAGGCTCCATCTATGTCTTATATCAGGATCATTTTCAGGTCTAATGGAAATTACATGGTGGCTTTAGCTTCACAGGGAAGGAACTCCAAGCTAATCAGCCTTGGGAATGCCACCATCTGAGATGCCAAGGCAAAAACAAAAGAATGCAATCGATTAAGAGTCTCCCTTCAGGAACGTTCCAAGGCTACAGGCTGCTGACATGAGATTGGACTGGAATGCTAGCCACAGGCTTAGTTGCTTTGCAAAAGGCCACAGCTGTTGCTGTGGGGAAAAGCAGGGTAAAATCCTGTTTTCTTACTTTCAGCTTTCTGCTGACCTTGTTAGAGATTGTTTCTGAGCTGCCTGGTGCCCATGCCTATCCCAAATGGTCCCTTCTCTAGTGCCCTGTGTCTTGTCTTTGCTTCTCATTATATTCCCAGCCCTTAACAAAGTGCCTGGAATATGGTCATTGCTCAAGAAATACCTGTTTGACTAATTAACTAAAGCACCAAAGCTAGAGCATTAATAGGCAGTGGTAGTTCTCTGGGACACGAGAGAGATGCCCCTTCACTTTTTCAACCAAGCTTTCCTTTGGCCCTTTCGCTAGAATATAGGAACGTGAAGAAAAGAGAAGTAGCGTGAAAAACATTCTAATTTTGTCCAGCCTGTGACTATGTCTACTCAAATTTTCCCATTCATATTCCATGACCAAATCAGCTGTTTGGGGCCTGTTTCCTTGTTGCTGTTTTTTCTTCTATAATGACAACCAATTTCTGAGTAATTGATGACTCGCCATACCTCTGCAACCTCTTCTGGCCTTTGAAGTGGCTAAAATGACCTAACGCCTAGCAGAAGAGTGGCACGAATAGGCTTTACGAGAAGCTGGGCCCGTGGGGTAAGATCTAGAGGGTTATTGGCTTAAGTGGTCTTAGGCAGTGCCTGTGATTGGAAAATGAAAGGAAACAGAATCCCCTCAGAATCAAGAATAGCTAGGCCTGGCCTTAAAATAAATAGACTAAGGAAGCATGGGAGGCAATGGCTTAATCCGCAAACCTGTTCTCCTCTTTTATTTCACTTATGTTCCCAAACATTTGTCTCTGCCTCCCCTCTGTAGCCTTAGACCCTAACATGTTTTTAAGACGTTAAGCAATGTAGATTTGTCCACTTTTTTTTTATCTTTAGAGAAGAAATGTGCTTTTTGTATGTATTTCATAAATTTTGGCAATGAAAAAGGCCAGGGAGTTAACCCCCTGACTGACCACCGTCAGTCCTTCTTATTAGTGTCTACAAATTAGACCCTCTCCTAGTGACCACTTACTTTCCAAAGTCAAAGCCTTAGGGTTGCCCATGCTTTTTTGTGAACACTTGAGTGACTACAGCCAAGGGGTTACTTTATTCCTAGGAATATGTTTAGGTTCTTTCCATGTTCCATAGATTGTTTTCTCTTGGTTTGTGAACTTTGGATCATTTGAAACTTATATGCTTCAGACCATTTACACTTAACTCATAGGTCACTCCATAAGGTCCAGTTGATGTCCACCAAGCATTTTAGGGAGAGTGATTTGCCTTTTGCCCAGGGTATGCCCACCAGAATACCGGAAGGTTTGAAACACAAAGCACAAACAAAACTTTTGCAGGAGAGAGCAAAATTTCTCTCCTGCTTTGCCTACTCTCTTCCCCTCCTCCACACTTGCAGCAGTAACTTAGAGTCATGAGTTATTTTGTGCCATCTACTTCCAAGCTAAAATATGGGTGTGAGGGCTTTCCTGGTGGCGCAGTGGTTGAGAGTCTGCCTGCCGATGCAAGGGAGACGGGTTCGTGCCCCGGTCCGGGAAGATCCCACATGCCGCAGAGTGGCTGGGCCTGTGAGCCATGGCCGCTGAGCCTGCGCGTCCAGAGCCTGTGCTCTGCAACGGGAGAGGCCACAACAGTGAGAGACCCGCGTACCGCAAAAAAAATAATAATAAAATAAAATAAAATATGGGTGTGATATTTTAGCCTTGAAGCCGCCATTCAGAACCCAGTGCGAAGACTCAGCTATAGGTGGTGTGTATCTACCAGGTGTTCTGAGACATGCATCTGCTCCTTGCCTTGGGCCAGTGTCTTTCAGAGTGAGGAAAAAAACAGCCCAGGGGAGTGAAGTTGAAATTGATTGAAGTAAATTACTCCTAAAGCCTTGATTCTCCCCTCCTTTGAAGGCAGTGGTAAATTTGGTTTCCTTAATCCAGGTGGTCCTCATATGTCCTAAATTAAACATAGTGAGAATGGGTTTTTCGCAACAACTCTACTCTGACTAATCTGCCTGGGTTGCAGTCCCTGTGTTGTGTTTCACCCAGTGGAATCGACAGGGGCAAGCAAGCCTGCAATGTTGAAGTACAATTTCTTTCTCCTTGTTGGAAATAGGCCAAGATTGTGAATGTTAATCACCCAATTCTTGTAAAAGGTACCAGGGAGCCTTTACTAAGCACAAATGGCCGGAGCCTCCGCTTTACACTTCATCTGTGAGGCTTTGTCAGAGGGAGGTGGAAGTTCGAAACGAATATTTATACAGTACCCCAAGCTAGAAGTAGAAAGTCAGAGCCCTGCAGTTGTTGATCTCAGAGACTTGAAACTTGATGAAAGACAGGATTTGAGTAATGGTTTTCCATTGCTTTTGAGGTCAAGTCTAAAAATCAAACATTTCAGAGAGCAAATGCCTGCCTTTAAATGTCTTCCCTGCCTAACTCCATCCTCTTTGCTCTCATGCTGCTGCTACCCCAGGATTTGGAGTTCCCATCTGGGCTTCTGTCTTGGGAGTACAGTCTTTCTTGTCCTTCCACCTCCTGCCTACCTTGAACACATTGATGGCAACATGAGCCTAGGACTTCTAACTTCTTAGGTTACTTTATAGTAGGTGGGAAAATTATAGGGGTACAACCTCTACAGACAAACAGAATGAGTATAGATTGTAACTCTGTTCTGCTTAGTTGTGTTTCTCTAACAAGTAGCTTAAGCTTGTGAAGTTATATTTCATTGTCTACAAAATGTATCTAAGCCATACGTCATATAATTATTATGAGGATCAATTGACAAAAAGTTAATGATGGACTTTGTAAATTATAAAGTATTGTATGAATGTAACCTATGTATTATTATTGTAGCAATTTATTACTATTATTTATTATGCAGAGGGATTCTTGGAGGGTATATTTTTAAGGAGTATATCCCTTTTCTCCAAGTTTCTATTGTTATTATGTCCAAGAAAAGATTAGGAACCATTACAGTTCCTGCAGCATTCAGAAGAACCAGGTGAATGTAAAATATTTTGTATTGTTGGTGAAGTGATGGTGAAAACATTATTTACGCATTATGATAAAAATATTAAATGTTTTTTATTTACAAGGAAAAGGTGACCCCAAATTACAAATTTTTAAAGTGGCAGAAATCTTTTAACAACAAAGAATAATCAAAGTCATCAAATATATTCTTTATGCACCAGAGTGTTATCCTACTCTATAGAGTTTTAAATAGGAATTCAGAAGATTAGGTACTATTAATGTTTAAAAAAGAAGTGTATTACACCCTAAGGATTTTTTCCTTTTTAACTGAAGCTTTATTGAGGTATAATTGATGTACAAAAAACCCTGTACATATTTAATATATACAGTTTGATGAGTTTGGACATAGGCATACAGCTTTGGAAAGTAAATGGTCACTAGATGAGATTTAAATTTGGTTTTTCAATAAAAAGACAATAGCAGTCACTAATGGTGATTAGTCATAAGGTTAGTCCTGGGCTCCTTGTCGCTAATATTTATGACATCTGCACAGAAGGTTCATTTCTTCTCTAAAGATGAAGTGGACAAGTCCATAGTGATTTTTATCTCCATCAACAGTAGTTTTTGAGAAATCCCTTAGAAAATATCTACTTTCCTCTGTAAGTATTTTGCTCCCTTATTTAGTAATTTCTTCTTTTTTTTATGAATCCCCTAACTTGAAATGTTCTTGCAGGTCACTTTGCAGTGTGTTTTCACCAAGCCTACAAAAATGACATTCGCTAATTTTGTTTTGGCCTTGCCTACATTCACCTGTGCCACACCCTTCTGCTGCTGCTACTACTACTACTACTAGGAATTTCTGCTTCTCTGTCCAGTTTTTTATTTTAATTGCAAATCTAATAAAAGTGAGCATCTATTTACAAAACATTCCCTATAATTATAGATTCATAGTAAAGCAAATCCAGGAAGAGCTAGAAAGTAGTGTAGAAAGCTTTGAGCATTGAGATGAAGCATAGGAGACATTACTGTTACATTTCCTCTTCACTATAGACTGAATAAAGGTCTAAAGATTTCAGCTGTTTCCTGAATATCATTAGACTTGGTCTGATTTCTGCATCAACATGAGCCTTTAGATTCCTTGTCATTTAAGTCAGTGTTAAATGTATAGGAGTTTGGCCATAAAGAAGGAGTTTGGCCCTTTATATTTCAAAATAATTTTTCTACCAAAGTTGGGGAGTGCATCAGGGCCTATTTTCCCAAGCACAAAATTCTCAGCAATCATTAACTAAGGGAAATGAGCATTCAGGAAATGTTTCTTCTTTTTATAAAATTATCTGAAATAAAGATACCAAAATTATTTTCATAAATATCTCTTTTTTTTATTCAGTCAACAAATACGTACATTAAAAGTTAGATGATGATGGGTCCTATGAAGACAGAGCAGAGTAGAGAGGGAGAGATAGAGATAGAGAGAGAGGGAGAGAAGAGAGAGAGAGGAACAATTTTAGACACAGAGTACAGGCAAGGTCTCTCTTCTAAGGAGACAACTGAAAAATAAAGACCTGAAAGACAAGAGAGAAAGAGTTATGAAGATAATCAGCAAAAGAGCATTAAAGGGAGATGAAATGGCTCCTGCAAAGGCCCTTCAGCAAGAGGGTTTGTGGCATGTTGTAGGAACAGAGAGAGCCCATGCGAAGGGAACAGAACAGGCAAGGGGAGCCTGGGAGACAGGGCATCAGAAGAGGTATCAAGGAGCCAGATCGCATCACACCTTTAGGTTGTGGTAGAGATTTTGGATCTTCTCTGAGTGAGATGAGATGCTAGTTAAGGATTTGCCAGGCCATGGGGGGAGATGGACTGACGAGTTTTAAAAGTACCACTTTGGTTATAGAACTGATCATTAGGGACAAGGATGGAAGCAAGGTAAGCTGCAGAAGACAACCTCACTAGTCCAAGGGATAGAAGATGATGGCTTGGACCAGAGGAGATGCTGTGGAGGTGCTGAGGTGGTGTTGGATTCCAGGTATATTTGAAGGAAGAACCTTCAGGAAATTGCTTTGAATTGGATGTGATATGATTGAGAGAGAGGAGATAAGCATGACTCCACGGTTTTTCCCTGAGAAACAGGAACAACATTTATGAGATGAGGAAGAATATAGAAGGAGCAAGGTTGGAAGGCAGTTTAAGAGTTCTGTTTTGAGCCAGTCAAGTTCAAAACGTGATGGACATCCAAATAGAGAAGTCTATAGTTCAGGGAAGAGTCTGAGTTAAAGTTACAAGTTTGGGAGTCATCAGCATAGAAATGACTTTTGAAGCTAAGACACTTCAAGCTAAGACAGGATGATATTTTACTTAAGAGTTGAGTGTAGTCAGAAAAGACATCGAAGAGAATTCCCTGGCAGTCCAGTGGCTAGGACTTGGTGCTTTCACTTCCTTGGACCCAGGTTTGATCCCTGGTTGGGGAACTAAGATCCCACAAGCCGTGTAGCACAGCCAAAAAAAAAGACAAGACATCTAAGGACTGAGCCCTGGAAACCATAACATAAAAAGAGGTAGCAAAAATCAGGAGAAACAGGCAAAAATACAGAAAAGAAGTACTAGACAGCGAACAGAATAACCAGACCAGAAAAAAATTGTACCAGAAGCCAAGAGAATTCTTTCAAAAGTAATCATGTCAGATTTACTGATAAGCGAGAAAGATGAGGATTGAGAAGAGCCCACTTGTTTTGGCAAGGTGAGGTCATAGCTGAACTTGGAAGAGGCTGTTTTGGTAGAGTGATGGGGTTGAAAGCCCAACTAGAGTTGGTTGAGAGGAGTCCAAGAGGATAATAAATGGACGCAGTGAATAAGGACAACTCTTTTGAGGAGTTTTCCTGTAAAGGAGCAGAGCTGGAAGGCAGTGTGAGGCCAAGGCAGGGTTTTGTTTTGTTTTCAACAATGGAGTACAGTATTTAGCTTGTTTGTGATGTGAATAGTTTAGTAGAAAGGAAAAAGTAGATGATACAGAAACACAAAGGATTTCAGGAGAGGTGCTACATTAGTTTGCCAGGGCTGCCATAACAAAGTATCACAGACTGGGTGGTTGACAACAGAAATTTATTGTCTCAGTTCTGGAGGCTAGAAGTCTGAAATCAAGGTGTCCGTAAGATTTGTTTCTGCTGAAGACCTCTCTTCTTGGCTTGTAGAGGCTGTTTTCTATTGTCTTCACATGATCTTCCCTTTGTTCCTGTCTGTGTCCTAATCTTCTAAGGACACCAGTCTTATTGGATTGGGTTCCACCCATATGACATCACTTAACCTTAATTACCTCTTTAAAGACCTTATGTCCAAATACAGTCATATTCTGAGGTACTGGGGGTTAGGACTTCAACATCTGAACTTTGGAGGGACACAATTCAGCCCATAACAGATGCCCTTGGGTAGATGAGAGGGGATGGGCTGAAGTGCATATATAGAAGGTTTTAGCATATCCATAAAAAGAGGCTGGAAGGAAGAAAGCATGGGAACAGATATACAGAGTTTCCTTGGTTTAGTGTTTTCTTCATGAAATAAGAAGCCAGGTAATGGCCAAGAGGAAAGTTAGAGGAGATGTTGGAGGTTTAAGAAGAATGGAAAAGAGGTAAAGCAGTCATCTAGGAGAGTGGTGGAGTGACTGGCAAAGGGAAATAGAGTAGACTTGGGGGGCAGCACCAGGACCCACCTGAACTAAGTTGCCATGGCTTAAATGTGAGCTCCATCCATGAGACTGAGAGCTTTTTTCTCCTGTTATGTTCAGCTTCCTGGGAATGATATGGAGTAGAGATTTTAGCTTAATTAATGTTGCGGTTTTGCTAGATGAGTATGGTGATGGGAGAGAGGAATGAAAGGGCTGAGTTTGTGTACAAGGTCGTGATTATGATGATGAGCTATGGAATCAAAGTTGGGAGGAAAAAGAGGAGATAAGGAAGGATGACTGATAGTGTAAATAGAGTAAGATCCATAGGTTTGTAGCTTTCTGTGGAGTTGGGGAACTATTGGAGACAGGAGACTAGATAGAGCGAGTTTAAAGGGTAGGAAATGCTAGTCATGGAGAGGAACGCTTGAAATGAGATCTAGAGTAGCTGCAGTTCTTGGTCATGACTAAACTGGGGTAGAACTCCAGAATGAGAGTAGAACTAAGAATGAGTGGTTTAGTAAGAGTAGGAGGAGCCAAAGAACAGATCCTTCAGGGCGTTCATCACCCCCAGGGATTTGAAAACGTCATGAATATATTACAGGAATTGTTTTACAGAGTGGGGTATCAGCAAGGTGCTGAAATATTCAAGGGATACAGGGGAGAGGCCTAGAGGTCTGTAGCTGACTGCAGCAAGAAAGAGCAGTAGACTGTAGAGCCTGAGAGCATGACAATAATCTGGGCAGGGAAGAGGGTAGAGGGGGGCAGGAGAATAGTCTGGAGGAGACAATGAAGGCCAGTGAATGAAGAGTAAGGGGAACACCTCAAGCACTCCAAGTACAGGAAGGAAACAGGCACTGCCTGAGAGGGCTATAGAGAGAGTGCCCTCAGGGAAGAGCCAGGTTTGGATTAAGATTAGAGCAGGAAAGAGTTGAGGATTGGAGGTTTTTGCTGAAGACAGTGAGTTCCGGGTGAATGTGTCAGGGGTTGAAGAAATCTGTGCAAATGGGTCAGTTTAGGGGAAGAGAGTCTGGTGACAAGGAATGACCTGGAAGTCTTGGACACCCCATCTGACTGAGATACTGGGGTATGGGGAGGGAAGAAAGAAATCCTGACAGTCTCTAATACCAAGGTCAGGGATGCTGTGTTTGGGGTGGAGTGTGGGTCCAGCTGTTCAGGGCCTAGAGAACCATGGTGGAGGAGGTGGGCGGGGACAGGGAATGTTTATCCGAATCCTTAGGGAATCAGATAAACACACTAACAGTGAGCGTAGGTAACAGCTCCAAAGAGTGTCGGCTAAGTATGCGTATAGGTGTGACCGTATGGTGGTGAGGATAATTTTTAATGCGCCTGTTTGATTAATCATATTTCATGGCCATTCTTTGTCTGAGGTTCATGTAAGCATTATGATAACCTATCAAGAAATTATATCCAGAACAGGCCTATGGGCATTTAGGATGATGCAGGGGAAAGAACATTGGATTTGTAGTGAAAGGTACCTGAGCTCAAGGTCAGGTTTTGCCTCTTTCCACCTGTGGGGCAGAGGACAGGAAATTTAAACACTCTGAGCGCCAGCCTACTCTTCTGGAAAATGGAGTTAATAATATCGTAACAGGGTAGTTGTGAGGGTTAAATTACACAATGGGTTCAAAATGCTGAGCATTAAGTAGTATTACTAAATGATGTTATGAAACAAAATCATAGATGGATGAACTTTCAACTGAGAGATGGATAATACTAGTTGAGAGGTTAAATCTCACTTTGCCCAGCCTAGGAACCCATTGCTAAGCTGTCACTCTGTCCCTCAGCTGGGAGACCTCCAAGACTAGCTGGATCGGCTTCCATCCAGTAGAGGGCAGTCATGAGGGGCACATGTTAGGTACCATGGGATTTATGAAGAGGAGAATTTAAGCTGCTCTTCTGCAGCATCTTCCAAGAGAGGTCCCCTCTAAGAACTGACTTTTCTCTAGACTTCTTGTTATGTGCAGTAATGAACATTCGAATTGGTTTTTTTAAAGACAGCATCAATCAGGTGCTTCCCTGCAGTTGAATTCCTCGAGTGGGACCACCTTAGTAAGCTGTTGTGCACGTGCGTGCATGTGTGTGCTTGTACGTGTCCATGTGAAACACACAACTACTACTCAAGTAGCTCTGACAGTCCTTGGAACTCAGAAATCAGCGTGTCCCTCTAGGAAGTAGTTCTCAGGGAAATGGGCGTGAGGAATGCTGAAAATTTAACCTTTGCCTCACCTTAAATGATCAGCAAAGCATAGAGTGTTACTTCAGTATAGAATTGGTTTGGGAACAATTGTGATCCACCTTTTTGATACTCTGCTTGATGTATTTCTCCTACAGCTGAGAACCGGGGATTCCAAGCACCAGGGGGAGAGGGGAAACTTCGATTCACCTCCAACATTGTTCTCTAGAACAGGCCTCTCTTAGCGTAGCTACATCCTGCAAACTCCCCAGAGTCCAACACCTCTCCCCCAAAAAGGCAAAAAATGCAGTGATTTAGGTGCTTATTTTGTGTTCTTGGATATCCTGGTAAAATAAATTCATTGAAAGCAGAAGAGACTTATTAGTGTTTTTGAAACCCCTACATGAAATGCTTAACAAGTATTTCTACAATGTGATCCACTGTAAAATGTTGGTCTATCAATAGGGAATCCATTCTGGTCTTATCTCCCTAAAGAAAGCAATGGAAATCTATCGAGCCAAAAATGAACCAAGCCAAGTGTTAATTCCTCACAAACCCTTGGCTCCTGTAGATTCCAGAACCTGCCATTGACCAACTTTGACAATTAAGCTTTCCCAGTGGAGGCTTCAGAAACACTAGTGAGTCTCTTTTGCTTTCAGTGAGTTTATATTTCAGCAGAAAATCCAAGAGCACAAAATAAGCATCTAAATCACTGCATTTTTGTCTTATTTTTTGGTGGGGAGGGCAACGTCAGATGCGGGGGAATTTTGCTGGATGTAGCCTTGATTGGCCTTGAGCCATGGACGGTTAAGAGAACTGCAGGTATGTATTCAAACAGATATTTGATTAATGTTTATTAATTTCCCAAGTTTAATAACACACACTCACACATACAAATATACAATGAATACACATGCTTTTTATGTCCTCAGACCCTGGGAAACAGATTGCTGTAATGTGATCAGTCAGCCGTAGTTGCTTTGTGAACACAAACTACCACACTTCACAAGAACTCACTGAACATATCTAAAAGTGTCAGAACTGAGACTCACAGCTAGGAGCCTTGACTGTTTAGCCACCAGTAAAGACAGCTCATCTCTGCCCCACACTCACCCTACCCCATGCCATGTCCCTGGAAGGTGCTGTGAATCTCAGGCCAATGTCCATGTCAGCAGCTCTCTGTGGAGCCTGCTGTCTGTTTGAACAAGGGGTAGAAATTCTAACCTCTTCTTCCCAACAGTCCAACCCTATCCCTCATCACAACCGGTATGGGGCTGCCCCCTGGAGGTTTAAGAAAGCCTGTTCCCTTAAAGGCAGGCCAGAGAGGCATTACAGATATTGAATCTGGAAGAGATCATCTGACCCCTCACATAGAATAGAGCAGCTTCAACATTGGGAATCAAGTGGCACAGATGCAATCATTTTCGGAGATCCCTCCCAGCAATGCAAGACAGTGGGATTCACAGTAAATTTCTCATCAGGGAACTTACTGTAGCTTTTGAAACTGGGAAAAAGGGCTTTAAGTTTATCTATTAGTATCCAGATGGTTCAGGAAGATAATTCATGTCTTGACGGCACTTACTGTATATCTACTGCAGACAAGACAGTGAGCTTGGCATTATCCATTAGTCGTTTGCTTCCTGATCACTATAACTAACCTGTTAATCCCAATATACCTAAATACAGGAAATAAATTATCCAGAGTAGCTGCTCAACTTTCTGGTGCTATGAAAATGATTATGTTTAAAAGCAGGAATCCTCTGGCCTCTTTATTATCTGGCAAATGCAAGTAAACAGGCCATGCTTTTTGTATCTCTGCATAATCAGTTTCAGTCAACTGGTTCCCCCAAACTATACACAGTGAAGTCAAACAGCTCATGCTGAATATGGGCACTTGTTGAATATGTAGGAATGAGTGTATGAGGCTGAGAGAGTAACTAGTGATGAGCATGGACCACCCTGAGTTATCACACTTCATGTGAAAATCTGTGCAATTTGGCGGGGAGCATGTGGAAACTCTCCTCATTACACCTCCCTGCTATTGATAGAAATAGGAATCAATTAAATGTGACACAAAGAGATGATCACACTATGTTATTAATTAGGAGAAAAGCAGGTCACAAAGCCATCTGATAATATTTGAGAAAGTAAAAATACGTGTCTAAGCCTAGAAAAGCTGTTTTGTTGGGATATTAGTGATTGTCTCTAGCTGGGAGGATAACGATAGATTTTTGTTTTCTCTGAGAAAACCAATTAAAGAAAAAGAAAAGGAAAAGAAAGTACAACACTACTGGAATCCTCGGAGGCAGATTCCAGTTCTTCTCAATTGGTGAGTTTGAAATCAAAACAAGCATTAAAGCAAGGGGTAAAAAAGGAAGTGCTGGCCTGTAACTGGTGCATGTAAGATTTTTGCTCCCCTACAGAGAAAAAAAATGATTAAAGAGTTGTTATCATTTCTTTTCTAAGCAGCGAGCATACTCTTGAAGCAGTTTTGAAATAGCTGAAATGCTTTCTTAAGATGTAAATTGCTGGACTCTATTTCATATTGACTACGCTGAAAGTTGTCCAGACTCCTTTGAATAAGAGATTTAAGGATGAGGGCCATACCACTTTCAGAGGGAGATTTCCCTTCTCAGTGGAGCTAAGCAGTGTTTCTAAAATATCTGGCTGGATCTTAAAAGTCATTCATGACAGGTGATAATTGATTACATATTGAGTTTTGCCAGAAACTCTAATATCATTGGCATATAGAGACACAGCATTACCACAGTGTGTATATGCAGAGAACTGGAACACAAATAGAGGGCTTCATAAATTAAATTTAATGTTTCGTAGCTCCTCTTTAACTAAACAAAGTAGGTGTGGAAATTATTTTAAGTTAAAATTTATTTCTGTGCAAACTAAAAACCAGCCTCTGGGTGTATGTGCGGGACAAGAAAGCAGAATTTAAGATCATATGTAGCCCTAATTGAACATTAAAAAAAAAAAAAGATATTTTCATATCATAAGGACAAACTCAGATTTTGAAATTTCAAATAGGTCCTATTCCTTTGATCACTGCTAATGTGCCTGAAGAGAGAAGAAATTGAAGGTAGATGAGGAAACTCAATGACTAAGAGTGAAATTAAACCCTCACATTTAAGACATTTGTGATTTGTTTAAAATTTCTGAAATTGCATTCTACCCCCTAGAGCAAAAAGTGACAAACCAAGTGACCATGGGTCAAATTAGGCCCAGACTAGCTTTATTTGGCTTACACAGTACATTTTGTTTTATTTTGCACTTGTTTTGCTGTAGTTATGGTTGTTACTATTTTTAAGACATTTTAAATGTCCTTACAAGGGTCATACATTATATCAGTTTATCCACAGGCTAGCTTTTGTCATACCAGGCAGGTTAACAAATTTATAGTAACTGGTTTATATGTACATTTTAATTTGTTTTGTTTTATTTTGGTTTTGCTTTGATCTCTATTCCAGAGCAGTTTATTTTTTAAAATGCAAGTCTCCAGTCATTAGAGGCTGTGAAATCTATTCAGTGGGTCTGGGATCAGCATTGTTTTCCACAAACTAGAATAGATAGAAATTAGCAGTGCATCACAATATAAAGGTAAGCATATTTTATAAAACGTCCACCTTGTGTGCATACCTGTGTGTGCACGTGTATATGAGTGTGCATGCATGAACATGCATAGACTATATGTACAAATTTAAAATGCACTTCTTGTGGTGGTAGTCCAAAAAGTGTGGAAAGCACTGCTCTAGAGAGTATCTCAGAAGGATTAAGGTTTTCCTTAAGTTTATATTGAAATTACACATTCCATAAACATATACATATAATTTATTTCACATACTATATCCGTTCCACAAATGCAGATTATATTCGTTTGACAAATATTTATTTTCTGCTACTGTATGTGTCAAGAATTTTTCAAATTCCTCTGCCTTCAAGGAACTTACATGCATAATGTTGAGTATACATGCTTAAAATATTTGATTACCTAAAGAATCCTTTAGGTCTTTTCTCTTTCCCAGTCCAGGCTCAACCCACTTCCTGTTCACCTTGCCCATCAATTCTTTCTTGACCACCCTGGATGAAAATGAAGAATTAAATCTCTTGCTGCCTGCCTAGGCCACCCATTTGGCACTTATTATATAGGATCTTGTGGCATTTCTTCTGTTGTTTTATTAAGTGACATTTTAATGTTGTAGATGAACACAAAAAACCCGCGGTATGGACACTATTTTCCTTCCCTTCCTGGGAAGATCCTTAACTGCATTGCTTGGCTGTTGATCCCTAACTGTGCTGAGCACAGTCACAACGGAACTTAAAAAGCAGAGAGATGCTATGGGTCACGCTACATAAATAAGAAAAACATTATTATACCCTAAGAACAGAAGGAAAGATCCAGAAAGTGGGAAAAAGAGGGTGAGAAAGAGGGGCTGGTGATGAATTAAATAGGAGAGCCAGCTGGTCTAGAGTCTGATAGAGATAAGTAAAGGAGATTTTAGGAAGTTTTCTGAATTTAAAAAACTCTCCTTTGCTACCTGTTCAAGAAATCTTCAGTAGAAGCCTCCTGCTATATTTCAGTGTTTTTTTTTTTTATAATAAGAGTAACCACGTCTTTTTTTTTAATAAATTTGTTTATGTTATTTATTTAGTTTTGGCTGCATTGGGTCTTCTTTGCTGCGCGTGGGCTTTCTATAGTTGGGGTGAGTGGGGGCTACTCTTCGTCGCTGTGCACGGGCTTCTCATTGCAGTGGCTTCTCTTGTTGCTGAGCACAGGCTCTAGGCACGTGGGCTTCAGTAGTTGCAGCACGCAGGCTCAGTAGTTGTGGCGCACGGGCTTAGTTGTCCCGCGGCATGTGGGATCTTCGCGGACCAGGGATTGAACTCGTGTCCCCTGCATTGGCAGGCGGATTCTCAACCACTGCGCCACAAGGGAAGCCCTATTTCAGTGTTTTATGGAGTCTTTGTGGCACTTAGACTCCATAAACTTGGGGCCTCTGGGCACCCAAGTTTATTTGGATTACAACTATATTATCTAATACTTCCTAGGACTGTGCTTAGCCTTCACAGTCAGACTGTGACATTGAAGGAGTTTTAGACTCTACTGCTAACTCCATGACACTGAACTTGCCAGATTCACCTTTGAAGGGCTGGCTTTTATCTTTCCTCTGCAGTGAAGACTCAGTGCATTTGAAGGTAATTTTCCACCTATCCAAAGTTCAGGGTTTGCACCTTTTGTCACCTTTGAAATCATCAGAAGAAAGACATCACACCTTGTACTTGGTGCATAACTTGCTTATGAGGATTTCAGAAAGAATCTATAAAGGTCAATAAGATAGTAGAGAAACTACTCACAACAGTGGGCACACTACCCTTTCCTCTCTGCAGTATGTCAAAGAAAACTAATATATTTGGATTTTCCATCAATAAATCTGAAGTCCTGTTATTATTCTGTCCAATTTTCTGACCTCAGACTTGAAGGTCTTTAACTCTGTCTTACATGACATCAGACAGAATCACTCTGGGCATAAGGCCATTCCACTGCTTCCTGAATTAAAAAGTGGCATGTTGCATGATCATTCTCACTCTGTGATCCCACGGATACATAGTTGTGTGTACACAATAGCATTAAATGTGTCAGTTAATCACCACGTGTAACCTATCAATTCAGGAACAGTAATCTATCCAGCATGTGCAGTGCTGTGTGAGAAAATCTCAGAGAGATGCTCTTATTTCCACATTTAAGGAAACCATTTTCCTGTACACAGAACCAGACATTTGGTATTTCTGTGTCTTAAATGTATTTTCTATTGATGCCCTTTATCAATCTGAGCACTAACTACATACACTGTAATCATTTATTGTTTAAATAAGATTTCTTGCTTTGAGGATATATTTTATATGAGCTGACACCTCTGGACCATTAATTTCCATTTCTGTAAGTTGTTTATATTATGCAGGACTAGTCAGTCACTAAGATAATAACAAGCTTTTCTTTGATGTACCTCAATCTTCACATCTGCTTCAGTTCCTCTACCAGATGTTCTTATTTATTTATATTCTTTGCTTAAGTTTTTGAGATATTTCTGCTCTGGGGAAAGACATATTAGTACAATAAACTATATTACACAGAATGTCAAAGTAGTGTGCTCACCAGAATTGAACATAACAAAAAAAGTGATTTGTTCTATAATTTCTTAAAACATACTTATAACGAGTTCATAAATCCTTTCTTATTTCATATTCTAAGTCTTAGTAGTCTTGAAGTATCCACTGGCACAATGCAAAGTAACCTTTTTAAAATTGTTTCATTCCTGCAAATTGTCTAATATAATCAAACCAATTGTATCTCTCTGTGATCATTTAGTGCCTGTAACTACAGTCCTCCCTCTGTATCCAGAGAGATTCGTTCCAAGACCCCCCACGGATACCAAAACTCTCAGATGCTCAAGTCCGTGTTATAAAATGTCATGTTTGTGTATAACCTACCCACACCCTCCCGTATACTTTAAATCCTCCCTCGATTACTTATGATACCTAATACAGTGTAAATGTTAGGTAAATAGAGCTGATGTGGAGTAAATCCAAGTTTTGTTTTTTGGGAACTTTCTGGACTTTTCCAAATATTTTTGATCCAAAGTTGGTTGAATCCGTGGATATGATACCTTAAGATATGGAGAGCAGACTGTGTATCTGAATTACCTCTAAAATTATTTCCATGGCAAAATTGTTCATATGTATTGAACTCTCACTCTGACAGGTGTCAACTACAAATTGGCATTTTCCATTGGCACTTGCCAGCTACCTCTACAAGGATTAAATCATATGCTGCTGCAGCTGCTGACTTTCAACACCCCCTGAAAGGAGTTCAGGGTGGACGACAGAAATGAGGCATCCTGTGCTCTGAGAAAAACTGGCAGAACAGGTCTGCAGATAGATATTTTCAGGAGCCGATTTTATGAGCCAAATTCTTGTATCTTCTCATATCTAGAAAAGCACTAAAATCCTTCATGGTGAGGTCCTCTCCCCGTGACTAGCAGTTACCTGCACGAGACTAGCAGAAAACTTCTGTAAAAATAAGTGCTGATTGCATATATTCCCCTTCACCAAAATCACATATATACTGACCTTCCCCCCTGCCTCTTTGGAGCAGTTTCTCAGAGCTATCTGGGGTGCTGTCTCCCGGGCTGCAGTCCTCATTTTGCACCTGATAAAACTTAACTCGCAACTCTCACATTGTGCATTCTTTTTAAGTCAACACAGGCATATGCACAATACTTTACAGACCTCCCGTTAAATCCTCACAGCAACCTCGGGAGTTAATTGTCACTATAATGCCCATCTTACAGATGAGGAAACTGAGGCTCCATGAGGTTGTATACTTGGTAAATGACAGAACAAGGGATCAAGGTTAGAACTGCTTAGCTCTCTCCTAACTTCTGTGCTACACCACGTTAATATCAAGCAGAACGATTTCATCTATAAATCAGATATATGTTAATAGACACAATTGATCAGAAAATAAATACCTCGCCACATGTCCATGTAGGAACTTACTTTAGGTTAATTTGTAGAATTTCAAGTAGAGGGAGGCCAGTTGAAGGAGCCCTGGATAGGAGCTGAGACTGGTTCCCCCAGGGCCATGTTTCTTTAGGGACAAAGTGGTGCATCTTCCTGGGGAGCATTATTTTTTCCTCAATGATAAGTAGTTTAAAACAATACTTTTTATTAAAACAAACATGAGTATATTATGGAATGAATCAAAAAAATTCCATTGAAGTTTTAAATTAAAAGTGAGATTTACCCTTTCTGGGAGAATTGCCCCAAGTCCCCTGAGAGTCAGGCATGTCCTCTCTTCTGCATTCAGGGTATATATACTCACAGTGCTAGGAGCAGGGAGCCCTGGCAAAGTCTGGAGCAGGTTCTGGGGGGCATTTCATTCTGGCAACAGTTCGGAAGATGGATGTGAAAGAAGCAAGGTGAGAGGGAGGGGAAAATTTAGAAAGCCCAATAATAAGGGCAAAACACAGGTAAAGGATAAGAAGCAACACACTCAGGCATTTCTCACACACACACACACACGCACACACACACAGCCTGCAAAATGAAGATGTATAAGTGATTTAAAGGGCATGGGTCCAAATATCTCCCTCCACTTCCCCTTCCCAACCACTCTATCTTCAAGTTAAATGTTGGCCACATCTGCATACACTTGGCCTGGTTTGCTCATTCAACCTGCCTTACCCAGCAGAGCCCCTCCAGCCATGACCCTGACTAAACATTTTCACACTCTGGGCAGTTTGCCATGGTCATTTGGTCACAGCCAATTATGTTTCTGGGCAAGTCCTGAAGAAGTCTGAGATGTCTGCATAATGGTGCTCTATATAGTCCGATGGACACATGTTTGGAGAAAGAGAGTTTCATGGTGGGAAGGAATGTTTTATTTTTTTCTCCTTTTCAGCTGAAGAGTGTTGTTTCAGGATGTAGCGACTTCCATTGGTGAGAGAGATTTATTACTTACTTCCTGGAGAGAGCAATTTTCTCTCAAGTGTGAACATTTCGACGGGGACATCCAAAAAAGTCACTAATTTTGTGCTTTTGCAACTTAGAGGGAAAGAGAAATTTAAATCTTCCCAATTTCCCCCCTCTCCTCAGGAGTGAGCAGTGCTGTGCTCTCCAGAACCACAAGGCAGAGAGGGAACCCATGTTCCTTCTTTGCAAGGAGACCACAGAATCACCAGCTGCAGCTAACAATCTCTGTATCCACAAACTAACACAAATTTCTTAGTGGCTTTGGAAATCCATTGCAGCAAGGGAAGAGCAACACAACTGCTTATGTATTCTGTCCTTTCTCACATCCCAATGATGGCTCTGAAGATGTGCTTTTATCGATATTTTGTAAATTTACTGAAGGGTGGCAAGGAGGTCTCAATACCCGCAAGGCCTTATTTTCTCACTACCTTCCTCCATGGGCAATTTCATCCATTCCCATTGTTCTCCTTATCACTTATGAGCAAATGACTGACCAATCAATATTCACACCCATGTCTTTCTGCTGAGTGCCAACCCATACAGCAACCACCTAACCTCCTAATCTCCCCTCAGATGTCAAACCCCACGAGTCAAAGTCCGAGCTCATCACCTTCCCTCTCAACCCAGTTCATTCTGGTGTGCTCCATATCTCAGTGGCCAGCACCATTTTCCACTCACTTTCTCAAACCAGGAACTCTGAGCATCCTATTTCTCTCCCTTTCTCGACACACAGCTTGTTCAATCAGTCGTCAGTTCCCGGTGGTTCTTACTTGTAAGCACCTCTAGAAGCTGCTTGGTTTACTTCTCTCCATCCCCACCTCCACCACTGTCCAATTGGTCTGTCTGCCCCCAGTCTTTTTCCCTATCTAATTCTCCATCCTTGTTTCCCACTGCTGCCAAAGAGAATATTCTCAAAAGCATGCCTAGTCATATTAACCCTTTTTTAAAAATTCCCTGATGGATATCTGTTAACCTAAGAAGAAAGTTCAAATACCTTAACATATTCTATCAATACAAGATACTTCATGGGCTGGCCCTGTTTACCTCTCATCTTTCACCTCTATAACTCTTACATCTATGACTCTACTCCCAAATCCAGACACACTAAGGCATTTGCAGTTTCCTATATTTCTCTCTTGCCCCTAAGCCTTTGCACACGCTGTTCTCTTTGCCTGGAACAGCTTCTAATGGCTAAACTCAAGCACACTGTCACATTTCATACTCAGGGCGTGGGATTAAGAGTACACGTGCATGACCCCAAGAGTGGGCACCTGCTTCAATTTTACACCATAGGTGACTTTCTTGCCTCACCCTAGTTCCAGCCCTACGTACACTTAATGTCACTTTCTTCCTCATCCTATTACCTTCTTTCCTCAAAATGGATTAGGTGCCTCTCCTGTTTTCTCCATTTGCATCCACCATTCCCCCCTACTGTAACATTTATTCTGCTATATTGTAATTGCTTTTTGCTCGTTTTTCTTCCCCATTAAGCTGTGAGTGCTTTGAGAGCAGGGACCTTGTATAACTTTCCTTGTCATAGCGCTTGACAATAGTAGGCAATTAATGTGCCTTACATAAATGAATATACTTTCAGCCCTGTATGTCTTTGATATGACAGCATACCTATAGATTCAAAGAAAATTTCACTTGAGAGGGACCCCATAAATCATCAGGTTGAACCCCTCATTTTACAAATGAAGAAGTTGAGGTCAAGAAACTTAGGGCAAGACTGTTTCTCAGAATGATATAAGCTGGAAAAGTATTCTTCTATTTTATTTTTAGCAGATATGAGTTGTCAGTGAAGTGAAGCATAAGCTATTCACCAATGGCATTTAGTATTCAAGCCAAATAATGTAATATGGTGCTCAAAATGATTTTATAACTCCTTATAAAATAAATCAAGTTTTCATGAGATATTTTTCTTAAGTCAGTAAGTTAGCCTCCCTGCTCCAAACCACCCACATTTCACAGATGAACAACTGGGAAAATGGTAGAAAGAATAAGTAGAAATGCAACTAGAAAGAAGAGTGTTTACTAATTTGCGATACTATGTAACTTACTAAGCAAGACCTTTCCCTCAACTTCTGAAGAAGAGGGGAAGTATGGCGTTGCCAATCTCTTGAACATCTCCTCTATAAAGTTCTTAGAACCATGAACAGTGTAAGAAGTGGGGATTGTCATGAGTGGGCAGTCAAGGCAAGGAGTTTCTTTAGGTGGTACTTATTTCTGTACCTGAAATTTTAGGTAATAAGGAATTAAATTCTTCATACTTGGAGCGCTCCAGCAGTTATGCTAAATATCATTTAACAAAATGATAATTCATTAGGCTTTGAGATTTAATATCAAACTCCAAACAAATCAAACCTGAATCTGTTTGCTTTATATTCATGAAGAAGGATAGTGGTGAGAAAGCAGAAAGAAATATTCAATACATGGAAAGTGTATTTTTTAAAAAAAGAAAAACAGAATGCTGGAGAAATAATAATGCTAAATTGAGAAGCTTCTCCAGGGTACATGCCAGCACTTAGCAAAGCCATAATAAAAACTTCTTTATCAGCTGCTTCACTTGAAAGTCTGAAAGGCACAGGATCCTGCTGTGTGTTGTCAATGAACGGTAAAAGATGATTTTGGCGTTTCTACCCTGTGCAAAGATAACTGTTGAAATAAAATGAGCTTAGAATTTTATGCTGACATAAACCTTATTTTACCACTTATCATATGATGTGGAGAAAACCATATCTAGCAGGCCGTCTCTCTACCAAATTTTCCCTTTACAGAAAATGTGAAACAATTAAGGACTTGAGGGGGTTCTTGTTTACTGAAGATCTCCCTGTCCCATTTCCTACTCCCACCTTGAATCTCTCTGTAGAGACTTGAAACCAGTGGTGTGCTGGTAAATGTTTAACAGCCAGTTTGTCAGGGGAGAAAAATGCCATGATTTGTAGCATTTGCCAATTTCTGGGTTGTAAATACTCCCACCACGGCCCATTACAAGTCACCAAGGTCACAGATTGCACAGTTGGGAAAAGATGTGGGCACAGTCAGCTTTTCAAAGCCGGTGGGAGGCAGCTCCAGTGCACCACTGCTTGAAACCCTGGGGCTGCCCGATCTGAAGAGAAGTCTTCTGTGTCGTTCCTGCCAGAGCAGATCTTCAGGCCCTCCTCGCTTCCAACCCCAATTCCTCTATATTAGCCATGATTAGCGAGGTTATGCTACACAACAAATTAGCCCTGAACCCTCAGTGGCTTAAAACAGCAAAGGTTTATGTTTCATTCATGATGCCTGTCCAGCATGGGTCCACTGCAGGAGGGTACTCTGCTTATCAGAATTCCTCAGGTTCCAGACTGATAGGGCTTCATCTGGACAATGCTGGTGTCAGTGAAGGAGGGTCTGGAGATGTGTACTTGGGCCTTCACCATCTCAGCTCACGTTTCATTAGTCAGAACTAGTCTCACAGCTCCACCTATATGCAAGGGATTTGGCAAGTGTGAGGAAGCGGATGGAATGTTGGTGAGTACCACAGTCTCATCACAACCATGATGGTTTCAGTAGGCATCAGTGTTTCTTGATGGTTCAGGGCATACCAGAGTCAGGGGACCCAGCAGGGTTAAGGAGAAATAAAGGACCCGATCCTTTATTGCCTTGAGGAAATCAGAAGCTCAACAAGAATCTTCAAACAACCTTTTTTTTTTTTTTTTTTTTTTTTACTGTTAATAAATACTAATGTGCCAAACCAATAGTTCTGTGACCAGGAAGGAGACTTATAACTCAACAAAATCCCCAGGTAGGTTTTGCTCGGTCCTCTTTGCCACACTTGAGAGATGTGGCAAGTTGTTATGAATTTGCTTGTCTAAACAATAAGCTAGCAATTTGAGGTTTTTCTGCAAAGTCTAAAGCCCATATCCAGGAGCACAGAGCATTCCTGGGAGGAGGCGGGTCTTCAGAGTCCAAGTCCCCTGGAGACAGGGAACGTCTAAGACTGTGGGGACTCCCAGGGACTCTTGCCTAAGACCGCAGCATTTCATTCTGCTTCAACAGATGTAGATTTTGTGCCCAGGGAGAACTAGGTGTGGAGGCTTCCCCCAGGGCTTCTGCAGAGGGGAGGGCATCAGGTTCCTCGAATCTCCCACTCCTTCCTGGATCTGTATTAGCTGATTAGACGCAAGATCACTTTAAACACCTCTCTTCTGAAAGCAAATAGCTATGCGTCTAGGGCTGGGAAAATACACTGAAATGGGTACCAGAAGAATGTGATTTCAACCCTAACTCAGCCCCTAGTTAATTACCAGAGCTGAACAAGTTTCTTCATCTCTTGCATCTCCATTTCCTCATCCACACATTGGAGGAGTAGGACTGGAACTACAGTGCTCACACTTGCTTTGTGAAGCCTTCCGGGCTGATCTGCACAGGGGAGAGAAGCTTGTGGGCAAGGCCCCAGGACCCCATTCTACTTCCAACCAGAGCAGATATGAATATATATATATATATATATATATGTATATATATGTATATATATGTATATATATATTTTTTTTTCGGTAGCGGGCCTCTCATTGTTGCGGCCTCTCCCGCACAGGCTCCGGACGCGCAGGCTCAGCGGCCGTGGGTCACGGGCCCAGCCGCTACGCGGCACGTGGGATCTTCCCGGACCGGGACACAAACCCGTGTCCCCTGCATCGGCAGGCGCCACCAGGGAAGCTCATGACTATATTTTTAATGTATTAGATTTGCGAGCAGATCTTTGGTTTGTTTGGTTTTCTTCCAAAGGGGTACCATCACTTCATAAGAGTTCTTAAAGACATATCTAATACTTTGTTTTTGTTTTTTTTTTAACGTTTCAAAGCCACTGGACTCATCTGACTACCTGAGAGAGCTGGAGAAAGTGACATAGACAGATGACACTTCTGTCCCCAGAGGTAAGGCTGCCTGATGGTCCGCATGGCACTCTGCTAGGACACTTCCCTCCCTCAGATTGTTGGCCAGACTTCTCTAACTGCCGCCTCTCCCTCTCACTTGCCGGCACGTTTCAAAAAGCTCAGACTAAGTAAGCAATATGCAGAGTAATCGGGAGTTAAGACTTCCCTGAAATGAGGTAAAAGATGCAACCTGCTCAGAGAGCATGTGGTTTGGTGTATTTCCAGAGAGTATTAAATTATACAAGAATTTTCACTCATCTTCATCTTGGAGGTCACAACATGACTCTCCTCTAATGAATTCTTTATATTGGCAGCTCTTCTGTTTTTCTCCCTTCCTCCCCTGGTTACTCACTCCCACCTCTACCCTCCTCCCCACCTTGCCATGAGCAGCCCTCTCTCCTTTAGTCTCCGTGCGGGAACATGTGGTAGTACTTTTCCTTGATGTAGGCCTTGACTTTGGTCTACACCCGTGTAGGCCTTCAAGGAGTGGCTCAGCGGGCCGCTAGGTGAGATTGCGCTCTGTGCACACACTTGCTTACCTCCCTGGCAGGCCAACCACTGCCTCTCCTCCTTCCCCTGGCTGCAGGAACCTCCAGATGGTGCTCCCAATATGCTGGTTTACGAGTCAAGGTACTGGTGATGTGAGATCCCACCTCAGGGTGTCCTTCCTCATGAAGCAGAGGGTTAATTTACAAAAGCCTGCAGCTTCAGAAGAAAGAACAAAGAGACACAGAGAGTGAGAGAGAGAAAAAAAGAGAGGAGAGAAATCATTTGTACTGGGAACTTTTTAATGGCAAGCACTATCCTACTTTAATATGAGGGTGATTTTGTTTCTAGTTCATAAGTGAACTAGTTCATCAGAGAAGTCAAGTGAGGTACCCAAGGTCACAGAACCAGGAAGTGGCAGAACCAAGATGTAAAGACAGATTCTTATTTCAAGTCCAGCATTCTCTCTGATTTATCAAGCCCTTTTTTTTTTGTTTTTGAAGCTATCCACCATATTAGAAGTATAAACCCAGGCACTGTACTATGTGCCCTATGGACATTCTCTCATTTTTTACAGTCGCCCAACAAGGTAGGTTTTAATATCGTTAGCTTGAAGATATACAAGCCTCATTATAGAAATGAGGCTCATGAAGGTTACAGTGCCCAAGATCACACAGCCAAACACAGAAATGATTCGGATGCTTTCTGCCCAAAATCTATACGTTACTTTCCATGACTTTCCAGGATAAAGAGCGCCTCAGAACTTCCCATGCTTTCAGAACAAAAGCGAATCCTCATCTTAACACACCAGGCCCATCATGGTCTGGCTCCTGCCCACCTTTCTTACTGCTCCTCCATTGACGCCAATCTCCCATACCATATGGAGCTCTTTTCAGTTCCTCAAGCCAGTGTCTCAGCCCTGTGTGCATCATATGTGCTGTTCACTCTTCCCATCTTCATCTACTTTTACCTTCCTACAACTCAGTTTGCGGCCCCTTTTCTGGGAAGCACCCTGCCCCCATGTGTCCCACCACCAACCCCCTCATCACAAAATCAGGTTTAATTACCAGTCCTCTTGCTCTTGCAATACCTGATGAATATCTAAACCAAAGCACTGAGCACACCATCATGGAATTGTCTGTTGAGGTAAGCATCACCACCATCAGACCCTATATCCCCCTTGAAGATACACAACGTATTTTATATACCTTTGTATTCCCAAAGTTTACCATAATACCTAAAACAAAGCAGAGCTCAGAAAGTTTGTTGAATAAGTGAAAGAATGAGAAAAGTAGAAGGGAAGGGGAGGGGAGGGGAGAGGAGAGAAGGACTGAAGGGAATAAAGGGAGAGGGTAATAAGGACTGAGCTCAGATCTTTCTGATTCCAAAGCAGACAAGACTTCTACCATCCCATACTCAACCCAAGATGCTCCCCACTGTATCAGAGATGTGACTGTGCTCTCATTCTCCCTTTTTTTTAAAAAACTAAATTGAAGTATAGTTGATTTACAATATTATGTGAGTCCTTTCTCTTTTTTACTCAGGCACTGAGAGCCTCATTCTCTGCTATAGCTGCCACCTGGCTCTGCTTATGACACCAAATAGCTCCCTGCTAGGATTCTTCAGAGTTCTCCATAAGACTTCTCTCCTCTGTATATTTGTCTTTCTCAATAGCTAATATCTACTCCATAAATGCTGTGAGTAGGCACTGGTCTAAGCACTTTATGTGGATTAATTTTAACCCTCAGAACAACCTCATGAGATTGGCATAATTATTACCTCTGCTTAACATATGGGGAAACTGAGGCAGGAGAGGCTGACTTGCCCAAGGCCATACGTATATTAAGTGGTAGAGCTGGGATTTGAACCAAAGCAGCATAACTCTTAAGAATGTGCTTTATTTTAAGATCTACTGCTTCACACACACATAAACTTGAGATCAGATTGTACAAACTATGTCAGTAACTTGCTTTTTCATAGTTAATAATATACCTAGAAAAGTTTTCATGTAATTTAATACTCTTCTGAAACATCATTTTAATAGGTGCATAATATCTCATCATATTTATGAGCCACTATTAATGAATTAATCAATTTCCTATTGGCAGAAATTTAGATTATTTTCCAACCTACTATAAACACACTGTGATGAACATCATAACTGAATTTTTGTTTACAGCTTAGAATTGAAATCACTTGGCCAAAAGGTAAGAAATTTACACATATCCATCATCCACACCCTCCAGTGTAGCTCAAACATAAATGGACTGTACAGTAGATTCCCCCTCATCCGTGGTTTTGATTTCCATGCTTTCAGTTACCTGCAGTCAACTGAGGTCCGAAAATATTAAATGGAAATTTCCAGAAATAAATAATCGATAAATTTTAAATTGTGTGCTGTTCTGAGTAGCGTGATGAAATCTCACACACTTCCTGCTGGGGTGTGAACCATCCTTTTGTCTCGTGTATCTCACCCCTTAGTCACCATCTTGGTTATCAGATCGACTATCCTGTATAGCAGTGTTTGTGTTCAAATCACCCTTATTTTATTTAATGAAAACCCCAAAGCACTAGAGTTGTGATGCCAGCAACTTGGATTTGCCAAAGAGAAGCTGTAAAGTGCTTCCTTTAAGTAAAAAGGTAAAAGTTCTTGACTTTAAAAGGGAGAGAAAAAAAAATCATATGATGTGGTTGCTTAAGGTTAGTTAAGCTTGAGGTTAGTTA
Source organism: Stenella coeruleoalba (assembly GCF_951394435.1). Lineage (NCBI taxonomy): Eukaryota > Metazoa > Chordata > Mammalia > Artiodactyla > Delphinidae > Stenella > Stenella coeruleoalba. Next base: position 103,861,409 of record NC_137169.1, on the reverse strand, counting down.
AGATGGTAAAGGCATTAAATTTGTACAAAAAAGTATTTTGAGAGAGAGAGACCATATGCACATAACTTTTATTTCAATATATTGATATAATTGTTCTATTTTATTATTAGTTACTGTTGTTAATCTCTTACTGTGCCTAATTTATAAATTAAACATCATAGGTGTGGATGTCTAGGGAAAAACATAGTATATATAGGGTTTGGTACTATTCGTGGTTTCAGGCATCCACTTGGGGTCTTTGAACGTATCCCCCCATGGATAACAAAGGACTGCTGTATCTCAGTTGTTGATCATTAGAGATATTAAGTAGAACAGCTTGCCCTCTAGGGCTTTTCTGCCAAGCTCTTCTCTATTCTTAGACCTGATCATAATAAATGGAGGGAAGAAAAAAAACATCCTAAGCCAGGCATGTGCTGTTGTCAAAGATTGTCCAGATACTTCTCCTTGGACCAGTGCCACCGCCTACTGCTCAGGTGCACGCCTCCCTCAGCCTTTCTCCTCTATCAATGCCACATCAGAATGAGTTATCATTTGCAGTTCAGCAGTTGGTCTCATCAACATGGGGCCCCTTCCCATTTGGAATTCCTACCAAAGGAATGACAGCAGGGAGTGGGAGGTGCAGAAAGGTCCTGGAGGGAGAGGTATAAGGGGGATCCCTGTAAGCTAACCTGTCCATTAACCTACATAGCATCTCCTTGGAGAATTCAGGGGAGGGGATAAGCAAAGCCACTCTTTAGAAGGTGGTGAACCTCACTTAGGATAGGGAGACCATGTAAAATAATCCAAGTGAGAAAAAAATAGAGATAAACGGAAAAGTATGTCTTAAGTGCTTATTAAAATAGTGACAATAGCTGGAGAATCCTCTGTATGCTAATTAAAGTGAAGAAGAAAGAAATTTAGAAAATAACACATTAAGAAGGACCTTGAGAAATAACACAGCAAATACAGATGAGGTGACTGGTATCCTATGAGTTTTCTGTCAAACCATTTTGTCATGAACCTCCTCATCTGGGCACCACACGAGGAATGATGAGTAATTCTCTGACACATTCATTCAAGGATGTTTTATTGAGCCCCTAAAACTAACTAATGTTTACCAAGCACTTTATAGTTTATAAAGCTCTGTTCATACACATTTATCACATCTTATCCTCAAACAATCATGTGGGGCAATTATTACTGTTACTTAATATTTGTGAGTAAACTGAAGCTAACAAACTGAATTAGCTTACCCAGAAGCATACACTGTCGTGGTTAATTTTATGTGTCAACCTGACTGGGTCATGGAATGCCCAGATGTTTGGTTAAACGTGATTTCTAGATCTGTCTGTGCCTGCGTTTCTAGAAGAGACTAGCATTTAAATCAGCGGACGAAATAAAGCAGATTGCCCTCGCCAATGTGGGGTGGGGCGGCATTATCCAACCTGTTGAGGGCTTGAACAGAACAAAGAGACAGAGGAAGGGAGAATTTGTGCTCTTGGCTCCACTGTGTGAGTGAGGACATCAGTCCTCTCCTGCCCTCAGGCTCAAACTTACACCTTACATTTGTTCTACTCGTTCTCAGACCTTCGGGTTAGACTGGAGCTACACGTGGCAGATTGGGAGATTTCTCAGCCTCCAGAATTGTGAGAGCCAATTCCTTAGAATAAATCTCATATATATATATATATATATATATATATATATATATATATATATATATATATATAAAATATATGTATACATATATATTCATCAAATATATATACTATATATATAAATCTGTATTTGTTGTGCTCTTTTTAAAGTCCTTAATGTGATATATATATATACATATGTTCTGTTTCTGTGGAGAACCCTGACCAATACACATAGCTAGAGCTGGAATTTGAATACAGGCCTCTTGACTCCAAATCATCTGGTACCTACTCAGTGCAAGACCCTGCCAGCAAGGCAGAGATGAAAGTGCAAAGCTCGTAGAGAGAGTGCATGAAAGTCCAGTGGGGAGGAAACTATCTTTTCTGTGCTTGAGACAAAGGCCTCCAGTAATCAATAACAGACAGTGAGTCCCGAATTCCACTGTGTGTCTAACACTGACCTAGGCACAGTGGAAACTAAAAGAAATAGAATATGTCTGGGGGATCCTTTGCCTATTAAGAGACATAAAACAGTTATTGAAATGAAGTTGTTAGTGTTGGCTAGAAGAATTAATGACACTTTCCTAAAGGAGGCAAGGCTTGATCTAAGAAAAACTTACAGCAGAGAAGGGATCATTTCAGTGGTGGGTCATAATGAGTAAAGACATGGAAATAATAACTAGCCGTGATTTTGTGGGTAGATGAGGAAGAGGGTGGGGAAAACTAGTCAAAGATAAGTTTAATTAGAATATAGTGTTCATATTAAAAAGAAGAAGAAAAAGTGGGTGAGTAGAATGAGACCAGGTTATAGAGGAAGACTTAGAAAGCAAACAAAATCCATCCCTTTAACAAAGATTTACTGAATGCCTTCTATGTGCTAAGCCCCAGGGATAAATAAAAATGAATAAATCATCGTGTCTTCTCATCAAAAGTTATCTGCTCCCAGTCTTGGGAACTTGGATTCCACACTGTAGGCAAGAGAGAGTTATTAAAGGTCCTTGAGTGGAGAGTATCCAAGATGGTGGAGTAGAAGGATGTGCTGTCACTCCCTCTTGCGAGAACACTAGAATCACAACTAGCTGCTGGACAATCATTGACAGGAAGACACTGGAACTGACCAAAAAAGATACCCCACATCCAAAGACAAAGGAGAAGCCACAATGAGATGGTAGGAGGGGCGCAACCACAGTAAAATCAAATCCCATAACTGGTGGGTGGGTGACTCACAGACTGGCAAACACTTATACCACAGAAGTCCACCCACTGGAGTGAAGGTTCTGAGCACCACATCAGGCTTCCCAACCTGGGGATCTGGCAACGGGTGGAGGAATTCCTAGAGAATCAGACTTTGAAGCCTAGTGGGAATTGATTGCAGGACTTCGACAGGACTGGGAGGAAACAGAGACTCCACTCTTGGAGGGCACACACAAAGTACTGTGGGCATCGGGACCCAGGGGAAAGAGCAGTGACCCTGGGGGAGACTGAACCAGACCTACCTGCTATTGTTGGAGGGTCTCCTGCAGAGGCAGTGGGTGGCTCTGTTTCACTGTGGGGACAAGGACACTGGCAGCAGAAGTTCTGGGAAGTACTCCTTGGCGTAAGCCCTACCAGAGTCTGTCAGTAGTCCCACCAAAGAGCCCACGTAGCCTCCAGTGTTGGGTTGCCTCAGGCCAAACAACCAACAGGGAGGGAACCCAGCCCCACCCATCAACAGTCAAGTGGATTAAAGTTTTATTGAGCTCTGCCCACCAGAGCAACAGTCAGCTTTACCCACCACCAGTCCTCCCCATCAAGCCTCTTAGATAGCCTTATCCACCAGAGGACAAACAGCAGAAGCAAGAACTACAATCCTGCAGCCTGTGGAACAAAAACCACATTCACAGAAAGATAGACAAGATGAAAAGGCAGAGGGCTATGTACCAGATGAAGGGACAAGATAAAACCCCAGAAACACAACTAAATGAAGTGGAGATAGGCAACCTTCCAGAAAAACAATTCAGACTAATGATAGTGAAGATGATCTGGGACCTCAGAAAAAGAATGGAGGCAAAGATCGAGAAGCTGCAAGAAATTTTAACAAAGACCTAGAAGAATTAAAGAACAAACAAACAGAGATGAACAATACAATAACTGAAATGAAAAATACACTAGAAGGAATCAACAGCAGAATAACTGAGGCAGAAGAACGGATAAGTGACCTGGAAGACAGAATGGTGGAATTCACTCCTGTGGAAAAGACTAAAGAAAAAAGAATGAAAAGAAATGAAGACAGCCTAAGAGACCTCTGGGACAACATTAAATGCAACAACATTTGCATTATAGGGGTCCCAAAAGGAGAAGAGAGAGAGAAAGGACCCAAGAAAATATTTGAAGAGATTATAGTTGAAAACTTCCCTAACATGGGAAAGGAAATAGCCACCCAAGTCCAGGAAGCACAGCGAGTCCCATACAGGATAAACCCAAGGAGAAACACCCTAAGATACATAGTAATCAAATTGGCAAAAATTAAAGACAAAGAAAAATTATTGAAAGCAGCAAGGGAAAAATGACAAATAACATACAAGGGAACTCCCATAAGGTTAACAGCTGATTTCTCAGCAGAAACTCAACAAGCCAGAAGGGAGTGGCATGATATACTTAAAGTGAAGAAAGGGAAGAACCTACAACCAAGATTACTCTAACTGGCAAGGATCTCATTCAGATTCAATGGAGAAATCAAAAGCTTTACAGGCAAGCAAAAGCTAAAAGAATTCAGCACCACCAAACCAGCTCTACAACAAATGCTAAAGGAACTTCTCTAAGTGAGAAACACAAGAGAAGAATAGGATCTACAAAAACAAACCCAAAACAATTAAGAAAATGGTCATAGGAGCATACATATAGATAATTACCTTAAACGTGAATGGATTAAATGCTCCAACCAAAAGACACAGGCTCACTGAATGGATACAAAAACAAGACCCATATATATGCTGTTTAAAAAAGATCCACTTTAGACCTACGGACACATACAGACTGAAAGTGAGGGGATGGAAAAAGATATTCCATGCAAATGGAAATCAAAAGAAATCTGGAGTAGCTATACTCATATCAGGTAAAATAGACTTTAAAATAAAGAATGTTACAAGAGACAAGGAAGGACACTACATAATGATCAAGGGATCAATCCAAGAAGAAGATATAACAATTATAAATATATAATCACCCAACATAGGAGCACCTCAATACATAAGGCAACTGCTAACAGCTATAAAAGAGGAAATCGACAGTAACACAATAATAGTGGGGGACTTTAACACCTCACTTACTCCAATGCACAGATCATGCAAAATGAAAATAAATAAGGAAACAGAAGCCTTAAATGACACAATAGAGGGGCTTCTTTGGTGGCACAGTGGTTGGGAGTCCGCCTGCCGATGCAAGGGACACGGGTTCTTGCCCCGGTCTGGGAAGATCCCACATGCTGCGGAGCGGCTGGGCCCGTGAGCCATGGCTGCTGAGCCTGCGCGTCCAGAGCCTGTGCTCCGCAGTGGGAGAGGCCACAACAGCGAGAGGCCCGCATGCCATAAAAAAAAAAAAAAAAAAATGACACAATAGACCATATAGATTTAATTGCTATTTATAGGACATTCTATCCAAAAACAGCAGAGTACACTTTCTTCTCAAGTGCGCACGGAACACTCTCCAGGATAGATCACATCTTGGGTCACAAATCAAGCCTCAGTAAAGTTAAGAAAATTGAAATCATATCAAGCATCTTTTCTGACCACAACACTGTGAGATTAGAAATGAATTACAGGGAAAAAAACGTAAAAAACACAAACACATGGAGGCTAAACAATACGTTACTAAATAACCAAGAGATCACTGAAGAAATCAAAGAGGAAATCAAAAAATACCTAGAGAAAAATGACAATGAAAACACGATGATCCAAAACCTATGGGATGCAGCAAAAGCAGTTCTGAGGGGGAAACTTATAGCTATACAAGCCTACCTCAAGGAACAAGAAAAATCCCAAGTAAACAATCTAACTTTACACCTAAAGGAACTAGAGAAAGAAGAACAAACAAAACCCAAAGTTAGCAGAAGGAAAGAAATCATAAAACTCAGAGCAGAAATAAATGAAATAGAAACAAAGAAAACAATAGCAAAGATCAATAAAACTAAAAGCTGGTTCCTTGAGAAGATAAACAAAATTGATAAACCATTAGCCACACTCATCAAGAAAAAGAGGGAGAGGACTCAAATCAATAAAATTAGAAATGAAAAAGGAGAAGTTACAAGAGACACCGCAGAAACACAAAGCATCCTAAGAGACTACGACAAGCAACTCTATGCCAATAAAATGGACAACCTGGAAGAAATGGACAAATTCTTAGAAAGGTATAAGCCTCCAAGACTGAACCAGGAAGAAACAGAAAATATGAACAGACCAATCACAAGTAATGAAATTGAAACTGTGATTAAAACTCTTCCAACAAACAGAAGTCCAGGACCAAATGGCTTCACAGGTGAATTCTATCAAACATTCAGAGAAGAGCTAACACTCATCCTTCTCAAAGTCTTTCAAAAAATTGCAGAGGAAGGAACACTCCCAAACTCATTCTATGAGGCCATCATCACACTGATATCAAAACCAGACAAAGATACTACAAAAAAAGAAAATTACAGACCAATATCACTGATGAATATAGATGCAAAAATCCTCAACAAAATACTAGCAAACAGAATGCAACAACACATTAAAAGGATCATACTCCGCGATCAAGTGGGATTTATCCAGGGACACAAGGATTCTTCAATATATGCAAATGAATCAATGTGATACACCATATTAACAAATTGAAGAATAAAAACCATATGATCATCTCAATAGATTCAGAAAAAGCTTTTGACAAAATTCAACACCCATTTATGATCAAAACTCTCCAGAAAGTGGGCATAGAGGGAACCTACCTCAACATAATAAAGGCCATATATGAAAAACCCACAGCAAACATCATTCTCAATGGTGAAAAACTGAAAGCATTTCCTCTAAGATCAGGAACGAGACAAGAATGTCTCCTCTCACCACTATTATTCAACATAGTTTTGGAACTCCTAGCCATGACAATCAGAGAAGAAAAAGAAATAAAAGGAATACAAATTGGAGAAGAAGAAGTAAAACTGTCACTGTTTGCAGATGACATGATACTATACATAGAGAATCCTAAAAATGCCACCAGAAAACTACTAGAGCTAATCAATGAATTTGGTAAAGTAACAGGATACAAAATTAATGCACAGAAATCTCTTGCATTCCTATACACTAATGATGAAAAATCTGAAAGAGAAATTATGGAAACACTCCCATTTACCATTGCAACAAAAAGAATAAAGTACCTAGGAATAAACCTACCTAGGGAGACAAAAGACCTGTATGCAGAAAACTATAAGACACTGATGAAAGAAATTAAAGGTGACACCAACAGATGGAGAGATATACCATGTTTTTTTTTGGAAGAATGGATATTGTGAAAATGTCTATACTACCCAAAGCAATCTACAGATTCAATGAAATTCCTATCAAATTACCAATGGCATTTTTTTACGGAAGTAGAACAAATCATCTTAAAATTTGTATGGAGACACGAAAGACCCCGAATAGCCAATGCAGTCTTGAGGGAAAAAAATGGAGCTGGAGGAATCAGACTCCCTGACTTCAGACTGTACTACAAAGTAACAGTAATCAAGACAATATGGTACTGGCACAAAAACAGAAACATAGATCAATGTAACAAGATAGAAAGCCCAGAGATAAACCCACACACCTATGGTCAACTAATCTATGGCAAAGGAGGCAGAGATATACAATGGAGAAAAGACAGCCTCTTCAATAAGTGGTGCTGGGAAAACTGGACAGCTACATGTAAAAGAATGAAATTAGAACACTCCCTAACACCATACACAAAAATAAACTCAAAATGGATTCGAGACCTAAATGTAAGACCAGACATTATAAAACTCCTAGAGGAAAACATAGGAAGAACACTCTTTGACATAAATCACAGCAAGATCTTTTTTGATCCACCTCCTAGAGTAATGGAAATAAAAATAAAAATAAACAAATGGGACCTAATGAAACTTCAAAGCTTTTGCACAGCAAAGGAAACCATAAACAAGATGAAAAGACAACCCTCAGAATGGGAGAAAATATTTGCAAATGAATCAACGGACAAAGGATTAATCTCCAAAATATATAAACAGCTCATGCAGCTCAATATTAAAGAAACAAACAACCCAATCCAATAATGGGCAGAAGACCTAAATAGACATTTCTCCAAAGTAGACATACAGATGGCCAAGAAGCCCATGAAGAGCTGCTGAACATCACTAATTATTAGAGAAATGCAAATCAAAACTACAATGAGGTATCACCTCACACCAGTTAGAATGGGCATCATCAGAAAATCTACAAACAACAAATGCTGGAGAGGTTGTTGCACTGTTGGTGGGAATGTAAATTGATACAGCCACTATGGAGAACAGTATGGAGGATCCTTAAAAAACTAAAAATAGAACTACCATATGATCCAGCAATCCCACTACTGGGCATATACCCTTAGAAAACCATAATTCAAAAAGACACATGCACCCCAATATTCATTGCAGCACTATTTACAATAACCAGGTCATGGAAGCAACCTAAATGCCCATCGACAGACGAATGGATAAAGAAGTTGTGGTACATATGTACAATGGATTATTACTCAGCCATAAAAAGGAACGAAATTGAGTCATTTGTAGAGACGTGGATTGGTCTAGAGACTGTCATACAGAGTGAAGTAAGTCAGAAAGAGAAAAACAAATATCGTATATTAACGCATGTATGAGGAACCTAGAAAAGTGGTACAGATGAACCGGTTTTCAGGGCAGAAGTTGAGACACAGATCTAGAGAACAAACGTATGGACACCAAGGGGGGAAAACTGCGGTGGGGTAGGGATGGTGGTGTGCTGAATTGGGCGATTGGGATTGACATGTATACACTGAAGTGTATAAGATTGATGACTAATAAGAACCTGCAGTATAAAACAAACAAGCAAAAAACAAGTAATACTAAACTTTCTTTGGGTTATTTGTATGAAAATATGTTAATATAAATGTTTCAGACATTACATGAAATTTCTAAAAATCTTAAAAAAAAAAAAGGTCCTTGAGTGAAGTAGTGACAAAATAAAAAATTATCTCCACATAGCTATAATCTCTTAAGCAGCAGACAGAGAAGAAATGAGAGGACAAGAGAATTGTTACAGACCCACCCATGGTGGCAGTGTGGTTATTAGGATAGTACATAGGGCAAGTTACAGGTAGTATTTTCAAAGAAATCTGTATAAAAGAGTTCTCGTGTGAGTGACAGGAACTAGCTTTCATGGAAAGAATCCAATGGGTAAGGAGATAAAGAGGGCTAGAATAAGGGGCAGAGATGCCAAAGGGAGAGGAAGGATGCCAATGTGAGAGGAAAGCATCATCACCTGGACAAGGTGAGAACCCAGGAATGGGAAACAGGGTAGAAATCCAAATAACAGGATCAGGGCACAGTGGCAGAGTTCAGGACTAGAAAGAAGGCAAAAGCTTGATGATTGAATTAGAGGACACAATCAGTCTGGGCCCAGAAGCATGACTGCCTGTCCCTTGACATGGGTCAGGACTGAGCCTATGGATGGAGATGAGACTGATTTGTTGAAAAACCGAAATAGGTTCAAGACCCAGGAGTCAAACCGATCTCTGAAATTTTCTAAGGAGAGCCTCTGTAATCTGGCTTAATACTGGCTACCAACCTTATATCCTGCACATCTTTATTTTAACACACTCTTGATTCCAATCTTGTTGGTCTTGTTGCTGTAGCCCCCCAACCCACCCCAGCTGACCAACATAACACATATACACACACAGCACAGACTTTTCCTTTTTGATGTTTTGCCTGTGCCCACTCTCTCACCTATAATGTTCTCTCTCTTCATCCAGGTGCTTTCCAGCTCTTGTCTGAAATTGCGAGGTTTTAGGGTTCCTTGCTGTGAGTCAGTGGACAGCTTCACCTGCTCCTTCCATTGACTAGTTTCTTTATTGTCATAGCATGGAAAACATTTCACAGGCCTGAAAGTCGCTGACTCATTTGGTTACTTCCACTTGGATTTTGTTTCTAAGGGAAGTTCATTCTGAATTTCAACTTGGGAGATTTGGAAAATACCCACCCATTCCTTCTCCTTTCCTGGGCTGAAGAAGGGAGAGGACCCTTTCTGTTTCCTAACATTAAGACAACAGCAGCAGCAGAAAAATAAGTTAAAGATTCCAGTGGGTGAGAGGTCAAGAAAGGAGATATAATTAATATGCAAGGTTTCTATCTAATATTACAGATGAAGCAGAGGCATTAGTGGCCAGAATAGAATAATAGGGAAACAGCCATGGGTGTTTTATATGAGTGAGTTGGTTTTTGTTTATCAGAGACCATCAGCACAAAGATATTATAAGTTACTGGTAACATCTATTTTATAAGGCCAATAATAATAATAATGAAAATGAAATCCATAATGGCTACCATTTATTGATGTTTATATGTGCCAATCATTGTGCTAGCATTGATTTTACAGGGACTTCTTATGCTCTGTTGTTGGAACCATCAAGTACATGACATGAGTCTTTGTGGGAATAATTACAGGAGCAAGAATCGGTAATTTTGTCTCGTTTTCGGTGATTGTATCCCTCTGCCACCACAAAAAGTCTTCTCGTTGTAACTATCAACCATGATCAGAATTATGATTTTAATCAGAATCATGGTGACAATATGTAATGCATGGGGAGGGGATGATTAACTCTTGATTTCAGAGGCACAACATTCTAGATTGGATATTTGAGCTGAATGTAAGTATTTGGAATTTCTGCAAAGTTTCAGCACCTGTATTTATTTCAGCTTGAATTCCAATCAGCAAGGATTAAGTTGTGTAAAGTACATGTCATCTTTTCAGACAAATGCCTATCTTAAGTTTCCAACGAGAATGAAAAAGATAAGTAAAATAAAAACAAAATTCTACTTCATGTAAATCTGATAACATTCTGAATTTTAACTTAGGAGGTTTGGAAAATATCTACCCCTTCTCCTTTCCTGGGCTGCTAAATAGAATTTAATTAGTATAAAACTATTCTTATTATACTTGTGATTTTCAAGTTGATTATTTTCAGAACAGATCCTTTTGCATCAGCATTTCCATGGGCATTGGAAATGTAACTCATTGAGAAAAGTCATATTTTTTCTTTAAAGCAGTTTGACAGGAAGTTACATATAAAGTTCTTCCATTATTCCATATTGTCCCTGGATAGAAATGTGAGGGGAGTTACAATTATAAACAATTATAAAGAGGCTCTGAATCTCAGAGCCAAAATTGCTTTCCCTTTAAAGAACCAAAGAAAATCCAAACAAACTCCCCAGACGTCTCTCCATCTGGCTACCACAACTAGTCTTTCTGTTGAAAACCTAAGCCCCGTACCTTCTTCCTCTTGTTCTTTGTGCTTTCCTCTTCTGCCCCGTCCCACTTCAAAATGCTCAAGAAATGCAATTCACAGAGCCGTTATACTGCCAGCAGCCCACTCCATCTGTTTCCATCCATAAAGCCCCTCCTTAATATTTCTTAGTGCATTGTTCATTTCCCAAGGGCAATATAGGGCCTTGTACACCAGGAAAAAGGAGTAAATGTAGGGTGTGGTTCCATTCAGATCTGCATTTTATATCTATGCTGTTCCCCCAGTAAGTGATTTTGTACAGTTTGTTGCCTATTAATGTGTGACCTTTGACTAGAGGATTTCCTATGCTCTGCATATGTGCTCAGTATTCCTCTCATGTGGTAGACAATGCCTTTGATTGCAATGACATTTATTCCATGCTTGGAAGATTTATTCCGTCTCACTCTCAGAAGATCCTTCTGTTGCATTTTTGGCTTACACTAGTTTTCAACGTCTTTGTGGGGGGATTAGGGTAAAGGACATTACCTTTGGCTCTTCCTGAGAACATTTGAATGGTCATATTTTTTAGAGATTTTAGCACCTCACATAGGCTGTCTCCTTTATATTCAAGTGTTTCTATCACTGAACAGGTTTTGTTCATTTTTGGTACGTATAAGCAAAAAATAAATATCAATTTCAGGAAAATAAATTCTTAAAACTTGTTCCCATAAAGAATGTTCTTCCTAAAAGGTACAAATACTACTGAGGCTGCATATGTTGAAGCAGAATTGCCAGACGTCCACCAACTGATCAGACAGGAGTTCTTGACTGCGGGGATAATTTAAGAGGAAAGAGGTTACCTGTTGCGCTTTCATTTTGAAAGCTGCCTTGTCTAGAATAGACATTATTTGAAAATGGGTTATAATACTTCTGACAGTATGATACACTAAGTACAGTGAACAACCTTCTCCTTACAAAAAACTTTAAAATTCTAACTAAAGTTGTACTTTAAAGTATATCAAAGTATACTGTTGAGCTGATAAGAATGTAAGAGAAATCCTCAGAGGCCAAAAACAAAGTATCTGTAAAAGCAGGAAACTGGGAAGGTAAGGAAGCACCAAAGTGACCATGCGCTTCCATTCTGACAATCCCGTGAGGAGTGGGAGGACTAGAGAGAATGCCTAGGGCTTACTCGAGGTGGGCCATTGAATAGTAGGCCCCCACATAAAGCTGAAACTGCAAGGGAGTACAGCTTTGCTGAAATAGTCCAAATGTGTGCATATATAAAGTCCACTCCCGAGAGGGTGACAGCAAAGAAACTTGCTTGTCCTAGCCTTGGCAGAGGGTGAAAACGAAATCTCTCTGAGACTTTAAAACTGCAAGCCCACCCTCAAAGCTTTGTAGTTTTGTAATCTGCAAAATTTTAAATTTAGAAATAGCATACACATGCTTATGAGAGAAAGATATCTCCAATCCAGGCCTCAAATATTTCAGTAATATGTACTCAAAGAAAGTAATAATAATAAAATGCCCAAAGCAGCAATGCTCCACGAGTGACGAAAGATGTATTCAGAGACACTTACTACTTCAAATGGTAGAATTATCAGGTAAGAATATAAAATAAGCATGCTTACTATGTTAAAAGAAATAAAAGAGTATTAAATAGATCAAGGAATAAATAAGACACTCAAATTACCAGGCACATTTAAAAAAAATTCACATAGATTTTTTATGAAAAAAATTGCATAGTTTTTTTTATTTTCATAGAAATGAAATATTAAGCAGCAAGTTAGACATGGATGAAGAGAAAATTAGTGTAATACAAGATAAATCTGAATGAATTACAGAAAATTTAGTACAGGCGTACCTTGTTTTATTGCACTTTGCTTAATTATGCTTCTCAGATACTATGTATTTTACAAATTGAAGGTTTGTGTCAACCCTGTGTTGAGCAAGTCTGTCGGCACCATTTTTCCAACAGCATTTTTTCACTTCCTGTCTCTGTGTCACATTTTGGTAATTCTCACAATATTTCAAACTTTTTTATTATCATTATAAGTTTTTGGTGATCTGTGATCAATGATCTTTGATGCTACTATTGCAAAAAATTACAAATCGCTGAAGATTCAGATGATGGTTAGCATTTTTTAGCAATGAAGTATTTTTTTTAAATTTTTATTGGAGTATAGTTGATTTACAATGTTGTGTTAGTTTCTGGCGTACAGCAAAGTGAACCAGTTATACATATACATATATATCCACTCTTCTTTAGATGCTTTTTCCACATAGGCCATTACAGAGTATTGAGTAGTTCCCTGTGCTATACAGTAGGTCCTTATTAGTTATCTATTTTATATATAGTAGTGTGTATATGTCAATCCCGGTCTCCCAATTTATCCTTTCCCCCCAGTAACCAGAAGTTTGGTTCCTACATCTGTGATTCTATTTCTGTTCCTTAAATAAGTTTATTTGTACCATTTTTTAAGATTCTACATATAAGTGATACCATATTATATTTGTTTTTCTCTGACTTACTTCACTCAGTATGACAATCTCCAGGTCCATCCATGTTGCTGCAAATGGCATTATTTCATTCTTTTTATGGCTGAGTAATATTCCATTGTATATGTGTACCACATCTTCTTTATCCATTCCTCTGTCAATGAACATTTAGGTAACTTCCGTGTCCTGGCTATTGTGAATAGTGCTGCAATGAACACTGGGGTGCATGTATCTTTTCGAATTATGGTTTTCTCTGGATATATGCCCAGGAGTGGGATTGCTGGATCATATGGTAGCTCTATTTTTAATTAAGGTATGTACATTGTTTTTTAGACATAATGCTACTGCACACTTACTAGATTACAGTATAGTGTGAACACAACTTTGATATGCACTGGGAAGTTTTAAAATTCATATGACTTGCTTATTGCAATATTTGCTTTATTGCAGTAGTATGGAACTGAACCCTCAATATCTCTGAGGTATGCCTGCAAAGAGAAACAAAGATATGGAAAATATAAGACAAGTAATAAATGTAAGGATAGAGTAAGAAGATCAAACATACATCTTGGAATTTCAAATGAAAACAATAGGAAAAATGGATGAGAGGAAATATGTGAAGACATACTTGCTGAGAAAATTTCCATAATTTATTAAAGATATTAATTGACAGATTCAGGAAGCAGAATGAATCCCAAGCAGGATAAATAAAAAGCAGTCATTACTAGATATATCATAATGACACTGTAGAAAATCAAAGATGAGGAGAAGATCCTGATAAAACCAGAGAGGGCATAACAGCAACACAAAGAAACAACAAATAATCTTGTTGCTGACTTGTCAGTAACCATGGAAACCAGAAAACTGGAGAATAATTACTTCAACATTCTGAAAGGAAGTTATCATCAGCTTAGAATCATATGCCAAATGAAATTATCTTCTAAGAATTTAGTAACAAATACTTTTTCATACAAATAAAATTTATTTTATCTCCAACAGATTATCATTAAAATAAATTATAAGGGGTGAACTGCACAAAGAAGGGAAAATAGAAGAGGAAAGATCTGAATTAAAAGAAGAAATGATGGGCAAAGAATAACCCAAATAGTGGATAAATCTAAGTATCTAAGCAAACAAACATTGACGATCTTGTTAAGGAGGGGACAAATTGGAATGAAATACTACCCAACAGCAGTGTGTAAATGACAAAGGGTTGATGAAATTTAAAGTGGTCTAAAGTCCTTGTTTTGTTGGGAGGAGACTTTGATAATTCAAGTATGCATGTTAAAATTTCTAAGGTGACCTTTAAAAGAATAGAAATGGAGTGTATAACTTGCACACTAGTAGAGGGTGAAAATGAAGTAATCAAGAAAAGCCTCAGCAAATAAACATAATAATAATAAAATGTCAAGAAAGGAGGAAAAAAACTACAGATAGCTAGAAAAGCAGAACAAAGAGAAGTACAAAATAATATGGTAGAAATAAACCTAAATAAATTGTTGATAATAATCAGTGTATATGCTCTAAAATTAGACAGAGACTTCTGGACTGAATTTCTTAAATGATTATTTGCTATTAAACAAAAAGAATACAAAAAGCTTGAAAAGGATGAAAATAGGTGAACCAGGCAAAAACTATCCAAATGAAAGTTTGATTAGCCTTAGTAACATAAAAAACAATAGACATTAAGGCAAAAATCATTCTGCAAAAGCAACAGAATCACTACATAATGATAAAAGTTTTATATCACTACTAACTAGTGATAAGACAATATCACTAATATGAAAATAATAATAAGGCATAATAATTCTAAACATGTATGAGTCAAATGACATAACATATATAAAGCAAAATTTGATAAAACTTCAAGGGTGAATTTAAGGAGAGAGATTTTACCTTTTAAGGAGAGATTTTACCTTTAAGGAGAGAGATTTTAACACCTTTCTAAATAATTGATATATATATATTTTTTTTTTTACATCTTTATTGGAGTATAATTACTTTACAATGGTGTGTTAGTTTCTGCTTTAGAACAAAGTGAATCAGTTATACATATACATATGTTCCCATATCTCTTCCCTCTTGCGTCTCCCTCCCTCCCACCCTCCCTATCCCACCCCTCCAGGTGGTCACAAAGCACCTGAGCTGATCTCCCTGTGCTATGCGGCTACTTCCCACTAGCTATCTATTTTACATTTGGTATTGTATAAATGTCCATGTCCCTCTCTCACTTTGTCACAGTTTACCCTTCCCCCTCCCCATATCCTCAAACCAGGCAAAAATATCAGCAGGAATTTTGAAAAAAAATGAAAATACAAGCTCAGTCTTACCTTTACACAGGACATTGCTTCCACCAATTGAGGAATACTCAATTTTAAGTACACATAAAACATTGACAAAAATAAAACACAGATTTGGCCATTAAGTGTATGTCAATAATTTCAAAGAATAAATATCATTTAGAACAAATTAATCTTTATACAATTAAGTTAAAAACAAATATTAAAAAGTTCATACATTTGGAAACATAAAATCACATTTCTAATAACTTACAGGTCAAAAAGAAATGACAATTAGAAGATATAACAGTAGTAAAATACTAATCAAAACTTGTGATATAAAGCTAAAATAGCACTCGGATGGAAATATGAGGGCTTAAATTATTAGTAAATAGAAAAGGTTAAATTAATGTACTACACACTCAACTTTATAAATTTGATAACATCAACTACAACATAGAAAATAGAGGAAATAACAAAGAGCAGAAAATAATAAAAAAGAAAATACAATAGAAAGAATAAAAAATCTCAGAGTTGTTCTTAGAAAAGACTAATAAAATTGGCAAACCTCTGGAAAGATTACTCAAGACAAAAGCGAGCAAGCATACATATACAACCTTCAGAATGAAGTAAGAGATATAATTACATTCTTTCAGTGATAAAAATAATGGAGAATATTATAACAACTTTATATCATTAATTTTATTTATATTGAGTTTTGTTTTTTATGTTAGAGGGGAAAATGTGATTTTTTTTCACTTTTTAAACATTTTTTTAATGCAGACAACCTAATCTTAACTGATAGATAACAATTAGAATGTAAGTTCCTTTAAAGCAGAGGTCTTTTACATTTTGTTTAAAGCCTAAGATATAGGCAGGCCCATAATAGAGGCTAAAGAATATTTTTAAATCTGAACCCCTGAATCTAACTCTTTTCTTTGTATAGTGTTTGAATAACTCTCCTGTCTACCTCTTCTTCTCTTTTCTTCTTTTCCTACATAATTTCCCAAATTATTTACTGTATTGTCTTTTTGTTTACTCTTCCACCAATCTTTGTTCCTAAAATTTACCACTGTAGTTATCTTGTCCCTTCTTATTTAGATGATAGCCTTCCCAAATGAGAAATGATCAAAATATAAATCCAAAGGACATGAAAATTCTTCATTGTTATTTTCTTTCAAATTTGTTTTAAATAGAGACCAGGCTGATGGGCCACTGTATCATACTTTTTTTTAAATTTTAATTTTATTGGAGTTTAGTTGATTTTGATTTTCAGATGTACAGCAAAGTGCTTCAGTTATACATATACGTATATTCATTCTTTTTTTAGATTCTTTTCTCATATATAAGTTATCACAGAGTAATGAGTAGAGTTCCCTGTGCTATACAGTAAGCCCTTGTTTGTTATCTATCTTATATATACTAGTGTGTGTATGTTCATCCCAAACTCCTAATTTGTCTCTCCCCTCCATGTTTCCCCTTTGGTAACCATAAGTTTGTTTTTGATACCTGTAAGTCTGTTTCTGTTTTATAAATATGTTCATTTGTATCTTTTTAAATTAGACTCCACATGAGTGATATCATATATTTGTCTTTGTCTGATTTACGTCACTTACTATAATAATCTCTAGGTCCATCCAAGTTGCTGCAAATAGCATTATTTCATTCTTTTTTATGGCTGAGTGATAGTCCATTGTATATATGTACCACATCTTCTTTATCCATTCCTCTGACGATGGACATTTAGGTTGCTTCTATGTCTTGGTTATCAAAAATAGTGCTGCAATGAACACTGGGGTGCATGTATACTTTTGGATTTTGGCTTTCTCTGGATATATACCCAGGAGTGGGATTGCTGGATCACATGGTAGCTCTATATTCATTTTTTGAGGGGACCTCCATAGTGGTTTTACCAATTTATGTTCCCACAGACAATGTAGGAGGGTTCCCTTTTCTCCACATCCTCTCCAGCATTCATTGTTTGTAGACTTCTGATGATGGCTATTCTGACCTGTGTGAGGTGACACCTCATTGTAGTTTTGACTTGCATTTCTCTGATAATCAGTGATGTTGAGCATCTTTTCATGTACTTTTTGGCCGTCTGTATGTTTTCTTTGGAGAAATATCTATTTAGATTTTCTAACCATTTTTTGATTGGGTTGTTTATTTTTCTGACATAGAGCTGCATGAGTTGTACATATATTTTGGAGATTAATCCCTTGTTGGTTGCTTCATTTGCACATATTTTCTCCCATTCTGTGGGTGGTCTTTTCGTTTTGTTTATGGTTTCCTGTGCTGTGAAGAAGCTTTTAAGTTTAAGTAGGTCCCATTTGTTTATTTTTGTTTTCATTACTCTAGGAGGTGGATCAAAAAAGATCTTGCTGCGATTTATGTCAAAGAGCGTTCTGTCTATGTTTTCCTCTAAGAGTTTTATGGTGTCTGGCCTTACATTTAGGTCTTTGATCCATTTCAAGTTAATTTTTGTATATGGTGTTAGAGAATGTTATAATTTCTTTCTTTTACATTTAGCTATCCTGTTTTCCCAGCACCACTTATTGAAGAGACTGTCTTTTCTCCATTGTATATTCTTGCCTCCTTTGTCATAGATTAATTGACTGTAGGTGTGTGAGCTTATTTCTGGGCTTTCTATCCTGTTCCATTGATCTATATTTCTGTTTTTGCACCAGTACCATATTATTATTATTATTATTATTAATTTTTGCAGTACGCAGGCGTCTCACTGTTGTGGCCTCTCCCGTTGCAGAGCACAGGCTCCAGACACGCAGGCTCAGCGACCATGGCTCATGGGCCCAGCCGCTCTGCGGCATGTGGGATCTTCCCGGACCAGGGCATGAACCCGTGTCCCCTGCATCGGCAGGTGGACTCTCAACCACTGTGCCCAGTGGTACTGGGAATCCCAGTACCATACTATTTTGATTACTGTAGTTTTGTACTATAGTCTGAAGTCAGGGAGCCTGATTCCTCCAGCTCCTGTTTCTTTTTCCTCAGGATTCCTTTGGCTATTCAGGGTCTTTTGTGCTTCCATATAAATTGTGAAATTTTTTGTTCTAGTTCTGTGAAAACTGCCATTGGTAATTTGATAGGGATTGCATTGAATCTGTACACTGCCTTGGGTATTATTGTCACTTTGACAATATTGATTCTTCCAATCCAAGAACATGGTATATCTTTCCATCTGATTTTGCCATCTTTGGTTTCTTCCATCAGTGTTTTACAGTTTTCAGAGTAGAGGTCTTTTGTCTCCTTAGGTAAGTTTATTCCTAGGTATTTTATTCTTTTTGATGCGATGGTGAATGGAATTGTTTCCTCAATTTCTCTTTCTTTTCTTTCATTTTAAAAAAAATTTTATTCGGGTATAATTCATTTATAATGTTGTGTTAGTTTCAGGTGTACAGCAAAGTGAATCTGTTATACAAATACATATATCCACTCTTTTTAGATTCTTTTCCCATACAGGCCTTACAGAGTATTGAGTAGAGTTTCCTGTGCTATACAGTAGATCCTTATTAGTTATCTATTTTATATATAATAGTGTATATGTGTCAATCCCAATCTTCCAATTTATCCTTTCCCCCATCTTTACTCCCTAGTAAACATAAGTTTATTTTCTACATATGTAACTCTATTTCAGTTTTGTAGATAAGTTCATTTGTAGCTTTTTTTTAGATTCCACATTTAAGTGATATCACATGATATTTGTCTTTTTCTGACTTACCTCACTTGGTATGACAATCTCTAGGTCCATCCATGTTGCTGCAAATGGCATTAGTTCATTCTTTTTTATGGCTGAATGATAGTCCATTGTATATATATACCACATTTTATCCATTCCTCTGATGATGGACATTTAGGTTGCTTCCATGTCCTGGCTATTGTGAATAGTGCTTCAGTGAACATTGGGGTGCATGTATCTTTTTGAATTATGGTTTTCTCCAGATATATGCCCAGGAGTGGGATTGCTGGTTCATATGGTAGCTCTATTTTCATTTTTTGAAGGAACCTGCATACTGTTCTCCATAGTGGTTGTACCAGTTTGTATTCCCAACAACAATGTAGGAGGGTTCCCTTTTCTCCACACCCTCTCCAGCATTTATTGTTTGTAGGTTTTTTGATGATGGCCATTCTGACTGGTATGAGGTGATATCTCATTGTAGTTTTGACTTGCATTTCTCTAATAATTAGTGACGTTGAGCATCTTTTCATGTGCTTTTTGGCCATCTGTATATTTTCTTTGGAAAACTGTCTTTTTAGATTTTCTGCCCATTTTTTGATTGGGTTGTTTGTCTTTTTGACATAGAGCTGCATGAGCTGTTTGTATATTTTGGAGATTAATCCCTTGTCAGTTGATTCATTTGCAAATATTTTCTCCCATTCTGAGGGTTTCCTTTTCATTTTGTTTATGGTTTCCTTTGCTGTGCAAAAGCTTTGAAGTTTAATTAGGTCCCATTTGTTTATTTTTGTTTTTATTTTCATTAATCTAGGAGGTAGATCCAAAAAGATCTTTCTGCGATTTATGTCAGAGAGTGTCCTCACTATATTTTCCTGTAAAAGTTTTCGAGTATCTGACCTTACATTTAGGTCTTTAATCCACTTTTTTTTAAGTTATGTCTTTTTTCTTTCTTTCTTTTTGGCTGTGTTGGGTCTTTGTTGCTGCACATGGGCTTTCTCTAATTGTGGTGAGCAGGGGCTACTCTTTGTTGTGGTGTGCAGGCTTCTCATTGTGGTGGCTTCTCTTGTTGTGGAGCCTGGGCTCTAGGCACACGGGCTTCAGTAGTGTGGCTTGCGGGCTCTAGAGTGCAGGCTCAGTAGTTGTGGTGCATGGGCTTAGTTGCTCCGTGGCATATATAA
The DNA here is from genome assembly GCF_951394435.1 of Stenella coeruleoalba. NCBI lineage: Eukaryota > Metazoa > Chordata > Mammalia > Artiodactyla > Delphinidae > Stenella > Stenella coeruleoalba. The sequence continues at coordinate 103,840,666 of NC_137169.1, read as the reverse complement.
TCTTCCCGGACCAGGGATCGAAACTGTGTCCCCTGCATTGGCAGGTAGATTCTTATCCACTGTGCCACCAGGGAAGCCCTTTAATCCATTTTGAGTTTATTTTTTTGTATGGTGTTAGAGAATGTTCTAATTTCATTCTTTTACATGTAGCTGTCCAGTTTTCCCAGCACCACTTATTGAAGAGGCTGTCTTTTCTCCATTGTAATTCTTGCCTCCTTTGCCATAGATTAGGTGACCATAAGTGTGTGGGTTTATCTCTGGACTTACTGTCTTATTCCATTGATCTATATTTCTTTTTTTGTGCCAGTACCATACTGTTTTGATTGCTGCAGCTTTGTAGTATAGTCTGAAGTCAGGGAGCCTGATTCCTCCAGCTCCATTTTTCTTTCTCAAGGTTGCTTTGGCTATTCTTGGTCTTTTGTGTTTCCATACAAATTGTAAAATTTTTGTTCTAATTCTGTGAAAAATGCTATTGGTAATTTGATAGAGTTTGCATTGAATCTGTAGATTGCTTTGGGTAGTATATTCATTGTTACAATATTGATTCTTCCAATCCAAGAACATGGTATATCTTTCCAACTGTTTGTGTCATCTTTGATTTTTTTCATCAGTAATTTATAGTTTTCTGAGTACAGGTCTTTTGCCTCCTTAGGCAGGTTTATTCCTAGGTATTTTATTCTTTCTGTTGCAATGGTAAATGGGACTGTTTCTTTAATCTCTCTTTCTGATCTTTCGTTGTCAGTGTATAGGAATGCAAGAGATTTCTATGTATTAATTTTGTATCCTGCAACTTTACCAGATTCACTGATGAGCTCTCATAGTTTTCTGGTAGCATCTTTGGGATTTTCTATGTATATTATCATGTCATCTGCAAACAGTGACAGTTTTACTTCTTTTCCAATTTGTATTCATTTTATTTCTTTTTCTTCTCTGATTGCTGTGGCTAGGACTTCCAAAACTATGTTGAATAAAAGTGGTGACAATGGACATCCTTATATCATTAATTCTAAAACAAAAGAAATGAAAACGTTTTTAGGAAAGTATAACTGGCTAAAACTAGCTCAAGAATAACTAGAAAACCTAAATAATGTTAAAACCATTAAGGAAATCAAATCAGTAGTTGAATAATTTTTAACAATAAAAAATTTAAATCACTAGGCCTATATAATTTTGTAGGTGATCTCTTCTAAATAATCCAGGAATTGTTCATTCCAGTCTTATATAAACTCCATCGGCAGACGGAAAAAAGAATATATGGCACGGTCCATTTTACAAGCTAGTATAAATTTGTTATCCAAACGAAACTAGGACAGTATGAGAAAGAAAATTACAAGTGGGTTTCCTTCATGGACAGAGATAATCTTAGTTTCCCTCAAGTGGTGAGAAGGATTGGGTTGAATTTAACATAAAAGAAAATATTTACTAAGTGTAAGAATACATAAAAATGTCATTGAACTTTTTTCAGTAAGCAGCAAAGAAAGGCACTAAAGTCAGTGGCCCTATAGTGTTTTGCATGAATAGAGATCATCTATCCGCCCAGTAGAATAGCTTGTGCCCTGCAATTTCTCACAGAAATACACGACCATTTGAGGCCTCCTCTGTGAAGCATCCCATACAAGTTCATACATGTCAGTAGCAATCATAAGATACCACTATAGACAAAACACCTTAGCAATAACCTTATCTTCTTCAAGGAATTCTGTAGTCAAAAATGAGATGTGAAAGAGCTTTGGAATGGAAGTAGTAATATGCTTATATTATAGTCTCTTTTTTCCTGGAGTGTGTTTTATGAGATGAAAAATTGCAGAGGACAAAGAGTTGGAAGAGAAATGAGGGTAGAGAGGGAAATAGGTGAATAGAAAGTAGTACAGTCTTGGAAGTGGGGGAATGAAATATGGTGGGAAAAATAGAGAGATGTGAAAATAGACTATTATGAGTGATGTCAATCCTTGGTAGTACCAAAGAACTAAAGTAAATATTTAAGCTGTCACCTGAATTCTAAGCCACATGAGAGTGGGGATAGTATCCACCATACTTTCTATTCCTCAGTCCTGAGCATAAGGCCTGGCATCTAATAGGCACTCAGCAAAATCTGTTGAATGAATGAATAGCTAATAAAATATTAGCAGGCTAGAAGGAACTGTGTGGTATTGGATTAGAGTGGTAAACATCAGTATGAACTCACGTTTACCTTAATAGAGACACATATGTATATATAGAAATAATTGTGTGTATGTGTATATACATGTGCTATTTCTTAATTCTTTCTACTGAGAGAGCCTAGAAACAAAACACACTCCAGTAGCAAAGAGCATGCCCAGTGCCCAGATCTGGGTTTTTAATGCAATTCTCCAATATAAGGAACTAGGGCTCTTTGGAGAAATGGCTGATTCTAGGGCTGGGGCAGGAATATGCAACATGAGTCTGGAGCATCTTGTAATGCCAGGAAGTAAGGAAGTGCTCAAAGGAAAAAGGAAAACAATGAGGGGGCATATCAAGGAGACCCAGGAGCCAAATGAAAGTACTCCCAACAGCCAAAGCTGGAACAACTGAGTTAAGTGCCAAAATAAATAATGTAGTATTGGATTGTAACCCAAAGGATAAAATAAATATTTATGATTCTTACTGATGTAAATAAATGATTGATTGATTGATTGAATAAAATAAATGAGAGTAGAAATTTTCTGATACAGAAGAATTTCAAACATTTATGTAGATACTGCCCCCCTCAGGGAGGTAGAACATAACTCCCCAGATTTTAAATGTGGGCTGGGACTGCACATAGCGACTTCCTTGCAAAGAATATAGTGTGGAAAGTTGGGGGAGGGGACACTTTATGGTGGAGATCTAGATTAACATCCTCAATGATAAGGCATGTTGAGAGTAGGTACTCTTGATGTGATGTGATTCTCATGAATGGTACCTTATGTCTTCAGTCTTTCTCCCAAATCCCATGACTCCTGCCTAAGTATCAATATAAGAAAAACATCATACAAACCAAAATCCAGGGACATTCTGCAAAACATTTTACAACCCCAAATTGTCAAATCATCAAAAACAAGGAAAGTTTGAGAAATTGTCACAGTTTAGAGGAGCCTAAGGAAACACGATATCTCAATGGACTGCAGCCTCCTGGATGGGATCCTGCAACAGAAAAAGGACATTAGGTTAAAAGTCATTAGTTAATAATAGCATATCAATATTGATTTATTAGTTGTGACAAATTTAACATGCTAATTTAAGATGTAGGGAAAACTGGGTGTGAGGTATATGGGTACAATGTGCACTAGCTTTGCAACTTTTCTGTGAATCTAAAACTATTGTAAAATAAAAAGTTTATTTGAAAAATATTAGCTAGCATATATTGAGGGCACAGTATATGCCATGAACTGTACTAAGCAGTTATATCTACTAACTATTTTAATCTTCACAACAACTCTGTAGTGCAAACATGATTATCCCCATTTCAAAAAGAAACTGAAGCAAAGAAGGGTTAAGTGATTTGGTCAAGGTTGTCACACAGCCAGCAGAGGGTGAACCAGGAGAAAGAATTTTGTCCTGTCAGTACAAGATGATCTCTGGAAGTGCCTCTTGGCACACGATTTGATTCTCTGATTTTTAATAAGCCTTTGTCGTATTGAGGAAGGAGTCTATGGCAAGTCAGAAAGCTAATATGGAGGAGTTTGGGAAACTATGATAATAAATAAATAGGGTTTCAGACTTCTACCAGAGTGAAGTGGGAGGGAGAAGAGAGTATGGGCATACATGTGAGTAACTTAAGCTTTATATAGGGACTTCCCTGGTGGCACAGTGGTTAAGAGTCCGCCTGCCAGTGCAGGGGACACGGGTACAAGCCCCGGTCCAGGAAGATCCCACGTGCCGTGGAGCAGCTAAGCCCGTGTGTCACAACTACTGGGCTTGCGCTCTAGAGCCCACGAGCCACAACTACTGAGCCCTCGTGCCGCAACGAAGAGTAGCCCCCACTCACCGCAACTAGAGAAAGCCCACGCAGCAACGAAGACCCAACGCAGCCAAAAATAAATAAATTTTTTTTAAAAAAAGCTTTGTATAAACAATTTCAATAAAATGAGGAATTTACTTAGCAGGATAAATTGGCAATGGTTATTACCCAAAAGTATAGTAGAGAAAAATGGCCACACTCTAAAGGATTAAGACAGCTGGCTCAGATGGCGTGCATACTGTTAGGCAAAAATAATCATAAAAGTTTTAAAATGTGGATGATTGACAAATTGTAAAACTTGATTGTGAACAAAAATAGAAGCTTAGAGTGTAATAGCCAGCCTAAGCGGTGGGGGGGGGGGGGGGGTTGGGGGGGAGGGAAACTATGGGAGCATAAAGAAGGCACTGCTATGCACAAAAGAAAAAGTGTAACAATCAAAGCATAACAAAGAATGAGGTTTTGTTTAATATAGCAGAGAGTTGAAATATAAGAGTCAATGAAACCATTATTTTGGTAGGTGAAGTTAGAAATGGTTGGCTCCCGTAAAGGAAATAGTGGAAGAACTGAATAGATTCATTCAGAAATGGAGTGAGGCAGAGAAAGCAACTCCTAATATGACCTTTAAAAGCAATATTTGTTCTGCTGATTGACTTGTGCATCGGCTGAAATTATTTTATTTTTGAATGAGTATTTTCTTATAGTCATCCTTTTCTTCCTAATATCTGACTTCAAATGTTTTCTTTTTCCTCATATTCTTTCCTTATATCCACTTACATCAGCCATAATTTGGAGGTTTCATTGGAAGTTTTCTGAGAATATGTATTTGGAAGGGGACAGAAATTGAGTGTAAGACCTTTTCCTAACATCTGGGAATCCTTCCTCCTTTTTTAGACTGACATTTTCACAAAACATAGTTAAAGTAGATTTCACTAAGATGGTGTTTTTTCTATTAAATTCTTACTAGAAAGAATCTTTAGGTTTCAATGAAATCCCCTCTTAAATTTCTTAAAAACATAAAAGATGTCAGTGTGGTAAATATTTCTTTATACTTCACATAGAAGCCAATACTAATCGATATCAAAAAAGGTCAAAAAAATGCACACAATAAAAACTGTGTATTGATATGATTTTTAAAGAACGCTCTGCATATAAAACCATAGGAAATGTAACTTTTAAAAAATGCACTCTTAAATATTAATGTATTAGGGTTCTTCAGAGAAACAACCAATAGGGGATCTATATCTATATCTATAGATAAAAAGGTAGATAGATATTAAAAAATGAGACTTTGGCTCATGAGATTTTAGAGGCTGAGAAGTCCCTTTATCTGCTCTCTGAAATCTGGAAGCCCAGGCAAGCCAGTGGTGGGCAGTTTCATTCCAAAGCCAAAGGCCTGAGAACCAGGAGCACTGACATTTGAGGGCAGAAGATGGATGTCCCAGCTCAGGCAAAGAGATTTGTCTTTCGTCTGCTTTTTGTCCTCTTCAGGCCCTCCGTCAACTGGATAATGCTCACAGAATTGGTGAGGGCAATCTTCTTTACTCAGTCTACCGATTCAAATGCTGATCTCTTCCAGAAATAGTCTGACAGACACAGCCAGAAATAGTATTTTACCAGCTATCTGGGCATCCCTTAGCCCAGTCAAGTTGACATATGAACAACCACCACAATTAGTTTGATCCAAGAACAGTAAGAAAAATTACCTGCATAGGAATCACATTCAAATGAACACTGATGCTATTTTCTTTTTTTATATTGAAGTATAGTTGATATACAATTTCAGGTGTACTACATAGTGATTTAACATGTGCATACGTTATAAAATGATCACCATGGTAAGTCTAGTAACCATCTGTCGCCAGACAAAATTATTACAATGTTATTGACCATATTCCTTATGCTGTATATTACATCCCTGTGGCTTATTTTATAACTGGAGGTTTATACCTCTTAATCACTCCTTCACCTGTTTCACCCCCCTCACCTTCCTCCTCTCTGGCAACCACCTGTTTATTCTCTGTATCCATGAGTGTGTTTTTGTTTTGTTTCTTTAGACTCCGTACATAAGTGATATCATAAGATATTTGTCTTTCTCTGACTTATTTCACTTAGCATAATACCCTCTAGATCCATCCATGTTGTTGCAGATCTTACTTTTTATGTCTGAGTAATATTCCATTGTATCTACCACATCTTCTTTATCCATTCGTCTATCAGTGGACTTTTCCAAAGACTTCGAAATAAAGCAGCCAACCACCACTGACCTCTTTGTTCCTACATCCAGCAGGCACTTTTCAGACTTTCTTACCTGGCTTCTCAATAGCAGTCAGGACTACTGGGCACTCCCTCATTCTGGAAATACCCCCAGGCTTTGGCTCCAGTGACTCGAGCCCCACTGGGATTCCTTCCTTCCTCTCTGGCCACACCTCCACTCCCAGGCCATCCTCTTCCTCACAGCCACTGACCGTTGGACACCTAAAGCTCAGCCTTAGGCTTCGCTCCCCTGCTCACTGGGTGGTCTCTCCAGGCGGGCTCATCCACTCAGGCTCGATTGCTACAGATAAGTAAATGACTCGCCCATGTCTACCCCTGCTCTGAGTACCAGGCCCACATATCCAGTTACCTGCTTTACATGTTTGGATGTCTCAGGTGTATACAAACTGAACTTCTCTAAAAACCAAAGTCCTAATTTCCTCACCAGCCCACTCCCAGACCCTTTTCTTCTTCTGGTATTCCCTATCCCTATAAATAGAAACACCAATCAACCAGTGAAATAAAATGATATTTAATCAGAGAAATTCATATTCTTTCATAGAGATGGGTATGTTATAAAATACCACATTGGGAGGGCAGAAGAAACCTAAGCAAGCACACGAAAAGTCATTGAATAAACAAATGATCTATGAGTTTGAAATATAAGAGGAAATGAAGCAGCTTCATCCCACTGAACAGGACCCCTTTTCTCAGTAAGTGGAGCAGCATAGTGCCTACAGATAGTCTTAATTTGGGTGCGTTTGACAGCAGAATGTTACACAAAAGTTGGAAGCCAGCAAAAGCAAGATTTTAATTCATGGAAACAAGGAGTGGCATGTATAAGATAGAAAAAAGCAACTCTGCATAGTTGCATTTAAGATGTACAAGATCATAGTCAGAGACAAACTTCCTTGGAAATCATTCAGACGTCTCCCTAGTGGTACCCTGCATTTTTTAGGAAGGCTGAGAGAGAGTGTCAAGCTGGAAAAGAGAAAGATAGAAGCTGAGGAAGGAGGGGCAGCAGATACTACTGTTGGTCTACACCACCATATATAATTCTCCCAGCTCCTCATAACCCCACGACAAATCATCTTTTCTCCCTAAAAGATTGCTCCATGGTCTGGCATGATACATTTTGGTATAGGTTCCCCTCAAACATAGATTTTGAACTTTGTCCACAATTTTAAAAAGTTATTATTTAAAATAGTGCAAATGTATAAGTAACAGACATCTGATAAAGCATTAAGAAATCAAACATTTAGCTAAGCATTTAGAGAAATGACTTACCATGAGTTATGGATTTTGAAATAGTCCCCAAAGGATTTTTAGCAAATCCCTTCACTGAAGACATTTAAAATTAGATTCAAAGAAAAACTTGAGTGAGAGAATACTCGAGTAAAAACTCCCACACTAACAAATATGAAACAGATGAATTGTAGCTTTTCCTATTTTTTCATATATACAACTGTTATTTATCTGATTCATTAAAACGTAGATTGATATTCTAAATGCTTGGCCACAAATTACATAAAATAACATAAAAATTAAATCCACAGCACTTCATTATGGTTCCAGAGATGTATAGTTATATGACAAGACATTCAAGGCCAAAACGGTAAACTTTGAATATTGCTTTTATCATTGACAGAAACAGGGTTCCTAGGAAGTTCCTCGTTATAAAGTGATCTACTCCCAGGCTTCCCACAATTCACTGGGGATTATGAACTGCAAGCACTGCAACTGATTTTAATTGCCACAATGATGCATAAGGAGAGATGTGATATCTGGAGTAACTGGCTTCGAAACAATGAGGAGCTTTAAAGATTAAAGTCAACACTTTAAATTGCACTCAGGACGGAATAGGAAGCTAATGCTGACCATTGAAAGCAGGTGTAATATTCTCCATATGTTTTGGACCTTGTAGCTGAAAGAAATCAAGCCCTCTGCATCACACACAATAAAAACTCCAGGACAATGCATTATAACATTCTATTTGGAACGTTACAAACACAGTAATCATGATGGTAAATAGCACAACCAGATAGTGAAAGGTGTTCTTAGATGTAGGATGCCAATCTGAGAAACCAGAGGACATCTGTGAGGCCTTCTGAGCTGAGGGCAAGCAGGTTGCTGCAGCTAAATGTACTTTGAATGGCTGCAGTCTTGGCCTAGAAGCGAATTGGTCCATAGCTCCTGATGTTACCTGGTAACAGTGGAAACACTGGACACGTCAGTAGCTGCCTAGAACCTTTCATGTATGAGAGTCATGCCTCAGACTTTACACCTGAATAAGAGTTCACTGAACTTACTATAAGATCAAAGTGTAACACTTGAAAAGAATAATTCCGTAATCACTGTTTCCTAAAGAAACAGTGCATCCCTAAAAGTAGACGATCCTTGGTGAGCTAAATGTTAAACGCAAAATCTTACTGGAAAAACTGAAACAAACCAGGAGTGACTCTGCCAATGTGAAAGAAAATTCTCCAAATAGCTTTGTTTCAGCCACAGACATATGGGAAAATTTATGTAGTAAAGTATATGCTTATAAAGTTTCAACTTATATTTAGTGGGGGAAACAATTTATTATACCAAAAGAGCATAAATGTATGACAGATGGTAATGATTTTTTTTCTATTCTTGCCAGGGTCCCCTTTTAGCTGAACGGCTTTTGCTTCTTAAAACTATGAACATTGTCATTCACACCTATTTTCTGAAATTAAACAGACCAATTCTAAGATGAAACTCCCTATACATTGGGTTACTGTATAATGTCTTCCCCTTTGTGTCATAAATTATCTAGAGTACCACTTTCTCTGGAATAATGAAACAGGCCAAAACTGGCAAAAAGCATTCTGTAATAAAACCTTTATTTTCAATTCTCTAAATCAGTTTTGGAAAACCTATATTTAAATTTATCCTGGTAGGTCTTTACAAAGGGATCCATAAAAGATTGTACTGGAAGTGCATTCTTCCATCCTGAAATCTTCATTTTTTTGAATTTTAAAATGTTTAATTCTTTAAAATCATTTGAATCCTGGATTCTAAATCTGGTGCCATGAGTGATACACTGTGGGACTTGGAACAAGGCTGTTGTAAGAATTAAATAATATAACTGTGTACAGCATATAACCAGTGCTCAAACAACAAGAGTTGTTATTACCATTATTATGATTACTATCATTATTACTTTGGGAACTCTGTCTGATCAGGATATTTTAGATACTGGTGCTGCAGGTGGGGAAAGGGGAAGAAGACTCTAGTGAGCAGTGGAGGACAGTGTAAAAGAACTGGGGCTACTCAGGCAGAGAAAAAGGTTTATAAAGACAGTAATCCCAACTATAATTATATAAAGGGTCCTGTGGAAGAGTGATTGGACTTGTTTAGTAAGGCCCTGGGAGGCAGAACCGAGACCAAAGCAGAGGATGGAGGTCGGGGGACAAATTTGGCTCACATAGTGAAGCATCTTGGGCAGATTAGAGTGGAAGAGAAAACTGGCATGGGCCATCTTCCGAGGAGAGTCAGTTCTTCATTCTAGGTTACCCAGGGTGAAAGAAATCTTGGTGAAGAAGTCCTGGACGGGATTCCAGGGATTTTGAATTTCAAGACAATGCCTCGGGCCAGAGAAGGCTCTAAGAAGAAGCAGAGGGTAGAAGTGAGTAAAAGAAAGCTTGACCAGCTCGAGGCCGGCCTCGTCCTTTCCCTCTCCACTTGCACATTTCTTCTGATGGGAAATCCTAAGATTTAACCAAGGGGACTGGAGTCCCGCCCTCAAGTTTGCAGCGCGCTCCGGGAAATTCAGTTGCCATGGCGACAGAAGCGGTTGACCTGAGGATTCAGAACAGGTTTGGCAGAGGGGAGACAATTCCTTCAGGAACTGGGCGTGGCTTTGGTTACTATGGCAGCGGAGACGCTTAGTCCAGGCCTAGGCCTGTTTAGAGGCCAATGCTCCTCCCATTCTCTGCATGGCACCCAAAAAAGAGAACGGCGGGACCACAGGTTCTAAGATGTGGGAACCCTCGCTCATCGCCGCACCCTTCAACCAGGTATGCCCAGAACCCCGTAAATCCTCTCTGCCCCCCCGCAATGCTAAAGCCCGACCAGACCCTGCAGGCAACTCTGCCAGGCTAGCCTTCCCTTCCTGACGCCACCGCTGTCCCCTCCGAAAATTGTACTTGGTACTGCTCTCCCAGGCCTGATGGTTTCACACAAAACGACCCAGGGTCCCATCCGCAGGGAACGCTTGACGAAATGAGCGTTAAGGGAAGAAGGAAGGGGAAGTGGATTTCAAAAGGTGGTGAAAGGTGCGTGGTGGTGAAGAGACAAGGTGTCCTTCTGACACCTCAGCATCCTCTTCAGTGAAGTCATCCAGATGGCACTCCACAGTTGTACTGGGGTTGTCCTTACGAACTGCTCGCTTCCTCCTGACTTCTCCTGAAGAGAGAAATCCTGTTGGATCATCTGTAGCCTGGTGCATAGTACAGCTTTAATAAATGCTGTATGAAAACAGACATGGAATACCTAAGGTATCAACATATTTAATACAAGTGAGCCTTCTACAGATAGGAAAGGATGACTTTCTTATGTAATGCCCTGATACCACAATATCAAAAGTTTTGATGTATTTTGAAGGTACTGTAGGAGATCAGAGTACTGAGGGGTTGGCTGCTAGACTCATCTGCAGGATGACACAAAGGCAGTCTATAACCCACCTGCCACATGACGTCGAATTGCCATGCCAGAACTGACTAGCTCCCCACCTCACTCACACCCGCCCACCTCCAGTGAGCTGGTCAGCCCAATAGTTCCTGTCATCTGCTGCCAGAAATTCACTTCAACACTAAGTTATTTCTAAGATGACATTTGGAAGGAGGAAGCTAGATTCTGGGAATTCCAGCCTGCCGTTGCAAAACACTTTAAAAACTAGAATTTTTTTTTTTCATTTTCTATGTGTGTGTATGTTCCACTAGAGAGTTAGTACTTAAAGGAAAAATACATCTAAAGTCTTATGATGCCCTCATGAGAAATGTCTACCTATTTGTCCTTATTTTCCACTATAATTGTTTTTTCCCTATGAACAGTAATTCTGTCTGATATGAAATTCTACCAGATGAAGAATTTCATGAAAGTAGTTAAGACACTGCCGATGCTGACATGATGTCATGGAATTTGGGGGTATTTCTATAACCTTAGGAACGAAGGATGTCAACTCAGTAATTCTCAGTTACGTTCTCAAATTCTTAGATGTTTTTTGAAATACTCTATAAAAGACCCTCTCTTTTGCTTTTATAAGTTAGTGCTAGCCAAAATAATTTTTTCTTCATTTTCTTTGAAATTGTGTAGGCCAAGTTTGGGCTTGGAGTGAACATTTCTGCTTGAATTATAAACTGCTGAACAACAGAGTTTGATGGAGCTGCTGACATTGCATTAGCCTTAGTGCTGCAAATATGAAGCTATAATTTTCCTAGTTGAGTGGAAAACCTAAAGGCACTATTTTCCCTTATGGCTTGAAAACCTGAAATAATTTTCAGCTTTCTTGTTCCTGCTTAAACAATATAATTTCAATAAATCTTACATATTAATAGAAAGAATTTGAACTCAAAGCAATATGTAGTTTTAACTACAACAAGTAAACTTCTTCAGTTTGTTGAAATGTGGGTTCTTTACTGCAGGGGGAAGACAACTACCCTCCACCTCCTCTCATATTTTTTTCTCAGCTTGGTTTCATGTCTGATCCAAGAGGAAAATTCCCAGATTAAGCCAATGCCCAGAAGCATGCCCTAACCACCAATGTAACAGACTCTGAATTTTGGTTAAAGATGACTGTAGATGTGTGAATTCCTTATTCATAGGGCTCAGCAAAGTGCTTTGCACATATTGGATGCTCAAAAAATGTTACTGCTTTCGTTTCCACAGTCTCTTTCCATAAAGTTGCTACTTCTGTGCAAACTGTGCTCCAGTGTACGTGGTTGAGTATGTGTGTGCTACTGTGTGTGTGTTGCGTGTGTATTGGGGGTCGCAGAGAGGGAATTTTTCCTCCCAGTCTTCCATAAGCCAGTTTAGTAATCCTAATCAATAGTGATTTTGAACTCATATTCGTACTGAGCTGCACTAGAGTTGACAGAGAATAAGCAAGTTCACAATTTGCTTTTAGTGAATGTACCTTGTATCACTGTTTTGGGCTGTCCTTTCAGGCTAGAATAATCATCAATTTCTCAGTACATTTTAGTTGGTTCTAAAACATGAAATGATAGCAAATAATACAAGGCAGTCTATTACTAAGCACTAAATGATTATATAGAGTCTGGACATTAGGAGGATGAAAGTGGGCTCGGATAGCCAGGAAATGCTTTTTAAAATACTTTCTTCTGGCTGAGCTCTAAAGAATAGGTAGAATTTGAGTGGGTAGAAGGAAGGAGGACAATTATTTTAGGAAAGGAGACCAACATGTGCGTTAAATAAATCTGGGACACTTAAATTGTGAGAGAGAAAAATGTAGGTTAGACGGCTCCTGGAAGTACATTGCTCATAAATTAATTCTGTCAATGAAATGGTCATTTACTAACTTTGCTATCCATGTATCAAATATTTAGCTTATTATTGTACATGTGAATAAATAATATTATTTGTGAGTATATTGTATTATTAATATATGCAAAATATCACATCTCAAATTAGATATACAGGAAATATTTAAGTACAAGGTTATAAAAATGCATCTTAGTGTGGGCTTTATATGACATAGACATATTTATGATATCTAGGAGCATTAAGAAGTTAAAGATACTGTGGTATCATAGAAATTAAAATCTTTTCATGAAACTCTCAAGGCAGCCTCTGCTGGCCACAGTGAGAGGAAGATGTGTTAACCCAGGTGCTCAGTGACAGAAGGTGCTATCTGGAAACATTTTGGTCTAAGATATTCTTATTTGTATTTTTTACTGTGGTAAAATATACAGAACATGAAATTTACCATTTTAAACATTTTAAAATATACTATTCGGTGGCATTAAGTATCTTCACATTGTTGTGCAACCATCACCACCTTCCATCTTCAAAACTCTTTCATCTTCCCCAGCTGAAAATACATCCATTAACTAGTTTCCCCACCTCCCTCCCCCCAGCACCTGGCAACCCCCATTCTACTTTCTGTGTCTACAAATTTGACTACTCTAGGTGCCTCATGTAAATGTAATCATACAGTATTTGTCTTCTTATGACTGGCTTATTTCACTTAGCATAATGTCCTCAAGCTTCATTCGGGTTGTAGCATGTACTGGAATTTCCTTGTTTTTAAGGCTGAATAATATTTCATTGTCTGTATAGACCACATTTTATTCATTCATTCGTTGATGGCCACTTGGGTTGCTTCCAACTCTTGGCTATTGTGAATAATGCTGCTATTAATATGAATGTGCAAGAATCTGTTTGAGTCCCTGCTTTCAATTTTTTGAGTGTATATCCACAAGTAGAATTGCCAAATCATATGGTAATTTTATTTTTAAGTTTTTGAGAAACAGCCATACCATTTTCCATAGCAGCTATAACATTTTTATATTCCCACCAGTTTCTCCACATCCTCACCAAATGCTTTTAACAGTCTGTGTTTTTTATTTATATACTTATATATAGCAGCCATCCTAATGGGTGTGAAGTAGTATTTCATTGTGGTTTTGATTTGCATTTCCCTGATTATTTTTGATGTTGAACATCTTTTTATGCACTTTTAGGCCATTTGTGTATCTTCTTTTGCCCATTTTTAGTCAAGTTGCTTGGTTTTTTATTGTTAAATTGTTGAGTTTTTTTTTTTTAAATATATTCCGGGTATTAATCCCTTATCAGATACATGGTTTGCAAATATTTAATCCTATTTCATGGGTTGCCTTTTTACTCTCTTTTTTTTTTTTTTTTTTGCGGTACGCGGGCCTCTCACTGTTGTGGCCTCTCCCGTTGTGGAGCACAGGCTCCAGACGCGCAGGCTCAGCGGCCATGGCTCACGGGCCCAGACGCTCCGCGGCACGTGGGGTCCTCCCGGACCAGGGCACGAACCCGCGTCCCCTGCATCGGCAGACAGACTCCCAACCACTGCGCCACCAGGGAAGCCCCGCCTTTTTACTCTTTGTGTACTGTGATGTACAAAGTTTTTAATTTTGATGAAGTTCAGTTTAAGTTTTCTTTTGTTGCCTATGCATTTGGTGTCATATCAAAGAAATCATTGCCAAACCCAGAGTCATGAAGATTTTACCTTATGTTTTCTACTAAGAGTTTTCTGCCTTCCATTTAGGTCTTTGGTCCATTTTTAGTTACTTTTCATTTATAGTATGAGGTAAGAGTCCAACTTCATTCTTTTGCATGTAAATATACAGTTTTCCCAGCACGAATTATTGAAAAGATTGTCCTTTCTCCAGAGAAAGGGTGGGGCAAGGGAGAGTAGAAGTGCCACAAAATTTCCTACCATATTGAATGTGGCTTTTTATTGATTTTGGGCATTCATTCGGTTGCTTTAGATCTTTGACTGGTTTCAGAGCTCCTATAAAGTTATTTTAGTCAATCTCTGGTTGTTTTTCTAATGTTTCTGTGAGGGACAGAGGGCCTAGAGCTTTCTAGTTGGCCATCTTGCTGATCTTACTGTGGTCTGAGAGATTTTGTAATCAACTCTGATTTTTTCCATTTCTTACAAATATACACAGCAGGTGATGCTGGGGAAGGGGAGACTAGTACAAGCTTTGCTCATGAAAATTTAGGAAAATTTACCAAAATTGTTCAAACAGCAGAGCCATTCCTTTTAGAAGCCTACAGATTGTCACATGGCTTCAAAATGAGTGAGCTACGTGTTTCAAATGGAATCGTGTGTTATGATCAAGACTTTTGTGTTGACACAGTGGGGAAAATCCTCACAATGTTATCTGTGTTAAGTGACAGCATGATACCAGTATAGTGAATATTGAGAAGCCAGATACAAACCCTTTTCTTTTTCTTTAAGGTATTATAGACTTTTGTCCCAAATATGTTCTACAGAATTTGAGGGTTCTCCAAAGTTTGTTTGAGTCGATTTGGTTTGGGATTTTGTTAGTTTTAATTCTTAAGTACTTCCATATTTTCAGATTATCCAAGATGGTTATTTCTTTTCATTTGTTCCAAGTTTAAGTTCTCCTTTTTAGGTGTAGCAAGAAGGCAGCCATAACTTGTGAGACCAACTATTGGCACAGCAATTATTTCATTCTCCTACTGTGACCCACCATAGAGAATGTTAAAAAAAAAAAAACAACAACAGAAAAAAAATTATGGCAATCTACACATTCCCTAACCCAGCCAGCCTCACTATTCCGATTCACTGATTTCATTTTGTAATGATGATTTCAGGTCCCTAATACCCAGCTTAAGGGAATGGATACTCATTGTCATTTGCCTTATATTTATCATTAAGATTTTGCTTCTTGATTAAGCCTTCAACTCTTCTTTAATACAAATATCCACATATTTTTAAATAATGATTCCTTTTTTTTTTGGGCATGTTGGGTCTTCATTGATGCACGGGCTTTCTATAGTTGTGGCGAGCAGGGGCTACTCTTTGTGGTGCGCAGGCTTCTCATTGCGGTGGCTTCTCTTGTTCTGGAGTATGGGCTCTAGGCACGCGGGCTTCAGTAGTTGTGGCACACGGGCTCAGTAGTTGTGGCTCACAGGCTCTAGAGTTCAGGCTCAGTAGTTGTGGCACCTGGGCTTATTTGCTCTGTGGCATGTGGGATCTTCCCGGACCAGGGATCGAACCCGTGTCTCCTGCATTGGCAGGCAGATTCTTAACCACTACGCCACCAGGGAAGCCCTAAGCTGGCCGCCAGTTAACCATCACATTGAATAGCTAGAGGCAAGACATTCTCTTCCTTGAAGCACAGACACACAAAGGAGGCAATGAGCTGCTGGAGAAAGCCCCAGCTCTGGGGCCAGGTAGACCTAGGTGTCGAATCCTGATTTTGAAAGGCCCATGGGTGACCTAGAGCAAATGTCTTACCTTCTCTGAGCCTCGTTCTCCTTTTGTCATATGGAGATAATAATATCCACCTCAAAGATTTGCTGTGAGGAGTAAATGATATTTATTTCATTTCATAAATATTTTATCACATCTGGCATCTAATAACCCTTCAATAAGAGAGTTCACTCCCTGCATCCTGCTTTTTCACTCATATTAGTCTCTTTGCTTGAAATGAATTTCCACCTTCCCTCCCCTTGTCAGGCCCATTCTTCGAGGCTCTCATAAAGCCATGCCTTGCAGTGAGCTTTCCTAAATAACCTAACCCACATTTATCTTCCCCCACCTTGGATCTAGGCTCTGTCTTTTACAACCCAGTCCTTGGTTGTGAGAATGCCTTGAATTATTTGCTATCATTTCATGTTTTATAGAGCACAAGTATTGATGTAATGTAAGCTGCTTCACAGAAAAATCATATCTTATACTCCTTATATCTACTCCACAACCAGCACGTTTATAGGCACACAGAACCACACTCAAACTCTATACGAAATTAATTCACTGATTTACTTTGAAATATGAAGAAACCTTTATTGTAGAAACCAGGGCAGTTAGACTGAGGAGATGTTTTCTAAGAGAAGAGGAAGGGACAGAAAACATTTATATAAAAAAACCATCATAGCAGATATATAGGCTGATTGTAACAGTACCCCCAAAAGAACTATGCAATGATTCCATTTCACTTCACAGAGATATTTTATCTGCCAACCAGGAGGCATTTAAGTGAATGCTTTTTAGAACATATAGTTAGCAGTTTCTCCTCCTCATTAGACTTCAGCTGAGGAATAATATGTTTCTCTTATTAAATGTAGCTTAGTGACAATAGCTGAGTTGTGCACACTTGAAAAATAGTAACAGAATTTCCTTGGAGTCTTGAACAAAGCTTCTATCTTATAAAGGTTTGGAAAGTAGATAAGGGTTCCAGATAGGTATTGCTGAAATTATTAATACTCCAGACCTCTTAAAGTTGTAAAGTATATAGATACTAGAATGATAATAAGCAGTCTCAGAAGGTTTGGGAGGAAAACTGTTCAATTGAATTGAAGTGCTTGAAACCATTATAAATGCAGTTTATCAAAAGAGAAATACATTTTATGGACATACCCCCTGAATAACGTTTGAGAGGCAGTGAAGAATTTTTCAACTTTTTTGATCTTAAACAGTAAGCTGTTTCTCATGTTAATGTGTAAGACTTACTGGAAATCCTCATAATATGAGCTGAAGACTGATGTCTGGCAGCAAGCATATTTCTGAAATTGGCTTGGATTTTATTACTATATTTTCTGAAATATGCTTTCATTGATATTTACCAAACAGATTGCCAGTTCACACAAAGGTTGTTTTAATAAAGGCCAACGAAAACAACTGAGCTGCTAGGAAGAATGTTAAGAGGGAAATGGACTTTTCATAACCTCACATTATAATTTATCTTTTTAGACAAAAATGTATTATTTGAATGAGTTTGGAACCAAAGGGAGTTCTCATGTCAAAATATCTACCTAGATGGTATACGTGATTGTTTTTATAGCAAATGAAAAATATTAAATACAAGTAAAACGTAAGTGTTGCCAGTATGAGTTTGGCAACATACTAGGGAAATGTTAAGAAATGGTGAATGTTGACCATGTTTCAGCTCTAGCCATAGAAACCGTCATTGGCTCCCAGTTACCCACAAGATAAAATGCAAGATGTTCTGCCTGGCTTTCATGGCCCTGCCTAATTTGGTCTTTCTCTGCCCATCCGTCTTTATCTTCCTTTACTCCAGTTGAGTGGTCTCTGTAGTATCCCCAGGCACATACTGACTTTTCCCATGTAGTTTCCTGGCCTGAAGATCTCCCTGCCTCCATCCAACTCCTTCTCATTAAAACCCTCCCTTATATCTTCCAGAAGGGAGCTTAATTACATTATTCTGGTCCCTACTGACTTTTCTCCTTCCACTAAATTACTTCAGTGATTGTTATCTTTTATTTTTTAATTAGTTAATCTATTAATTTATTTTTGGCTGCATTGGATCTTCACTGCTGCACACGGGCTTTCTCTAGTTGCGGCGAGCGGGGGCTCCCCCTCGTTGCGGTGTGCGGGCTTCTCACTGTGGTGGCTGCTCTTGTTGCGGAGCACGGGCTCTAGGTGTGCAGGCTTCAGTAGTTGTGGCGCGTGGGCTCAGTAGTTGTGGCTGTACTCAGTACTATATTACTGTATAGTAATAGTTTCCCCTCTCTCTCCTAAATTTCTTTCAGTCAGTCCTCCCATTGAAGTCCCTCTTTTCCTATAACCAGTTTATTTGCCATTTTGTGACTCTTTCCAGCTATTCAATCTCTTTTTAAGTTTTATGCCCAAAACTCAACACAACTTTCCAAGTACTTAGGCCCTCTGGTTTTGTACAGTTGTAGGGCAAGGTTTTCTATTTTGTTCCCACTTTTTTCTACATCTGGTGAGCCAAGGCATTTCAATGGAACTGCAGCACATTAAGCTGTTGGTTATGGGGAAGCATTAATACAGGCACCTTTCCTGTAACTGATCATAAAAGCTTCTAAACTTCTTTTGTTTTAATTGAAGCATAGTTGATTTACAGTGTTGTGTTAGTTTCTGGTGTACAGCACAGTGATTCAGTTATATATCTATATTCTTTTTCATATTCTTTTCCATTATGGTTCACTACAGGATATTGAATATAGTTCCCCATGCTGTGTAGTAGGACCTTGTTGTTTATTTTATATATAGTAGTGTGTATCTGCTAACTCCAAACTCCTAAATTATCCCTCCTCCACCCCTTTTCCCCTTTGGTAACCACAAGTTTGTTTTCTATGTCTGTGAGTCTGTTTCTGTTTTGTAAGTAAGTTCATTTGCATCATATTTTAGATTCTACATACAAGTAATATCATACGGTATTTGTCTTTCTCTGACTTACTTCACTTAATATGATAATCCCTAGGTCCATCCATGTTGCTGCAAATGGCATTATTTCATTCTTTTTATGGCTGAGTAGTATTCTACTAATATAGTAGTATTCTCTCTCTATATATATATATGCCACATCTTCTTTATCCATTATTCTGTCAATGGACATTTAGATGGCTTCCATGTCTTGGCTATTGTAAATAGTGCTGCAATGAACATTGGGGTGCACATGTCTTTTCAAATTAGAGTTTTCTACGGATATATGCCCAGGAGTGGGATTGCTGGGTCATATAAAGCCTCTAAACTTCTGACTGGAGTTTAGATTATGTTTTCTTCAATGCATTTACTTATATTTTCCACACTGAATCTCATCTGACACACATGCTTGCTCAACTCAGAAGGCTTTGTGAAATCTCCCTGCAGTGTTTAATTGTCCCCTTGGCACAATGTCATTGTCACAACATCTGCCGGTGAAGCCAAGGCAGGGTGGCAGAGGAAGGCCCATTGTCTAGGAATCGGGACGTGCTTCTTGCTAGCTGTGTCACCTTGACCAAGTCTCCATGTCATAGATTTTTTACCCCCATCTGCAAAATGAAGGAATTGGACTAAATGGCAATGGAAGAAATCGCCTAACATTAAATTCTGAAAGTTTGTGTTTCACTGTAACTATTTACGTATTTTGTATAAAGGCAGTTGAATAAGACATATACGAGGAAGGTTCCCAGGGCTCCCTGCTGTTAACACTTCTCCATCCAGAGAGATGTCTGCTTAACTTCGCCTTTGTTTTTTAGCCAGTTCTCTGTGACAAAACATTTCCTCTACTTCCATGGTAACTCAATGTTTTTGGTATGTAAACTTGTGAAATGCTTTCTAAAATTAAATAAATTGTTTCCTGGCTTCCTCTTGTCCTCACCCCTCACGATCATGATTCTTTGTGTTGTTCTTATTGTGTTTTTGCTAAATATGACTATAGTGTGTTGGCCTTGGGTGGTACAGACAGCGTAACAGTTACTCAGGCAGGATATATTGAATAGAAATGGAGAGGAAATCCCCCAAATTATATAAGCACCAATGAAAAATCATGGGATCTCTAAAACTGTCTATGACTCCATATATGTATTTAATAGTTGAGTTTTGGTTAAACTAGTTAAAGGTTAGGAATATTGACTTCAACTGCCTCTGTCTTTTTTTTGAATTTTTTATTGAAGTATAGTTGATTTACAATGTTGTGTTAATTACTGCTCTACAGCAAAGTGACTCCGTTTTATACACACACACACACACACACACACACACACACACACACACACGTTCTCATATTCTTTTCCATTATGTCAGCTACCTCTGTCTTCACATCAAGTATTTAGATGGCTGAGCAAGGATAGAAAGCGTTTCATTATTCACAGTTGTTACTGTAATCATAAAGGTGAAGCATTAGAGAATGTTTATTGTTTAACTTGTCATGCATATCTTAGAAATTTAGCACCAACCTAGGAAAATGTTTGTGGAAAAATGATTTATTAGGACCATATTTTCAACCTTTGAGATGGAAATAACTGTGAATGTGTTACTTTATTCTTTGTGATGAAGATGTCACTTTTGCTCAGAAGGGTATACACTTTAAAACATATTTAAAGCAATGATGATCTGTTTTTCTGAAGAAAGGTTTTTGCTTAGTCCCTCTTGTGTTCAGTAATTAAGAGCAATCATGTCTAGAGGCCAAAGATTTTGGTCGTGTGGAGCAGAATTTGGGGTCACGTGAAGTCCATATGAAAACTGGACCTCTGGCTATACCCTCATCAGTACTGTCTTCAAAGCAGCTGAGGAAATTCTCTCATCTTACACAGCGTATACCACACAAAGAGCCTCTTGGTGGCTTCACTGGAAGTTTGTTCTCAGCCTCCTTGGCAGCATTTTTTCTTTAGCTTTGTCTCCATGTTGACCTCATCAGCGTCTCTAATTAGTCTTATTTTATAGAAGCCAGTGTTCCTCCAAAATCGAGGAGGTTGAAAGTTTCCTTTCTACTTTGAATTTTAGCTGCTAGAAAAAGTCTTTAAAATTATCCAACTTAGTTTGGTCAATGAAAATTTTCGGTCAAACGAACAAGCACCTTGAAACAAAAGAACTGTATTTAAATGTTTCAAATGAATTAAGTAGGAAAGATTGTTCATCTTGAATTGTTCAGTTTGGGCTGGAGAAAGTGGGATTAAAATAAAATCAAACTAGGAAAGATGGACGCCTTCCTAGATCTTCCTTATGTAAGTCTATAGTAGACGTACCCCACTGGTCAATTCCAAGCCCTAAACATGGTCAGCTGTGGAGCTGGAGCTTCCTTCTGTAATGTATCTTTAGCCCAGTAGCAGTTGAGTCATGGGTGAGCCAGGGGGAGAATAGCAATTACTAAGTTGCCTACCATTATCTTCCCCAGATTTGGGGACAAAATTACCCTTTTAATGTCTTCTGAAAGTTCTCCCTATTTTTCTTCCTCTGTCCTGTTTTGGTATGGACACCTTCCTTCTAATCCCCCTCACTGCCAGTCCATCTCTAGGCTTCAGAGGAGGCAGAGAGTGGTCCTTGACACAGAAACATACTTTCATAGGGGAATTATTTAAAGCATTCTGAATTTCCAGAATGTAAGATGGGCACATCCCAAAGTATAACTTTAAAAATGCATTCCAAAGGAAAATAGAAATAATTTCCTTTATTAAATTCCTAGAGTCCATATACTTCTCTACTAACGAAGAATTGAAGCTTGAGGCTATATCTATATCTAATGTGGTTTTTATATACAAATAATATGTTCTTTACCTGACATCACTAAGACATTCTCCTTCAGTAGATTTTTAAATATTGGAAATGGTTTAAGACTGAGTACAACCAGCTAGTAAATATGGAGTTTGACCATAGCTTCAGTAAGTGATTAAATTCAGCTGAAAAACATTTGTTCCTTTTGTATTAAACTACTGCCCTGTGTACTACCTGGGATGTATAGAAAGGTGAGGATGGGTCAATGGAAAAAGGAACAATACAGCATTCCTGCCACCTAGAGCTAATCAGAGAAAACACAGACATAGAGCTAATCAGAGAAAACATAGACACCAGTGATTCTAAAAGTGTAATCCCTGGACCAGAAGCAACAGCATCGCCTGGGAACTTATAAGAAATGCAAATTCCCAGGCCCCACCGTAGACTTACTGAATCAGAAACTCAGGGTGGAGCATAGTTTGTACTTCGATTTGTACTTTAACAAACATGATTCTCATGCACACTACAGCTGAAGACCCACACTAATATCATGACCTCAATGTAAGTACTATGTTACTAGTATAGTACTGATAATGAGTTTGCAAGCAGAGGACACAGTGGTCACTGCTGGGCTGAGATGTTTAGGGAAAGAGCCACAGGTGAAGCAGGAATTTCACCTGGAAGCAAGGAATTCTGTATAAAAGGACCATGCTGAGCAAACAGAGAGCTGAGAAAACACATGACATATTTGTGATACATAATTAACCACTCACTAGGCACTGGATTAGGTGCCTTACACACACTGTCATGGTTCATCCTCACAACAGCTCTAAAAATATTATTCCCATTTACATGGCAAAATTAAGGCTCAAGAACTTACATAGAACAATTTGAGAGCTGTGAGAGTTTAGAAATAGTGGGAGATATGGTGTTTAAAGTATGTGGGGAAGAGAATGTAAAGGATTTTGAATTCTAGTAAGATAGAGTTTGGACTTATCCCATTAGAGTCTAAGAGTTAGACAATTAAAATACTTTCTGTGAGGGAAGCATGAAATGATTAAACTGATTCTTAGAAAAAATTAATAGGTTAGAGATGGAAGAAGCTGGACGCTCGAATAGACCCCGTAGAAGGTATTTTCAGTGGTCTAGGTTTGAGGTGGTTATAGGTTGAACTAGCCGAATCACCATGAAAATAAAAAGGAAATGACAGATCCAAGAAATTCTAGAAAGAAAGTAACTGCGATTGCATATACAAAAGGAGAATGAGGGAGGATTTGAAGCATGATGACTGGGAAAAATGGAAAGTCTCAGAAACTGACCAATTCAGTTAAATGAACTTGGATGATTTTTACTGTTTGTGATAGGATTTTGTTTGTTTTGTTTTTAGGGTATACAGAGAGGTAAAGAACTCAGCTTTCAGACATGCTGAGTATGAGATGATGGTAGAACATCAAAGTAGAAATTCATCAGGAAGTCCATAGACTATAACTCACAGTCCATGGTTGGAGGCATCGACTTAGGGATTGTAGTAGAGAAGTGGAGTGGATGCTGTGGGAGGACATAGAATATCCAATAGAGAGAATGTGCCAGGAGAAGAACAGAAGGTTGAGCATAGAATTCTATGGAATATCTAAAGGTCCTCATTTATGAGGTAGAAAGAAAGGAAAGAGCCTGATGGTCAGAGAAGAAACAGCCACAGGAATAAAGACAGAATGAGAACAGTGTTGTGTCATGGACATCCGTCCAGGGAGAAGGGCACGAAATGGCGTTTGAAGTCCCCACCTATGGAGATCTAGGGAGAACAGAGCAAGGCAACCATATTTGGTGATGAGGACACAATTAGTGATCCTAAAGGATGCAGTTTCAATAGAGTGAATGGTGGTGGAGGTGAGGGAGGGAGGTGGGAGCAGTACTGTGGCTTATCAGGATCCAGGGCCTCAAGCGCTAGGTCCCATGTTTGGGGAGTTTGACTATGAAGAAAAGAAGATCCTATGGAAAATGGTTAGCGGGGAGACTGGGATTAGGTGAAGATAGCTATGCTTTTGTGAAATGGGATAGAGAGGAGAGGGCAGGAAGGGATTGAAAACTGGAGGGGGAGAGATAGGATTGACGGAACAATCTGGAAAAGCAGGTCAAAGGAAAGTGGGTCATTTGCTCTAGTACAAAAGAGAAAGGATCAGAATCTTTCCCTCAGCCCGAGAAAAAGGAGCAAGTTCTTCAGACTAGTGAAGGACGTACTGAGAAGAGAATGTGAAAAAGGGAAGAAACCTAAACAAGAGAGCTTTGCTCTTCTGAGGAGGTGGAGGTGTGGCCACTGTGTAGGTAGAAGGTTGACAAACAAGAGACATAGGCAGAGAATTCCTTCCACTCTTTCTTCAATCAGCATCTGCCCGTGAGGCAGGGACATAAGACGCAGGGAGAGATGCGGTCAACAGTAAAACCCGTATCATTTTACGTTATGACTGTGCACATATCTGCCTCCCTTACTAGAATGTGGGTTTTTTGAGAGCAAAGACTTCCTTCTTTTTTAATGCAGGAAAGCACAAAGGGTAATATAACAAGGACATTTGTACCATCGGGACAATTGCTAGTTTCTCTTTTT
This sequence comes from Stenella coeruleoalba, assembly GCF_951394435.1. Taxonomy (NCBI): domain Eukaryota; kingdom Metazoa; phylum Chordata; class Mammalia; order Artiodactyla; family Delphinidae; genus Stenella; species Stenella coeruleoalba. The sequence goes on along the minus strand of NC_137169.1, from coordinate 103,816,183 downwards.
TTTAAAATAAACACTGGGAAAAAAATGGAAGAACACTTTGTCCTTACCCCCAGCCCCTGTTCCATTCCTTTCTCTCCCTTCCTAGGAGCACACACTGTCATGAATGCATATCCTCTGAGCCTATCTATGTATCTATTTATCTATATCCACGAATATTATGTAATATTGTTTATGATTTTTTTAATTTATACAAATGGTTCCATATTGTACTTACCAGTTCTGCAATTTATCTTTTTTTAAAATTCATCATTATGTTTTGAAGTCTAACCATGCTAAGAAATACAGATTTAGTTCATTTCCTTTAATTTCCCTTGTCTTATTAATCTTTGTATCCTTCATTTCCAGTGTAGCATAGGTACCCATATAGCAAAAGTTATTAGTGAATAAATTAGGATAAACAGTATAACAAAAGAAATGGATACTTTATACAGCACTTTCTTATGGAATACTTTTAACTATAATCCCTTTTCTCTGTTATTTGTGGATTTTTCTTCCCCAGGCTGATGCTATTTAAGGGTAGTAATTATGCCTTATGCCTATGCATTCTATTCCTAATGCCCATTTCAATGTTTGACACATAGTAACTCCTCAGTAAATATTTATTGAATGAATGAATGACTCCCTACTGTAAGTATTATTTTGTTAAGGTCCAGGTTCTGAGTACGTGAGTGTTTTTCCAAGACCACGTGGTTGGAATCAGGACTAATGATCAGGTTTTCTGATACTAAATCCAGTGGTCTTTTCATTATAACATTGAAAGAGCTATTGTAAGGACTATATTAGGGAATCAATAGGAAAGGAATAATTATAATGAATTACTGCCCTGATGTAACCAATAAATAGACTCCATGTACCTATGTAGTTAGGGAAAATTAATAACCATAACCAGGTCTAGGGCTTGAAATTTATCATAATCATTAACTTAGAATATATTGTCATGTGGTCCTTAAACCATGTGAGGTTCATATTATAAAGGAGATATGTGAATTATGAGGGCATATAGGATTGCAGGAGGGAAGGAATGAGTGGGAAGCAGTTTCACTCAAGTACAACTGCTTTTGCTAAGGTCAGTGGTAACCTTCTAATTGCCTTTGACGACATACACCACTGTTCTTCTGGCTTCAGTGACACCTCCCCTCCTGGCTCTCCTTCACCCCACCTTCTTGTCCACCTCCTAGAAACCCTTCCCTACAGCAGGGACAGTTGAGTGGAGATCGGAAGGAAATTACAAGCAGTCTAGGAAAAAGATCTCAGGAGCTGCCTCAGATACCACCCACACTCCAATCTGCCCTCCCACTAGGAACGATTGGTACCGATCAATACCTTTAACCCTTCACTTGATGATTTGGAGGTTTTACCCCAGTTTCCTCACTCAGAGGCAGATCTCCATCACCTCTTCAATCCCTGGCACAACTCTTGGGTCCTGGGCAGCTGGAAAAGTCAGGATTGCTGTGCACAGAACGAGATCTGGGGAGCAACGCACCCTAACTCCTTTGACAGGCCAGTCAAAGCAACTGAGTGGCCAGGTAGCTCGCACAAGGGAAAGACCTTTTAAGGAACTTATTTCCATGTATAAGCACTGTTTGCCCACTTTCAAACTCCTATCTTAGTCATTTTGGGGTATGCTTTACAGTTTGTTACATCTCAGACATTTAACCAGAGTAATTTAATAAATGCTGGTTGAGTTGAACCCCGCCTCTTTTTTTTGTTGAATTGAGGCAGAACACAGATTCTCTACCACGCTTCTTGCTCAAGGTACACTCTCATAGTTTTTCTGACACCCTCAGGGAGTGCTCGGATAGTCTCATTGTTCCCTACTAACGTGACACAAACTCAGGTATCTAGAAGATCTGATACTGCCTGGGATCGTCCCTTCTTTCCCACATCATAATTTGAAGACCACAGCTTTAGACCTAAAAATCAGAGCAGGTGGTCAGACAAAGAATTTTTGTTCTGCTTCCAAGTATTAGAGACCGTATGGGGAATGGAATTTGGTTACCAAAATATTGGCATTTCTTAGACATTTTATTGAATTTTGGGGCAAATAGGATAGAGTGCTTGTAATCAAGACAGTCTTATATTCTTGTGATAGTCAGAAGTATCCTTGGGTGTTCCGCACTCACTCAAGATGCATGTAGAAATTAAACTGTATCGGTGGCTTTGTAGTGAACAAATGACAAGTGAGATGTAACAAACCAAGCGGCAGCTATGGGGCGTGGATGGCTCATTAGAAAGAGCATTGGTTGGTTATTTTGTTTCCTTTGTGTAGCCGTAGTGCCAAAGCCATACAAGTTCATGGACTATGTCACAATGCTTAGGGAAAAAATGACATTTAATTAGACAAAGGAAGGTGGGGAAAATAAAAAGGAAAGGGCTAAATTAGGATAACTAATGAGCTCATATTGAGTCCTGAAAATATATCTTAATTTTTAACGTGGAAGATAGTAATTCAACACTGAAGGGACTCGAGGAAGGCACAAAGGGGTCTCATGTCTGAGGAGGGAGTTGATGAAAGGTTGTAGCCTTTAATATCTGATGATGAAAAGAGATCTCCTTTCTTTGGGGTGAGTCCCTGGTTCCAACTTTACATTCGTGGAGCAATTAGCAGGACTCCTCTTGGCTTTGCTTGGTCTCCTCCGTTAGAAGAATGCCTCTGATATGTAATATTTGTTTGAAAACCCAAAGAAGCTTGTTTCCTTTTGAGGTTTGCCTTACTTTTTATGTTCTGAAGTTCATTTTGGACCTCAGATTTTGCTCCAAGCAATAAAATTGGCTGGATTGTACTAACATAATGGAGCTGTAATTTTAGCCAACTCTGGGGGGTGGGGAGATAGTTAAGGTGTGTAGTGGTTTCTGTGGCTTCTCTGTGGAGTAGAATTCCCTGCAAAGCTTTTCCATGTGGTGTTTTAATAGCTGTCTTAAAACTCTCTGATGCATGGAGCAAAACCGAATTAGACTCATGTACGAGATTGCTGGGATGAGCCAAGAACCCTGAAAAACAAAAGACGAACAAACAGCCTAAGCTCAGAGGCTAAACCGTCCAAAGAAGATCCTCAGGACATATGCAAATTCAAAATTACGGAAATAATCGCCTGTTTTAACCCATTTTTTGCAAAATTTTCTAAGGAGAATCGTAATCTTTTCTTTGCATGCCTTAATATTTTACCTTTGCATGTAGCTTTACAATTTACAAAATGCTTCAATATATATATTTTATCATTAGAGACTTCCCACAACCTTTGGAAGTTTCTATTATTAGCCCCATTTTTATAAATGAGAAAACTGAATCACAAAGATAGATCCAAGGTCATTTAGCAGAGGAACTACAGAGGCAGAATTCGATACCACTTCAGAGCTCTGCATCTTTACACCAGAACTTCAGTAATTTTTTTTTATTATTATTATTTTTTTAACATCTTTATTGGGGTATAATTGCTTTACAATGGTGTGTTAGTTTCTGCTTTATAACAAAGTGAATCAATCATACATAAACATATGTTCCCATATGTCTTCCCTCTTGCGTCTCCCTCCCTCCCACCCTCCCTATCCCACCCCTCCAGGCGGTCACAAAGCACCGAGCCAATATCCCTGTGCCATGCGGCTCCTTCCCACTAGCTATCTACCTTACGTTTGTTAGTGTGTATATGTCCATGCCACTCTCTCACTTTATCACAGCATACCCTTCCCCCTCCCCATAACCTCAAGTCCATTCTCTAGGAGGTCTGCGTCTTTATTCCTGCCTTACCCCTAGGTTCTTCATGACATTTTTTTTTCTTAAATTCCATATATATGTGTTAGCATACGGTATTTGTCTTTTTCTTTCTGACTTACTTGACTCTGTATGACAGACTCTAGGTCTATCCACCTCATTACAAATAACTCAATTTCGTTTCTTTTTATGGCTGAGTAATATTCCATTGTATATATGTGCCACATCTGCTTTATCCATTCATCCGATGATGGGCACTTAGGTTGTTTCCATCTCCGGGCTATTGTAAATAGAGCTAGAACTTCAGTAATTTTAACTAGTGATGACGTTTAATATTCATGAAGACAAGGAACACCAGACAGGTAGTGTGTGCATACACAGTAAAGATGCTTCCAGGCTTCTGAGTTCTCATCAGTGAATATAAGACATTACAGTGTTGTCTGAACGTCCAGAGGATATGCTCTTCCTTTCATTCAAATGCTCAGTGATTCAGAGACATGGTTCCTTCCAAAGTGCTGAGTGTAGCCGATAAAATGCCACATACTTAGTTGGCATTCTCATACTAAGCATGTGTAAAAATTCTCTGTAGTGTGTGGTTTTGGCTACTAAGTTCCAGAAACATTTATTGAATGCTACTATATGCCAGGCACATGGGCAAAGTAGGAAGTTATCCAGGTGGTATGATTCTAAGGGAACCTTTTACACTGGCCCAGCCCACTGCCTAAAATAGCCTCCTTAGCAGGGCATCCCTTTGAGTTAGTCCAGGAGTCACTGGGATTCCTTTTTTGAAAATGAAGATAGTTTGGAAAGAAAAATATACTTTTTAATTTAAAAAATAATTTTTAAAGTATTTTTTTAAATACTAAATTTCACTAAAGCCTTGAGGTATATTTATTCATCCAGTTACCAGAATCAACTATTAAGGCCCTGAGTTGAATAGGAGGTGATGTGGATAAATTGTATTCTACCCAGGAGAAGGGGATGGTGAATTCTAGAAATTCACCTGTAAGGGCCCAGGGAAGCCAGGATATAGCCGCAGGTCAGGGAGCCCATCTTGTCTGGAGAGAGGGATGCACTAAGGTTCTCTATCAAGAATAAACTTCAGTCACTTTGCTTTTGTTTTTAAGAACTAGCCCTACCTGATATATTTCAAAGCCAAGTTCTTATTTGTTTAAAACCAAGTAAGCAGGCCCCCATCTCTAATGAAAATCAGCCTGGTAGCTGGTCCTCTGTGTGGCTACCTCAGAACTCATCATCTCCTTAGTCAGCCTCTGTACTCCTTATTTAACTCTAATCAATGTCTTTTCACAGTTGATGATAGGTTGACATCGCTGACAAACCTGCACCAGGTGCAAAAGGATTTAAAGTTCCCTCCTGCCTCGCTCTCACATCCTCTCCCACAGCTCTGAGAATTCTATACCTGGAGAATTTTAAATATCCTGTGTTCATGATTTTTGGCCTCTCTTCCAAAGACCTAAAATATTTTAAAAATATATTAGTTAACAAGTTTATTGTTATCAATGAGAAAATTATTTTATAAGCTGACTGTCACTTATGAGGCAGCTGTTGATACTCTGTTTGATTTTTTTTTTCTGCATTCACCCCTAAGCTTTCCACACTTGAAACAGCATGTATGGAACAACCATGTTTGTTCTAATGACTAACCCAAGGAGAAGCCCCCAAAATAATATCCATCATGATGGCTATGATTGTTGCTAAGTGCTGTGCTCAGAAAGATTCTCTATAGATTGTCTCATTCAATCTTCACAACAATCCCAAAAGGTAGGTACTGTAGATACCCTCATTTATACATGAAGCACAGAGAAGTTAAGTAACTTGCCCAAGGACACACAGCTGGTTTGCTGAGATTCAAAAACAGGCATTCTGTCTCCTGAGTCCAGGCTCTTAATTACTATGCCACAATGACCTGTGGGCCACCACCCCTTCTCCAAGGGGCCACCAAAATATGAGGGCGCCTCGTCACCTATGGGCAAGGGGTGCTGGGGCCCTCCCATGGCAATGACCCCAGTGCTCAGATCCTGCGTGTGGAAGTAGACCCCTGAGACGGCCAAGAGGCAAGGAGAACATTGGAGTAGCTTGGTCCTGCTCTTCCCACAGTGGCCTCTCTGTCCTTACCTTGTCACCTGTTTTTATAGAGCCCATTTTGAAGGATAGTGCTTAAGGCTGGGCCACACCTGAAACAGCATCAGCAGACACTTAATTATGAATTCACATAGCAGCACACTGCTGCACAATGTGTATTGGGGTTGGGAGGGGCAATAGATGGAGAGAATCTGCTTTGCCCTCAGTATTTTCTCAGAGACAGCCTTGGCGTTTTAAATCAAATTCATCTCTAAGTCGGCCTTAGACCAACAGGCCTTCCTGGGATGGGGGCCCTCAATGTGCTGGCAAATGTTTAATCACCTGCTCTCCAGGAGGAAAGCTCTTATTGGTAGCATTTGCCATTGCCTTAGTTTAAATGCTCCCACCACAGCAAGTTTCAGGTTACCAACACAGCCCCACTGAACAGGGTCAGGAAGAGCTGTGGGCAATCAGATCCAGCACACCCTTGGGCGAGGTCAGAAGATTAGGGTAGACAGACCCCGGTGGTAGTGTTGCTGCAGGGGACAAGGGTCAGGTTCAGATTCTGGACCTAGAGGGTTCATTTTATGTGTGGCTCCTTCTCTCCCCACCCTACCCTGATACCTTCCACCATAGAATCAAGCTCTAAGAATATCAAAGGGGTCTTGAAAGAGAAAGGAATCATAGAATTTGCAGCCCAGAGGCAGTAGGTGGAAGGGAAGAGGGAGCAGGACATCATCTCTTGATGGGAGATGGGAGAAAGGAGGAAGAAGGAAAGAGATGGGAGGAATGGTTTTATAATCCACACATGTGTGTATGTGAGTCCTTGGCTTTTCCCTACTGTCAGGAAGAGCTGCCTCATTCCCCTGGTTGCCAGTCTGGTTGCTAGTCTGAGTCACTCCCAGGAAACATGTTTTAGCAGAGGAATGTCTTAGCAGGGTCTAACTCCTCACACCCTTGTTAATGACCCTGATATGAACAATGTTAGATCAGATACAGTCTGTTTTCCTCCCGAAGGACTTCAAGGCTATGTATGCCCTGCTCAGTTTCCTGACATTCTAGTGCTTTATGATTCCCAGGGTCAAAATTGTCATTCTAAGCATCTTCTCTGTTGAACAACAGATATGTACACAGAGAGCCTTGCTCTGTTTTCCATTCACTATTGGACACTATGAGCTGCAAAACACATAAAACAATTTTTCCAACCTAAAGAGCTTATAATCTCGTTGAGAAAATGTGACAGCCATGTGAACTAATTCCTAAGTAAGGAGCACTTATAACAGCATGATGATGATATGTCAAAGAATAGTCTTTATAATGAATTGTGAGGAACCTATAATTAAAAGAGAGTCTATAATGAGAACTTATTTAGTAAAGACAGTCAAACTGCATATCCTGGTCCTTTATATTGTTCTTGTTTGTTACGTAATGTGTACCCATTTTTTAAACATATTTCCGACTCATTTTACAGTTAGAATCCCTTTTTAACAAATAACGATTAGAGCAGCCAGTTCAATGTAATAAAAATATTTCTTCTGCTGGCCAACAGCCCATACTAACACTCCTTTGCTGATGGAGATCCAAGACTCCTTTTGAAGGGAAAACCCGGTATGAGAAAGACATTCACAAATCCCTGTCCATTTGGCAGTAAATCTACTTAACAAAAAGGTTATCCTTTCAGCAGAGTATTGACAAAGCACAGCTTTGCATATCTGTACGGTATTAAATAACTCTTGACAGAACCTGACTTTTTCAATGTTGCATTGATTTTATTTGGGGCTTTCGTGTCATAGAGCTCCATAGGCTCTGATCAGTTCAGGGTGGATGACTGTGGGAATCTCACCTCTGATCATCCAGGGCAACAGACCCCCTGACACGTTAGCAAAGGCAGCAGAAGAGAGCAGACATACGTGTCTGCCCTTGTCTTCCCCTGTATCAGCTGATTATTTGTGCTAATAAAAGGAAGCAATCTCACTCTCATCATCCAAAAGCTGCTTTTCACTTGCTTTTTTGTCAATTTATTTTACTGAAGTATTTTTGAGTTACAATGTTGCGTTATTATAATTTCTGCTGTACAGCAAAGTGATTCAGTTATACATCTATATACATTCTTTTTCATATTCTTCTCCATTATGGTTTAATCACAGGATATTGAATAAAGTTCCCTGTGCAGTGTTTCACTTATTTTTGAGAGGGTTTTGGTAATTCTCTTAGAATATAGGAACCCTAAGTAAAATTTGGAGAATTTGCAGTATATGAAAGAAAAATAGTTCTGGATCTACCCTGTGTCTCTGGGACAGTGGGCTCGCGTGAGCCAGCCAGATTCTCTGCATTTACGAGAGTACTTTCTTGCCATAGAAGTCTAGGGTCTAAGTGTTTAGGTTAGGATGCCCTCCTGCCAGGCTTCAAATTAGGTGAGGCTGATAAAGTAAATAAAAGGTAATGGATTGTGTCCATACACGACTTCATTCCATCCTTTGAATGAGTTTATCAATAACTGCTAGAGGGCAAGACTCAGCAATAACCATGTACAGTTGATGTCTCCAGGCAATAGAAAGCTGATTTTATTTCCTAAGGTGTTTGAGGTGTGCCCGACTAAAACCCTCTTCCTTCACTGATACATCTAGTGTGTAGTTTTCCTGAAATGATTAATGTTTTCTTTCTCTAGGCTTATGCTACTAATTACACCCAAGCTTCTTGAACTGTCTTAAACAAATTCACACACAGGTAGGAGCCCTGCAGGGCTCGCGAGTGTGATGAATCAGGTTCTGTGCCATATGCTTTCATTTCTCCCCTCTGGTCAACATTTGTTTTCTCTGTACTTATTTCTCTTGCTGCCCTGTGAACTGAAATTTAAGGGCTGTGTTTAGCTGCATGTTGGGGTGGAATATGGGTGGAAGGGTGTATTTTAATAGTATTTTGCCAAATTTAAATTGGGTTGAATGTTTTCCAAAATAATTTCCTATTTCTAAAACTGCTGCCAGTTAGGAGAGACTTGGAATCTACCCTTATCCTGAAATACTAAGAAAAAGCTCAAAAGTTGTATTTGCAGAGTGTCATTTACTTAACGAGTCTCCCCAGTTAGACACAGAGAAGTGACTTTGCTCTCCATTATGAGAATATTGTGCATTTCCTGGCATCTCGCTGCCCCCTAGTGCAACATGCCAGTGAGTGCATCCTTCCCTGCAAGCAATCTTTGCTTTATTACTGTCTGATCAGTCCATTTCATGCTTCCCTGGGTTCTGGCAATGTGATTAAACACTAATCCATGGCTCCAACAGAGTCCTCCATGGGTCCTATTTTGCCAAATAGATCTAACTATTGGAGCAGGAGTTTGGTGGGCTAGAGAGTACAGATGGGAAAGTGGGCTGGACTCTTGAGACCCCTTCCAATGGGGAGACATGGCCCATCTCCCAATGGGCCTTGTAGAGAGCTCTGAACATGAACAAATCTGGACCTGCTCTAATGCAGGCCGACTGTCTCAAGGTGATCTCAGGGAGCCCATAAGTTTCAATACAGTGCCAAGAATCAGAGGAACTGATCTTATGTTAAGATACACTCCTAGAGTGCAAAGTAGCAAGAGCAACGGGCTTGAAGAGAGAGACCACCTTGGGAAATTCCCTCAAACTCTTTTAGCCTTTGTAAAACGACTATTGATAAAAAGTAATCTTAGGGGCTTCCCTGGTGGCGCAGTGGTTGAGAGTCCGCCTGCCGATGCAGGGGACACGGGTTCGTGCCCCAGTCCGGGAGGATCCCACATGCCGCGGAGCGGCTGGGCCCCTGAGCCATGGCCGCTGGGCCTGCGAGTCCGAAGCCTGTGCTCCGCAACGGGAGAGGCCGCAACAGTGAGAGACCTGCGTACCGCGCAAAAAAAAAAAAAAAAAAAAAAAGTAATCTTAGAGGTTGTAAGGTTTTAATACATTCATCTGTTTTTGAAGGTTCTGTACACTTTAACATGTGATCTAAATCTTCTTCTATTAGGTTTACTGTAGCCAAAGTAGCCATTAGGTGCAATTTAAGGATTATGGAAAGGCATTCTGACCCTAAAGGCTTGCTCTCAAAACTATTCTGAAATGATCACCAAATTGTGAGCCATGTATGTGGTCTCCATGAAGTTCTGCCAAAATGACCTTGAACAAGGTGTTTAACTTCATTGGGCCTCTGTTTTTCCATCTATAAAGTATTAGTGCCCCTATTTAAATGGATTACTTAGGGATTCAATGAGATAACATATGCCTGGCACATGGCAGATTTCAATAATTGTTAGTTCCTACCTCCTCCTCCCCCGACCCCTTTTTTCTGGACTGAAATAGTCAACACCCATCTTGGATACCAGATACTAATGGGTGGATGGTGGATTACGATGCCCTCTTTCTGAATTGTCCCCCAAAGAGCTGAGAGGCAGCCATTGCTTGTCACTATTAGTTTTGAATATTGGCAAGGAAATTTGCAAGAGGGAGTGGGATAAGGGGGTAGAGGTGGTCATTAAAATCTTCAGTGGTGAAAACTGTAACTGACAGGGACTTCAAGGTATTGCCTGTTCAGGAACCACGTCTGCTTTATTATGGAATGAAAGATTTCTGTTCTTTAATGATGATTGTAATTGCAGTTTTGACTGAGGGAGCAGACAAGAGAAAAGAAAGGCATCCAGTGTGGGGAAAGGTCATTTTGTGATCATGGAATTCTTTTTCAGAAGACTGTGTTACAAATATCATACTTGCTTTTCAGAATCAGGCTATTTGCAAAACAGATGCTCAATCTTCCTATGGTGAATTAGTAAACAAACAAAAAAAGATTTTAAACTCAGTATAACAGAGGGAAACACAGAGCCACACCTACATGCAGGCATGTACACGTGTACAAACGCAAATACGTACTTTGTAGATTAAATAGACATTTTTTATGCTTTTATGTGTGTTTTTTGTTTTGGTGATAGCATTGAAAATTGTGTGGGTTTTGTTACGTAGTTAGGGTTAGTGAGTTTCCATGGAGAGAAGTAAGAGAAGTTTAAGAACAAATTCTTAAGTTTAAGGACAAATTCCTCCTTACCTTTGATGGTAAGGAAGTATTTGTACTAAGGTCTTTCCTCCCATCTATACTCTAGTTCTGTCACTACCCTGACTATGAATTGGACAGAAACCAGAGAGAACCATGTAAAATTATGCATTTCATTAAATTTGTGTAAAGTCTTTCCAAATCTTCTTAGACATTGTTTTGGAATTGACCAAGGGGGAGTTTTACTGTATTTGTATCAGATCTCTGGAGTGGAACTAGAGGGAAGGTTACATATTGCCCTGTGCAACCCCTTTATTTTATAAATGGAGAAACTAAGGTCTAAAGAGGTCACAGGGCCAGAGTGCCCTCCCTTATTATTATCTCTCTTTCCTGTTGTCTGTATCATGTTTGCTTGGTCCATCTTCCCATAAGGTGGTGAGTGTTCAAAAGCATTAGACCTGATTTGCATGAGTTTGGCCTTCCTCAGCACCACACAATGAGAAAGTCGGTAAATTCCATTCTTAATCTCCTCCAGAGAATTGCCTCTTCCCAACAGAAATTATAATAGAGGGAAGGGGATTACTGAATAAGAATATTGTTTTTTAGTAACTTATTTCTTTACACTATTCGACAAAGAATTTCATGTCCAAGTTTAATATTGCAGTCTATTTCTTGACAGTGGAAAGAACCCATATGTGAATTAGCAATGAGAATTTTGTGTTACATTAGGAGGAAAAGATGTGTTCTAGTTCTGTCCTTTACAAAAACTCTGGGATTGAATTTTACCTCCTATAAAAAAGCCCATTTTGCAACTCGTTCAATATCACCCAACAATCAACAAATATTTATCAAGCCTCTACTATGCTCCTAGCAGTATTTAGAGTCTTAAGATGTATCAGGAAGCAAAACAAAGATTTCTGCCTTGGAGATTGTATCTTCATGTACATTTGTAACATATGAATGAACTATTACTTTCCAACACCAAATTATTCTTGCACAGCATTCTAATGAAAATGTGTCATTTTTATTTTTTTATTTTTTTAAATTGTCTTCCTTAAAATAAAAGGCCTTGTTTCTCAAGAAAAATGCTTTTTGGGCAAGTTGCATGAAATTTGTCACAATACTGCCGCCTTGCGGCTGCTTGAATCAGAAACCCACATACACTGTAAGGTCAACTCTGTCTTTAAAGGTAAGGTTTATAGGACAATTATCCTGCTCTTCAATGGAAGCCTTTGATACAAAATGACCTAGCCAGGAGTACTTAGAATCTAATTCCTTCTGATTTTGTCACAGAATGACTGGAAGAGCTCCATCGCTTTTGTCGTTGGAAACCGAGTTGAGGATGAGCTTCTCATTCAAGCCCTCACCCTCGCTGTCCAAGTTCCTCAGCGCAGACTCTTCAGTATGGTTTCCTGGCAAGACATTCTCCAGCAGGTACCTGTCTCTTCCCACCCCTAAGCCCCTTGGAGACTTTCTTCTTAAAATAATAGAATAAAATAATGAAATAAATAAAACTATCATATTCTTGGGCTGTTTGGCAAGTTTTGGTGCATTACTTTGCACAAACACTTAGCTGGAATAAATTTGAATCATCTAATCTGGAAGGATTATTTTTTTATCGGTGAATGTTGCCCTTTCCACATTCATTCATTCAACAAAAATGTCTGAGGTCATACTAGGCTCCATGCTAGGTTCTGTGAGGAATTATTTAATAAAAGACTCAATAACAATAAAAGAAAAAACTATTTAATATTCCAAGGAAGCCCATAACTAACTGGAAAAATGAAGCCTCCAGAGAATCCTAGCTGTCAGAGGTTAGAGGGGAATGATAACACAGAAAAGTTCTGTCAGATAGCACAGCCTCATATAATTACTAACAGCTTACCGAAGTGACTGTAAATATTTGAATTAATTGATGACTATCTCTTCCTTGCTAGGTTCCCCAACCCCTCAAGTCACCGAGGTATTTGAAAGTTACATATATTTAAGGATTCTTTAAGAAAGCCTTTCTTTTTCATTATAGATGAATTTTCTTACAGATCAATGGAACAAGTGCACTTTTTGGAAGTACATCTAAAAAGGCAAAGAAATCTCTAAGCGGTAGTGCTCCCTTATATTGTGAGGTAGGTGAACGTATTGATTGAAGAGATTTTTGTAACTTTTAGAAAACAAGAATTGAAGTAATAATTTTATAGTCACTTTTAAAAAAATTTAATTCATTCTTTGAAAGCAAATTCCCACTCATTGTTGGAGCTGTTTGTCCCTGATGGTGGGCGTGTAAAAAATCTGCTTCCCTTTTAACAAAATCCCCCTTTAGGACCAAAATTGTCCCAGATTGTCTACACTGTCACTGTATCCAATTGAAGAATATAAATCAGAAATGTGTGTATATGGAAGTGTTGGACCATACTTTTTCATGGTAATTACTGAGTATGTGATGGTATTAAAGGGGGTTGTGTTATCAGTGTATTACAAAGTGTTAGTTTTACCAAAGAAACAATGTAAAAATGCCCCAGAAGGTGCTTCCTGCACATGACAGAGAAACAACTGGAATAATTTTCCATCCATTTGTGAACTTTGTGTCCATTTTACATGCTACTTTAATCATTGTGAAAGTAAGGATAATCTTCAGATTAATGGTCCATTCCGTTTCTAGCAGATGCAAAAGTCTGGCCTGGCTGACCAGTGGGTTTGTGCAAAGGACTTAGAACACAGGCTCAGTAAAGGGGCTTTCCTCTTACCCTGTCTTGTTAATATCCAACTTACAGCTTACAAGGAACTATAAAAATCCAGTGATTAATTAGAATATCACTTAAAATTTGTCAGGTACTATTTTATGACTCTGCAGACCGAAAGCATAAAGATTTGGGGATCTTTCAAGACGAACTTGTTTGTACTTTATTTCAGTGGTAACTAATAAAGTTTTTATGTGTCTCGGTTCTTGGGTGATTTCATGATGGACTCTGTAGTGTTGCCTGAGTACTCTCTGAACAGGTTCCATTGGACTTATTTACAATTGCCAATACTGTGGATTTTTAGCATTAACTCTTGCTACACTACTCTCGCTATCATGGCAAAAAACTCATTCTGCGCTGATGAAGTCAAATAATGAGCCTTCTAGCTTTTGTTATGATGTCCTGCATGTGCATGCCCCAGTTGAAACATTATGTGGTACCTGGATTTAAAATATTGGAAGTTTTCTTCTGAAGTAGCCATAGAAATCCATGTCCAATTCTCAGGCCTGGGATCAATTAGCCCCCGCCTCCAAAGGACTCTTTCTTCTTCAAAGATGCTCAGTGAAAATCAGAGATGATAACGGGCCAGTTTTGACGTCTGATGTGGACAGGCATTTTGGCTTGGATGTGGGATAGCCCGATGTTACAAACCCAGAGTTCGGTTAGAAAGCCATTCCTCTCCAATGTGTGCTATGACTCCTCATAGCCTTCACTCAGGGGAGGTCCATTTCACATCTGGCTCCCCTGCATTCTTCCAGTGGAGCATTTGGGCAATAAGCCTCCCACACCCGCTCACATACCCTTTTCTGAATGGTTCCAGAAGAAAAGGGAAGGCAGCAGGAGCACCACAGAGATGGACCTGGGGTGCACCAGACGTGCATTAATGTCAATCACTGTAGCAAGAATGGATCAAAAACAGAAAACAAATTTGGGTTCCTGGGCGACATCAGCCATGGCCAGAATGCACATCTGGACAAGAAGGGCACATATCCAACCTCAGTCCCTCCACACTTAGGACCCGTTTTGGTCCCTCTTCCCAAGAGAAGTGAAAAGTTACAGGCAGTGCCTACTGAGAGCTCCAAGGCAGTTAGGAGTGTGGCCGTGAAAGAGACCCACAAGCCAAACTCTCTGGGGACCTCTGGACTTTCCAGGCATGCAGACAGCCGGCTCTTGACTCTATTTCTGCTTAAAATCTTGCACGGTCTGTGGCCACAGGTGAATTCCTCGGGAGCCTGTTTAGGAAGTCTTATGTTTTCCTTCTCAAAGGAAACTCTGCAACGGGGAAAGAAAAGAGAATCCAACAAAATTACTTACGTTACATGGGAAATTCATAGAGTTCTGTTTCCTTTTCGATCTCCATTTTGGAGGAAGGAGAACTCAAAATAGATGTTTTAAAGGCCACACACTTACATTGACTACTATTTGTAGGATACTCTCGTTGGCCTTAGATCAGAGCCTCGTCGTTCTTACTTTAAACAGAGTTCTAACCAATTTGACTTTCTGGTTTCCCAGCCTGCGGTCGATTAGGAGCAGAGAATTCGAGTGAAACTTCGTTCTAGCGCAGTTGATCCATGAGTAGTAAAAGAGTGTCAGAACCTCATTACATATTTCCAATAACGACTTGAAACGTCTGGGCTAGCAAAGACCACATTCCACAATGATTTGCTCAAGCTTTCATTTGGATGGCTTGGTCCTGTGTACACACAGCCTCGTTTTGAAATTGTGTAATTTCCCCTGAAACTTTAGAATTTCATCTAGCCATGATATTGTATATATGAGAGAATATTTATTTATAAACCACAGTTCTTTGAAAACCTGCTTAGATTTGTGCTAATGTGATTCCACAGAGACAAAACTACCCATGTGTTCCTTCACCTTCTCTTTTTGGAAACAAGTTTTGCTCTAGCAGGAACTACTCCAAGGACCTATGTGGGAATGGGAAGAGAAGTTTCCCCTTTGCCTATAGTCTGAGGGATGTTAGCTATCACTTTATTTTTCTTATAGTAGTAGTAGTAGTGTAGTATTAGGTATAGTAGTAGCATTTAATGAGGATGAATATGATTATGATCCCATATACTGGCATTACTTATAAGCATAATTTTCACCATGCAATCCTATTTGAACAAGTGTACGCACATGAGAATGGATATACAGATGTTGCCTGAATTATTAGTGACCAGTTTTACCAAATACCAAACAATTAACCAGTACATTCTTGTTCAAGCACTAGGTGTCAAACACTATCTAGACAATGGAGGGAGGGGAGTATGAATATTATAAAGACTTTAACCTCAAGAAGCTTAAGGACTAGTTAGGAAGAAAAAAAAAAAATATATATATATATATATATATGCCTGACACATAGTAGGTATTCAATAAATGTTTGTTAAATTGAGTAACACAAAGCAGAAAATAGTCAGGGAAGTCTATGAGGGACAGTTGGAGTGTTCTGGACATTTAAAGGAAGATGAGGTTACTGTTAGCCTGGGTGGATTGGGGAGGGGTGAGATCTAGAGGAGCTTTGTGGAGAAGGTGGCATTGGAAAGGAAGGGGAGCTGACAAGTCTGATCTTTTAAACATGTTATCCCGATTGACCCATATCACAGTTCTAAAAGGAAATGTATATATCCCCATCTTACATAGGGGAAGATGGAGGCATAGAGAAGGTAGGAAGCTTGCTAATTAGAAAACTGAAGAACTTGGATTTAACCATAGTTAAACACATAGCCTCAGATTTTTCCACTTTACCACAAACCCAGTACTCTTTCACTGGGCTCAAAGCTGTCCACCTTTTGGATGGATAGGTCTTGACTTTCAAATGTGGGAGAGGGCACATTCTCTGAGAAGGGAACAGCTCAAGTAAAGGCATAGGAGTGAGAGAGAAGACTGAAAGCATATGTACTAAATTTGTAGTTACTTGGTACAATACATATGAAATAGCAAAGATAAACCCTGTACATATCTTAATTACAACTTTAAGATCCTAAAGGTGGAAATCTATGAGAAAACATTTCAAACACTGGGAAAAAATCCATGCTTTAAGATTCATGGCTGCACTTAAATTAATTCACTAAATATGCACAAATATTTGTGTGTGTGCTTTATGGTCCACATAGAGAATCTGACCTGTTCGTTTGCAGGTATACTCAGTCCTGACCTAAACCACAAAGGAAAATATTAATGGTCATCCAGAGTCAACTGAACTGTTACCTATGAGAGGGGTCTAAGTATATCATACATGCAAAGATCATCCCTCTTATGGTTAAATCTGATACACGGTATGTGAGCACTATGAGAGATGTAAAATTTTCAGACTTTGACATTGTAGTTTTGATAAATTAGAAAGAAAAAACTACCAACTGGGCAAGGGGGTTGTTTATCCAACTTATCTGAAATTAGAGTCTACCATCTTAAAAGTTGTATATTCCACTGCGTAGTTCTCATTCCATAAGGGTGATCGTCATGCCTCCCTATCGGGAGATGGGCCTCTATCCACACATAGGCTGTGGTTTATGTGCCTGTCTGTGACTTATTCCGAAAAGAGAAATTGGGTCACTATACAAACAAAACCCAATAGTCTGCTGAAACAAAAATCATCTTTAAAGAATGAAGTTTTTTATGTCCTTGTTTATGTCTCACTTACTTCAAAGAATAGTCAATTCTATACAATAAAGAACTTGGACAATCCTAAAGATTATGTGATACGTTGCAATTTTACAAATACAAATAATTATTAATTTTCCTCTTTACTCCTCTCAGTAAAAACTAAAACTTTTAATTTAAATATTAAAATGGGCTTTTCCATTGGGAGATAATTCTGGGAGATTATTAAATGTGGAAAGACTTTTATGGTATTAAATATGAGAGTAATAAACCAAATGCAGTTAAAACAGATATAAGATGCAAATTTTATATCTTCTGATCAAATTAGTTTCACCACATTTTTAAAACGCTTTGCTAGTACTTTAGATTAGAATTCCCAGATATAATAGTTCCATTTTTGGTTCCCATTCCTGGGTGTGTAGACATATTTCTCAGCTCTTTCCCCAAAATGTGTTTATAATAACTCACAAGTAAGAACACAGACTTAATTATTATCTAGTTGCCTCCCTTTTCCAGATTCCTAATATGAAACATTTCTTAAACAGTGCCTCAAATTAATAATCTATTCAGTAGAATTGTAAACCCTTATTTTTGGGGGTGGCCCTTGTCAAAATGAAAAATGGAAAACTCATGCTTCAGAGATAGGAACAAATAATAAGTGAACACATTTAAGAGGTTTGAAGTTATTAAAATGGCAGATCTACTGGGAACAGAAAGAGCAGTATGTCATGGAAGGAACGAAGGGAAAGCGAGACAGGAAGCATTCTCTGGCCTTTTCAATCCTGCGTTTTAAAACAAAACAAAAAAAGTCAGGAAGAATTGGAAGGTAGCCAACCTAATGCCGTTATTTCATAGAGCTTAGGGACACACCAGGAAATTACAGACCAGTTAGTTTAACTTCACTTGTAGGGAAAGTATTAAAAACTGCTGCAGGAGATCAAGTAAAAGGATGCTTAGAAAAGCACAGCTTGATTAAGACAAGCCTGGCCAACGTGGTTTTCGGAAAGGGAAGGTCATGTCTTAGGAACTTGTTGAAATTCTTTGAAGCTATTATGGCCAGTACAGTCTTCAAAGAACACAGCGAGGCCCAGGGTCTGAGTATCTTTTCTGTTCCACATCAGTCCTTCAGGGATGCTTGCAGAACATGGCCCACATCAGGGCCTTGGCGCTCCAGGTTTAGAAACCACTGTCAAAATAGAAGAAAATAACCTCTGATGGAACATTTTTAAAGCTGGAACCAATTAATACAACCTGATATTTATAAATGTAAAATAATGACTTGGAACAAAATTTAGGAATATTGAGCTGTAACAAAGAAGTACTACGTTGGGACTATAAAAACAATCTGGGAGTTGTTGTGTCAAAAGCTGGGCTCTGGAGGCATTTCTCACCCAAAGAAGGGAAAACGAGGAGAAATCACAGTGCTAGAAATGTTTATAAAGGGTTATGAAGAGTTGCAAGCGAATGCATTTTGTCGAAATGGGAAAAAGAGCAGTCAGATGGGTTATCAACCCTGAGCCTCCTCTTTCTGGAGGAGGCCTGAGCAGCCCAGCAGAGAAAGTAAGGCCAAGCTAGTCACTGAGGAGCAGAAGGTCAGGGCTCCTGGGGTGCAGTATGTTTGCTTCTCATGTCAGAAACCTGGAGTTCTGTTTTCAGAGGAAAGCACAACTCAAGCAAAGGCACTCAGAGACATCCAAATGGTGCCCTCAGCTCTTTTCCACTCTGAGGCGCAGGCGGCTGGCCAAGCCCATGTGGCAAATAGTCAACAGTCCAGGGGGAGGCCAGTAGTCACTGGGGAAGAATGGCACCTGAAGCTGAGGACCCTGGGATTCATCAGCACGAAATGCACACCGTGCAAGGATTGGGGTGCTGGCTAGGACCTTTGACCAGTGGGAGAACTGCTGGGCAAGGCAGGAATCTAGTCAAGAATTCCAGGACACACAGATATCAGTGGAGGAGCAGCCACAAGAATAAAGCAAGGTTCAGCTAGTGAAGAGTGGCCACCACTGTCTTAACTGGGTGGGGTTTGGAGCCTCTCCAACATGTTACATTACACTTCCACCATGATTGGAAGGATACTGGAGACAGAATCACGAAGACGATCTCATCCTATTCCTGTATCTAAGACTGTGACTAACCCCCCTTTACATACGGTAATAATAGTTACCATTCGTTGAACACTTAGTTTATTCCAAGTTTTGTGTGCTGGGTGCCTCATATATATTAGCTAACCTAATCTTCTCAACAACGTGCCAGGAGATAATTAACAAATGATGAAAGTGAAGCTCAGGAAGTTTAAGTAACTGGTTGATTTGGAAGCCTTTGTTCCTTCTCCTTGTCTTTACACAAAAATTAAGAATAGTTTAGATTCTACAAGTGGTGGTTGTGGTTTCACATTTCTTGAATACAAGCTACTGTTAGTAATTAGAATTAAGCTTGAAATCTCTCCATAGTTCTGTGATATGGTTATTACTTTTCCTACTACTCAGGCGAAAACAGTGAAGGTATATCAGCAGATAATGAAGGTGTCAAACAATTTTAGTTATTTTTGAGCCATGTTCATGAGTGGCTTCTGCTCAAATGTTTGGGTCAACTGGAATTTTTAATTCTTAGAGTTAAGATTTGTATGGTTAAGGTGACTGAGTCTTTCAGAGTGCCTTCTGCTAGTTTGATGAGACCTAGACCCAGGAGTTAGATGCACTGATCCAAACCAGACTGCCTGGGCTATATGCTGATTCTACTACTTACTAGCTATGTAATCTTGGACAAGTTACATAACTCTGCTGTACTTCAGTTCTTTGTAAACTCAGCATTGATAATACTATCTACTTCATAAAGCTGTAATGATGATTAAATGAAACAGTAAATATAAAATACTTAGCATAATTCTTGACCTAGAGTAAGTGTCCAATAAGATTTAGCTATTATAATTAATGTTATTTTTAAAATTTCTATTCTCAGTGATTGTTACAGTTTTGTATTTTAAGAAGCAAGAAAGAAAAGAAACATCTATGAGCAGGGTTTTTTATTTTTAATTTTTTATTGTGGTTAAAAAAGTACATAAAATTCACAGTCTTGACTATTTCTAAGTGTACAGTTCCATAGTGTTAAATATATTCACATTGTTGTGCAGCAAACCTTCCCAACTTTTTTTATCTTACAAAACTAAAACTCTGTATTCAGTAAACAACTCCTCATTTCCTGCCCCAGCCCTGACAGTCATTCTACCTTCTGTTTCTAACAACTAAACAACTCTAGGTACCTCATATAGGTGGAATCGTACAGTATTTGTCCTCTAGTGACTAGCTTATTTCACTAAGCATAATGTCTTCGAGTTTTATCCACATTGTAGCATATGTCAGAATTTCCTTCTTTTTCAAGGCTGAGTAATATTCCATTGTATGTATCTATGACATTTTGTTTAGCTATTCAGTCATCGATGCACAGATACACGGCTTTGGCTAAATGATCAAGTGACAATAACTAAGGTTTAAGAAATGCTTCACTTTCATGCATTGCACAAATATTTGAATGTCTATCATGTGCCAAATCTATGGTTGAGTTTATCTTAGTGTATAAAACAGATACAATTTCCTGCCCTCACAGAGCTTATATTTGAATGGGGAAGGCAGACAGACATTAAGCAAAAAAATATATACACAGTTAAAATTGTGATAATTGCTTTAAATCAGAAGGAATTACATGGAAAATACTTTAAACTGAGTGTTTGGAGATAAACTGAAAGATGAAAAAAAGGCCAAGTGAGAAGAGTGGGGAAAATATTCAGGCAGGGGGAACAGCACGTGCAAAGAGTCTAAGGCAGGAGTGAAAGATGTCACCCTCTCAGAGGAATGAAAAAGGCCAGTGTGCCTAGAATTTAATTAGAGAGAGAGTGTGAGACAGAGGTGGACAGAGGCCAGATCTGCAGGGACTAGTATGTCCTTGATAAGCAAGAGTTTGCATTTTTACTTGCTAGGAAATAGGAAGCCATCAAGCCTTTTAAAGGGGAAAGTGACACAATCTGAGTTCTTTTTCAGAATATTTTCCTACTTCAGAGTGAAATATAAATTGGGATGGGGTCATGAGATAAACATGGAAGTGAGGAGACCAGTTAGGAGGTCATTGGGATACCCAGGTGGAGATGGAGAGAGCAGGCAGATTCAGAGTATATTAAGGAGGAAGAATCAGCATAATGATGCCACTGTGAGATGTGAGGGGTGAGGGAGAAGCAGTGAGTTTCAGGAGTGATTCCAAAGTTCTGACTTGAGAAACTCAGTCAAAATATCTTCCAATAGAAAAAACTGAAGAAGATTAAATTCGGGGGAAATGTGGAAGTACAGTTTGGCCTGGGTTAAATTTGATATGTCTGACAGATATTCTAAGAGGAGAGATGTCAAAAAGGAAGTCAGATTTTTTAGTCTTTTTCCTTTTTTGTATCTTTACGTGCCTGGTGTGGTGCTGGTACATAATAAGTATTTGAAGAGGTGTTTGCTGTCTGAAAAAACTAATTTATTAATGAAGGACTAGTGAGAGTTACTGGTAAAGACCACAAGCAGGACACATTGGACCATTTCAACAATGGTAGTTCAGTAATATTTCCTGGGTACTAGCAGTTTTGGTCCCTTCTTTTTTCTCTTCTTTGGTTCCATATCCCATATGGTGGTTTTCTAATTATGGGTTACAACCCAGTGGTTTACACAGATATTTAGTTGGTGGCAACTGTGTGTGTATGTGTGTGGTTTGTGATGTAAACAGTTTTTGCTGTAAATATAGGTCCGAAAAAGTTTGAAAAACCAATACCTTAGAGTCCTCTAAACCTATTTTGTGTTATCTTCCTTCTGCATCTCCCTGGAGTAAAGAGTATTGTAGACACTCATCCTTGTTCAGCCCTCACTCAGCAGACGTTTACAGAGTTTCTATTACAGGCTGGAGAGCGGGCACAAGATTCAGTTAGACCTGGTCTCTGCCCTCAAGAGCTGGTAGTCCATCATGTTGTAAATACTATGTTTGTTTCCTGCTACTTCATGACGTTTTAATACTTTGTAGCAAGTCTGATGTAAAAGTTATAGATTTAAGCCTTGGTTATAATTGAGTCTGTCCTTCATTGAGCCCTGTGGCTGACCTCACTTATTGTTCACAACTTTCAGCCAGAAGGGTAATGGTCCCCAGACAGGGCATGTTGGAAAGAGGAGAGAGGGAGGGGCAGAGCCGTCACCAAAACAGTCAGAGATGCAACAAAGATATAGATGGCCTTGCTTCCTGAGAGGGAGAGAATGTGTAGCTGGAATTGAAGTATGGTAACAATTTTCATGCTTCTACGTATTTTTAGTGTGACCTCTATTTCTGAAATTCTAACTCATTCCTCCATCTTTGGTAGCAAGGAAAGGAAGAAGAAATACCAAACCAAAGGTGAGAGAATTGACTATTAGATAGAAATTCATTTATATTTACTGAAAAGCTACTGTGCATACTAATTCACAGAATATTAATTTGAATAAGTGAATTTCAGATAGATATTGTGTTTTGAAGTCCATCCATTCTTCTATTTCACACACTTGACTGGCCGAAAAACCCCTCAAACCCAATTAAGTAGCCTGATAATGTAAGTTAACTAAAATATGATCTCTATATTGCTTCCAAAATATATTAAAATATATCATTATGAGTTTAGAGGTTTGAAAAATAGAAAACCAGTCCTACAAAAATTCTTACCCAGAAAAAGTGCAATTGTTCAATAAACCCCTTTCCTTTAAAATTGCATCTTTTGGCTTCATACTTATTTGGATTACAGTACTCAGACTCACCCGGGCTCACTCACTCATTGGGAAATATTTAATTAGATTATCCTCTTTATCGGAAGGAACATGTGATTAGTTCAGTTATTCTCAAGTCTTATAATATTATCCTTTATCTCTGGAGCTGCAGAGAAGCAGAGGAGAAGCTAATAACACGTAACATAGTCACAGGCCACCACTGCTGAATCTTACGAATTTATGAGGAGCTAGTCTTGTAGTACATTCTCAAAGATTCATTTTAGGAATATCATTGAGAGGGGGAAAAAGAAAGGGTAGATCCTATCTGGATTTAATGCAAGGGGCTAATATATTACTTTTTGTAACTAATAAAATTTCAAGGACTGACAGCAAATTTCTGATTTGCTTTTCCCCTAGTAAAATGTCTGCTTTGAATTATGCAGAAAGAATTCTTCTTCCTGCCAACTTGTTTCAATTCCATGTGCAAAACCATCCACAGAACATTGTCAGGGGTTCTTATAGAGGTTCATTTCAGGATTCCTCAATCATGGGAGGAACACACACACACACACACACACACACACACACACACACACATACATACTCTTTCTCCTCTTCGGGGAGAAGCAAAGGAAAATGGATTGGATTGGTAAAGTCTATGTATGGTGCTTTCCCTTTCTGAAAGTAGAGACAAAGATGAGTCATCAGATGGGAGAAAGAGGTTTTAGTGTCCTGTTTTATGTATGCAGGCCCACCCTGTATGTAGGTGGAGAGGGCAGTTGCCGTGAGATATGATATAAGAGGTGCTGGAAGTTCTGCCTGTCCAAAAATAGCCCCTGCAAGGCCTGGGTTCAGGCACAGGGTCGGTAAAACCCTGGTTCAGATGAAATGAAACTGCATTTTCAGCATGCTAACCCATTATACCGTTATCCTATCAACATGCGTTTATTTATCAGAAGTAAAAGCTGGACCTTTGAGGGAATGTTCATTTGGACAGGGAGAGTAGGGGAAGGAGTTAGCAAGACTGAAGGCGCGGGGTAACCATGCGAGTCCCCAGAAACCATTTCTGCATCACCATTGAGTGAATTTGTTGAAACTAAACCTCTTCCACATTCATTCACTCAATCAGTCTTTTTTGAATCAGTATTTTATGGCATGTGACATTTTCTCCAACAGGCAATGCTTTTTGCTGGGACTTTATTAACAAGAATAATAACAACCCACATTTGGAAGATGCCTTTTAGAGTATAAAATACTTTTCACACACAATGTAGATTTGATCCCAACAACCTTGGGAAGCTGACTTACATCTTATTATTCTCATGTAGCAAACGAGCAGAGAGTCTCGAAGAGGTTAAGTGACTTGCCTTGCGCCCGCAGCTGATAACGTCAGAGCCCCATGTTGGAACGCAGGCTCCATGTTCAGGCTTCACTCTGTTACTTCAGGCTCTTTGAGACGCAGTCCCTACAGTCAAGGAGCTGACAGTTAAGTTTAACCTGCTTAGTAATTCACCTAAACAAAGGAGCAAGCCCTCTGGGAGTTTTCTCTAGCGCTGTTACCGAGGAAGTGTTTCCCCTGGTCTTAAAGTTTCTAAAAGAATTGTGCCAAACACAGGCTTCCGCAGGCACACGTTTGGCCTCAGACTTTGGATTAGACTTTATCAGTCATTCACATCATTCCCAGGGCTAAAGACATTCCCCACTTAGAATACCTGACCCCTCTGCACAAAGTTGTAAAATAAATAAACCAAATTAGATAGGGAAAATACAAATACGAATTGGCAGATATTAACTTAGGATTTTCTCTAGAGCCCTTGGGACCTGGGGTTTTTTTGAGGAGGTAAAAGGTTGGGGTAGAACTTGATCAAGAATGATGAAGTGACTGTAAATCTAGAATTTCTGTATCAAATCACGTCTACTTGGCACCGTAAGCAAACACACACATATCTCCATCCCTTTAGGTGATGAAGCCACGGTTTTGGAGCAGCTCTAGCTCATCCCTCTTTAGCCATTTTGCGCTCCATTCACTTTATGCTCCTTCCTCAGTAAGTGCAAAGTGCACCGAGTTAAATAGAATTATGTAAAATTTAGACTTAAATGTTCCCATTTAGCAGCCAAATAACCCTGTTCAAGTGTCATCTCTTTTGTGAAATCTCCTTGGATTCCGGCAGGCAAAGTTCATCTTGCTGTGTTATATCGTGGTTGTTTGTTTGTATCTGCCTCCCGCTACTTTGTAGTGAACCGCATGAGCATTAGCGGACATGTGTTATTCATCACTAAAACCCCAGCGCTCTAGGCTAGCAATCCCAAGTTATTTTGATCACATATCCCATCAGTTCAAAAAAAAAAAAAATAGAGCGTTTGTTCCGTGTACATTGTATGTGTGTATATGAACATATTACAAATATCATAGAACATCCTCAAAATTAAGAATTAAAAAGGACAAAATAAAGGCAAATGTAATCAGGGGTTCTAATATTTTCCCCCCCTCTTGGTTGATACTCTTGCTCATGCCCAGGGGTGCATTTGGAGACCGAATCCACTGATTTTCGCACTTTTGCTGGACACAGTAAATGTTTGTGCAATGGGTCTGTGGAATGAGTCTCTGGCACATCAGGCACTTCCCCTGACACCAGTCACTTTCTCAATTAGTGAACTAGTGCCAAGCGTTTTCCCAGCCTCTGAGCACACTGGCTTCGCAAGAGGAGGGCTGGCTGGATGTCAGCCACGCTGGCCGTCACAGGGTACCCTTTTACAAGGGACAGCCTGCACGATGTTTGTGAAGGGCTTTGTGATTTGTGTGCTCATTCTTTTATTCAGCATGTATTGTATTCGTTGTTCACCATGTGCCCATCATAAAGTTAATTCTAGCCTTCAACCTAAAAGACAGATATGGAAATGAGCAGTTTATTACCATACGATAACAACAAAGTTGTTAAGGGTACATTGAATGCACAGAGCAATGCCTAAATCTTTCTAAAGTTTTGAGGGAAAGGTTTTAGGAAAATGGCTAGAAAGCTGAATGGGGAATTTATGAAGTAAGGAAGGAGGAGGGGGAATTCTAGGCAGAGGAATCAGCCCCGGCAAAATCAGGCAGACATAGACAGCATGGCATAACCAAGAAATTCCAAATAATGGGCATCCCTGAAGGATAGGAGGGATAGTGGAAGGAGCAGCTAGGAACGAGACCAGACAAGTGTGTCAAGACTAGGTCATAAAGGGCTTGGTGTGCCCTGCTAAGGAGTGAACACTTTATCCTTTCAGTATGGGATCCGTTGAGGAATTCTGAGCTGGAAAGTAATATGAGAGGTGAAGATATTAGAATCAGCGTGCAGGAAAAATTCTGCAGGAGGATGGAAGGGTGGCACTATTAATAACAGTCCATTGCTGTATAGCATTTACATTGTATATTTCATTTATTAGCTGTTTTATTAAAAAAGCAATACAGTACAAGTTAATTGTAGAAAATTTGGGAAATGTAGAAAGAGCATAGCCCATATAGTATTAGGCGCCTAAGTATCTGTAGACTATTCCACCATTCAGAGGTGCATGCTTCTTTTTGAAAAATAGAAACTGTATATACTTTCTATCATATCCTTTTCATATATTATGACATTAGCCTTTTTCTAAATCCATATACAGTGTCTATATAATAGAAAGCATGTCTCTATTCAATAATTCACTTAACCACTCCCCCTTTTGCTAAATTTAGACTGTTTACCAATAGTGAGGACCTTGATTGTTTCCTTATGAAAAATTTCAAGAAGTGTAATTACTGAGTCAAAGTATATAAATCTTTGTAAAGCTCTTGACATACATTGTCAAAATGCATTCGAGATAATTTGTGCCAATTTACATTCCTTCTAACAGTTCCAATTTAACCACACCCTCTTCAACATTGTATTTTTTTATCTTAGTCAATTTGATAAGCAAAAATTGTAAGGTTAAACATTTAATCATATTTTTATTGGCTGTGTTTTGTGATTACGGAATTCATGAATGCGAAATGATTATGTAATTTTGTTTTCGGATTTCTTGTGATAATGGGAGGGGAGCCACTGTTGTCTAAATTCAGAATGAGGAATATTTGCTTTGATTTAAAGCAGATTTTAGATGCAGTGAGGGTTACAAAAAGGAAGAAGCCATCATTGGGGGCCCTGCCAAGCTCCAGGTGCCCTGAAGGAGAAGGACACACATTCAAGGCTGCTAATACAGGCGCACCTGCAGGAGGGGACTGGATGGAAACATGCACAAGGGCCAGGGAGCGGGACCAGGGAGAATTGTCTCAGACAGGGGAATCTGGGAGGGGTTGTTGCAGGAAGGCCTTTGGTGTGAGCCCTTCCGATTGCTAAACCTCTTCTTGCCTCTTTGTGTCAGTGGTCCTCAAAGTGGCAAGCCTCCAAATCACCTGCAGAGCTCATTTAAAAATGCCTGTGCGAGATCGCAGCCACAGTGACGGGGATCGGGGGTGTCTTCAGGAAAGTCCAGGAACACACCTTCTCAACAAGCATCCAGGCACTCCCAAGCCTGCACTTGGAGAGACGCAGCCACACCTCTGTCCGCATGCTGCTCACGGGGCCGGGAGAGGGGCCATCCTCCCCAAAGGTGAACTCTCCATCTGCACTCTGGCTCCCCCTCGCCACCACCCAGAACAGGACAATGGCCCCACTTATTCTCCTCCTCCCATTCTCCATGGCCCGGTGTTCATCCTTCCATCCATTCTTTCACTTTTGAGCACTTTTGAGCACTTGTGCCAGGCACTGTTCTCAGAGCTGGAGAAACAGAAGTACCATTGAAGGCCGGTGCCTTTAGGATATTTACATTCTCCAATCTGTTGAGTTCTGCCAAAGTAACAGTGGTCTGAGAAGGGCCAGAGAATGTTCATGCTTTGCTCATTCCCCTGCTCTTCAAGGCAGATGGTACTACTGCCTGCCTGCCCACTTCTTTGTCTATAGCCTCTGAGCAAATCAGAATGCCTCTGATCAACATATATGCCTCTAGCGCTAGGAGCAAATGACAGTCAAACAAAGCTGGAGGGGGAGGGTACAGAGTGTAAGCCCTGAAATACACATTCAAGGGTTTTGGTTACCAAGACATCTAAGAAAGCCTGGGGGTTTTGCTGCATAAGAACAGTCACTGAAGATAAATGAAATGCCAGGACTCAGAAGGAGACCTCTATACATCTGATCATGTCTCTAACCTGCTTAAAACTCTGTGTCTCCTTATCACTTTCAAGATAAAATCCAAATTCCTTTAGTATGTTATTTGAGCAGCTGGTGGCCTCACCCCTGCTTACTTCTTCAATGTCAAGTTTCCCCTAATTCTCTCCCCTCCCCGTCCCCCCACCTGCCACTCTTGGCCCCACCCACACCCCTCGAGTGCTTTCAGTCACTCTCAGTTTCTGGAATACACCCCTCTTCTATGGGCTAGAAAGACTGGGGAAAGCAAAGCAAGGGATAAAGTCAGACTAACGACACTATCCCCTTAGCTCTGACAGTCTCAAAATGGTTCGCCTTGAGAACTTGCTATCTTAGGGTGACCAACTGTCCTGGATGCCAGGGACTTTCAGTTTTAGCACTGAAAGTACCAAGCCCTGGGAAAACACTCGGTTAGTCATCCTAGGGTCAATATGTAAATGACCTTTGCCCCAGTTCTTAAACTCAAGGGTATTTAAGAATCTCTAGAATGCTTGTTGAAACTTTATGCTCCTAGAACCTCACCTCCAGAGATTGATTTGGTGGTTCTGGGGGTAGATCCCAGGTAATCTGTGTCTTTAACTAGGGTCCCAGGGATTATGGGGCAGGTGGTCCACAGGGCACACAGAGAAACACTTATGGGAAACTAGGCAGCATCCGTCTGCTCACAAAGGGCTCTCCCAGTAGCCAGCCAGGAGACATCAATACCCTGTATGCTTCCTCCATGAGTCCAAGAGATTAGGAGAGGACACGGGAAACTTAGAAAACAAGCCTCTATATGGGACAGGTTTGGAATAGATTGAAAGTTAGGAGGCAGCAATAGCCTTGAAGAATACTGTCCACAACCAAGCTAGAGAAACACTACAGCTTTTTTTTAATTGTGAAGGAGTAGAGTTTTGAGGGGGAAAGAGGAGAGCGTTGACACGCTGAATACATTCTTTGCCCAGCAGGACATTAGCAGAAATCCCACTCCAGGCTGTCCTCTGAAATGAGCAGCTTGGTAACTCTATATTTTAGAAAGATAGATACAAAAAATTAAGCAATATAGATGCACATTACTAAGAACAAGGGACGCAGGGGTGCTGATAATATGTGAGTTAAATATGTTAGTGTGAAAGGCCACCAAAGAAACCAGAAAGCAGTGGCTCTCAAACCTGAGTACATCAGGTTAAACAAACCACAGACTGCTGGGCCCACCCCCAGAGCCTCAGATGCAGCAGGTCTGGGCCGAGCCCAAGAATTCGCATAACTAACAAGGTCCCAGGTGATGCTAGTGCTGCTGACCTGAAAGACACATAATCACTGTTTTTTAAAAAAAAGTCTCTAGTGGTTTGAAGGCATGCATCTCACCGTATCAGTACCAGCTTGGTCACCTTACTTCTAAATTCACAAGAAGAAGATTAAAACTGGCTTAAACAAAAGGGAGTGTACTGGCTTGTATAACTAGAAGTCTAGACAGGTTTTGGGGTCAGC
Source organism: Stenella coeruleoalba (assembly GCF_951394435.1). Classification (NCBI taxonomy): domain Eukaryota; kingdom Metazoa; phylum Chordata; class Mammalia; order Artiodactyla; family Delphinidae; genus Stenella; species Stenella coeruleoalba. The sequence continues at coordinate 103,786,638 of NC_137169.1, read as the reverse complement.
TTAGCCCACAGGCTCCAGCCCCACTTCCTGCATCTGTGAGGAACGACCCTTCCTCCATCTGTGTGACGGCTCCAGCTTCCTATGGTGGTGGGATGGCTGCAGCCTCTTCCGAAAGCATCAGGACTGAGGATATGGGATCCAGCAACCCCAGGAGACCACTCCTCACATCCCACTGGCCTGAACTAGGTCACAGGCTCATCCTGAACCAATCCTGGACCAGGGAGGTTAGGATTATTTCTAGTGCAAAGGGATCCACCCCTGGAGCTGCGAGTCCCCAGAGGCACACGAGCCAATTGGGAGAGGGGTGAACGCCTAAAAAATGTCAGATTCTCCCAGAAAGGAAGGAAGGCGTGGGTGGGCACCCAGCAACTTCCAGTCTAGGAAGTGGAACGTGGAATCTAACTAAATGGCAAATGACTCATCTAGTGGTCTGGCATTGGGGTGCAGGAAGTTCAGGGACCAGCCGTACTCAGATATCTAGGCCAGTCAGTGACTAGCAAGTATCAGTCACTGGACTCAGACTGAGGCAGGATTTTAGGGGAATGGTCTAGGATCGAAGGAGAAGACGACTGGGAAAGGAAGGTGGATGCCAGCCTGAGTTTCTAAGACATGATTCAGGCCTGGGGACAAGAGACAGATGAAGTACAGGGGAGGTAACTTTTTACCTTTACCCTTTGAGGCTTCTTCTCGGCTGGGTCCAAGAATTAAACTGACATTGGACAGATGGACAGGAGAAAAGCATGTAAATTTGCATACGTTTTACCTGACACAGGAGCCCTCGTAAGGAAATGAAGCCCCACTCCCAAAGAAATGGCAAGAACTATGGGCCTTTATATTGGGTTGAACAGAGAGAGGCAGTGTGAAAAAGTAGGTAGACTATGTGGGGAGGCTAAAAGAAGTTAAGAATTATTTTGGCAAGGTCTTCGTGTATAGAATTCTCTGTCAACTTCTGGTCCTCGGTGACGATGATGTTAATTTCCTTCTGGTATAGGGAGGGCATCTTTCACATGGAAGCTTTGATCTCCTGTTTTCGTGAAGAAAAAGGGAGATTAGAATGCCCTTCTTGCATCTGCCGTTTTTCAAGTGCCTTTAGTTCAGAATAATCCTTATGCCAAAGTGGCACCTTCTGCCACCTTTCAGAGCTATTTTAGGATCTGAGGGGTCTCAGGAAAAGAAAGCAGCCCAGCTCTCTAGAGTGGAGGCACCAGGTAAAGACAAAACTAGTAAGAGAGTCAAGAGTATTTAAACATTAAAAAAAAAAAAAAAGCTAAAAAGCTCTACATCCCTCCAGCTAAGATAGGGACTGGGTATAGAGACTGGGGAGGGGCTGCGATACTAGATGGGAGCCTGGTAGCTCCATTTCAGGGGTGAAAAGGCTTCTGTGAGGCCACCAAATATGGTGATGCAGAGTAGGACCTTGGAACTAGGTGGCCTGAGTTCAGCTCCCACAGCTACTACTTACTTGTGATCACCAGGCCTCAGTTTCTTTATCTATAAAATGGGGTGATGAGTCTCTACCTCGGAGGGAAGGTGAGAGTTAAATGAGGTAGACTATCTAAAGTGCAATCCTTAGATTATTTTAGTGCCACTGTTGGAACAGTCCTTATCTGGCACATAGTGTGTGCTATGTAGCCGCTTATGTGTTACTTATTTAGCCTGAGAACCTACTGCTACTTGCAGTCTACTCCTAGACCTTGGTGATGGTAGCTATGAATATTGGAAAACACCCAACTTCAAGTCAAACAAGAAATAACTCCAAAAGCTATTTTAAATTTATTGAATGACATATGCATCGATTCTATGCGGGGTTGGAGACAGATGAATCACATCAGGATCAGCCTTTCCAAGCTCCTAGAGATTACAAACCCTGCACACAAATAATTCCGAAACAAGAGAGCCAGCTCCCTTAGGGAAGATTCAAAAAAGTCGTAGGGTTGTTCAGTTGTAGCTTTCATGACAAGCTGAAAGAACCAAGAATGACTTCAGAGGGGTGGGGGCATCTTGGGACTGAGGAAAAGACCTTGATCTAAAATAAAAAAAGGATTATGATAATAGAATCATATGCTACTCATATACACCTAAAGCTAATATATATCTGAACTTCCTATATCATCCTTTCCCATATTATCACATTCAGCTTCATGTGCCTTTATTTTGTGGGTATACAAAAACCCAAACGCTACTTAAAAAAGGAAAGCTTTAGGGACTTCCCTGTTGGCGCAGTGGTTAAGAATCCGCCTGCCAGTGCAGGGGACATGGGTTCGATCCCTGGTCCAGGAAGATCCCACATTCCATGGAGCAACTAAGCCTGTGTGCCACAACTACTGAGCCTCTGCTCTTGAGCCCACGAGTCACAACTACTGAGCGTGCCCACCACAAGTCCTGAAGCCCGCGCATCTAGAGCCCGTGCTCTGCAACAAGAGAAGCCACGGCAATGAGAAGCCCACGCACCGCAACGAAGAGTAGCCCCCGCTCGCACAACTAGAGAAAGCCCGCGCACAGCAACAAAGGCCCAATGCAGCCAAAAACAAATAAATAAAAAATAAATAAATTTAAATTAAAAAAGAAAAAGGAAAGCTTTGCTTTTTCCTTCTTTGGAAGAATAAGTCCGACAAACGTTTCTAAGATAAGTCCTGTGCTTTTTGACACGAGCATACTAGATGTTCAAAATGCACCTCTCCCTTGGGAAATTCATCACATTTCAAATTATACATGTCTGTTAAAGCATAGATCTGTTCTACCTTCTATGTATTTGTTTTTGCTGCTTCTGAAACTTCCTTACGGCCCCAAAGAGGTCTTAATCCCTGTCAAATGTTATTATGTTACCGACTTTTATATAGTCTTGAAAGGGGTTGTTTATTTAGTTTCAGTGACTCCTTGTTACTGCCAAATATTATTTCATTTCAGCCCAGATGTAAGGGGTCCAATGACTGGAATTATTTCACAGCCCTGACACTGTCGAGAGATGGATACCAGTTTAATTATGGACAGCTGAAAATGATCCAGGAGTCACCTGCTACGGGTATTTATCATCATTATGAACTTCTCACCAAGCTGTGGTCTGAGCCCTTTCATAACGTTCCATTTGCGTTAGACAGACAGGATGACCTACATGGAACCCAGATCTTCTGTCACCTTGAAATTTATGTAGGGACAGCTTCATATTGCTTGATTATTTTCTTTTCCTCTGCTCAAAGTGAGAAAATATGTTGCAGTCGTTCCTATTCTTTTTCTTTCCTCTTGTCTCACTCCATTGCCTTCTCTCGCTGCTACCCTGCTCCTTCCAGCTGTGTTTCCAATTATGCCTCATTGGAAATTATTCATTACTTAAAGAATGTGAACTGGATAGACTAGACACAGAAAGGATCAAGCAACGCAATGACTGCAGTGTAGTTGGCACCCAGTAAATGCAGGAGGAATGAAGGAGGGAAGAGAGTGGAGGGAACAGGAAGGGAGGCTGAGGAGTTGTAGAACACTCAGATCATTACTCTGTCTCATTTTAGAAGAAATTAAGAATAACGGACTTCCTCCTCTCCCCCTCCCAGAATGCACTGCACCATAACAGGATCTGTTTTACACCTTTTCTTTTTATCTCTGCTTTCCCTAAATGCGTCTTGATCTGTCCTTGTCAGAGCAGAGAAAGGGTTAAATGAAAGGAAAAACCAGGTTACCACCAGCTGATAATAAATTAAGGTTCCCCTTCTGCCTGCCCAAATGCACATCTCTCCGTTACTTTTTTCTTTCCCCCAACCTGAGCTGAAAGGTCTTCAAGAATTCCAATCCTGCCCTGGATGTAAGAATTCCAATCCTGCCCTGGATGTAAGAATTCCAGTCCTGCCCTGGATGTAAGCATAGCAACAGTAAGAGCTCACTTTAGTGAGGGTTTACTGTGCATAGATCATTCACCATGCTAAGTCTTTTTATGTGTTTCTTCATGCAGTGCTTGATACAGTCTTGTGAGATCAGCACTATTCATATTCTCTTTCTGTACATCAGCGGTTCTCAGCCAGGGACAGTTTTGTCTCCCAGGGAAATTTGGCAATGTCTGGAGATACCTCTGGTTGTCACAGTGGGGTAGCCAGGGATGTGCTAAAAACATCCTCTAGTGCATGCAAAAACCTCCTGCAATAAAGAATTAGCTGGCTCAAAATGTCAATAGTACCACTGTTGAGAAACCCTGCTGTAGCTTAAAAAGCTGAAGTTTAAAGGAGTTGATAACTTTCCCAAGGCCACCCAGTGGTATTTGAGAAGACTGGAATACAAACGCAGCCTGTGCTTCTGCCTTATGCTGCCCGTGAGTAGGTACGGCTTCAGCAGCTGGGTCATCATCCCTGTACCAGAGGACCTAGAATTCCCAACAGGAATCTTTTCCTATGAGGGCATCTCCATTTAAGTGGCCCTTTTCAGTCACTTGAAATCACCTGCTCATCCATCCTTTTCATCAAATATGCAGAATCAGTCCCATCTAAAGCAGCCCTTGACTCTAAACATTGAAAACTGTGAAAAACACACACATACACACACACACACACACACACACACACACACACTGGGGCAATACTTTCTCTGACTTTGTCATTTTATAAGCAGATATAGCATATATAAGACAAAAGCAGAGTGCATAAGCAACAAACTTTGAAGATGGCCTATATAGTTACAGTTTACTTTGATGAATAAATTATACATATTTAATCTGACATGTGTTTAATGATAAACATAAGCACTTGTGTTCTGCAGAATAATTAGCTAAAAATGGTAAACAGCAGTATTACTTTTAAGGTGTCAATCAAAAATATTAGTATTCTTCTCTTTTTATTAATTCTTCAGTAGCTGCAATCTCAGTTTTGCCGATGTTTTGAGAAACTGAGTATCTTTTAATAATCTTAATCATCCCCAAAGGCAGCTACCAAAACACACATACTTTTGTGCAGACATGCACACACAGGCACATGCATGCACACAGACCCACAAGTCTGTGCACAGTCTCGTGGTCACACACAGTCACACACCACATATCCACACACACTTGGACACAGTCACACACAGACAAGTCTCAGGTCTTACTCCCCAGAGCATCTTCCTTTGCCTTTACTCCTCCCTCAATACAGAGCTGCTGTCTCACCGGTTTTCTGCCCCACCTACCCACTCACCCTCTCTGATGCTTCTCCTTTGACCGTAATCTGAAGGGTATTTCCATTTTCTCTTCAGAGCCCTTCCTCTGAATGACCTAGCCCTGGTGTATAAGAGCAACTTCAGGCAGTGAAACTTGAGGGTGGATGCATGGGAAACTAGTCATGGCCGCAAGACTGCTGTCACACTGCAGCCTCCCAGTGCCACAAAGGTGAAACCATATTTATCTTCAGAGCCAGCCTTAGGCATTGCAAGCTTTCGGGTTAGAGAGAATAGCTACCTCCCATCCTAAATTCTCAAATGCCACATCTGTTACTTCTTGCTTGACATTCTATCATCAGTTGCTAGTCCCTTTCATTCTATAAATAAGGGATAAAATTTTATAATACAGCTTAGTCACTGGTATGAGTAAAATTCATTCAAAGTGAGTTACCAAGTTAAATCTTTTCTGTTTTAGCAGCAGGAGGGATTTAGAAAGCAAAAAGGCGCTCTGTGTCTTTCTGAATTTTGCCTTGGACCAGCCTTGTTTATCCTCACCTGTACAAGGGCACATTTCTTAAATGACCAGGAAAAAATGTCTTAGCCTGGAAGTCACAGATTTCCATTACCTTTCACTGTGTAATATCTGAGTGCACCATTACTATTTTATAAGGCATGTAAGCATTTCCTACATTAATAAACTTTGCCAAGGATGGTGCCAAATAGGATATCTTTCCTTTCAGTTTTGGCATAAAATCTAAGGGACAAAGTGATGGGATGATTAAACAAACATTATTTTATTTATTTATTTATTTATTTATTGCTGCGGTGTGCGGGCCTCTCACTGTTGTGGCCTCTCCCGTTGCGGAGCACAGGCTCCTGACGTGCAGGCTCAGCGGCCATGGCTCACGGGCCCAGCCGCTCCGCGGCATGTGGGATCCTCCCGGACCAGGGCACGAACCCACATCCCCTGCATCGGCAGGCGGACTCTCAACCACTGCGCCACCAGGGAAGCCCCATTATTTTATTTTATATATTGAAGTATAGTTGATTTACAGTATTGTGTTAGTTTCAGGTGTACAGCAGAGTGATTCAGTCTTTTATATATATATATATATATATATATATATATATATATATAAATAAAAGACTGAATCACTTTTCACTATCACACAGACATGTTCTGACCAAAACCGGAGCCACTAGTTACATGTGGCTATTTACGTTTTAATTTAATCCATTAAAAAATAAAATTAAAACTTCAATTCCTCAGTCACACTAGCAATATTCAAGTGCTCAATAACCACGAGTGGCTGGTGGCTACTCTTTTGTGCAGTAGTACAGGTAAAGAACACTTCCATGATCACAGGAAGATCTGTCAGCAATGATATAGACAAAGAAAAGTTGGAGAATATCCAGCGTTAATGCAGGCAGTGGGGGACACAGACCCTTTCGTATAGTGGTGGTGGAAATAAAAATGCTGCTAACTTTTCAAATGTCAATTTGGAAGTATCAATAAATATTTAAATTACACATGCACTTAGTAGGAAAAAACCCTGAAATTACCTAAGTGTCCATCAATAAGAAACTGGTTATAAATAAATGACCAAACACCCCTACAATAGGAGGTTATGCTAATAATTTAAAAATACATGTGTAAGCAATACGTGTCTGCACAGAAAGCTGTCCTAGATAACTTTTTTTAAAAAACATATTTATTTGGGCATACTTTAATGCTTAGTTTTAGAATATAATTTCAAGAAACCCAAATATAATGTTATACACTGGTTTTTACCTTGAGATTGGCCTGAATTCTATTAACATTCGTAATTACATTTATGCAAAGACTATTTATACATGAAGACACATACACAGCTACTTTTGGGCTATGAGTAATAAATGGTCTCTTCTCTCATACAGAGGTGTCCTTGATAACTTTGGATGTAAAAACACAAACCACTTGACAATATGAAAGTGTGATACTATTTGTATTAAAATATAAAAAGATATAAGTATATGTCTATATATGCATAGGAAATTACATAAGGATACACAAGAATTGGTTAATGGAATGCAGGAGATTGGGGAAGCATTTTCTTTTCACTGTACGTCCTTCTGGTACTGCTTGCACTTTTTACCATGATGAGGAACTATTGCACTTGGTCACATATTAAGGAAATGAGAGAAACAAAAGAATGTGGTACCAAATGAATGAATGAATGAATGAACGAACGAAGAAACAAAGCGAATTAGATCTGCATGTCAAAAACCTGTTTGCTCCGCCCTGGGCTAGTTTGGACTGAGCCAAGTTTACGGATTCTGCTCCTATTTGCTGAGGTCTTTATATATCCAAACCAATCCTAAGTCATTGACCCAAGAATAATGGGTTAAACGTGAAATCATATCTTATGCATTTTTGCGGCTACTATAACAAATACCATGGACCCTCAAGGAGGGCCCTGAAACCAAAAGACTTTTAGGAAAAAATGGTGACTATATTTGGAGTCCCTGGAGGAAAAGCCTTTCCTCATCCCATCCCTCTCCCTTCATCCTTCCCTTCTCTGCCCCACATAACCACACCTTTCCCTCTCCTCCACCACCTCTTTTCCCTGGTTTGTTCCAGGCAAGAGAAATGCAGATCCAAAATCTTTACCCTTCCTCAGAACTCACCTGGATTGAACATGCAGCAAGTTCAGCAACTTAAGTCAAGCTGTCCCTTGTGCCTTGTTGTAAGCACACCAGGGAAGCCTGGCAGCAGACCTGCAGACCTCATGGAAGTCCTATCTATCTATCTATCTATATCTATCTATCTATCATCTATCTATTTATGTATCATGTATACACATACATATATGTATGCATATGTGTTTCTATGTCTGTATGTATACATGCATTTGTGCACACACATACATTTTGTTTTCATGGGAATCTGTGGAGCAGTTCTAAGTGTTTGTCCCAACCGATGCCGTGCTTACTACTAATGTGGGGAGGATCCACAGAGAGGATGGAAGACGGGAAGGGAGGCCACTAGTGTCTGTGGGGGGACCTGATCCCCAGGCAAGGAAAGAATTTGGCTCATTTGGTGTATTTTTGTTGGATCAGATCATTAGGTAGTAAATAAGACATACGTCTCTGAATTAGGTCAGTGATAAAGAGAGAAATGTTTTTATTTCTTAGTGTGCTCAGAATCACAAACTTCCTAACAGACAAAGGGCATCCACCCTCAAAATAAGATCCTTACAATCGTGTCTTCCTGCCTCAGCTGCACTCTTGGACGCTAAATTTCCTCCTACACCAGTCTTTCCCAGAACCAAGCACCTCGGGTAGCTTGGCCTGGATGTCCCCCCAGCCCTGGCAGGCCCCGAGGCCTGGCCTGAATAGGTCCAGGAGACACGTACAGGCCTTGTCTGGGAACAGTTTTTCTCCATTTAATAAGTCTCATTTGCCCATAAGACGCATTTTTTAAGTTTCTGACTCATGCCAGGCTCATTTATTTGGTATTTTGGCTTGATGAGTACCTAGGTTTTAACCCACTTAGGGCTGTTTTTCTGCCTAGTTCTGGAAACTTTGGGGTTTGTCTAATTACTCCTCAACCCTGATCAGCTCACGGCTCCCTTTTTCTCTTGTACCCCTCATCCTCCCAAGACCTACTGCCCTTGTCGGCTTGCCTCCCCAGCACACAGACACACACAGAGACACACAGATGCACAGACACACAGACACACAGAGACACACAGAAACACACACACATGGACTAGATACTGGACAAGTAACCCTTACAATGCTGGGAGGTTGAAGATTTGATTATTATCTCAGTTAATACGAGTAAGGCAAGGGAAGGGAAGCCTTAAAATCTGTGTCTTCTGCACATGTTTTTTCCTTCCCTCAAAGACTTATCCTTCAAACAGAGGCCCTCTAAGGATTTGTTTTTCATCTGAGACCAAACTACTGGCTGTTGATTGGCTGGAAGTGTGAACTATGGGGTGTGAGAAGACAGACTTTTCGGTAGAAATTCACTTATAAACATTTTTCTTTTTCTGCCTCTCCTGGAGATGACCCACATTCCATAAAAATTTTCAGTCTAAGATGTTTTTCAGCAGAGACTTTCATTTACATTAATTATCCTAAGGATTCACATTACTGTTCCCTTTGGGAGAAGCACAGAAAGAAAATGGCATGCCTGGGAGTCAAACCTCCTCCGAGCAACCTCCTCTGGGAAGGACAAGCATGCCGGTTTCTGCCATTGCCAACAGTGCCACGTGCAGTGCTGTGCCCTTCTCCGGGAGTGTGGGCATCGGCACTGAGTCTGCCTCCGACTGGGTCACCCTGGGCTGCTCAGGGAGGAGGGAGCATCCTCCGGGCTCGCCCCGCCACTGCTCTTCCTGGCTCTGTGTCCATGAGATCATGGGTGCCCAGCTATTCCTAATCTCCCCATTTCACAGTAGGGTATCATTCTTATTTTGAGGCTGTGCCAGATTTTTGTTTTAAACCCAGCTCTCTACAGACAGTTTTCGATTGACCGGAAATAACATTTATGGCCCGCAAAACACCTTTCTCTTGGGACATTTTGTTGTGCTTTGAGTACATTTTAACACAGTGAGGTAACATTCGTAGCCTAATAGGGACATGGGGCTAGAAAACAACTCCGGAGACATCCCATCCATCACCGTGACACCAGGCAGGCTTCACCCACACCACCCGAGACATAGGTAAATATCCTGTTTTCACAGGTCTTCAGGAAAAGAGACCCAGTCCAGTGTTGACTTCCCTTCAACATTGTCATTATATTTGTATCACAGGGAAACGCCCCATCCTAGGCTGCTATGAGCTTCAAAACTCAAAGCTGTATATTTTGAACCAGATGTCACAGAGAAGCCTGAGAGTCGGCACACTGTTTAGCTGGTATTGAAAAATAACATTTCAAGCCAAATACATCTACCCATTGAGGCTGGACCCAATCGGACAGCTTTCATTTTATGTGTGACTGTCCGTCCCCTTAGGATTCCCTTCTCTCTTGAGTCTGGTCATCATTAAGTGGTGAGATTCCACAGGTGTATCCTTATCACAGCCATCATGTCCCTTTTCTTAAATCGTGTTAGCAGGAGCAGAACTGCCATAAAAAGCAAAGAGCTCTGTTTCATGGAGGGTGTTTGCTTAGACACATGCAAAGCTTTCTGACATTTGGTTTGTTCCTTTGGTTTTTGGAAACAGCAGCTTTAAAGGAGTCCTTTCCCTGGCTTTCCCCTCCTGCATTGCAATGCAGGAAACCCCAATGTGGTCTCGAGGCGGTCCGATTACATTTTGGCATAGGATAATCCACAGGGCCATCTGCAGTTAGAAGCAAAATAGCCATCTCCCTTTCTTTCAGCTATTTCCCTTGGCAAAGTGAAAAGTCATAAGGAACCGGATTGGTCAGGAAAGCCCTGACCAAGGGCTTGTATGAACCTCAGACAAGACGCAGCCCGATGAGATGCGGTGTGCGCCATCATTATCTGAGACGGAGGCTGTGAAATTGACACCATATGCGCCTGGAGGAGTAATTGCACCAAGGGGGGGAGAAAAGCAACATGTCAGGACATTTTAGTAACACCTAATTCATCCCGAGGTTATAAATAAATCTGATGCTTGCTTGAAAACAAAAGTCAAAAAACACTTTGACTAGATTACTTTTGTGACAGTGCTTCCGGCTGAGGTGAACTTTATTAGGGAGACAACATGAAGAAAGAGAAATACATAACAACTTTTTATGGTATATTTTACATGATTTTATTTTTTATTTTTTTGCAGTAAATAAAGTGGTTATAGGGCTCCAAGGAAAAGGGCCCAGATGTTAGAGAGTTGTGTGAAATTTAGAGGAAACAAGCTGTAAAAAGTGCAGTTATAAAACAGGCTGTCAGTGCCACACATCTGGACAATACAGCTGTATGTTCCTAGTGGCTGTCGTCACCCAAAGAAAACTCAATAACCTTATTTCACCCCAATTAGGCTGCATACCAACAGGATAAACCTTAAATTGCAAGGGGTAGGAGTAGGGGAGCAGCATTCACTCGGCGCCTCTGTGTCAAACAGCTTTTATCTTTCATTTGAATTTGGTCACCAAGAAATGAAAGACTGCTAACATAGCCATTTCCATTTTTATAAAACCCTATTTAATTTATAGCGTCGTAAGAAGTCACGGTTTGACAGTTTGGACTATTGGCTCTGCCAAACAACAGACTTTCTGTAGCATGAAACTGACCTACCGGTCATCCTAACACAGAGCTCCACCTGTCTTTCCTCCACCCACGTTTCGGAGTCTGAGTCTAGCACCATCATGGGAAGCACTTATTGGAAAAAGTTCATTTTCAGACAACCCAATCTACTTAGAGTAGAGGGTAAATGCCTCTCTTTATGGCATTGGGGCATTTTTCCCTAATTTTTTTGGCCCGCAATGAGGCACCTTTGCGGCAAGACAAATATTACAAAACTCAAAATACCATTTCATCTTTTCATCACTGACAGACATGCCAAAGGTTATAAAATGCCACTTTCCTAATACTTGTGTTTCTTCATAGGTTTTAATGGCAGCAAAAGCAATTATGGACAGCGGAGAGAAATTCACCTTACCACTGATAGGGAAACTCTTGAAATTTCAGCTTCTCCAGGTTAAATTGAAGGACCAACAGCGACGGGAAAAGGAGAAGAAGGTACTGGGAGGGTGATGGTGGGTTTTCTAAAGACGGCAAGGAGTGAGTGAACTGCAGCCAGGTTCTCTGGGGCACTTCCTCTCCCCGTAAGCCTGCCACGAAGTGTTACGTAGCACATTTAACTGTTGCCTCAACTTTTTAGGGAAAAGCCTATCCAAAGCGCTGCTGGAGGAATTACATTTTCTCAAAGACAAACCCATTAAAAATAAGTTCTCCTATGCAGAAATGTGACAGTATCCCAGGGCATATGGCTGAGGTTGTTTTTACCGTAGTCTATTTATATGTTAGGAACAAATTAGGGAACCAAAGGAGAGACACAGAGTCCGGAGAAGTAAGTATAAAAAGGTGAGAAAACCCCACAAAGTCAGGGTCTAACTATTTTAAATATTTTACATGATATTCAATAGGAGTACCTATTAAAGTAATGGGCTACATCTGCATCTTCCTAATAATCTAAATATTTCAGCAGCGCTCCATTACTTCTACTCCTATATTATATACCTGCTTATTTCTTCATGTGTAGACTTTTCATTTAATTTGCCTATGGAAATCAATCTGTGAGTTTTCCAAAGATTTGTATTTTTCATCTGAAAAAATATTTTAAAATAGTTTTAGTGATGCCAGTTTCAAATCCATTTGCTATTTAACCTTAGTCAAAATGAGAGATGTTTTTCTTATTTTCCAAATCATGCTGAAATATTTTTGGAAAGCCAAATGCTTCTGTATGTACATGTGTAATGTGTATGTGTGCATGTGTATGCATGAAATGGGTGTATAAGTAAATTGTTTCTTTATGCGTCTAAGTGGGAGAGGCAAAACCAAGTCATGGAAGAAGAAAGAGAAAAGTGAACATGTTCCAATAATACCTACTTCCCCTTTGTTAAGACCCCCCCCCCCAAATCTGGCTTTCCTATTTGAATTGAACTCTTGACAGGGTAACTGTAGATAAACATAATAATGCCACCTTAAATTTGTAATATAGGGCTTTATGTTTTTCAAAGAGATTCTGCATTTAGCATCTTACTAGGGTGGTGTATATTGTCCCCAGAAAAATTCTACTTATTTGAAAACAGTTGATGGTATAGTTTTCCATCTATATGAAGCTCTTTCCAACGTGTACAGGAGATTCGTACCTTAAAAAATACTCAGGGACGTTAAGACTTGGCAGAAGAAAAATTGGAAAATTTGAAACTAGTATAGAAAGATGGTTTCTTGTCTTTTTAAAATTCCAGTATCACATGGGAATCTGAATTACAAAAAGTAGACTGTTAAGTCCTGCAAAAATTCTTGCACCTTCTGTTTGCTTTGTGCTTTCCCACAGCACCTACAAATATACATAACACTTTAAGAGTGTCAGTTTCCTTGTTTGCCACCTGTTTTAAGTCTTGGTAATTGTTTGTAATAGGAGTAGGTTTTAGATTTCAGTTAACAAATTTTAAGTAACAATAAATGGAATATCCTGGCGACCGAGGAAACGTTTTTAAAACTAACAGTATAAAGATATTTCTGCACTGTTATTTTGCTCAACATTTTTTTTGAAATGTGAACAATATAATAAGACAGTTATGAGATTTTGAAGATATGGAAATAATCTTTATTTGTTGAAAATTCAAGAGTCTTAAGGAATTGGGAGTTGAATTTTAGATTTATAAAAATAAAAAAGTAATAGGTGCATAAGAGGACTCTTAGAGCAATTAAGAGCCAGCAATTACATAATCTAATTTGATGCCTTCATTAAGTTGGGTTCCTGAAACACCAGCCCCAAATCTCTGAGTTGCAACCACACGAGTCAGTACTAAACAATTGATGAAAACTGATTGGAAGGGAGAACTCTCCAGAAAAATATTCTAGGTAAAGGCAAGACTAAGGGAGTTGTTGGAGGGATGATATAATCTATGTTCATTTCAACAACACTGCCCAGCAGGTCATTTGGAACAACGGAGGTTAATGCTTGTCAGCCAGGGAGTTTAGCAGAAAGCAAAATAAGTATAAAGTATGTAAAACTGACACCACGCTGTGGTTTAGAAAATGGAAAAAAAGGAAAGAGGACTTTACCCAATTTCTTCCTTTTTCTGAACCCCGGGTGAGATTCTGAGATTCCTGCAAGGGGAGTGACTGTCTCTTCGGCTTTTTAACATCAACATGAGGTATATGTGGTTGCTTTCTCTCAAATACTAGTTATATGTTTACATCTGTACAACCCAGAGTGTTTTGTATCTTCTATGTTGAATTTTTGGAATTGAATTTTTAAAAATGAATGGTTGAAAAATATCCATAGCAGTAATTACAGAAAATACTAGGGAGACAGTGAGGACAAAAACTACTAATATGAGTACGTCCCTGTCCTTTTAGCCCAATGGAAAAAAATGTAATGTATACTACATATTTGATTCTGTTTTTTTTTTTAACTTGCTTTTTAAATTAATTAATTAATTAATTTATTTTTGGGTGTGTTGGGTCTTCGTTTCTGTGCGAGGGCTTTCTCTAGTTGCGGCAAGCGGGGGCCACTCCTCATTGCGGTGTGCGGGCCTCTCACTATCGCGGCCTCTCTTGTTGCGGAGCACAGGCTCCAGACGCGCAGGCTCAGTAGTTGTGGATCACGGGCCCAGTTGCTCCACGGCATGTGGGATCTTCCCAGGCTCGAACCCGTGTCCCCTGCATTGGCAGGCAGATTCTCAACCACTGCGCCACCAGGGAAGCCCCTTGATTCTGTTTTAACCATCAAAACTTTTCTTAATAATATAGTTACAATAGCCAGATACAGTGAAAATATCATTATTTTAGATTCCACTAATTTTAATAATTTATAACACTTTAGTCCGGGCTATGCTTAACATTGCATTTGCTTTGTCCATGAAGAAAGTTTACTGGATAATTAATATTATAAAAAATAACACAAGGAAGCTATTTCTTAGAAGTACAGTTTAGAGGCCTTTAGCATATAAATTTCTGAGAGGCAAATCCCTGCCTCTAATTGTAATAAGTTGAATATATTTCAAAACTTTTATATATTCAGAAGCATCTTGTTGATTACTTCCAAATATACATATAATGAAGAAAATACACTTTATTTCTAGAAATGTATTTCAGCATTTCAGAACTTCTGAATATGATTTTTTCATACAATTAATCCCAAATTAGATTTTATTATATCTTAAAATCGGAATAAGAGAGTGTTTTGTTTAGAAATAAGTTTTCCTTGTGCACATCATTATCTCAACATTTATTCTGCATTTTTAGTTATATCATTATCAATTTGTTGTTAATTCATTAACTTAACAAACATTTAGAGAAACAATGTATTGGGCACATATATTTTCATAAGGTTCATTATAATTTTAAAACAAATTGCTGACCATGTTTTAATTTAGTCATTATCTGAATATTACAGTATTTTTCACAGTTTTACTTCTTTTTAACTGCAACTTTTATGTTATATATTAATTATAAACATTTTTTAAAACCAAAACACTTCATTGTGAATCAAAATATTTAAAATATATTGAGAATTCAGCTAAAAGAAAACATTTAATCATCAAAAAATTAAAAATGGCTGTAATACAAGCAAAATTAACCCATTTAAATAATCAGCCAAACTAAATCTAGTCTGTGCCGTTGAGTTCAGAACATTTGGATAGGTTTTTTTAGGAAAAGATCCAAATATATTCTAACTGTGCTTTTAATTTGTGAATTCAAATAACCAGTCCATATTTTCTTGGATATTTTTAGCATATCTTTTATATAAAAGCAGAACAGTTCTTTCTCTTTCTGGCTTATCTACTTAGCACAAGTTGCCTTATTTTTCAATGTCCTAGAATTGAATAGATGGAAGACAGGCAGTAAAGAATATGGACAGATGGTATTGGTAAACTTTTCTTAAAACATCTCAAAATTAAAAGCACCTAAATTTGATCAGATATCATGATGAAGCCCAAACAACCCAGAGCCTGCTCCAAAGGACCGACAAAGAGAAATTAGGGTAAATTTCACAGACGTTTTCCAGCTTACTCCAGTTAAAACCCCGAAACACTGGAAACCAGCCAATGTAATGCCATTTTGTATGTGTGTTTTGTTTTAAAAGAAAAGCCATAGGGACATACCAGGAAATTACAGGCTGGTTAGTTTTGATTCAGTTGTGGTTAAAATCTTCAGAAACTATTCTAAGAAATCAAACAGAGGAAGAGCAGAAACTCAGTTTAGAGGGACCCGTGTGGTTTCAGGAAAGGAATAACTTGCCTCACTAACTGGATGGAATTCTTTGAGGCTGGATTATCGAAATGAGGATACTACCAACAAAACTGTTGGATCTGAAGAGCTACAAAATTCAACAATTCAGGGTAAATTATAAATGATTCCCTGGCTGGCTTATCTGTAAACTAGAGCAGTGCTTTCCTAATTGGGATGCTATTAATCAATGAAACCTTTTTACAGACTTCAGGAAAAATGTAAAGAAACACACACATTTAAAATAGAGCAGTATTTTGAAATACAAATAGTTACAGCAGCTAATAATAGTAATTAGCTACCATTATTGACTGCTTGCCACTATACTAAGCTCTTTACATATGTTTTAACATTTAATGCTTTAAATGACTTTATGAGTTACAGAGTATTATTCTCGATTTGCAGATGGGGAAACTGAGGGTGTGAAAAGTAACTTTCCCAAGGCTAAATAGCTACTCAGGATTTAAATCCAGAACTGTCAGACTCTAAGATTATGTTCTTAACCACCGTACATACCCCTTCTGAGTGTGTCTCAATAATTACACAAAACAGCACTCTTGGCTTACGATCAGCAGAGAACTTCGCAGGGATGCTTCAAGGAGCAAATGGCTTTGCTCAGTGGGATCTACCAACTCGCTAATTAGATCATGTAATTCCATGTTGCATAAAACATCCTGAGGTTAAGCGGGGGTGGGGGGGACTGGTCAGAGAAAGGAACAAAGTCCACCAAAGACAAAGGGCACTGAGCTAACCAACCACCAATTCCCGAGGGAATCCTGACTTCTTATCCAGTCCCACCCCCCTGCCCAGAAATGGGCTGGTCTCTGGGGGAATCTCTTAGAAAGAGACTTCCTGGGATTATTTCAAACATCCTTAGCCCTTCTCTCTGCCCCTCTGGATGTTGAAGTTGGATAGCATTGGCTGATCCGGTGCTGAAACCTCTAAATCACATAGGATCGTGCAGGAGACAGACATCAGGTAGACATCAGACCCACCCCCTCACCACCACCACACACAGACAGGGCCGTGTTCTGAGTCCGTGGATGAAGAATTGCACCCTGAAGATGGCAGTGTGGCACCCCAGGACTTGGTGCAATCTTTAGATTGCATCATTTGGTCGAGTGAACCCAGTATATTCGTTTGCTTACGTTTTCTACACCTCAGCCACTCTCTAGAAAAGCAAGCTCCTAACTCAGTCCCATACATTATGTTTTCTATTTGGCAGGTAAGCAGGGAGGGGAAAGAAATAGAAAATATAGAAAAGGAAAAACAAAATGTTCATAATGCCATAACCCTATTATAACTAATGTTAACATTTTGGTACATTTCCTTTGTTTCTGTGGATTTGTTTCTTTACATAGCTGTAATCATTGTAAAATGAAATTTTAATCCAGTTTTTTTCAATTAAAATATACCATAATTTTTTCTCATTATCACAGCATCCACATCTATCATTGTTATTGGCTAGGTGACATTCTATTGACTACCATACTTTTCTTAAAGTTCCTTTATTGTTGAACATTTCCATTATTTCTGTGTTGTTTCATAATAAACAATGTTGTGATGAACAACCTTACCGTATACAATTCTTCATATTTTGGATAATTTCCTTAGCATACGTTTATAGAAATGGATTAATTGGGCCCCCAAATGTTCCCACAACCTTTTCTTTCCAAAATAGGTTCTGGAACCATTTAGACCCAGTTCTCCATTAAAAAAGATAACAAATGACCCCCTGTTCAAATTAACTTTATATTAGCTTATTAAAGATGGAGGAGTTTCATGAAAACAAATCTCTTTAATATTGTTTAATCTGTTGTCTCTCAAACTTACTTGACACCATACATTTCTTTCAGTCCATCTATTGTCTTCTCATCATCTGTGACCAATAGATTGTTTGTGAGATAGAGTGATATCTTGAAAGAGAACTGAGTAGCACTCAGAAGATAGACCCTGTTTCTCATAAGTCACATAATAGTGGAGTGAGTCATTTAACTGCCGTGACATCTTTTCTTATCTATATCCTTAATAATATTATTGTGGGAATCTTATGATAGAACACATATGAAACACAGAGTTGTACACAACACACAGTTATGCACAAATATGTAGATGTGCTATTATCTATAAAAGTTAAGAGGAAGTATAGGTATCTACCACCGGTTCCACTGACTTTTACCATTTACTTTCCTTTCACTGTGAAGAACAACAGAATGAATACCCATAGAGGTATTTGAATTTTGGTATTAAGAAGTAATTTAGAAATAAAACACAGTCTAAAATATTTTTGAAGCATCAACTAACTAGGTTGCCCAATTCCAGAGAGGAAGAATTTTGTATTTTTCCCTTTAAGAGGTGAGAATAACAAGATTAAGGGCTCTAGGTAGGTGTCACGTAATACTCAAGTGAGTGTGTGAAACCCTAATACATTTTTGTTTGTTGCTAAGACAAGAGCCCCACATCTGCTATGTAGCTTAACTGGTAAGAAACCTCCATGCCTACCCAAAGCCTTCCCACAGGAGGAGGAGCCATCCAGATGCTTTTGGTACACAGTGCATTTTAAAGAAAATGTACTCTGCCATGAACTTGACTCTCCCTTCATATGCTGGGGAGCATGTGTTCCCCAAACACGGTAGAAAGAGGGGCCTGTTAGATACACACCTCCTAAATTTTTATCTTGAATTGGCAAGAGTTTCCTCTGAGTTGTTTCAGTTGTAAGTAGATGACCCTAAATGGGAACATGCATGTTATGCTACCCAAAAGCAAGAAAGGCAAAAGAGGTTGGTGTTGAACAAATTTTAGCTTATGATTTAAGAGGGGGCTCAGCAAACCTGGTTCACTTCTCCCCACTCCCGCCCTCAAATCCCAAGACGTAAACCCATAGAGGGGAGGGACTTATTCAGAATGTGAGAGAAGAGAGGGAAAGGGAAGGAGATAGGAGGTGATTTTCCTGCAATTGGGGCTTAGTAGAAAAGGATGGACCTTTTGACCAGAGCAGAATTCTAAGGGGCCAAGTAGTCAACGATTGTTCAGAAGCAGAGGAACAAAGGGACTGTCGTGGTTCAGCTCAGGTGTGGAGGTTGGGAGATACAGACTGGATACAGGAGAGGAGTAGAGAGACCACCACTAGAGTCAGGCACAGGGGAGTAGTGGGGACTGGGTAGGGCAAAGAACATGTTCAGAAATTTACCAAGGACTTCTCTGCCTGCCCCTGGCACCCAGGAGGACCCAGGTGCTTCCATTTGCTTCTGTTCTCTACCATTTAGTGTCTTTGCACACCAGGAAATCACATATATAGTCGCTATGAGACATACTTTACATAGCAATACTTCTTGATGTTCTACCAATTAAACATACATCCACTGTTAAATGGAAAATGCAGAACACTAGGTTATATAGAGACAACAATAATGATTACATTAAAATGACGCCTAAACATAATTTGAGAGAATGCATTGTAATAGCCTCTTCACTCTTCTTCTCTGGATGGTGGAATTGTGATTTTTGTAAGTTCTCTATGTTTTTTTTCCAGTTTTTCAATAATGATTATTTTTAGAATTTAAAAACATACCTAAAGAAGTAAATCAGGGGGCTTCCCTGGTGGCGCAGTGGTTGAGAGTCCGCCTGCCGATGCAGGGGACACGGGTTCGTACCCCGGTCCGGGAAGATCCCACATGCCGCGGAGCAGCTAGGCCCGTGAGCCATGGCTGCTGAGCCTGCATGTCCGGAGCCTGTGCTCCACAATGGGAGAGGCCACAACAGTGAGAGGCCCGTGTACCACAAAAAAAAAAAAAAAAAAAAAGAAGTAAATCAGGATTTAGAAGTACTTTTTAAATGCTTTTGTGAAAAGAGGGAGATCAATATTGCTAAGTTCCGTGTTACTGGAAATTAGTTTAAAAGATGATTGTCTGGGCTTCCCTGGTGGTGCAGTGGTTGAGAGTCCGCCTACCGATGCAGGGGACACGGGTTCGTGACGCGGTCCGGGAGGATCCCACATGCCGCGGAGCGGCTGGGTCCGTGAGCCTGGCCGCTGAGCCTTCGCGTCCGGATCCTGTGCTCCGCGACGGGAGAGGCCACAACAGTGTGAGGCCCACGTACCGCAACAACAAAAAAAAAGATGCTCGTCTTCAGGGTACCAAGTTTGGCCTTGCTAAGGGAATGCAAAGGCAAAAAGAAAGAGAGGGAAAGAGGGCACTGAGCAGAAGGAGGAGCTGAGGGAAGTGAAACACACGGAGAAACAGAAGAGCATACAGCTAGTATTATTCAGCCCTTGGAAAGATGGAGTAGAGAGAGGGCAGACGAGCATGGAGAAGAAGGTTGCAAGGACATCGAAGGCTGAGGCTACAGGAGAACCATGGAAATAAAATGAGTTTGAGGTTTGGAGTCACACCAACTTGTGTCTCTACCACAGCTGTGTGCTTGTGAGGGAAACTGTGGGTCTTAATTTATACAATGGGAATAATTACCCATTTGGCATGTTGCTTTGTGAGAACAAATTAAAGATGATGACGTCTAGAAAGCACGTATCATACTGTATAGCAGTGTCTCTGCTAAGTTACCACTTACTTTGAAATTTTGGTTGTGATCAGCCTTGCTTTCTCTAGGATCCTAAGAAAACTTACAGGAGAAAGGGCTCAGGAAGTTGCTTACCTTGTAGAACCCAATCTTTGCTAGAGAGACTCCAAAGGAATGAGAGCTATGTGTCTGCACAGGTCCTACACCCCACCTAGGAGAGCCTGCAGGGCCAGAGGGCCCTTTTACTGCCTTACTGGGACACAAATGTCCACTGCAGTCAGGAAGTGTTTTTTGGAATGGTGGAATATGAATGCATGTATAAAGTTGAATGAAATGAATGAAGGTGAACTTTAGAATAATTTAATCTAAAACAGTTTCTTCTTTTCAGTTCTAAAGATCACCCTGCGATTTTATTTCAAATGATAGCTGTAGAAGTTTCTGGCAGATTTTTTTTGGTCAAGTTGGGACTTCTCTATGGTGAGGCCAGCTGTCCACCTCACAGCTGCACTGGTGTTTTTCCCTCTAGTGGACTCACCTTGATCCAAGGTGTGGCTGGGAGAGCGCCTACTTGCACGAGTCTTACCAGTACCTCCGAGTTGATTGGAGTCAGGGGCACTGATT
This sequence comes from Stenella coeruleoalba, assembly GCF_951394435.1. Lineage (NCBI taxonomy): Eukaryota > Metazoa > Chordata > Mammalia > Artiodactyla > Delphinidae > Stenella > Stenella coeruleoalba. The sequence goes on along the minus strand of NC_137169.1, from coordinate 103,765,483 downwards.
TTGGCTCTGGTTTCATTTTCAGTGAACAATCTCAAAATTTCCAATAAGCTCTCCACATTGGCAGAGAGTTCTACCATCTTTCTTCAGTAAGCTTGCTCTCCCACTTTCTGAGATGACTCACATTATCTTCTCTAGTCAAACCTCCTACCTCATACCTGCCCATCTTGAGTTGGTAACCTTGCCTCATCCTTGACTTGAAAACATTGAAACATTCCCCCAACACCATCAAGACCTCTCTCTTTCTTGCACCTACACCCAGCCAGTCATCCCCTCTTTGCTCCTTTCATTAAACTGAGAAATTGCCTTTCTTCCTATCAAAGTCCAGTTATTGACACATTCTCTTCATCTTATCCCATCTTTTCTCCTCAAGGACTTTAGTCTCCCCCATGTTTTCAATGTCCCCCTCTTTGATGGATCATTCCATCAGCCTGAAAACACAATATCTCCTGACTTTACTTACATACGTGCATAACGACGTTATACTCCCCTTCTGCCCACTCATCCACTGAACAATCTCAGGTCCCCCAGTTCCCCTTTACAAGCAAACATCTTTTTTTTTTTCTTTAAAGACTGTTCTCTTTTTCTTTTTTTTAATGCATTTACATTAGTTTTGTTTTTTACTTTTTTATTGAAGTATAGTTCATTTACAATGTTGTGTTAATCTCTGCTATACAGCAAAGTGATTCAGTTATACATATATATATGCATTTTTAATATTCTTTTCCAAGATGGTTTATCAAAAGATATTGATTCTAGTTCCCTGTGCTATACAGCAGGACCTTGTTGTTTATCCACTCTCTATATAATAACTCACCTCTGCTAACCCCAAACTCCCACTCCCTCCCTCTCCCACCCCCTCCCCCTTGGCAACAGCAAGTCTGTTCTCTATGTCCATGAGTCTGTTTCTGTTTCATAGGTAGGTTCATTTGCGCCATATTTTAGATTCTACATATAAGTGATATCATATGGTATTTGTCTTTCTCTTTCTGACTTACATTACTTAGTATGATAATCTCTAGGTCCATCCATACTGCAAATGGCATTATTTCATTCTTTCTTATGGCTGAGTAGTATTCCACTGTATATATGCACCACATCTTCTTTATCCATTCATCTGTTGATGGACATTTAGGTTGTTTCCATGTCTTGGCTATTGTGCATAGTGCTCACAAGGAAGCTTCTTGAAACCATTGTCCACACAAGTGGTCACTCAACTGTTCCTGCCTCTGTGTTCACTACCTCCACACTCCACCATAACTGCTCCCATAATGTCGCCTATAACTACCCATACTCTTCAGTCCCTTGGTTCTCTAGCTGCATACTCTGTAATTTTTCCTACTTTCTAAGTCACTTCTCTCTTTTACCCACATCCCCTCCTATACCCAGTTGGTAAGTATTGGAGTTTCCAGCATGATCCCAGGTTCAATTCTCATATTTCTTGAGACCTCTTTCCCCAGGGGGTCTTATCTCTTCCCGTGCAGTTAACTACTATCTCTATGTTACCCACACCTGAATTTGTAACTCCAGCCACATCTCTCTTCTGAGAGAAGAACATGTGTATTCAATTGTCTCCTTGTCATCTCAGGAGCATCTCGGATTTAACAAGATCTTTCTGAATAGTCTGCCCACCTTAAGTAAAAATTATTTCTCACTCCAATGCTTCTGTCTCTGTGAGTGGCACCATTAACCAACTTGTTATTCAAACTAAATCCAGAGCATTATCGTTGTTGCCTCCTCCTTCATTCCTTGTCTCTAATCTTTCAACCCCTGTACTTTCAACATCCACAATATATCTTAAATCCATCTACATTTCTCCACTCTACCAACACTTTAAACTGAGTTACTGTTAGGTCTTATCTGAACTATTGCTAGAGTTTCCTTACTGGTCTTCTGGTTTCCTATCTTGCAAAATCAAAATTTAAACCCTTTATGGTCTTTCCAATGCATTTTTAATAAAATATAAACTTGTGAACCAGCCCCCACCAAAGCGCTGGATGACCTGGCCCATGCCCTACCTTCCCCGCCTCATCCTGGCCACTCTCTCCCTTGCCCACTATTCTCCTGCTGTACTCACCTCCTTTCAGTTCCTTGCGCATACCCGTCTCCTTTATAACTCAGGGCCTCTGGCACACACTTCACCTTTCCCCTGCTTCTCACACGGATGCTTCTCATCCTTCAGGTCTTCACTCAAATGTCACTCCCTCAGAGGCCTTCCATCACCAGCTTACTAGTGAGTGGTGAATTGTGTGTCTATTACTACATTGGGTTTTATCCTTCATAAAATTCATGAAAATCGTCAGTCATGCTTTTGTTTCTCTGTTCATGTGCTTTTTTCTCTTTCTTCCCCTGTAGAGTAGGAGCTCAAGGGAATAGAGTTCAACCCTATTTTTTTTTCACATCTTTATTGGAGTATAATTACTTTACAGTGTTGTGTTAGTTTCTGTTGTGCAACAAAGTGAATCAGCTCTATGTATACATATATCCCCATATCCCCTCCCTCTTGAGCCTCCCTCCCACCCTCCCTACTCCACCCCTCTAGGTGGTCACAAAACATCGAGTTGAACTCCCCGCATTATGCAGCAGCTTCCCACTAGCCATCCATTTTACATTTGGTAGTGTATATATGTCCATGCTACTGCCTCACTTCGTCCCAGCTTCCCCTTTCCCCCCTGTGTCCTCAAGTCCGTTATCTACATCTGTGTCTTTATTCCTGCCCTGCCACTAGGTTCATCAGTACCAGTTTTTTAGATTCCATATATATGCATTAGCACGTGCCAACCCTTTTTATGGGCCAATTTGTATCTGGCGCAGAGAGAAACACTGGGGCTTTTCATACCTCTGTACTTTACCTTGTGCTTTCCTTGCTGCCTCTATCCAAGGCTATTAGTGACATCTGCAGCCTCCACTGATATTTCCCTCTGTTGAGGAGCAGGTGGTGGGGAGGTCGAGTTTCCCCACCACTGGAGCCACAGGTGCCAGGCAGGCACGGAGGGTCCATGGGCACCTCTGATGCTTCCTCCGGGTGCTACAGCTAAACTGGGTTTGGGACTTCCCTGGCAGTCCAGTGGTTAAGACCCCACGCTTCTACTGCAGGGGGCGTGGGTTCAATCCCTGGTTGAGGAACGGAGATCCCACATGCCACGAGGAGGGGTGAAAAAGATTAAAAAGAAACCAAAAACTGCGTTCTCTGGAAACATCAACACCCAGAAGCCACGTAGAGGAGGCAGACGCTCCTCTCCCCTCCTGTGCTACCTTCTGTTAGCTTGGTGCCAAAGCAATATATCTTCTACTTTCCTTGTCTCTAACGTCTTAGGACTGAGTTCTTCAAATTTGGTTTCACGACCTCAGGAAAACACAGAACCCCCAATGTTGCTGCAGTAATTTAGTTTAGTTATTTTTGTGCCCAGTTTTGTTGAACATGGGAAAAATAAATAACATAAGCATATTCTGGATCTTCTGTATGGTCCAATACTACCACGTCATTTCAATGAACTCAACCTATATGTATTCATAACACATGAATGGAAAGTGTAATTACATTATGACGTAATGTACAAAGGTTTTGGCAATTGTTTGAAAAGAAAACCTTTGTTAGACCCAGATAGAGACCCCAGGGTTAGGCTACTTGATAAACCTAAGTCCCTGCCATCACAATGTACTCAGAATCCACCACTCTCCCTGCCAGCCACTAACTGAGGTTGTTTATTAGGCCAAGGGGGGGGCTCCTTTAAGATGAATTCCCTTCCAGAAAGATGTGTGTGTGTGTGACAGTCTCCTAGCATCCACCCCTCTGGTCTTTGTGTTTGATGTGCCTTCTCACAGCTTAGGCTCAACCTGGAATCTCCACTATCCTGGCTTGAAGAATGAATCAGGGAGTAAAGGAGTGAGTGAATGAAATAAAGATTTAATTTACCTGACAGTAGAGAAGCCATTGCCTGCTCACTCTATGGTTTAATCAAAAGTATTCTGTCTTTCCAGGTGATAGAAGACAGATTTAAGGTAGAAAAGGATAAAGGGAGAGCAAAATCTCTCAAGGAAAAAAAGTCCCCAATTGCCACGGTTGCCAAAGGAAAGGGAAAGGACCAGCCTGAGGCAAACACAGCAGTAAAAAAGACCACCCAGTTAGTAAGAAGGGGAGAAGAGGATCACACCAAACATTACATTGGTCAGTAAGATGCTCCTTTCACTTCTTGCCTGATGACCTACAAACTTGAAAAATCATTCCAACCACTATGCTTAATCTTCCCCAGCCTTTTCACCTTTTTAAAAGCATAAATCCTATACTCCCCATGACACCCTAATAGAAAAATATTTCTATTTGCAATTCATTTTTGTTTTCAGCCAATATTTCTTTAGCATGTGTCTTGCTATAGGCACATTTTCATAGTGCAGATAAAAGATGAATTAACTAGCTGACTGTGCCACCGAGGAGCTTACTATCTTGTTGGGAACATTTGAGAAAATCAGAAACACTTATAAGGCAAAGTAAAAAGTGATTATTGTCACGAGTGTAATACGGTGGTAATAAAATCAGACCTGTTAATTTGTGACTCAGAGCACGTAGCTTCCTGACCTCAGCTTCTCCCACTATCTGTCCTAGATAGAACAACCAGAATTCTCTTTCATTTAGAGTATTGATATAAAAAACATTATTTGACTTGGGCAGCTATGAGTAATTCATTGCCACCTTCCCATGAACCCAAGTGGAGCTACTGTTTTTTATTTGCATCGTATTTAAATGAGGCGGCACCTCTTCACATCCTTTGACAGTTTGACTCCCCTAATATATCTCTGCTCTAAACCCACTAGACACAGAAGCAATTATATTATGGATTCCGTGAGCAGTATCAATACTGATTTGTTTTAGTAGCTGAAGAAAAATCACTACTTGAAGATCAAAAGTTTGTGCATCTGTTTCTCTATTCTTAAATTGATCTTGATGAACCATTGTGAGATGTAATGTTTTCGTGTACCATCTAGTATTGATATTAAAGTACAACAATTATTCTCACCCCCCAGAATCTCACGTTCTAATATAAACTCATGTTTTAACACTTATAGAACAGTATAGCCAGGACAAAATTGAGGAGAAAAATTTTAGGAAAGTGAGCAATATCTATTTTTTAACTTGAATGCAATAACTATATAGTTGCTACATTACCCATACTGAGCATGCACACCTATTGGCATAAACACACAGTATGCTTTGGTAGGGAGTTTGTTCATATTCAATATTTCCCTCTTCTGTAAACACCTCCGCATATCAAATACCACAAAGCGGCAGCTACTTGTAATTCAGGAGTAAAGCCAGATGTTGCTCAAAAGAGATTAGAACCAAGAAAAATTAGCATGTGTCTTTTTTTTTTTTAGAAAAACCCAAGCACACATTTTCCATGTTTTTTTTTTTTTAGAAAAACCTAGACATTTTTTTTTTTAGAAAAACCCAAGCACACATTTTCCATGACGACAGGCCCTCTGTATGTTTGTCCTCCTATTACGCCTATGTCTCATTTGCAAAAGTGATTTAATATTTTGTAAAATGGCCACAGCCTTCTTACTGGAAGGGCAATAATGAAAACCAGTCAACATGACTGCATTCCAGCCAACCGGACTGCTTTTGGCGAGCCCGAGGGATGATAAACGCATGCATAATGTATAGAGCCATTGAACTGGCTGAGTGCAACCTGTTCTCTTTTAAAATGACGGCTGCTCTTCTCTACGGTATTTTGAACAGACGATGAGCCAGATGACGGTGCCCAGCATTACATTATAGTTGTGGGCTTCAACAGTCCTCAGTTATTAGCGATCATGACTGAGCTCGGCATTCCCATAAGCAGCGTGATTAAAATATCATCAGAGAATTATGAACCTCTGCAGACACACCTGGCAGCAGTTAGCCAGCAGCAGGAAAGTTTTCTTCGGCCAGAAGGTATGCAGTCTGCTACACAACTTACTGAATCCTTCAGTGTTACCCACTGTCCTTAAAGTACAAATACAATTTTCTGCCCAAAGCATAGTCATACAAGACATACATTATTAAATCCTTTCGAGACTTTGAGTTGCTATTTATGCCACTTGCACTAGCCAGGTGTTGTAAATTTTGCAAATTCAAATCATACCCTGTGTTTCTATCCCTGTGGAGCCACAGAGAGCATAGACTTGGTTATCCAACTACATTTCTCAGGAATTTTCCTCTATAACTTTTACCTAAAGCATGAGTGGGATGGATCATCTGTAGATAATCTATTCTGCCAGAAGCCACAGTCACCAAATGGCCCAAGGGAGGTCATAGCCTTGGGTTCTTGCTCCGATTTGCTACTGGCTTATTCTGATAAGTCAGAGGGGACGCTTATCTCCCAGGCTTTAGACCCGGAAGCTGTGGGATGTAGTCCCACCTACACCACTATTCAGCCACTACACTACTATTCTGCACTACTATTCAGACCTCAGGGTCTTCATCTAAGGGAATTGTACTAGACTGCCTCTGTGGGATGGGAACAAAGTCTACTGTCTACTTCAGATAGTAAAATTAGGATGCAATATAAGCCTGTGTGACCTGGAAGTCCAAGCTCTTTTTGCCACATGCTATTGCGATTTTTTGTTATTTATTAGTAATATCCTTTCACAGGGCTTTGTAACCTATACAGCCACATCCGGATTTCTATAACACCATATTTTTTAAATTGCTGTTCCAGGTTAGAAATGGCTACCCCTGATAATAATAATAGCTACCATTTATTGGGCACAGGCCTTGGGACTGGGCTCAATGCTAAGGGCTTTCAGTGTGTTGATTCGTGTAGTTTCCATGACAACCCTCGGAAGTATGTTTTACTATTTCCATTTTACCAAAAACGATTCTGTCTAGAGGCAGCTATTATGTAAAAGAGTTGAGAGTTAAACCTAGCTATTTCTATCTCAAAGCCTAGTTGTAACATTCAATAACTTATTATTCAAGTCAGTGAGAAAATGCTGCACAAGCTCCGTAGTCTTTCTGTTAAAAATATTTAATATATAAAAATAAATCGTAGAAAAAGAGACTTTACAGTAGAACAGTGAGATCTTAGTATTAGAACCTATTTAGTTAGAGATGGAAAAACCAAACCATGTCAGACAAATTTTCAAGTGTAACTTTATGGAAAACTGTCATTATTTTATACAGTCAGAGCACAAATGCCCAGAGAAGCCAGTAGCTATTTCAATGTGACCAAAAGTTAACTGAAGCAGAAATCATGGATCCAGTCTGTTTTTACCCACATGGGAAGGAGAACTGGATCGACTGCATTCCTAACCAGTTATGCAGCAAACAAATGTTAAAATAGTCAAAAAGGGATCTGGCAGAAAAACTGCTCCTATATAGATACAATCTCAGAGTTATGGAAGTATTGGCCATTTTTAGCTCCCCAAGTGTGTGACCTTATAATCTTTCTGGGCCTCAACTATAAAATAAAGGGGTGGAAAAAGCTCATAGTAAATAACAATTTCAGGAGTAAAATCCTCTGATGTTGAATTATATAGTCTAGGTCCAAACACTTCTCAAAATTACATTTCTTTATTTGCATTTTCTGGTACTGTACAGACATCATGCAATGCATATGACTCACCACAAACACTTAACGTGGGAAGAAATTCGACACTCTCATTTTGTAGTATAAACACGTTGCTCTTATTAGATATAGAAGCTGAAAAATTGAAGAAAGAGAACGACATAAAAGAACTTGAAATCTTCTGGAAGTACTTGGAACCAATCCTGAATAATGAGAAACCGGAAACAAATCTCTTTGATGTCGCTCGGCTTGAATACATGGTCAAGGCTGACAAGTTTCCTTGCGACTGGTCGGACAGTGAGATGTTGGTTAGTACACGCATTAATGAGAGTGACTGGTTTGAACACGTGACACTGTGGTTGCATTTGCTCCATTCGTTCATTCCACAGATATTTATTAATCACTGTCTACAGAGAAGGCTTTGTGCTAGGTTCCTTTACCTTCACGACAGCGATCACACTGAACATCCAATAATGGCTATAGCCTGATCCTTCAGCTTATAGTGTATGAATTAATGACAAAGGAATAAGATGAGATGAAGATAAAGGATGGTAATTATTTTATTTGGTGATGTGGCTTTGCTTCATACCTTAACAATGTTCTAGGCAGTAGAGTCTTAATATACATTAATTGTGAAAAGAGTAAATTTTACAGTTTGTCAAATTACATTGTCTTTTTTTTTTATGTATCAGTTCAAAACATTGTTCTTCTAGGCCCTTGCTTTTATTGCCAGAATTGTATTTTTCATGTATTTTCCTAGCAAGGTCTATCTTAATAGAATGACTTGACCCCAGCCCAACAGTTAGTAGACATTTCCTGAGAGTATTTATTGGCCCCTGCTATTGAGGTGCTCGCAGAGAGGCAAGACCAAAACCGTGAAACAGAGAGGCAGGGTTCAAGGTGCCACGCGCCTGTGTGTTATGTGAAACACACTCTAAGTTTCCTGTTAATTCAGAAACAGAAGACATGGGATGCTTTGTAAAGTAACAAATGCTAAATACATGAGGGTGTTTTTCAAAAGAATGTTAGCTATCATTGTTGGGGAAGTTATCCATGCTTCCTGTTGTAAAAAAAGAGACCTCTCAGGTCTCTTCCTGGTTGACCCCCTGTCCCAACAAACAGGGGCCCAGGAGTGTTGAATCCCTTGCAGGGTGATATATATCAGCATTAAAGGGAATTGAACTGAAAGCAGAGTCTTGGAGACGGACCACATAAAGTATGCCGTGAAGGGAGCTGGGAAAAGCAGGGTGGAGGAGGGGGATAGGTGTCTGTGGGCAATGACTGTGGGTGGCTGCCAAACAAACAACCAAACCTGGCTGTCTAAGAGGAGGAGAATGACATCAAAGCCTGGAGCAGTTTCCGAGACAAAGGGTAGGCTGCCCACGGTCATGGATTGGAGCATGGACAGTTCTCACTATGAGAGTCCCTGATTCTTTTACCTTGAAATGGATGCGCACTGGGTGAAGTAAATGAAAACACCGAGGAGGGAAGCCTAGATCTGAACCTTGAAGGATGGACAGGATTTGAATAAGTAGCAATGGAGAGATCAGTTTGAGTTACAAAGACTGTCAACATAAGGCGTTAGATGTCACCACGTAGAAACAGAACACTTAAGTCTGATACCTTGGCAATAGTAAGAATAAAGATAAGCCTTGACCTATATGTGGAAACAATGCTGAACATAGAAAAGCTGTGGCTGAAGGCAGAGCTTGTCGTAGGCAAAACTGGTTACTGTGGACTCCCTTTGCTTTGTGTCGTCCCACTCCTTCATCTAGATATCTTCCTCTTTCCTGCTTTGTCTTTCACTCCCCTGCCTCTAAGCCTGAGCTCAGAAAAGAGTCCATCTGTCCTCTACTATGTGTTAAGTTGGGCTGTATTTCTCTATCCCAGAGATACTGGCATACCAGGTACCGTCATACTATGACTATTCCATCCTATTTTATTGGAATTCCAGATTATGCCCAGCAAACGTGTGATATGTTTGAGAAAGAGGCCATATCCCTGGGATCCCGAAACACCATCTGAAAGACAGCTTTCTACTCTTGCTCTACAATAGACCAGCTCTTCTCCCGAGAACATATAAATATATGCCTAACTTAAAAACCCACATCCACAAGTTTAAGTTTTGTGGAAACAGTCCTTCTCTCATTTGGGCCAAGTTCTGGCCACATACCTTGTAAAGAACTTATATGCAGTTTTGGTTCAATAAGGCATAGGAGATCCCAGCCATACGTATCTTGAATGCTAATTCAGAGGAGGCAATACCAAGAGTCTTCTAAGGCAGCCTCAAACCGAGAACCTTTTGCTCCTGCTCTAACTAGAGCTGCCTTCCATGTGTCTTATTTACTCCCCAGGCATAGACTGAGAATAGCTGATGTGCATTGAGCCCAAGGTAGAAGACATTCTGTTGCATCATCAGTACATAGATGTGAACAGCAAGGCACACAATTGCAGCTCCAAGAGACCCAGCACCATTCCCAGCATCCTGTTTCTTATTCCAGTGTTAACAACTTAGTGTTCATCAGAAGATTTTAATCCCTCCATTTTTAAAGACAGTAAATGTGACTATATTTTCCTTTTGAAAAATAGAGTGGAAGAGTTTAAATGGCAATTAAAGTTCATAAATTTCATGTTGAAAAAAATAGTATCAGCTTCGTTGAAACACTGACTTCAGAACTAGAGGATTAATGTCTAGGGTCTCTAGTTGGGCCATGAAGGTAAGTGAGGAATGAGACATTTAGCTCTGCTGCCCAACTGGACACACCGATCTTCTATCGGTCACTTTGCAAATATTTATTGAACATCTCCTTCACACCAGGGCTGCAGTCTGGGTCCAACTGCAGGAGACTTTTAGGTCAAGGCATGCCTCTGTAAGGTATGGTTTGTGAGTGAACGGCCCAGCATGGAGGATGACGGGGAAAGAAAGCCTTGAAAGCAATTCAGTAATAGATTTGGGTTACAGAAGAAAAGGCCATTGGATTTAATACTGAAGATCAAAATTCATTTTAAACTTGGGATTACTTACGAAATATAAAAGCAATAAACCTATTTGTAATACCCGTAGCTTAAATGCATGGTGTAGATACACAGTATCCCACTCTCAGCTATATCTGTAAGTTGATAATGGCCTCATATCCAAGCCAGGAGCCAGCCAAGTAGCCGTAGTCCTTCTTCCTCTCTGGAAGAAGGAAAGCATTAGTACCCTTGGCTGCAAGCAGGCAAGCTGTATTTCTGCTGAACCCAGGTAACGAAAGCTTTATATCAAATAAATGCCCATCGAGAAGCGCTAACTGCCTATGAACTACATCTGCAACATTTCAAGTCAAGCCCTTGGTTGCTGAAATAATTTTCTGGCTTTTAACATGCGAGTTGCTATTTGATTTAAAAAGAAATTAGCTAGTTACCCTAAGGGATAATAGGGCAGAAGTTTTTTACTGTATTTCTTATAAATACAAACAAACAAAAATGTGTTTATATGCCAGAATGTGGGCAAAGAATATCAGTTTGAAGCTGATATTAACTGAAGAATTCTCAGTCTTAGCGGGGACGCGTGAAGTCCAGACTGACAGCTGTGCTGTGAGGATGGGCGAGGTTTGACACTTCACTGGTCTCACGCCAGACTGTGATTCGCTGGCTCCCACCAGGTGCTTTCTCTCTCTACCTTACCACTGCGGCTGGGACATAGGAGGAGCCTATTTAATCCTTCTTCGCTTTCAAGCAGACACGCCTAGTGCTAACCAACAGTGCTTTTCCACTTCTGGAAATGAAAGCCTAGGTAATAGAGGTATCTGATCCATCACCCACTTGCCAGATCATAAACCTTGTGGGTGTTATGGTAGTATTAGTCTACTAGGACGTCTTAGGGTTTTTTCCCTAAAGGTAGCACAGGTGAGGAAAGGAAGAAATCCTGATTGCACACATACTGCAGTGGACTCGTGGGGATGGTGTGCAAAGCCGGGTGATTGCCATTGCGATTCTTGTGTCTGTCGCCAAGCAAGAGCTTGTCTTGGGCTGAGGATATGCAAATTACCTATCTAATGAGTTGCTTTAGGAATGGACATACCTAGAAAATAGGCCACATTGCTGACATGAATGAATAGGGCACTTTTCACCTCGTTGAAGCATTAATTAGGCTCTTAACAATACTAGGCAGCCATAGGCCCTCCAAAGGGAACAGTCTGCATTGTGGTGAACAAGAAGGGCCCGAAGGGTTCAGCAAATGAAGACTTGGTCACCATGACTGGGATTCAGTGGTTTGGGGACCAGCTGGGGAAGGACTTCCCTGTAAAAAGTGATAGGTTTGGCTATAAGGGAGATACAAATCATGCATCTGATTCCCACAACATGAAACTGAGGACTAATTGTCATGAATTCTCTCACCTGTAGCTGGAATTGGGCACCAACATTTTTGAAAATATTGCCTGTTTGATGTACGACAGCCTGGATTGGAAAAGGCAGCACCAGCACTATTTGGAAAACATGCAGCTTATTAACGTCCCACAGGTGGTTAGTGAGAAACCTATCTTAGAAGCTACGTTGACTTCTGAGGTAGGCATATGCGAGAATGTCTTGAGTTGGCCGAATGATTTGCTGAACAACTTAATTTTCACATTTATAAAACATGAAGAAAAAAAATCACACAAATACTGGTAGCAAGGGAACACTGCCTGCTGGGATTTAATGGGTGAGGGTGAGATCCAGGCCCCCAGGCACAGCATTAAAGGGCATCCATGTGATGGGAGCTTTATGAAACCCCCAACTACCTGCCACACACACAGGGGATGATAGAACCCACTTTTCAGCCATGGAGCACTAAATAGCATCTGGAACAAGGAGGGCTACTGATAACTTAATCACCATGTTATTTTAGCACCTACCCTGTGCTGGCACTGTACCAGGTGCTGGCATACTATAATGAACAAGACCCATCCTCTGTCCTCCTCATTGTGGTTAACCTTTAAAGGGGAAATGGCAGTCAAGGCAAAGGTGGTTTCAGTTTAGCATAATGAGCACTGTGAGGACAGTCAGCTGAGCTTGCAGGAGAAGCTATAAATAGGGCACCTCTCCTGAGCAGAGCGGGATGGAGAGACGGGAGTCGGGAAGATGTTACCAGGCAGGGTAAGTGATGTGCTGAAGGCTGAGGCTGAATTGCCTGGGCAAAACCTGACTGGGGAGAGGGACAGAGTGGTATTTTCAAGAAGGGGGAAAAGATGTACAAAGACATGGAGGTCAAAGTAAAGAAGTATTGCGTCCAGGACCACACCACGGGGTATGGCAGTGCTCCCAGGTGATACATGCAAAGTGGAGAGCAGCAACACGAGCTGGAAAGGCGGGAGCCAGAATGTTCTTTGGTGCTGAGCTCAAGAGTTTGGGTTTTATCCTGAAGGTTGTGGGAGAACCATTGAAGGATTCTTAGAGGGAGAATGGCATGATTCTGTGTCACCCCGGAGTGACACAGAAGAGAAGAGAAGATGCCCCATCTTCCCATCTCTTTCCTGGAAATTTCTCAGTGGGCTCTGTTAGGAAAAACTGAAAACTTCTTTTCAGTTTTCATTAACTTCTTTCCTTCCTCAGACAAAACCCATTTATTTGATCCTAATATTAGCAAATGATTTTGTGGTGTGAACATAATCATACAATCTCAGAATCCCGGAATCCCGTCAGAGTCCCATCATACCAGCATTGGATGAAAGCATCTCTCAGCTGGAAGTTTCAATTGTTTTTTTAATTATTCTTATTTTAGCCCCCACAAACTGTTGCTGTAACCCCTGGAAAGAAGAAAACACAACAATATGACGAGCTGCAAGGTCCAGCTGCACCACCACCACCAGGCATGTATGAAACCTGTTGCTGGAGGATCAGTGCCAGGAGCTGGTGCTTTGAGGAGTGACTGTCCTTGGTGTCGCTTTCACATCTCTTTCCACCTCAAGATCCTACATTTATCAGTGCATGATCAGAGTTTGAATCTGTGGATGAAATTTTGATGGGAGAAACGGAGAACACATCTTAATTGAACAGTGGTATTTTGTATCTTTTACAGTGGCTTCCGTCATCACAAATGAAGTAGACATGCGATATTACAATGATTTGCTGAATCCAATTCCGGAAGAATTCATTTCTGTGCCCTTGATACTGCATTGTATGCTGGAACAGGTAAGTGGATACACGCTGAAGCTTTCTTCCCAGGTGGGCAACCTTGAGTCAATCACTTCATCTCTCTTTGCTTCTGGTTTTTTTGTTTTTTAACTGTTTTAAAATTACGCTCATAATACCTGAATGCATTCTTCTTTGCAAAGATTAGAACATTTTAGATAAAGCTAAAATCTGCTTTATCAGCTTCAATCCTCTTTTTCTTGCTACATTTTGGAATGATTTTATATAACATTTGCTGAAGTTTTGGTAGGCATATCTTTAAAACTATCAGGTGTTGTTTTAATGAAAGAAAACAGAGTTGGGCAGGTGGGTGGGGTGGTAAATGGTCCTCAACTGCATTTAGCATTTCTTTTACACTTGTAGATTTTTTTTTTTTTTTTTTTTTTTTATGGTACGCGGGCCTCTCACTGTTGTGGCCTCTCCCTTTGTGGAGCACAGGCTCCAGACGCGCAGGCTCAGCGGCCATGGCTAACGGGTCCAGCCGCTCTGCGGCATGTGGGATCTTCCCGGACCGGGACACAAACCCGTGTCCCCTGCATCGGCAGGCGGACTCTCAACCACTGCGCCACCAGGGAAGCCCAGTCATTCATATTTTTAAATGAACATGTCCATTTTATTTGTTTTCAATGTCATAAAAGTTCTTTATTCACTAATATACATTGAAAAGTTTTTCTCTGTATCTAGTTATGTTCCTTTCCTATGCCTGATGTTATTTATTGGTGCCCTCTTTTTTTGATCATGGATGCAATTTTATATCGATTATTGATGTCTTTTCAAAGAACCAGCATTTTTTTTTAACGTCTTTATTGTAGTATAACTGCTTTACAATGGTGTGTTAGTTTCTGCTTTATAACAAAGTGAATCAGTTATACATATGTTCCCATATCTCTTCCCTCTGGCGTCTCCCTCCCTCCCACCCTCCCTATCCCACCCCTCCAGGCGGTCACAAAGCACGGAGCTGATCTCCCTGTGCTATGCGGCTGCTTCCCACTAGCTATCTACCTTACGTTTGGTAGTGTATATATGTTCATGCCTCTCTCTCGCTTTGTCACAGCTTACCCTTCCCCCTCCCCATATCCTCAAGTCCATTCTCTAGTAGGTCTGTGTCTTTATTCCTGTCTTACCCCTAGGTTCTTCATGACATTTTTTCCCTTAAATTCCATATATATGTGTTAGCATACGGTATTTGTCTTTCTCTTTCTGACTTACTTCACTCTGTAGGACAGACTCTAGGTCCATCCACCTCATTACAAATAGCTCAATTTTGTTTCTTTTTATGGCTGAATAACATTCCATTGTATATATGTGCCACATCTTCTTTATCCAGAACCAGCATTTTGTTTCACTGATCCACTCCTTTTTACTTTTTATGAATTTCTTCATTTATCTTTATTATTTCCTTCTTCCTACTTTGTTTGGGTTTATTTCGTATTTCACTTTTACTGAAAGCTCACTTTGTTTATTTTTAGTCTATTTCACTTTACCTAAGGCTATGCATTTCCTTTTGAGTATTTCTTTGGCTGCATCATGATGCTTTCAATGTATTCAGTTCTAAATCTTTTAATTTCCACTGTTTATTGTCCATTTCTAATTTTATTGCATTATGGTCAATAAGCATGATCTGGATGTTAAAAATATTTTTTAATTTCCTGGGCTTCCTGTGTGACCTGGTGTACATCGTCAGTTCTCGTGAGTACTATATATGCATTTGAAAAGAATTTGCTGTTAATTAACTCATTTAATCCTTAGAGCAGCCCTATGGAGCAGGAACTATTTTTATTCCCTATTTCTCAGAAAAGGAAACTGAGGCCTAAAAAGTAAATTATCCAAGTAGTAAGTGACAGAAACCACTTTTGAACCTCATCAGTCTAAGTGGAAAAGTATTTTGATAGCATTGCTCTGTTGTGGTCTTCCCTTCTAACACTGCTGATGAGAAGTCTGATGTCAATCTGATACTTTTTCCTTTGTAGGTAATCTATTTTTTCTTTCTGGTAGTTATTAGAGTTTTATCTTTTTCTTTTTTTTTTTTTAATATCTTTACTGGAGTATAATTGCTTTACAACAGTGTGTTAGTGTCTGCTTTATAACAAAGTGAATCAGCTACACCTATACAT
This sequence comes from Stenella coeruleoalba, assembly GCF_951394435.1. Classification (NCBI taxonomy): domain Eukaryota; kingdom Metazoa; phylum Chordata; class Mammalia; order Artiodactyla; family Delphinidae; genus Stenella; species Stenella coeruleoalba. Next base: position 103,749,672 of record NC_137169.1, on the reverse strand, counting down.
ATATCTCCATATCTCCTCCCTCCAAGGCTATGTATAGTTATGGCTTTGTTTTTTCATTGCCTCTGTGATCTAAAGGATTATAATCTGGTTTCTGACCACATTCTGAGTTAAATCAAAATTCCTTCTGCTGGTCCATAAAGACCCTAAAAATATGGTTCTGGGATGTTTGTCATCTCATCTCCTGCCCCCCATCTCTCTCCCTCTCTCCCACTCTCTCTCTCTCACTACTGGTCATCTACATAGACCTTCTGGTTTTTCCTCACATTCACTAATTACACCTTAGTTTTTTTACACTAACTTCTCTTCCTAGAAAGTTTTGTTCCCACATGTCTGTCTGCCTGGTGGATGGATACTCCTTGTCATTCAGTCCCCAGTGAAAGTGGCATTTCTGAGATAGGCTTTCTCTGACCACCTGATCTAAAGAAGGCCCACAACAACACAGAGTGCTCTCTACCATTTCACCTTGTTTTATTTTCTTATCAACAACTGCTCTTTAAAAAAAGGAAAATGTTTATTTCCTTTATGTATTATCTTCTTCTCACTAGAATGTAAGCTCCATGCAAGCAGGGACCTAATCTAGTCTTGTTCATTGCTCTCTGCTCAGCACACAGTAACCACACCTAGCCCATAGTAGACCCTGAATATATATTTGTTCAATTAAATTATATCTTCAAATATTATTTCTTTTGATTTATACTAATTATTATTAGACAGATGTTGGAATTTCTAGTTTTTACCTCCATGTATTTTAAATTTTCTTTCAATTTTACCCCTTTGGGAATTTCAGCTTAACTTCCAACTAATTTATTCTTAGGTGGAGTCTAGTCTGCTACTGAAGTTTTGTTTCAACAATAACATTTTTAATTTATAAATTCTCTAATTTCTTTTTATAACTGTCCTTCTTATTTCATGTATGTAAATATTCCTTTATCTCACTGAATATTAAAATAGTTTTAGACTCTAATCATCTCTTACCTCCAGCATACACTTTTATGCTTGTTGACTTCTTTAGTTTTCTAACCAATTAGGTAAGCACACTCATATTTGCCTTTAATTACCCTGTAAGGCTTTTGGAAGATCAGTAGTTTTATTATATCAATAAATTTGTAAAAGTTTAATAGCCCTATATGGCTTACAGTATCATTTTAGTTATCTTAATCTTACTTATTTTATTCAACTCAACTCAAAGCAACAAATATTTATTAACCATCCACTGTTTTCTGTGTACCAAAGGGGACAGTTGATGAGCTCAGTGCCTGACACATAGAAGGCTCCAATAAGAGATACATGTTGACTGAATAAGTGTTTGATAATAAAGGGATGAAAAATTGAAATATAAGAGGAATCGTGTGGGATTTTATAGGAGGGGATATTAGAGTTTAACATTTCAGAGATGGAACAGTTCTGCATGGTCTCTTGTGATTGGAGTGGGTCCAAGAGATGGTAGGAAGAGAGAAAGTGGAGACAGGAGTGACTCTTTTAAAAGTAATGTGTTGATAAACAGTAAAGAGTATACAACTATTTTGTTATTGTTCTCAACAGGGGGTTTTGCCTCCCAGGGGACATTTGGCAACGTCTGGAGATACTTTTGGCTGCCACAACTGGAGGGGTACTACTGGCATCAAATGGGGAGAGGCCAGGGATGCTGCTAAACATTCTGTAGTGCACAAGATAGCCCCCATGACAAAAATCTAGTCCAAATGTCTTTAAATTTCAAGGTTGAAAAATCCTGTAGAGCGGTGTGAAATCATAGCGGGTGATATTGGTATTGAAGGTGAAGAGAACAATTATAAATTAGGTGCCTATCTTGATTATATTTCAACTTCTTGTTTACCACGTAAAATTGAACAAGGCATTTAATCTTTCTAGGCCTCACTTCCTCCATATTAAGAAGAATATTACCCTTTACTGATCTCACCATGTATAACTTTTCTATCTTAAGGACTTGACCTGAACCCCAGTTCCTCCCAGTAAGCAGCCTTGGGCTTGGGCCAGGCACATAATTTCCCTCACCCTAATTCCATTTCTGTAAATAGGAAAATAATAGCTACTCAGCACTATTGCTGTGAGGCTTATGAGATGATGTATGTGAGGGTGGCCCACACAGTGCTTGGCATGTGGTAGGCACTCAATAAATACTTATTGAATCCAAAGATGTGAGAGCATAGTTTTGAGTCCTTTAAAAGAAAGAGTAAATCATTAAGAAAAATTATATTAATATTGTTAGTTTGATTTCTACCATAGTAAAATTTCCTGTTTACCATTTGCATTTTGTGTTATCTATTCTAGTACATGTATGAAAATTATATATACTTTAATAATTTAATATATATAATTATATATAAATTAATGTTTTAATGGATTATAAACTTTTTCCCTTTTACTTTGGTAGTCACTGGTAATTACACTGCCACTTTGTATAATCACCAAACTTTTTGGTAGAAACTGCCTTGTTTTTACTAAAAGCAATGGAAATACGTGACTATCAGTAAGGAACTGACTATTAAACTGATTCCTCCCAACTCTTTATGTCAACAGGTTGTGGCAAGTGAAGAAGACCTTGTCCCACCGAGTCTGGCGGAGCCGCCTCCCAGAGCAGATGGGCTGGACCACACAATTGCAGCTCACATCATGTCCATCCTGCCCTCTCTCTGTCTGACAGAGAGGGAGAAAAAGGTCAGATGGTGTGAGAAAACCAAAAAGTGTGTATGCTTTGAAAAGTATGAACTCTCTCTTTACATCAATATTGTTTTAATTTGAATAGAATCTCCATGAAATATTCTTACCTGAAGAGGAAAATGAAAGCAAACCAGTGCCCAGAGGCCCTCTCCTACTGAACTATCACGATGCCCTCGCCCACAAGAAATATGTGCTAAAGGTAATAAGTAACCAGGTTACCCTGAGGATAATGGATGCAAGAAATCTCATTAGTAATTATTCAGTTGAAGAAATCTTAATGAGATAGCTTTACCAATGCTAATTACCAGTAATGTGCAAAGTAGATACCTGCTTGCAAAGTAAGATCTCAGAAAATGGAAATGAATAAAGGAGAAATTACATCAGCAAAGAAAACTGGCCTAAATACAGAGGTCCAACGGACCATTAAATTGATTGCGACTACACCAAATTTGCATTAAAGCCTTGCTTTATACATCTGCTAATATGAAAAAACTAGTGGAGGCCAGAAAAGGATCTCAGAAGGGAGGGAGGAATACATTTGAGACTTTGGCAGTTTGTCACTGTGAATGAGGAATCCATCATTTGTGTGCACCAAGAACCTCTGGCAAAGTGAGAACTAGCTTTTTTGACCTTCAGCAAAATACCAACAGTTTGTCTTCCCCAATTACCATTGATTTCCCCTGTTCCCAAATAATGAGAGCAAGGGTATCATGTTTTGCCTTCTCCATATGCATAAGGCACTTGACAGCTTATTTTAATGTCTTCTGTCATGTTGCTCTTTTTCATCAGGATCTAAAGAATTTTGACCTGGTTCAAATTGAGCAGAAGATGCAGTCTAAGTTGCCACTGTGGGAATTCCTTGAATTCCCTCTGCCCCCGCCATGGAACAGCACGAAACGTCTAGCTACAATTCATGAGCTCATGCACTTTTGTACAAGTGGTGAGTACATTGCTTTGTCGTAGCTTAAGTTCGTTCATTTATGGTCACGTGTGCCTCTAACGATTACACCCCCATCTGCAAAAAGTATTTTGATTATTGACCTTTCAGAGGCTGGGGTGGGTATTTTGATTGACTGCACTTTTCTTATCTTGAATAATATCATTAGCAGTAGGATGATAGCTGCGATGCATAACATTCTTCAATCTGATGCCCTGGCTTTTCTTTTCACTGTTTCTACAAGCATAATCCCCTTCTTTATTCCTCCTCCCTGCCTCCCAGTCCCACATCCCCTCATTGACATCATTGGAGATGACATGGTAGCCCCCATCCTGGTTAAGAGGAGAACTTAGAGCGCCCCCTGTGGTGTGGTGCTGAGAGTGTTAATACCAGTTCACCTCCTCTCAAAACATGAAGGGCCATTTTCTGCTCTTTGAGGACAGTGGAAAGAGGGGTCATTAAAAATATCTAAAATCAGCTTCTTATTGCAGAGTTCATGGGAATTTTATGATATAGACAATCATTTCCTAAAACATATACTATTTCCACTTGAGGCAATAAGCAAATGCCTTCCTGCTTATAAGAAGAAATATGAAATTACATAGACATTTTGATTTGACCTAGAAAAGAAAAAAGCATGTGCAGATTCTTCCTTCTCCTTTCATTTCTAACTCTAAGCAAATTATGAAATATTTTAATCTTGATTGTTTTTTCATTTTTTTAACAGGCTTAGTAATAGAAAAAGCTAAAATTTTTAATACTGCCATGCCTTCACCTCATGGAAATGTGGGGTGTAGCCTAGTGGGCCTGGGTATGTCCTGTCTGTTGTTTACATAATCACCCTCTTCCTGGTGTTCTGAGAACATCTGGCCTTTACCTCCATCCTGCCACACTCCTATTCTCCTTCTGCCCTGTGATATGATTTTATTCTCTCTCCACCTCAGTTCTGCCCTCCGCAGCACAGGATTCTTGGGGTTTTTTTTATATGAACAAGCACATTTATTGAATCATTTTTTTACAGTAGCAAAATACTGGAAACAAGTTGAATGTCCATCAGAAGCTCTCATTAAAATATCAGAAACCTATGTGGTACAAAATCATGCGACTTAACAACAGTGGGGCATATCTATATCGTGATGTGGAACAGTCTCCCAGATAATTAAGTTAAAAAAGGAAAGGAAACGAAAGATAAGAAGAGGATGATTCGTATGCTCACATTTGCTTTTGTCTTTTATGGGAGGATATGTACACATTCTTTTTTATACAATTTTTAAAGGTCACACTCCAGTTACTACAAAATATAAGCTATATTCCCCGTGTTGTACAATACACAAGATTCTTGTTTGTGTTGCCACCACTGAAATTGCCCACATATCTTGCTCCCATATCCCATCCCAAACCCTTGTCCCTCTGCCTCTCCTCCTTTTCTCTTTCCTCATGCTTAACAAGTCGAAAACCAAACTCTTGATTTCCTCAAAACATGTCCCTTCATGGTCCTCCTTATTTCAGTAAATGGTGACTATTTTCTACCAAAACCTTGGCATCATCCCTGGTTCCTCTTTTTACTCACGCCCCACAACCAATTCCACCACATCCCTCACTACCAGCCCAGTCCAGCACCACCTCTCACTTGGACTATTTCGATAGCTTTCCAGTTGGTCTCCAGGCTTTCCCCGTTTTATCTACAGTCTTTTCTTCACACAATAATGGGAATGACCCTTCTAAAATGTCAGTCAGATCATGTGCCTTCTTAGCCCAAAACCCTCTAGTGATCACCCATTTCCCTCAAAGTATTAATAAAATCTAAGCTGTTCTGCCTCCCACTTTTGGAGCTCATCATCTGTCAAGCTCTCGTTGTTCTACTCCACTCTATCTGGTTGGCCTTACTGTGATTCCTTGGACAAGTCACTTGCACCCTTGCCTCCATCTTTGCATTTGCTCTTTTCCAGATATCGATATGGCTCCCCCACTTCTTTCACATTTTTGCTTTACTTGTTCAGAGGGCTTTTTGCTGGCTACCTTATATAAAATAGAAGCTTCTCCCCAACCATTATCACTTCTTATCCCCTCACCTGGCTTTATTCTTCTTATCATCTCTGATACAGGATACATTTATCTGTTTATTCTGTTTCTAACTGCTACAATGGGTAATCCATAAAATCAGAAGTTCATTGATTTGTTTACTGCTGTGGTCCCTTTACTAAAGTCACTGGCAACTAGTAGGTGCTCAAAAAATATTTGTGAAATGAATGAATGAACAAACTTAATTCTGTCACTTTTAACCACTTTCCTGTCTCTCTTCTGAATTTCCTTGTATTTTTTCCAAAAGGAACCTTCCCGCTGCCCTCACCTCTGTTGGAGAGGAAGTGTAGGTGACCTCTGATTCATTGATCTGTCACTGTCATTTCGCCTTCCCTCACTGAATTCCATGGTTATTTGTTAACACCTACCTCCCACCTCTATCTTCAACTTCTAAAGCACAAGAACCAAATCTTTTCTTTAAATCTCAGGCAAAGAAAAATACATAGAGTACAAAGCCTAAGACATAGAAAACAAAAACAGGTGAGTGAGTGAATGCATGAATAAATGCTATAAAAGAATAAATACACAAGTTAATATAGCCCCTTGAAGGCTGATAACCTTTAAAGTAAAATTATGAAAAGTACTGTACCAGTTCATTGGGTGGAAAGAGGCCTTTTCTTAGCCTGAGTGAACAGAAAAGCCTACTGAACATAACAGCCTATGTTAGACTTGAGTGAGTGATTTCTCTGTTTTAAATTACAACCACAGCAAAAGGTGCTTTTGCTTAAAAATGACGTTTTCTTAATTTATTTATTGAAGTATAGTTGATTTACAATTGTGTTAATTTCTGCTGTACAGCAAAGTGGCTCAGTTATACATGTACATTCTTTTTTACATTCTTTTCTGTTATGGTTTATCCAAGGATATTGAATGTAGTTCCCTGTGCTATACAGTAGGACCTTGTTGTTTATCCATTCTATATGTAATAGTTTGCATCTACTAACCTCAGACTCCCAGTCCATCCCTCTCCTCCCCCCTCCCCCTTGGCAACCACAAGTCTGCTCTCTATGAAAAATGACAAGTTTTAAATATATTCAACCAATGTGATACCCCGGAAAGTCCATGTGAATTAATCTGGACACCTAATATTCATTCAGCTACGAAGCAGTTTGTGAGCGTTATCTTAATAAATTATATCTTGATTGTGCAGCTTTCTTATTATTAGTTACCTTTGGTATTTGTTGCAGAATTGTGGAGCCTGTGTGTAAAGTCAGGTCAACACCCATCATGGCGTGACTCCTTTGTCATTTTGGTGGACTGACTCCCTGGTTGTCCCTCTTTTAGCCCTGTACCATGTGGTAATAAAGAGCATTCCTAGCAGCACTTGTCCTACTTTCTTACAGAAGTCTTGAGCTGGAATGAAGTAGAGCGAGCCTTCAAAGTGTTTACTTTTGAGAGCCTGAAACTCTCTGAGGTTGATGAAGAAGGGAAACTAAAACCTTCTAGAATGATGTATGGGACAGATTCTGAGATGTTCAACATACCATGGGACAACCCTGCCAGATTTGCTAAACAGATAAGGCAAAAGTACATCATGAAAATGAATACCCAAGAGACCAGACAGCGAACAGGTACACTGCCTGGAAGGAACAAAAAGTATTCTTGCATTGTATGATTGTCCATTTGTCTAGCATTGTATCTTATGGATCCTCTCTACACTGCCTAGATAGTAGAATCAAAGACAGAGTTTTATTTCTGGATCAGAATTGGTCAACATCTATGCAAGATGATGAGATCAACAAAGAACCTTCCGATCCTAGTCAGCCTGATACTAACAATATGAAGTATTCTGACCTGGATAATAGGAAATCCTTAGACTCTGATTACAGAGAACCATCAGGGCAGAAAAGCTTGAAGTCGCAGCTCCAACCTGAGCCTTTGAGTAAGTAAACTTGTGTCTCTGTGTGTGTACATGTGTCTATATGTGTGTGCGTGCGTGTGTATAGACGCTACTAGAGAATGTATAAACCAAAAAAAAAAAAAAAAGATTCAAGATGCATTATTTAAATGCCTCCCTATTTCAGTTGAAAAACTGTTTAATATCTAAATTATTTGGTTAATTAAACTTTGTTACTGAGTGTTGTTAGTCCTCATTATTTTAAAAAAAATTTTTATTGAAGTCGAGTTGACTTACAATGTTTCTGATATGTAGCAAAGTGATTCAGTTATATATATATATATATATATATATATATATATATATATATATATATTCTCTTTCAGATTCTTTTCCTTTATAGGTTATTACAAGATATTGAGTATAGTTCCCTGTGCTATACAGTTGGTCCTTGTTGTTTATCTATTTTATATATAATAGTGTGTATCTGTTGATCCCAAACACCTAATTTATTCCTCCCCTCCCCAAGTTTGTTTTCTATGTCTGTGAGCCTCTTTCTGTTTTGTAAATAAGTTCATTTGTATCATTTTTTAGACTCCACATATAAATGATATCGTATATTTGTCTTTCTCTGTCTGATTTACTTCATCTAATGTGATCTAGGTTCATCCATGTTGTTGCAAATGACATTGTTTTATTCTTTTTTATGGCTGAGTAATATTCCCGTGTGTGTGTGTGTGTGTGTGTGTGTGTGTGTGTGTGTATACCATATCTTCTTTATCCTTTCATCTTTCAATAGACATTTAGGTTGCTTCCACGTCTTGGCTATTGAAAATAGTTCTGCTATGAACATAGGAGTGTGGGTATCTCTTTGAATTATAGTTGTGTCTGGATACGGTATATGCCCAGGAGTGGGATTGCTGTATCCTATGGTAGCTCTATTTTTCGTTTTTTAAGGAACCTCCATACTGTTCTTCATAGTGGTTGTACCAATTTCCATTCCCACCAACAGTGTAGGAGGGTTCCCTTTTCTCCACACCCTCTCCAGCATTTATTATTTGTAGAGTAAGTCCTCATTATTTCAACCTTTTTTTTCCCAAAATATAAAACCTCTTAGTCCACTCTTACCTTCATAAATGTAGTACAGTGAACATAATTAAAACTTTCATCATTAGTATTTTACAAGGCTATTGTGATTATTTGCAAAACTTATTAAAAATTACCTGCAGTAACATAATGAACTGCCCAGTGCAGAGCTTGGTACAAAATCAGTGCTCAGTGAACATCAGTTCCCTTCCCTCCTCCTCATGGCTTAGGCGGTTACTCTCATTCTAGAATAAAGCATAATAAATATTGTTGTATTAGGAGGTATAGAAGCATAGAAGAATATTAGGCTAAATTTTTATTGAGCTGTCTTACACACAACTGATTAATTTCTTAAAATACACTTCTGTTATGTCCCTGCTTATAACCTTCAGTGGCTCCCTACTACCTGCAATATAGAACCCAACTTCTTGGCCTGCTTTACGTGCTTCTTCAGCAGTACCAGATTACTTTTCCCAAACCCTTTCTACTTTTTCCCTTTTGCTCACTTATCCTATGCTCTAGCCAAACAGAATTAGGCCCTATTTCCTCTAGGCAGCCTGCTCTTTTCAATCTCTGTGACTTTTCCCCACAATACCCTCCAACTAGAGTTCTCTTTTTGATTATTATTAGGTTTGAATGGTACCTCCATGAAGCTTTGTTACATGTGTACACCAGGAAATGCCTCCCTTACCATTCCATATGGTCATAATTAATCTATGCTTCCTTTATGGCATCAGTTATCATTTCCTATTACTTACTACCATTATTCATATGCCTATATTAAGGCCTCCTTAATACTATAGCTTTTTAGAGGTCATAAGTATGTTTATCTTAAAAATATTAATCATATACTACATCAGAAAACAAGTCCTAAAACAAATTTTCACAGATCAAAACTACAGAGTATGCTCTCAAACCACAAAGAAATTATGGAAAATATAGATGCAATAGGTAGAACAAATAAAATGAAAAAGTTTAGTTCTTTGAAAAGATTTTTTAAATTGAGAAATTTTTTTACAAAAGGCTGATCACAAAAAGAAGCATGAATAACCATATTAGAAATAAAGCTGTATCAGGAATAAAAATATTAGGAATAAAGAAATGGACTTCCTTTTAATCCTATAAAAATTTAAAAGACAGTAAAAGGATATAAACAACTTTATTCCACTAAGTCTAAAAATGAAATGAGCAAATTACTAGAAGAGTATAACTTACTAACATTCACTCAAGAAGAAATAGAGAACCTGAATAGTCTTGTAACTATTTAAATAAATTAAATCAATAATTTAAAATCTTCCCAAATAATGTCATTGGCTAGTGATATTCAATGCTCAAAAAAAGAAATAGTTCTAAGCTTAACAAAAATTAATTCCAGGAACTATAGAAGGGGTATTCTCTCCCACTCATTTTATGAAATTAACATCAGCCTTATAATAAAACTGTCAAAGATAATACAATAAAAGAAAGTTATAAATCAAAGTTATTCATGAATATATAGGCCAAAATCCTGAATAAAACGTAAGTAAACTGATCTAGCAATATACAAAATGATAATAATCAAGTACAAGTTTTTATAACAAGATTGAAGGAAAAAACATACATTGTAAAATCAACATCATTTATCAATTAACACAGTAAGAAAAATATCTCAATAGATGCAGAAAAAGCACTTAAAATTCTACAGCGATTTATGAAGTCAATTTAACAAACTAGCAATAGAAAGAAAATTTCTCTACTTTATAAAGGTTATTTTTAAAATTACTATAATAAACATTATATATCAAGATGAAAAGTTGAAAGATTTCCCTGGATCAGGAGACTATCCACTATAAACACTCATATTTAGGATTATACAGGAGATGCTAGCCAACTCAGTAAGGCAAGAAAAAGATAATATTGTAAAGGTTGAAAAGGAATAAACAAAACTGTTATTATTTGTAAATAGTGTGTATGTAGAAAACCCAAAATAATCCACAAAAGAGAGTCAGGAATAATATGCAAGTTTAATAAAGAAGTGTGATTGTGAAAGAACGTGCATAAGATGTCTGGAGTGCTGGGACTTTTCTTTATCATTATTCATTATACCAAGCATTTATGTTGTTTGTACTTTTCTGTATTATATTTCATAATTTTAAAAAGCATTAAAAAATAGTGCCACAAAAGAATAGGTGTTAAGTCAGTATTGACTAAATGGTCATCTTACCATTTCATTTACTTAAATGAGGGTAGAAGAGGAAGTCATCAATGGAGTGGAATTAGGGAAAATCTCCTTGCCTGTTAGCAGAGCAGATAAGTGAGGATGAAGGGGACAAAGGAGGGAGGGAGATAACATTTATTTAATATTGCCTGCTATATTCCAAGCACTGTGCTATTTTACATATATTAACTAATACTTTATATAAACATCAAGCCTTTGAGGAAGTTACTATTAGCCTAATTCTGAAGACAAGGAAACAAAGACTCAGAGTGGTTAAGTAACTTTTTCAACCACATACAAGCAGGAAGTCAGGATTCCAAAGAGGGCTATCTAACTCCAAATCAATGCTTCCTCCACTGTGGCTGTCTTGTGGCTTCCTCAGTTCCAGAAATTCCTTGCGATGCATCTGATAGTTTAGCCATATTCATAGTCTCTTCTTCATGGCAACACTTAACCTGATTTTGTTGCCTTCGGGTCTTCCTAGGGCTGGTTCCTTACCATTAGGGCTAGTTCCTTACCATTAGGGCTGGTTCCCTATTTCTCTGTTCTAAATACCCTTACCTATTAGCCTAGCTCACAAAAAATTAAGCCAAATAAGTTAGCCTGAGATGTTATGGTATTAGTGAATCCTATGGGAATGTACATGTATAGCAAAGAAGTCATTTTTTCTTTTAAATACTTTATTTATTTATTTGGCTGCACCTGGTCTTAGTTGTGGCATGCAGGATCTTCCTTGCGGCATCCATGACCTTCCTTGCAGCATGCAGGATCTTTAGTTGGGGCATGCGAACTCATAGTTGCAACATGTGGGATCTAGTTTCCTGACCAGGGATGGAACCTGGGCCCCCTGCACTGGGAGTGCAGAGTCTTAGCCACCAGACCACCAAGGAAGTTCCAAAGAAGTCATTTTGAGTTAATGTAGAGCCAGAATAAGCCAGGAGAGATATAAGGCCTGAGGGGTTTTTTTTGTTTTATTTTGCTTTTTTAATTTTTTTAATTTTTTAATTTTTTTTTTTTTAGAGCAGTTGGTATATAGTTTTTTCTCAGGCAACTTTTGCCACCTGGTGGTCAAACCACATAAGTTGGTGTTCTGGATCCTGGTGCAAAGTAAATGTTTATAGCAACTCCCTAATCATCAAGGCTGACAATGCTGTGATGGACAATGTATCCTAGAGGCCGAGCAATCGTGAGAGCTGAACCCTGTAAGGGTTGGCCTGTAAGGGATTCTACAGGGTGTAGGCTGGTCTACATCAAGAAACTGTTACATTTGGGTGGGGGAGGGCAGCTGAGCCTTGGTTCCTCACTGCGGCTGTTATATGTAAGGGAATTTTTTGTTGTTGTTGCTAATCTTTTTTTGCTTTTTCCCCTAACCCTGAGTCACATTTCTAAAGCATCGACTTTAGATCTCTTTAAACAAAGCAGAAATTGTTCATATATTTCCTGCACAACCATCTTAGCATCAGATATATATAAAAGCCTGTTCCTGGACATGAAGAGCTGAGTATTTGTGCTTTTCTCAACCAAACATCCATCTGAGACTGTTTTTGAACTTGACAGGGCCTATTGGATATTTATGAAAAACCTGAGAGTTGATAACTGTGAGGCTATAGGTTTAGATGTGCCCTTTATGCTTGTTGGGTGTTTTTTTAATAAAGTAACTGCTTTGCAGAGGGATCTTGTTATCTCTAAAGTAAAACAGATTAGGAAAGTTGTTTTTCAAAGGAATGAGAATGCATCCATTTCCAGATGTGTCAAAAACTACTGAATCACACTGTCAAGGGATTATGCGGTTGAAGGGAGAAATCAGGAAGAAAGAAAAAATGACTCTTGCTTTACTATTAAATAGAGAGTTCACATTAGTCTTAGAATGTTCTTTCCTTTGACAAAATAACTGGTGCACAAATTTTTAGAACATATTTTTTAAACTGGAGACTTTTTTCTGCTGGATCCTTAGACACAAGAGGGAATATCAGATCTCCTGGAAATCTGGCAGCCCACAGAATAGAATAATTTTTATTCCACAGATTTCATATCAATTGCTTCAAGGACACATGGGACATCATGGTCTATTTAGAGTTATAGTTGGCCTGAGTTTTCTCTTGAGTGGCTGTATTTATATAAATACTGAATTGTCTTTATAGTTTTCTTCTAAATCAAAATGGAACATTCATGCTGTCACCCTCACCAGCCCAAGGCGAGATGGAACTAGCAGTAAAGATATAAGTAGCTATGCTCCTAAAAGCAAGGAAAACATTGACCTATCCTGCTTAGACGTAATTAACTACTCCCTCTAGAAACCCAGATATGGTTCTCTTTGCCACAGAATGAAAACAAATCTTATGCTTACCCCCAAATAAGCTTTTGTTGTAGGATTTCTTCCACATTTCTTCTCTCTCTATATGGCCCTGTATTTATTTCCAGTTTCAGTATATGGTATAGATTTCTCTCATTCAATCAAAAAATATAGATATTTACCGAGTTCCTAGCATGTGTTGGTTGCTCAGAATACAGTTAGGGAAAATAAGATAAAGTTCTTATTCTCCAGGAATTCACATTTGATATGGAGAGACAGACATAAACAAATATTATTAGGCACTGATAAATACCATGATCAAAAATAAAGCAGGATAAGAAGCAGAAGGCTTTTGAGGAGGTGACATTTGAGCAGCAATATGAATGAAGTAAGGGTTTGAAACAGATGACTATCTAAGGCAAAGCATGCCAGACAGAGAAAAGCAAGTTCAAAAACTTCAAGACACAACAAGCAAGCCAGTGAGTCTGGTGTGGAATGAGCAAGGGAGAGTGGAAGGAGATGTGATTGGAGAGTTAAGCTGGAGCCATTTCATATATGACTTTGTAGGGATTAATTTGCTATTATTCTAAGGGTGATAAAAAGTCCGGCTGGCTGTTATTCAGCAGCATGACAGGTATGTTACAAGATTCACACCCTTACTCTATTACTTTGGTCAGATCTGGAAAATGCTATGTACTTTATCCATTTCTTTGTTAGAGATTCACAGTCACAAGAGCATATTACAAACTCTGAGACATTCACAGTAAAGATGTCTATCCACGTGAAACATATATCATGGAACTCTTCTGTGTAACATTTGTTAACTTTAGTAATTACTGAAGCATGGTGATTCAGAAATCAACAGCATGATTCTGTTTCCTCTCTGTCCATTTATATGGCTGTTTGCTCGGTACTCAAGAAGGATATCACAATCCCAATTATCATATAAGTCTACTGTTTGGTCACAGGGAGAACTAATGTGCGTGACTCACATTGGTCCATGGTATGGGGCAGTGGAGTCCAGCTCCCGATTCATTTTATTCATTTAACTAACTTTTTAAAACTCTATAAGTCTGCAGATGCCCATTAAATGGGTTTAAAATTAATAAACAATTAATGAATGGAAAAACTCTACAAGATGGTATATAGTATTATTTTTTCTGGTAGGAGTTGCCTTTATCTGGTAGTTATCCTTTCCATACATCCCCTGCCCCTGTCCTAGTTTGTCACCCATAAGATATGACCAAGAAGTTTGAAAAGCCTTTGTGATAGCTGCCAGCATGACAAGACACAACAGTGTGTAGTGAGCAGTTGACATAGTTTAATCAGTAAATATTTGCAGCTTGTAATGTAAAGGGACATTGTTAGAAGTGAGCCATACAGTCTGAAGGCAGACTATCTAACATGATTTAGGAATGTATTGTATAGGAAGCTGGGTTCTTTTCAAAGGACTTAGCATAATTTTTCTAGGTAGACACTGATTGAGAATTATTGACACAGACACCTTTTTGGAGGCATGAAACATGCCTTTTAGGAATTACCTTTTCAGCACAGAAAGCTAGATCATATGGCAACAAAAATGCACAGCGTTGACTAAAATGAGAACAAAGCCCAAACACAACTGGATGTTGGTGTCTTTGATTTACAGAGCGGACCATGAACAATGAGATCAAAGATAAAGCGGTCACGAATGCTGATCCTCTTGAAAAGGTAGGAAATTATTATTATAAATGTGTAGATGCGAGTAAGATGATCTGAGAAAACCGTGAACTAAAAAAAGGAGAGAGAGAAGCTTAGCAGGAGAATGCTGATGCTAGAGGAGAAGGGATTATTCAGACATCCCCTGACCAGCTCCAACTGGAGAGAAAGGAGTTAATTTCACCAGCCGCTCAAGCAAAACTTCCAGGCTCCATGCTCCTCTCTAGACAGTGTGGCTTGGCAACGTCACGAACACCTGCTGACCATACAGCCATGTAGAACTAATGCTGTCTTGAAGTGAGTTCAGAAAACCTGCCTATAATTGCTAACAGGACTCAGAAGAGTATAACCTAACAATAAAAATATTTAGATTATGTTGCCCATGAAAAAAAAGTCAAAGGCATACTCTTTCTGGCAGCAGTTCTCTTAAAGTGTTGCCATATGGATTTATACATATGCAGATTTCCCCAATTAGATGGAGTGCATGCTGGTTAGTTGATGGAGTCCAAGAGGGCTCCGTTTGGACTTAAACAAATTAAGGCTGAAATTGGATTCCTATGATTTTTTTAGAAACCCAAGAAGATGACTGTGGAAGCAGAGTTAGAGGACATAAAGAAAATGCAGCAACGCAATCTAATGGACTGGAGTTTTACTGAACATTTTAAGCCAGAAGTTCTGCTTCAGGTATTAATGGTCTGTGAGTCTGTGGAAGATGGTCAGATGGGCCTGGAGAGGCATGGTGTGATTTAGAACAGTTCACTTCTAGGTCACTCTCAGATCTAGTTCAGATCAATACTCCCATTTACTTCACCTATAAAGTGAGTTTAATCCCAGATTGAGCTTTGCATGCCCAAAATAGTTTAAAATATACTTTCTAAAAGGATGTTTTTTATAAAGTCTTTTAAGGAAAAAAATATAGATATGCATGACTGTTGCACATGTTTTTTTTAAAAAAACATAGTAATAAAAGTAAGACATTGGGAAGCAACCTTATTTTCCCCCATATTGCCTGGCAGTTCTCTTCAGTTTTCGCAACATTTCCAAGTATTTTCTGATACAATTAACGGGTCAATGGAAGTTGTGATAGCTAACATTTACTGAGCACTTACCATATGCTAGTCAATGATTAATATGTATTATTAGCTTATTTAATCTCTTCAATAATCCTGTGAAGTAGAAACTATTTAAATAGTAGAAAACTGAGACACCTTGACCAACAGTAACTTTTGTCCAAGGTCACATGGCTGATGAGTGAGAGAAGCAAGATACGAGCCCAAGAAATCCAGCCCCAGAACTTGTGCCCTTAACCACTATGCAAAATAATGAGTAACGCTAAAATGAACTTCTTGTTGCTTTTACGTTTTATGCAAAAACCTGTACTCTTTGGTTTTATCTTTTTAATTTCAATTTTACTTTTATCAAAGTTTTACATCCACATTTTTTTAACATCTTTATTGGAGTATAATTGCTTTACAATGGTGTGTTACTTTCTGCTTTATAGCAAAGTGAATCAGCTATACATATACATATATCCCCATATATCCTCCCTCTTGAGCCTCCCTCCCACCCTCCCTATCCCACCCCTCTATGTGGTCACAAAGCACCGAGCTGATCTCCCTGTGCTATGCGGCTGCTTCCCACTAGCTATCTGTTTTGCATTTGGTAGTGTATATATGTCCATGCCACTCTCTCGCGTCGTCCCAGCTTACCCATCCCCCTCTCCATGTCCTCAAATCCATTCTCTACGTCTGTGTCTTTATTCCTGTCCTGCCCCTAGGTGCTTCAGAACCTTTTTTTTTTTTTTTTTTTTTAGATTCCATATATATGTGTTAGCATACGGTATTTGTTTTTCTCTTTCTGACTTACTTCACTCTGTATGACAGACTCTAGGCCCATCCACCTCACTACAAATAACTCAATTTCATTTCTTTTTATGGCTGAGTAATATTCCATTGTATATCTATGCCACATCTTCTATATCCATTCATCTGTTGATGGACATTTAGGTTGCTTCCAAGTCCTGGCTATTGTAAATAGTGCTGCAGTGAACATTGTGGTACATGACTCTTTTCAAATTATGGTTTTCTCAGGGTATATGCCCAGTAGTGGGGTTGCTGGATTGTATGGTAGTTCTATTTTTAGTTTTTTAAGGAACCTCCATACTGTTCTCCATAATCATCCACATATTTTTAAAGCCAAAAAATTGTATAAAGAGTCTTACGAAAAATAACAGCTCCCACCCACTCCCATGCCAAAATTCCCAGAGGTAAAAATCTTCCAGGTATTTACCTGTTTCTTTTGTTACTTAATTGTCTCTCAGTAACAAGTATATTTAGTCTTAGTTTTAGTTTGGGGCATCATCATCAATTAACTCCTTCTTGAGAAGACAGCTTGCCCACCCTCCATATAACACACACTCAGACACATACACACACACACAAACACACACACGTGCACATACATTCATTCATACACTCCTACCCTCACAGCAGCATTTCTCCTTGCCATTCTCCAACACTGTTAACTATATCATAATTTTTGGTTAGATTTCAAGATTTACCTTATTTCAATTATATAAAAACTATTCACAACTGAACTGTATAGTATTCTATGATTACATTTCCTTTTCATTTGTTTAGTTTGTTATTCATTTATCATTACTACCCCCCAAATTCTCTACCAAAGAGTAAATCTCCTTTCAATCCATTCAGACCTAACAGGTATTCTATCAATTTTGTTGTCTAAGCAATGCCTTTCCTGTGTGCTCTCAACCTCTGCTTGCCCTCTACTTGTCTTCTGGGTTCACAGGGTCACACATGAATAGGAATTTTGCCCAAGGAGGGACCAGGAACTGAGTCTCACCCATAATTGATTTTGAAGATATTTAGGTAAAATTTGGGCCTTAGAGTTGATGCTGGAAAGGGTTAAAACTTTGAGGGATATTGGGATTGGGTGAATATATTTTACATATCGGGAGGATATGAATTTGAGAGGCCACAGTGTGGATTGTTATGTGTTGAACAGTGTCCCCGAAAAGAATTTTTAGAATCCTTACACCAGGACCTAAAAGTGTTACCTTATTTGGAATTAGGGTGTCTAAAAGATGAAATCAAGTTAGGATGAGGGCATTATGGTGAGCTGTAATCAAATATGACTGACGTCCTTGTAAGAAGAAGAAAATACCAAGTAAAGACAAAGAGACACAGGGAGAATATTTTGTGACCAGAGAGGCAGAGATTAGAATGAGGCAGATGCAAGCCAAAATACACCAAGGATTGATGGCCACTGCCAGAAGCTACAAAGCAGCAAAGAAAATTCTACCAGTTTTCAGAGAAAGCCTGCTGCACAGCTGTGGTCCTGCGATCTCCCTTCACTATCATGGCCACATCCTTTGCCTCTATTTCCAGTTAGATACTCTGTTGTCCTCTCTCTTGGGTTACTCTTTTTGTAGGGGACCGTCTCTTCAAGTTGCTTCCATAAATTTTTGAGGCATTGGATGTTTGAAAGTATCTTAATTCTATCCTTACATTTGACTGCCAGTTTGGCTTTACATAAAATGCTAAGTTAAAGGGTACTTTCCTGGGCTTCCCTGGTGGCGCAGTGGTTGAGAGTCCGCCTGCCGATGCAGGGGACACGGGTTCGCGCCCCGGTCCAAGAAGATCCCACATGCCTTGGAGAGGCTAGGCCCAAGAACCATGGCCGCTGAGCCTGCGCATCCAGAGCCTGTGCTCCACAACGGGAGAGGCCACAACAGTAAGAGGCCCGCATACCACAAAAAAAAAAAAAGTATTTCCCTTTGACATTTTGAAGGCATTCTTCAATAGTCTTTTAGCTTTCCAGATTGTCCTTGAGAAAAAAGAATGAAATTCTGATTCCTGATCACTTTAGTCTGTTTTTTTTTTTTCTTCTCTCTGTAAGGTTTTTAAGATTTTCTCTTTGTTCCAGTGTTCTAGATTTCCTGTTGATGTGCCTTGGTATGTGGTTCTATTCCTCATATTGTACTGGGGAGCCCAGTATAATCCAGAGACTCCTGTCTTTATATTCTGGGAAATGTTATACAATCATCAGTCTAAATCATCTCCCCTCTGTTTTCTTTAGTCTTTCTTCCTGAAACTCCTATTATTCTGGTGTTGGACTTCCTGGACTGAACTTCCAGTTTCTTTACCTTTTCCCTCCTAGTTTACAACACCTTTTCTTCTTATTCTGGAAATATGGCTCTGCTTTCATTCAATTTTTCTATTGGGTCTTCTGTGTCTGTTGTTATAATGTTAATTTCTTTAAGTTCTATTTATAATTAAAAATTACCTTTATAGAGCACACTGTTCACATTCCCTGGTGCCATATCTTCTCTTATCTCTATGAGGATATTAAAGTCCTTTGAAGTCATAGTGTCTTCTCCCTGCATCGTCTCTTTTCCTCAAATTTTTTTTTAACTTTTTGTTTTTTGGAGGAGAGGAGGGGAGATCTTCATTTTTCATATTGGAGAATAATATCTAGTGGTATTTGCCTCTTTGTTCATATTAATGAGACACTAAAAATATGATAGGAAGTGCTACCTGAGGTCAGGGTAGAGGGAAGTTGTCAACAACTGGACTTCGTTGTTGGGTAATTTGGCTGGGGGGTTTTCTTGGGAGACCCATCAGTGTTAAAGTATTAGTTCTGTACTCTTGGGCCATTTAGAGTCTCCAGGAAAAAAAGAAAAATCTAATCTCCTATCTTCAAGATATAACTTACCAGTCGGGGTTTTAGGAGCTGAGTGATAGAGGGAAAGAGTTTAAGGTGTCTTCCCACTCAACCTCCAGATCTGCGTTGTCCAATGTGGTAATCACTAGTCACATGTAGCTTCTGAGTACTTGAAATGTTGCGAGTTAAAGTGAGATGGGCTGTAAGTAGGCTATACACTACATAAGTATAGCTATATAAATGCTGTGCACACCAGATTTTTAAGGATTTAGTTGAAAAAGAAGGTGATACATTTCATTAGCAATTTTTACATTGATTACATATTGAAATGATAATATATTTTTGACATATTAGGTTAAATAAAACATACAGTTATAATTTTACCTCTTTAAAAATATGGCTACTATAAAATATGGCTACTATAAAATTTTATATTACACACATGGCTCACATTTGTGGCTTACCTTATATTTCTCTTGGACCATGCCAATTTAGACTTTTACAGAATTCTCTTTTTTCTGTGGTATAGGTCTCCTTCAGTGGTGCCTAGGGTCCCTCTTCTTAGAATCCACAGGGTCACCTTGTGTTGGTAATAAATCTCCCTTCTGCTGAGGTGGGAGATGGACAGTCCCCCGGCTGCTCAGGACTGTTGAGGCTTCTTAAAAGACTTCCTATTTTCAATGCCACTTTCACTCCGCTTTCAGAGGTACCTCACTCTGCCATTTCTTAAGCCTTTCTGTATTTCTGCACACAGATAAAGTTCCGTCTGGTCTCTCTTAAAACTACTCTTAGGATTTGGCTTTCCATGTTCTGCTAAATCTGTTACCACTTATCCTTCTGCTTTCTACCTTCTAAAATGCTGTTGCCTTTGTCTCCTCTTCTGTGGCCTTCAACTTTGTGATATTAAAACTCAAAATTTTTACAGTTCCTTTACTGAGGGGTTAGGGAGTACATGTGTTTAATCTTCCATTTTTAACTGGAAGTTCACTTCAGACTATTTTGATTTAGCTCTGTCCTTCCCACTCCATGAAGCTTCACTTTTCAAGGTCACACATAATTGTCCTGCCAAACCTAAATGAACACTTATCTCTGTTCATCTTCCTTGACCTTTTCATCAACAAAGCTGATCCATTCCCTGTGATACACTCTTCGCTCTTGGTTTCCAAGACACCATACTGGATTCCTCCTCAGTGCTCCATTTGGAATTTTGTCTAATACTTCTCCTCCACCTAACATCTAAATATTGAAGTGCCTCAAGTCTCAGTCCTGAATTGTCTTCTTTCCTCTGTAAACATTCTTTTAATGATTTCATCTATTATATATGTCTAACCCTAATGACTCATAGAATTTTATCTTCCAAATTATCTCTATCTTGAGCTCCACATTACTGTCCCTACCTCTAAATTCCACTTGAATTTCTGATAGGCCTCTTAAATATTTAGTGTCCCACATGAAGCAGATAATTTTCCCACCTAAGCATGTTTCTCCCCTCATCCATCTCAGAAAATGTCACCATCAAGCCAAAAGGCTAAGAGTCATTCCTTACTTCAGCTTTTCCTTTGTCCTGCATGTCTGATCCATCAAGTTTTGAGGGTATAACCTCAAAATATATCTTCAAGCTCTTCACCATCTCCACTGCTCCTACTTTAATTCAAGTACCATCCTTTCCATCTACTGTAATATCCTCCTAGTCATCAGCCTGCTCCACTCTTGGTCCATGCCAATCCCTTCTGTCCATATCAGATGTTCCATCAATTTCATCTTCTTAGACACACATCTCTGAACTCCAGAATTCTCTAGAAAAATCTTAATCAGATTTTGGAGAAAAATCTTACCTATCTTGTTCATTTTGTTTTTCTAGAACCTACATGGTGCCTGGCACATAGTAGGTCTTCATTTTTAATGAGAAAAGTAGTTAATGAGAACAACAATATTAATGCAGAAAAATAGGTAAAAGCCAAGTGTTTAAAATTTATTTTATTGGAGTATAGTTGATTTACAGTGCTGTGGCCAAGTTTTTAAAAAGGACAGGAAATACATTGTATGAAAGCTTATCAAATATTAAGAACAGCTACAGCTCTGAGAAACTTAGTGCTATTAGCAAACAAAATGCAGTAATTTATAAAAAAAAAAAGAAAACATAATGTACAATTTGAATTTTCACAGGAATGTAAAGTTGAACACTAGAATATCTATTAATAAAATTTAACACTTTAACAGATTAAAGAATAAAAAAGAACACCTAAATTGATGCAGAAAAATCATTTGATATGATTTAATAGTCACTAATGATTAAGAACTCAGAGCAAACTAGTAACAGGAGGAACTTTTCTAACCTAATAAGGAGTATTAGGTTACATAAACCCTACAGCAAACAAAACAAAAAAACAAAAACATACTTAATAGATGTCTACCCCAGCAGTCAAAGTAAATGTGGAAACACAAAGATTGTGGAGCTCTCTAATACAAGGAAGAATACAGGTTCATCAGAAATAAAAATATTTGTTTTTTGGACTTAAAATATGAAAGGAATTTGCCAAAAAAAGTAAAGTAATGGATAGCACCCCACATAGCAAAATTTTTTAAATGCAAAAATATTTACCACATGTGTGTTTCTTGTATTGGCTCTCAGGGAACAGATGTAAAAATTTAAATGCCACTTCATAAAGACACTCATAGAGGGGACTAGATTGGGGAAGTACATATATTATTTTAGTTATGCTACCAGTGTAAAATTGAAAGCAAAAGTAAAACAGTCCTTTCCTAACATAATGTGCAATTCCATGCCTTCAGATCATCTGAAAGGTAGAGAACAGAAAGCTGCCACCACCGAATTGATACAGACAAGAAAAACAAAACCCCACAGCTGTCTAATTGCTTTCCCTATGCATATATTTCTTTATGTTGATTGGCATAAGGAAAAGGCAACAGGACAGCGAGCTGCCTACTCTGCCCCTCTGTTTGTGGCTGCAGTTGCAATGCTGAAGATAGAATGTTTTGGAAAGGGCCAGGGATAGAAGTCATGTAGAAACAATATCAGGAGGACCGCTCACAGCATGTCTCTGTACTACAGCGTGGTGTAGTGGAGAGCACTGTGTGGAGTGTGAAATGTGACATGTAGAGTCGAAAGACTGGTATGAGCCCTGGCACCAGAACTTAGGGACTCCATATTCTTGGACGAGTATCTTATCCCCTCTTGGCCACAACTGATGCTGAAAAATGCAGCTTTTAATATTTTGAAATGGAAAAAATAATCATACCTATTTATCTGGGGCTTTTATGATGACAAAATGAGATGATCTATATGAAGGCATGGAAAACGTTAAATAAAAAACTCCTAGACTTAATTATTATCTCCCAGCGTTAATGAAGAACACTTGAGCAAATGCCTCTATGCCTTTAGCCTAGGATTTGTTTTTCTTTAAAAGTTGCTAAAATGCTCCTGAAAACGTCTGCCATCTATGGTCTCACCTTGACTAACATCATGGAGATAAGTGGAGAAAAAGAAGGGGGCAGAGAAATGCCCTAGCAGGAGACCCTTCTCTTGGGATAAAAAGACACAACAATGGATTTGTTTTGATTTTCAGGTTCTTCAAGAAGCCAATCAGCAATACAAGTGTATTGATTCTTATTACCACACCCAAGATAACGCTTTACTGTTGGTCTTTCATAATCCAATGAATTTGCAACGTCTGCACTGTGAACATTGGAACATTGCTCTTCACTCTAATGTTGGATTCAGGTAACCAACTTAGATAGTTTGGTTAGTTAGTTGTCTTAGCTTAGTTTGCTAGTTACCTAGTTTTTAGTTCTTATAGCCTAAGCTGGGTGGTTAAACTTGATAAAAACATTTGTGTGATACTATAGATTCAATTCAGCTCACCAAGTTGAATGTGTGTGCCAGGCACTGTGATAGGCATTGAAACTATCTCCCCAAGGAAGACAGATGTCATTCCCTATCCCATTGAATCTAGTGGGGATATTACTAAATTACATTTGATTCATTTAGACTCCAATAAAACAGCCTCTGAAAGATTTAAAGTAGGAACTACAAAACATGACATTCTGCATGCTGGTTTGTGGTAACTCCACTTGATCTAGGGAAGACTCAAAAGTAGGGCAGTTGAGTGGCACATGCAGTCAGGTTCCCAGCAAACTGAGGCCTCTAGGAATCAGTGATTTTTTTTTTCTTCCCAGATCCTTATTCCATTGCTAACTTAAAATTTTGCTTTCTCTCCTTATTAATAATGAGGACTTTTCATTATTTTTCAATACTGGTTAATGTATGTTCAGTATTTATTATTTGTATAGAATTGTTTTAGTCCTAAGGGATACAGAAAGATAGGACGAACATGGTCCTGTATAATAATTGGGGAAATAGGTTGTGTGCATACATGGGAACACACATTTTAAAGTCATGAGATGATTTTTCAAAATTAAGGCACGCAACAGATGTACCAAGCTAATATCTTAAACTGTGCTTTTCTTTGTTTTGTTTCTCATTCCAGTAATTATATTTTTCATTTCTTTGCCGACTAGGACTTCCAATACAATTTTGAGAACATCCTTGTCTTGCTCTAGGTTTTGAATATTCATCTATTAAGTATGTTTTTGCTTTTGTTTTTCTGCTGTAGGGTTTATGTAAATACTCCTTATTAGGTTAGAAAAGTTCCTCCTGTTACTAGTTTGCTCTGAGTTCTTAATCATAAGTAACTATTAAATCATATCAAATGATTTTTCTACATCAATTTAGGTGTTCTTTTTTATTCGTTACAGTGCTAAATTTTATTAATCGATATCCTAGTGTTCAACCTTATTCCTGTGAAAATCCAATTTGTCCATTATGATATCTTTTTTTATAAATTACTGCATTAGGTTTGCTAATAGATTATTTACAATATTTGGACCTGTATTCGTGGGTAAGACTCAGCTATAATTTTCCTTTCTTTAAACGTTCTTGTCTGGCTTTCGTATTGGGATTTTATTAGCCTCATAAATTAATGGGTGGATGTTCTCCTTTTTCATTTCTATTTTTTGATTTTCTGAATGAGTTTGTGCAAGACTAAGACTATATGTTCCTTTGGCATATGGTAAAACTTCCAAATAAGAATATCTGGACTTGGGATGATGTTGAATTACTGATACAACTTCTGTCATGGTTATTAGACTCTTCGGGATTTCTATTTATTTATTTACTTATTTATTTATTTTAACATCTTTATTGGAGTATAATTGCTTTACAATGGTGTGTTAGTTTCTGCTTTATAACAAAGTGAATCAGCTATACATATACATATATCCCCTTATCTCCTCCCTTTTGCGTCTCCCTTCCACACTCCCTACCCCACCCCTCTAGGTGGTCACAAAGCACCGAGCTGATCTCCCTGTGCTATGCAGCTGCTTCCCACTAGCTATCTATTTTACATTTGGTAGTGTATATATGTCAATGCCACTCTCTCACTTCGTCTCAGCTTACCCTTCCCCCTCCCTGTGTCCTCAAGTCCATTATCTACATTTGAGTTTTTGTTCCTGTCCTGCCTCTACGTTCTTCAGAACCTCTTTATTTTTTTAGATTCCATATATATGTGTTAGCATACGGTATTTGTTTTTCTCTTTCGGACTTACTTCACTCTGTATGACTGACTCTAGGTCCATCCACCTCACTACAAATAACTCAATTTTGTTTCTTTTTATGGCTGAGTAATATTCCATTGTATACATGTGCCACGTCGTCTTTATCCATTCGTCTGTCAATGGACACTTAGGTTGCTTCCATGTCCTGGCTATTGTAAATAGTGCTGCAATGAACATTACGGTGCATTTCTCTTTTTGAATTATGGTTTTCTCAGGGTGTATGCCCAGTAGTGGGATTGCTGGGTTGTATGGTAGTTCTATTTTTAGTTTTTTAAGGAACCTCCATACTGTTCTCCATAGTGGCTGTATCAATTTACATTCCCACCAACAATGCAAGAGGGTTCCCTTTTCTCCATACCCTCTCCAGCATTTACTGCTTGTAGATTTTTTGATGATGGCCATTCTGACTGGTATAAGGTGATACCTCATTATAGTTCTGATTTTCATTTCTCTGATGATTAGTGATGTTGAGCATCCTTTCATGTACTTGTTGGCAATCTGTATATCTTCTATGAAGAAACGTCTATTTAGGTCTTCTGCCCATTTTTGGATTGGGTTGTTTGTTTTTTTCATACTGAGCTGCATGAGCTGCTTGTAAATTTTGGAGATTAATCCTTTTGTCAGTTGCTTCATTTGCACATATTTTCTCCCATTCTGAGGGTTGTCTTTTCATCTTGTTTCTGATTTCCTTTGCTGTGCAAAAGCTTTTAAGTTTCATAGGTCCCATTTGTTTATTTTTGGTTTTAGTTCCATTTCTCTAGGAGGTGGGTCAAAAAGGATCTTGCTGTGATTTATGTCATAGAGTGTTCTGCCTATGTTTTCCTCTAAGAGTTTGATAGTGTCTGGCCTTACATTTAGGTCTTTAATCCATTTTGAGTTTATTTTTGTGTATGGTGTTAGCGAGTGTTCTAATTTCATTCTTTTACATGTAGCTGTCCAGTTTTCTCAGCACCACTTATTGAATAGGCTGTCTCTTCTCCACTGTATATTCTTGCCTCCTTTATCAAACATAAGGTGACTGTATGTGCATGGGTTTCTCTCTGGGCTTTCTAGCCTGTTCCATTGATCTATATTTGTTTTTGTGCCAGTACCATATTGTCTTGATTACTGCAGCCTTGTAGTACAGCCTGAAGTCTGGGAGCCTGATTCCTCCAGCTCCATTTTACTTTCTCAAGATTGCTTTGGCTCTTCGGGGTCTTTTGTGTCTCCAAGCAAATTGTGATATTTTTTCTTCTAGTTCTGTGAAAAATGCCATTGATAGTTTGATAGGGATTGCATTGACTCTGTAGATTGCTTTGGGTAGTATAGTCATTTTCACAATGTTGATTCTTCCAATCCAAGAACATGGTATATCTCTCCATCTGTTTGTATCATCTTTACTTTCTTTCATCAGTGTCTTATAGTTTCCTGCTGTAGGTATTTTGTCTCCTTAGGTAGGTTTATTCCTAGGTATTTTGTTCTTTTTGTTGCAGTAGTACATGGGAGCATTTGCTTAATTTCTCTTTCAGATTTTTCATCATTAGTGTATATGAATGCAAGAGATTTCTGTGCATTAATTTTGTACCCTGCTACTTTACCATATTCATTGCTTAGCTCTAGTAGTTTTCTGGTAGCATCTTTAGGATGCTGTATGTATAGTATCATGTCCTCTGCAAACAGTGACAGCTTTACTTCTTTTCCAATTTGGATTCCTTTTATTTCATTTTCTTCTCTGATTCCTGTGGCTAAAACTTCCAAACTATGAATAATACTGGTGAGAGTGAGCAACCTTGTTCCTAATCCTAAATGGACATGGTTTCAGTTTTTTACCATTGAGAACAATGTTGGCTGTGGGTTTGTCATATATGGGCTTTATTATGTTGATGTAAGTTCCCTCTATGACTACTTTCTGGAGAGTTTTTTTTTATCATAAATGGGTGTTGAATTTTGTTGAAAGCTTTTTCTGCATCTATTGAGATTATTATATGGTTTTCGTCTTTCAATTTGTTAATATGGTGTATCACATTGATTGATTTGCATATATTAAAGAATTCTTGCATTCCTCGGACAAACCCCACTTGATCATCGTGTATGATCCTTTTAATGTGCTGCTGGATTCTGTTTGCTAGTATTTTGTTGAGGATTTTTGCATCTATGTTCAGCAGTGATATTGGCCTGTAGTTTTCTTTTTTTGTAACGTCTTTGTCTGGTTTTGGTATCAGGGTGATGGTGGTCTTGTAGAATGAGTTTGGGAGTGTTCCTCCTTCTGCTATATTTTTGAAGAGTTTGAGAAGGATAGGTGTTAGCTCTTCTCTAAATATTTGATAGAATTCACCTGCGAGGCCATCTGGTCCTGAGCTTTTGTTTGTTAGAAGATTTTTAATCACAGTTTCAATTTCAGTGCTTCTGATCAGTCTGTTTATATTTTCTATTTCTTCCTGGTTCAGTCTCAGAAGGTTGTGCTTTTCTAAGAATTGGTCCATTTCTTCCAGGTTGTCCATTTTATTGCCATATAGGTGCTTGTAGTAATCTCTCATGATCCTTTGTATTTCTGCAGTGTCAGTTGTTACTTCTCCTTTTTCATTTCTAATTCTGTTGATTCTTCCTCTTTTTCTTTATAAGTCTGGCTAATAGTTTATCAATTTTGTTTATCTTCTCAAAGAACGAGCTTTTAGTTTTATTGATCTTTGTTATTGTTTTCTTCATCTCTTTTTCATTTATTTCTGATCTGATAGTTATGATTTCTTTCCTTCTGCTAAGTTTAGGGTTTTTTTGTTCTTCTCTCTCTAATTACTTTAGGTGTAAGTTTAGGTTGTTTATTTGAGGTGTTTCTTGTTTCTTGAGGTAGGATTGTATTGCTATAAACTTCCCTTTTAGAACTGCTTTTGCTGCACCCCATAGGTTTTGGGTCATCATGTTTTCATTGTCCTTTGTCCCTAGGTATTTTTTGATTTCATCTTTGATTTCTTCAGTGATCTCCTGCTTATTTTGTTTAGCCTCCATGTGTTTGTATTTTTTACATTTTTTTTCCTGTAATTGATATCTAGTCTCATAGCGTTGTGGTCGGAAAAGATACGTGATATGATTTCAGTTTTCATAAATTTACCAAGGCTTGATTTGTGACCCAAGATATGATCTATCCTGGAGAATGGTCCATGAGCTCTTGAGAAGAAAGTGTGTTTTGTTGTTTTTGGATGTAATGTCCTATAAATATCAATTAAGTCCATCTTGTTTAAGGTGTCATTTAAAGCTTGTGTTTCCTTATTTATTTTCATTTTGGTTGATCTGTCCATTGGTGAAAGTGGAGTGTTAAAGTCCCGTACTATGATTGTGCTACTGTCAAATTCCTCTTTCATGGCTGTTAGCATTTGCCTTATGTATTGAGGTGCTGCTATGTTGGGTGCATAAATATTTACAATTGTTATATCTTCTTCTTGGTTTGATCCCTTGATCATTATGTAGTGTCCTTTTTTGTCTCTTGTAATAGTCCTTATGTTAAAGTGTATTTTGTCTGATATGAGAATTGCTAGTCCACCTTTCTTTTGATTTCCATTTGCATGGAATATCTTTTTCCATCCCCTCACTTTCAGTCTATATCTTTCATTAGGTCTGAAGTGGGTCTCTTGTAGACAGCATATATACAGGTCTTGTTTTTGTATCCATTCAGCCAGTCTGTGTCTTTTGGTTGGTGCATTTAATCCATTTACATTTAAGGTAATTATCAATATGTATGTTCCTATTACCATTTTCATACTTGTTTTGTTTTGTTTATGTAGGACTTTTCCTTCTCTTGTGATTCCCGCCTAGAGAAGTTCCTTTAGCGTTTGTTGTAAAGCTGGTTTGGTGGTGCTGAATTCTCTTAGGTTTTGCTTGTCTGAAAAGGTTTTAATTTCTCCGTGCAATCTGAATGAGATCCTTGCTGGGTAGAGTCATCTTAGTTGTTGGTTTTTCCCTTTCATCACTTTAAATATGTCCTGCCACTCCCTTCTGACCTGCAGAATTTCTGCTGTAAGATCAGCTCTTAACCTTATGAGGATTCCTTTGTATGTTATTTGTTGTTTTTCCCTTGCTGCTTTTAATATTTTTTCTTTGTATTTAAATTTTGATCATTTGATTAATATATGTCTTGGCATATTTCTCCTTGTATTTATCCTGTATGGGACTCTCTGCACTTCCTGGACTTGATTGACTATTTCCTTTCCCATATTAAGGAAGTTTTTAACTATGGTCTCTTCAAATATTTTCTCAGTCCCTTTCTTTTTCTTCTCTTCTTCTTCTGGGACCCCTATAATTTGAATGTTGGTGCATTTAATGTTGTCCCAGAGGTCTCTGAGACTGTCCTCAATTCTTTTCATTCTTTTTTCTTTATTCTGCTCTGTGGCAGTTATTTCCACTATTCTGTCTTCCAGGTCACTTATCTGTTCTTCTGCCTCAGTTATTCTGCTATTGATTCCTTCTGAGAAATTTTGATTTCATTTATTGTGGTGTTCATCATTGTTTGTTTGCTCTTTAGTTCTTCTAGGTCCTTGTTAAATGGTTCTTGTATTTTCTCCATTCTATTTCCAAGATTTTGTATCATCTTTACTCTCATTACTCTGAATTCTTTTTCAGGTAGACTGCCTATCTCCTGTTCATTTGTTTGATCTGGTGGGTTTTTACCTTGCTCCTTCATCTGCTGTGTATTTCTCTGTCTTCTCATTTTTCTTAACTTACTGTGTTTGGGGCCTCCTTTTTGCAGGCTGCATGTTTGTAGTTCCTGTTGTTTTTGGTGTCTGACCCCAGTGGCTAAGGTTGGTTCAGTGGGTTGTGTAGGCTTCGTTCTGGAGGGGACTAGTGCCTGTGTTCTGGTGGATGAAGTTGAATCTTGTCTTTTTGGTGGGCAGGACCACATCTGGTGGTGTGTTTTGGGGTGTCTGTGAACTCAGTATGATTTTAGGAGGCCTCTCTGCTAATGGGTGGGGTTCCCATCTTGCTAGTTGTTTGGCATGGGATGTCCAACAATGGAGTTTGCTGGTCGTTGATTGGAGCTGGGTCTTAGCATTGAGATGGAGATCTCTGGGAGAGCTCTCGCTGATTGGTATTATGTGGGGCCAGGAGGCCTCTGGTGGACCAATGTCCTGAACTTGGCTCTCACACTTCAGAGGGTCAGGCCTGACACCCAGTCGGAGCACCAAGACCCTGTGAGCCACACGGCTGGAGTGCCTTCAGAGTTGGAGATGCTGGCCTGCAGTGTCTCTCCTTCTGTGCTGCACATTAGAATCACCTGCTTCTTCCTTGCTTTGCCCCAAAGGTAGTGTTCCACAGAGAAAAACAATAGCCTTGAAAACAGTCACAGCTCTGAGATGGCTTTTTTCCTTTGTGCTTAGTCGGGTTTCCCTTGCTCACAGGGAGCCACATGCAGAGGCATTGCATCCGGCTCTTCCGACCAGAGTTCCTAGTGTGGAATGGCTGCCACCAACACTTCAGCTCAGGCGAGCCATGTGCAGAAGTGAGGCAAAGGACACTGCATCCAAGACGGCAGCCAGGGACCGTGTCTTACCATTAAATTTATAAACACACATTTTTACTTCAGGATTAATCCCTTTCCTTCCTTTTGTTAGATTCAATTTTCTTAGCTCATTCTTAGCATGCGATTTTTAAAAGTCATACATTCTGTTTATATTCTTCTAGAAGTTACACTTATCCTTTTAAATCACATATTTAAACCTTTTTATATAATAGCTAGGGTTAAAGAATATTAATATCATTTCACAGAAAATGTTAAAATCTTTAACATATTTTCACTTACTCCCAACAAATCTCCTACCTCTGATTTAGAAATTGCCTAAAAATTTTATTTCCAATTGTAAAGTAATATTTTTTAATCATAAATAAGTGGCATAAATAGTTGCCTACATTTAATTGTAAATTTTATGATTTCTTAACTCTTACTTATATCCCATGTTGTCTTGGATGTTTTTTCTTAATGCAGCTGGAAGACATTTGTGAGTAATTCTTTCAGAAAGTATCTGTGGGTGGCAAATTTCCTGAATCATTGCATGCTGAAATATTCCTTATTTTGTTATCTCATTTGAAATATATATATCCGTGTTCTCTCATCACAGATCAGTAGTAATGATTCTGGGTTTTGTTTGAAATGCAGACTTATTGAAAGGTCCTGAGCATAAGAGAGACATGATATGACTTAAGGATGAAACAGATCTTCCTACTTGCTCTCTCTAGAATAGACTACAAGGGGTCGAAGGTAGGAACAAGGAGACTTGTTGGGAGTCTATGGAAGCAATCCTAGCAAAAGGTGGTAGTGACAGACCAGGACGGTAGTGGTAAAGGGAGTGAGAAGTGATCAGATTCTGAATGTATTTTAAATATGTTTTAAAAAATCATTTGGATTTCCTGACAGATTGGAAGAAGAACATGAGAAACAAGAGTAGTCAAAGATAACTTCAGGGTATTTGTCCTATTCAACTCAACCTGATGACAAGTGCAGACTTGCCATCAGCTAAGAGGCCAAAGGGCTTGATGAGCAGTTTGGAGTGGAAGATCAGGAGTTTGATTTGGGGCATGCTGAGTTTGAGATATCTTCTACCTTCCAAATAAAGATGTTGTGTAACCATAATTGATAGTCTACAATTTTCAGTTTCTTTCTTTCTCTTTTTTCAGGCAAATAAGGTATTTTATTATTAAATTTTTTTTATTATTTTTAACTTAATTTTTATTGGAGTATAGTTGCTTTACCATGTTTTGTTAGTTTCTGTTGTACAGCAAAATGAATCAGCTATACCTATACATACATCCCCTCTTTTTTGGATTTCCTTCCCATTTAGGTCACCACAGTGCATTAAGTAGAGTTCCCTGTGCTATATAGTATGTTCTCATTAGTTGTCTATTTTATACCTAGTATCAATAGTGTATATGTGTCAATCCCAATCTCCCAGATCCTCCCACCCCACCCCTTTCTCCCTTGGTATCCATACGTTTGTTCTCTATGTCTGTGTCTCTATTTCTGCGTTGCAAATAAGATCATCTATACCATTTTTCTAAATTCCATATATATGCATCAATATATGATATTTGTTTTTCTCTTTCTGACTTACTTTGGTCTGTATGACACTCTCTAGGTCTATCAACATCTCTATAAGTGACCAGTTTTGTTCCTTTTTATGGCTGAGTAATATTCCATTGTATATATGTACCACATCTTCTTCATCCATTTCTCTGTTGATGGACATTTAGGTTGCTTCCATGTCCTAGCTATTGTAAATAGTGCTGCAGTGAACACTGGGGTACATGTGTCTTTTCAAAGTATGGTTTTCTCTGGATATATGCCCAGGAGTGGGATTGCTGGATCATATGGTTACTCTATTTTTAGTTTTTTAAGGAAACTCCATACTGTTCCCCATAGTGGCTGTACCAATTTACATTCCCACAAACAGTGCCGGAGAGTTCCCTTTTTTCCACACCCTCTCCAGCAGTTATTATTTGTAGACTTTTTTCTTTTTTTTTTTTTTTTTTTGCGGTACGCGGGCCTCTCACTGTTGTGGCCTCTCCCGTTGTGGAGCACAGGCTCCGGACGCGCAGGCTCAGCGGCCATGGCTCATGGGCCCAGCCGCTCCGCGGCATGTGGGATCCTCCCGAACCGGGGCACAAACCCGCGTCCCCCGCATCAGCAGTCGGACTCTCAACCACTGCACCACCAGGGAAGCCCTAGACTTTTTTTTTTTTTTTTTTTTTTTTTTGCGGTACGCGGGCCTCTCACTGCTGCAGCCTCTCCCGCTGCGGAGCACAGGCCCCGGACGCGCAGGCCCAGCGGCCGTGGCGCGGCATGTGGGATCCTCCCAGACCGGGGCACGAACCCGCGTCCCCCGCATCGGCAGGCGGACTCTCAACCACTGCGCCACCAGGGAGGCCCTGCCCTAGACTTTTTGATGATGGTCATTCTGACTGGTATGAGGTGAAACCTAATTGTAGTTTTGATTTGCATTTCTCTAGTAATTAACAACATTGAGCATTTTTTTCATGTGCCTATTGGCCATCTGTATGTCTTCATTGGAGAATGACTATTTAGATTTTCTGTGCATTTTTTGATTGGGTTGTTTGTTTGTTTTTTTTATTGAGCTGTATGTGTTGTTTGTATATTTTGGAACTCAATCCCTTCTCTATCACATAGTTTGCAAATATTTTCTCCCATTCTGTAGGTTATCTTTTCATTTTGTTTATGGTTTCCTTTGTTGTGCAAAAGCTTTTAAGTTTAATTAGGAGCCATTTGTTTATTTTTGTTTTTATTTCCATTATTCTAGGAGACAGATCCAAAAAAAGTATTGCTGAAGTTTATATCAAAGAGTGTTCTGCCTATGTTTTCCGCTAAGCTTTTTATAGTGTCTGGCCTTACATTTAGGTCTTTAATCCATTTTGAGTTTATTTTTGTGTATGGTGTTAGGGACTGTTCTAATTTCATTCTTTTACATGTAACTGTCCAGTTTTCCCAGCACCACTTATTGAAGAGACTATCTTTTCTCCATTGTTTTGTATATTCTTGCCTCCTTTGCCGTAGATTTTAATTGCCCATAAGTGTGTGGGTTTATTTCTGGGCTTTCTATCCTGTTCCATTGGTCTATGTTTCTGTTTTTTGTGCCAGTACCATACAGTTTTGATTACTGTGGTTTTGTAGTATAGTCTGAGTCTGTAGTATAGATTCCTCCAGCTCCATTCTTCTTTTTCAAGATTGCTTTGGCTATTCAGGGTCTTTTGTATTTCCATACAAATTTTAAAAATTTTGTTCTAGTTCTGTGAAAAATGCCATTGGGCATTTGATAGGGGTTGCATTGGATCTATAGATAGCCTTGGTTAGTGTGGTCATTTTAACCATATTGATTCTTCCTATCCAAGAACACAGTATATCTTTCCATCTGTTTGTGTCCTCTTCAGTTTCTTTCATCAGTGTCTTATAGTTTTTGGAGTATAGGTTTTTTGCCTCCTTAGATAGGTTTATTCCTAGGTATTTTATTCCTTTTGATGCAATATTAAGTGGGATTGTTTACTTAATTTCTCTTTCTGCTATTTCATTTTTAGTGTATAGAAGTGCAACAGATTTCTGTGTATTAATTTTGTATCCTACAACTTTACCAAATTAACTGATGAGGTCTAGTAGTTTTCTGGTAGTATATTTAGGATTTTCTATGTATAGTACCATGTCATGTGCAAACCATGACAGTTTTACTACTTCTTTTCCAATTTGCATTTCTTTTCTTTAAAAGAGATCAAGAATTAAAGAAAATAATGAAGCAACTTGAGTATAGAATTCATCTAGCTTTATTTTTTCAAAACTTTTATCCTCACTTTCATACAATTTGACAGTAACTAATCTTTATTGTCAAACCTAAATATTTCAACTTTTTTCCCTAGCAACAACTTTCTTTGGACATTCATATATTGTAAGTGTACACAACATTTAGTTAAAATAATTACAATAATCTGTATAAATAGAATAAATGGATTTGGGAGCAAATATTACTGAATCCTGGTAAGCAATAAGATGCTGATATATACATAAATGCACAAGCAGCTTAGGGTGTAGTATTTAGGATGTGGGTATTCAAGGGCCAGTAAGTTTTATAGCAAGAGTGCAGTGTTTCAGCTAGTACAGTGAGTCACTTAGCTGGTAGTCAATTAAGATAGTACCTATTGTGCTATAAAATTGGCCTAAAAAGAGATTTTGCCATATTACTCTCCAATTAATAGCATTGAGAATGACTGTTTCTCCAAACCGTCATCAACTCTTGGTATTATCAAGCATTTTAATCTTTGGTTTGGATGGAAATATCTAATTTTTAATTTTATACATCTTTAATCATGAAGGAAGCTGAACAATTTTCAAATGTTTATTGGATATTTATATATGACTACTTTGTACAAAATATATTCTAGGATATATTGCTATTACATTTGTTACATGGGCAATTTAGAATCAGTTCATTTTTTTAAATTTCATTTGCACAATCAGTATCTTAAGCACTTGTTGACTTTAGCTAATATTAGCTCAATTGTCACCTGCTGTTCTTTGCTTTTTTTTAGGAATTATTTGGAACTTGTTGCAAAATCCATTCAAGATTGGATCATAAAAGAAGAAACTGTATATCAGGAAGCTAAAATGGCTGAGGAAATCAGTAGGACCAAGAATGAGCTGGAAATAAAATCTTCTGCTGGTACCAAAATTTCTTCTACTAGCAAAATTTATTCTATTAAAAAATCTAAAAATAAGTAACCAGTTGAACTTATACATAAGTCCAAAGACATTCTATTTATTAATTTAATCAAGACAGTGAACATTTCAGGATTAAAAAGAGTTATCCACAAAATTTCTGAGACTCTTCACTTTCCCTAAAAAATAGAATAGCTGCATTCTAAATATGATGAAAATATTTGTTGTATATTGATTGATACTTGTCTTATATTGACCATACTTCCTGCCAGATCTGAAAGATTCAATCTATTCAGATCCAGTGTGATGCTGAGAAATGCCAAATGTCTTTATTTTGCTGGGATTGATAGGTTCACCTATCTAAGTTTTGTTGGCAATATGTGAGTTAGATTCAGAGTCAGTATGTCTCCGTAAGAATCATTATGGCTTCCAAAGTGAGATTAAAACAAGACCTTCCTTAGAAGAGTAAACAAAATAGTCCCGAGACTAACTGGGAGTTAGAATTTAAAAATGAAGGAAAAACGGATTACTGGGGGCCTGTGACATGGACTCTACAGGATGTTGGATCAATAGATATTTTCATTTTTGTTGTTGTCAATTTTCTTGGCTTTGATGCTGTCAGTCAGAGAGAAGAGGGTGAGAAAAAGAGGAAGGATACTTGATAAATAAGTGAAATGTTGAGGTAATTCATCTGGAAAGTAAAGATATTTCACTGGGTTCGTACAAAGGAAATGAGCTCTGTGTGAATAATACTCATTGTTTCTGATAACCAAGTTGAGAGTGATTTCCTATAAAGAAGCAAAACTATATAATTTCCAAAGTTTTTGCAACCACTATAAACTACCAAAGCCAATTTGCTTGGCTTGATTCTAAAATAAAACTTGGAAAACCAAGTCAAAGATGAAGCATTCACCTTTCACCAAAATGGTTACATAATCCATCCATCAACTCAGCCTTCCTCCTGATGGGGTGCAGCAGGACAGCACTAGGTAATTGGAATACTCGATGGGACTATCTAAAAAGACAGGTAGGGCTGCCCTCTCACAATCGTGTCCAGGCCATACTTTACTGTTAGTAGCAAAAATTGTGGGTTGACTGCCTTTTCTTTATTCTGCTTCTGAGCAGAACCAAAAGCTTAATAATTATCTGGGTGTCTATGGACCAAATTCAGAAAATGGTTTATTTGGAATTGGGATTGGAATACACCTGGTAGGTATAGCATTCAGTTTGAGGCCTCTCAAGTCAGGACAGATGTAAATCTTCACAACAGAATAACTATGATGGCAAGAGGAGGGCTTCAGTATAGAAAGAAAAGTTACATTTGTTCTGTGTGGTCTTAAGGGGTTAAATTAGGATTAATTAGGTTAAAACTCTAGTGAGAGAGAGTCCAGTTCACTAAAAGCTTCAAAATCTCAACACTTTGAGAATGGAATGTACTGCCTCCACAGATGGTGAGTTGTTCATCCCTAAAAGAGCTCAGTTCCACTTCAGATGTCTACTCTAGAGATGGCAAAAAAAGAATTCAGAGATGAGTGAATGGGGATCCCCTACAACCCAGACGCTTGGTCCTTCGATGAAACCTTATTTTATTAGAGAGTTTTACTAAGAAGTTTAATTTTCTCTGATTATAGGTAACAAAGAAATGAGCAAAACAGAGATATCAGATCAAGAAAAAGAAAAAGAAAAAGAGAAGGAAAAGATTCCTTTTATTTTAGAAGGCTCTCTCAAGGTAATCCAAGGAAAGACAAATGACACTGACAAATCACAAGGTCAAAGTTATTTTGTGCTAGTTTGTGTGGTATAACAGGAAATGATCTTTCTGCTAAACTTGAAATGACAGTCTCTCCACCAAGCTATTTCCTCCATCAGATGATAAGCCTTTAGGAAACTATGCCAAAATCCAGGGCAGTGCTTTGTTCATAGTTGGTAAACTCTCTGCATCTGCTGCAGGAAGTTGTTTTTGTTTGCATTTTTATTGGAATTTTTAGTTACAAAAGTAATACATGCTTTTATAAGAAATCAAACTTAACCTGGCTGTCCTAAGACCCTAAAGTCAGAAATATTAATGATTTGGCATGTTCTATGCTTATACAAGCATGCATGCACAAATATAAGAGAGTATTCATGTTTGGTTTTGGTTTAGGTTTGGTATGTTTGTTTTTAACTCTGCTACATGCTTTTTTCTCTTGGCAACACATCATGAATATCACTTCCGGACAGTATCTAGAGATCTAACTTATTTTCATAGCATTATATTAGTCTATGATTTGGATGTACCTTAATTTATTAAACAATTTCCTTAGTAATAAATACCACTTTTTTCTATTTATACAGAAATATTTAACTTTTATGTAGTCAAATCAATCATCTTCGGCCAAAATTTAAAAGACACAATGCCAGATTTTGTCAAGGATGTGAAGTAAAGTAAATTCTCATACACTGCTGATTGAAATATAAGTTGGTACTTCCACTTTGGAAAATTGGACATACATACTAAAGTTAAGCATATGATTTCTCTTTAACCAAATAGTTTCACTCCTAAGTATATACCTAATATACTTATGCATGCATGTGTTCACCAAGACACATGGACACAGTTTTCCTTGCAGCATTATTTTTAATTCTCCCAAACTGGAAACAATTCAAAGATTCATCAGTAGAATGCCTAGAATGGTTCATGTAATGAAATACTATGCAGCTCTGGAAATAAATGACATATAGCTACACACAGAAATACGGATGAATCTCACACACATGTTAAGCAAAAGAAGAGAAAGTTAAAAGACTATATACCTTATGTAGGATTTTGTTTACATAAGTTTTTAAATAGGCAAAGTTAAACTAATGTATTAAAAATTAGGATGATATTTGCCTTTGGGGCAGTACAAGTGGGTGGTAATTGAGGAGAAGCGTGAGGAGGGCTTCTGGGGAGCTGGAGGTCGTCTGTTTCTTGACCTGGTGGTAGTTTTACAGGAGCACTTACTTGGTGGTAGTTCATTCAGCTGTTCACTTAGGATTTGTGCTCTTTTTGTATGTACGTTACAGCTTGTCAAAAAAAGCATTTTAAAAATCTGTCATTTTTTTTTTTATGGTTTTAGGGCTTCTGTGTTTTTGGTTCCATCAGGTTGATTCCACCTTGAGTTTGTATGTTAATTTTCCTTCACTCTCTTAGAATATTTTCATAGATATCCTTTTTATATTCAGAGATCTAATCTATCTGAAATACATGTTTCGTAGCATAATGTAAGGGTCTTTTTCTCTGCCAGATGGACTGTCATTTTACTAGTACTATTTAATTAAATGTAATATTAATCCCCACCCCTTAAACAAATTGGAATATTGATATGTCACATATTAGGTACCCATTTTTTAATCCATTTTTATAGATCCCTATAAAATGATAAGAGATGTCCTGAACTCTTCTGAACACTATAGTGTCTACTGAGTGTTTGTGTCCTTCAAAATTCACATGTTGAAAGCCTAATCCCAATGTGATGGTATTTTAAACCATTTTTGAATGCTGTATTCTGTTTCAGTTAATTATTCTTATACAAGTACCATACTATTTTAATTCCGGTAGCTTTGTTGTAAGCTTATAGACTGTGTAGGCAGGAGCTGATTTTCCCACCTCCATCAGTATGCAATAACCCTCAAAAGAGCATTGGTTAAGACTGGTGAGCCTCCCTGGCTTCTTGGTATTAATGATAAAGATAATTACATGGCAAATCTTTAAGTTTATTATTATTTGCTGCTTAATCTTAGTAAATTTTTAAAGTATCTGTTGGTATTGAAACTAATATCTATTGGGGTTTTTTCCCCTTTATTTAGGAGATATATTGAATTATGGAGATTGATTTAACAATATGAATAACCTTTGTATTTCTAAAACAAACTTCTCCTCAGCATTTCCTAAAGTTTAGTCCTTATCCCACAAAACCACATATGCCGTAATTGCCTAGGTATCTCTGGGGGGAGGAGAGACTTAAAATATACGTGTTTTCACTCCATTCTAACTGATCTTTGGGAATAGAACCTAGGAATTTTAATTTTTAGTTAAGTCCCTGGGTCCATCTTTATGTACATTATTGATGAAAAATTATAGCACCATTTTTTTCATGGAATGTTATTATTTTAATATTTTAATTAGTATTTTAATATTTAATTATTTTAATAAATAACTTACTCTGTTCTGATAGTATTTTATCTAGAATTTTTGTGTCTATGATGAATGAAATGATAGGCTTTTGTGTTGTTCTTAACAAGCATTACTATTAAGGTTACGTTGGCTTCTTTTTTGGGGGGGGAGGTGCTGCACCTCACGGTATGTGGAACTTCCCTGAACAGGGATCGAACCCACGCCTCCTGTAGTGGAAGCATGGGATCTTAACCACCAAACAACCAGGGAAGCACCATGTGTTGGCTCTTTTTTTTAATTTAAGTATAGTTGATGTACAATATTATATAAGTTACACATGTTCAGTATAGTGATTCACAATTTTATAAAGACAGTAATGGCTATTACAAAGGCAGCACCTAATCAAAAGATTGTGAAGCCTGTGAAGGTTTCTGCACCCCGAGTTGGTGGAAAGCACTAAGTTGGCAGATGAGATTTTCAAATAAAGATATAATTATAACTAAAAAAAAAATCACTACATTTATAGTTGTTACAAAATATTGGCTATATTCCCTGCGTTGTGCAATAGATCCGTGTAGTTTATTTTATACCTAATACTTTGTACCTCTTAATCTCCTTCCCCTATATTGCCCCTCCCCCTCCCTCTCCCCACTGGTAACTACTAATCTGTTCTCTATATCTGTGAGTCTGTTTCTTTTTTTTATATTCACTAGTTGTTTTGTATTTTTTAGATTCTACATGTAAGTGATATCATACAGTATTTGTCTTTCTCTGACTTATTTCACGTAGCATAATACCCTCCAAGTCTATCCATGTTGCTGCAAATGGCAAAATTTAATTCTTTTTACGGCTGAGTAGTATTCTATTGTGTGTGTATATATATATATATATATATATATATATATATATATATCACATCTACTTTAGCTGTTCATCTGTTGATGGACACTTAAGTTGCTTCCCTATCTTGGCTATTGTAAATAATGCTGCTATGAAATTGGGGTGCATGTTGGCTTTTAAAATGAATTAAGGAAGCACAGCAAGGTTACTGTATGCAAGATTAACATAGAAAAAGAAATCACTGGAGTTCCTATTCACCAGCAATAACTGATTAGAAAATGTAACATAAAACCAATATCATTCACAAGAGCAACAAAAACTATAAGGTGGCAAGAAAAATAAATTAATAAAAGATTTTTCTTTATGGAGAAAATTACAACATATTATTGAAGGACAATAAACACCTGAATAAGTGGGAAAATATACCATGGTCTGGATGAGAAGACTCAGTTTAGGATATGAAATATACTCATATACCTTTAAAAGTATATGCTCATACTTTCTTTTGTTTTGTTTGTTTATTTATTTATTTTTGGCTGCGTTGGGTCTTTGTTGCAACCTTCAGGCTTCTCTAGTTGCGGCGAGCAGGGGCTACTCTTCTTTGCGGTGTGCAGGCTTGTTGTTGCAGAGCAGAGCTCTAGGCATGCAGGCTTTAGCAGTTGCGGCACATGGGCTCAGTAGTTGTGGCTCGCTGGCTCTAGAGCACAGGCTTAGTAGTTGTGGCGCACGGGCTTAGTTGCTCCACTGCACGTGGGATCTTCCCAGACCAGGAATCGAACCCGTGTCCCCTGCATTGGTAGGTGGATTCTTAACCACTGCGCCACCAGCAAAGTCCCGTGGGGCTTTTTTTTAATTGGTACGTTTTTCATATCTGTGCCAGGCTGACCTCTTCTAGATCCTGAGTCAGGTCAGCGGGTTTAGGTTTTGTTAGTTACATCGGTTGATTTTGTTTTCTGCTGTGTTCGGTGCACACACTTGACAGCCATCCACTTCTGCTCAGAGGTAAAAGGGTATTCAGCTTTTCTGATATAATCCTGTTGAAGTCCATCAAGACCCATCTTCACTACAAGAGCAATTAAGGCTCCTTCCGTTGGTTTCCCCATTAGAGTGTTGTTTCTAATTACAGCATCATTGCACACACAGCCCGCCTCAACAATTTTGCTAACAGATGGGTTATAGAATCCATGAACAACACCACCATCAACAATCACTTCCCCAAATGGATTGTAGCCAACTCCAGTAACCTCAGCACACAGGCCATCTGAAGTAAATATGTGGGTAACAGTCATTTCATTCTTCATCAGGGTTCCAGTTTTATCTGAACAAATCATGTTACAGCAGCCCAGAGTTTCAACAATAGGTAGTTTTTTCACAATGGCCCTTTTCTTCACCATTCTCATAACACCAAGGGCTAGAGTCCCTGTGACCACAATGGGAAATAGAAATATATTCCTATCAAAATTTCAGCAGTTTTTTAATGAACCTTAGAAAGCTGATTCTAAAATTAATAAAGAAAAACAAAGGGATAGGAGCTTTCTTTCAGATAGTATTTTACTGACAAATTCTATCTCTTTATTTTTACCTTTCTGTGGCTTGATAGTTTAAGTGTGTCTCTTGTAAACAGGAATTATAAACTAGATTTAAAAAAAATTATACTGATGATTTTTCTTTTAGCAGAAGACTTGAATCCATTTATACCTATTCTAATAAACTATATATTAAGATATATAGTTTATTTTCGATTTTCAATCTGTTTTCTATTTTCCTACCTTTTCTGTGATCCTTTTTTCTTGTTTTCTTTTGTATGTTTTTTTCCTTTTTTACTTGCAATCAATTTGATGATAGGGAACACTAATTTTAACTCTAAGTAAAATGTTATCCTCCCTCACCAGAAGAATTCTGTTTTTCATATTTGTAGACTGTATTCTG
The DNA here is from genome assembly GCF_951394435.1 of Stenella coeruleoalba. NCBI lineage: Eukaryota > Metazoa > Chordata > Mammalia > Artiodactyla > Delphinidae > Stenella > Stenella coeruleoalba. The sequence continues at coordinate 103,707,465 of NC_137169.1, read as the reverse complement.
GGGAAAAATTGTACTCAGTGAGTTGTCAATAAAATATTTGCAGAAATTACTTTTCTTGCTTGTTACATAAATACCTACACAATATCCTTGATATTGTCTTTTGACCCAAAAAGCCTAAGTTATTTACTATCTGGCTCTTAATAGGAAAAGTTTATAATGTATACACTTTATTTCTATTCTTCTAGTGGTTGCTCTAGATTTTCAACTTGTATATATAATTTAATGAAGTCTCAGTAAAATATCTTTCTTCCAGAACAATACAAGGAATTATTAAAACGGCTTACTCTCTCCCAACCTGTGTTTAAGTTTTATCTTGATTTTTTTTGTTCCCACAAATTAGACATTATTATTGTCATTGCTTTATACAGTCAGTGCTATTGAGATTTAGCCCCATGCTTGCCATTTGTTTTGTTGAGCATTTCTTCTCACATCTTCTATTTTGTGAGTATTTCCTTTAGAACTTCCTTTAGTGAGGGTTTGTTGCTATTGAACAGGTCTGAAAAATGGTTTTACTTTACCTTATTTATTAAACATAGTTTTAATTTATAAAATTCTTGGTTGACTTTTTTGTATCCTGTTAGTACTCTCAAGATTTTGTTCCACATTTTTCTACCTGATGCTGTAGTTGTTAATATTGGGTTGGCCAAAATTTTGTTCAGGTTTTTCCATAAGATGTTATGGAACAGACTTTTTGGCCAACCCAATAAATTGATTGTCAATCTAACTTGTCATTCTTTTATAGACAGTTCATCTTTTCTCTCTAGCTGCTTTGAAAACATGTGGTGGTGTGCTGGTAAATGTTTAGCATTAGCTCTCTAGGAAAAAAAATTCTGTATAGATAAATAGATAGTTTATTCTAAATTTTACTGATATATGGTATGTATAGCACACAATTTACAAATAATAAAATAGGTAATACTCTTTATTGTAAATTCCATTTAGCCAGTGGATTCTCACAGAATTGCTTTCATTGATTTTTACTAAGCTCTTACATCTTTAGCCAGCCTATAGTTGCAATTGACAAACAAGGGTAGTGCCACAATGAATGCTGATTGATATTTTCATTTACATAAGCAAGTAAGACAAAAGTGAGCAACAGAGGGATATGTCTCACTTAGTCACCAATGATATTAGCAACTTCTTTGCTGAATCAGGTAATAGTTTTTAAATACTCGAAGAATATTTCCTCAATTTTTTTTGTGCTAGTTACAGTGTAACAGCTCAAAACACAGCACACTGCATTATTAACATCTTCTCCATCATTTTTTAAAGTCTATGTAGTCAACGAGTAGTCAATAAATCCCTGATTTGTAGCATTTGCTGATATCTGTAGTGTAAATACTCCCATCATGGCTGACTTCAAGCTACTGATAAGATGTCACTGTATGTGGAGTTGGAAACAATATGCAGTAGCACACTGTTATAATTCTACCATACAGATACAATTTACATAGATAACCCCAAGAGCATAGATCAGGGGTCCCCAACCCCCAGGCTGCTGACCACTACTGGTCCTCGGCCTGTTAGGAACTGGGCCGCTGTGAGAGCTGTGGGCGGGCGAGGAAGGGAAGCTTCATTTGCTGCTCCCTTTCACTCCCCATCGCTCACATTACTGCCTGAACCATCACTCGCATTACTGCCTGAACCGTCACTCGCATTACCTCCTGAACCATCTCCCACCCAGCCCTGTCCGTGGAAAAATTGTCTTCCACAAAACCGGTCCCTGGTGCCAAAAAGGTTGGGGACCGCTGGCATAAATCATAGTTAAATGTAACAAAGTAGTTAGGAAAGTGGTACGTTTTGAGTGTTTATTGCCTTTGTTTTTAATGGTATTTTATTGTGCATTTGTATCATTTGATTTTAATAATGGATGTGGTTAAAACTGACTCGCAAAATTCCTGAAAGTTTAACAATAAACTCTTCCAAGTCAATATGACCCAGGTCCAGCACATCACTATCATTTCCTGGGTTTGATTCACTGGTTAGTGTCTTTCATCAGCTCTGGAAATGTCTCATCCATTATCTGTTCAAATACTGCCTTTTCAAAACTCCTATTCCATTTCCAATAGGGCTTTCAAACTCACTGATTTTTGATACTCTCTTGTTTTTACTGATACTTTCGATGCCTCCTTTTCTTTCTTTAAGCATATTAAAATACTTATTTTATATTCTCTGATAATTCCAATATCTGCAGTCTTTGCAAATTAATTTCAGAGTTTGTTTCTTCTTCAGGTTTTTGATTTTGACTTAGTTCCTCAGATTTTGTGATTTTCCTTTGTGAACTCACATTTTGCCCACAATCTTTTCAGAATACTTTTAAGGCGATGTACATTTTGGCCACAAATCTATGTGAGGACAGGCTTGTGGTTAAGCGTTCTCAGGGCCAATTTCCTCCTGCCCTCTCTGCTCCTACTTTAACTCAGGGCCAGGGAAGCTGACTAGCTTTCATGATTTTACTCTATGGGGCAAGATTTTTTTCTAGTTCACGCAGTGAAGGTGTCATTTTAAAAAAATACCCATGCTATTCACAGGTCTCTGATCTCCTGGGTTCTGGCTCTAGTCCCTATAACTCCCAAAACCCAAGTTCTTGGCTTCCAGGGATGGGCAGATAACCCTGGGAAACTGCTGTTTTCAGTGCTTCCTTGCCTCATTGAATTAGTGCTTTCTCATATTTTTTACTTTGCTGCCAACATTGCTATGCATTACAATGCATTGCATTACATTGCTATGCATTACAATGATGATTTGATATTTTAGCCATCATTTCTGAAATATTTTATGCCAGGAATGTTTCTTTGTACATCTTGTCTACCATACTGCTGATTAACCATGTTTAGAACCTAAATTGGGGATTGGATTCTTGTGGAAAAGTATAAGAGCCAGGGAGACCAGCTAAGAGGCTGATGCAGTAGTTCAGGTTAAAGATTAAAAGACCTGAAGTAGAGAAAACTTCAACAGAGGGTGAGAGAAAAAGCTGAAGTGAAGAGAGATCTCTGCAGAGGATTGGCAGGGTTTAGCATACAGAAGTTGGGTGAGAGAAAGAGAATCAAGGATGACACCACAATTTCTAGCTCAGTATTTTGATCCATCAGAGATACAGCTTATAAAAATCATGTTAAATATTCTCCAGAGTGAACCTGAATAGGATCAGATTTGTTTCAAAATCCTATTAATTTTTTAAAAATGTGTTTACAGGCATGGAAAGAACAAGATAGGTTAGCTGAAGAGGAACGCTTAAAGGAAGAAAGAAAAGCAGAAAAGAAGAGTAAGGACTCTGGTAAAAAGAAAGGCAAGGGAAAACTAGAGAAAGAAGATGGTAGGAATTTCAAGAGAGAAAATTTTTTAAAGGAGAAATTGGAAGAAGAGCAAATAAAGATCCTGGAAATAACAGAGGAGCCCCTCCAGGAACCAGAACCTGAGATCGTTTACTCGGTAAAATCAATTTTCTAAAAAGCTCCTTTGGGTCATTCCTAATTGTTTGGGGAAGAACACAGCTTCTGTGGAAACATACGGTTTTCAGTCTTCACTGCCACCACAGAGGCCTTGGGGTTTCTTCTAGTATAGAAGATCTCAGACCTGCAGTCCATCCTGTGATACCTAGGACCTTCTTTGCAGCTGATCATCAAGACAGGAACACCCTTAGGCCAGTTTTTCTTGAGTGCCATGAAGCTAGGTTTCTAGGGGTGGTAAAGATGGAAATTTGACACAAAAGCATTCACTTAGGTGTATGTAAATAAGCAACTGTGATAGATCAGCATTGTATCAAACCAAACTTGGGTCCACTTGCCTGCACACAGTAACGCCAGTCTACTGACACCGGGTTGTGGTGAAGGAAAGTGCAACGTTTATCGCAGGGCACCAAGCAAGGAGTCCTGGGCAGCTAGTGCTCAAAGCAACCAACTTCCCAATGGGTTTCAGGAAAGCATTTTTAAAGGCCAGGTGAGGGAGGGAAGTCGCAGGGTATGTGACCATCTCCTGAAGACTTCTCTGATTGGTTGATGGTGAGGTAACAGGGCAGTGTCACAGGGGTTAACATTATCAATCCTTAGGCACCAGTAGGTCTGGGGGCTATGGTGCTCATGGTCATCAAGTACAATAGTTCATTTCTTCCATTTGGTGCTGGTTTTAGTATCTGTAAGGCAACTCAGGAAATGTGCCTCAAATACTATTATCTAGGTACTTCAGAGGAGCTAAAGCAGAGGATATGGGGGAGGAGTCTGTCCCAGGAAGGCCCATAGAGTCCTGCTCAGTTACAATAGTGGACAAAGAGGTTGGCTTTTTCTGTCTCAGATGATGGGACTTGCTGAGTACATTGGGTTGTCTCTCTGTATGCACCCACGTTACTTGCCTGTATGCTTTTGTGAAACCTTCCCTTTGCCAATCTCTCCCTCAAGCTGTTTTATGAGAAAAACCTAATCAGAAAAAAAAAAAGATGGGAAAAAAAGTAACAGCCCTTGTCCTTTCTAGTTACTACTCTGAGCCAGTTGTTCTCAAGCTTTAGCCTGCATCAGTATCACTTGGAGCTCTATTAGCGACACTTAGTAAAAAAAAAAAAAAAAGTCTTTAACACTTGACCTTCTAAAATGTAAAGTACCAATACTCCTCAGTATATTAGCTCTCTTTAAACAGGAAATTAACAGCCAATGAAGGAGAAATTAATAACTTATCGCACTGCCTTGGCAATAGTCCAGTGATTTGAATTGCACTGGGTTATGAGGATGCTCCAGTGAACAGAGTTTAAAATCATGTACCTTCTTTAATTCTACCTGTCATTATAACACTACAGGAGGTGCCAAAGATAAGATGGACACTGGCCTCTGAGTCTACAAAGTGACAAATCATTTAGCAGAAATTAGGCTTATGGCAGCTTTAACTGGCTCACATGGATGACCTAATTTTTGTCCATTGCCATTCCACACGCAAAGCATGATGTTTTCTTTTCTAGTTTCGTGGATACAACATGGGAGAAGTACCAGTCCAAATCTCAGGAACAAATTATTATCTGTATCCTTCCGATGGAGGGCAGATTGAAGTAGAAAAGACAACATTTGAAAAAGGTACATTTTGAAAGCAGCTGGTTAATGGTTTGGAAGATATTAACCCATTTCAGATAATCCTGGGGCCTTGTACTCCTGAGTATGATATGTGAGAGTAGTAATGTGCCCCCAGTGATTCACTTATGCACAACGTTCCCCACTTTCAGACTTCACACTCTTCTGTTGTAATAGCCTCTGCAAGGCACAGGCCAGCCGTGAGGTTACCTGGGCACACTAAGACAAACATTCCAGTTGTTAAAATATGAAAATATTTCCATAGGATTGGAAAATAGTATAATAGTAACTGCAGTAAGCAAATCGTTACTTAATAATGTTAATTACAACACATAGTGTTATCTCAGAAACTAAGCACATACTGTGAATTTAGAGCAAATTCCTGATTTGGTTTCTGGAGCACAGAGTTTGGGGGCCTGCTGCCAATATCCAGTTATTTTTGCTATAAAGAAATTGCCTCTGGATTCAGAAGTCATTAAGTGGGAGGGAGGTCTTGGAGATGAGCTGAGGAGGACCTAGTCTGGAAAAAGGAAATGTTTCATTCTCCCCAAGGGAAGAGCAGATCTGGGCTCTAGGGAACTCACTGGGGACATCTTGTAGAGCTTCTCTTTTCACTTTGCTTTAAAGATTTCTTAGGATGGGTTTGAGGACCTGGGTTTTATTTGACAGCTTATTGTCTAGTAGGGAGCTGTGGTCTCTGAGAGCTGGGAAAAGTCAGTGGGGAGGGAGTGTAAGCAAGATCCTGTTTAATGTCCACAAGATTAGGCAACCCAACAAGGGACACCAGGGCTCCTCCCATCCACACTCTGCCTGAGACACCAGCCCGCCCCTTCTCACTCCCTACCCTTCCTCCAGCCCTCTCTTAATTTTCCTTCCTTCCTTCCTCCCTTTATCCCTTCCTCCCTTCTTCCCTTCCTCCCTCCCTTCCTTCCTTCCTATCATCAAATGACCATCAATTTAATGAGGAAATCATTACAAGAGTGAGAACGCTATTCCCTATGTGGAATCATGGCTCAAGCATCATTAGATAGTAACTGCCACATCAAACAAAAGATCCTACCAATGATTTTTAAACTAAAAAGGCCTACAAATTATTCAAATTATTTAAAGAATGGTTTGTGGTACAACTTATATCAAATGCCAGACTGTTTTATTATATAAAGTTTGTTTATTTAAAACATGAAAGGGGGGACTTCCCTGGCGGTCCAGTGGTGAGGACTCCGGCTTCCACTGCAGGGGGCGGGCTTTGATCCCTGGTCGGGAACTGAGATCCCGCAGGCCACTTGGTGCAGCCAAAAAAAATAAATAAAAATAAAGACATTTAAAACATGAAAGGGATTTTTATTAATAGATAGGTGTGCATATTTATTTATATTACAATATTTTTTAGTGTTTAATATTTTGAATATCAACCCTGGGTGTAGGGTACAAATAGTAGTAACTAAAAATGGAACTCAGAATCACAGAACTGAGAAAAGCACTGGACTCAAGTTTTAAAATGCTATGTTCCATTTTCAGTAACCGTTCTTTACTCTTACCAATATTTGCATATGCATGTAATATATATGTTTCAGATGGTTCATAGTAAGTACATTTTTATCTTAATTCTATCAACTTTGAGATATGATCATTCAATGAAAGTTGAAAAGGAAAGGCTGGGTTAAAAAAAAAAAGAAAAAAGCTGGAAGAGGAGACAAAGAATGAGTCAGAACACTAGCAGAAAATGTTTTGTTTGGGAAATTCTTATATGTTCCTACTAACAATAATAACTACTGTAACTAACATTTATGCAATTCTTTATCAATTACAAAATCCTTTCACGTTAACCATCATGTGTGATTGATCATAAAGTTGAGTATAGGTATACCTTAGCCAATTTACTCTCCCTTCTGTAATTGGATTTTAGGTATGAGCAGAAAGTCTGCAAACATCTCCCTGATCCACCTGCTGTTCCTTCCTGGAATTCCACCAACACTTTTTTCTTTTAGGTATCTTTTTATAAAAGTAGTGACATCCCTAGGTATTTCTAGTCCCTGACTTAAATGCTATGCTGCATTATTTAGAGGTCTTATCACAGAGCTTAATTGGGGCATCACAATCAGCCCATTTTCTATCCCATGATTCTTCTCCAGGCCCAACTTTTATCAAAGTGAAAGTGAAAAAGGACAAGCACAATTTTTTAATTCATTTAAGAGACCCTAAGAAAATTTTGAAAAAGGAGAAAAAAGAGGATTATCCTTCAGAAGATGAGGAAGGAGAAGGAGAAGGAGAGCAACATTTTGAAAAAGGTAAGCAGCTGCATCTTTGTGGCAGTGGGTATCAGTACTTCCACCATAGGTCAAACCTATCCACCTAACAGAAACACATGCATCCCTGGCAGGTAGCATGTGTAATTTTTACAGATGATAACTGAAGTGTTTTGCCATCTTGTTTATATACACTTTCCCTAATGTAAAGGGGATATACGTCATATACATAGCCCATCTATAGTGGGCTGCTTACTTGGTTTTGCCTCTTCTGGGAACCCAGCTCTTGATTCCAGCTGACATGGAGAGTCTACCTCGCCTGGCTACCTTTTTGTAGCAACATTGAGTTTGCAATGTCCTTTCTGTTCTGAATTTTGTTTAATGCACTGTACCAAGTGCAATCTCTAGGACTCAGGTCCTTATTAATTGATTCCTACTGAAGGTTTGGCTTCTCTGCGATACTGACTGTGAATGATAGGGTTTCTATCTATGATCTATCACTTGGATCTCCATGTAGTATCAATTTTCTTAAACTGCAAGAACAAGAAAAAAATCCTAAATTTGGCCATGAGCATCTCGACCTGCTTGTAGATGAGAGTTCCAAGTGGATGTCCATTGATCATACACCATGAAACTTCTTGATAACACCATTTAACATGTCCCAGCAACACCAGCTGGAAAAATTAATTGCTTCTTGCCCAGTGTAGGTTATACCTGCAAATGGAGATGAGTTAATTAATAAAATGCTTTTGGACTCAAGTTAGTAATAAGTAATAAGATCAATGACTAAATCTAGCTAATAAATTTAGTTATAGTCACAGTGTTTTATAAATTCAAGGTAAGAATACAATGTTTGACAAGTTTGAATGTACCCAAGAACTTAAAATCAGAAATTTAAAAATTACTCTTCTTTGTTTTATCTGATATAAAAATATATGGTTTAGTATAAAAATTAGGAAATATAGGAATACTTTAAAAAGATGACAGTTGCTCATAATTCTACCATCCCAGCAGTAACCACTATTCACAGTGTATGTCTTTCACTTTATCATGATGAGCAGTTTCCTATTCATTAAATATTTTAAAAAATCATATTATAATAACTGTATGGTGCATAATCTATAAAAATATCAAACCACTATGCTGTGTACCTGAAACTAATGTAAGTCAATTATACTTTGATTAAAAAATATATATCTAAAGATTTAAAAAAAAAGACTTTTTAATGATTTCATAATAATTCATTGGTATATGTACATATCATAATTTACTTAATCATATCCATGCTTTTACATATTTGGGTGATTTCTACTTCACACTGAGTTTTGCTTACATTTCTTTTTGATAAAACAAAAATGTTCTTGATTTGATTTTATCTTTTAGAAGAATCAAATGCAGAGAATAAAGCTGTCAGCAAGTTTGGATCTTTTTCTGCCACCTTGGAAAATGGAATCTGCCTCTCAATAAGTTACTATGGATCGAGTGGAATGGCGCCAGGTGAATTAAACACAACAGAAAGGATAAGTGTCCCGTGACCAAGGGCAGCTGCCCATCCTCCATCAGCTTACTTGTTGATAAACATGTTCTGATTTAATGCCCCTCATTTCCTGAGCAGTGGGAATATATGTGTGTGTACATACATATGTGTGTGTACATATGTATGTATATATATAATCTTGCGTACATAGAAAATAACAATAGTTTGACATTTTAAACAGCACTTTTCATACATATAATCTCACATATAACCACATGTACATACATATAAGTTATCTTTGTTAACTAACCCATGAAAATAAGTCTGTTAGTTGGTACCAAAAAAAAACATGATTTGCCAAAGAATCCTCTTGGTTTTCTACAGAATAATATTTCTATGAATCCTGTGTTTATGGAACTCCTCAATGTGCTTCAGAACATTAATCTTAAAGGAGCCATTCATTGGACATCTTGAAGGATTTATTTACCCTACTCTTAATAAACAAATTCTCCAACTGGAAGCTATTTCCTTACAAACCACAAAATGACCTGTCACTTTACCAAGAACCAGTTAGGAAATCTTGTGGGTTCTCATGCATTTTACAGGGATCTAACCACAAGAGATTAAAAAAAAAAAGCTTTATAAAATCAAAAGGTAATCCCTATGTTGTGTGACCTTAAACTACATGTGAATTGTGGTGATCCAATTATCTGCCGTACTATGTAGTTTCATTTCTCTAGAGACAATATTCCCATGGATCATTAATCCATGTTTCTTACCTTGTGCCAAGTATTGTAGTACTTTAGTGGGTTAGAGAGCCCATTAAATTTGTTAGTATTTTTGCTTTATTTGGGGGTTTGACTTTTAATTTTGTAGTTGATTCATTTTTAATCCAACACTTGGAAAAGTCATTTGTTGCCTAACAGATTATGTATTAAAATCCACAATCACACACAGTCACTAACAAACCATACTCCAACTGAACAAGGTTATCATTATTTTACATTAAGATATTTACACTCTATATCAACTATGTTGCTGCTATTTTCTAAGTGATTTACTTATTGTTGATCTAATCCTTAAATTAATATGTAATCTTTCCATTTAATACAGATGTTCCTAATTTCAGTTTATAGGTACTGCGTTTGAAAATGTTTATAGTGTAGATAATAAGTAATGTTTTACTTCCTGTATATTAGAAAAGTTGAAGGCATGAGTCTTTGTAAAAAATATATTATAAATTCCTTAAGGATGCATATAATACTAATATTTAAGAACGTTTATCTGCTAGTGGCTAAACAAATTTCCAATCCAGTTCCCCCCCCTCTTAATTCAATATATACAGCTCTCTAGAGCTTATTGATCTTGCTTAACTGAAACTTATGCCCGTTGATTATGATATTACTTTATGCTTCCAATTTCCTTCTCTCCGCAGCCCCTGACAACCACCATTCTACTCTTTGATTCTATGAATTCAACTATTTTAGATACCTCACATAAGTGGAATCATGCAGTGTTTGTCTTTCTATGACTGGCTTATTTCACTTAGCATAATGTGCTCAAGGATCATCCACATTGTTACACATTACAGAATTTCTTTCTTAAGACTGAACAGCATTCCACTGAATGTATACAGCACATTTTATTTATCCAGTTATCTGTCAGTGGACATTTAGGTTATCTCCAGCTCTTGGCTACCCTAGTCTTTTTTGTGCCTTTCAGTTCCTTGATGAACTGTGCTCTGTCTTATCTCTGACCAATTGCCCATGTTGTGCCCCTTGCTCAGAATTCTTTCTTGCTACGTACATCACCACTTTCAACAATGAACTTCCTCCTATACTTCAGGACTCAGATTACAGGTTACTTGCTCTGAGGAATGCTTCACCCATGTGAACTGGGTCTTTGGAGTTGAGTGGAAATTGCTTAGGCAAAGAATCAAAGGAAGGGAATTCTATTCCAGGAATAGCATGTGCAAAAGCTCAGTAGTGTAAAAGCATGACACGTTTGTGGAAAAGCAAACTGCGCAGTACAGTCAGTCCTCTGTATCCCATATCCGTGGGTTCTGAATTCGCAGATTCGACCAACCTTGAATTGAAAATATTATTTTTAAAAAAATTCCAGAAAGTTGCAAAAAGCAAAACTTTGCCCCCAAATTTGCCCCATGCCGATCACTATGCTGAAGCCACGTGAATGAAGTGATGTGTAGGCACACCCTACTGTGGCCACCTACCACGTCACAGACCTGCACTCTCTCCAGTGCTCATTGTCTGAGCATTGCTGGTCTGGTGTTCCGTTCGTTTGCTACTTGTATTGTGTGTTCATGCTTGGTTTCTGTGAAAAATGGCTCCCAAAAAGCAGTTAAGTGGTCAAAACAATTCCTCAAATGCCAAGAGAGAGCAGAAAGTGCTGTCTCTCGACAAGAAAATACAGATCTTTGATCTTCTGAAAAGTGGCGTGTGGCTTGCCAAGGTGGGATGTAAGGTCACTAAGAACAAATGGAACATTCTCACAGTAAAGCAGAAAGAAGCCGAAGTTCATGGAAGGGTTAGAGCTGCCCCTACAATGGCAGAAATGGTCTCGCAGGTTCATGACAAAGTGCTTACAAAGTGCTTGTATTTTGTATGTGGCTAGGGGACAGGTTACAGAAATATGTCCCTTTGGATGGCAAAATTACGCGTGAAAGAGCACTTAGCCTCTGTGTGCACTGTTGTGAGGGGTGAGGAGAGTGAGAGGAAGGAGTTTAAGGGCACTAATAGATGGCTGGTTAGCTGGTAAAATGCTACACCCTCAAGAACTTAAAGATCACAGGAGAATCGACATCGGCCAGTGCCAAAGCAACATCAGTGTTCCCAGAAGAACTCAAGAAGAGAAAGGCTACATTCTAGAGCAAGTCTTCAATTGTGATAAAACAGGCTGATGCCCAGTCGTACCTACATCCGTCAGAATGCCAAGCAGATCCTGGGGTTCAAGGACTGGAAAGCTTACCTTACTCTCGGGCTATGTGGCAATGCAGCAGGTCACATGATCAAGCCTAGTCTATGAGCAAACAACTCCTGGGCCCAAAAGAACAAAAACAAAAATTGTCTATGCTGTTCTGGCAGCACAACAAGAAAGCTTGGGTGACAGCCGTCTTGTTCTTGGAATGGTTCCACCAGTGCTTCATTCCTAAAATGAAGAAATACCTCAAAGAGAAAGAGCTACCATTCAAGGTGCTCCTCATAATTGACAATGCTCCCAACTAACTCAATTTCTCTGCCTCATTGACAAGGAGGTGGAAGTGATGTTCCTGCCTCCTAACACTGTATCACTGCTGCAGCCACTCAATCAAGGCATCATCGAGGACATTAAGGCAACTTATACCTGCCTCACCTTCAGGAAGATTCATGCTGCCCTTGGTGCTAACCCTGATTGCAACATTGTGGATTTAGGGACTTCCCTCGTGGTGCAGTGGTTAAGAAACCGCCTGCCAATGCAGGAGACACGGGTTCCATCCCTGGTCCAGGAAGATCCCATATGCTGCAGAGCAGCTAAGCCCGTGCACCACAACTACTGAGCCCGTGTGCTGCAACTACTGAAGCCCACGCTCCTAGAGCCCGCACTTGGCAACAAGAGAAGCCACTGCAATGAGAAGCCCGTGCACCGCAATGAAGAGTAGCTCCTGCTCGCCACAACTAGAGGAAGCCCACGCACAGCAACAAAGACCCAATGCAGCCAAAAGTAAGTAAAAAAATAAATAAATTTATTTAAAAAATAGTGGATTTATGGAAGAGCGTCACAATTATGGTTGGAACTGTGCTTACTGCAGAGGCTGTAGGTGCCCTAAAGCCTAAGACAGTCAATGCATGTTGGAAGCCATTATGGTGTGAGGTAGTCGATGATCTCAGGGGCTTCCCCACTATTGATGTAGAATCAGGAATATCTTGAATGCTGCAAGGGAAGTTGGGTGGGGGGGAGGCTTCTTTGACATGATCTAGGGTGACATCAAGGAACACATAGAAGAGTATAGAGGAATCCTTACCAACAAGGAGCTCAAAGATCTGCCGAAGTCATCTACAGATGATTTTTTCTACAGAGAAAATTTAGAGGAAGCAGAGCGATCAATTTGGACACGTGAAAATATTGCAGTGCTTTTTCAGTAGGTGCAAGTGTTAAAGGATATGATCCTCAAGTACAATCCTTTGATGGACTGAAGCCTCTGTGGTATCCAAGGTATAGCAGTATGCCAACAATCATTGCAAGACTTGTTTGATGATGCAAAGAAAAGGAAGAAACAGCTTCCTATAACAGTGTTTCTAACTAAAGCATCTGCAGTTGTGAAGCCTAGAACTTCAATGCTTTAAGATCCTCAGCCCTCAACCTCCAGATATCCTGACATTAGTATTATTGAGCCTCCTCCAAAGTGACAGTGTCTGCAATTGGAACCCAATTCTCCTGACTAGATAATCCTTCTGACATCCTGTCAGAAGACTTAACTCAGCCTGATGTCTCATCACTTACCTAGAGTGCCACACATCTCATCGCCTTGCCACATCGGTACCATAGACACCATATAGCAATCATCATCATCATCATCATTATCATCATCATCATCATCATCATCATCATCATCATCATGCAAGGGTAATCAAGACAGGAGAACTAGGGTTTTGGTGATTGTTAACACTATGTGTGTGTGTGTGAGAGAGAGAGAGAATTAATATTTTTTCTATGATTATATTTTCTATATGTATTTTAAATAGTCTATGTTTTATTCCATGTATTTCTCTTTTGGGTCATTAAACAAAAGCCATCTGTAAGTGTTGAAAGAAAGATAATGTTATGTTGTTGCTGATGTGTACCATGTAGTTAAGCACATGATGGTTGCATGATTCCATCTGTACTGAACATGTACAGACTAATTTTTTGTCATTATTTCCTAAATGATGCAGTATAATAACTATTTTATAGCATTTACATTGTATTAAGTATTATAAGTAATCTAGAAATGATTTAAAGTATATGGGAGAATGTCCATAGGTTATATGCAAATAAATACTACACTATTTTATATAAGGGACTTGAGCATCCACAGATATTGGTATCCATGGGGTTTTCTGAGACCAACCCCCTGTGTATACTGAAGGACAGCTGTATAAAGTACAGCTTGTATGGAAGTGTTTTGTGGCAAATGCCTTTCTTCTGGGTTCCCCTGTCACTCTGTACTTTTCCTATCATGGGCTTAACACATGACATTGAATACCTGAGGTTCTCTTCATCTGAACTTCTCATTACGTTACAAGTTCCTGATGTCTCATTCATCACTGGTTACCCAATGCATGGTACACAGTAGTAGGTACTCAGTAAATATTTACTGATTGAGTAAATGGATGGGGATGAGAGGGAGGAGTTTCCAGCTGCCTCTAACTAGATGCCATTCGCTATTTATATTCTGTACTTGCTATGAGTCAGGCATCTTGCTGGCACTGAGTCACTAAGATGAATAAAACCATGTTACAGCTACTCAAAGAATTCATTGTCTAATGGGAACAGAAACCATAAATAGTGAAATAACTGCATAAGTGCTAGAAATTATATATAAACCAAGTACTGGGGACAGCCAGAAAATACTTGAGAGAGAAAGCATAGCATCTGAGATGAGACTTTATAGGTGAGTAGGAACTATCCTGACAAAGCAGCAAGGAAAGGGAATTCTAGACAGTAAGAACCATTTGTATAAATACACAGTTGGGTAAAAGCATGACATCTTTACAGAAAAATGAGAGGTTGAGTGTGACTGGAGTGGAGGAGGGTGAGCATTGTGTGTCCTACAAGATTTGTGAGCGCCAGAGTTTTTTAAGTATGAAAAGGGAAGTGACATGAAAAGATTTCATTTTAGGAACATAATCATAGTGATAGTTTGGAAAGTACACTGAGGTGGTGGTATTAGGAAACTGCTACAAAAAATCAAGCAAGTGAATAAGAATATGAACTAAGGTGGTAGGAATAGATAGGAGAGGCATGATTTGAGAGAAATTTCTGAGGGCTCCGTGACTGGTTGGATGTATAGGGTGAGTCCAAAAGAGAAAATGCATACAATCTCAATGTCTAACTTGAGAAACAAAGTGCATGATTGGTCGTGGCATTGACTGAGGTTGAGAACATAGGAGGGAGGGTTATCTGCTTGGAAGAGGAGAGACTTACTGATTTTGAAATGTCTCCAGTACCACAAGCAGGGGTAGATGTCTAAGAGCAGTTGGAAATACAGATCTGAAGCTGAGAAGAAAGCTTGTGCCCGGAGATGTAAATTTTGCAGTCATTCAAATGTAGATGACAGCTGGAGCCCCAGTAGTGAACAAGATACTCAGATCTAATAGAGATAATAAAGGCTCTCAGCCCTCACTGTGTATCACAATTACATGTGATTGTGTTTCACAACTATAAATGCCTGGGCCTCGTCCCCAGAGAGTCAAGGTGGGGGGCCTGAGCATTTCGTTTAATTCCATGAAAAATGATTATGTGCAGCCAGAGTTGATAACATCTGTTGTGTAATGAGAAGGGGGAAAAAAACTGGGACCTACCAACATTTAACAAAGAGGAAGCGTTAGTAAAGGAGACTGCGAAAAAAATAACCAGAGGTAAGAGGAGATCCAGGTGGGAGTGTTACCCTGGAACTCAGAAGAGGATATAACCTAAGACGTAAGGGGATGCTTGGAAGTTTCCAACATAGTTCCTCCATGGATTGGCTCTCCTTTTAGAATTCTAACAATCCATTAAACCCAGAATAAAATCAGTCTTCAATAAGAAAACTTCTTTTATCATCTCAGCCAGAAATAATCATTTCTTTTCTAAATTTCCTTGTTTGTATCCCTTATGTTTCTATTTAATATGTCCTTGTATTGAAGCTATTTGAGTACAGATCTTATTTAGACTATTTTGACTTCATAAGGTCCTTTATTTTTCTTTTTCATTATTATCCACTGCTGCACACGTTTTACATATGAGCCTCAATAAATATTTCTCAAAAAAATGAAGAGATGGTTACTGCCCTATCATTAGGAGTTTACAATCTGGATAGGGAGGCAAGAGTGTGTGAAATCATGACTCAATCAAATGCATCAAAGTATTAAGTGCCTCAAATTTCTAAGCTACAATTTTGATTTCCAAATCAACTACATTACCCCTGAAACCTATCCAACTGATCAATCCTACTCAGCAAGGTAAAAATTGCCAAGTGGTATAAATGTTTGAGATGTAAATTTTATTTAACAAACATATCAAATATAAATGTCTAATTTACTTGTTTTCTCCTCTTTCTCTTTATAGAGGATAAGGATCCTAACTTGGAAGCAATGTTGAATATCCCATCAGCACATACTCCAACAGTAATTCCTGTTATAGTGAGTATTCCTCAAAGCAAAGGAAAAGGGAAAATAAAAAGCAAAGAAAAATCCAAAGAATCTCTTAAAGAAGAGGAGCTCCCAAAGGAAGAAGAGAAAAAGGTAAGTGGACCTTGCCATGTATTCCCAAACTCTGCTTCTGCCTCAATGTTAACTTTTTTAAATCATGAGTTATGTCAATAGTGTTATTACAGTGCATATATTTTACTGTGCAGATTCAGTAACACTCCTTGTACTTTCAGTTTTGAATGGACAAGAAGAGGTCTGCGCACAGGAGTTGAATTCCCACACCAGGAGACATGCTGTCTTAAACAAACTGTCTCAGGTCATTCATTTCAAACTCAGAATAACTAGTTCAACCATTTTTCCACATTGAATCTTGGATGTTCTTTGCTTAGATGGTCAAGTTCCTACCAGTCCTTATTTTCAATACTGAATTTAATTCCATTGAGATAAACAACAATTGGAAGGGGAGGATCTCTAACTAAATAGTGGAAACGCTTCTGTTAGGTAGATCTGGACTTAGATATTGATGTACTAAGAATTCAGCAAGTCTAAAGGACAACCCACTTCCAGTTAAAGAGCAGTCCACCCTCTACCTCTAACCCTTCACCATATGCAAACAAGCGCACACACATACACACACACTCACACACTCACACACTTGAGAGCTCTTTGACTCTAAACATTTTCCTAATAGAAGTATATAGATCAAAAGAGATTCTAAAAGAATGACAAGAAGGAAACTACTGATCAAATCTTGATTCTTTCAGTTTTACTAGTACAGTTGTACAGTTTGTACAATGTACAAATTCTCAACTTATTAGAAAAAAAGTGTTAAAAAGTGATCAGGGACCTGGATTTCAGAGCCTGACCCTTTGAAAGTTATGGGGTTTGAATGTTACTTGGCCTCTGCACCATATTTACACAGCTTTACTAGATGAGGTTTCTCAAGCTAGGACACTTGACCCTTAAGTAGAAATGTTCAAGTACTGAGTAGAGTATCCCCAGGTAACTCATTAATTTAGCTGAAAGCAATTTGGTGGCAAACCAGTTGGTCCACCCAACATTTTTTAAAATTGATGACAATGAAAGGGTGGGGGATAATTACTGGTTTTGAGTGTAATGATACATTTGTCATGGCTTGTTTGTGTCTTTGAGCAGTATTTTTCATTTTACAGAATTTCATAAGCTTTTACCTCTTAATTTTGCTTTGTGTTTTTAATTGATTTTCAGCCAGTGATCCAGATTTTATTCTCTATTAATAACAAAGGCAGAACAACCTAAATGATCAACAGTAGAGGACTAGAGAGAATAAATTAAAGATCCAACACTGGGGGATCAGTTGGAATGATTTTAGTGGCGAGCCGCTGAGCAAATCAACTGGAAAAACTGAAAGGATTATTGTTAGGGGTGGGTTGGAAGTAACCGAATAATTTTCATCCTGGAGTACGTATAACCAAACAAGGGATTCAGGCATAGTGAGCATAAAGTTATTTAGAATCTGTTAAGTAGACACACCCAAACCCTCATTAAAACTTATAAATAATCTTTTTTATTGTGTTTTTTTATTTTTACTTACTACAAAAGCAATGTATGCTCATTATAGAAAAATAAAGACACATATCCTAATAGCATAATGTCTCTAGCATCCAAACTGTAAGACTCACACAAGGAAGGTGGTGGGGATCTTGGTCAGCCCTTACATCTACAAGTCCAAACTGAGGCATCTTTCAAGGCCTAGTTCAAGCTTCAGCTCCTCCATGATCCTTTCCTAGTCTCATTAACTTTGATATCTCCCTTTTCTGAGGAAAGATGTGCCAACCATTTGGTACTGTTATTTAGCTGTTTCATATGTCTGTGTGCCATTCTACAGGCAAAATATCAATTGCGCAAAGGTAGAGACTCATGCATCCTTATAGGCTCCACTGCAGGGCTCACTAGTCCTGGGCAAGTCATAGTCTAAGCATTCACCAAGTCTTTGTTTAGTCATAATAAATCGATATCTCATTTAGAAAATGACAGGAAATTATTCACACGTGGAACTATTTACAGGAAGAAGTAGAACCAGAACCTGTTTTACAAGAGACTCTTTATGTTCCCACCTTCCAAAACCTGAACGTGTCTTGCCCCAGTGGGCTCCAAGTGACCTTCATTGGGCAAGAGTCCCCAGGTGAGTGCTGGCCAGGAGGATGAGGAGGCAGGGGGAAAAAAAGTCATATAGAAAACACTTCAGTCACCATTGAAACTGTGTATTTTCCTACCAGTTAAATAAACTTGTTGATAATGAATAATAGGCTAATAACAATAATGACCACCATTTTTGAGCACTTACTGTGGGCCAGGCACTATCTAAATACTTAACATACATGACAAAATACAACTACTATAAACTAAGTCCTAATAATTTCCTTTCACAAAATAAAGAAATCGAGGCATCAGAAGGTTCAGTAACTTACCCCAGGTCACTCAGTTCCTAAGTGGCAGAGATAAAATGCCATTCTTGGTCCAGTGGTGGCAAAGCCAATGCTCTTAATAACTACTGTGTGGTCCTGTGTCCTTCCTCTACAAAGGGCCACAGGAACAGAACTTTGCTGGTCTGATCAAAACAAAGGACGGTGAGCACAGAGTAGGTAAAGATAAGTGCAGGTTAAATGGATGAAGAAAACCAGTCTCATTCCCAGGTATCAATATATACTTTTATAGGGTCTCTTACTTCTGTTGATTCTGTACGTGGCTCCTAACCTATTAAGATGAATAAGTAAGTACAACAGGACTCCTTTAATTAACCTGATGCAGGGGGGCATCCACATTGGTGATTGATTTGAACATTATTTAAATGAAGACCCCCTACTGCAGTAGAAGTAGGAGAGGCAACAAAGCAAGCACAGAGCCGGGACTTGAGTTCTAATTAACTGTATGGCCCTTTCAGTAACTTACTGTCTTTGGACCATGTTTCTTCATCTGACAAATGTTACATTATATCAGTGAATCCTATTTTCATGACCAAATATACTCTATTATAATTTCCTTATGTACCCCATATTTAAAAAGTGTACCAAAGAAAAAGAGTATGCTTATTGAAAAATAATTCAATGTTGTATTCAGTTGCCAGCCAAATGAGAAGAAACTTAATGTTGTAGTCGATCTATTTCATCTCAATTTTTCTTTTCACTGGGCTTTCTGAATTATTAAAAATAGACCATGAACCCTTGTTTCTATTTCCAAGTATTCCTAGTGATCCAGGTTTTCCATGATGGGACCAACTGTGTGTGCTAAGACTGAAGGCCACTGACAGTCTTCCGAAGTCAAAGATGCTATGAGGGAACTGAGAGGGATATTCTTTTTAAGTTTAAGGACATATTTGTTTCCTTGCTTGTTTTCTTGATTCTGTTAGCAAACCACAGCTTAATACTTGTTTCACCGGTCTTTTCCATTAGTTTCATTTTCTAGTCTGATGTTTTCATCTTTATGTCAGGGTAGACAATGTAGTTAATAATAACTCTGTCTGGGGACTTCCCTGGTGGTGCAGTGGTTAAGAATCCGCCTGCCAATGCAGGGGACACGGGTTCAATCCCTGGTCCGGGAAGATCCCACATGCCGCGGACAAACTAAGCCCATGAGCCACAGCTACTGAGCCTGAGCTCTAGAGCCCATGCTCCGCAACAAGAGAAGCCACCACAGTGAGAAGCCCACACACTGCAACAGAGTAGCCCCTGCTTGCTGCAACCAGAGAAAGCCCACATGCAGCAACAAAGACACAATGCAGCCAAAAGTAAATAAATAAATTTATTTTTTAAAATGCTGTTGGATCCTTTAAAAAAATAATAATAATAACTGTAACAAATAATCTTTTTAAAACCCTCCATATATTGTGATTATCCTAATTCAAGTCTGAATATAATTACAGCATAAGTATCAAAGTAGCACTATCTTCATAGGGTCAGCCTTGGGCAAGGGAGAGAAGGTCACATGGTGCAAGAAGAAAGAGCCTAGATTTGAGTTCTTGCCAGGGTGACCTTGGACAAGTCATAACCCCTCCCCACCTGAATTTCTTCATTTATAAAATAACGTCATCTACCAAACAGAGTTGCTATAAATATTAAATGAGAAAATACTTTCTAATTTGGAAAGTATTATTCCAATGTTAGGTTTTTGCTTTTGTTTTTGGTCACGGTAGCAGTGGTTGTTTTTACAGCATAAGAAAATAGTTAAGTACAGAGACTTGGTTCAAATCTAAGCTCTGCTCTTACCAGCTGTGTGACCTTGGAGAAGTTAGCCTCCATTTATTCATCGGAAAACTCTGGAAAATGAAAGTGTCTACCTTAAAGGGTTGTTGAGGTGGGCTGAATAAAATACATACACAGAGCATTTAACATATAGAAATATTTCAACAGATGTTTATTATTTTATTATTACTTCTGTGACTTGAAGGGTCAAGCACCTTGAAAGGTGCTTATTCCAAAATATTTTCCCACCAGCCTGATATAGTCCTTGAAATACCATCATTTCATGTTAGTAAACCAGTTCTTTTCCTCCTGAACCAATACCATTTTATTTTAACTTTTAATACAGAAAAATATAATATATAATATAACAAGTACTGATGTGCTGGCCAGACAAAATAAAGATCTCTTTTTGTCATACTTTAATCAAAATATATTTTTAAAATTACAGACACAGCTGTAACCCGAAATTTCCCTCTACAGTCTATTCCTTCTCTTTCTCTTATAGTGAACACTAACAAGACTTAGATTTTTTGTGCAAATAGGTTTATACAAATGTGCTATATGTATGCCTTCATAATAACAAATAATGTTAAGTTGTAGATAATGCAAAATTTACATAAATTATATTTTATTGTAAATATTTTTCTGCAAATAGCCTTTTTAGTCCATCTCTATTTTGGATATTCTAGGTGATACACATTTATCAAATGTATTTCTTTTAAAATCTAGGTAACATCTCATCAAATGAATAGACTGTGATTTTTTAATAGACTCCATCACTGACAGACATTGGATTTTATGTTATTAAACCACTTTTTAAATGGAGAAGAGGAAATTATTCAGTTAGCAAAATCTGAGTAGCTGCTGTGTACCAGAAATTCTCAATAATAATACTTTCTTTTGGAGGAATTTATTAGGTGTTTTCTTCTTGATTGCCAGCTAAGAGTAGAACTCTGAGAAAAATCTGGACTTGGTTAGAGATGAGAGGGTTGTGTTAACTTTGAAAGATGATAAATGATTTAAGGAGGGCAAGCCTGAATGAGTGACTTCCCCTGGGGCTCCAGGGAACTGGGGGACCCCAGGGGAACATTGTGCATCCAGGGTGAGAGAAAAATACCAATGGGGAGAAAAGGCAACATCTAAGACAGAATAACTCTCTCCCTTCCTAATTTTGCCCTGAAATGTTCTGGACATCATTAGAAACACTGGCTTATACATGGAGAAAGTATGTATTAAGTACTCGTAAATGACCTTATTTACTACATGTGACTGTAAGAAAGGCAGCAAAGAACCAGTACTCTGGGCCATCTGTCATGACATGAAAACTGCCCTAGTAACCAGATGTAGACCAAAGAATGAAATCAATTAAGCAGGACGATAAGATCCCAGCCATACAGCATTGCACAGTTCTCAGTAAGCTCTTTTTTCTTTTTAAGATCAATGTGTTATAGACGAGGAACCCACTTGGGACATCATGGTCCGACAGAGCTACCCCCAGAAGGTGAAGCACTATGAATTCTGTAAAACAGTGATGCCACCTCTGGAGCAGGAGGCATCAAGAGTTATTACCAGTCAAGGCACTGTTGTCAAATACCTGTTGGATGGATCCACACAGGTAAAAGAATATGTTAGATAAATTACTCTTTCCTGCTGCAGAGTAAAATACAAACAAGCTAAAGGTGAGGAACAGTACTATGACAAGGAAAGAGAAACAACTCATTTGAAAATGAATGATGCCTTAAAATGGCAAAGAATAATATAGTTGGAAGGAAAAACACTGCCTTAGATGCTATACATACTATACATACTAGACAGATATTGATAGAAACTAAACGTTTAAATATGTGATAAAGTTTTAAATGTAGTCATTAGAAAAATTGAAATAGGGTAAATAATTTCCCAATTACATAGGGGAAGGGTGAAGAATGGGAAAACATAAAGCAAGTCAATCTGATAAAAGATAGGAAATGAAAAGAAACAAAATAGAAAGTAAATGGAAAACAAAGCAATATTATTGAGCTGTTTATTAACCTGTTGTCTCTGAGCTCCAAATCTACCCTTCTATAACATGCTTTATACTGCTGAGTCTGGATGTCGGAAAATAGCATTTCTTTGAGTTATTTTTAACCTATTTCAGTTTGACACACAGTATTGTTAACCAGTTTCTTCCTCGTTTCTGAGAATGCTGAAATTTTTTGCTTTTTCTTCAGATTCTCTTCGCAGATGGTACTGTGAGCAGTAGTCCCAATTCAGGGCCTGTTGGTCTTCCTGCTGACGCGCCAGCAAGCCCTCACAGCGGGGACTTGATGAGCATGGGTTCTCAGCAAAAATCAGAAACAGCACCATCAGAGACTGTCATCACAAAGAAAGGTAATAACCGAAGCCTCTCAATTTATAATGGATTTAATAAATCCAAGGGCTTAGTAAATGCTCAATATTATTTTTATTACACTTATCTTTTCATCGAATACATGCACATTTCAGTGGGAATCACAGCATTACACATTGTTTCATGAATTGCTTTTATCTCTATGTAATAAATAGCAAACATTTTCCTATGTCATCATGTACTCTGACACGACATTAGTTCTAATGCCTACACTACTGTTTTAGGGTTAGATGAGTGATCAGTGATGTCAAGTCTCTGTGTAGCCTTCTCTGTCCTTCTCTTTTCCCCGAAATCGCAGGAGAGCCACCTCAGCTCCAGACACGAGGGCCTCATGTCGTAAGTTCCAAAGCAGAAAGGAAAGAGGGTGAACACAAGAGCTTTCAAGTGTCTCTCTTTATCAGGGAGGAAAATAGCCCCAGATTACACCAGTCTCCCCCACCCCCAGTGGGTCTCCTCTTATATGTCATTGACTAAACCTGGTTGGGGACTTAGGCTGGGAAAACAGCATCTGAAACTTTTGGCTTTTTTCTCAGGAGATGAGCACTACTAGTAAGGAAAAAGGAAGGTGGAGAAGTGTCTTGTAAGCAATCAACCATGTCTGCCATAATCTAAATTACAGACTTGCTCCCCTCCAAGACACTTGCAATTTATGCCCCTACCTCCAGCACAGTATGAAAGTGTCTGCTTCCTCATACCCTTGCCAATGCCGGGTATTGTCATTCTTTTCATGTTACTCAGTTTGATAGACAATTAATGCATCTTATTATTATATTAATTTGCATTTCATTGATTACTGATGAGATTAAACATTTAAAGATGTTTGTTGCTTTTTTTTTCTTTTTGTTAATTTTCTATTCACATCTTTCCTTGGTTTGCTGTTGGGATGTTCATCATTTTCATTTTAAGAGATCTTCATGTGTAGGAGACATGTGCTTGTACACCAGGCACAATTCTGGATACTTCAAAATATTAAATCAGTGAATACTCACAACAACTCTGTGAGGTGTGTATCTTAATAATCTCAATTTACAGATGAGAAAATTGAGACACAAAGAAGTTAATTAACTTCCTTGAAGTCTCTCAGCTAGTAAGTGGTAAAGCTCGGATCTGAGTCTGGGCAACTAACCCCTAAATTACACTGTCTCTCAGGTATTGCAAATTTTTCTCAATTTCTCATATGCCTTTAATGATCTGTGAGACTAAGATTTAGTCTTTTTCTCTCAGATTCACACATCTCATCATGGTACCCAGTAACATTGTATGGAGGCAAAGTGACTTCTTTTTTTGATAACTCAAAATTTAGTGAAATGATATACTGGGTCATATGGTAGTTCTATTTTTAGTTTTTTGAGAAACCTCCGTAACATTTTCCACAGTGACTGCACCCATTTACATTCCCACCAACAGTGTACAAGTGTTCCTTTTTCGCCACATCGTCTCCAACATTTGTTATTTGTGTTCTTTTTGATGATAGCCGTTCTGAGAGGTGTGAGGTAGTATATCATTGTGGTTGATTTGCATTTCTCTGATGATGAGGAAGCTTGAGCATCTTTTCATATGTGATATCATATGATATTTGTCTTTGACTTACTTCACTTAGTATGATAATCTC
Organism: Stenella coeruleoalba; assembly: GCF_951394435.1. Taxonomy (NCBI): domain Eukaryota; kingdom Metazoa; phylum Chordata; class Mammalia; order Artiodactyla; family Delphinidae; genus Stenella; species Stenella coeruleoalba. The sequence continues at coordinate 103,683,085 of NC_137169.1, read as the reverse complement.
TAGGTCCATCCATGTTACTGCAAATGGCATTCCATTCTTTTTTATGGCTAAGTAATATTCCATGGTATACATGTATGACATCTTCACACCGTTCAGAATGGCCGTCATCAAAAAGTCTACAAACAATACATGCTGGAGAAGGTGTGGAGAAAAGGGAACCCTCCTACATTGTCAGTGGGAATGTAAATTGGTAAAACCACTATGGAGAACAGTATGGAGGTTCCTTAAAAAACTAAAAATAGAACTATCATATGAAGTAGCAATCCCACTCCTGGGCATATATCTGGAGAAAACCGTAATTCGAAAAGATACATGTACCCAATGTTCATTACAGCACTATTTACAATAGCCAGGACATGGAAGCAACCTAAATGTCCATTGACAGAGGAATGGATATGGTCAAATTTAAAAAAAAATTCTGTCTGTGTTTGAAAAGTTGAAAACTGCATATATCCTGCAGCTATTGAGTACAGAGTTCTCTTTTTCTAATTTAATTAATTAATTTATATATATATATTTATACAGCATGTTACAGAGTTCTCTTTATATCTGTTCAATCAAATTTGTTAGTTGTGTTGTCCAATTTATATCCAGGTTCAGGAAACTTCTCTGTAAAGGGCAAGATAGTAAATGTTTTAGACACTTGGAGCCATATGGTCTCCGTCACAACTACTAACTCTGCTATTGTAGTGTAAAAGTAGCCTTAGAAAATACATAATCAAATGAGCATGCTGTGTTGTGTTCCAATTAAACTTTTATATGGTCACTAAAATTTGAATTTAATATAATTTTCATACATAACAAAATATTCTTTTGATTTTTTAATTATGTAGAAATGTACAAAGAATTATTACTTCACAGACTGTACAAAAACAGACAGTAGGCCATATTTGCCTCACATTCAAACTTTGACATTTCTTATTCTATATCCTTATGGACTTTTTAATGTACAATGTCAACTTATTCAGCGGAAGTATGTTTAAATTTCCTGAAAGGGTAGAATAGCCTCTTCACTCCTTACAGTTTAATCCATATTTCTTTTTTCTGAAATAACTATGTCTTTTTTATAGTTCTCAGATTTGCCTTTATATATTTTGAGGATATGATTTTAGATACTTACAAATTTAGAATTGTTTTATCTTCATGGGGAATTTAACTTTTTATCAGTACACAATGACTTTTTATTCTAGGATTCTTTTTTACTCTAATGTTGATTTTGCTTATATTTTTATAGCTACATCAGCTATTGTTTAACTTTTCCAGTATAACTTTTCCCACACTTTATTTTACTTTCTATGGTTTATGTTTAAAAGTGTGTCTTGTGAGCAGCATATAGGTGTATGTTTTAAAAATTAGACATTTTTGTGTTTTAACTGGAAGTTTTAAGCTATTTATTGCAAAACAGATATTTTCTGAAAATGTCTTTATGTTGTCCTCATTCTTGAAAAATAATTTCACTGGGTGTAGAATTCTAGATTGACAGGTATTTTCTCTCAGCATGTGGACAATAATTCTTCATATTTTTCTTGCTTCCACTATTGCTGTTGAAAAGTTGGCTGTCAGTCTAATTGTTGTTAGACAATCTAACCACCTTTAAAATATTTTCTTTTTTATTATAATATCAATATGATTTAACTAGGGGTGGATTTCTTTTTATTTATCCAAGTGGGAATACATTGGGCTTCTTTTTTTTTTTTTTTTTTTTTTTTTTTCCCAGTACTTGGGCCTCTCACTGTTGTGGCCTCTTCTGTTGCGGAGCACAGGCTCAGCGGCCATGGCTCACAGGCCCAGCCGCTCCGAGGCATGTGGGATCCTCCCAGACCGGGGCACGAACCAGTGTCCCCTGCATCGGCAGGCGGACTCTCAACCACTGCGCCACCAGGGAAGCCCCACATTGGGCTTCTTGAATCTGTAAATTAGTATCTTTCATTCCTTGTGGAACTTTCTCAATATTATCTTTTCAAATATTGTTTATCATCCATTTCTTTCTCTTCTTCTTCGAGAATTCCAATTAAATGTGTATTAGAGAGCTTTTACCTCTCTTTCATTACTTCTGTCACATTGGCCCTCTGAGCTTCATTCTAAATAATTTCTACAGGTCTATCTTTCAGTTCTCTTTTAATGCTCTGGAAATACAAATAGGTCCAAATTAAATCTTAGGGCAATGGAAAGGCTTAGCTAAATATATCTGTCTTCTTTGGTTCCCCCAATTAGTTGAGTCTGCATCTTACACCAAGATCCACATTTCATGGTCTGAATCTAAAGGATCTTCCTGGAGGCAACAATCCTTTACTATATTTTTTGCAATTTTTTTCTCAGTCTGAGTTTACTTCATCATCGAGGCTTGGCAACACTGGCAAATTTTGCCTGGCAAGTAATAATGAGATTACTCATTATTATTCATACAAATGGAGTAAATCTACCTTTACTCCAGAGGTAGAGGGATTGAGATAATATTTACAGGGTTCCATGAGGGTTTCTTCAGTTCTATCTTCCTGTTCTAATTGAATGGGGGTGGGGAGGGGTTGAGAGGGGGATGTGTATCAGATGATTATCAATGTAGTAATTAAACTGTACAAATCCTCTCCATATGAGAGGCCAAGGATATGCTTGATTGGTAATGTTCTCCAGATCCAGGGCCGAAGAAAGATGTTTCCTGTGACTGAAAAAAAAAAGACAAAATCAGAGGAATGAAGAGTTAAAATTATACTCTATTATACTAGAATATAATAAGTCAAAAAAAGCATTCTAAAAATTTCAGAGATACACAGGAGAAAATAGAGGCTTTGAAAACCAGGGTACAGGACCCCAAATCTGGAATCTAGGGAGATGTAAGCAAGACCTAAAAGTGTACAGAAATTGACAAGAATGGGTATTGTGCCATGGAGAGTGAGCTGTGTATGCACGTGTATGTTTTGTGGGAGGTGATGGGAATCCAGCCAAGGTTCAAGTACCAAGATTTAGATATTCATAACCTGAAATTTTTGCTTCTTGAGAAATAGTATAATTGATGAATACCACTTAGAATTTCTCTGTGTCTGAGGTAACCTACACTGTATTAAAACTTAATGAATAATTCTATATGTGATATAGTTATATTGTTGCATTTGATTTTTTTTAATTTTTTTTTAAATTTTTAAATTTTTGTTGGAGTATAGTTGATTTGTTGTATTTGATTTTACTTGAACTTCCACAGGAAAAAGTCAGAAAAATCAGTCATCAATGGCTCATAAAAATGAAAGCCATGAACCTCCCCCAGAAACAATTCAAACAGTAACTCCTGTGGAGGTTCACTTAGGCACCTGGTTTACAACTACACCTCAAGGAAATCGGATTGGCACCAAAGGATTAGAAAGAATAGCAGACTTGGCCCCACTTTTATCCTTTAAAGCCACAGATCCTGTCGATGGAACGGTATGGCAAACTATTATATATTACAAATTTTTCTAAATTGTTAGGGTTCTGAAACAACACATGGAGGAATACCTGTCAAATAATAAATTTTCAATAACTGTTTGTTAAGTAATGGATGTATGGATGAATGGATGGATCCATCTTTCCAAATCTAAAAATATTGTGTGGTTCATTTGACCAGTGTAGTGTATCATGAAATATCAATTCTTGAAGTGAGAGACAAATCATGAATTTTCTATTCCACTTTTAAGACATATGATTAATGATATCCTATATTTCTTTCTGTTGGATGTATTTGTTTATATGTCTTATCTTCTAGAAGTGAGGGGCTCTGATTTATTCCTACTTTTTGTGTGTACCTGACATGAATTATAGAAATTTGTTCATGATCCTTGACTTCAAATAATTTATGGTATATTTAATGAGATGCCCACATTAAATAACTCAAACATTCAACACCACCACAAAGCAACTATAAGAAAGATTTTATTTATAACTTAAGAAAAAGTGACAAATGAGTGGTGTAGTAAATAACGGTTTTGTTTATCTGTCAAGCAGATGTGAAATTGAAACCCCTGGGATGCACAATAGCGTTTTCTATAGGCTTTCTGTTAGGGGTTTTACATACATTCTCTCATTCAGGCCTCACACCAGTGTATATTATACAGATGAGGAAGCTGGGCCTCAGCAAGTTAAGTAATGTGACCAGGAAGTGCTGGAGCCAGGTTTAGAACCAGTCGTTGGGACTAAAAACTGGGCTCTTTCCATTCCACAGCTATTCCTCTAATATCTTATGTGGAGCTTTGCAGCACCCTCTAAATCTAACAAGACAAAGAATTTCCTGCATGCCTTATTTCTGGTTTCTGGACTTCCAGCACTTGTTTACAACCACATGCTGATAGTCGAAAGCAAAATGTCTGCTTGCTATTGAGATAAATTCCTTTATCTAACCAAATGCATTTTCCTTTCTTCTTCAGCCTACTTCTGAAATAGTTTCATAGTCTCTTACATTGTTTGCTAGTTCTCTGTTGTGAGACTCAAGATACATATCATCTCAGGATAGTTTCTTTTTGGTGACTTCAAATGACTCACTTTAATTCAGCCCTGATACAGATTATTTGGCTTAATATGCAAATTTGATTAATATTTCTTAGTTAATGACACTCAATTTCCTTTACTGATACCTAGCACCATTATAGAAGCACAAACCAAGATCCAGGAGCCTGGATTCAAGCATAGACACCCAACAGTCAAATAGCAATCACAACAATAGTAATAATATTTATTGAGCACTCACTGTGTGCCAGTCACTGTTCTTGGTGTTTTCCACATCCTAACTTGTTTAATTCTCACAATAAACTATTGTTTCCATTTTACATATGAGACAACTAAGCTACAGACAGGCTAAATAATTTTTCCAAGATCACACAGCAGGTGGTAGCTTCAGAATGTGGACCCCAGGTTGTATTCTAGGTCTCATATGCTTAACTATTATGCAAATAAGGGGCAATAATCATATGAAACAAAATTGAGAATGGATGTGTGTTTTCATGATATCTGACATGAAGTATCACATTTTAGAGGAGTGCCACTGACCTTGCTGTGAGGCAGTCATGGGTTTGAACCCCAAGTCACACTTCTTACTAGATATATGACTTTGGATGTTTCTAATCTAGTATCTTTACTCCTAAAATAGAAATAATAGTCATTACCTAAAATAGTTGGGAAGATTAATACCAGATTTAGCACCATCAGGTGTTCAGTAAATATTCTTTCTATTGTGTTCTTGCCACCTCTAAAAATAATGATTATCTTACCCTATGGTGATCAGAAAATGTCAATGTTATGTGGTGTTATAAAATGTTGGAATAATTCTAAATAATAATTTGTGAATATCTAAACTAGATAGGGAATTCCCTAGCGGTCCAGTGGTTAGGACTCTGCACTTTCATTGCCAAGGGCCCAAGTTCGATCCCTGGTTGAGAAGCTAAGATCCCACAAGCTATGTGCCACAGCCAAAATAAATAAATGAGTTAAAGAGCTAGTATTTATCATTGCTAACTTGATGACCAATTAAGTGTGAATTACTTTACCAGCATTATCTCATTTAATCCGTATAACATCTCTGAGGAATACTAGTGTTGGCTCCATTTTGCAGATAAGGAAACTAGGGCTGAGAGAAGGGAAGCAACTTGCCTAAATCACTCAGCCAGCTGTGGAACCAGAATTTGAACTCAGGCAGCTTAACTGCAGAGTCCATGCTCTCAGTCACTGCATTCTACAGCAGTATTTCTTGTTATACACATTCGATAGATAGAGAGATAGATAGATAGATAGACAGACAGATATAGATAGACAGATATACATATCTATATCTACCACTGGCTGAGAGTGCCAAAGATAAGAACTTAAAATAATGATCAGTGTGCACTTCTCTCTTATAGTGATTTCTGCCTACTATAAAAAGATAAAAATGTAATTATGACCTACTCACAAAAGCCCTAGACACTTGAGTCAAAATATAGCTAGCAAACTCACTCTCATATCCATCTGGACACTTCAGTGCAAATTGTGTCCCTTACAGTTAGGACAGTATAAGTTAGAAAACACTCAATGATTTAAATATATGCATTATATAATTTTAATACATTGTTGACAGTTGGGGTCTCCAGAAGCAAACACTTAAATGAAGGTTGTGGTACAAGATATTTATAAGGGACACCATTTGTGAAAGGAACGGGGAGAAAGCAGGATTGGACAGAGGAGAAGCTGAGCTGTGACGCAGACCCCACAAAGCCTTGGTTAACTGGCAGGAGCTCAGAAGCCAGTGTCATCTGTCCCAATGTCCCAAGTCTGGGAGCAGGAACCATATCGGTGTACTCCTGCCTCACTCAGTCACTGGACCAAGGTCACCTGGAGCAATGTGAGTCAGGCAAAGCATTTCTCTGCAGCTGAGGCAGATGCTGGAAGAGCTGACAACTGGAGGCTGTTTGCCAACTTCACTCCACACAGCTGGGGAGCAAATCCTGTCTTGAAGGAAGATCTGGGCTATGCATCTCCATGCCTGCCACATCTTCACACACACACACACACACACACACACACACACACACACACACACACACACACACACAGAGCTGGGGGTTTAGAGCTTCTCTGGTGAACCATTTAGCTACAGGATACAAAGGTCTGAGTGCTCTTTCAGACTGAAGTACTTGCTAGGGCTAAATGAATATTTTCTGTGTTTCTTGCTCTAGTCCACATACTTAAAACCCTTCACTACTGATTTGCCTGCCTTGGGATAAAGACTGTGTCCTTAATATGGCTTAATAATCTTCCCAGTTTGGTCCCTCACTCCTAACCTTGCTCTCACCACTCTGCCCATTGCTCCCTGGGATCCTTTGTGTCTAGCACCCCTTTCACCCATGCTGCCCTCCTGCACCGACACACAAAATCCAAGCTCTGGCATTGCTTCCTCAGGGGAGACCAGACCACATCAGAACCCTCACTACAGACACCAGTGGTCCCTTGCTTATCTTAAACCTGTAGTTTCCAAGGAGGCAGGACCTGGGACCATTTTCCTGGACATACCTGGGTCAGATCAGTCCTGATGTTAACTTTTTACTCACAAATGTGCGACCATGGAAGAAGCACCAGTTCTGAAGTCAGACAGTCTTAGTCCAGCATCAGCTCTGGCACGTGCTGAGTGACATTCAGCAAGTTTCTTAACTTCTCTAAGCCTGAATTTCCTCATCCATAAAATGGGGATATCGTTGCCTGCCTCCCAGGATTGTTATAAAGATTAGATCAAGTAGATGAGATAAAACTTTTACTTCTAAATAACCAGGATTTTGATGGTAATCAATGGGGTGTGAAAATAAGCACACTTGGGATTAACCACCTGACCAAATGATGGTGCTCTGCCTTTGTATGTTCAGGTTATGACAACTCGAGAAGACAAAGTGATCATCATTGAAAAGAAAGATGGTACTCGGGTAGTGGATCATGCTGATGGTACCAGAATCACAACCTTTTATCAAGTTTATGAAGATCAAATTATTTCTCCGGATGATCAAGAGACAGGTAAGTTTTTTTTTTTCTTTTTTTAAAATTTTTCTTTTATATTGGAGTATAGTTGATTAACAATGTTGTGTTAGTTTCAGGTGTACAGCAGAGCGATTCAGTTATACATATACATGTATCTCTTCTTTTTCAAGTAGATGACAATATTCTATGTCTTTACAATAAGATAGGTAGAAACCTCACTGATTTTTGAAAATACACATAAGAAAATAATTTTTTTGAAGAATTCACGTCAACTAAAGAGTACTCACGTAATCCAAATGAGGCCCTTTATTATGATCTTTATCCTCAGCTGACGTGGAAGTGATAACAGCTCTAGTTGGCTGATGGATAATAATAGTGCCTTTTCCATTTTTACCACTAAAAACTTACAGCCTGGATTGGTAGCAACTAAAAGTTAATAATCATGACTCAACTGTCCTGCACATTAGCTCTCAGACCTGTTTCCTTTGATCCTTAAGGAATCTAATTTGCATACATAGGTGACATCAGGTAGGTCCTCCTTCAATTCTTTCTGACAATTCTCATTATCAGAAAGGTGATATAAGAGAAAAGCCAGCGACAGCTACTAATGAACCAGAGTCTTTCATATTATCTAAAAGCCTACCACCCTTCCTAAGCTAAATTTAAAAACGATTTTTAAATAAAAATTATTCCGACTCACTTTTCTTTAATTCCAGAGTTTAAATGCTTCATTGCCAAATTAAGTGCAACAAATGGGCAAGTGACTGGAAAAAGAGGAACCTTTCCACCCTGCTAGTTAGAGTGAAAATTAAAAGAGCCACTTGGGTGGGCAATTTTTAAATATCTGGTAAATTGAAAATGTGCATATCATACAATACACTAAGTCTACTTCTGGGTATATATAGAAAGACACTCTTATACATTTGAACAAGGAAACAGGTATAGGGGTGCTACTTGCAACACCAAGTTTAATATTAAAATATTGGGAAAACAAATGTCCATCAACAGCAGAATAGAAAAATAAAATGTGGTATATGCTTACAAAGGAGTACTATATAGCAATTAAAAGGAATGAAGTGCACACATACATGCACCTATTTACACACACACATATATATCAAGATGGCTAAATGTCTCAAAACATTGTTAAGTTAAAAATTCAGGTGTAGAATGATACATAGAGTAATATATAACTTATGCAAATTTAAAGTACACAAAATACTATATGTTGTTTTTGATACATACATTTATATAAAAGTATAAAAATGGATTGTGAGAAAAAGGAATAAACCCAGAGATAAGGAGAGCAGTAAACTTCAACTTTATCTGTATTTTTCTCTTATGTACATATTAAAAATGAAGCAAATATGGCAAAATATTAACAAGTGTTAATTTTCATTAGTGAGCATGAATAGTTAAATTATATTTTGTGCTTTTCCGGATGTTTTCAATTTCTCAAAATAAAAAGGATGGTGAGAACAAAAGAGCACACTAAATTAAGAGATATTCTGGAAATATGACTGCATTGACATAGAGAGTAGCCCGTACTCCAGCCCCATGGAGTGAGTTCTCAACACTGGATCTTGACTTGGAGTCCAGGTAGCCAGGAGGCAGGAGCACAGTCAGAGTCAGCTGGCAGGCATGTTCCCTATGTGTGCATCCTATCAGACCTGCTTCCCTTGCATTTGCCCACAGACGAAGGTCCTCAGAGGATCACCAGGCAGGTGAAGTGCATGCAGATTGAAAGTTCACACTACGCCACTGTCATCACCAACTGTGAGGACAGTAGCTGCTGCACCACCTTTGGGGATGGGACGTCTATCATCGCAAAGCCACAGGGAACATACCAGGTGGGTCTGGGGGAGGATGAGGGGTGCCAAAGGTAAGTGTCAATTTGACTAAGAAAACCCACTCCTCGGGGGGCAGTGAACAGTCCTGCCACATGCACGACTGTTGCTCTCTTGTCTCAGTGGATCTGAGAACACACTTCTCAATCTCTTTTCATTTATTCACCTTCTTTTTACAATTCATTCCAGGAAAACATAGTCCTGCTTGTCTTTAAATTCTTGGGTATTTGGGGATCAAGCTTATAAACCAGAGTGTATTTGCTGGGGATCCTTTATGTGGTAGGTGATGGGCACCGTGGGTGTTAGAAGCATTCAGTGCTGGCCTGTCCCTACCAGACCAGTTTCACCTCCTGCCACCTCTTATTCATTCTCTCTCTCCCATCCTTCCCACCTCCAGTCTGTCCCCACTCTACCTCATGTCCCCACAGGATGGAAGGACAGCTAGCCCAGCTGAAGCACAGCTTTGTCTTTGGAGGGCTGGGGAGGAGCACTGTTAGAAACTCCTCTGCCTCCTTGCATTTCCCCATTAAACACAATCACCCGGGTTCAGCCTGCAGTCTCTTCAGTCTTAGAAGGATTTGCCTTTGCCTTTCCAATTGCTGGAGAAGGAACACAAGTGCCATGGTGTCACATCTAAGGTCATAGGATACTGAGAGCTTGAAGCCAGAAGATGATGGACAAAGACCTCAGTGACAAATGTTTGTTTCTGTGAAAGCTGTTGAAGCCAGTTTATCCCTCCCATCTCTCCCGATAATGTTATCCTACCCCCTCTTTACCCTGTGCAGATCTTTGTGCAGCAAGGAAGGTACTGAAAGTGAGAGATGACTGTGAAATGTTGCAGTTGGAGAAGGGGATGCTTTTTTTCCTATATAGCATTCAGAATATCCAATTTTTTAGGCAGCATCCATTTGCCGGTATCATATGTCCTACCAGATATGATGAGACTCTCCTAAGATGCTGTGATGAGAGCTTATTTTTATCATGTCCCCAGACTCTAATTGTTACAACTATGGGGCAAAGGAATTTTAGCACCAATGACAGTTACCACTGAACGAAGAGATGTAACAGAAAAGAGATCCAACTTGGAGACCTTCAGTGCCTGACACTATTGTATAGCTGCTTGTTTGCCCAATATCCTGAAACACAGACTAAGGAAAGATCAACCTTGATTGCTCCTTATGGAGAAACACACATATCTTAGTTCCCAACTGGAAAAAAAAAACCCTGAGTAAGTTTAGCTGCACCTATTTTGTAATTCTGTGGTTTTATAGAATTGAAAGCTGGCATTCAAAAATACCTTCTGCCTGTCCTCTGTTGGACTTGGCACACTTGTCATTTATTTCCTCACTCACCAGCATGAGAACATTGGGCAGTGTGATGAGGGAGGCCAGATTTTAGGCAATGTATGAAAGGGAGAGTAGAGCTTGATATTGGTCACTGTTGTACCTTGGCAGCACTAGAAAGATTATTCAAAACATCAAAAAGGAGGTGGGTGTAACAATTGTTATCTTCTATGATTATAATGTGCCACAAGTGGCGGTGGGAACATCCACCCAGCTGGAGGATTTCAAGAAGACAAGATGACAAATAATGGGTCTGTTATCTCCCATGGGAAATCTTTCTCTATCCCTGGGTTTAGGAACTAAAACCATTTTCCCTAGACCAGAAGACCTACTGTCTTTCTGGGGAACGGTGTGTCTGTGTATGTGTGTGTGTGCTAGACTAAGCTTTTGACTACTCTTCTATACCAGTCTGATCCTGACTCCTTTGGGGGAAGATAGAGATATGTAAGAAGCATTCTTAGGAATACTAGTGAAAAGGACTTTAAAAGTCCTTGTCTTTATCAGTACTACCACAAACAAACATCATAATGAAGGGTGCCTTGTCCTCTACTTAGTGTGTGAAATCAGTTGAAAGAGGCAAATTTATAGTAAATTCTGAGCAGTATAGGTATGTAAAACCATGAGAATTTAATTTGCTAACATACATACATACATACATACATATATGAGTCATTGCTATATTTTTCATGTTGAGTCTCTATGCTTCAGCACTGCTGTTTCTCCAGATTAACTTCCTAGAAGGCAGAACATCTCCTTTTTATAGGTTTTCTTTTTGGCTCTTCTATATGGTTCCTTCACCTATGGTATGTCTTAATTGTGGAAGTTATAGGCCATCTTTTTCTGTCCAGAGCAGCTTTCAGTAAATTACAGAGTCAATCTGACAGTTTGGATCCATTTTGATGAGGACCTGTGGAGGCTGGGAAAATTGAAAATTTAACCAGCCACGAGTGCCTACTCTAAAATGTACCTGAAACCACAGAGAAGCCTCAGAACTCATCAAGTCCAGTGGAGTTCTCTGGGCCTAGGGAATGGTGAAGAGTCAATATGAGAAACTTCCAGAAGGGTGGAGTAAGGACTTCTGAAAATCTACTCTCCCTAAAAACAACTAGAAACCTGGAAGTATTGTCAAAATCAACTTTTTCAGAAGTCTAGAAATTAACCAAAGGACTACAATATTCTGAGGATTGTTTATTTAAAGACAAAAAAAAAAAAAAAGACTGAATCTTGGGAAGAACAGCAAGAATTGTGGTGATTTCACTTGCCATATTCCCCTCCCCTCCCCCAGCTCCATGGTAGCCTTGAAAATCAACACTCTCACATGCAAAATAGCAGTGAAAGCCAGCAAGCCAGCAGCCACTGAAAGAAGAAAAGATTTAGAGCTCCACAAAATATTGTCAGTGTTTGAGCTGTCTGGCCGTTCCCTGGAAACACCCACTCACAGGGGTTGTCTTTATTTGATCCGATTCTGAGCTCACTCCCTAAAAACAGCCTTTTCCCCAAACAGAGGTAATTATTTAACATTATAGCCATCGAAGTGGCAATAACAAACAAGAGGCTGAACAAAAGAGTTTAAAGGAAAAGAAGGGGAACGAGAAGTCCACAGAGAGCTTTGAAAAGCTCTGATGTATTCCCTGGAATCTGGAAAGCCATACTCAAGTGCAGGGCTGTGTCCATGCCCATAAAAGAAAGCCCTGATCTTTCACTCTTTCTGATCAAGAGGCTCGGCACAAGCAGGGAGTGAAGCTAAGGCAGAATTACAAAGCTAAGGTGGAATTACAAACTTCCTGCTAGAGCATTGAAAAAATACGTCAATATGCAAACGGAGCCCTCGGCAGAAGCTGAAAGACGTATTAGTGTAAAGTACTTAAGAAAATATCTGCCCAGTTATGAGAAGACCTCTAAGCAACCAAACAAACATGTTAGGCCCACTCGACAATAAATACAAACTTTAAAAAAATAGTTCAGGGAAATCACTGAATAAACAGCAACAACAACAAAGCAACAATAACAAGCCCTGGGGAAACGATCTAATTTCCAGAGTTGTACATTATACTACTTGAAATGTCCAGTTTTCAACAAAAAATTATGAGACATGTGGGGGAAAAGGGAAATTATGACCCATAAGCAGGGATGGGGAAGGAGGAAGCAATCAATAGAAACTACCCCTGAGGAAACCCAGACTTTGCACTTAAATAGACAAAGAAATTTAAGTCAGATGTTATGTTTAAAAAACTGAGAGAAACCTTGCGTAAAGACCTAAAGCAAAGTATGAGAATGGTTTTTCGTCAAGTATAGAATATCAATACATAGAAATTATTTTTTGTAAAAAAAGAACCACATAGAAATTCTGGAGTTGGAAAGCATAATAACTGTAATGAAAAATTTACTAATGAGGCTCAACATCAAATTTTAGCTGCCAGAGGAAATAATCAGCAAACTTGAAAATAGGTCAGTTGAGATTAACCAATCTGAGGAAGAGAGAGAAAAAAAAAATGAAGAAAAATGAACAGAGCCTCAGAGACCTGTGGGACACCATAAGGCATACTAACACATGCATAATGAGAGTCTGAGAAGGAAAAGAGAGAAGGGCAGAAATATTATTTGAAGAAATAATGGCTTAAGACTTCCCAAATTTGATAAAAACTGTCTGTACATGCAAGAATCTCGACAAACTTCAAGTAGGATAGATTCAGAGAGATCCACACCTAAACACATCATAATCAAACTGTCAAAGATGAAGAGAGAATCTTGAAAGTAATGAGAAGAGACTCATCAAATATGAGGGATCTCCAATAAGATTAGTAGCTGATTTCTCATCAGAAACTATGGAGTCTAGAAGGCAGTGAGATGACATATTCAAAATGCTTGAAGAAAAAGATCATCAACAAAAACTCATTCAGTAAAATTATCCTTCTAAAATGAAAAAATCAAGATAGTTCCAGAAAAACAAACACTGAGAGAATTCATTGCTCTTAGACATCCCCTACAAGAAAATCTAAAGGGAATCCTTCAGGCTGAAATGAAAGAACATTGCACAGTAACTCAAATACACACAAATAAATAAAGAGCAATGTTAAAGGTAACTACATAGGTAAATATAAAAGACAGTATAGATGTGTTTTTGTGACTCTCTTTTCATTTGGATTTAAAAGGCAAATGCATAAAGCAATAATTATAAAAGTATATTTATGTGCTTATAATGGGTAAAGATGAAATTTTTGACAAGAATAACATAAAGGGCAGAGGAATAGAGCTATATGGAGCAAAGATTTTGTATAATATTGAAATTCTTAGTATCAATTTAATCTAGAAAGTTATAAATTGAGATGTTTGTAATACCCAAGAAAAACTAAGAAAACAACTCAAAAATATATATAAAAGAAACAAGGGAATTGAAGTGGCACACTTCAAAATATCTATTTAAAATAAAAGAAAGCAGTAATGGATAAATAGAGGGGAAACCAGAGACAGAAGACATATAGAAAACAAATAGAGACTTCCATTCATGCGATCATCATGTTGCAGCATTCTTCATTAAGCCATGTGGCTGAAAGGATCTTGGTGCTCCGACCGGGCATCAGGCCTGAGCCTCTGAGGTGGGAGAGCTCAGGCCTGACACCGGACAGGCCTGAGCTCTCTGGACAGGATATTGGACCACCAGAGACCTCCCGGCCCCTTGTAATATCAATCAGTGAGAACTCTCCCAGAGATCTCCATCTCAATGCTAAGACACAGCTCCAACGACCAGCAAGCTCCAGTGTTGGACACCCCAGGCCAAAAAACTAGCAAAACAGGAACACAACACCACTCATTATCAGAGAGGCTGCTTAAAGTCATAATAAGTTCACAGACACCACAAAACACACCACTGGATGTGGTCCTGCACACCAGAAAGACAAGATCCAGTCTCAACCACCAGAACACAGGCACCAGTCCCTTCTACCAGGAAGCCAAAACAACCCACTGAACAAACCTTACCCACTGGGCGCAGACACCAATAACAACAGGAACTACAAACCTGCAGCCTGCAAAAAGGAGACCCCCAAACACAGTAAGTTAAGCAAAATGAGAAGACAGAGAAATACACAGCACATGAAGGAGAAGGTAAAAACCCACCAGACCAAACAAATGAAGAGGAAATAGGCAGTCTACCTGAAAAAGAATTCAGAGTAATGATAGTAAAGATGATCCAAAATCTTGGAAATAGAATGGAGAAAATACAGGAAATGTTTAACAAGGACTTAGAAGAACTAAAGAGCAAACAAACAATGATTAACAACACAGTAAATGAAATTAAAAATTCTCTAGAAGAAATCAATAGCAGAATAACTGAGGCAGAAGAATGGATAAGTGACTTAGAAGATAAAAGTGGAAATAACTACCACAGAGCAGAATAAAGAAAAAGAATGAAAAGAATGGAGGACAGTCTCAGACACCTCTGAGACAACATTAAATGCACCAACATTTGAATTATAGGGGTCCCAGAGGAAGAAGAGAAAAAGAAAGGGACTGAGAAAATATCTGAAGAGATTAGTTGAAAACTTTCCTAATATGGGAAAGGAAATAGTCAATCAAGTCCAGGAAGTGCAGAGAGTCCCATACAGGATAAATCCAAGAAGAAACATGCCTAGACACATATTAATCAAACAATCAAAAATTAAATATAAAGAAAAAATGTTAAAAGCAGCAAGGGAAAAGCAATAAATAACTTACAGGGGAATCCCCATAAGGTTAACAGCTGATCTTTCAGCAGAAACCTTGCAAACCAGAAGGGAGTGGCAGGACATATTTGAAGTGATAAAAGAGAAAGACCTACAACCAAGGTTA
The DNA here is from genome assembly GCF_951394435.1 of Stenella coeruleoalba. Lineage (NCBI taxonomy): Eukaryota > Metazoa > Chordata > Mammalia > Artiodactyla > Delphinidae > Stenella > Stenella coeruleoalba. The sequence goes on along the minus strand of NC_137169.1, from coordinate 103,667,607 downwards.
CTCTACCCAGCAAGGATCTCATTCATATTCAATGGAGAAATTAAAACCTTTACAGACAAACAAAAGCTAAGAGAATTCAGCACCAGCAAACCAGCTTTACAACAGACACTAAAGGAACTTCTCTAGGCAGGAAACACAAGAAAAGAGAAGACCTACAAAAACTAACCCCAAACAATTAAGAAAATGGTAATAGGAACATACATATTGATAATTACCTTAAATGTAAATGGATTAAATGCTCCAACCAAAAGACACAGACTGGCTGAATGGATACAAAAACAAGACCCGTATATATGCTGTCTAAAGAGACCCCCTTCAGACCTGAGGAAACACACAGATTGAAAGGGAGAGGATGGAAAAACATATTCCATGCAAATGGAAATCAAAAGAAAGCTGGAGTAGCAATTCTCATATCAGACAAAATAGACTTTAAAATAAAGACTATTACAAGAGACAAAGAAGGACACTACATAATGATCAAGGGATCGATCCAAGAAGAAGATATAACAATTGTAAATATTTATGCACCCAAACATACGAGCACTTCAGTACATGATGCAAATGCTAACAGCCATAAAAGGGGAATTCGACAGTAGCATAATCATAGTAGAAGACTTTAACACCCCACTTTCTCCAATGGACAGATCAACCAAAATGAAAATAAATAAGGAAACACAAGCATTAAATGACACTTTAAACAAGATGGACTTAATTTATATTTATAGGACTTTGTATCCAAAAACAGCAGAATACACTTTCTTCTCAAGAGCTCATGGACCATTCTCCAGGATAGATCATATCTTGGGTCACAAATCAAGCCTTGGTAAATTTAGGAAAATTGAATTTGTATCAAGTATCTTTTCCGACAACAATGCTATGAGACTAGATAACAATTACAGGAAAAAAACTGTAAAAAAATATAAACACATGGAGGCTACACAAAATAACCAGGAGATCACTGAAGAAATCAAAGACAAAATCAAAATTACCTAGAAACAAAGGACAATGAAAACATGACAACCCAAAACCTATGGGATGCAGCAAAAGCTGTTCTAAGAGGGAAGTTTATAGCAATACAATCCTACTGCAAGAAACACGAAAAATCTCAAATGAACAACATAATCGTACACCTAAAGCAATTAGAGAAAGAAGAACAGAAAAACCCCAAAGTTAGCAGAAGAAAATAAATCATAAAGATCAGATCAGAAATAAATGAAAAAGAAATGAAGGAAACGATAGCAAAGATCAATAAAACTAAAAGCTGCTTCTTTGAATAGATAAAGAAATTGATAAACCATTAGCCAGACTCATCAAGAAAAAAAGAAGACTCGAATCAACAGAATTAGAAATGAAAAAGAAGTAACAACTGACACTGCAGAAATGCAAAGGATCATGAGAGATTACTACAAGCAACTATATGCCAATAAAATGGACAACCTGGAAGAAATGGACAAATTATTAGAAAAGCACAGCCTTCTGAGACTGAACCTGGAAGAAATAGAAAATATATACAGAACAATCACAAGTGCTGAAATTGAAACTGTGATTTGTGGCACATATATACAATGGAATATTACTCAGCCATAAAAAGAAACGAAATTGACTTATTTGTAGTGAGGTGGATGGACTTAGAGTCTGTCTTACAGAGTGAAGTAAGTCAGAAAGACAAAAACAAATACCGTATGCTAACACATATATATGGAATCTAAAAAATATAATAATAAAAATAATGGTCATGAAGAACCTAGAGGCCAGGCGGGAATAAAGACACAGACCTACTAGAGAATGGACTTGAGGATATGGGGATGGGGAAGGGTAAGCTGTGACAAAGCGAGAGAGTGGCATGGACATATATACACTGCCAAACGTAAAATAGATAGCTAGTAGGAAGCAACCGCATAGTACAGGGAGATCAGCTCGGTGCTTTGTGACCACCTAGAGGGGTGGGATAGGGAGGATGGGAGGGAGGGAGATGCAAGAGGGAAGAAATATGGGGACATATGTATATGTATAACTGATTCACTTTGTTATAAAGCAGAAACTAACACACCATTGTAAAGCAATTATACTCCAATAAAGATGTTTTAAAAAAAAAGATAATATTCCAACAAACAAAAGCCCAGGACCAGATGGCTTCACAGGCGAATGCTATCAAATATTTTGAGAAGAGCTAACACCTATCCTTCTCAAACACTTCCAAAATGTAGCAGAGGGAGGAACACTCCCAAATTCATTATACGAGGCCACCATCACCCTGATACCAAAACCTGACAGAGATGTCACAATTAAAGAAAACTACAGCCAATATCACTGGTGAACATATATGCAAAAATCCTCAAAAAAATACTAGGCAACAGAATCCAACAGCACACTAAAAGGATCACACAACATGATCAAGTGGGGTTTATCCCAGGAATGCAAGGATTCTTCAATATATGCAAATCAATGAATGTGATAAACTATATTAACAAATTGAAGGAGAAAACCCATATGACCATCTCAATAGATACAGAAAAAGCTTTCGACAAAATTCAAAATCCATTTATGATAAAAACTCTCCAGAAACTAGGCATTGAGGGAACTTACCTCAACATAATAAAGGCCATACATGACAAAACCACAGCCAACATTGTTCTCAATGTTGAAAAATTGAAACGCTTTTCATTAAGATCAGAAACAAGACAAGGTTGCCTACTCTCACCACTGTTATTCAACATAGTTCTAGAAGTTTTAGCCACAGCAATCAGAGAAGAAAAAGAAATAAACAGAATCCAAATTGGAAATGAAGAAGTAAAATTGTCACTGTTTGGAGATGACATGATACTATACATAGAGCATCCTAAAGGTGCTACCAGAAAACTACTAGAGCTAATCAATGAATTTGGTAAAGTAGCAGGATACAAAATTAATGCACAGAAATCTCTTGTGTTCCTATATACTAATGATGAAAAATCTGAAAGAGAAATTAAGGAAACACTCCTATTTACCACTGCAACAAAAAGAATAAAATACCTAGGAATAAACCTACTTGAGACAAAACACCTGTATGCAGAAAACTATAAGACACTGATGAAAGAAATTAAAAATGATACAAACAGATGGAGAGATATACCATGTTCTTGGATTGGAAGAATCAACATTGTGGAAATGACTATACTACCCAAAGCAATCTATAGAGTCAATGCAATCCCTATCAAACTATCAATTGCATTTTTCACAGAACTAGAACAAAAAATTTGACAATCTGTATGGAAACACAAAAGACCTCGAATATGCAAAGCAATCTTGAGAAAGAAAAACGGAGCTGGAGGAATCAAGCTTCCTGACTTCAGACTATACTACAAAGCTACAGTAGCCAAGACAGTATGGTACTAGCACTAAAACAGAAATATAAATCAATGGACAGGATAGAAAGCCCAGAGATAAACCCATTCACATATGGTCACCTTATCTTTGATAAGAGAGGCATGAATATACAATGGAGAAAAGACAGCCTCTTCAATAAGTGGTGCTGGGAAAACTGGACAGCTACATGTAAAAGAATGAAATTGGAAGACTCCCTAACACCATACACAAAAATAAACTCAAAATGGATTAAAAACCTAAATGTGGGCTTCCCTGGTGGCACAGTGGTTGAGAGTCTTCCTGTCGATGCAGGGGACACAGGTTCATGCCCTGGTCCGGGAAGATCCCACATGCCGCAGAGTGGCTGGGCCCGTGAGCCATGGCCACTGAGCCTGCACGTCTGGAGCCTGTGCTCTGCAACGGGAGAGCCCACAACAGTGAGAGGCCCGCATACCAAAAAAAAAAAAAAAAAAAAAACCTAAGTATAAGGTCAGACACTATAAAACTCTTAGAGGAAAACATAGGCAGAACACTCTATGACATAAATCACAGCAAGATACTTTTTGATCCACCTCCTTGTGTAATGGAAATAAAATAAAAAATAAACAAATGGGACCTGATGAAACTTAAAAGTTTTTGCACAGCAAAGGAATCCATAAACAAGACGAAAAGGCAACCCTCAGAATGGGAGAAAATATTTGCAAACGAAGCAAGTGACAAAGGATTAATCTCCAAAATATTCAAGCAGCTCATGCAGCTCAATATCAAATAAACTAACAACCCTGTCCAAAAGTGGGTGGAAGACCTAAATAGACATTTCTCCAAAGAAGATATACAGATTGCCAACAAACATATGAAAGGATGCTCAACATCACTAATCATTAGAGAAATGCAAATCAAAACCACAATGAGGTATCACCTCACACTGGTCAGAATGGCCATTATCAAAATATCTACAAAGAATAAATGCTGCAGAGGATGTGGAGAAAAGGGAACCCTCTTGCACTGTTGGTGGGAATGTAAATTGATACAGCTACTATGGAGAACAGCATGTAGGTTCCTTTAAAAACTAAAAATAGAACTCCCATATGACCCAGCCTTCCCACTACAGGGCATATACCCTGAGAAAACCATAATTCAAAAAGAGTCATTTACCACAATGTTCATTGCAGCTCTATTTACAATAGCCAGGACTTGGAAGCAAGCTAAGTGTCCATCGACAGATGAATGGATGAAGAAGATGTGGCGTATATATTACAATGGACTATTATTCAGTCATAAAAAGAAATGAAATTGAGTTATTTGTAGTGAAATGGATGGACCTAGAGTCTTTCATACAGAGTGAAGTAAGTCAGAAGGAGAAAACAAATACCATATGCTAACACATATACATGGAATCTAAAAAAAAAAGAATGGTTCTGATGAACCTAGTGGCAGGACAGGAATATAGACACAGACGTAGAGAATGGACTTAAGGATACGGGGTGGGGGAAGGGTAAGCTGGGATGAAGTGATAGAATGGTATTGACATATATACACTACCAAATGTAAAATAGCTAGTGGAAAGCAGCCACATAGCACAGGGAGATCAGCTCAGTGTTTTGTGGCCACCTAGAGGGGTGGGATAGGGAGGGTGGGAGGGAGATGCAAGAGGGAGAGAATATGGGGATATATGTATACGTATAGCTGATTCACTTTGTTATACAGCGGCAACTAACACAACAATGTAAAGCCATCATACCATAATCAAGATGTTAAAAAAAAAAGAAAAAGAAAACAAATAGAAATTTGGAAGATTCAAATCTGACCTAATCAGTAATGACATTAAATATAAATGGATTAAACAACCCAATCAAAATGCAGATATTGGAAGAATGGATTACAAAGCATGACGCAACTGTATGCTGTCAACAAGAGATACACTTTATGGTGAAAGACACAAATAGGTTGAAAGTAAAAGGATAAAAAAGATAATACCTGCAATAAGTAATTGAAAGGGAACTTGAGTGGCTATACAAATATCAGACAAAATAGACTTTACAACAAAATATTACAAGAAACAAAGAGGGTATGTTATAATAATAAACAGATTACTCCATCAAGAAGATGGCAACCACAAGCATATTATACACTAACAACAGAGCCCAAAACACATGCGTATTTCCAGAGTTGTGCACTATACAAATTAACATGTCCAGTTAAATAGTAAAAATTGGCATATTTAAAAGGAGAAATAGACAATTCAACAATAATATTTGGAGACATTAGTACCTCACTTTGAGTAATGGATAAAAGAATAGATAAGATCAAGAGAATAATAAGACTTAATCAGCAGAATAAACCATGCAGACCTCCTAGACATGTATAGAACACTCCACTCAGTAATAGAATACATTATGCTCAAGTGTAAATGGAACATTGTCCAGGAAAGACCATGTGTTACACCACAAAAAAGTCTCAATAGATTAAAAAGAATTGAAATCATACAAAATATGTTCTCCTACCACAACGGAATGAAATAACACACAATGGAATCAATAACAAAAGGAAGTTTGGGAAATGCACAAATATGTGAAAAATAACACTAAGAATAAATCACAAGGAAATTTAAAAATACTTTGAGATGACTAAAAATGACTAAAAATAAAATTAACATACCAAAACTTAATTGAAGCAGCAAAAGCTATATATATATAGCTTTAAATGTCTATATATATACACATATATATCTTTAAATGTCTCTCTCTATTATATATATATATATATATAAGCTTTAAATGTCAAAATGCCCATATTAAAAATGAAGATCTTGAATCAATAACCTAACTTTCCACCCTAAGAAACTAGAAAAAAGAAGGCAAACTAAACCCAAAGCAAGCATATGGAAGTAAATAGTAAAGATTAGAGTAGAAATAAATGAAAAAATAGAGAAAAATCAGCAAAACCAGAAGTTGGTTCTCTGATAAATCTTTAGCTGGACTTACAGGGAGAGATAGACAGACAAACAGAAGGAGAAAAAAGGGGTTGGGAGAGAGAAGACTCAAATTACTAAAATTAAAAATGAAAGAGAAGACATTACTACCAACCTTACAGAAATAAAAAAGATTATAAAGAAATACTGTGAACAATTATACATCAACAAATTAGATAACCTAGATAAAATAGATTTCTGGAAAGGCACAAACTACCTAACCTAACTCGAGAAAAAATAAAATATCAGAATAGACCTAAAACAAGTAAAGAGATTGAATTAATAATTTTAAAACTTGCAGACAGCAAAGCCCAGGCCCAGATGGCTTCATTGGTAAATTATACCAAACATCTATGGAAGAATTAACACTGAACAATCTTTCACAAACTCTTCCAAAATATAGAAGAGACAGATAGTAATAAGCGTTAGTGAGGATGTGAAGAAATGTAAAACCCTCATTAATTGCTAATGAGAATGTATAATGGTGCAGTCACTTTGGAAAACAGTTTGGCAGTTCCGCCAAAAATTAAAAATAGAGTTCTCATACAACCCAGCAGTTCTACTCCTGGGTAGATATCCAAGGGAAATTAAACATATATCCACACAAAACTTATACACAGATGTTGATTGCAGCATTTTTAATAATAACAAGACTGTGAAAACAACTCCAATGTCCATCAACTCATGAATAAACAAAATTTGATATATCCATACAATGGAATGTTATTCATCCATAAAACAGAATGAAGTTTTTTTAGATTTTATTGATTTTAATTCAATTTTTATTTTATATTTTAATTTTCTATTGGAGTATAGTTGATTTAAAATATTGTGTTAGTTTCAGGTGTACAGCAAGGTGAATACATATACATATATTCTTTCTTTCTCAGATTCGTTTCCCATATAGGTTATTACAGAATATTGACTAGAGTTCCCTGTGCTATACAGTAGGTCCTTGTTTATTACCTGTTTTATATATATTAGTGTGTATATATTAATCCCAAACTTCTAATTTATCCCTCCTCCAACCTTTCCCCTTTGATAACCGTAAGTTTGTTTTCAAAGTCTGTGAGTCTGTTTCTGTTTTGTTAGTAAGTTCATTTGTATCTTTTTTTTAGATTCCACATATAAATGATATTTGTCTTTCTCTGTCTGACTTACTTTACTTAGTATAACAATCTCCAAGTCCATGCATGTTGCTGCAAATGGCATTATTTCGTTCTTTTTATGGCTGAGTAATATTCCATTGTATATATGTACCACATCTTCTTTATCCATTCCTCTGTTGGTAGACATTTAGGTTGTTTCCATGTCTTGGCTATTGTAAATAGTGCTGCAGTGAATATTGGGGTGCATGTATCTTTTTGCAGTATAGTTTTCTCCAGATATATGCCTAGGAATGGGATTGCTGGATCATATGGTAGTTCTATTTTTAGCTTTTGAAGGAACCTCCATACTGTTCTCCATAGTGGTTGTACCAATTTACATTCCCACCAACGGTGTAGGAGGGTCCCCTTTTCTCCACACCATCTCCAGCATTTATTGTTTGTAGACTTCTGGCGATGGCCATTCTGACCTGTGTGAAGTGATACCTCATTGTAGTTTTGATCTGTCTGCCACAAGCCAACCCCTTCCAATGGCCCTCGCTGCACAGGCTGGGACACCTCTCCCTGCTCTGCCCCCACCATGGAAAGTTAAGTTTGAAGAGGGGGGAAGAGAGAAACACGGACATGAAGAGGAACATCCATCTGGAGCTGAGAAACTGAACCCTGGCAGCTGTTTGAGAACTTGTCCTGGACAAATGCAAATCAAATGATGGGAAAATTGAGGGCTTTATGGCTGAATTTGTGAACTTAGAGTTCCTCAGTTTAATAAATGTAGGCTTGATTTCAGTTTCAAATCTCCCCAAACTACCTAAATTGAAAAAGCTTGAGCTCAGTGGCAGAATCTATGGAGGTCTGGATATGTTAGCAGAAAAACTTCCAAATCTCACACATCTAAACTCAGGTGAAAATAAACAGAATGAAGTATTGATACACGCTACAACATAGATGAATCTTGAAAACATTATGCTAAGTAAAAGAAGCCAGACAGAAGAGGCCACATGTCACGTGCTTCCATTTATATGAAATGTCTGAAATAGTCAAATCCATAGAGACAGCAGATCAATGGTTGTCAGTGGCAGGAGTGATGCAGAGTGACTGCTAATGGCATCAGGGTTTCTGTGGGGGGTGATGAAAATGTTCTGGAATTAGTGATAATGTTTGCACAAGTTTTTGAATATACAAAATCCACTGCATATACACTTTAAAATAGTGAATATATGACATGTGAATTACATCTCACAAAAAGAGTCTATCTGAACCAGAAGTCATTACACAAAAGCTATTACTTAAGGACTGTGTCAGCCACCATAGGAATAACGATAAATAAAAGCTTCTAAAAGCATTTGTCCCATAGCTTTTACCCTCTTGGAGATGATAAGGTACAAAGCAATTACTTGGAAGAAATATTAAAGTGAGTAAATAAAATGTGAGACACAGGAGCAATTATATCCTAATCAGTCTGACTCCTTATTAAGTAGTCCTTCCCCAAACTTAAGTCTTCTCTTGTTTTCTTCCTGGAAACGCAGTTTGTGTCTGGGTTCTATGGATAATTTTTTTCCTTAGATGATTTTATAAATCCCTCAAATCAAATGAGAAATTTTTAATAATATCTCTCTTCCTGTTACCCTTCCAGGTGTTACCTCCAAACACAGGCTGTCTTCATATTGATAGGGACTGTTCAGCTATATATTGCCATGAATCAAGCAGTGAGATATACCATCCTTTTCAAAAACGTGAGCAGCTGAGAGCTAGCAGGTACATCATGAAGCACACATCAGAGGTTATCTGTGAGGTCATGGATCCCGAAGGAAACACCTTTCAGGTAAAGTGCATCATTATTATGGAGAGAGAGGCTATGGCTTTGCTTTTGAGATATTTCACACAAGAGAGCTCCCCGGCTGGGCTTCCCTGGTGGCGCAGTGGTTGAGAGTCCACCTGCCGACACAGGGGGCATGGGTTCGTGCCCCGGTCCGGGAAGATCCCACATGCCGTGGAGTGGCGGGCGCCTGTGAGCCATGGCCGCTGAGCCTGCGCGTCCGGAGCCTGTGCTCCGCAGCGGGAAAAGCCACAACAGTGAGAGGCCCGCGTACCGAAAAAAAAAAGAGAGCTCCCGTATAGCATTTTATCTTAGCTGCCTTGGGATTAGTTATCCACTAACTGCCAATACACTTTGGACAGCAGCAATGAATGTCAGTATCTTCAATTCTCAAGTGTACTTCATTAGGAGATAGCAAGTCCAACAATGAGGATGGTTGAAATGCTAAAGCCAAATAAGTAATTAGAACAAAAGGGAAAAAAGTTACTAACCATCTAAAAATAATGCCAACAAAGAAGAGTGATATAAATGCTCTGTATCTGGGTTCAAGTGAGAGAAAATACATGGGGCAGCAGGCAAGTCTGCTTAACTAGGCAGAGAATCCAAAGTGAGAGCTATCAGTTAGTGTGAGGGTTCCAGCAGGGCTGACGATGGGGTGTTGGGAAGCCTGGAGAGGTGCTTAGCTATTCAGTGGTAGAGCTCCATCTTCTGTTTCTCTGTCCTTCCTCTTATCTCTAAGCCAGGCATTGGCAAACCATGGCCACATGTTTGTATGGGCCCATGAGCTAAAAATGCAGAGTGACTGCATTTTACATTTTTAAATGGTTGGGGGAAATCAAAAGGAGAAGAATATTTCATGACACATAAAAATTAAAAGAAATTCAAATTTCAGTGTCACTATAAAGTTTTACTGCAACATAGCCGCGCTCAATTGTTTACATATTATCTCTGGCTGCTTTTGCATATAATGGCAGAGTTGAGTAGTTGCAGCAGAAACTCTACAGCCAACAAACCCTAAAATATTTATTATCTGACCCTTGACAAAAAGATGTTTGCCAGCCCCTTCTCTAGGCAATTTTTTTTTTCACTCCTCACCCAGCGGTGGAATTTCATGTGTTGTCTGGCGGGTGGTGAAGTTACTTTTTAGATTTGGAACTGTACCACAAAGTCCCCAACTTTGAGATGCAGACAAGCCCTGATCCAACTTAGTTTTTCTGTGCTAAGTCAGTGAAATTTCACAGCATGAGTTCAGGCTGCTAAGAGATTTCAGTGTGCAAGAAACTGAAATTGAAACCTAAAGCCCAAACTCTCTGAGTTGAAACATGCAAGCCAAACATTATCCTAGACATTGATGCTCTTCTTGGGCATTCCCTTCAGTGGCCTTTCAGCCTGACCACACCATATCTAGACAGTAGTAATGGCTAGAACAATTCTTCTCATAGTGAGACTCAATCTGTCTCCCTGTATATCCATGAGTCCTATTTCTGTGCTTAGAATCCATACTGTCACTCTTAATATTTCAAGACAACCATCACATAAATAGCCTTCCCTCCATGTTTAAATTCCCAGTTCCCTGAACTTATCCTCAGAAGTTAAGTGAGTCCCCTGCCATCCTAGACACCTTCCTCTGAATGTATTCAGGTTTGTCTTCCTGTTTGTTTTCACAGTCTAGGTGTGGTTTGTAAGTGGAGATGTGCTACTAGCTTTTCACTTTTATTAATGCAATCTATACTTAGTGCACAATTCCTTACAAAGAAATATCCCTGATTTTCTGAGTAACCAAAAGATCACCTGCTTTCTCAAATGGGATCAAAAGAAATGTAAGTTTATGGCATTTTTCTTTTCTTTTAGTTGCTTATATACTATGTCCCTTAGGTCATGGCTGATGGTACTGCATCAACTATCCTACCTGAAAACAATTTGGAAGATGATTTACATGCAAAAGCTGAAGGCTATGACACATTATCATCCACTCACCTTCGTAAGAATCATCTGCAAATCTATGGTGAACATGTCCCCAGGTAATATGATAAAAATAACACCATGACTTTTATTTTCAATTCCAAGTTCAAGGAGCATTTTAGCTGAATATGTCAAGGGATTAGATTTTTATTTCTTCAAATAGGTTTTTTATTATCTATGCTGATGGATCAGGAGTGGAACTTCTTCGGGACAGTGACATAGAAGAATACCTCTCCTTCGCATACGGAGACTCAACTACCGTAGTTCTTCAAGAGCCAGTACAGGAACAGCCAGGTAGAGAATCCAGACTGGAGCTCATTGAGTCCCTTTACCAGCTCTCATCCTCCTTATCCAGTCTACCCCCGTGTCGTCTCTGCTTTTTTCCCTTTGCTCGCTTTTCAACTCTACTTTTCACCTGGCCATGTCAACCTATTTATACAGTGATTTATGTTTGTACCACGCTTCATCTAAGCATCAACCTATATAAATTGTGTATGATCCCCCTCCTACCTATAAGCAGATTTGTATCTGCGTTTATATCTGTTAGGTATGTTTAGTTATGTACCTAGGTTCCTATTTATGTGTTTGTTTCATCTTGGTAGGGAAAAACAAAAGTGAGTTATCTTTCATAAGTTCATTTTTTATCATTCTGAATGTGTTGCCTTGGTGAATTCAGTACAAGAGGAGAAAGTACATTTCACGTGTCCGTTAGAAAATCAACCTGAAATATAGGATAAGTTACATATTATATTCATTGGGCATTTACATGTTTTCATCAATTTGAAAGAAATTAGTGTGTGATTAAAGGTTAGAGACATATATTGCACTAAGTAAGAGTCACTGTATATGTAACGTGTATTTAAACACAGGAAAAGAAAGACTTTCATGTTATCTGTGTACCAAAGCAATGTGCTCTATCTAGGTTTATGTGTGTGTTTCCTTTTTATCTTTTCTCTGGTTGGTGGGATATATTTTGTGCTCATTTATGAATATGCCTGCATCTATGTACAATTGTATCTTTGAACGTATCAACGTACATTGCGTGATGTTATAAATTTGCTCTTTCTGTGTGAATATGAGGAGTGGGGAGCTCTGACTGGTGCAGTCTGTGTGTGGAACTGTAAGAGAATAGGAATTCATCTCAAATTGCTTTGTTAGTTGTTTAACCAGCATCTACGTGAAAAACCACCATGTGCCAAACACTGGCTGGGTGTTAGGAATACAATGGTGAGCTAAGACCGCAATGGACCCTGCTTTCACAGAGCTTAGACTTTAGTGAGAGAGATAGGCATTAAATGTATAGTCACACAAATAACTGTATCATTATAAATTGGGAAAAGATCTATGAAGTAAAGGAATATGATTCTATGAGAACATCTAACAGAGGAGCTGACATAGTCTAGAAGGCTTCCCTGAAAACACTGGAGCCAAGAGCTACTGGATAAGTAGGCATTAATTAAAATAGGAGGAGGAGCTTTCTTGGAAGACAGAATACAAAGTAGGAAGCTTAAAGCTTTGGAGGATAGGGGAAAAAAGGCTAAAGTAGGCAAAATACAGAAGGGAAAATAGCGCAAGTTGAGTCAGGGGTGAGGCCTCTGTTTTATCCCATAAGCAATGGGAAGTCAAAGAAGATTTTACATCATGGGCTAGCATAATCAGTCACCCTGACTGCGGAGGGAGGTTCATTCAGAGTAGAAGTGGGCAGAAAAGCTAGTTGTCATTGTAGTCCAAAACAGGATGGCTCTGAGGGGAATAGTCTAAGGTAGGGTCACTGGAGGAGGAAGAGATAGATGAACTCAAGAAACGTTTAGTGGTAGAACTGACAGGACTTGGATGTGGTTTCCGAAGGACAGTGAAGTGTCCATTAATACTTTCAGGTGATCTAAATCCAGCTGTTTTAGGTGTTACCATGACTGCATCTCTCCTTTCTTGTTAGACTGTAAGGTCCTTAAGCATAGTCATTGTGTCTGGCTTCTCAAAAGTGTTTGTTCGATTTGGTGAATACCTACTGGATTTCTCAGAATATTTCTGAAAGAGAAATGATCCTCTGATACCTCTCTGTGAACCAGGTGCCCTGAGCATCACTGTCCTTCGCCCTTTCCATGAAGCTTCACCATGGCTAATGAAGAAAGAGTTAGATACAATTGTTCCTCCTAATCTCCAGTCAAGGACATGGGAGACATTTCCCTCGGTTGAGGTACAAATTTTTCTGCTATAAAGTAACTATATTTGCATATCCATCTATCTGTGGGCCAGAGTTCAGCTCTTCTCCTGTATATTCACATATTTTCCTTCTTTTGTAAATTGTTAATGGGCTCAAGGAGTTTTATATTTGTAGATTTTAGAGAAATACACCTGACTAGTTTATCTCAGTTTTATTTTTTTTAGCCTACATCGCAGGCTTGAACGTCTTCCTATAATATGAAAATATGCAGTTTGAGTAACCCATTACTGATATTTTGCAATACAGAAACCTTCCCTCTCCCAATATTTATTTGTTAGTTTTAACACACAGTCTTAGGTCTTTCACTTTCCCTTTAGTCTCAATTTATTAATGCACAAACTGAGTATGTAAGAATAATGTGAAATATTAAATACAGGAACTTGCAACTGCAATTTTAAAAAGTAAGCATTGTAATTGTGGCAGCTTAGAGAAAGGCCCACCTAAGGTTTTGTAAAGAGTGAAAGAAAACATCTTGAGCAAGAATCATATAGTCCTGCATCCTGCCAGATTTGCCATTTCATTTTTTTTACACATTTATTGGAGTATAATTGCTTTACAATGGTGTGTTAGTTTCTGCTATATAACAAAGTGAATCAGGTATACATATACATATATCCCCATATCCCCTCCCACCCTCCCTATCCCACCCCTCTAGGTGGTCACAAAGCACCGAGCTGATCTCCCTATGGTATGCAGCTGCTTCCCACTAGCTATCTATTTTACATTTGGTAGTGTATATAAGTCAATGCTACTCTCACTTCGTCCCAGCTTACCCTCCCCCCACCCCGACCTGTGTCCTCAATTCCATTCTCTAGGTCTGCATCTTTAATCCTATCCTGCCACTAGGTTCATCAGAACCATTTTTCTTTTTTTAGATTCCAAATATATGTGTTAGCATACGGTATTTGTTTTTCTCTTTCTGACTTATTTCACTCTGTATGACAGACTCTAAGTCCATCCATCTTGCTACAACTAACTCAATTTCATTTCTTTTTATGACTGAATAATAGTCCATTGTATATATATGCCACATCTTCTTTATCCATTCTTCTGTCAATGGACATTTAGGTTGCTTCCAAGTCCTGGCTATTGTAAATAGAGCTGCTGTGAACATTGTGGTACATGACTCTTTTTGAATTATGGTTTTCTCAGGATATATGCCCAGTAGGGGGATTGCTGGGTCCTATGGGAGTTCTATTTTTAGTTGTTTTTTTTTTTTTTGTGGTACGCGGGCCTCTCACCGTTGCGGCCTCTCCCGTTGCGGAGCACAGGCCCCGGACGCGCAGGCTCAGCAGCCACGGCCCACGGGCCCAGCCGCTCCGCAGCACGTGGGATCCTCCCGGACCGGGGCACGAACCCGTGCCCCCTGCATCGACAGGCGGACTCTCAACCACTGCACCACCAGGAAAGCCCCTATTTTTAGTTTTTAAAGGAACCTACATGCTGTTCTCCATAGTAGCTGTATCAATTTACATTCCCACCGACAGTGCAAGAGGGTTCCCTTTTCTCCACACCCTCTGCAGCATTTATTCTTTGTAGATATTTTGATAATGGCCATTCTGACCGGTGTGAGGTGATACCTCATTGTGGTTTTGATTTGTATTTCTCTAATGATAAGTGATGTTGAGCATTCTTTCATATGTTTGTTGGCAGTCTGTATATCTTCTTTGGAGAAATGTCTATTTAGGTCTTCGCCCACTTTTGGACAAGGTTGTTAGTTTATTTGATATTGAGCTGCATGAGTTGCTTGTATATTTTGAAGATTAATCCTTTGTCGGTTGCTTCGTTTGCAAACATTTTCTCCCATTCTGAGGGTTGTCTTTTCATCTTTTTTATGGTTCCCTTTGCTGTGCAAAAGTTTTTAAGTTCATTAGGCCCCGTTTGTTTATTTTTATTTTAGTTTTTATTTCCATTTCTCTAGGAGGTGGGTCAAAAAGGATCTTGCTGTGATTTATGTCATAAAGCATTCTGCCTATGTTTTCCTCTAAGAGTTTTATAGTGTCTGGCCTTACATTTAGGTCTCTAATCCATTTTGAGTTTATTTTTGTGTATGGTGTCAGGGAGTTTTCTAATTTCATTCTTTCATATGTAGCTGTCCAGTTTTCCCAGCACCACTTATTGAAGAGGATGTCTTGACTCCATTGTATATTCTTGCCTCCTTTTTCATAGATTAGTTGACCATAGGTGCGTGGGTTTATCTCTGGGCTTTCTATCCTGTTCCACTGATCTATATTTCTGTTTTTGTGCCAGTACCATACTGTCTTGGTTACTGTAGTTTGTAGTATAGTCTGAAGTCAGGAAGGCTGATTTCTCCAGCTGTGGTTTTTTTTTGGTTTTGTTTTGTTTTGGTTTTTTTGCGGTACGCGGGCCTCTCACTGTTGTGGCCTCTCCTGTTGCGGAGCACAGGCTCTGGACGCGCAGGCTCAGCGGCCATGGCTCACGGGCCCAGCCGCTCCACGGCATGTGGGATCTTCCCGGACCACGGCACGAACCCGTGTCCCCTGCATTGGCAGGCAGCCTCCCAACCACTGCGCCACCAGGGAAGCCCCAGTCTTTATTTTAAAGTCTATTTTGTCTGATACGAGAATTGCTGCTCCACCTTTCTATTGATTTCCATGGAATATCTTTTTCCATCCCCTCCCTTTCAGTCTGTGTGTTTCCTCAGGTCTGAAGGGGTCTCTTGTAGGCAGCATATATATGGGTCTTATTTTTGTATCCATTCAGCCAGTCTGTGTCTTTGGTTGGAGCATTTAATCCATTTGCATTTAGGGTAATTATCGATATGTATGTTTCCTATTACCATTTTCTTAATTGTTTGGGGTTTGTTTTTGTAGGTCTTTTCCTTCTGTGTTTCCTGCCTAGAGAAGTTCCTTTAGCATTTGTTTTAAAGCTGGTTTGGTGGTGCTGAATTCTCTTAGCTTTTGCTTGTCTGTAAAGGTTTTAATTTCTCCGTGCAATCTGAATGAGACCATTGCTGGGGAGAGTAATCTTGGTTGTAGGTTTTTCCCTTTCATCACTTTAAATATGTCCTGCCACTCCCTTCTGGCTTGCAGAGTTTTTGCTGAAAGGTCAGCTGTTAACCTTATGGGGATTCCCTTGTATGTTATTTGTTGTTTTTCCCTTGCTGCTTTTAATATTTTTTCTTTATATTTAATTTTTGATAGTTTGATTATATGTGTCTTGGCATGTTTCTCCTTGGATTTATCCAGTATGCGAGTCTCTGCACTTCCTGCACTTGATTGACTGTTTCCTTTCCCATATGAGGGAAGTTTTCACCTATAATCTCTTCAGATATTTTCTCAGTCCCTTTCTTTTTCTTCTCTTCTTCTTCTGGGACCCCTATAATTCGAATGTTGGTGCGTTTAATGTTGTCCCAGAGGTCTCTGAGCCTGTCCTCCATTCTTTTCATTCTTTTTTCTTTATTCTGCTCTGTGGCAGTTATTTCCACCATTCTATCTTCCAGGTCACTTATCCGTTCTTCTGCCTCACTTATTCTGCTATTGATTCCTTCTAGTGTATTTTTAATTTCGTTTATTGTGTTGTTCATCATTGTTTGTTTGCTCTTTAGCTCCTCTAGGTCATTGTTAAACATTTCTTGTATTTTCTCCATTGTATTTCTGAGATTTTGGATCATCTTTACTATCATTACTCTGAATTCTTTTTCAGGTAGACTGCCTATTTCCTCTTCATTTGTTTGTTCTGGTGGGTTTTACCTTGTTCCTTTTCTGGTGCATAGTTCTCTGTCTTCTCATTTTGTTTAACTTAGTGTGTTTGGGGCCTCCTTTTCTCAGGCTGCAGGTTCCTAGTTCCTTTATTTCTGGTGTCTGCCCCTAGTGGGTGAGGTTGGTTCAGTGGGTTATGTAGGCTTCCTGGTGCGGGGGACCGTTGCCTGTGTTCTGGTGGTTGGGGCTGGAGCTTGCCCCTCTGGTGGACATTGCTGCATCCGGTGGTGTGTTTTGGAGTGTCTGTGAACTTAGTATGACCTTAAGCAGCCTCTCTGCTAATGGGTGGGATTGTGTTCCTGTCTTGTTAGTTGTTTGTCATGGAGCGTTCAGCACTGGAGCTTGCTGGCTGCTGGGTGCAGCTGGGTCTTGGTGTTGAGATGGAGAATTTTGGGAGAGCTCTCACCAATTAATATTATATGGGATTGGGAGGTCTCTGGTGGTCTAACATCCTGGACTCAGCTCTCCCACCTCAGAGGCTCAGGCCCGACACCCAGCTGGAGCATGAAGACCCTGACAGCCACATGGCATGGAAGAAAAGGAAGAGGAAAAAAAAAAAAGAGAGCAAACAGAATGCCAAAAGAAATGGTAACAGCAAAACTAAGCAGACAAAATCACACAAAGAAACATACACAAACACACTTGCAAAAAGAAAAATAAATACGAACAGACAGAACCCCAAGACAAATGGTAAAAGCAAAACTAAACAGACAAAATCACACAAAGAAACACTCACACACACTCACAAAAAGAGAAACAAAAAAGTAAGAGGTCAACTAAACCAATAAACAAACCCACAAATGAAAACAAACACTAAAAACTAAACTAAGATAAACATAAATCCAAAAACAAATCAAACACAGAAAGCAAACCCAAGTCCACAGTTTCCCCCAAAGTCCACCACCTCAATTTTGGGAGGACTCGTTGTCTATTCAGGTATTCCACAATTGCAGGGTTTACCCAGTTGATTGCAGGGATTTAGTCTGCTGCTCCTGAGGCTGCACAGAGAGCTTTCCCTTTCTCTTCTTTGTTCGCACAGCTCCTGGGGTTCAGCTTTGGTTTTGGCCCCACCTCTGCATGTAGGCTGCCCTCAGTTATCTGTTCCCTGGCCAGAGAGTAGGCGGTTAAAGCAGCAGCTGATTAGGGCTCTTTTGTTCACTCAGGCCAGGGAGAGCGAAGGGTACGGTAGTCACAATTGAGATGCCGGGAGTGCTTGCGGCAACAGAGGCTGGCGTGACATTGCAACAGCCTGAGGCATGCTGTGTGTTCTCCCGGGTTAGTTGGCCCTGGTGTGTTGCACAGGCTCCCAGCAGGGTGTGGGTAGTGACCTGTGCTTGCCCACAGGACCCCGTATTTCAGTTTGGTGCCTATAAGCAACATGGTGAATGAAGATGATCTGAATTCTAGTCTTGGCTCTATCAATTATTAATGTGGGACTTAGGAAAAGTCACACTGCATGTCTTAACTCCTTATCTGAAAAATGAAAAGACCACACCAAATGGTTTACTAAAACTATCTCCAAGTTGAAAATACTGCACTGTGAGAAATAATATACCACACCTGAGATTAATGAAGGAAGTTCATTCTCTTCCTCCACAGCTCCTATATCTATGACCTTCTATGCCCAGTGGAGTGGCCACCCAGGCAAGCCTCTGAGTAGCTATCACTGACGAGGCATTTGGCACTGAAGAGCAATTTATTTTATTTTATTTATTTATTTTTCATAAATGCTAGAGAGTGAGTGGAGAAAAGGGAACCCAACCCTCCTGCCCTGTTGGTGAGAATGTAAATTGATACAGCCACTATGGAGAACAGTGTGGAGGTTCCTTAAAAAACTAAAAATAGAACTACCATATGACCCAGCAATCCCACTACTGGGCATATACCCTGAGAAAACCATAATTCAAAAAGATACATGTACCACAATGTTCATTGCAGCATTATTTTCAATAGCCAGGACATGGAAGCAACCTAAATGTCCATCAACAGATGAATGGATAAAGAGATGTGGCACATATATACAATGGAATATTACTCAGCTGTAAAAAGGAATGAAATTGAAGAGCAATTTAAAATGAAACACATCAAAGCACACCACTCCTGAAAATCAATTACAAGGAGAAGATAGAGATGTTAATCTACTCAAGGCACATGTTTCTGCCCAAGAGATCCCAGGAAGATTCTAGTGGCATGCTTAATCTAGAAGGAGCTCAAAGACCTCCCAGATCTATGGGATGATTTCTCTCTCAAAGGATCTCTCCAGGTCAAAATGAACATGGAACCAAAAAGTTAAAGATTGTCAATTCCAAGTGTCTTAGGCTCCCTGTGGATTTTAAGGAATAGTTGCATGCATTTGGCATAACCGAGGCTGCTGCTGCCTCATCATGGCAACAGCATGGCTTAGCATTCCCCTAAATGCTATCCAGTGGGACATCAGGCAACAGATTTTTAAATATCCTTATTCTTGGTAACATATTTAAAGAGGAAAACTTGCCCAGTTCTGTTCCCAATTTCCCTCATATTTGCAAACCTTTTTGAGAGCAGGGATACATTTTTTCACTGTGGTATTCCCTAACGAGTGGTTCCTAGCATAGAGTGTCTACATAATAAGTACTTGGTGGAAAAAACAATTCTAACGGTAAAATATTCTCATTTGTTTGGTGGTTGTTTTGCTTTGTTTCGTTAATAGAAAAAAACTCCAGGACCTCCATTTGGCACTCAGATTTGGAAGGGCCTCGACGTTGGGTCCAAACAGTTAATGAGCACCCCAGCCCCTATACGGAAGAGCCCCAGTGTGCTACAGATACGCCAGTTCATCCAGCACGAGGTCATAAAGAATGAGGTGAAATTGAAACTGCAGATTTCCCTGAAGGTAATGGAATTCTGGTAACCTGACCCAAAAGAATCAGGAACAGAGCAATCATTCTTCTTGGTTTCCTGAGGAACCTGAAATTATGTAATTCTGCCAATATTTATCTAATGCAACACATAAATGTCAATCTTCTAGAGGGTAGGAGGTGGAAAAGGCAGAAAATGCTTAATGGTTCCCATAAGGTATAGGAAGTATTGAGGCCCCAAAGACATTGAGAAGATAGGTAACTTTTATATGTGATTGCAATGTCGTCCTCCTCCCCTCGCAGTATATGGAAAACTGATCTAGTAACCTCTGGAAAAAGGTAGAACTGCATATTAACTTGATACTTGTCAGAGGAAGAAAAGGATTATTGGTTTTGGGAAATAGTCTAAGAATTTGTACATATATAGTTAACTGTATAAGCATATCTATAACATCTCACTGTCAAGTGTGTCAGCTCTCTCAGAACAGGTATCATATGTGTTTTGTTTATGGTTATATACCCAATACCTGGCATACAGCAGGGGACCGTTATTTGTGAAAACAGATCAAATATTTATGCAAAAGGTAAAGTATATTTCTCTTGGAAGCAAAAGCATGAACTGAGTAACTTACATTCATAGATCTCATCATAAAGGCCATACCTGGAAAGGACTCTAGAAATCATCTAACCCAACTCTGTCCATTTTATTGATGAGGACACTGGAGCACTGAATGAGAAGCTGGGCCTCTCTGAGGTCCTCAGACAATTCTAATGTCCTGTGGCTCTTAAAGCTTTGCTTTTGGACTTTTCAGGTCTTTGTTTATTAACGTATTAAGGAAAAGCCTTTCCAGATTGCTTGACCAGTAACTGGTTGTTAAGCCTTGTGAACTTACATATTCTTAACCTTTTTGTAATATTTCAAGCTGATGTTGGCTATTCTGTGTCTCTCTCTACCATATTTCTGCATTTTATTGATCTCTTTTATTCTACTGATTTAGGATTATATAAACCATATTCTAAAGAAAGAAGATGAGCTACAGGAAATGAGAGTTAAAGATTCCAGAACTGAGGAGGAGAAAGCCAAGGCTGCAGATCTCCTCAAGCTAGTTATGGTGAGAAAGAAATGTTTTTTACTCTAGTGGTTTTACTATTGTTTCAATATTAAATGCTTTGAGACAAAATATTGTAAATAATAGCTGTTTCTGCCACTTCTATGAAGCATTTTCTCCCTCCTTATAATTTCTTATTTCTGTGGAACTCTGATCCCTTATATATATCGAATTTTCCAAAAGCTTTTTAGGCTCTTCCTTAAATAATCATAAATAATTCTGAAGGCTCTTAAATAAAAGTTTTTATTGTCTTCAGAGAAACTGACATTCATTGAAATGTCTTATGAATTAATGAATGAAATAGGAAGAAGGAAGAAAAATCAACTTCTACACTTAAAATGATTTCCATTTTTAGAAATTTGCTAAGTGAAAGAAATGACTAAAAAAAATCATGTCACTTTTTGTATTGGCATTAAAAAACTAATTCATTTTATAGTAAGTTCCATAAAAGATCAATTTGATCACATAAGGAATCCTTCTAAACAAAGTAAATTTTGTATGTAATATAATCATCATCATTAAGGAACTCTATCTTCATTTCAGTCTTTCCCTAAAATGGAGAAAGCTACAGAAAGTCGTGATACTGAAGGTAATTACATTTAATATTTTTGTGCAAAATAGTTACAGATTGCAAAGGAACAATCTTAAATACACTTCTCAGTTATTCTCTCATCTGATAGCAAAGTACCATGTACATATTTCTGTTGTCATATTGGCCATGTTGTATTGTAATGATTTTTTTTATATATTTTTTTCCTGCCTAAATTGTGAGATCCTTCAAACCATGATTGCCTCTAATTTATCTTTAACTATCACATGTTGAATGATAAAAGTTGACATTTGGCTTTTAAGTTAGCCTCAACTTGCATTTAGAACATAGCAAATATACAGGAAGGAAACAGTCAACCAACCAACACTCTACTCCCAATACACACACACACACACACACACACACGCACACACAGAACTTTGGAGCAACTACACAGGTATCACCAAAATCTTGCACTGTTTTGCACTATATGTGGCCCAAGCAGTCTACTCTTGGAAGGCTTATTTATGTGGGGAAATATACAGCCCCAACAAACTTGGTTATATGGTTTCATAGTTCACAGAAGACAAGCAGTGGAGAATTTTTGTGGTTTGGGGTTTTCTTTTCTATTTTGGTCATATGACAAAAGTCAGAAAGTGGCAGCCACGGGCTCCATTCAGCCCACAGATGTGTTTTGTGTGTCCCCCACAGTGTTGTCTTGCACAGTTGCTTTTGTTGTTTCTGTATCTGAATTTTCCTTATCTTGAAATGTCCCATTACCACACAGTGACATGTAGCTGAAGATGATTATCAGCTGCCCCTTTAGAACTGCCATGAACAAAAGAATCCATCACAGCCACAGTGTCTCCTGTCCTTACACTCTGTTGTCACTCTTTTACCTGGGTGGCCTCTTATGTTACGGTTGCCAGATTTAGCAAATAAAAATACAGAAGGCCAAGTTAAATACGAATTTCAGACAAACAACAAATTTTTTTGTTATAAGGATGTCCCAAAATAACATGGAGCATACTTATACTAAAGATTTTTTGTTGTTCCTCTGAAATTCAAATTTAACTAGATGCCCTATACTTTATCTGGTGACCCTACATTGTAGCATTTGAATTTTTAACCTCTGGTGTGAGGGAACAATCACTGTAAGGTAAATGCACAGGCTGCCCAATAGTGAAGGACAAATCAAATGTATTTTTCAAACAGACAAACAGATGCAGGAATCAGAGTCTTGCATGTTTACAGCTGCCCCTGACACATTAATAGTGGTGATCCTAAGTCAATGCTCCCCAAAGTACTTCCTAAAACACTAGTCTACGGGACAGCTCCAGAAAAAAAAAGTGAGTTCTATGCTAACATAAGTTTGCATACTGCTGCATATTGCCTTATTTTCTTAGACAGCCACAAAGTACATGAACTAGTTAAGGGTCCAGAAAAGCTCTACAGTAATGAAACATATTTAACCTTGTAAAAATCAGTGTTTCCCAAACTCATATAACCATGAAACACGGAGCCTTCTTTCTTTTTTAATCTCCTGTTAACATCCCTCCAAGACCATGTTCTCTGGAATAACCTCTGAGAACCACTGCCCAAATTATCAAATAACTGTTGTATTATATTCATATTCTTAGGTTTATATCTTTAGATATTGTTTTAAAAAAACAATTTCAATAAGTGTTTAATTTTTTTTTTTTTTTTTGCGGTACGCGGGCCTCTCACTGTTGTGGCCTCTCCCGTTGCGGAACACAGGCTCCGGATGCGCAGGCTCAGCGGCCATGGCTCACGGGCCCAGCCGCTCTGCGGCATGTGGGATCTTCCCAGACCGGGTCACGAACCCATGTCCCCTGCACGGGCAGGCGGACTCTCAACCACTGCGCCACCAGGGAAGCCCAAGTGTTTAATTTTTTTGAGCTTTGGTGCTTCAGATGTGAAGAAATTCAGTTAGGTAGAACACTGACGCCCCCAGTGATGTGGGACAAATGAGGTGTCACTTACATTTTACATTTTGACTATAAGATGTGTGTTCTCTAAAAGGGTATTTCATAGAGATACCTGGTTTCCTGTTATATTATCGTTTGGTCATGGAAATTCTAGTAATCACTTGATAGACTCAATATAGGCTCTTAGAAAACATCTCAAATGAGTAATTGGGTACTGATTGTGTGTTGGGCTGTCAAGAAGTGAGGATAAAAGTTAAATGCATCTGTTTTTAAAGTTGCAGCCCACCTAACTGATGTATTCAAGCAGTCTTTGGCTAATACTACAGAATGTCCACCAGAAACCGTTGAGACAGATTTCTCTGAAAAGAAACGGAGGTAAGCTGATCAATAATGTGTTCCAATCAGTACTAAGGAAATGATGAGGAAATGGAGAGGCGCGGGTGTCATACAGTGGGTGACTACATCAAGGAATTAGCCTTTCATCTTCCATGCTGTTAAC
Organism: Stenella coeruleoalba; assembly: GCF_951394435.1. Taxonomy (NCBI): domain Eukaryota; kingdom Metazoa; phylum Chordata; class Mammalia; order Artiodactyla; family Delphinidae; genus Stenella; species Stenella coeruleoalba. The sequence continues at coordinate 103,643,538 of NC_137169.1, read as the reverse complement.
AATTTATCATACAAGGGTGGGTTTTCTTTTATTATCTGTAGGCTGAGAACATTGCCCTTTTTCATCATATTTTTTTTCCTTTCGTTTTACACAGGCACACAGAAACAACAAAGCGCTGGAAAGAAAAGTTAGCTCAAAAGAGGTAATTCTACCCTGAACTATACATAAAATAAGCATGTGAAAGACCCAGTTTGGTGGAGTCATAGAATTTTAGAATTGGGGGGGTTGCAAAGTCCTACCATCCAGGCTCCCCGATGTTCTTTAAATTCTGCTACATTTCTGCCCAGCAGTCATCTTTTGGGCAGTGACCTTATTATCTTTTGAGGAAGCCCATTTGACCATTACCATTTGACCATTAGGTAGATCCTCTCTCTCTCATAAGCAAGGGAACTCTCAGGTATTCTCTGTGCTTTGGTAATTCTAATATACTAATAAATATTCTAGAACTTAATGCAGAGCATAGTTGTAAACATGCAAGGATTCTTATAATGTACACGAGGAATGTGCTCTAAGCATTATGTGCTCTGGTTTCCTTTCAATCCTAGCTGAGGATTCCAACCCCAGCCCTCTTGCCCTAAAGAAAGGAAGCCAGATATATTTATTGAGTGTATAGTAGTACATATGGTACCACTGTACACATTTGCATGGCTCCTCTCCAGAATGACTCCCAGGATGAATACGCTTCTTAATAAAAACGTCTGGGCTACCTTGTGGAATGTGTTGGAGAAGTAGTGAGATAAGACCTTAGGTCTCATGGGCCACCCCTCTATACAAGGTCAAACTAGAAGTATATACTGTCCTGTAGAATATCCCTGAAAGGATATCCAAGAGCCTGGTGACAGTGAGTGCTTGTGGAGGAGGAAACTGGGAGGTTAGGGGATAGTGCAAGATGGACTTCCTTTTCATTATGTACTCTTTTCTCCTTTTTGAATTATGTACATTTGCATGTGTTATCCATTCACATTTTAAAAAATTTTTGAAACATTAACAATTTCGAATTTTAACCCATAGGTAGGAATGGCAAGCCAACAAAAGTTTTTGAAGAAGAAAGTGAAACACATAATTAGATATATGTCCTAGAAAGAGAAGGGCTGGCAACATGGAAAATGGACAGGGGAGGAGGGTTAAGGAAGGAGAAAGTTTCAAGGAAATAGAAGGTAGTCAACAAATGTCAGATGCCATGGAAGAATCAGAAAGGAGAATGAAGAGAGGAATTTGTGCTTATCGGTTGGAAGGTTTATTGATTTCTTTTGTGAGAACAATTTTAATAGATTGATAGGCGGTAGCCAGACTGCCATAGATTGATGAACGAATCCAGTGAGGCAGTAGAGATATTTTAATGAGAAATTCAAGCTGTTTAAATAAGACGATTTTCATTCAGCCAGTATTTCCAGAGAGGCCATCTAGTATAAGAGAAAGAGCACTGTTCTTAGAGCCAGCAGACCTAGAATCAGCTCCAATTTGATTATTGGCAGACTGTATGATTCCAGCTGGTTGTTTTACTTCAGTAAAATTTACTTCAGGAATTCAGTTTGCTTATCTATAAAATGAGGATGATTAGACCACCTAGTATCTAAGATCTCTGTCAGTTCACTAACAGCTGACTTGCATAAGCACTTCTCAAGATCATGGGCTTTGGTGCAGGCAACCTGGATTTTAATTCAGACTTTACTTCTTACTACTTACTTCTCTATGCCTTGAATTTTTGATGAATAAAATGGGAATAATAATAGTAACTCATAGAGTTATTGTAAGATTAAATGCAAAGTACTTTGCAAAGTTTTCCTGGCATGCAATAAGCACTTAAAAATGAAAATTTTTTCAGATAGGGTTAGGTTTGGCTGCATTTAACGGACAACCCCCAAATCAGTGTTTTACAAGAAAGAAGTTTGTTTTTCCTAATGTAAAAGAAGTCCGAAGTGGGCAGTCCATGGCAGGCAGTGCCACATCATCATCAGGAACTAAGATTCCTTCCTTTCTTCTGTTCCATCCTTCTTAGCACATGATTTCCATCCTCAAGTTTGCTTCATAGTTGCAAAATGACTGCTGCAGCTACAGCCATTTCATTCATATTTTAGGAAGTAGGAAAAGAGATGAAGCAAGGACAAAGGGAAAGCCTTCCAGCTGAGTTAGCCCTCTTTAAAAGCTTTCTGAAGTCTTACCCAGTGACTTCAGTTTACATCTTACTGGCTATCCGTATATAGAGGGAAGGCTGGGAAGTGTAGTTTTTAGCTGGACTATTGCCTCCCCAGTACATTTTCTAATATGGAAAGTCAGCTAGCAAGATTATGATTGTTTTTATTTTACTTTGTGATCATTAATTGCATTATTCATAAGCCATTCATTCCCCAGGTTTCAGTGTTACCACTGCTACTGAAATTTCGGAAATCAGTAGAATCTAGCTGTCAATTAAACCTCAGAGAAACGGAAAGACATGCAAAAAGGTCATCCATGTGGTTTGTAGCCTTTTGAGATGAAGTGTAAAACCAGACTACTAGCTGGTATCATTATTTCCTGTCTCACATGAAAGTCTAATTTCTGAGGTCAGAAATGTGACCGATTCTAGAAGAAGCAGAAGATGAACTGAAACAAGTTGACAAAAAAATGCCCGAGTTAATTCTTACCAGTTTTGTTAGTGATCCCCATTTTCTGTGGGATTTAGAGCTGAAACAAAAGCAAATAACACTTTTTCGTTAATGTTCTGTGTCTTCTTTTGCATCGTTATGGAAATATCCACCAGGAAGGAAATTGAAAAAACACAAAACTATCTAAAGGAAATTAGGAACAAAGCAATATCTCCGTACTACAAATCTGAACTAAGCAAGTTATATCAGTCTCAGGTAATTGAATGTAATTAACAAAAATTGAATGAGTCTTCATAGAAGTTGATACAATGCCTGTGCTTTTAATGTAACCTACCTATCCTGATGTTTCTTTCCTGCTTCAAGCATCAACCCAATTGACTAACCCATGCTCTTCAAATCATGTCCTCACCAGCATGTGAGAGGGAAATTCTTTGCCAGTGTATTCCTACAGCTCTACCTCCCTGCCTTGCATTATCACTATTAATTATGTTCTCCCATCTATTTTAAGCTCTTTTGGGGTTGAATTCTCCCTATTGATGATTATCCTCCGATAAATCCCATTTTGAAGTTTTTATTCTATTGAAATGTCCTCACCCATCAGCTGCTGAGGCAACACTGAGAGATTGTGAGTTCTTGGAAGCCCATGGAAGGAGAACATGGCTCTCCTTTCCTATGAAACCTTGAAACTCTCAAGCAAAGGGAGGATTTTCATGTGTTCAGAACTCCCTGTGCTTCAATGAAAATTCCAGATGTTATTATTAACCAGAGGCTGCCTGACAAGAAATTATGGGAAATTATGACTAATTAACAAAATCCAGAATTGAGTTAATCAGTTTCTTGAACAACTTGTAATTTGCAAACTTCCTTTTCAGGGCCTTAAAAAATATGCTTTTATCACTGCTTACCAACTTATCATGCTTGTAGCAATTGCCTTTCAGCTGTGTGTAAGTCTAAAATAAATCTTTGATTTTTCCTTTAAGTTTAATTATCTGGACACCCTTTCCAAAAACTTGCCTTCTTTTACCAAGAAAGACAAGGATGCAAGCAAAACAGCTGTTCAAAATACATCCAATCTTCCTCCAGGTAATATGTTCATGTAGCTCTTATTCCTGTTAATGTAGAACATAACTAGTTCCTACCACTTTTCGTCTCAGTAACAGCTAATGACATAACACAGTGTGACCTATATATTATAGATTTGGCTGAGTTATATGAGGAAACGAAAATGTAAATAAAATTTAGTTTTCATCCTGTATGCTTAAAATTTACCTAAAAGCATTAAGAAGACCTGACTCATTTAAAAATCAAGGGAGTGATGAAAGGTTGTTGGAGAACAGTACGTTTACATGGTCTCCAAGTATCACCTCACGTATTACCTGCTAATTATGAGGAGGAGAATATGCCTTTACAATGGAGGGAGATGGCATTTTCCACCTTAACCAAGTGATCAAACTTCTACCATATGTGAGACAACCTAGCATTAGATGTTTTCTCATTTAATGCAATATGAATATTGTTCCTAGAACCTGTGTAGAATTCTCACCAAAAATCCTTAACCTGAATTTAATCAAAAGGAAACAATCAGACAAACCAGAATGTAGACATTTAATAAGACAACTGACCCGGGCTCTTCCAAAAAGTCAATGTCATTGGCCCCATGGCTCCATCCCCGTTTCTCTCGCTTCAGTGAGGCCCACGCTTTTCACGCATCACCTCAGGGAGTGCTTACCGCATGAAGAACCTCAGGGTAAAGGCACGGCCACCAAAGCAGGAGTGAGAGCAACTTGACGCCGGGAAGGAGACACTAAAGAGGCTGCAGCCGCAGGAGGCCGGAGTCCTGGCCCCCGTTGGCCTTTCCCAAGGGCTTCAACAGGGCGCCTCAGGCCTCGCCATCTGCTGAGTGCCGCCCACCTCACGGACACCATCCTGCCTCGCTGACCCAGTCGCCCTGTTGCCAGAATGAGCTGATGTCTGAAAAGTGCTCAGCAGAACCAGGCACAGCACGGGCCTCTCCTCTTGTGGTTTCACTTGCCAGTGACCACTATCTTGATAATTCCGTATGGCTGACAGGCTCTTGGTGCTCTGGCCGGGTGTCAGGCCTGAGCCTCTGAGGTGGGAGAGCCGAGTTCAGGACACTGGACCACTAGAGACCTCCTGGCCCCACATAATATCAATTGGCGAGAGCTCTCAGAGATCTCCGTCTCAACGCTAAGACCCAGCTCCGCTCAAACACCAGCAAGCTCCAGTGCTGGACACCCCATGCCAAACAACTAGCAAGACAGGAACACAACCCCACCCATTATCAGAGAGGCTGTCTAAAATCATAATAAGGTCACAGACACCCCACAACACACCACAGGACTCGGTCCCGCCCACCAGAAAGAAAAGATCCAGCCTCACCCACCAGAACACAGGCACCAGTCCCCTCCACCAGTAAGCCTACACAACCACTGAACCAACCTTACCCACTGGGGGCAGACACCAAAAACAACGGGAACTATGAACCTGCAGCCTGTTAAAAGGAGACCCCAAACACAGTAAGTAAAGCAAAATGAGAAGACAGAGAAATGTGCAGCAGATGAGGGAGAAAGGTAAAAACCCACCAGACCAAACAAATGAAGAGGAAATAGGCAGTCTACCTGAAAAAGAATTCAGAGTAATGATAGTAAAGATGATCCAAAATCTTGGAAATAGAATGGAGAAAATACAAGAAATGTTTAACAAGGACCTAGAAGAACTAAAGAGCAAACAAACAATGATTAACAACACAATAAATGAAATTGAAAATACTCTAGAAGGAAGCAATAGCAGAATAACTGAGGCAGAAGAACGGATAAGTGACCTGGAAGATAAAATAGTGGAAATAACTGCTGCAGAGCAGAATAAAGAAAAAAGAATGAAAAGAATTGAGGACAGTCTCAGAGACCTCTGGGGCAACATTAAACGCACCAACGTTCGAATTATAGGGGTCCCAGAAGAAGAAGAGAAGAAAAAGAAAGGGACTGAGAAAATATCTGAGGAGATTACAGTTGAATACTTCCCTCATATGGGAAAGGAAATAGTCAAGTCCAGGAAGTGCAGAGAGACCCATACAGGATAAGTCCAAGGAGAAACACGCCAAGACCCATGTTAATCAAACTATCAAAAATTAAATATAAAGGAAAATATTAAAAGCAGCAAGGCAAAAGCAACAAATAACATACAAGTGAATCCCCATAAGGGTAACAGCTGACCTTTCAGCAAAAACTCTGCAAGCCAGAAAGGAGTGGCAGGACTTATTTAAAGTGATGAAAGGGAAAAACCTACAACCAAGATTACTCTACCCAGCAAGGATCTCATTCAGATTCAATGGAGAAATTAAAACCTTTACAGACCAGCAAACGCTAAGAGAATTCAGCACCACCAAACCAGCTTTACAACAGAGACTAAAGGAACCTCTCTAGGCAGGAAACACAAGAGAAGGAAAAGACTTACAATAACAAACCCCAAACAATTAAGAAAATGGTAATAGGAACATACATATCGATAATTTCCTCAAATGCAAATGGATAAAATGCTCTAACCAAAAGACACAGAATGGCTGAATGGATACAAAAACAAGACCCATATATATATGCTGTCTACAAGAGACCCACTTCAGACCTAGGGACACATACAGACTGAAAGTGAGGGGTTGGAAAAAGATATTCCTTGCAAATGGAAATCAAAAGAAAGCTGGAGTAGCATTTCTCATATCAGACAAAACAGATTTTAAAATAAAGACCATTACAAGAGACAAAGAAGGAAACTACACAATGATCAAGGGATCAATCCAAGGAGAAGATATAAAAATTGTAAATATTTATGCATCCAACATAGGAGCACCTTAATTCATAAGACAAATGCTAACAGCCATAAAAGGGGAAATCGAGAGTAACACAATAATAGTAGGGGACTTTTAACACCCCACTTTCACCACTGGACAGATCATCCAAAATGAAAATAAATAAGGAAACACAAGTTTTATATGAGACATTAGACCAGATGGGCTTAATTGATATTTATAGGACATTCCATCCAAAACCAACAGAATACACTTTCTTCTAAGATTAGGAACAAGACAAGTGTTGCCCACTCTCACCACCATTATTCAACATAGTTTTGGAAGTTTTAGCCACAGCAATCAGAGATAAAAAAGAAATAAAAGGAATCCAAATCAGAAAAGAAGAAGTAAAACTGTCACTGTTTGCAGATGACAGAATCCTAAAGATGCTACCAGAAAACTACTAGAGCTAATCAATGAATTTGGTAAAGTAGCAGGATACAAAATCAATGCACAGAAATCTCTGGCATTCCTATACACTAATGATGGAAAATCTGAAAGAGAAATTAAGGAAAGACTCCCATTTACCATTGCAACAAAAAGAATAAAATACCTAGGAATAAACCTACCTAAAGAGACAAAAGACCTGTATGCAGAAAACTATAAGACACTGATGAAAGAAATTAAAGATGATACAAACAGATGGAGAGATATACCATGTTCTTGGATTGGAAGAATCAACATTGTGAAAATGACTCTACTACCCAAAGCAATCTACAGATTCAATTCAATCCCTATCAAACTACCACTGGCATTTTTCACAGAACTAGAACAAAAAATTTCACAATTTGTATGGAAACACAAAAGACCCTGAATAGCCAATGCAATCTTGAGAAAGAAAAATGGAGATGGAGGAATCAGACTCCCTGATTTCAGACTATACTACAAAGCTACAGTAATCAAGACAGTATGGTACTGGCACAAAAACAAAAATATAGATCAATGGAACAGGATAGAAAGCCCAGAGATGTACCCATGGGGAGAGGGAAGTATAAGCTGGGACAAAGTAAGAGAGTACCATTGGCATATGTACACTCCCAAATGTAAAATAGATAGCTAGTGGGAAGCAGCTGCATACCACAGGGGTATCAGCTCAGTGCTTTGTGACCATCTAGAGGGGTGGGATAGGGAGGGTGGGAGGGAGACACAAGAGGGAGGCGTTATGGGGATATATGTATACGTATAGCTGATTCACTTTGTTATACAGCAGAAACTAACACAACAAGGTAAAGCAATTATACTCCAATCAAGATGTTAAAAAAAGTAAATGTCATTAAAAAATTTTTTTAAACATGAGGTGATTGTTCTATAATAAAAAAGACAAAAGAGGCATAAAAACTACTTGTGATACATACATTTTGGTTGCTGGATTGAGAAAAAAACAGCTATCAAAAATATTTGGATGAATTACATGAGTTTGATTTAGGGACTCTATATGAGAGGGCATTGTTGGATTACTGTAACTTTTTTCGGGTTTGGTGATGCTGTTGTGGATGTGTAGGGGAATGTCTTCATTTCAGGAGATGCATGTTGAAGAATTTAGGGATGACATAAAATTTAGTGCTTCTCTTTAATAAACTGGGTGGTTAAAATGCCCAGATAGAGGGATTTTCTACTGTACAATACCACAAATTCAGCTGCCTGGAATGAGCACAGCCAATTACCACAGAGTTTGCAAAGCAAAGATTAAGGCTGGAACAATGACTTGTAGATGTGATGGGGCTAAATCAGGGATGAAGTCTGATGGTGCTTGTGCTGCCACCTGCACCCTGGGCAGAAGACACTAACCAATCAAACCTACTCTCCCCTTGAAAGGGGGCGAGGCCACAGTTTCTTCAACACAGTCCTCCGGGCAGCCACCACCATTTAACCAGGGTTGGTGTACACACAAGTTGAAATGTGTTTGCATCCCCAGTGCTTGATATATTTATTTAAAATTTGTTTCATTTTGCACTGATTTCTTAGAGTGCATTTTAATAAAGAGCTATTTAAGAGTGGAAACTTTTTAAAAAATATCACCTTTTAGTTACTCTTGCCAAGTAAAAGTAGGCCAAATTACCTGGTCCCTGTTTCATAAGCCAACAAGGTAACAACTACTATGTGGTCATAAGGCCCGGAAAGAACCAGCTAGCTCCTTGGGAGTTTGAGTTTTACAGATACTGTCCTGTTTGTTAATGGCAAACATTTGTCATATAATGATAATCCCAGCCTCTTAATGGCTTTCTTCCATTTAGTCTTTCTAAAGACGGTGGGGGGAAAGGCCCCTTGTTCATTGTAATACAAACATTAGTAGTCATTGTATCATTGTCCAGAATATCATTTTAAAATATTTGTTCTTGTTTTCTTTTTAAGATTCCCAGAAAAATAAAGTTGCAGAACAGGAATCCTCAGATACGCTTAGTCTTCCAAAATCGGAGAACTTTGTGAATACCAAGGAGTCTGCTAGCCAGAAACAAACTGAAAATTTAACAGCATCTATCAAAGGTATGGCAGTCATTTGCTTTATCTCATTGTTTCTCAACACTGAACATCATTTCTTTTTGGAGTATGGGAGATGGCCCTGGGGACTGAGGGCATGGTTGGCGGTTACAGAAAAAATTCTAGAGGGTCATGGATCCTGAACCTATGGGACTTTGTAAGGCTTCTTAGCACAGCAAAGTATCTCAAAAAATATTTTGAGAATGACTACAAGTCCCACATTGAAGGAAAGAGATGACAAAATTTTTTTTAAGATTTGTTATTTTTATTTCTTCATTTTATTTTATTTTGATTCATTTATTATTCTATTTTATCGCTCATAGTTCTAAGAGCTTGTGTGGTTTACTGAAACTCAGGAACCTGGTAGCTTTGTTTGAGCAGCCAGTGATTTGGTAGTTGGACTTAGATTTACCTATTACTTCCTTGTTCTGCAGGTGCTAGAAGAGAAACGTAAGATGTAGTCTCTGTCTTGCACAGCACATCGACTTATTGGGGTAGCAGAAACTGAAGTGTGGAATACTACAGAATAATATCTAGTTCCCGTGGAGTCACATTACACTGATTTCACAGCAGTTAATTCAACCAAATATAGGTGGTAAAAAAAGAAAGAAAGAAAGAAAAACAGTAATTTAAATTGTGTAGATACATTTGCACCCCTTGATTCCTGTGGGCATGTTCCATATTGAAAGTGAGCTGGGAATCTGCTGATTCCTGTGGGCATGTTCCATATTGAAAGTGAGCTGGGAATCTGCTGGGAATCTGGGAATCTTAGTTACCTCTTATAGAGGGAGCATCTTGCCACATTTACGGGTGAATTAGGGATTTACCTTGTACAGGCCTTTTGCCTTCCTGATTTAATCTTATCTCTCTTATAAGGTTTATTCATTTAGGGTGTGATTTACTCACTGCCAGGCATTGTTCTAGGCATGGAAATACAGCAATTAAGAAGCCAAAGACATATGCAGCTGAACATGCTATGGGCAAACCTAGACAATAAATAAGTAAACACATCAAATTCAGATTATAATAAATGGTGTCACATAACGTAACAATATAATGTATGGAGAGTGTCTCGGGGAGAGAGACAGCACTCCACTAGGGGGTTTGAAGGCCCCTCTGTGAAGGGACATTTGAACTGAGACAAGAAGGACAAGAAGGAGGCAGCCATTCAAAGACTGGGGGGAAGGAATATTCCAGGTAGTGGGAACAGCAAATATGAAGGCCCTGAGGAGAGAAGAAACAGAAAATAAGGCATGGAACTGGAAGAAAATGGTCATCAGAACAAGTAGAAGGTGAGGTCAGAGAGAGGGACAGCAGTGAGATCCCGTGATGCTGCATAGGGAACTTTGAGTTTTATTCTAAGTGGAGTTGTAGTCAAGCACCACTGGAAGGTTTTGAGCAGCGGGGTCGTTACCTGACTAATTTATATTTGAAAAAGATTCCTCTGGTAGATGTGTGGCCAATAGCTCATGGCGAGGGAAAGGAGAAGTGGGGAAGGTGGAAGCAGGGAGGAAGCAACAGAAGATACGTGTGAGTATGGACAGAGACCTGGACTAAGGAGCTCGAGGTGGAGATGGTGAGAAGCAAATTAATTGGAAATATATCCTGGAGGTAGAGACAACAGGGCTTGCTGGTCGATTGGACATGAGGGTGAGAACTAAGAGGCATCAAGGGTGATTCCTAAGTTAACTAATGTGACCAGTTGTGAGGCTGAGAATTGGTAGCTGTAACAGGTTTCCAGATGGTGCTGATGGTGCTGATACAGGGCCATGCTTTGAGAACCAACCTAAGGCAAACTCTAAAATGTAAAAATCAGGCAGAGGAGGAGCCAGTTAAGGCAGCTAAGAAGAAAAAGCCAGCAAGGTAGATGAAAAATAGGAGTGTGAAAATGACTGAGTGTTTCGAGTATATTAAGTGCTCCTCAAAAGTCGAGTAAGATAAAGAATAACCATGGAATTGGGCAATAGTGATCACTGGTGATCTAGACAAGAGCAGTTCCAGGGCACAGGGGAGACCAAAGCCAACTGAAACTGCTTATGTGTAGAATGGCTAAAGCGGAATCAGCAGCAGCAGCAGCGGGAATACATAGATGTAACCAAGAGTCTTGTGGAAAAGAATAAAGTAGTGGGACGGCAACTGGAGGGAGATGTGTGACCAAGTGAGAGGTTTTTAAAAAATTAGACATACTAGAGCATGTTGATTTGCAAATGATGATAATTCTGTAGGAAGAGAGAACTTATGATGCAGGAGAAGGGAGCCTGATTGCAGGATAGCAAAGTGTTAAAGAAGGTGAGAGAACATGACATTTGGGGCAGACCCTGAGTGGCAGATTTGACCTCGGTTGTGAGTAGGTCACCTCATCCACAGTGACAGGAGAAAGGAGAAAGAATACAGATACATGGTATTGGGGAGATGAGTGAGTGTGATGGCAAAGGAGTGGATATAATGATAAGAATATAAAATCCATTCCAGAGAAACAGGAAAGCAAAACAAGAAAGGGTGACTGATTGTTTAAAGTGACAGTGTCCGTTGATTAGAGGTCTCAAGAAGGTCAAATAATTGCTTGACAGATATGATAGAGTAATAAGCTAGAAGAATAGGAAGTAGTGATCTAGAGAGGGTAGCTTGAAACAGAGATTTGGAAAGTGGTAAAATTACTGGTGTTGCCAAGGGCAAATATATGACCGTGGGAGTTTCTGAGATGGAGAAGAGGAAAAGATGAAGAAACAGGGCGATGGAAAAATCAGAGCAGACAGGGTGTTGGATGGGTCATCCAGGGGATGTCACCAAAAGCCATGAAGTGGAAGACCATCCAAGGTGTCAAGATCTGCAATGAATCAAGGGAATGATTGAGAAGGTCAGTAACTGACAACTACTTGGAGATGTCGTAGGTAAAACAGTATGATGGCATGAGAGTCAAAGGAATGGGAGTGTTTGAAGGAGCAAAAAAATTGTTTTGAAACAAGAGGGACACCTACAGCACCCCTACACGCTGAAATACTTGAGCTAATAAGAGACAATAATGTGATTCCACTATAAGAGGTAAATTAAATTTTGATATAAACAATAAAGTTTAAAGAAGTTCAGAGTAGGAAGAGATTAACACAAGCAGTGAGGAAAACTTTATGGGAGAGGTGGTCTTAAAGAATAAATACAATTGCATAGATTTTAAAGTTTAAGATTGGATCACCTGAGATAACCCTCATTTTGCTTGAGGAAACTGAAACCTAGAGAAAGTCAAGCAGCATCTAAAATCATACAGCAAATTTGGGACTGCGCCAGGGCCAGAAAATGAGTTTTTGACTCTGAATTCTCTATAGTTTACTACACTACCCTCCAGATGTAGGGAAGAGAAGAGTATTTTACACACACACACAAAAAAAGAAAGAATGTGTTCAAAAGCCTGAGTAGAAATGAACTGGAAGCCATTGTAAGTAGATCAGAGTATTCTTATTTGGTACTAGTACAAGAAATGTTTGGGAAATAAAAGAGAATCAGAGGTGATTTGGATTTGGTGAAATAAAACTGAACTTGTCAGCATTCGCTATGATAACACTGCATAAATCCTATAGTGGCTAAGCAACCAGTTTTGGGGGCTGTGAGCTGACTGTGCAGCCTGCAGGCAGCACGTGCTGGAGTCAGCACCAGGCCCCTGAGATCTGTCTCTTCGCAGCCCCACATTCAACAACACCACGTTAAGAGCATGAGTCAGCCACCGTGAGAAATCAGCAAATGCCACACACTTGCAAAGTGTACCAACCAGGTCGGTTTTTCTCCGGGGAGGCAGTTGTTAAGCTTTTTTTTAGCACACCCGCGCCCTCAGGCAGAGCTCAGGTGTATTCTGCTCCCGTGATGAAGGAGCCCCACCCTCTGTGGCTGGCTGTCCTCAGGACACAGGGTCGGAGCTCAGGAGAAGTGGATCAGGACCATCAAGAGAGGTGGATTGCGGGCTGCCGCTCTCAGCCTCTGCTCAGAACTGGCGCAGCCGCTTCCACGTACATTTATGGGTCAGAGCAAGTCCTAAGGCTGAGCTCAGAGTCAACAGGGCAGAGAAATACGCTCCATCTACAGGGAAGCTGTGCTCAGAGATGAAGTACATAAAGCTATGCTCTGAGAGGAGGCAAAAAACCAAAACCAAAACATGATTGTGCATAAATACCACAGTCGACCTCAGCATAGAAACAGGGAACCATTACTTGCTCTTCAGTTGTGTCGGATTCAGCCGTAATTTCAGATGATTCCACTAGTTGGACTATCCCAGTTGTTTAAAGATTATTTATTTATTTAATTTACTTTTAGCTGCATTGGGTCTTAGTTGCAGCACGCACAATCTTTCCTTGTAGCACATGAGCTCTTCGTTGTGGTGCCCGGGTTTCTCTCTAGTTGTGGCATGCAGCTTTTCTCTCTCTGGTTGTGGTGTGGAGGCTCCAGGGCGCGTGGGCTCTGTAGTTGCGGCACGCAGGTTCCTGAGCGCGTGGGCTCTCTAGTTGAGGCTCGCGAGCTCAGTAGTTGAGGCGGGCGGGCTTCGTTGCCCCATGGCATGTGGGATCTTAGTTCCTTGACCAGGTATTGAACCCGCTTCCCCTGCATTGTAAGGTGGATTCTTTATCACTGGACCACCAGGGAAGTCCCCCAGTTGTTAAGTATTAAAATACTTCTGTATCAGCTCGTGACCAGCTGCTGTTCCAAGCCCCTCAAGTACTCCCTCCTCCTCCCCCCATCCCTAGGGAAGCCCTGGGTAGGCTTCAGTGGATAATAATCCATCTATTGTGGGAGGCAGTATGGTATACAGCAGAGCTAAGGCTCTACCTGACTCCTTATATAATAGCTTATGACTTATATAATTATATAATGACATATATATAATATGACTTATATTATAACTTATGTAAGGCTCTACCTGACTCCTCATATAATAACTATGTTACAGTGGGCATGCTCTTTAACCCCTCTATATATTCCTGTTTCCTCTTCTGTAAAGGGGGTATAATGGTATATACATTATAGGGTTGTGAGGATTAAATTAGTTAGTATATGTAAAATGCTTACAGCAGTGCCTGGCACATGAGAAACTCCGTATCAGTATTTACTATTAATAATAATAGTATGAGAGATTATTTGATACCCATTAGACTGGTAAAATGCATTCATATAAGACAGTAATATGCATATGCTAAGAATACAAGCAAAAAGACACATCAAGCCATTAGAATGGTTGCCTATGTAGGCAGCAGTGACCAAAGAGAATAAATACATTAGAACACTGATCACTGAGCTCCATCCCCAGAGATTCTGATTCTGTTCTGGTCTGAAATACAGCTTATCTGGTATGTGGCTAGGGAATCTCTATTTTACCAGAGTCAGCCCAGGGGATTATGAAGCACAGGTGAATTTGGGACACACTGGGTAGTTGTCTAGGAAAAACTCACTACTCAGACACACCAAGCAATTCTGCAACACCAGCTGAGTGTCCTACAATTCAATTCTGACACTAACCAGAGTTAGCACAGATGCTACAGGTTAAGGGCTCAGTCTCACAAGGCTGCCCACCACCCACTTCAGATGCCAGCCACAGGTACAGGTTGTCACTTGTGCTTCTGACCAATCAGCTATAAATTGTGGTTCCGATGACCTCCTTTTATGGTTCCATAATTTACTAGAACAGTTCACAGAACTCATATATTATTATATAATAGGCGACATGATAAATGGCAGAGATGAGTAGCCAGAGGAAGAGGCACACAGGGCAAGGTCTGGAAGGGTTTAGCATGGTAGCTTCTGTCCCTGTGGTGGTGTGGTGCACCACCCTCCCGACCTGTGGATGTGCTTACCAACCCGGAAGCTCTCCGAACTCTGTGCTGTAGGGACTTTTGTGGAGACTTCATCATGTAGGCATGATTAACTCCATCTCCATGTCCCCTCTCCTTTCCAGAAGATGGGGGGGTGGGGCTGAAAGTTCCAAGCTTCTAATCATGGCTTGGTTTTCCTGATGACCAGCCCCCATCCTGAAGCTATCCAGGAGCCCACCAAGAGTCACTTCATTCAGGTCAAAAGACACACCTATCACCCAGGAATTTCCAAGGGATTTAGGAGCTCTGTGTCAGGAATCAGGGTCAAAGACCAAATATTTAAAGATACTCCTAACACTCTTATCACTTAGGAAATCACAAGGGATTTAGGAGTGCCGTGCCCTTGCCGGGAACCAGGGGCAGAGATGAATATACATTTTCTATTATCTTACACTACCAGGAGTGTGATCCTTGTGGAATCTGACACACCTGGGTATACATCCCACCTTGCCACTTTTTAGTTTCCAGGACAAGTTTTTTTAACTTCAGTTTCCTCATCTGTAGAAAAGAGATACTACTGTTATATTAGTCAGGACTCTTCAATTTGAGAACTGAAACTCAAACCCATTGAACAACAACAAAAAAGCCAGTGGGTGGGGTGGTGTTTATTGATGCTCAAAAGCAAACCACAGAAAAGTGGCTATGGTGCTAGCCCAGGGATGACAGGATGCAGGCACTCAAGCTTTTCAGGGGAGTGTTTGCGTCTGATTGTCTGTCTCTCTGGGCATCTCCCTGCCTCTGTGTTGTCACATCCTTACTTGTCCCTGTTTCAGGGGTCCCCAACCCTCTGTTAGGAACCGGGCCGCACAGCAGGAGGTGAGCGGCGGGCAAGCGAGTGAAGCTTCATCTGCCGCTCCCCATCGCTCGCATTACCGCCTGACCATCTCCCCAACCCCCCCCCACCACCGTCCATGGAAAAATTGTCTTTCACAAAACCAGTCCCTGGTGCCAAAAAATTTGGGACTGCTGCCCTGTTTGGTTTTATCCTCTCCTACAAAGGACAGGCTATGTCCATGTGTCAGGGACATGATCAGAGAGGTCCAAGGTTCTGATTCTTCCAGACCCATAACCCAATGGACAAGATGGGATCATCCCGGTCAGCTTCAGGAAATATCCAGGTGAAGGGCCTGTGTTGGCTTTGCATGGGTCGTGCACCATCCTGATGCCTGGGGCCAGGGGTGTTGTGGCACTAGAAGTATGTGTGCTGGGAGTGGGTGTGGAGGTGGGCAATGGGGAGAATGCTCAGCATACAAAGATTACAATTACCATTACCTTCAGCTCAGAGGACTTTATGAGAACTAAGTGAGATGCTGTATGTAAAAACACGCATGTGGTGCTTGCCTGCAGACAGTGGACACTCAGATATTGGTTCCCTTCCCTTTCCTCTCTTGATGACTTAAACTCAAGAAAGGATGTTTAAATATGCTGATCTAAAACATAATTCTTATTAAACCCCCTGGATATTTGGAAAAATACATAAAATTGCCAGCTGTGTAGATTATCTACTTTTGCTCCCTCCTTCACCAAATTTAGTGATCTGGGGATTTGATTCCCTGGCTTAATTTATCTATGATTACTACAAGAGTTTTTCGAACTATAAATTTACTAGTTGAAACAAAGAAATTCTTAAGATTTTTTTCCTCATTAGTTTTAAGAAATCTTTGAGAGTCAACATTTTCTCGAACTGTGCCTTGTTGATTTACAGGCAAGTCACTCGATTTCTTAGCATCTGATTTTTCTCATTTATTGAAAAGAAGGTGATGCTAATAGCATCTGCCCTGCCCATCTCATAGGATTGTTGTGAAGACTAATTTTAGGTAAAATCTCTTTGTAAAATGCAAAGATAGAACACTAGAATGAATAAAAGCCTTTATTCCTGTAAATAAGCTCTTTAAGAAGGAAAGAAGAAAATTTTCCCAAGTCGGTTCTGTGTTCTTCTATGCTCTGGTATGATCTTGAATGTCTTTGGAAGCAACGTCCACGTGGTGTAATTTCAGTGTTCTCTCTAACAGAACCAGAATCGTGTGTGCCTCTGAAAATTCCAACCCAGTCACTGCTGCAGGATGTGGCAGGACAAGCAAGAAAAGAGAAAGTGAGGCTACCTCGCTATTTGCTGAGTTCCAAGCCCAAGTCTCAACCTCTCAAAAAGGTAAAACAGACATGGGAAGAAATTTCCCAGAGCCAGTGAGCATTTTATATATTCCTGGTGATTGAGGCCATTGATTTCCAGCCACTGTGTACTACTGTTTAATATAAGAACCATCTCAACATGGATCCCTTCAGGTCACACAGAGATAAACCAGGGCAGTGCTTCGCTGGAGCCAGCTTATATACACTCATGAGAGAAACTTTATGAGCCAGCTGTTAAATCGTCATTAGCTTGCAGTCAGCCACGCTGGGAGTTCTTATGCCATAGAAATCGGCAAATGCTACTGATAAAGGCTCTTTTCTGAGAGCCAGTTTACCAGCACACTGTTGGCTGAGGGGATCATTGGGCACCCTTCTCATGACTCTTAGGATAAAATCCAGGTGACCTAGCATGACTCCAAGGCATGGCTCCATTTGCTTCTCTACCCTCACCTTGTCTCAAACTCACTACACTCCACCCATTGTGGACTTCTCTTAGTTCTTTAAAAGCACCAAGCTCCTTCCTCAGAGCCCCTAAGATTAAGATTCCATCTCAGTTCTGTTGTAAAGGTTCCCTTGAGCCCACCAATCGAGCTTTGGTAGTCATCCTTTAGAAATTTCATGGCACACTGTGTTCATTACCATCAGAGAAGGTATTGCAATGTATATAAGTGACATGTGGTAGAAGTGCTTCTCAAACTTTAATGTGCATGTGAGTTATTTGGGGACTTTGTTAAAATATAGATTCCGACTTATTGGCTCTGGTGTGGGGCCCGAAATTCTGCAGTTTTAACAGGCTCCCAGGTGAGGTCAGGAAATAACAGCATAGGGCAATAGCTCTCAAAGCATGATTACCTGACTGGCAGCATTGGCAACACCTGAGACCTTTTTATAAATGCAGATTCATGGGCCCCATCCCAGATGTACCGATGGAGAAACTCTAGGGTTGGAGTCAGCAATTTGTGTCTTAAGGAGTCCTCAGAAGACTGTGCTCCTCTCCAGAGCAGGTTTTCTTTATCTTTGTAGACACTTCCCCTCCCCACCTACGTACTCTCTACTCCACCCCATCCCAGACTTACTAATGGAGAAACTCTGGGAGTGGAGTCAGCAGTTGGTGTCTTAACCAGTCCTCCAGGTAGTTCTGGTGGGAGCTAAAGTTTGATCATCACTGGCACAGAAGAAAGAGTACAAACTTTAGAATCAGACAAACTTGAGTTTGAAACTTCGGCACGTAACACTTGAGCAAGTTATCTGTCTTTCAGTTCTCTGAACTTGAGCTTCTTTATCCTTAAAACAAAGCCTAAAATACTTCCTTACAGTGCTGTGGTAAGGATTACATAGACCATAAATGTTCATTTCCTCTCCCAACCAAGCAGTTATTTTTTTCTGGTGACGGAGTCTTTTCGTTTTTCTTTCTTTCTTTCTTTTTTTTTTTTTTGCGGTACGCGGGCCTCTCATTGTTGTGGCCTCTCCCGTTGCGGAGCACAGGCTCCGGACGCGCAGGCTCAGCGACCATGGCTCACGGGCCCAGCCGCTCCGCGGCATGTGGGATCATCCCAGACGAGGGCATGAATCCGTGACCCCTGCATCGGCAGGCAGACTCTCAACCACTGCGCCACCAGGGAAGCCCCCTAAATGAATTTTTTAAGCCTTCTAGTGATTCTCACCATTTCTCTTTGGGAACTCTCCAGATTTTGCTCCTTATATCCTTATATTCTTTTTTTTTTTTTGCGGTACGCAGGCCTCTCACTGTTGTGGCCTCCCCCGTTGCAGAGCACAGGCTCCAGACGCACAGGCTCAGCGACCATTGCCCACTGGCCCAGCCGCTCCGCGGCATGTGGGATCCTCCCGGACCGGGGCACGAACCCGTGTCCCCTGCATCGGCAGGCGGACTCTCAACCACTGTGCCACCAGGGAAGCCCCTCACTGTGGTTTTGATGGGCATTTACCTGCTGATTAGTTACTGCTGAGCATCTTTTCATGTGTCTGTTGGCCATCTGTATGTCTTCTTTGAAAAAAATCTATTGAGGTCCTCTGGCCAGTTTTTAATTGGGTCGTTTGGCTTTTTGATGTTGCGTTGTTTGAGTTTTTTGTATGTTTTTATGCTAAGCATCTGTTCATGTTGTCTGTTGGCCATCTTTATGTCTTTGATAAAAATCTTACTCAGGTCCTCTGACCATTTTTTAATTGGGTTGTTTGGTTTTTTGATGTTAAGCTATTTGAGTTTTTTGTATATTTTGGTTATTAACCCCTTATCAGATATATTGTTTACAAATATCTTTTCCCATTCAGTAGTCTGCCTTTTCATTTTGTTGATAGTTTCCTTCATGGTGCAACAAGTTTTTTAGCTTGATGTAGTCTCATTTGTTTATTTTTGCTTTTGTTTCCCTTGTGTGAGGAAACAGATCCAGAAAAGTTACTAAGATTGATGGCAAAGAGCATACTGCTTATGTTTTATTCTAGTTTTATGGTTTCAGGTCTTACATTTAAGTATTGAATACATTTTGAGTATTTTTGTATATGGTGTGAGAAAGTAGTCCAGTTTGATTATTTTGCATGGAGCTGTCCTGTTTTCCCAACACCATTTATTGAAAAGGCTATCTTTTCCCCATTGTAATTCTTGCCTCCTTTGTCATAGATTGACTAACCATAAAAGCATGAGTTTATTTCTGAGCTCTCTATTCTGTTCCATTGATCTATGTGTCTCTTTTTATGCCAGTACCATACTGTTTTGATTACCATAGCTCTGTAGTGTAGTTTGAAATTAGAGAGCATGATACTTCCAGCTCTGTTCTTTCTCAAAATTGCTTTTGTGTTTCCATACAAATTTTAGAATTAAATCATCTAGTTATATTTGATCTGGTTCTGTGAAAATTGCCTTTGGTATTTTGATTGGGATTGCATCAAATCTGTAGATTGCCTTGGATGGTATGGTCATTTTAACAATATTCTTTCAATCCATGAATACAGTATATCTTTCCATTTATTTGTGTCATCTTCAATTTCTTTCATCAGTGTCTTATAGTTTTCAGAGTACAAGTCTTTTACCTCTTTGTTTACATTTATTCCTAGGTATTTTATTCTTTTTGATGCAATTGTAAATGGGATTGTTTACTTAATTTCTCTTTCTGATAGTTCATTATTAGTGTATAAAAATGCAACAGATGCAGATATCTGTATATTAATTTTATAACATTCAACTTCACTGAATTAAGTTATCAGTCCTAATAGTGTGTGATTTTTTTCTAGATTCTACCAGTAACATTTTATTATACTTGCATTATCACATATCTATCCTTATATCTATCCATTAATCCATCTTGTTTTGGGTGCACTTCAAAGTAAATTGCAGAGATTACTACATTTATCCCTAAATATTCTAACATACATATCACTAAGTAGAGTTCAATATTTGTTTATATTTTTCCTTTGATCTATAATATACATACATACAATAAAATGCACAAATTTTAAGCATGTATTTGCTGAGTTTTGATAAATGCATATACTCATGTAACTCAAATTCTTATTAAGATATGGATCATTACCAAGTTCTAATAGTTTTTTGGTAACATCTTTAGGATTCTTTATATATAGTATCATGTCGTCTGCAAATAGTGACAGTTTAACTGCTTCCATTTCAATTTGGAGTCCTTTTATTTTGTTTTCTTGTCTGATTGCTGTGGCTAAAACTTCCAGTACTATGTTGAATCAAAGTGGCAAGAGTGGACATCCTTTTCTTGTTCCTGATCTTAGAGGAAATGCTTTCAGCTTTTTATCATTGAGTATGATGTTAACTGTGGGCTTGTTATATATGGCCTTTATTATGTTGAGGCATGCTCCCTCTATACTCTGTTAAGATTTTTTATCATAAATGTAGATGTTGAATTTTGCCAAAAGCTTTTTTGCATCTTTTGAGATGATCATAAAATTTGATATACCACTTGATCATGATGTTTGAGTGTTTTAATGTATTTCTGAATATAGTTTCCCAATACTTTATTGAAGATGTTTGTATCTATGTTTATCAATGATATTGATATATAATTTTCTTTTTATGGTATCTTTGTCTTGTTTTGGCATCAGATTTATGACAGCCTCATAGAATGAGTTCAGAAGCATTCCTTCCTCTTCAATTTTTTAAAATAGTTTGAGAATGGTAGGTGCTACCTCTTCTTTAAATGTGTGGTAGAATTCACCTGTGAAGCCATCTGGTCCTGGACTTTTGTTGGAATTTTTTAAATTACTGATTAAGTTTCATTACTGGTAATCAATCTGTTCATATTTTTTATTTCTTCTTAATTCAGTTTTAGGAGATTATGTTTTTAGAAATTTATCCATTTCTTCTAGGTTGTACATTTTATTGGCATACAATTGTTTGTAGTAATCTCTCATGGTCCTTTTTATTTCTGTGGTGTTGATTGTAACTTCTCTTTCATTTCTGATTTTATTTATTTGGGCGCTCTCTCTCTTTTCTTGATGTGTCTGGCTAAAGGCTTGTTTTGTTTATCTTTTCAAAGAACTAGCTCTTAGTTTCATTGGTCTTTGTATTGGTTTTTGGGTCTATATTTCACTTATTTCCATTCTCATCTTTATTATTTCTTTCCTTCTCCTAACTTTGGGTTTTGTTTATTCTTCTCTTTCTAGTTCCTTTAGATGTAAGGTTAGGTTGTTTATTTGAGATTTTTCTTATTTCCTGAGTTAAGCTTGTATCGCTATAAACTTCCCTCTTAGAATGGCTTTTGCTGTGTCCCATAGGTTTGGATCATTGTGTGGTTGTTATCTGTCTTTAGGTATTTTTTCCTGTTTGATTTCTGCAGTGATCCATTGGTTGTTTAGTAACATGTTGTTTAGCCTCTACATGTTTGTGTTTTCTGCAGTTTTTTCCTGGTAGTTGATTTCTAATCTCATAGTGTTGTGGTTGGAAAAGATGCTTGATATGATTTCAGTCTTCTCCAGTTCATTAAGACTTGTTTTGTGGCCTATTATATGATCTATCCTGGAGAATGTTCCATGTACACTTGAAAAGAATGTGTATTCTACTGTTCAGGGATAAAATGTTCTGTATGTATCTATTAAGTCCATCCACTATAACTTGTCATATAGGCCAGTATTTCCTTATCGATTTTCTGTCTGGATGATCTGTCTGTTGATGTAAGTGGTATTAAAGTTGCCTACTATTATTATATATTATTATGTAACTGTGAATTTCTCCCTTTATGTCTGTTAATATTTGTTTATATATTTAGGTGCTCCTATGTTGTGTTCATATGTATTTACAATTGTTATATCTTCTTGTTGGATTGATCCCTTCATCATTATATAATGTCCTTCTGTGTCTCTTGTTACAGTCTTTGTTTTAATATCTACTTTTTCTGATATAAGTATTGCTACCTGGGCTTTCTTTTTGTTTTCAGTTACATGGAATGCCTTTTCCCATCCCTTCACTTTCAGTCTGTGTGTGTCTTTAGATACGAAGTGAGTCTCTTGTAAGCATCATATATATGGGTCTTGATTTTTATCCATTAAGCCACTGTCTGTCTTTTGATTGGAGCATTTAGACCATTTACATTAAAGTAATTATTGATAGGTATGTACTTATAGACCTTTTGTTAATTGTTTTCATGTTGTTTTTGTAGTTCTTTTTTGTTCCTTCTTCTTTTAGACTCTTCCCTTGTGATTTGATTACTATCTTTAGTGTTACGTTTGGATTCCTTTCTCTTTTTTTGTGTGTATCTATTACAGGTTTTTGGTTTGTGGCTATCATGAGGTTCATATATAACAACATATAATCATATATATGATTATTTTAAGTTGATAATGTCCTAAGTTTGAATAAATTCTAACAACTCTTCATCTTCCCCCCACACACATTTAATGTTTTTGATGTCATATTTTACATCTTTTTGTTTTGAATATCCCTTAACTACTCATTGTGGATATATATAATCTTATGCATTTGTCTGTTGACCTTCTGTCCTGCTGGCTTTATAAGTGGTTGATCTACTACCTTTACTGTATGTTTGCCTTTACTAGTGAAATTCTTCCTTGCATAATTTTTGTATGTCTAGTTGTGGCCTTTTCTTTTCTGCTTAGAGAAGTCCCTTTAGCATTTCTTGTAAAGCCAGTTTAGTGGCGTTGAACTCTTAGCTTTTGCTCGTCTGTAAAACTGTTTATCTCTCTTTCAAACATGAATGGTAACCTTAACAGGTAGAATATTCTTGGTTGTATGTTTTTCCCTTTCATCACTTTGAATATATCATGCCACTCCCTTCTAGTCTGCACAATTTCTGCTGAAAAGTCAGCTGATGGTCTTATGGTATTCCCTTGTACATAACTAGTTGCTATTCTCTTGCTTCTTTAAGATTCTCTCTTTATCTTTAATTTTTCCATTTTAATTGCCATTTTAATTTCATTTAATGTGTCATGGTGTGGACCTTTTTGAGTTAATCCTGTTTGGGACTCTCTGTGATTCCTGGACCTGAATGTCTGTTTTCTTTCCCAGGTTAGGGAAGTTTTCAGCTATTATTTCTTCAAGTAAGTTCTCTGCCCCTTTCTCTCTCCATCTGGGTCCCCTATTTGCAAATGTTAGTATGCTTGATATTGTCCCAGAGGTCTCTTAAACTGTCTTCATTTTTTAATTGTTTTTTCTTTTTTCTGTTCAGCTTAGGTGATTTTTTACTACTGTCTCATCCATTCCTCTGATCCATTGCTGATCAATTCCTCTGTATCACCTAATCTGCTGTTGATTCCTTCTAGTGCAGTTTTTATTTCAGTTATTGTATTCTTCAGCTCTGTTTGGTTTTTCATTTTTCTAACTTTTTGTTGAAACTTTCACCATATTCATTCATTTTTCTCCTGAGTTTAGTGAGCATCTTTATGATAATTATCTTGACTCTTTACTGGCCGGATTGCTTACCTCCACTTTGTTTAGTTCTTTTTCTGAAGTTATGTGTTGTTCCTTTGTTTGGAACATATTCTTCTGTCTCCTCATTTTTCCCAATTCTCTGTGTTTATTTCTAATGTTGGTTACATTGCCCAATCTTGGAGAAGTAGCCTCATGTAGAAGATGTCCCATGGGCCCAGCAGCATGCTCCCCTCTGGTCACCAGAGCTGTGTAGTCAAGGGATGCCCTTATGTGGGCTGCAGGTGCCTTTCTGTTGTGGTAGGGCCTACTACTGTGGGCATGCTGGGGGCAAAGCTGGCTTTGACTTGGTTGGCTGCAAGGCCTTGCCTTGTGCAATGGCTGTAGGCTGGCTGGAGGGCAGGGTAAGCTTCTTGCATGCTTTGCTGCATGGTCTAGTCAGGGGATGTGTGGGGTCAGAGTCTTTTTATTATCTTGAGAATGCAAAATAGAACCATTTTATTATGCTTTATTGCTTTTTTTCTCAATGCAAGGTGCAAGATTCTGTTGCAGGAAGAGTGAAAACATCCTCTATTGCATCTGCTGCCATTAATAATGTAAATTCATCCCCCTTTGGATTCCATCTTCTCCCGCCCTCAGTGACGTTTGGAGTGCTCGAAGAAGGACACACCTATGCAACCACTGTAAAGCTCAAGAATGTTGGAGTGGACTTCTGCAGGTGAGGCCAAGGCTCCAAGTGTATGCTCAGATCACTTTCCCCTACTCTGTGACTTTTCTTTGGTTGCCTACATCAGTGAATGTTTATTGAACTGAATTGTAATTACACCCTAACTCTTGAATCTTAACATCATTCATTCAATCATTTACTCACTAATTCATCCATTCATTCATTATTCAACAAATTAGTACTTACCAAGCCTCAACTATAGAGTAGGTATTTCTTTGCCTTTCCATTAATTTTTATCCATACTTTGGTTAGAAGCACCTCAAGACCTGATCTGTACTAGCAAAAAATGAAAGGGAAGTTGTACAAGTGTTCCAATAACTAATACACAAAACAATAATTAATGCACAAAACTTGAAAGTCTATTTCTCAAATCTACCACCAACTATAATACCAGCTAACATTGGTTGGCACTTTGTGATCTAAACATGATTTTAATTACATTAATTCTGCATAATTGAGGCAAAAAGGAAAAAAAGTTAACCCTTAATCATCAGGGTCACTTTGACTCTGATGATGTGACTTGGAATTATAAACAAGTACCTTAACTCACAGCCTGTACTCCGAATAGAAAATATACTGTATCTGGCATTAAGTGACAAGAAAGTCACCTTAGCCCTTCATTTTCAGATCAAAACCAATAGAATTTTAGAGTGTGTAGAACCTTAGAGACTATTATATAAAGGAGCAAACTGAGTAACTTGTTTTAAGGTCTTGTAGGCTGCAGCAAGGGTAGATCTCAGATCTCCTGAGTACCAGCTCATTGGAGCACGTTGCTTTATCAACACCGCTGTGGTCACTGCTTCTTGTGGGAGATCAGTCCTTCCCACTGGGTCAATATACCATGTATCTATGCCAAGACAACTCCCAATCACAAAATCTCCTCTATACTATTTTGAATTAAGCTTCAGGATTATGTCGAGTTTTTTCCCCCATAAAAATGGGATACATGTTTATTTCAAGTGCAGAGTTATTCTCAGGGTCAGTAGCAAGTTTGAGAATGTTTGTGATTCTAAATTCAGGATTGGAAGTCAGATGGAGCAAAGCTACAGGAGCATCTGATTGAAAAGATCACCGGCCCATTTTAATTGAGGTGAATTCTCAACTTCAGGAATCACATTTACTTCCTCACAGACAACCTGATGAGGGACCCAAGCCGCCAGATCAGACATTATTGTTTAGGTTGTTGCCACAAAGTGGGTAGGGAGAAATGGAGAGTCCACCTCAAACGAATTAAAACCACCCATGCAGACCCTGTGTGTCCAGTACAGAATTTTAGTTTTATAGATTTCAGTCCTCAGCTTGTTCAACTCAGCCACCACAGGGCAGACAGCAAAGTGGCTGGTAGAGGGAGTGGAGTAGATGGAGGTAGGCTTCCCTTGGCATTTTAATTTACTCCAGGTCTTTAACCTTCGGGCAGAACCCACAAACCACAGGAAGAGGAAGAGATCAATAGGCACCACGTGTGAGCACCGGGCTTTTCAAGTTCACCAACATTTTCTGAGCCTTTTCTGTTTCTCTTCTCCCCAAACTTGCAAACCCCATACCATGGCAGAGAAAGACTGGCTTCCATGCTCTGCTGCTTTCCAAAGGAGCCTTTATTCTTCAGCTTAATGACCTGGCAGTCAGTATGTGTGTTCACGCTGGCAGCTACACTGCAGTGCACTGCAGCGCCAGCCAAACCTTCGCCACCTTCTGCCCAGACCCGAGCTGCTCGTCAGCATCCGAAAACAAAGGGTTGAAACTCAGGTTGGAGTCAGTTTGACGCCGATGAAAACTGTTGGAAAGGCAGTTGTGAAGCAGGCCCCAGATTCTTTTTCCAACTGGATATTGGGTTGTTTTTCTACTAGTCT
Organism: Stenella coeruleoalba; assembly: GCF_951394435.1. Classification (NCBI taxonomy): domain Eukaryota; kingdom Metazoa; phylum Chordata; class Mammalia; order Artiodactyla; family Delphinidae; genus Stenella; species Stenella coeruleoalba. Next base: position 103,617,195 of record NC_137169.1, on the reverse strand, counting down.
GGACCCCTTGCTCCTGTGTAGGGAATATTAACACCTTTCTGGTTTTATTACTTCCCAGTTCATTCGTGCTCATGTTTTTCATTATGGCATCAATTTATTCCCATCTTTTTTCCTGGTAGGTTTAGGGTGAAGCAGCCCCCACCCAGCACAGGACTGAAAGTGACTTACAAACCTGGGCCTGTAAGTCCTATGTGCTATCTGTTGTGTGTGTCCACGTGTGTGCGTACAGATATGTATATGTTTCCAGTCAAGTGATTTTTAAGTCGTTCTACCTGTTTCAGTTTAAACCATGTTTAAGTCTACTTTTTCTAGTATCTTAAACAAAAGATTCCTGGTATTGGTTCAACATCTGGCTTGATGTCACTTACTTCATGTAACAACCATGAGCAGATCTGTGTGTAAATAGAGTTAAACTTCCAGCTATGGAACCATTTCTGAAGTTCACTTCACTTGTCCCAATACTGCAGTTCTATACTGTTGTCTGAAAATACCTTTTAAAACATTAAATACGATTTAACATGCACTTGGTAAACTGATTACCTAAAGATATCCTGTGACAAATCCTTCTGCAAAGTGAAAAATCACTTGAAAAACAAATATTTCATTGTTTACATTTTATGTAAATCTGGTTTGTTCTCTTGGTATTTGTCAGAGAATATTAGTTAATAACATATTAAGAAATAGTAGTATATTTAAAGTCACCATCTGTCTCATTTCTCCAAAAATCTCTGAAAATACAAATTTTAATATGTCAATCTGTTCTGATTTTATTTGATACATTCCCCCAAATAAGGTGTTTAGTATAAAATGTGTATACTGCCACTTACTTCACATTAGAATTTCAGAAGTGTAGTATGTTATAAACAAAAGGTTGTCTCAAAAGATAACAAAAATCACACTTGCAATCTTAACTTTTATTTCTTGGTCAGTATATCATCTTGCTGCTTTAACACGCCTTTCATTTCAGTCAACAAGCTCTGAGTTCCTCCCATATGCCAGTGATAGTGCCAGGGTACAGGGGATGTTAAAGATGAGTGAGACACATAAGGAGCTTACAGAGCAGGACACATGGTGGGCACTCGAGAGATATGTGATTGAGTGACAGATGATGTGGGGAAGCCACAGTTGTTATACGTTGACACAGAAGCATCGGTTGGCTATAGTGCAAAGAAAGTTGGCTTCTTGTCCTGGCTATGCTACCAAGCAGCTCAGTGATGTTTTTGGTTAATTAATCCTCTGCACCTTGCTTTCCTCGTCTATAAAAGAAGGAGCTTAGACTGATCACTTCTTAGCCCTCTTCCAGCTCCAGTATCTTATGATCTATATAAAATTGTAGTACGCAGGCTGCAATTTCCAAACAGAAATACATTTTGGGATTAGATCCACTAATTCATGAGCACCTCTCCAAGACAATGCATCATTGTACTGTGTCAAAGTTTCAGAATCTTCACAACATAAAGCAAAAACACAGTTAAAGCAAGCTTTTCTCCCACTGTTCTGGGAAGTTAGCAAATCTTTTTCATTTAAAGTAGGGATTAGCCAAAAGCCAAACAAACGACTGCTGGACGAACCTTTATACGTACTAAAAACCCAGCTTGTATTCTTTGAAGCTCACTCTATACTGTTTGTTATTATTTTTTTTTTTCTTTTTGATAGTAGGTTTTGGCTCTGGCAAAGAATGTAACCTCTAGACTTCTCCATATCTAAATCTCACCACTGTTCATCTTGGTTCATTGCCAACAGTGAATGAATGTACTCCAAGCCTGGGTAAACCTGTGTGATAACAGTTCTCCAGCTGCCCTTGTGCAGAATGTCATCATTCCCCGGCCCTGCTCTGGTTGTTGGGCTTGGAGGGCTAAGGGCTTGGGTCTCAAAACAGAGCTGTTGGATACTCTCCAGTGTGCAGATAGATGCTCACAAGCACACTGTTGAAAAAACTGAAACATTTTTCAATTCTATTATTTATAAAACTCTATTGAAGAAAAAAATTCCATTCGTACCTAACTGCTTTCCATGTGGTAGTTTCTTCTGATTTATTTTTTCCAGATAACTGTTCTCAAGTCTGCTTTTTAACCCACCTCCTAGAGAGGCAGCTTAGAAACATAAACAGCTCTTTCTTTCCTGGCTAGTGTTCTTTTCAAGGAGCAAGGCAAGAAGCCTATTCCTTGCTGTGTTTCTTCTTCTTTATGTATCAGGTTTCTTTTTTGTTGGTACAGACCTCGTCCATGTAGCTTTCGGATCTAAGCAGTTTGGTATTTAAATTAATTCTGTCTCCCTCTACTGGCTTTGCCACATTGCAGGTCCTATATTAGGAATACTCTAAACCAAGGGGCAGGGCAGGGGAATTGTGGGATTCACCCAGTCTCTTAGATTAAATTTAAGATGAAACATATTTTTCTTAGATTAAATTTATCTTTATCTATAAGGATGACAATAAATAGAAACTTGCTACTGATATTCAAGAAATAGCACAGTTACAGACATCATGAAAGTTTGCCCTCCAGCATCCTGGCATTTAGTTTCCTTATGCTTTTTCCTAAATAGCACTTGATGTTCTCCTTCAGCAATTTTTCCTGGGTCCCGCTTACTCAATGGAATTCAACCTAACTAATCCATGAAGTAATTCTTCTAAATGCTAGAACAGCAATCATTCATTTGTGCCAAATTTATAGATGAGGAAACAAGATTAGAGAGTTTGAGTAACTTGCCCAAAGTCATGTTAAAAATCAAGATTTGAACTCATACATGTCTGATTCTAAAGCTACATTGTGTCTTATAGGTGGCTGCTGGTTTGCAGGCAGAACTGAAAGTGGAGTTATTTGCCATGGCTTTTGGAGAGGATGGTGCCAAGGGATCAGCACACATCTTTCACAATATAGAGATTATGACTGAGCATGATGTCCTGTTCTTACCTGTGGAAGCAAATATCCTTTAAAGTTCAATTTGAGTAGTCATATATAGTGCAAAAATTACATTTGAGCAAGGAGAATTCAAAATGCTATTTTCTAATCCCCTCACATCTGCACTCTGTAGCTTCATTTATTCTATTTTTAAAATCAGAGTTAAATTTCTTAGGACAAAGACTTGTATCTTCTTTCATCTTTGAAAGCAGCTAGCAAAGTGCCTAACATAGTACATGTGACTGTAAGTTGGATAAATCTCAATATTATTGGCCATCTATGGGGTATCAGACAATCAGAATTTTTTAAAAAAGCAAGTCTTTGTCATTAAAAAAACACAACAACTTGTAATCTTGATGGGGGATAGGAGATACCTTATTGTAGAAGTTGAATGGACATACACTGAATTACAATACATTCCTTCATACTGGTGTCTCTTGCAGATAGAATATACAGATATCGAGAACCTATTATATGCAAGGTACTGTATGAAATATTTTATCAAATATAAAAATGAAAATTGGACTCTATCCTAAAAGACTTACATAGTCTGGTAGCAGAAATAAAGTTTTCACACTTGATTCCTATATTGTACTCCAACAGCATGAATCATATGCTACTTTGCGTTACAGTTATATCTATTTGATATTTGAGCTGGGTCTTATAGAATGCAAAAACTTTTGATGAAAGGAGACTTAAACTAGGAAGAATGAACAAAAGTGTAGCAATAGGAAATCTCCAGGTGTTCAGAAGGGGAAGCAGGGAGTTCAATTTGTTGAGAGATTACAGTATTAGTAATATAGTGGGAAAGTTGGTTGGAATCAAGTTATGGGAGATTTTGAATCCTTGGCTTGACTTTATTATATAAGCAACAGTGAATCATTGAAATTCTGATCCAATGGGTGATATAATCAGCATATCTTTATAAAAATGAATCCAGTGTTATTGTACAGGATATGCTGAAGGAGAAGAGTTACTGGATATGCAAAGAACCATTGGAAGGCTACATCAACAGGCCACGTGTAAGGACAAGAACTATAGTGTGGCAACTATAGTTGGGAAAGAGGGACGTGGATGAAAGACATTTGGCAGGGGGCACTGTAAAATCTAAGGTGTGACCCACTGAGAAAAGGAAGTAAGAGGACATAAGAGTTCACCTGCAAGGTTTGGGGCTCAGGTAATGAAACATGGAGACTCAGGAGTGGATCTCAATTGAACAGTCAGGGCTGGAGATATAATAATTTTAAGTGTCAGCTACAGAGGTGATGATAGAAGGTATGCGGAAGGAAAAGAAATGTGGAGTCTGTTTAGGGAGCAGGAGAAAAAAGAGGCACCAGTGGAGACAGAACAAGCAATTAGCAAAATATGAAATATCTCAAAGAATTTCAAGGGAACTATGGACACAGTTGACAGATGCTATGGAGATATCAAGGAGACTGCGGATTTAAATAGGACCACTAGATTTGGTTGGGACAAAACCCAAACTGCAGAACGTGAAGAATGCCTGGGTGTTAAGAAAGCAGAAATATTGAGTATGGATACATTTTCAATTTAGTATTAAAGGAAACAGCAAGAGTATATGGTACCTGAGAGAGTACCTCAGGGAGGCAACAGGGAAAAGGAGAGATTTTCAGTTTAGTGTGTTTGTGGGCTGGAAAGAGTGGATCAGAAGAGAAACATTAGAAATATGAATGAGAGGACTGAACCAGCAGTATCCAAAAGAAGGCAAGAGAATAATCAAGAACAGAGCTGAAGTGTTAGTCTTGGCAAGGGAGAGAACAAAGATGGCTAAGGATCCAGACATTCTGAGGTGAAAGAAATTTAGGGGAACTTGTGTCAGATGACCTTGATTTCAATAGAAATGGAGTTGGATTCATTTGTTCATTCTTTCAAAGATCATAAGTTTTTCTAATGTGCTAGGCATTGGGGATACAGCAATGAACAAGAGACACACATTTCTGCCTTTATGTAAGCTTACATTCCAGTGGGAGGACAGACAATAGACAAAATAAGTGAAACATGGACAATGGTGATAAGTACAAGGGAGAAAATGTAAAGTAGGAAAGGAAGTATAGGGAGTGTGAAGGATTGCAGTTTACAGCAGGGTGGTCACGAAAGACCTCACTGGGAACAATTTTCCCCCACTCTGGGAACTAAATCAAGTCCTCTTACATTCTCTTCACACAAGTTATTAGATGCTGATCCAGACTAACTGAATCCCTGTGGCTGATCACAGCAATTAAATAATTTTGCATTTATGTTAATAAAGTTTCTATTTCCTTGCTTATAGAGACCATCTGTCAGGCACAGAGAGATGGGGAAAAGAGTTTTATTAAATCCTTACTCTACTTCCAGTGACAACAATGATAGTTCATAGTCCATTTCCCAAGGCCTGTCCCCCTGCCCCTCCCCACCAAAAAACCATGAAATCTGGATGCTGATGTGGTCTGGGACCTGGTTATGGTGACTGATGGCACCTACAGAAAGGCCAGTCACCCTTAGCAGAAAACATACTCTAGGGTGAACAGAAGAAATTACAGGAGATCAATAGCCATCCTTCATCCCCTAAACCTGGCGTGCAGAATTTGCATTAGACAGAAAATACCTAAAATTGAGCTAAATGTGCTAGAGATTCTACAATGTTATCTGAGTTTGCATGTACAAATCATTTGTTCATGAAAGTAATAGTCCTTAATGGGTATTTTACCAGTTTTAACAAGCAGCAATTATGATAAGAGACCAAAAGATTTTCCCCAGGGAAAAGAAAATCCTATGGTCCAGAAGATTTCTACAGCTGCTTCCCCTGCACTTGGAGTCTTCATGTCCCGTAAAGTTTCTCATTAGGTGTCAGGTAAGTAACAAATTTGTAATTTGATTGTCATCCATTCAAACTTGAAGCCTTAGACCTTGCATTTGTTCCCATCTTCATACAGCCAGCAACCAATGAGCCACTTAGTCTGGTGGAATGAAAATATTTGTTTTTAATAATTGTAACTACCCCTTCATAGTCATAAACTATCTAATCCTCATACTATCTACAAGATAGATATTTTTCCCACTTTATAAATAAGGAAACTGAGGCTCAGAGAATCCTGAAGAAGTAAAAATCTAACCTACTTCAATGTGATTCTAAAGTTCATTCTTTCAAGTGCTATTTTTGATGTTGATCGGACTCTCCAAAAAGCAAGGGTACAAACACAAACAGCAGGATGCCCTTTTGGACTTGAGAATTTACAGTTAGGCTAGTGGTTCTTAAGTTTTTTGGACTCAAGACTCCTCATGTATTCTTAAAAATTATTGAGGACCCCAAAAACCTTTTGTTTATGTGGGTCATATTATCAATATTTACCAAGTTACAATTAAAACTTGGAAAAACTTATATTTAAAAAATAAACCCAGTATATTACCATAAATAAATTGTTAATGAAAAATAACTTTTCCAAACAAAAATTAGTAAGAGTATTACATCTTTGCAAATCTTTTCAATGTCTGGCTTAATAGGACATAGCTGGATTCTCACATCTGCTCTGTATTCAATCTGTCACCATATCACACATCACATAGTCTCTGGAAAACTCCACTGTACGCTCATGAGAGAAAAAGGCAAATAGCATCTTGCATTAGTTTCCTAGGGCTGCTGTAATAAATCTGTATTTGTGTCTGGAGGCTGCCATAACAAAGTACCGCAGACCAGGTGGCTTAAAACGATATTTATTCTCTGACAGTTTGGGGGGCCAGACATTTGAAATCAAGGTGGCAGCACGGTTGGTTCCTTCTGGAGGCTCTGAGGGAGAATTTGTTCTATGCCTCTTTCCTAACTTCTGTTGGTTGCCAGCAGTCCTTGGTGTTCCTTAGCTTACAACTCACTCTGATTTCTGCCTCTGTCCCCAATGGCATCCTTCCCTGTGTATTTCTATATGTCTCTCCTTATAAGAACAATAGTCATTGGTTTTAGGGGCTACTCTAATCTTGAATGACCTCATCTTAACTTGATTGCATCTGTAAAGACCCTATTTACAAATAAGATCACATTCATAAGTCCTGGTAGACATGAGTTTTGTGGGGATAAACTCAGTACAGTCCACCCTCTGGTTCCCCAAAATTTATACCCATCTCACATGCAAAATGCACTCACTCCATCCCAATTATTTCCCAAAGTCTTCACCTATCATGGTGTCCTCTCCATCTATGGACTTGTGAAACTAGAAACAAGTTGTCAGCTTGCAACATAGCATAAGACATTCCCATTCTAAAAGGAGAGAATGGAAAGAATAAAGGAGTCACTGATTTAAGTGTTTGCAGTGCAGCGGGCAGATTTCCTAAGGTTTCAAAGCCTGAGCATAATTATCTGTGTCTTGATCTGCCCTCTGGGCCAGAGGCTTCACCAGCACCCCCCTCTAGACCCACAGATGCCTTGTGGGCCCCACCCTCTCAGTTGTTAGCCTGGGACAGTCTTATCCTCTGGGCACCCCATTTCCTGCTTATAGAAGCCCAGAAGTCTGGCAGCCTTCCTTCATTTCTTGTCTCTGTCCGCCAGGCCAAACAGGCAGTGTTTCTGCTGATAGAACATTCTCAAAAATCATCAGTCTTCATGGATATCAAGGAGATCCACGCCATTAGACGTGAGGGTTCTCCACAGGTCCTTCCTGGATAGTCTCACCTCTGCTCCTAGCTTCTGCTGAGATGGTTGATTATACTCATGGTCACAAATCTAATTTCTCCACTGGGTTTTCCAGCTGCACCCTTGATGAACGCTCCTGAGCATGCCTTAGCATTTCCTGCAATATGGACTGGCTGTGAATTTTCCAAATCATGTTCAGGTTCCTTTTGCTGACCATTTCCTTCCTCAGTTTATCCCTTTCCTCTTGTTTACTATAAGCAGCAAGAAACCAGGACACATCTTCCATGTTTTGTTTGGAAACGTCAGCTGGAAATCCAATTTCATTGTTTATAAGTTCTACTTTTTACCCAAAAGCAGAACACAATTCAGCCAAGTTTTCTGCCACTTCGTAACAAGGATCACTTTTCCTCCACTGTCCAATAACATATTCTTCATTTCCATCTGAGGTCTTAGCAAAATCACCTTTAATGTTCATATTTATACCAACATTCTATTCATGATGTAGGAATTCTCTAAGATGCTTAAAGTGTTCTTTACTTTCCCCATCACTTCCTTCTGAACCCTCACCAAAAGTGCTTTTACTGTCCATTATTTCTACCAACAACAGTCTCTTCAAGGTAATCTAGACTTTCTTCTATCATGTAGCTCAAAATTCTTCCCGGTTTCACCCATTACTTGATTCCAAAGCCACTTCCATATTTTTAGGTATTTGCTATAGCAGTACCTCACTTCCTGGTACCAAAATTTGTTATCAGTTTCCTGAGGCTGCCATGACAAATGACCATACTGGGTGGCTTAAAACAATGGATATTTATTCTCTTGCAGTTTAGGAGGTCTGAAACCAAGGTATTAGAGTTTGTTCCTTCTGGAAGCACTGAGGGAATTTGTTCCATGCCTCTCTCCTAGTTTCTGGTGGTAGACAGGATCCTTGGTGTTCCTAGGGTTGTAGCTGCTGTCACTCCAATCCCAATCTCTGCCTCTGCTGTCATGTGGCCTCCCTCCCTGTGTGTCCTCACATGGCATTCTTTTTTTTTTTAATTTTAATTTTACTGGAGTATAGATGTACAATGTTGTGCTAGTTTCAGGTGTACAGAAAAGTGATTAAGTTATACATATACATATATTATTCTATTTTAGATTCTTTTCTCATATAGGTCATCACACAACATTGAATAGAGTTCCCTGTGCTATACAGCAGGTCCTTGTTGGCCATCTACCTTATATATAGTAGTGTATGTTTATTCCAAGCTCCTGATTTATCCCTCCCCGCCACATTTCCCCTTTGGAAACCATAAGTTTGTTTTGATATCTGTAAGTCTGTTTCTGTTTTGTAAATAAGTTCATTTGTATCATTTTTTAATTAATTCCACATATGAGTGATATCGTATGATATTTGTCTTTCTCTGTCTGACTTACTTCATTTAGGATGATAATCTCTCGGTTCATCCATGTTGCTGCAAATGGCATTATTTCATTATTTTTTACGGCTGAGTAATATTCCATTGTATATATGTACCACATCTTCTTTATCCATTCATCTGTCAATGGACATTTACGTTGCTTCCATGTCTTGGCTATTCTAAATAGTGCTGCAGTGAACACTGGGGTGCATGTATCTTTTTGAATTATGGTTTTCTCCAGATATATGCTGGGGAGTGGGACTACTGGATCATATGGTAGTTCTATTTTTAGTTTTTTAAGGAACCTCCATACTGTTCTCCATAGTGGTGGTACCAACAGTGTAGGAGGGTTCCCTTTTCTCCACACCCTCTCCATCATTTATTGTGTGTAAACTTTTTGATGATGGACATTCTGACCGATGTGAGGTAGTACCTCATTGTAGTTTTGATTTGCATTGCTCTGATAATTAGTGATGTTGAGCATCTTTTCATGTGCCTTGTTTTTTTTTTTAAACGTAGAGCTGTTTGTATAGTTTAGAGATTAACCCCTTGTTGGTTGCTTTGTTTGCAGATATTTTCTCCCATTCTGGGGGCTGTCTCTTCATTTTGTTTATGGTTTCCTTTGTTGTGCAAAAGCTTTAAGTTTAATTAGGTCCCATTTGTTTATTTTTGTTTTTATTTTCCTTACTCTATGAGGTGGATCCAAAAAGATATTGCTGAGGTTTACGTCAAAGGGTGTTCTTTATTTTCCCCGAAGAGTTTTAGAGTGTCTGGCCTTACATTTAGGTCTTTGATCCATTTTGAGTTTATTTTGGGGTATGGTGTTTGTTAGAGAATGTTCTAATTTCCTTCTTTTACATGTAGCTGTCCATCACATGGCATTCTTATAAAAGCAAATCATTGGATTTAATCTTATCTAGAATGACCAATCTTAACTAATTATATTTGTAAAGACCCAAATTCCAAATAAGATCACATTCATAGGTTCTGCTGCTTAGTTTGGAAGTCCTTTTCAAGACAAAGTTGAAAAAGGCACCACATTTCAGTTCTAAGTCAATGTTAAAATCAGCTTCTCCCTCTTTTTCTTTTTCCTCTTCTTTTCTTCCAAGTGGCTAGTAGCATCAGCAAAAAACATAACTTCACTTTTTGCCTCACATTCCCTCTTGAGAAAATCAAGACCTGCCATGTTGAAGCCGATAACATCCTGAGAAAGAATACAAGAGAGATTAAATAAACTAAACTTCCTCTCAATTCAGTTCAATATTGCAGCATATGTGAGTCAGGGGAACCAAAGCTTCATGTGTTGTTACTCATCCTTCCCTAAGGGTTTTCCTTGTTTGTTTGTTTTTTTGTCTACTAGCTCTAACAAAAACCTCATCTTAAATATACATGCATGTCAGGTCAATATCACCAAAGATAGGGCACAGCACACTATGCTACTTGTAAGTAACATACACACTAGAATTTTCCCCTCCTTGTTCTGTCTCTACAAAGATACTTACCCGGACTTGGCTGACTTTTGAAATAGTTGTTTCCTTTAATTTTTCAATCACTGGCACAAGCATTTGGTTGCTAGTGATCTGGCCAAAGTGAATCCTAACAAAAATAAAACCAGGCATGTCACAAAGAAGGATAGTGGTTCTAGCTCTACCTGTCCCTTCTAGAACTAGCAAACAGACAAAATGTCCAAAAAAAAAAATCATTTTGCCAATCATGGGAATACAGAAATGCTTCTATGAAAAAAAACTAAAGAAGTTTCTTCCTACTATTCAATTCTATCCAATAACAATTTTTAAAATACTATCCTAACATTCAACTCATTTGCAAAGCTGACTCTTTGCAATCTACCCAGTGGCCACAGATTTTGACAACGGCATTCTATGTAAAGACCAGAGGAAAATGAGCCTTCTAAGAATTGCTAACTCAAAGATTTATTAATATTTCAGCCAAAAAAAGAGATGATCAAACTCTGACCTAGAGTACCAAGATGCCCTTGATGATTCATGCTCCTTTAACCTCCACATTCACCCTCACCCTCAGTTGTGACCTGCCATATCTACCTGCGAGGTAGCACCCATCTACCACCCCAATATGCTAGAAATATTCACTGTGTTTCTCTTAGAATCAGTAACCCCGATTCAATAGCACATATGCCATAGCAATTAAAAAATAAACTGTAAATATGACAACAGAATAATATAAACATATCATTGTTCTTCATTTGCTACTATCCTGAAAGAAATAAAGGAATGAAGGGTTAATGATCATGAAAAAAGGCCAATTCACCAAATACACCTGTTTTCTTTTTAACTATTTGGTATTGGCTGAGCAGTTTCTGATTTCCTAATAGCATTTTAAGGAATGTTCAAATTTGCCTCTATTCCTGTCCTCTGATATAACAGCTTGAGACTGGGGGACACAGTGGAAGATAAGAATATATTATGCCTTTGTAAATATATTTTCCCTCTGTTACATATTAATAAGAATTCTTCCTATTTAAGAATATAATCTAATGAACGTTTTCTTTATGTTTCTTAGTTCCCTCCAAATATGCCCCTATCCTTCCATTTGTACTTGTAGAGACCTGGGAAATAAACTGACTACTCCTTAAAATGCTATTATGAAAATAAAACCATTTGGTTTAAACTCAATAGTCAAAAAGAAACACTGAGGCAGACTGGCCATTCAGAGATGGGCTTTCAGCAAACTGACTAGAACCAGAACTGCTACCTTAGACTGTAACCTGGAGACCTCCGCCTGCCTGAGCATCCTTAGCAACATAGTACCTCATGCTACTTAGAGTTGGGTCATCACTAACTGCATTTTATCGAGCAAGACTGACTCCAAAGGATAAGAATTATGTCAGGCAGCACTGAAATTCCCAACAGTCTCTGAAACGGAAACATCACATTTCTTAATCCCAAAGCATGGACAGCTTCAGGTGAGGCACTACTGGAGCAGTTATGCGGATAAGACATGATATTCTTTTGGAAAGGACGTTACCTGAGGAGAAAGAAGAGGCACCTACATAGAAGTTCAATATCAGAGCCCTGCTGGATGAATTCATTAAAGAGCTTAAGAATGTCTGGGACGTAAGAGAAAGGCAGCACAAGCAGAGATTCTTCCAGCTCACTGAAGAGGAAAAAATAAACATTAAAAATGCCACGTTTCTTAACATAGTCAATTTAAAAATCTTTTCCTCTCCTATTTTTTTCTTCTACTTTTATACTTGAGTAGATCTTACCCATCCAGAATTAAACATACATCTGTATTATGAATGGTTCTCTCTTTTCAACGTTTTGGTTTTCTATATTTAGTATTTTAACCTACTTGATGCATTCTTGTCCATGGCAGGGTAGGAGAATCTAACTGTTTTTCTTTCAGATAGCCAATTTCTTTAAAGCCTTTTGTTGTATATCCCATCTTTATATGATACTTCTTTTACCATTTATTGAGTCCCTCTATGTCATAGAGTGTTCTAGGGCTTTAGAGTCTGTTTTCATAACTGATTCTGACAACAATCCGTACAGGTGCATTTTTACAGCTTTTTAATCTAGGAGAACAGCTCCCTCTTGTTCTTTTTCTGGTTTGTTTTACTTTTCTTGAGCTAGTTCTATTATCATTTCATCAATTCCAACTAGAACTCTCAAGAGAATTTCAATTGGGATCACAAACCTATAGACTAGTTTAAGAAAAACCAAATCTTTAAAACACAGAATCTTCCCATCTAGGAATGCATCGTACCTCCATTACTCTAAATTTTCTTTTACATTTCTCTAGCAAAGTTTCATTATCTTAGATAGGTCCTGTTTGTTTCTTGTATGGGATATACTCAGATATTGTGATTTGTTATTAAAAAAATGATAACTCTCAGTAGATCAAACTCAAATATTATTTCAAAAATGAATGACAAAAGATATTAAAAAATTCTTAAAAAACCAGTAAGAGAAACAACTATAAAGCACAAGAAAGGGAAAGTAAAAATTCACAGGAAAAAATACAAATGGCCAACAAATATAATAAAATTTTAACTTTGTTAATTAAAAAGGAAAATAATGCAGTACCACCTTTTGCCTCTCAAACCAGCAAAGAATTTTTTAAAAGCTGGTAAAAGTCATTACAAGCACTCTGACAGTAATTAAGCAACATAAACCTTTAAAAAGCTCATGTCCATTGATTAGTTAATAAACTGCTAGGACCCTTAAGAAAAATAATCAATGATGATGACAAAGATTTATATATAAAGGTGTTTACTAAGGCAGTATTGATAACAGCCAAACACATATGCACCACCCAATAGTAACTATATATACAATGGAATATTTTGAACTAATTCAATGTTGTGTTTTTGAAGAATATTACTAAAGTGAGCAAGTGCTCAGGAGATATTCTGTGAAAAAGGACAGGATATAAAAATGTATACATATGATTCCAACTGTGTATGTATACAGAAAATAAGCCAAAGGAAATATACAACAAAAAATGTTACCAGTTGGTACCTGTGACTGAATTATAGATGATTTCATTACCTATGATATAAAGTAGCACTGCCCTTCATTTGTGCTTTTTAAAAGTATTCAATATCTCCCTTCATATTTTAGGAGGAAACTTCTAGTTCTAATTCAAAAAGAACATTATAATGAATTATTTTCCATCAAAATTTTGACATAGTTAAACCTCTAAAGAAGATAACCATCAATTATAATGTCTGTTTATCTCATGTTCGGTAAATGGTATTAGCTGTAATAACTGTGCACCGGCACTCACCTTGACTTGATTCCTTTAAAAATCTCCAACACATAAGCTGAAGGCTATAAAGGAAGTGTGACAGCATTAGGGATACTCTTGATTTCTTAACTGAAGCTCTCTAATTTCTATCTCCTAAAAACCAGGGATATCTCTCCTTCTTATGAGAAACTGTTCTAAAAAGGGCACTACGTGCACGGGCTTAGACTGAGTCAGATCTGGGTTCACAATCCAGCTCTGCCACTTATCAGCTATGTTCCCTTCGATCTGTAAGTCAGAACAGTCTCCTATCCATAAAATGAAGACACACTGACTCACATTACTGTTGTGATGAATGAAACATGCAAGTATTGAGTAATTAAAGATCACTAAGAGCATACGTTGTCCCAGTATTCTCCCTCTCTCCTTTTATCTGACTAATTTATATGAACTTTTCCTCCAAAAACTTCAGTTTCAATGAACAGAATCTTCAGAGGGCTGTGGATACTACACATAAATAAGCACTAAAAAAACAATGCCCGTCCAGTCCAACCAGAAAGGATGACTTGAAGTTACACTAAAATGGTCCTTTTGAAATACAAAATGTCTTAGAGGATTCCAGCATTCAAGACATTTTTAATGACAAAGTATTTCCCAATATGTCTATTCTAAAATCATAATGCCTCTTCACTTCCTCTCTTGTGCCTGAAAGTAACCTTAGAATAACCAAGGGGAAACCATTAGTCTACTCACAGAGATACTGCCATAAGCCATCAGGATGGGGTTGATGGGAAGAGGAACCTATGAAGAAATTATTAAATCAAGTCATTAAAAAACAAGCCTTCGATAGTGCTTATCACAGGCAGGGTCATAACAATATTTTACACTTTTGAAAAGAGAGACCCTAAAAACTGACCCTGAAGAATTATTAAATTATTTAATAATAACTTTTAGTTTCAATACTGCTTATTTATGAATGAGTCTGGGCAATACATTTCATCTAGAAACCCGAAATGTTTACCCTGCCTCCCAAACAAAAGGAGGAATCTGAGTTTTTAACTCAATACAATAATCACCATGATCTCAAATTAACTATCCTTGGCTTTTTATTAAGACAAAGCTTCTCAATTCCTTCTTTCTAATGTTTGAATTAGAAAAGATTCTACTACATTTATCTCATTTCCTGATCTGAGTTAATAAATCCCCAAATGATGTTTTTTTCCTCAGGAATTGTCTCCATTTATAAATGTTTCTCAGACCGTAACTTAATGGACTGTCTTACCTCTTTCCCTGCAGCTTTACAAATGGCTTTGTGTTCTCTCATTTTTGCAGTTTCTTCTCTGTATAGCTCAATAGCCTCCATGATCCTCTCAGCCTACACGGATGATGGCAAAGGACAGAAGTCATCACAACAAACTCACCATCCCACAACACTGCAAATGGAAGGCCTGACGAAAAGTTACCAAATGAAATTGCTTGAATCAGTTTAATAAAGATGTGCCAATAGTGTGCCAAACAGCATTCAAAGATGTCTTCGGGGTTTTTTTTGTTTTTTTTTAAATTTTACTTATTTTTGGCTGCATTAGGTCTTCGCTGCTGCGCACAGGCTTTCTCTAGTTGCGGTGAGCGGGGACTACTCTTCGTTGCGGTACGCGGGCTTCTCAGTGCGGTGCCTTCTCTTGTTGCGGAGCACAGGCTCTAGGTATGTGGGCTCAGTAGTCGCAGCACGTGGGCTTAGTTGCAGCATGCAGGCCCTAGAGCATGCAGGCTTCAGTAGTTGCAGCACGTGGGTTCAGTAGTTGTGGTTCGTGGGCTCTAGAGTGCAGGCTCAGTAGTCGTGGTGCATGGGCTTAGTTGCTCCATAGCATGTGGGATCTTCCCAGACCAGGGATTGAACCCGTGTCCCGTACTATGACAAGTGGATTCTTAACCACTGCGCCAGAGGGAAGTCCCTGATTTTTCTTTTTTAATTTACAAGGAGACTGGGTCATGGATTCAGATGAGACTACAAGTGGACACACTGAGTAGGGCAACTCCCAGGAACACCTGAGAGGTGCCACTTTCAGGAGATCAAACTTTCCTTTCTAGAAACCAGGCACTGATCCAACAGATTCAGCACTACTTCTGTCCTTGGTTACAAGGGAGGAAAACAGAGGTTATGAACTTCATCTGTAAATTTCATCAACTTTTTGCCACAAAAGGACTATCTGGTTGGGATCCTATTTAAAAATGAGATACAGGGGCTTCCCTGGTGGCGCAGTGGTTGAGAATCTGCCTGCTAATGCAGGGGACACGGGTTCGAGCCCTGGTCTGGGAGGATCCCACATGCTGTGGAGCAGCTAGGCCCGTGAGCCACAACTACTGAGCCTGCGCGTCTGGAACCTGTGCTCCGCAATGGGAGAGGCCGCGATAGTGAGAGGCCCACGCACCGCGATGAAGAGTGGCCCCCGCCTGCTGCAACTGTAGAAGGCCCTCGCACGGAAGCGAAGACCCAACAGAGCCCAAAATAAATAAATAAATTTTAAAAAATAAAAATGAGATACAGGAGAGCGATCAAGATGGCAGAGTAGAAGGATGTGAAGCTCACCTCCTCCCACAACTACATCAAAAACATATCTACATGTCGAACAGTTCTCACAGAATGTCTACTGAATGCTGGCAGGAGACCTCAGACCCCTGAAAGGGCAAAGAAAATCTCCATGTAACCAGGTAGGACAAAAGTAAAAAAAAAAAAAAAAAAAGCAAGGAAGTAATCGGGTCGGGACCTGCACCCCAGGCAGGGAGCTGTGAAACAAGAAAGGTTCCTGCACCCTGGGAAGTGCCCTCACCGGCAGGGAGATCAGCCAGGACAGAGGGAGAGCTTCAGAGCCTTGGAGGAGAAAACAGCAACCGATCTGCAGCAGCTAGAATAGAGACCTGCACAGGGGGTCAGTGCACCCGCTCTACACTCCCCAGCCTGAGATGCACGTCTGCCAGTACGGGCAAGGGCTGGGTGTGGAAACTTGGGCTTTGGAGAGGTGCTGTTGTGTGGGCAGTGTGTGAGGGGAGGCGCGGGAGCCACCCTGCAGCCGTTTTCCCTGAGCGAGCTCTCAGGCGGCAGGACACTGCCCACATGAGCTCCAAGAGTGATCATGAGCTGCCTCTGCTCCCATCATGTGCTCCGGGGGCACACATGAGCCACCACTGCTGCTGAGAACCCCACAACCAGGCACCAGCCACTGCATCTGCACACCCTCTATTAAGGGGATAATGGCCAGCACACGCTGAGAAAAGAGGCAACAGGCATCCATACGAAAATCAGCCCTTGCACCAAAAATATTAAACCCACACAGGCTACACAGGGATGCTCCCACATAAAAACAGCCCTCCAAGACCACAGTAGATAGACCTCTTCAGTCTAATAGACGCTGATTTCAAAAAGGAGATAATGAAACTACTGAAGGAATTAAGAAAGGCTATCAACAGAAATGCAGAGTACTATAAAAAGGAACTAGAAACAGTAAAGAGGAACCAAGAAAAATTAGAAAACTCATTTGTCGAGACAAAAACTGAACTACAGGCAATGAACAGCAGAATAAATAATGTAGAACGAATAAGTGACCTGGAAGATAGAATGATGGAAATCACCCATCAGGACAGCAGACAGAAAGCCAAATGAGAAAAAAATGAAAGCAATATAAGAGACCTATGGGATAATATAAAGTGTACCAATCTACACATAATCGGGATTCCAGAAGGGGAAGAGAAAAGGGGACTGAAAATGTATTTGAAAGATTATGGCTGAAAACTTCCCAAACCTAAAGAAGGAAACAGATAGAGCAGGTACAGGAAGCACAGAGGGTCCCAAACAAGGTAAACCCAAACCTACACCAAGACATATTATAATAAAAAAGGCACAAGTTAAAGATGAAGAGGATTCTCAAGGCAGCAAGAAAAAAACAGTTAATTATAAGGGAACCCCCATAAGGCTATCAGCAGATTTCTCTACAGAAACACTGCAGGCCAGAAGGGAGTGGCAAGATACATGCGAAGTCCTGAAAGGGAAGAATGTGCATCCGAGGATACTCTAGCCAGCAAGATTATCATTTAGAATAGAAGGAGGGATAAAGAATTTCTCAGACAAGCAAAAACTAAAAGAATATAGCAATACTAAACCTATCCTGAAGCAAATATTGAAAGGTCCTCTCTAAGCAGAAAAGTAGGAAGAATATATAGGGAAGAGAAAATTCACAATTGGAAAGCAACTCACATAAATAAGCCAGTACACAGATTAAAAAATAAAATAAAATTTTTGTGAATGTGATGATACCACAATGAATAGGAAAAGCATGAACGTGAAGATGTAAACAGGACATCAAAATCATAAAATGTGGGTGAGGAGAGTAAGAAAAGGTAGATTTTTCTTTTTTTCATTTCCTAGAATGTGTTTGAGCCTATATGACTACCAGTCTGAGGCAAGTAGATATAGGACGGGGTTAACATACTTGAAAAACAGGATAACTACAAATGAAAAACATACAATAGAGTCACAAAAACCAAAAAGAAAAGAACATAATATGAAAGAAAATCATCAAACCACAAAAGGAAAAACAAAGAAAAAGGGACAAAGATGAAATATTGAAAGGGAGGGAATGTAAAAAGATATTTCATGCAAACAGAAATGACAAGAAAGCTGGGGTTGCAATACTCATATTGGACAAAACAGACTTTAAAACAAAGCCCATAAAGAAGGACACTATATAATAATAAAAGGATCAATACAAGAAGAGGAGTTTACACTCATCAACATGTATGCACCCAATACAGGAGCACCCAAATACATAAAACAAGTACTAATATACAGGGACTTCCCTGGTAACACAGTGGTTAAGAGTCCACTTGCCAATGCAGGGGACACGAGTTTGAGCCCTGGTCTGGGAAGATCCCACATGTCACGGAGCAACTAAGACCATGTGCCACTACTGAGCCTGCGCTCTAGAGCCCACGAACCACAACTACTGAGCCTACGTGCCACAACTACTGAAGCCTGTGCACCACAACAAAGAGAAGCTACCGCAATGAGAAGCCCACGCACCGCAACAAAGAGGAGCCCCCACTCGCTGCCACTAGAGAAAGCCCACATGCAGCAACGAAGACCCAACGCAGCCAAAAATAAAAATAAATTTAAATAAAAAGAAAATACTAGGGCTTCCCTGGTGGCGCAGTGGTTGAGAGTCCGCCTGCCAATGCAGGGGACATGGGTTCGTGCCCTGGTCCGGGAGGATCCCACATGCCACAGAGCGGCTGGGCCCATGAGCCATGGCCGCTGAGCCTGCGCATCCGGAGCCTGTTCTCCACAATGGGAGAGGCCACAACAGTGAGAGGCCCGCGTTACCACAAAAAAAAAAAAAGAAAAGAAAATACTAATATACATAAAGGGAAAAACTGACAATAGTAGGAGACTTTAAAACCCTACTCACATCAATGGACTGATCTTCTAGACAGAAAATCAAGGCAACAGAGATCTTAAATGACACAATAGAACAGTTAGACTTAATTGATATTTTCAGGACATTACATCCAAAAAAACCAAAATACCTTTCAAAATTGCAACCCAAAACTAAAATACTTAGCAATAGACCTGACCAAGAAAGTGAAAGACTTATACACTGAGAACTATAAAACCTTAATAAAGAAAGTTGAAGATGATTCAACGAAATGGAAAGATAGGGACTTCCCTGGTGGCACAGGGGTTAAGAATCTGTCTGCCAACACAGGGCATACAGGTTCGAGCCCTGGTCCAGGAAGATCCCACGTGCCATGGAGCAACTAAGCCCACGTGCCACAACTACTGAGCCCACGGTCTAGAGCCTGCAAGCCACAACTACTGAGCCCACGTGCCACAACTACTGCAGCCTGCGCGCCTAGAGCCCGTGTACTGCAACAAAGAGTAGCCCCCACTAGCCACAACTAGAGAAAGCCCGCATGCAGCAATGAAGACCCAATGCAGGCAGAAATAAATAAATAAATTTATTTATTTTTTAAGAAAAGAAATGGAAAGATATCCCATGTTCTTGGACTGGAAGAATACTGTTAAAATGGGCATACTACCCAAGGCAATTTACAGATTTAATGTGATCCCTATCAAACTACCCATGACATTTTTCACAGAACTAGAACAAATAATCCTAAAATTTATATGGAACCATAAAAGACCCAGAATTGCCAAAGCAATCCTGAAGAAAACGAACAAAGCAGGAGGCATAATGCTCCCAGACTTCAGACAATACTACAAAGCTACAGTAATCAAAACAGCATGGTATTGGCACAAAAAGAGACATATGGATCAATGGAACTGAATAGAGAGCTCAGAAATAAACCCACACACCTACTGTCAAGTAACCTTCAACAAAGGAGGCAAGAACATACAATGGGAAAAAGACAGTCTCTTCAGCAAGTGGTGTTGGGAAAGCTAGACAGCTGCATGTAAATTGATGAAGTTAGGACACACCCTCTCACCATACACAGAAATAAACTCAAAATGGCTTAAAGACTTAAACATAAGGCATGATACCATAAAACTCCCAGAAGAGATTATAGACAAAACATTCTCTGACATAGATAGTACCAATATTTTCTTAGGTCAGTCTCCCAAGGCAATAGAAGTAAAAACAAAAATAATTAAATGGGACGTAATCAAACTTACAAGCTTCTGCACAGCAAAGAAAACCATAAAAAAAAATGAAAAAACAACCTACAGAATGGGAGAAAATATTTGTGAACGATGTGACTGACAAGGACTTAATTTCCAAAACATACAAACAGTTCATACAACTCTATAACAAAAAAACAAACAACCCAATTGAAAAATGGGCAGAAGACCTAAACAGACATTTCTCCAAAGAAATACAGATGGCCAGTAGGCACATGAAAAGATGCTCAACATTGCTAATTATTAGAGAAATACAAATCAAAACTACAATGAGGTACTACCTCACAGTGGTCAGAATGGCCACATTAAAAACTCTACAAATAACAAACGTTGGAGAGGATGTGAAGAAAAGGGAACCCTCTTACACTGTTGGTGGAAATGTAAGTTGGTACAGCCACTATGGAAAACAGTATGGAGGTTCCTCAAGAAACTAAAAATAGAATTACCATATGATCCATCAATCCCACTCCTGGGCATATATCCAGACAAAACTCTAATCCAAAAAGATACGTGCACCCTTATGTTCATAGCAGCACTATTCACAATAGCCAAGACATGGAAACAACCTAAATGTCCATCAACAGATGAATGGATAAAGAAGATGTGGTACACTAGAGGGGTGGGATAGGGAGGGTGGGAGGGAGACGCAAGAGGGAGGGGATATATGTATACATATAGCTGATTCACTTTGTTATACAGCAGAAACTAACACAACATTGTAAAGCAATTATACTCCAATAAAGATGTTTAAGAAAAAAAAAGATGTGGTACAAATGTACAATGGAATACTACTGAACCATAAAAAAGAACAAAATATGCCATTTGCAGCAACATGGATGCAACTAGAGATTATCATACTGAATGAACTAAGTCAGAAAGAGACACAAATACCATGTTATCACTTATATGTAGAATCTAAAACATGACACAAATGAACCCATCTACAAAACAGAGACAGACTCACGGACATAGAGAACAGACTTGTGGCTGCTTTGGGGGAGGGATGGAGTAGGAGGTTGGGGTTAGCAGATGTAAGCTATTATATATGGAATGGATAAACATCAAGGTCCTACTGTATAGCACAGGGAACTATATTCAGTATCCTATGATAAACCATAATGGAAAAGAATTTATAAGAATGTATATATAACTGAATTAGTTTGCTGTACAGCAAAAATTAACACAACATTGTAAATCAACTACACTTCAATTTTTAAAAATTCTATAATCAAAAAAGCAAACAAACAAACAAAAAACCCCCATTTATTGCTCACCCCACCCCTGTGATCCACATTCAGTAGGTTTGGGCTAGGGCCTGGGAATTTCCTTTTCTAACAAGTTCTCAGGGGATGCTGATGCTTCTGGTCTGGGGGCTCCACTTTGAGAACTACTGCCATAAAGTAAAGGAATTAGAATAGGGGCTCTTAACACTTATTTGGTGATTTTAGGGTCAAATCTAGAAAAAGGGCAATTTCATGCTGTTTTTATTTCTTATAATTGTTTCCTTTGTGTTCTTCTTTAGATTTTAATAAAATACTTTTTGGAAATAAAAAAAAATTAAAAATGAGATACTGCATTCTAGTATCAACTTACTGCTTTGACCGTTTCAATAGTTTTCTTTCCAGTAAAGTAATTGTCACCTTGAGTCTCTCCCGGAACCTGCCAGGAACAAAGAGATCCTTTAACAATTTCATTGACAGGTGTTAAAGAGCCAATAAATTAATCTTATATCCAGAAAAGAATAGACATTACTATGTTACGATGACTGTTACATGGTGTTATCAGCTACCATTAACTGAGTACTTAGTAAGTGCCAGACACTATGTTAAATGTGTTATATGCATTATCAGAAGAATACCCTGCTCTACAACACGTTTAAAGAGAATGCCCAATTTCTCAATTTTTTTCTGATTTTTGATTTACAATGAAACAACTGCCTGAAGCCTCCTTAAAAAAAAGCCAGAACGAAAATCATTCAATACCAAATCTGGTCAATTATTTGTCCCATAAAATCAGGATATACAGCTGGATTAAGAAGGACTACACAGATTCCTTCCCGTATCAGCTGTGGATGACTTTGACATCTAGTCCCAATTCTAATCCCATTAGAAATTCTTGAAATTACAGTAAATTCCAATAAGATAATTACAGGACACAGTCTGAGGGTCCTGAAAGATTTACTTACTACTGGTTGGTCTTCTTTGGCCACACTCTCCTCATATTCTGCTTCCCTTTGCTGACAAGAGATAGATATGAATTAATTTCAAAGAAAAAACATGACCCCTATGTGAAGTGAAATGAGACAGTGAGAAGCTGCTTCTTTCACAATCCAACCCCCTTATGGCATCTCTGTCTCCGCTTGGCTGCCGAAGTGGTGTCAGCAGTCCTGGAAACATCTTTTGGAGCTCAATGGACTTGCACTGACTGAGGTGTGACAGCACTAGACAGGAAACTCGAGCTGAGACAGCGTGTCAGATACTGACACCCACCAGCACATTTGTAACGAAGGCTGAACACCTTACCATCTCCCTTTCTTCCTCAAGAATAAGAGGCTCCCTTGTTCTCTCCCAAAGTCTCAGAGATTTGTCATGGGACGATGATACAATATAGTCCCCACTGGGGCTTACAGCCAAGCACCATATTTCCTGGTGATGCCCCTGCGGAGAGAAAGGACAAAAAACAAAAATCCTGAGTAAGAATACCTTATTCATAGACCGCTAACTGCTTACATTAGTGGGAAATCAACACTTGATCTTAAAAGAAGTTCCTAAGTACTGAGCAAGCAAAGCAGGCAAGAGGTTACCTCCAGAGTTTGTATGTGTTCAAATTTGTCTGCATCCCACTGCTTAATCTTATGGTCTTTCCCAGCAGTGAAGAAGAGGTGAGACTTGGGTACAAACTTTAGGTACATCACACTGAAAAGTGAGAGAAGTACTCAAATGTCATCAAATTCCTCATCATTAAAGAGTCTTATACACATAAATAGCTTTTGAATAGCTAGTTCTAGAGTGTCTGACTATATTTTAGAATTTTTAATTTCTGACTATCTGAGAACACTAAATAATAGACACAGATGCTCCCGGGAAATGATACCTACAGGTGACTCAACGGGAGGTCTTTGAAAAGATGACACCTACCTGTCATCATGTGCAAACAGAGACTTGTGGCAGTCCCCAAAGTCCAGACCCCAGATCTTCACATTCCTGTCAGCAGAGCCAGTTGCTATCAGTGCTCCATCCTAGGAGGAAGAGAAGTAAAACATTACTTGATTATCTGAAACTCTAATTGGAGAAAAGCTAACCAGAACATGTATCCCATTTCTTTCAAAAACATTAATGCCAAAAAATTAATTTCATCTCTTTACCAAGAGCACCTACATCCTCTCTTTTACCTACAGATCTACTTACAAAACTTGTAAGTAAGCAAGAACTCTGTGGCTTAGATGTTTTGGTCCTGCTACAGGACAGTGTTATACCTTGATGGAGGTTATGTTTACTTTGTCCAACAGATAGAATAAAGAATCTCTAATCTCTGTCATAAAGTTTGGGGGGAGAGAAGAGGGAAAGAGAAGAATAAGGCTGGGAAAGAATCTACTATATAGAATGTTTACGACCTAGCCCTTTTTATGCCATGTCTCCTATCACTGATTTTCTTACCTTTCCTGTTTTAGCACCTAGTGCAAATTGCTGTCAACATAACAAGAAAACTGAAAATATTTTCTGACACCAATTTATTCTGTTAATGCACTGAGTGCAAACAAGCTAGAGCAGGGGCCAATTCCTTTTACACAGACTAGACATTGTTTTTAAATATATATTGCCACTCCTAATCATAACTAGACATTACAAAAAATATGACTTTGGTCAAGAGACTAGAAGTATACATAACGCAAAATACCGTAAATATTGCAAAGTTCCATTTTCCTTACAAACATTATACTTCAGAACAAAGGGGGCTGCCTTTTTGAAAGTTCTTCATATTCTAGAGTGTTCTACCAATTATATTATTTTTATACAAGAAAATATACTATTTGGGGAATCCAAAACAGGGAGTTGGTTATGAGGATTAATTCAGGTATCTGTGAAAATATTCTAAAAGCATTAAAGAAATATATATATCTAGGGTATGATTTTTTTTTAGGATAATCAGTTACACAACAAACTGAAAAATACTAAAATGAAGCTATCAAGCCAAGAACTAAGATAGCATTTTAGAAAAGACAACTTGTTACTGAGACATTATTTAAATTTTACTTACATAAGAGATGTCCATGCATATGACAGGCAGTTTGTGTCCATACAGTGAGAGAAAAAACTAAACATTTAAAAATAAAAAAAGAATATAAATAACTCATGTCTATAAAACACAGGTATAATTTATTACCTGTAGACCTAAAACATAACTTTAAATACAATGCTAAGACTGTTCTGGATTGCTTTATGTCTGTAGTTTCAAAGAAGACAGTCAAACCACTGAAGGTGACTTGTACCCATATCCAGCATACAACCCCAGCATGCACTTGCCAAGAATGCTGCAATACAGTGGAGCCAGGGCTGCTGCAGAAGCCTATTCCCTCAGTCAGAATATGGAACAGAGACGTTCTTAGCTGAAAAGTCTCTGGAGCACTTGTTTCACAACAATATTTCCAGGCCCAATCCAGTCCCACTGAGACTCTGGGCATAGAGCCCAGTAATCTATATTTTTAAAAGCAACTCAAATGATCCTGACTTACAGCCAAGTGTGGAATCACTGCCTAAGACACCTAGCATCGCTCTTAAAACTACTGGCCACGACAGGATTTTCTGTCCACAGATTTTCTGAACATATGAAATACAACTTGCTTTAAACAAAATTTATGAACCAAAGGATTCTTTTAAAACCCTAGCCTTCCTAGTGTACTTGCAATGTTTTGATTCACAAATTTTTAGAAACATACTACTGCTGGGAACACTCAAGGACACTTCTTTATAGTCTCAACCCAAGGTCAGTCAGAAAGAAAGCAAATACCCATAGGCATAACCATTGTACCTTTAAAGTATCAACATAGAAAACTTTCACAGTACAGTCCAGCAAAGACACAGCCAACAGCTTTTGATTGGGAGAGTAACTGACACACAGAACTTCTTCATCTAGTTGCAAGGTTCGGGTTTGCTTCACAGAAAGCCTAGCATTACAGAAAGCATCAAGAAAAATGAGTATGAAGGCACAAAAAAATTCCAAAAACCCTCTGGAGCTCAACAGAAATATCAATACATGTCAAAAACCCATTCAATGGTTCCCGATTTTCCCTCCCCAAAAATGGACACAAATAAAAAATGTCCACTCACCTCTTCTGGGTACTGTTTTCATCTTTCACCAACTCAAAATCCCAGAACTTGACAGATTTATCTGCACCACCCGTCACAAAGCCACGCTGAAAATCAAATGACATTTCCGTTAAAAAAATATCTTAGTATAGAAACTTTAATAAGACACCTGAAAATAGTATAAAAGACCATTTTTATTTAATGGCATGGGGTAAGAATTAGGATATGTGGTTTTTCCTTAACTCCCTTCATTGCTCTTTATGGGATGCCACCACAGATCCTACTGGAGAACTCCTAGCAGAGACTAATGTAGTCAGATGATAACTAGTGTAAAGTTCTAGTTATACTTTCATTCAGCATCAGGAAGAAAGACTCAATGAACACTGCAGGGTAAGGCAACAGTCAAAAGAATTTGCTATGAAGTATTCAATTGGTTTTATCACATTTTAGTGTTAGTGTAAGCTATAAGGACTATAGAGTCAGAAAACTACATCTCAAATGTCTATTCTGCTATTTCAGAGATTTGTAACATGGGAAAATAACCTTATAATGACCCTCAGTGTTGGTGCAGTTGTAAAGACTACCTAGTTTATAAAATCATTGTGAAAATAACAATAATGACATGATGGACGTGAAAACACTTTGGAAAAGAGAACACTCTACAAACGCTAGATGTTGGTACTATTTAAATTTTAAATGCTGTTTCATTTCTGACCCCAAATGGCATTACCCAGTCTAAATTCCAGGTTCCGTTTTTTTCCAAAAATATCTACTTTCAATGAATGAAGGTTTGCCACCATTGGGAGTATTCAAATAAATGGGCCACAACCCCCTAAGGTGTTGTCAAAAAATATCTCAAAATGTTCTGAGCAACAGCACCATTACTGGAATAAGTACACAGTTCTCCAGGGTGACTCCTTTGAAGGGAAATACAGTTATTGACTTGAAAAGGTTCACATATTTACTAAAAAATCACTAGATTTATATAGTCATAGATGTATGGACTAAAAGGGGAGCACAAAAGTCTACTCTATCCTCCACATTGTGTTGCCCCAGGAAGTATTTCCTCTTAAGAAGTATCACAAACCACTGGTACAAAGTCAGGAGGGTAAGCAATTTGATGTCATGGAGCTGATGATGAACAGCAGCTGAACAAGATTTCAAAACATAATGACAGCTATTCATATTATCAGGCACAAGATATGGCATCATATATAAAAGCTAGACATTAGACAGAAGTGGGCTTTCTTTAAAGAAACCCTGAGACAAATCCCTGTTAGGCAGCAGTAGAACTTGATATAAGAAATGGGAAGTACAGCCAGAGTACTGAAGCCCAGATCTTAACATCTGGTTTAGTTACCTGATCTGGAGAGAGAGACAAGGACCATAAAGCTCCATCATGTGCATCTATTGTCTCCAGCAGATTTCCTGAGGCCAAGTCATAAAGCTGCAGCTTTCCTGTCTTTGGAAGACACAAAATGAACACACAACCTACACAGTTTCATAACCAAGCAGCAACAATGTAGCTAACTGCTTAGGAAACGGGCTTCCACGGTCCATGCTCTGTACTTCCTCTGTGAATAAATGTTGTTAAATCCCCTACGGACATGTTGGGTTAATCCTGGCAGGGTTGCTATACTGTACAACTAAGGAACAGTACAACCTTGTAGTAGAGGATTACTGTCACTTCCACTGGTTTCCTCAACTTCAAAAGGTAAATATCATGGCCACAGGCATATCAGAATAAACATAAGAGCAAATGGGGAACTTAAAAACCTTTAAAAAACTTCATCAGTCCTTTAAGTGGACTATCCTCTATGGTAGTTGGCTTAACCAACTCTTGATTTCCCCCTCTAG
Source organism: Stenella coeruleoalba (assembly GCF_951394435.1). Lineage (NCBI taxonomy): Eukaryota > Metazoa > Chordata > Mammalia > Artiodactyla > Delphinidae > Stenella > Stenella coeruleoalba. The sequence goes on along the minus strand of NC_137169.1, from coordinate 103,589,695 downwards.
AATACACTGATAATGTGAAATACTACCTACAATGCTAGGGAGGGCAATGAACTTGAAAAAAACAAAATACAGTAGCTTAGAAAGCTATCAGCCACGCTTCCTGTTTAGACCATGTATATGCTGTGGTCATGGTGCCAGCACGGAACACACACAGTGGCAAAGCCTGCTCTATGACAAGCCTGTGCACACGTGGTGGAAAGAACGTAAGGGGAAGACTTGAATCCCAGGGCTGCTTCTCTCTAACTCTGACTGTGCGTAAATTCATCTCCGTGAGCCCGTTTTTCCATCTGAAAAATGGAGTTTATATCACCAACCCCTCTAAGCTGTTGTGGGGATGAAATGAGATCATGTATGTTAGCAGCACGGCACAGAGACTAGGCTAGGGATTCTGTCTGAGTCATACAAATAGTCTTTGAAGCAATGTGCAAAATGTTTTCCCAATAGCAGATAGTGAATGGACATTTGTTAAAAGAATGAATGAAAACTGAGGAAAACTTTTAACTGAAATTTAATGTTCTTTCACTGACACTGACCCTAAAATCTCTCCAGCTTATTTTACACTTTTTGCTGGACCAAAAATATCCATTATGATAACATAGGTTTTTCTAATAAAATAATCATGCGCACATGGCATTAGTTTAGGGGGATAATAATGACAAATACTTGCAAAGCACTTTTCAAAATATTCCATAGACCTTATTCCACTTTATTTCCACTACCACCCCTACTACTACCATTCGTGCTACTTCTGCTACTAGTTCTTATTTATTAGTTATTTGCTGGGAGCCAGTCTCTGTGCTAAGTGCTTTGCAGACTGTGAGGCAGGTTATTTACATCATTTTACATGAAAAAACTAAGGCTCACAGGGTTGAGTAACTTGCCCAAAAGGTCTTATAGCCAGTAAGTGGAAGAGCTGGGATTCTAACCTAGGCCCATCTGGCAGAAAAGGCTCTGCGAAAAAGCAAGTGTCACCATTCCATTGTGTAGATAATGAAACACACTAAGAGAAGTTATATGACTTTCTCCAAATTACCCATTTCGTAAGGGGAAGAACCTGAATCCAAATCCATGTCTGCTTATTCCCTCATGGTTATCTCCCAATCTGATTAGCAGCTGAGGACTTCATCAGTCAGGCTGTCTTTACCAAATGCTTCTATCTGCCACGCATGATGCTGGTACTTAATGTCTTTTATCATCAGTCTTCTCAAAACACAATTACACGTGTGCTCATAAAAAGATGCATGAAAGGCTGATCTCCAAAATGTTAGTGACGGTTATCTCAAGGTCATGATTTTAATTTTCTTTGTAATGTGACATAAGATTTGGTTTAAAAAAAAAAACACAAAGAAAACAAAACTTAAAAATAAAAACCTCGTGCTTCCCTGGTGGTGCAGTGGTTAAGAATCCACCTGCTGATGCAGGGGACAAGGGTTCGATCCCTGGTCCGGGAAGATCCCACATGCCACGGAGCAACTAAGCCCACGCGCCACAACTACTGAGCCTGCCCTCTAGAGCCCGCAAACCACAACTACTTAGCCTGCGCTCAGGAGCCCGTGAGCCACAACTACTAAGCCTGTGCTCAGGAGCCCGTGAACCACAACTACTAAGCCTGTGCTCAGGAGCCCGTGAGCCACAACTACTGAGCCTGCGCTCAGGAGCCCGTGAGCCACAACTACTGAGCCTGCGCTCAGGAGCCCATGAGCCACAACTACTGAAGCCCGTGTATCTAGAGCCCGAGAGAAGCCACTGCAATGAGAAGCCCATGCACCGTGACGAAGATTGGCCCGTTTGCGCCGCAACTAGAGAAAGCCTGTGTGCAGCAACGAAAACCCAATGCAGCCCAAAATAAATTAATTAAATAAAAATAAAAACCTCAAAAAAAAGGGCAATGAACTAACACCCTCTCATACTATCTGGCCCTAATACATTTCCCATATGTTAAAATAGAAAGCATATTTCTCAAACAACTTTAAGAATAACTGAGTAGAAAAAGTCCCCCAAATCCATGGAAAAGCCTGTTTACCTTTGTTCCTATGACCACCTGCCGATCACCAGGTACAAAGGATGAGCAAAGTGCATATTCGCAGGTCATCGTGCGAATACACTGCAGTGTAGACCTGTGAGAAAGAAGGAATAAAGAACTTGTATGTTAAGAGAACCTGCTTCTCCATCTGAGAGGTCAGCATGTACATTTCATACAAACTTAGCCACACAGAATGATCAATATGAGAAAGGATAAAGTCTGAATAACCCCGGCTTATTACAGTGAAGGGAGAAATTAGTAAGCGGCACCTAACTTTGTTTTCTTTCATGGCGGCTCCCAATCCTAAGGAACAGATTCTACGAAAGAGCTGAGAAAAGCATCTGCTGGGCTCAACAGACTGCCACTACAAAGAAGTGAGGCCAGAGGACTGCAAGTCGAATTAGCATACTGTATCCTTACAAGTACAGTTCATTTTACTGGACCATAAACATTCATCCATGCAACAAACAGATATCAAATGCCCACTTCCTTCAACATTTACTGAATGCCAGGTACCGTTCTAGGTGCTGGAGATATAACAATGAATTAAACAGAAGAGGCCCCAAATCTCATAAAGCTTAACATCCTCTGGAAATGAGACAAATATTGGTGTAGCAGGTGCTAGCAGGTGCTATGGAGAAACACAGCACCTGGGGGAAGGGGACCAAGAGTACAAGGGTGGGAAGGGGATAGCAGGATGGCCATGTGATGAGAAGAGAGGGAGAAAGCCTTAGCCAAAAGGGGAATATGGTTCCACGCAGAAAGGGAGCACAACAGCCATGACACAGGCACGCTCCTGTCGCCTGTAAGGGATAACGAGAAGGCCAGGGTGGCTCCACTGGAGAAGGGGAGAGTGGTAAGAGACAATGTCTGTAAGGACTGTGGCTTGTAGTTAGTCTTTGTGAGATGGAGCTCCTGGAAGTGATATAACTTCCATTATAAAAAGATTACACTGGCCGCTGTGTTGAGTATAGACCACAGAGGGGCAAGTAAGGAAGCATGGAAGACTGGTCAAAAAGCTATTACAATCCAGATAAGAGATGTTGGTGGTTTGAACCAGGTCATGGCAGCGCAGGTGATGAGATGTGGTTGAATTCCAGGTGAGTTTTTTTTTTTTAAACACTCATTTTTTTTTTTTTAATTTATTTTTGGCTGCACTGGGTCTTCATTGCTGCGTCTTGGCTTTCTCTAGTTGTGGTGAGCATGGGCTACTCTTCATTGCGGTGTGCGGGCTTCTCATTGCGGTGGCTCCTCGTTGCAGAGCACGGGCTCTAGGCAGGTGGGCTTCAGTAGTTGCAGCGTGTGGGCTCAGGAGTTGCAGCGCACAGGCTCTAGAGTGCGCGGGCTTCAGTAGTTGTGGCACGCAAGCTCAGTAGTTGCGGCTCGCAGGCTCTAGAGCGCAGGCTCAGTAGTTGTGGTACACGGACTTAGTTGCCCCATGCATGTGGAATCTTCCCAGACCAGGGATCGAACCCATGTCCTCTGCATTGGCAGGTGTATTCTTAACCACTGGACCACCAGGGAAGTTTTGAAGGCAGAGCTGATAGTATTTGCTAATGCACTGGACATGAGAGAATCAAGACTGGCTACAAGGATTTGGGCTAGAAAAACCACAGGAAGTAATTATTTACTAATATGGGGAAGTCTGTAGGAACAGAGGGTGGGGAGACTATTGAAGAAATGAAGATCACAAGTATGGTTTGGACATATAAAAATCTGAGATGCCTAATTAGACATCCAAGGGTGATACAAACAAAAGCTTTGGACATATGAGTCTGAAGTTCAGGAAGAGGCTATGGCTAGAGATAGAAATTTAAGTGTCATCAGCTTATAGAAAGCCACCTGACTAGAGATCACAGAAAGTGAGTGTAGACAGAGAAAACTTTCAAAGACTCCGCCCTGAAGTATTCCAACAGTTAGAAGTCAGCAAAATAAAAAGGGTCTAGCCAAGACTGAGGAAAAAAAACAGCCAGCAGAGAAAGAGGAAGTAATGAAATTCAAACTGTTTCAAAGAGGAGAAAAGTTATCAATTCAAAGACAGTGTCAAACGAAGCTTATTGGTCACTGGATTTTGAAACATGAACACCACTGATGAGATGACAAGAGCTGTTTTGGTGAAATGGTGGGGATAAAGGTCTGATGGAGAAAAGGAGTCAGAGGATGGGGGGAGATAATTGGACAGAGAGATAAGGATGAAACAGGATTATTTCCTTCAAGGTGGGAGATATTACAGTGTATCTGTATGCTGATGCGAACAACCCAACAGAGAGGGAAGATTAATGATGCAAGAGAGGGAGGAAAATTGCTAGAAGGAGAAATATAGCTTGTGATTACCTTTTGGTTAGGAGCACCAACAGTCATAGGAAGAAAGATTATGTGGCTACAGATGCAGCTAAGGTGGGAGCATATGAACATTTTCTAGATGATTCCATTTCTTCAGTGAACTAGGAGGCAAGGTCATCAGCTTAAAGGGGCTACAGGTGTGAGGTGTGAGGAGCGGTAAGAACATGTGAAATAGTCATCTAGGAAAGTGAGGAATGAGAAATCATGGTAAAATTACTGTAAAGCACTAAGAGCCTATTTGAATTTAGAGTAGGAAGTATGCTTGTGTTTTTCTCTAGCCAAGTACAGCAATAAGCTTCAGACATGGAATAAACTTACATTTTTTATACCAAATCTAAAAAGGCAATTTTTCCTACTCTAAACTCCACAGGCCTACAGTCAAAATGCACTGAAGATACATTTTGAGAGAACTGTATTTAGGGCCCTAAGAATAACTAACCATCAAGAGTATTAAAAACTAACTCAAAGGGAAGAAAACACGATTGGATAAAGCTATAGAAAGCATCATTTCACAAACCTGTTCCATATCTTAACGGAATCAGCTGCTGCTGAAAGGACAGCGATATTGTCTGAGCTGAATGACAAAGTCCGCACATCACTGCGATGACCCCCGATGGTAATTCTGTTTGTCCTGACAGTCTGAGGAGCTGACATGGATGGATTCAGTGAATATAATTCCACCAAGTTGTTTTGCAGAAGGAAGACAGCCTTTAACTCTCCTTGAGGAGTATGAATCAAGTCAAAGGATCTGCATGAGAAAATATTCATAAATGTTCCAGCAACCATCTTAGCTCACAAGGTTAATTTTTTTCTAGGAGAAAAGCTTTGCAATGCCCTCCATCTATACAAAGTTTGAACAAGTATAAAGGATTTTACAAATAAGAGTGCTCTGAGTATTGGACAGTCGTCTAGTATAGGCTTTTAAGTCCAAGAAACCTGAGCTCAGATACTGGCTCTGACTTGTTTCTGTGCATGTATTCTTTTTTATAAGTGACCGCAAATCCTTTTGGAATGTGGGGTATACATTTTTCTTTTTAACTGGCAGCAAAGAACTGTAAGTAAAAAGCTAAAAAGCTATCATAAGAAAACAAATATGAGATGATGAGTAAGTGGGCCCATGGTGAGAGGCAGGAGCTGAGGCCACGATTACCACCTCCAGATACGTAATTTGCAGAGACTGCTTACAAATAGTGGGAAAAGCCGATACAATTTTGTAGCAACACTTCAGATACTTCTTTCAGATACCTCAGCTACTACATTTTCACTCACTTGATTTTGGCAGAAGTTTTGATATTAGTCACCCGTTGGATTTCATCTTGCAGAGTCATTTCAACATTGACTTCAAGGTCTTCCTCCTCCTCTTTGCAAGAATTTAATCTAGAGGAGAAAAAAAAAAAAGACTATCATGCTATCACTTTTCTAGAAGAAGCTTTGCTATTACTTGAGTCAAGCTCTGGTCTGAGACCAACAACCTTTATTGAACCCGGAAGAGTCACTTAACCACACGGATTACCATGAGAATTAAACAATGTAGTGTACGTAAAAACGCTTTGTGAACCACAACGCAATTAATATGAAGTGTTATTCCATCCTATGGGTACCCTCAATAAACGGATTCTGAATGCAAAAGCCCATAAAATTTCTGGGGACAAGTCTTTATAGTTCAAACTATCCCACTGAAGTGTTTCTGGTAAACTTCTCTAACTTCAGGACTTTTTAGAAAACCCATTACTCTGCACTTATAACCCAACTATGCCAAAAAAAACCCAGAGGTCTCAAAAGATTTGCTTTGGCAAATAAAAAATTTTAAAAACTGGTGACTTTTTATTTCTTTGAGACTTGATAAATTTCAACCACTGAGAAACTGATTTCTATGGCTATAATGACCTATTTATTGTAAGGTTATACTGCCCCCAAACTCCAATTATGTAACTGTCCAACCAGTCTTCCTTCTCACAGTCCCAAAGGTCAGCACTATGCAACCTGGATTCCTTCTGTATAGGCTGTTGTCACCGAAGACACACTGCTAGCCTCTCAGAATTAAATCATTTAGAAGCCATGTCTGAATATCTGTACTGCCTTTCTCGTTCTGTGTGGCTCTGAGTGCAAGACCCAGGAATATGATAGTTATGAAGCTGTATTTAGAAATTAAAAACTTGGACTACCAGCACGCCATAAAATCTTCCCTAGCATTTAATGGTAATTGAAAACAGAGTAAATACTCCTTTAAAGAAGCCATAGTTTTTCCTTCAGTACTATGTGGCCCACCCACGATACTTGTTGACTAGTAGTAAATATTAAGAAAACACACTTTGCTTTCTTTTTAGCTTTCTTCATCTTCTTGTCTATTTTCTTCTGAATTTCCTCCTTGGAAAGGATACAAAACACTTCTAGCACAGAATCAGTCCCCTAGAAAGGCAAAAGGTTGATGTGAGTCCAGGAGAGGCAATTTGTAATTTAGCTTTTTCTCTGTAAGAACATTTCTCTTTCTTCCCTTACTAGTTGTATTACCATGGACAACTTAATCTCGTTGGGATTGCTGTCTCATCTGTAAAGTGGGAATTCACCACTTTCTACAATGTTACTCTGAGACTAAATAAGAAGTTAATGCTTTTTACAGGGTGACGTAAGTCAGAAAGAGAAAAACAAATACCATATGCTAACACATATATATGGAATCTTAAAAAAAAAATTGGTTCTGAAAAACCTAAGGGCAGGACAGGAATAAAGACGCAGACATAGAGAATGGACTTTAGGACATGGGGAGGGGAAAGGGTAAGCTGGGACAAAGTGCGAGAGTGGCATGGACATATATACACTACCAAATGTAAAACAGATAGCTAGTGGGAAGCAGCCGCGTAGCACAGGGAGATCAGCTCGGTGCTTTGTTTCCACCTAGAGGGATGGGATAGGGAGGGTGGGAGGGAGACGCAAGAGGGAGGAGATATGGGGATATATGTATACGCATAGCTGATTCACTTTGTTATACAGCAGCAACTAACAGAACAATGTAAAGCAATTATACTCCAATAAAGATGTTTAAAAAAAAAACAGAAAAAAGAAGTTAATACTTTTAAATTGTTTAGAAAGGCAGGGATTTAATAAATGTTTGCTAATAAGAAGAAGAAGAAGAGCAATTACTGTTGTTGGGCTAACAGAATTTAGGGAATACAGGTCCACACAATACCATATAAGGAAATCTTAACAGGACCAAAGAAAAATTCACCTCCACACTGAATACGAAAGAAGAACAAGTCTCTAAAGGAAGAGCCAAGTCCTTGTTATTTTCTTCTAAGCCTGGTACTCACATGGCAAGCAAGAATCCTGCCTGTCCGGTCGACTGCAAGGTTCACAACTCTGTCCCTTCCTTCCCGCATTATGGAACCAGCTTTTCTACATGTAAGGATGCGCTGCAGAGGAAGCAAGAGAAAAGATGAAGGTTGATAGTTCTGTTGACCCCTGAAAAGACATGATCCCAAGAAATGCAGGTGACAAAGATCTTCCCTAAAATGAATACTTTCCCACCATTCAACTCAACTGAAGGTAAGAAACAAAAATGAATTACATCCTCAGGAGCTTCATCCATCTCAAGGGTACCATCCTCTGCTTCATGTGTGTCCTGTATTCCAGGGGAAGACCCTTTGACTTTCTTGGGCTCTGGTTCTTCTGGGTCTTCAATCTGTTTTATAAAAATGGGAAAATAAAAGCTGAAATAGGGCTTGCCAGGTAGCTCAGTGGTTAAGAATCCGCCTGCTAATGCAGGGGACATGGGTTCGAGCCCTGGTCCAGAGAGATCCCACATGCCGCAGAGCAACTAAGCCCATGCGCCACAATTACTGAGCCTGCGCTCTAGAGCCCGCAAGCCACACTACTGAAGCCTGCGTGCCTAGAGCCCGTGCTCCTCAACAAGAGAAGCCACCACAATGAGAAGCTTAAGCACCGCAATGAAGAGTAGCCCCTGCTGGCCACAACTAGAGAAAGCCCATGTGCAGCAATGAAGACCCAACACAGCCAAAAATAAATAAATACATTTATTTAAAAAAAAAAAAAAAGCTGAAATAATTTGTTCCAGGAGGTGATTTTCCCCCCTAATGACTTAGAAACCTGTCCTTATAGCCACTGATAACTTCCATTTAGTGATCTCTCTGATCAAACCTCTTCAACGACAGCACATTCATCAGAATGTGTTAAAAACTGACCACATCAAGAACACAAACAAAACATTATTCATTATACCAGCTCCAATAACTTTCTACAGTCTAAGGACTATTGTTTCATAACAAGGTGAAAAAATGATATGACCTCATTAATTTTAAAACCTTCTTAGGTGAAAAATCTACCATATTCTAGAGGGAAAGATTCATATTGGCATTACAAATTGAAAGACATTGCAAGAGAGGTTACATTTTCTCCTTAAATAAAAAAAAGATAAACCCTAGCCTACTAATGAAGAACCCATCAAAATGGCTACTGGACACACCACCACACACCTAACTCCAGCTAAACCCTAAGGTCTATAACACCTTTCATTCACGCAAAATCTTTGATGATCTGAGAAAATGTGACAGATCTTCTCAGGATATACATATTTATATAAACATACACAAATTTCACATAGATTTTTGTTTGACGGAAGAGGGTCACAGATATTCGGAAGTCCATCCGTGGACACCCAAAGGTCAAGGAATATAAAGCTAAGAGCCCTACACACTAAAACATTAACATTACCAAGAGCTGTCAGCCTAAAGCTATCCTTCTTCCAAGTGCAAATGAACCACAGAATGAAGAAAAAAAGTTGTTTAGAAATCACAGTAAGAGAGAATTCCAATAGTATGTGAAGTACTCAAAAATTACATCTGATTCTAAATTCAGCAAGCCTATGAAATTGCTAAAACATGACACTGCCCATGATCAGAAAAAAAGCAATTACCTCTTGCAGGTAAGCTATGTCCCAAGCCCTCAGCTCACTGTCAGAAGCCCCAGTGATGAGTCGCTTTTCTTCTGACACCAGAACCAACCCCCACACCTACAGGGTATAAAAAGATTCAAATAATATGGTTATTAAGGGACTCCAGGATGCATGACATGACATTCCAAAAGTCTAAGTACACTGTAGTGAAATCTCTTTGACATTGCAAAGTCTAATATTAAGACAACCCTTTCAAAATACACTACAAGAAAGCTCACTTTGAGAAAGAAAATGATCTGTGGTGGAAGTGTTGTTTATGGGGTAACTAGCAGTTTCTCTGTAATTTCCTATCCTTAAATTTAGATAATGGCTGTTCAGAATAAATCCTAACTAGAAGCCACTCAAAATAATGATTTCAAGCGTGGCACTTCTCTGATTTCAGCAGTGCCTTGCAAATGAAAGGTGCCCCATTAACGTCTATCAGAGCATAATTTTTAGCCTCAAACATCCATGAACTAACTAAATAATGAAAACAACAGTACTGTTGCAAATCAAGAAAGAATCTGCTTTTCCTCCTCATTAATTCTAGGGTGTGTATATTCCTCATATATTCTAGGGCATATATATACAAAAATATATGTAATTGAGTTATAATTAACAATGTTAAATTAGTTTAAGGCATACAACACAGTGATTCAATATTTTTATACATCATGAAATGATCACCAAAATAAGACCAGTTACCATCCATCGCCATACAAAGTTGTTAAAATATTATTGACTATATACCCTATGTGTAGATTCCATCCCATGGCTTACATATTTTATAGCTGGAAGTTTGTACCCCTTAATCACCTTCACCTATGCCTGGTATGAACAAAGCACAAAGGAGGATGCAAAGATGTAAAATATTCCCTGATCTCTATTGAACAGATCTATGTTCAGGTAATTATTATAATGGCTACAATTTGCTATTTACACGTCACCGGGCCAGGCACTGTATACACAGTATCATTAAACTTCCCTACGATTATAAAGGTGGATACTTATAATTTAGAAGTGATGAAACCCATATTCATGGGTTAAAAACTTATGCGAGGCCAATTTCTACCAAATGCCAGAGCAGCTGCATCTGCTCTGACGGTTGGCACTTTGTCCACCACTCCAACTTCTCTCTCTAAAGACAGTACATGTTGATTACTGTTAGCAGTAAAAACAAAGTCATGAAAGGGCCAGGGAAGAAACCATCTTTTCCTCTCTGCCTTGCTATTCTTTCCCTGGGCCCATGACCCTACATATACCTCAGTTCGGTGGCCGACCATTGTTTTGAAGCAGTGCTGGGTATCAAGGTCCCACCATTTCACCATGGTATCTTTCCCACTAGAAGAAGAAATAGGAAAAAAATCTTATTAGGAAGAATCACTGAACTAACAGGAAAATCAAGGACTTATTTGTTGCCTTAAAAAGACAATACACAGCAATGATGTCTAATGCTACTATTTACCTGACCTTTCTTTTAAAAAGTAAAGAATCCTAACTCTTTATATGTCTATTCTCAGGTAGAAAAATAAAATGTTCCATCTGTAAGCACAAAAATAACCTTGAATTCAGAGTGCTACAGAACGCAGAACTTGACCAGTTGACCACCATTTCCATCACCACAGCATCAACATTCCTTCATTCTAACACACAAACATCTTAGACCTCTCCTGCTCCCTTGTCTCCTATGTCCAGCTAGTCTCTAGGTCCTGAAAACGCCTCCTCTGGGAAGTCTCCAAGCCTCGATTCCTTCCAATCCATTTCTGTACACAAACCTGAAGTTAGGTCCTACTGCCCGAATTATTTTAATAACTTATCTGGTCTCTGTCTATTCTGTTCCCTCACATCCAATACATTACTGTCAGATAATCTTAATCTTCTAAATTTGCACTAACTCAAGGTTCTCTATGGATTCAAAATCAAGCTCTTCAGCACCATTCCCAAAACCTCCCATTAACTGGCACTTAATCTCCCTGCCAATGGGCTCTACTATTCCTGCCTCAAATGCCTGTTCCCTGCTTCTTCACCAATGTGAATCTAATATAATCCTGCTTCAAGACAAAACTGGAAAAAACCAAAAACCCAATTTACAAAGTCTTTGCTATATAATCCCGCCTCACGGTGTTATTTCCTTTCCCTTACATTCCCTAAGCTATAAGGTGTATGTATATTCTAGTAGAGCAGTAGAGTCATTGCCTCACAGAATGTGTTATCTGAACAAGACACACTAATGTCCCTGCATCCTATCCCACAGGAACAAATCCACCACTGGTACAGCATTTCGTGCTGCTCCTCTACACTGCCTTCTGGTTCTTCTATGGTTCTAATTACTATGGTTCTTCTAATTACTGCCTGGCAAAACTTAAGATCCCAAACTTTCCTGGGTGGTCATTCCTTAGGAATGATAACTATTATATTAAGTTGAGCTATATGAAATTGCTGATATATGAAATTGCTGATATCTGACCTATCATTTTTAACCCACACAAATGGAAATTTCAAATGGTTCAACCTATGAGATGTTCAGAAGGCCTAAGTATGGAGTATGTCTCTTCTCAAGAGGCAGGCTAAGACAAACATTTGGTATTCGCATCTGCCCACTGCTCCATGTTCGGCTTTTCTGACTTTCTAGGGATCCAGAAAGTAGACAGCTCATCCTATACAAGGTCTGTTGAAGAGTTAAGGAATTATGGAAAAGCTGGTATCAGGGGAAAATAATGACAAATCAGAAAAGGGAATTAAAAAATGCTATAAATAACTCTGGACAGCATCTATGACACTGTTTGGGAAGGGAGGGGAGGGGAAGGGAGGGGAAGAGAGAGGAAAAGCAGCGAGAAGAGGAAACTAGCACATGAGCTTGAGTACAGTGCGGAGATACGAGTAAGGAATGAAACAAATTCCCTTTGAAAACCTCGCCAATGAATTCACCTAGAGAAAAATGGAAACGAAACTTATTATTTCTTTACCTAGTAACTAGCAGATTCTTGTCTCGTAGAAACAATGCTTGTGTAACAGCGTCCTTGTGCCCCTTTAGACGGTAGAGGCCACTTTCATTGATCACATCCCACACAATAGTATCTGTGTCCTAAAGGAATCAAATACAGAAGAATTTTCTTTACCACATAAGGCCTAACTTGACAAACAATATTTTTATTACAAAGTTGATATGTAGTCCTTATAGAAAATTTGGAAAACATACAGAAAAGCACAGAGGAACCAAACACCAGTTGATTTCACCATCCAGATATAACCACCACAGATATTTTGTTGTATACTATTCTAGTCTTTATGTATACATACATGTTGTTAACTGAGATCATGCTATTCCTATCACTGTATAACTCTCCTCCTTTTTCTCATTTAATATACTTCCATGTCTTTCCACACTGTTCTCATTTTTACTGGTCACATAATAACCAACCTTAAGGATATACCATAATTTACTTTAAATTTTTTCTATTTCAGCCATTTAGGCAGTTTCCAATTTTCTGCTATCATAGATATGTGGAAATGAACATTCTTGTACCTCTATCTTTGTACATATCTCTGATCAGAATAAAAACTAAAAAGGGAAATTCTTGGGTTAAAAGGTATTTCTATCTTAAGTCTGCAATTCAGGGTGATCTCCAGAAAGGCTACACCAATCTAAAGGTCCACCAAGGATATGTATGACAATGCCAGTTTTCCCATCCCTTCATCTCTGGATATTATCAGTTGCTCAAAAAACAGTGCCAATTTCAAAAGTTGAAAGGCTGTCTCAATGTTTATTTGATTTGCATTTCTGAATACCAATGAGAAATTCTGTACATGCTCTATGGTGATTACTGGCCATTATGCACCTCCTTTGAACTGCCAAGTCTTGTCTTTCATCTTCCTTTGGGTCTTATTTTTCACTTGTTTCTTGGTTATTAAGACACATTAATCCTTCCCTTTCATGGTGGAACTATTAAATACTTTCCCTTTTTCATTGTCCTTTAACTTTATTTTTTCCAGTTTTATTGAAAAAATAATTGATGTACATCATTGTGTAAGTTTAAGGCATACGGCCTGACAGTTTAATTTACATATATTGTGAAATGATTACCATAATAGGTTCAGCTAACACCCATCTCCTCATATAGATATAATAAAAAGAAAAAAAGGAAAAATAATTTCTCCTTGGGATGAGAACTCTTAGGATTTACTCTTGACAACTTCTTTATAGTGTTTAAATGCACAAATGTTTTAAATATTCAAATATCAAGCGTTCAAATTTATCAGTCTTTTCCTTTATAATTTCTTTCCTTGCTGATATGCTTGAAGTCTTTTTCCACCTTGATATCAAATAAATATTTATTTATATATCTTCTAGTTTACTTAAAATATCATGGTTTAACATTTAAGTCTTTAATCCGTGACTCTTTGGTACACAGTATGAGGTAAAGTTTTAACTTTAAATTTCCCCTCAAACAGTTAGCCAACTGTTTAAGTCCTGTTTCATAAGTAATCCATCATTTATCTACTCATCAAAAATGTCATCTTTAAAATATATCAAGTGGATTTGTTTCTTGGATTCCCATTTGGTTACAGTAATCTATCTGACTATTTTGTATTAATGCCAGGTTAATATAACACATTATAAGTTATGACTTCATAATGCATTTTAATATCTGAAACTTCTTAAATCTAACCCTGAAAAAAGAAATCTGAAACCCTTTTATTTTTTCCCAAAATTCTGCTATTTATTATTCATTTGTTTTTTCAATATGTTCTTTTAAATCATTTGGTCATATTCTAAAACAACAACAAAAAGACCTTTGGGATATTTAAATTGCTTTATCTGTATAAACTAATTAGAACATATGAGCGTCTTTTCAATACTTTGTCTTGCCATTCAAGAACATGGTTTGTGTCTCTATTCACTCAAGTCTTCTGTTACATTCTTTAGTAAAGTTTCACAGTATTTTTGTGTCCATTACTTAACATACTTTTGTAAATGGAATCATTTACATTCTATTTTCTGATGACTGAGATATAGGAAAGCTACTGATTTTACCAAAACGAATGGCCAAGAATCATCATTTTGACTCTCCTTTTCCAATTTGTTTTGTTCCCCCCAACTTGTGTACTGTTTTGGGTAGCATATCCACAATGATGTTACAAAGTAACTATCATGGGCATCCTCATCTTGTTCCTGTATTTAATAGTCTTTTATCAGTGAATCTGACAGGAAACAAAATGAACCACCCAATTCATATCCATCCTCTCACTCTATTCTACCATCTATACTATTTTGTACACCGAGTGCCCACTGTTTCACGCAACAATGCTTGTGAATAACCTACTTCAGCAGTAGCCTTACACTCCTTTCTAGATTAAAGTCCGGGCACTTAATTCAAGGTCTCACCTTGGACCCAGATGCCAGCCTGCCTCCTAGCTGATCATACTTCAAGGAAGTGATTGCTGCTTTGTGTCCATTGAAGGTCACATTTCCTTCCCCACTCAGGAGACTGAAGATTCGGATAGACCCATCCTCATAACCAACAGCTAAGTGCAGCCCATCTGGGGAGGGGCACAAGAAAGTGACTTCGTGTTTAAGCCCCTGAAGGATGAGAATCTGAAATAATAAGATTAAAAACAATGTAGAGGAGTTAAGCATGTCATCAAGGAAAAAGTGTGGGAATAATCAGGCACAGTAAAATTAAGAGCATCAATAATTCCAAATCGCTCTTATGAATAATAATGAGTCTCCGGACTCTATCTCAAGTTCTTTAATATAGAAATTATTATTTGTACAGGGTAATGAAACATTCAAGAAAAGGTAAAGCTATACTATACTATTTCTCCAAAGCTCTACATTAGCATAATACATGCCAAAATTTCCCAGGTAATGGAATAAATTACTAAGTCCTTATTCTATGTCAACACCAAATGATTTTCCATAAAGGGTTATAAACACATCCTTGATTTAACTGAGCCCCATCCCAGAAACCAACCTGCATGGCACTGGAGTGCTACAGTGATGTATCCCCAAGGGACTCTGGGGGACACTAAGTATCAAAGTATTAACCTCTTGGAGGTCACAAAGTGAGTGGACAAGATCAAAATGCCTGTATTTTGTTTGGCAGAAGTGGTAGGCTTGGGAATTCAGAGTCATACAAGATATCAAAGGCTAGTTTAACAACCGTTGGGCCTCATCTGCATAAGTAAGAAAAAGATTCAGTCAACATAGCAATATTCCTTTTAAATGCTTAATATTCTGTAACTAGTTGTGAGGGCAAGTAGAAGAACTTGAAAAATGGAGAACTGGTAAAGCAGAGAAAAACAAACATGTTGGGAATAATGATTACAAATAATTACCTGTAAATATCACTACAAATAAATACCCAAGAGGTAAGCTCTTTTGGTTGTGGTTTATCAGAATATAGTATAGAAGAGCACAATAGAATGTGATACTTGGCTATCTAGACCCAAAGGAAAAAAAAAATTTCTAGAGGCACACACATAAAAAAAAAAAAAATCTGTGCATGACAAAGTCTGTGCATGACAAAGCAGAGCTCTCCCACTTCTGCCTCCACCCTCAAATACCCATAAATCAATACCAATCTAGGTGATTTCTCGCATACCTTCTCTCCTTTCCTTAAGTCCCAGATGAAAACATGTTCACAGGCTGGTACTGCCACATAGCGTCCTTTTTCACCACGAAGTGTCACAAAGACAATATTACCCTTCTGGCTGCCAATAAGGCCAAAGACTGCACTGGCAACATAGCGTAGGTACTGCCTGGTGAGCCCCATGTTCTAACATCTGATACCACAAGTGAGGCAGCTGCACCTGCAAACAAAGAAAACTGAGTTCTTGGGTTCTGCTAGGCTGGCAAACACCGACTGCATATCATGTAGTTAAAAGTACATGACCTGTGGTTGCTTAACCTTCATTTACTTTGAATATATTACTGACATAAAATACCCAGACACCTCCATTTTTTATTCACTGCTGACTCAATGTGTAATCTCTCACTCAAGTTTCGGATTGATCACACTGTCATGGCCACCTCACAAATTCTGACATGTAGCCCCAATGCAGCTTAACAATTTGCTTCTGCCCATTCAACTACCATCAAAGTTTTTACACGGAGACGGACAGCCTGAGACTGAAAATATTTATTGGTGAGCATTTATTGTAAACCTACTAATAATGAGACAGGCACTGATCTAGACGCCAGAGATATGGTGTTGAGTAAAACAAAATCCCTGATCTTGTGGCACTTACCTTCGAGCACAGTGGCTCTCAAACTCCAGAATGTATCTAAATCACCCAAGGGATTATGAAAACAAATTGCTGGGAACCACCTACACCGCACATCCCCAGGGCCTATTTCTGATTCAGTAGGTCTGGGGTGGGACGCAAGATTTTTCATTTCTAACAAGTTCTCAAGTGATGCTGCTGCTGCGGTTCCCCGCTTTGAGAACTACTGTAACTAATACGTGCAGGTATGCCCTGGATTTCCAAAGCAGGGCAGTCACCTGCCCTTGGCACACTGTTTTTCAAAGTTGCCATAGTTCTTGTGTAACTGAGCAGGACACTACAGGGCCTTCCCAGGTCAGGCACCACCGCCGCCCCCCAGCCCTCGCCCCCCCGCCCCCGCCGCACCATGTCCTCCACCTGCCTCCCGTTAGTAGAAAACCTTTAGCCTCCTAAGCCTTCCCTGAGTTCCAAAGAGCAAATGTAATCAGAGAAGTGAGAAAATGCAGAAACAAAGGAATCAAGCAAGACAAAATAAAAATAGTTTTAGCCATTAAACAAAATCAAGGATCTTTAGGTTCCTCGTCAAGGGCTATGGAGATAATATTTTGAACCATATCCTTGAGCTGTTTTGCAGATACTGAAACCCCAATCAGGTGGAAGAAGTTAACTGAATGCTGACCACCAGCAGGTAGACTCCAGGCCAGTTGGAACTAGAAGGTTGATGGTGTTGACTCCCAATTACCTCACCACCAACCAATCAGAAAAATGCCCACCAGCTGATCACATGCCCCACCCCCTCTCCCTCACCTTGACTTTAAAAATCTTTCCCTGAAAGCCAGTGTGGGGGAGGGGTGTCTTCTCAGCATTAGCTGCACTTAGCATTAGTGCACTTTCCTTCACCACAACCCGGTGTCAGTAGACTGGCTTGACTGCCCACAGCGGGCGGGCCCAGCTTTGGTTTTAACAACTGCACTAAATCAAATTCACTGAAAACACTTGGTTACCATAAGAGACAACTGGTGAAGGAGATAAATTAAGCTTGTCTGCTCTTAATATGGAAATGTGAAAGGTATTCCCCCAAACACCGGTGCAACTTAAAAAACACAAGAATACTAAACAGAAGTTACAGCCTTCTTCTGGAGCTGTTTTTGTTTGTTGTTGTTGTTGGTTCAGTTTGTTTGGTTTAACGCTACAGGGTCTCTTTCTATTACAACCTGATGTTTTAGTCTACTTTAACAGGAAAATAGTCAATGCCTGTACTAATACTTTCTTTTAATGACCACTTACAGGCCTCATTTTTCTTCTCCTAGGAACCAACATAAAGCCAGTTAAAAATGAAGGGAAGATAATATTAACATGGCAAAAACGCTCTTCACCTGGGCCATTTGATCAATTCTTTACCAATTCATCTTACTCCTCTGGCCCCAGCCCCTTAACTGTAATTGTTGTTCATGGTAGTCTTCCGCCATCTACCACAGTATTTTCCTTGGAGACTTCATACAGCACGCCTAGGCCCAGGGACCCACCACATCCCTACTTCCAGTCTGGCCTTACATACCTGAATACTAACTATATAGCTCCAAGAGCTTATTAGACATCCCCATCCGAACACCTTGCAGTATCACATTTAACGTGTATAAAACCAAACCTACCTTGCTTCCTGAACCCTACTCATTTTTTTCTGAGTCTAAAACACACAGCTCTCCAAGCCATTCAGGCTCAAAACCTTGTAGTAACCTTTGGCTCATTAGTATTATTTAAACAGCCAATACTGAAAGAGTGCTTACTATATGGTAACTGATACATTAAAATATATATAACTGAGTAAACATATGCATTTAATTTCATATTTATTAATTGGATTGATCATAATTAATTGAATTAAGTGGGTTAATACATGTAAAGTGCTTAAAAGGATCCTTCACAGTTACCTTGCAAGATTGGTATTCTTATCCCTATTTTACAGACAAAGAAACTAGACACAGGGACATGAAATAGCTAGCTCAAAGTCATTCAGCTGGTTTTAAGTGCCAAAGCCAGATTACAAACCAAACACCAAAATTTCCTCTTTTAACCACTAAACTATTTCTTTGCTTCCGTCTTCTCTTTTGTCAGAAACTTCTACCTGTTTCTCTGAAGGAGGATCCTTTTCTCTTTCCACTACTTTCTGTTCCAGCTCTTTATCACTGGGTTCCTGCACTATGTAGCACCTCCACCTCCATGTTTTTCATTCATTTCTTTTAAAAGTCATTAATACTACCTGACTAATCTTTTCAAACGCACTAATCCTACCCCAAAACCCTTTAAGAGCTAAACAGTGTGCAGTTCGCAAGCACTCAACCTATCTATTCCTCTTTAGTTCTCGCATAAACTTTTCTGTCGGGCTAGCTGGTTTCCCTCTTTGTCCTGTCACCTGCCTTCTTCAAACTGTTCCTCCCACTTAGAATAACATGCATTCGCCCGTCTACCTAAGTGTTACCCTCTGAGGCCCACTCCCTTTGGGGCTAGTCCAATGCTCGAAGCCTTTTCCATTGCCTCAGAACTTCAACGATCTTCCATACATCTTGGTACTGGTCACTTGTGTCTCACATGCATGTTGTGTATATGACGCTTTTCGGAGAGAGCTCACGCCCTAACCTTCCTCTATGCCCCTGCTTCTTAACCCACAGCCCCCGAAAACATGCTTCTATGATGCGCTGAAAGGCTGGACCGCCGGAACAGACCTGTCAGATGTCCCTAAACCAATTCTTCACTCAGGAGAGGGTGAAGTGGGGGTTCCGCACACCCACCACGCTGCCAGACCATCCTCAGGCGAGCCCTGCAGGCGCCGGGTGAACTAGCTCAACACGGCACGCGCCAGCTTCGGGTGTCCGCGGCCGGCTTCCCAGGGACGGCGGTGGGGCTCCCGCAGTGGCCCAGGTGCCCCTCCACCCTCGAGACCGGCCCCAAATCCCCCTGCCTCGCCCGCTGCTGGCACCAGGAAGGCCTCAGCCAGGACCAAACAAACCCGAGGAGCGAAGCAAAAAGCGTTCGGCCGCCGCGCGCCTACGGTACCTACCTGGGCCTCCACGAGGCTCCGGGCTGATTGGACCCGCCCGTCGAACCCACCCCTTCCGGGTCCGCTCGCGGAGCCTCTTCCGCCCGACGTTCCCTTTGCCTTCGGGGGGAAATGACGTAAGAGCTGGGCTCTGATTGGTGAGCTCCGGCCGGGAACGGAAGGCGGTGTTTCGCCTGCCCGGGCTCCTGCGGCTGGTCTTTCCAGCCTCCTGCGACTTTGGCTGCTTTACCCGCCGAGCTCCTGGCAAGGCTTGTCCGGGGATGCCGCTCGGCCGCTTTCCACGAGGAACTTAACCCGCCGTGCCTGCCTCCCGGATGGGCCCGCCGGAATGCTGTGAGAGGCGGGACAGAGGCCGGGAAGGAAGGCGGGGCGGAGCGGGCCGGGGGCGCGGCGGGGGGCGCACGGGACTCGGCCAGGGCTGGGGGTGCGGGCATAGAGGGCTGGTTTTGTCAGTTCTCCGCAAAAATGAGCCTGGCACTCCCCCCTCCGCTGTTGGTCTGATTCCTCTCGCCCGAGGCGCTGTCGGGGAGAAGTTACCCACCAGAAGATAGAGGATAGGCAGACCCAGGCACAAGGGACAGTGGTGCTCTAGCCCCTGGGGAGGCGCGCGTCCTGGGGTGCAGGAGTCGAGTTTGTGTGGTCGCTCGTGTGGATTGGGTGTTTCACGGACCGAGAGCTGCTCGAATCAGGGCTGGGTAGGCGCTGAGCCCAGGATGCTGAGTTGTCTGGATCTCCGCAGTCCCTGGAGTGACATTGGTCTGGCTTTTGGTTTCCGCTCCTTGGTCGCCGGAGGGGGAAGTGACCAGGGCTGACTCCTCCTTGCTTGGTAATTGAGGCTTTAGGTGCTCTGTCACCAAGTGGGAATTAGCTTTTCTTTCTTGCAGTTTTGTCCGATTTTATTCTTGGGCTGCATAAAAGTGTTTAGAAAGGAGTTCTGATGTCTGTAGCTGTGGAAGATTAAAGCTAACATATAGGTATATAAAAGAAATAAGTCTGTGCCTTCAAGATAGCTGCAGCCAGCTTAGAAAATAGAGTTTTATCTATATTACCTGATTTTCTTCAGGCGTTTCTTGAGTTTTTAAGACATGTTCACCTAGTCTGCCATATGATAAGAGTAGAGAATGGATATGATCAGGCTGTAAATAGATGTAACAGTGTAGGTGTTTGAAACAAGCCTCCGGTGGGTTGGATGAATGAGAAGGGAGGAAATTGTGGCAACAGACTTACTTCAGATAAGTTTGATGGGGAAGGGAGCGTTTAGGTGAACGTGTATGGCTAATATACGAAAAAATGTGTATATATATGAGGAAAAAACGTGCTTTAGTACATAGTCTAGATTCCATCTCGGTGACACCCCTTGTATTACCTGATTCTAAGAAAATTATTTTACAGCTGTATAAACTGTAGATAACTACTGTCAATACTAAATCATTTTATTTGTAGACATGAAAATTCTACATGTCTTTTAGAGGTTGAGTGGAAGTTTTGCCTCACGTACATTCATTTCAGTATTCCTGATCTATTAATGAGCCCAATTTTGGGACTCCCTTTATCAACCATCTGGCTGGTTCCTTTGTGAGTTAAATAAAATCTTGAACCATGTTCACTTCTGTATTAGAATGAGTCATGATTTTATCTTTAAAAAATTAATTTAACATTATTAAATATTATGGGAAAGGACAATCACAAATGGAAAAAATAATTTTGTTTTATTTATTATTATTATGTTTTGGCCGCATCGCGCGGATTACCGGATCTTAGTTCCCTGACCGGGGATCGAACCTGCGCCCTCTCCAGTCCTAACCACTGGACTGCCAGGGAATTCCCAGAAAAAATAATTTTAATGAAAGTTGTTGTAAGCATCTTCGATTGAGTGCTAAGATAATGCATCTTATAACTTCCCAATGCACTACTTCAAGAGCATAACCTTAGTTTCTTAAGTTTCGGAATTGCTAAATGTATTAATTTTATAATTGAAACATAGTAAAGTTCTTTTTACTTTTTGGATTCAAAACTTTAACAATAAGTTGTGCCAGTAAAAGCGTTTCAAAGGTGATGATATATCAATAAATAATAGTTAAATTGAGTTCCTGAGAAAGAACCTACCACGTGACAGTCTGTCAGAGCGTAAATAACAACACGGCGTTACTGCAAAACTAGAGAAACACTGACAGTCACGACACAGCACAGCAGACCCAGAACCTGCCACTCACACACATGTAAACCAGTACACAGGAATCATCTTCTTCAGTTTAGACATTGATAGATGAAACATAGTAAAGTTCTTTTAATATGAAGGTGGTACTACTAACTCACCATTAGAGAGAGCATGTGTTTGGCTGGTTTTGAATAATGGTGTTAAATTTGACCTGGGCTATTAACACAACTTAGAAATCTTTTTGTTATACTGTATTTATTGTTGATGTATTTGACTGCTTCCATTTGTTTTTCCATCTAAGTAACTTTCTAAAAAGAAAAAGTCATTCTTTCTATTTGCATAGAATGATTCTTAAATATAATAGATTTGGTGTTGGGATAGAGGTATTGTGCGGAAATATCTAAGTACCTTGAAGTTTAAAATATTGAAATACAAAGACATAAAGAATGGTAAACCTATAATTTATACAAAAACAATGAAATAGAGCTGGTAATGAGTGGAGGTCAAAAGCATGGACCAGCTCTCTTTGTACTTTTATCCAGGCCTATCTAATCAATGTAAGCATTTTGAAGAATAAGAAAACAGATTTAAAGTTCTTTTGTCTTTTAAATGATATCATTTTCTCTTTATTCAGACAAAAAATCAGAATTTTTTGAGACAGTGATCCAAGACGTTCTGCCTGATTCTGCCCTGTCTTGAACAATAAAAGTCTAATCCCTCTAACCAATCCAATTAATCATATAAAGCACTATTTGGAGGACTTCTTAAACTAAAAGATGACAAGATTTTGAGAAAAAAAAGATGAGCTACAGTGTAATAAGAACTGTTATATACTCATTACTAATTTGAATTGTAAAAGATACATAGTGGGTTCTCTTTATCCTCATCTAGGGAGGTACTGAAGATAGCCCTTAAGATAGTATGGCTAAGGAAATAGATCTGATTCTGCAATCATCTGTTTGTTACATGTAAACTTTGAGATCCTGGGACGTAAATGTCTTGCTTCAGGAGCATTTTTACTAAGGTTTTGTGTTTGCTTATGAACCTGTTCAAAATACAGTACTGATCAATTGATTTTCAGTGGAAAGTCCCGCTCCTCTTTAATGTTATCCAAAATTCTGGCTAAAGCTGTAGATTATTGTAGCCTTCCCCTCCTCCTTTCCTTACCCGAGCACTCTGTATTCTATCACTGGGATTCCTAATTTGAGTCTGGGAAACCCCTCAGATTTTTTTCCAGACCTGTGCTTGTATGAGCTCATGTAGTCACAATTTGGGTGATGAAAAGGTCTTTATATTTCATGTAATTCTCCAAGGGGTCTGTGACTCCAAGAATGTTAAGAACCACTGTTTCTTAAGGATCAGGGATCAGATTTTCCTGCCTAGCTTGGCTTTGCTGCTCCATTTGCTTTATTGCCAAGGTGTGTGTGTTGGGGGAGGGGGAGATTTAAATCTCTTTTTGATGAGAAAAATACATTTCTGTTTAGAAATGGAGCTGAAAAAGAATTCATTGTTAAATGCCATGACACTTTCATATAATGCCATTAAATTTGCTCTACAGTAAGAGCTCTGAACATTACCTATTACTCATTTAACACTCAGTATCTTGTGTGTCACAATGACTTTTAAGATCTTGGAAGAAGATCCAACAAACTATACTGACAAGATGTGGTTGGACATATAGGAGAACCACCAGAGTGTACTGTCAAAGAAGATAATAGAGTTTCAGGGAGGGAATAATCAATAGTGGATGCAGCTAAAATTTGATTAGCTCTTGGACTTGACATTTGGAGAATTATTGTTGACCTTGAAAAAGCAGTTTTAGTATTGTTATAGAGATGGAAGCAGAACTGCAGTGGGTTGAATAAATGGAGGAAAAGGAAGTAGAGCTGCGAAACAGATTACTCTTAAAGTTAAATGGTGAAAAGAGGAGTTTGTTGGTATTCTGAAGAAATGGGGTAGGGAAAAAATTTGAGAGTAAGAGACTCAGGGGAAGGAGAGATCAGGTGTAGTGAAGGGATACTTGATGTTATTACATTCTCTTAGAGGAAAGCTAGTCAGGTGCAGTAAAATGCTTAAATGAAGGTGATTTGGCAGGCTTAAAAGTGTGGAATATACCCAAAAATCACTTGGAAGTTGGAAAGAGTGAGTGAAGATAGAGACATTTTGAGTTGGAGAGAAGTTAAGATAATTTCAACAATGACTTCTCTTTTCTCAGAGCATCAGGAAAAGAAGGAAGGCAATGTGATATGATGTAATGGAAATGGCATGGGTTTTAGTGCCAGCTGGTCTTTGATTTGGATCTCAAGGTACCACTTACTAGTTCTGTTACCTTGAGCTGATAATTGAACCTCTGGGTCTTGGTGCCCTCACTGTAAAATAAGTGTTCTGATACCTACTTTGCAGGATTATTGTAAGGATTAGAAAGCATATTTGTAACATATCTAATGCCCTGTGGTTCACTGTAACTTCCACAGTTGGCCTTCTTTTGTTCCTTTAGTGTCTTAGGCTCTTTCCTGCCTTAAGGCGCCCAGATGTACCTTTCCGCAGCCTGTAAAACTCTTCTACTTTTGGTCTCAACCCTCACTATCTGGAAGAGACATTCTCTGCCTCTTCAATTTAAATAGCTCCCCCACTTCTTTGTTGTAGGACACTTATCACAGATTTTAACTATGTATGTATTTCTACGATTATATCTTTGTGTGATTTTTGTGGAGCTATCTCTTCCATTAGACAGAGACTCAGCACTTAACAGTGCTTGAATGAATGAATGCCTGGGACATAATAGGGAAATAAGCATTTATTACCTCACAGTTTTTATGGGTCAGGAATTCAAAAGTTGCTTAGTCTTGTGGTTCTGGCTCAGGGTTTCTCATGAGGTTGTGGTCAAGATGTCAGCTGGGGCTGGAGGATCCAAGGTGATTCATTCCCATGTCTGTCAGTTCATGCTGGTTGTTGGCAGGAACTCTCAGTCTCTCCCCACAGGGGCTTTTCCATGAGCTTCATGAGTGTCCCCATGTCACGAGAGCTCACTTCCCCAGAACAAGCAGTCCAAGAGAGCATGGCAGAAGCCACAATATCTTTTATGATCCATCCGTGGAAGTCACACACTGTCATTTCTGCAATATCCAGTTGGGTACACTGGCCAGCCTTATTCATTATGGGAGGCATCTGCACAATGGCATTAATATCAGGAGGCAGGTATCATTGAAGGACATCTTGGAGGCTGTCTATCACAGATGCTGTGTGGAATAGCATAGAGTCATCCAAGAATTACTCAAAACAGTTTGCAGTTAGTGTTGATGGAGGGCCAAGCTAACATAGGAAACCATGTATTTGTTTTGACAGCAGAGAGAATAACTTCTGATTTTTTTTTTCCCTACTGGCGCAGGAGCAGATCAGAGAAAACAGATGTAGGCTTGATCTAGGTGTTAGGGATTAACAAGTCATTACAAGAGCAGACATTGAGATAAGTAAGAGTGTATCTTAATTCACCAATTTGTTTTTGGTTTATCTGATGCTCGTTAGAGAGTCTTTGACAGTGAGTGTCTTGGTCTTTGCCACACATGAAAACATCTCTTTATCTCAACAGTGGTGCAGGTGACTTTCACATTGGCTCTGAGAAAGTTATAACTTTTATTGTGCCTTGCTTGATGCCAGGTGCTCTGCTATGCAGTTTTTTTTTAAAGATTCTTTTGATATGGACCATTTTTTTAAAGTCTTTATTGAATTTGTTACAATATTGCTTCTGTTTTATGGGGTTTTTTTGGTTTTTTGGCTGAGAGGCATGTGGGATCTTAACTCCCCAACCAGGGATCAAACCTGCACCCCCTGCATTGGAAGGCAGAGTCTTAACCACTGGATCACCAGGGAAGTCCCTGCTGTGCAATTTTAATACAGGTTATATCATTTAATTCTCACAATAACCATAGTGGTACATTACTCCTATTTTAAAAATAAGAAAACTCTGGTTTAGAGTCAAGGATAATATGACTGTTAGGTGGTAGGTCCTCAACCCAAACTAAGACCTTCTGATAACGGAGCCCAAGCTTTTACCATTCTGCTTCTGCCTCAAAGTGTAATTGCATATGGAAATATTTGCCTTAAAATACTAAAGAAACCGGATTCAAAATTGTACGTACCTTATGATTTTACCTATCACAGAAAAAGGTAGGAACTACTTTTTGGTATCTTTCAAATGTTCTGTAAGTGAGTATTACTTAGAATTGGAAAGAAAAGTTATTTTAAAGAAGTGATTTAGCCCTGTAATTTGACATTCAAGTTTGCAAAATGAAAACTAAGTTTGTTTTTAATGGACTTTTTAATATCATGGTTAAGAAATTTCAGCATGAGTTGTCACCAAAAACCTGTGGATAATTTTTTGAAATTATGAATTTCTGCAGGGTGTCGTTCCGTTGAGCTCAAGGCAGTTCAGCCATAGACAGTGAATGTAGCCTTCACTTGTACTCTGTTCAGCTTGTCCAGTTCCAGGCTGAATACTTGTGAACTGATCAACAGGACTTGTGGTTGCCTCTAGTTTCAAAGGCCAATTGGATGGACTAAACACCAACTTCTAGATAAAATTAGTTCATATATTTCAAAATAATATCAAAGGAGTACTTAGTAACAAATAAGAATAATTCTCCGATACAATTTTATCCTGATATGATCTACAAGGCCTTTCTGAAATTGTTATATAAATGAGCACATTTCCTACCACACAGTGTTGGTGCAGGAATTAGAATATTGTGTCAAATCCATCGTTCATTCCAATTAGTATCCCATGTCTCTCAGCAAGAAACAGCAAGATATTAGATATAGAAGGGCATGCTTTTTCTCCTTGACTCTTAACAAACATAAGGATCGTACAGAAAAGCTTCTCAGGAAGTTCACATACCAGCTGTCATTCCCTAATCATCTCTTTGCTCTTATGTATGTTCAGTGTTACCAGCTATCTCCAATTTACCAAACCGACTAATTAGTTCTTAGTCCTTACTCAACCTTTCAGTAGCATTTAACCCTAGATGATCCCTCTTGAGCATTCTGTCTAAAGTTACTTTCTTCACTTGGCTTTTAGGGTACCACACTTTCCAGATCTTCCATTCTTATCAATGCTTTTCTATCTCTTTTTTAAACTTTTCCTCTTTCTAGCCTCTAAATTTGGCCTTAGGACTGAGTCCTTGGATCTCTTCTCCATTTGCATTTCCTCTCTTGGTGGTCTTAAATACCATCCATAGGCTGAGACTTCCAAATTTCTATCTTTAGCCTGACCTCTCCTCTGGGCTCTAGCCTCATGTAGCCAGCCAATTGCATGTTTGATATACATACTTGGGCATATAATGGGCATCTCAAACTAACAAAAGGAAAACATAAGGAAAAAAATACCTTGATTATTACTCCACCTGCAACCTACTCCAGTCTTTTCCTTCTCTATAAGTAGCATTACCGTCTGTTTAATTGCTCAAGCAGGAAATCTAGGAGTAACCTTTGATTCTGTTCTCTTCCCTCACCCCCTCAGGTGCATTTAGAAAGTCTTGTTGACCCTACCTTCAAAATTCATTCCAATTCTAACCATTCCTCACCACCTTCGTCACCATCACCTAGATTACTCCAGTCGTTTTCTACTGGTCTCTGCATTTACTCTTGCCCCCACTCAGTTTCACTGTAGCTAGAGTAATCTTTTCAAATATTTATATTAAGTCATTATCCTTATAGGGACCCTCTAATAGCTTACCCTCACTTACATTAAGATCTAAACATCTTATCATGGCTTACAAACTAGATCATCTGGCCTTTCCTTGGCTCACCAACCTCATCACCTGCTACTCATTACCTAGCTCACTGTACTGTAGCCAAACCGGCCTCTACGCTCTTCTGGAATAGACCAAGCTCCTCCCTGCCCTTTTGGCCTTTGTACTTGCCATTCCCTCTGCCTGACGCACCCTCCAGAGCTTCACATGGCTTGCTCTCTCACTTTATTTAGCTCTCTGCTCAGATAGAACCTTTTTCTTATAATACTCACTGCCTCCAGTCATTCTATTAGATACCTGCTTGCTTGTTTGTTTATCGTTTTTCATCTGCTTTCAAGGAAGCATCAGCTCTCTAAGGGTAGGGACTTGCTCTGTCTTATTCACTGTGTGTCCCCAGTAACTAGAACAATACCTGACACATAATAGCTGCTTATAAAGATTTATTGAATGAACGAATCTACCATTTTACTGAAATAGCTATCTGACTTATTATTGCCAAATGAAGTATCATGTTAAATTTCCCATGAGTTTCTGTGACTTAACACTACGTGTCTTCCTATCACCCTTCTCTTCTAATGTCTACATTTCTGTACAACCAACCTTATACCACATCGGTGTCTCATATACTATATTCTATAAATTTTCAAATCCTGTTAATTTTTCCTTTGTATGTTGCCTCACAAATCTATGCCTTCCTCTCCATCTGTTTCTCTACATAGTTCAGACCTTTATCTCTTACTACCTAATTGCAGTAACCTCCCTGCTTCTCATCTTCCGTATTAGACTGAACTTTTTAAGTTGTTCATATTATCTTTGTATCTCTTGCAGCACCTGACACTCCCCCTACCCTGCCAATAGCAGACACTCAATGAATGTTGAATGAATAGTCCTGTGTTTCTGGAAAGTAGAATTGATGGGCTGTGTGATTATTTAAATGACTGTAATTCTTTGAAAATAATTTGTGTTTAAATAATCCCTCTTTCTTCCTGTTTAAAAAAGCCGTAGTAATTCATTGTACGTTTTGATTTTTTAATAGACTGTTTAAGTGACTATAATCACACAATGTACTATTGGAGCATTTCACAGCAGAGTTTTGTTTTTTACTCTAATAGAAGTAAAGTAATACCTGTGCTTCTCTATTAAAATGATTCTTTCTTTTCTCTTAAGCTAAAGTCTACAGTGAATATTGAATTGCTGAGGAATTTGGGAAAAGACAAGCTGAAGTTCCCATTCCATGGATCCCTTGGGTGCACCTTCCCAGTTTGTGGATGTGGATACACTACCAAGCTGGGGCAGTTCTTGTGAAGAACAATTAACTACTTCTGATACTGCAGCTGAAACATATCAGGAAGAGACTATTAGATCACCTTTTCTTTACAATAAGGATATCAATGGAAAAGTGGTTCTCTGGTAATTCCTTGGTTAAATCATATCATGATATAATAATACTTTCTCATAATTTCTTCTAATTTCTTTTTTTCATATTTTTTTCTAAACTCTTTTTTGTGAACTCTTGCATTATTGAAATATTACTTTGCATACACATTTACAGCTTTATTGAGACTTAATTAACTTACAATAAACTGCATTTATTTGAAGTGTACAGTTTGGTAAATTTTGACATGTATACACCCATGAACCCATCACCAGAATCAAGATAGTGAATATATTTATCACCCCGGAAGTTTTTTTGTGTCCCTTGGTAATCCCTCTCTCCTGCCCCTCCCTGCCTCAACATCCCCAAGCAATCATTCATCTTTCTGTCACTATAGATTAGTATGCATTTTCTAGAGCTTTATATAAATGGAATCGTGTACTCTTTTTTCAGTCTGGCCTCTTTCATTCAACACAATTATTTGAAAGTTCGTCTATGTTGTTGCATGTAGTAGTAGTAGTACATTTCTGTTTTTAAAAAAAGCTTTAGAGATGTAATTCATATACCATACAAATGCACTAGTTTACATTGTACAAGTCAGTGGTTTTTAGTATATTCACAAAATTGTGCAGCCGTCACCAGAGTCAATTTTAGAACATTTTCATCACCCCAAAGTCCTGTTCCCATTAACTGTCACTCCCCATCTCACACACATCTCTTATGTAAGAAACAAAGGAATGACATGATGGTTTTGTGGGTTTCAGGGTTACAGCAATTGCGTTCAAGATCTATCTGCGATGCCATATTAGCCTTTCTGAATCAGAAACAACTTTTTACTATTGCTTAAGCTTGTGAACTGGTAAAACCAATGTTGTGAAGGGAGTGAAGATAGAATGTTTTGAAACAATTAGAAACTAGCTTTCTTATCTGCCTCCTCTTCCCCACACTTGCTCTTATTTATTTATTTTCCTTAGGAAAGGAGATGTAGCATTACTGAACTGTACAGCTATTGTGAATACCAGCAATGAAAGTCTTACTGATAAGAATCCTGTGTCAGAAAGTATCTTCATGCTTGCAGGGCCTGATTTGAAGGAGGACCTCCAGAAACTTAGAGGTGAGTGAATTTTCTTAGGTATGTTAGTGCTTAGGAAACATTTATTTTGATGTTTGAAGAAGTATATTTTGCGTGTAAGTGAGAAACTAAGTAGATGTAGCTCTTTTGTTGTTGTTAAAACTAAATAAATACAGCCTTTGAAAAACCTATAATGTGTTAGAAGCTGAGTGCTGAGACTTTACTTGGTAAAACCCCTCTGTCGTGTACCTGAATTTTAAAATGACAGTCATCATAGCCAGTTAGATTTTTGGTAACATTTTCTTGGCTGTATAATGTCTTGCACCGATGAGCCTTATAAAACAACTATTCTTTATCTAAACTGAAAATTTTTTATTGAGTTTTGATATTGACAGAACTTTTTTATATACCTCCTGGACATAGAGTGTCACACTTCTGAAATGAAATTGACTTACTGGTAAAAACCAAGTGTGTTCTGGGTTAATTCTGTACTTTCTTTTTTTTTTTTTTAAACCAGTACATTCTTCTTCTGGGAATATTTCTTTGGAATTGGAGACAGGAGGAGTCCTGTTTGTTCAGAATCTTGTTTACCTTATTTGCATTTATTTTCTTAACTTACCAATCTCACAACTTTTTGTTATTATTATTTGTGTGTAAAGGGAATATTGTGAAATTCAATTATCCCATTTTATAAAAAATATTTTTGAAATACAGCAATTTTTCTTAAAATGTAAACAGCAAATCCCACCTATATAAAAAAAATCTTCGTTTCTTAGACGTCTACAAACAATTGGTTTTTAACCTAATAAAGATATTAGAATTTGAACAGGATCATTTATAATGCTGACCATGAAAGAAGAGATAAAGAGAGAAGAATTGTTTATCTGATCAAGAAACTGAACTTTGTGAGGGTAGATGTGGGAAAAAGCCCTCAGTTTAACTAAAAACATGATGCCATGAAGAATATGTAGAAATTATAATATGTATTAGAGATAATACTGAGAAGTTCTTTGATATAAGTAACAGAGAAACTGGTCTGGAAAAATTCCTAATGAGCGCACACGCTCACTTACACCTTAGAGCTGGACTTACGAGTTAAAAAAATATAAAATTTAAGTATACAAAATAAAAACTCAATTTTTAGCAGCATATGTTTGGAGGGTCTCCAAGCTGGGGTTCATATTATAACTCTGTCCTTTACTAACTGTGTTACTTAGGACCAGTTACTTCACCTCTGAGCCTGAGTTTCCTTATCTCTAAAATGGGGATGATGATAGTCCCTATCTTAGTTCCTGACACATAACAAGAGCTCAATGAGTATTTGAGGATGGAAAAAATTAATTTCATGAAGAATAAATTAAATAATGGACATTAAGTGCTAGGCACATCCTCAGTGTTCAGTGTTATTGCTGGTGCTGGTTACACTCCTCAGTTGTATTGCTTAATGAACCAGTGCCACCCTGAAGAGAGATTATTAAGGATGCACTGAAGGGCTGAGTACTTAATTCTGTCCTCTTTTTACATGCTTAACAACAACTTAGTAAATGATTACAAAGTATGACTTACCAAATTTGTAGATGATAAAAAGCTGGGAGGATTTATAGGAGACATTGGATGATAGACTAAAGATTTTGAAATATCTGAACCGACTGGAAGTATGAGCCAAAGAAATGAAAAAATCAACAAGGATGAATATAAAGGTCTTGCAGTAAGTTGAAAACATTAATTACCCAAGTTCAGGATGGGGAAGCCCAGTCTGACAACACTTTTTATATAAGAATTTGCTTTCTCAGTAAAATGGCATTATCATCTCCTCCATTTTTCATGCAAAAAAACTTTAGCATTAACACTTTCCTCTTCCTTATTCCCCACATAAAGTCTGTCATCAAGCCCTAAATAGATCTTGAATCTCTCTGTATTACCACCACCTCCAGCCTAGCCTGTGCTGCGTCATCCCCTGCCTGGACTACAGCCATTGCCTCCCTCCCAATTGGTCTCCTACAACCATTCTTTACTTGAATCTGTTTTCCACACATAGTCAGTATTTGCTTTTTAAACTGTAAATCCCTTCTCATTACTCCCCTGCTTCAAACCATTTAGTGGCCTCTCATTACACTTTAAGTCCTAACTCCTTAAACTGTTCTCCAAGTTCTTGCAAGATCTCACTCACTTACTTCCAGGTCCCCTTTTACCTTCCTCAATGTACTTGAACCAGACTGATCTCTCATTGCCTTGTCATCCAGCTCCTTTTCAATTTTGCATGTGCTGTTGTTCTTTCTCTCAATTCTTAACTCTTAATCTTAAGTCTTTGCTTATATCTCTTCCTCAAAGCGCTTCTTCCTTTCACTTCAGAATCGCTCATGGTATATGCTCCCAACCTGTGGTACTTCTCTTTGGTGCTCTTAGCACAATTGTAATTTTGTGAATTGTTTATATAATTATTATGTCCCCGTTAAACTTTGAACTCCTTGAGGACAGGAACCATATGTCTTATTGGCCTCCATGTTCCCAGTACCAAGGATAGTAAAGGCATCCTTTCAGTAGCTGTTGAATGAATGAATAGAAGTTCCCTGGGATTTTAACTGACTAGACTCCGAGATGATAATGCATCATTTCTACTGAAAACACTAACAGTATCAGATGCATCATTGCACAGCATCACAAGTGAAGGTTTGTAATCAGCTTAAAATAAACTGTTATATTTATAAGATGTTTAATGTAAACCTCATGGTAACCACAAAGAATAAAACCTATGATAGATACAAAAAAGATAAAGAGAAAGGAGTTAAAGCATATCAGTTTTAAAAAAAAATTAAAGTAAGACAGCAAGAGAGGAACAAAGGATAGGAGACTTAAAAAAATACTCAGAAAACAATTAGCAAAATGACAGTAATTACCTATTAATAATTATTTTAAATGCTAAAGGACTAAATTCTCCAACCAAAAGACACAGAGGGGATGAAGGATAAAAAAAAAAAAAAGAAAAAGAATCCAACAATATGCTGCCTACAAGAGACTCACTTTAGCTTTAATGACACATACAGGCTGGAAGTGAATGGATAAAAAAAGATATTCCATGCAAATGGAAACCAAAAGAGAGTAAGAGTGGCTATACTTACATCAGATAAAATAGACTTTCAGTCAGAATTGGTCACAAGAGACAGAGGTCACTATATGGTCCAGGGGTCAATTCATCAAGAGAATATAACAATTGTAAATATATGTGCACCCAACATTGAAGCACCTAAGTATTTAAGGCAAATATTAATAGAACTGAATGGAGAAATAGATGGAAATACAGTAATAATTAGGGACCTCAATACCCCACTATAAATATTGGATAGATCATCCAGACAGAAAATTAGTAAGGAAACAGAAGGCCTGAATAACACTATGGTCCAAATGAACCTAAGACATATACAGAATATTCCATCCAACAGCGCCAGAATATACATTCTCCTCAAGCATACATGGGACATTCTCCATGACAAATCATATTGGGCCAGAAAGCAAATCTTATCAAATTTAAGAAGACTGAGGTCATGTCAGGAATCTTTTCTAACCACAGTTGTGTGAAACTAGAAATCAATAACAAAAAGAAAATGAAAAAAATCACAAATATGTGGAAATTCAACAGTATGCTCCTGAAAAACCATTGGATCAAAGAAGAAATCAGAAGGGAAATCAGAAATTATCTTGAGACAATGAAAAGGAAGATACAACATGCGAAACTTATGGGATGTAAAAAAAAAAAATGTTTTAAACCAGTTCTAAGAGAAATTTATATCACTAAGTGCCTACATTAGAAGAAAAGAACAGTTCAAACAACCTAATTTTAAACCTCAAGGAGTTAGAAAAAAAAGGTCAATCTAAGCCTATAGTTAGCAGAGGGAAGGAAATAGTAAATATTAGAGCAGAAATAAAAGAAATAGAAACTAGAAAGACAATAGGAAAAAAGCAACAAAAAGAGTTGGCTTTTAAAGAAGAGAGACAAATGTTTAGCTAGACTAATCATGGGGAAATAAAGGACTCAAAATTCTAAATGAAAGTGGAGATGTTACAGCTAACACCATAGAAAGACAAAAGATTATAAGAGACTACTATGAACAATTATTTGCCAACATATTGGATAACCTAGAAGAAACAGATAACTTCCTAGCAAACATGCAACCTAACAAGACTGAACCATGATGGAACAGAAAATCTGAACAGACGAAAGGAGTAAGGAGACTTGAATCAACAATCAAAAACTTTCCAACAAAAATAAGCCCACAACCTGATGGCTTCCCCGGTGAATTCTACCATACATATACATATAGAGAAGAATTAATACCAATTCTTCTCAATTTCTTCTGTGAAAAAGTTGAAGAGGAGTGAACGCTTCCAAATTCATTTGACAGGGACAGCACTACCCCGATACCAAAGCCAGATAAGGATGCTACAAGAAGAGAGATTCGAGATGGCAGAGGAGTAAGTGGACATGGAGTTCATCTCTCTCTACAGATGCATCAGGAATACATCTGTAGATGCAACAGTTCTCACAGAACACTGGCTGAAAACCAGCAGAAGACCTTGGACACTAGAAAGGACTATAAAGATCCCTGCATAACTGTGTAGGACGGAAAAAAGAAGGGAGAAGGAGAAGGAGAGGAAGTAGGACAGGACCTGCACTCTGGGTCGGGGGAGCTGAAGCAGAGGAGAGATGCCCGAATTCGGGGAAACCCCCCTCTCCGACAGGGAAATCGATTGAGACAGAAGGGCAGCATTTGAGGATGTCAGAAGAAGGTGAAGCGGCCAATCTGTGGCAGACGGGACAGAGTGAGAAGTACACAGATGGTCCATACCTCAGCCCTATGTGCCCCGGACTGGGACGTGTATTCACAGGTGTGCAAGGGGGCTGGGAGCTGGTGCTTGGGGATTGGAGAACAGGCCCAGAGTGAGAACTGCTGTGGACTGTGGGGAGATGGACTGAGGGGGCGGGAGGGAGGAAATCTGCAGCAGGGAATGCCTGTGGAGGAAGACTGGACTGCCATGGAAGCAGGGCGCTATTGCTGAGTCACAAGAGGGGGGAGGAGCCACCATTGTAACCTCTCTCTCCCTACATGCCAGTGCCTGCTGACGACAATAAAAGAAGCCCACTCAAGGCTGGCTCTGTGCGCTGGCTGCCAAGCAATAAACAAAGCCCCATGAGGGCTGGCCCTCACGTGCTGGCTGCAGGGCAAAAAAACCCTCTCAGGGCTGGCCCTTGCACACCTGCTGCCGGGTGCCAGGAAAACCCTGGCCAGGGCTGGCCCTCATGTGCCTTATGCCGGGCGCCAGAAAAGGCCCTCACTGCGACCATATCTCTTGTGCCTGTGGCTGGCAGCTTCCCTGTGCATTTGGGGCTGTAAGGGCTCCCATGATCCAAGCAGTCATACCACCTCTGCACCTGGTCCTCACGGGGGCAGACCCTAGAGCTCCAAGGCAGCCTCAGGACCAGACTCCTGTGGGTGGACCACACGCAGAGGTGGGAATGAAACCAGAGCTGAACCCCCGGGACGGGGTGACTAAGGAAGATCAAAAATCCTTCCATCAGCTGTACAAGCTGCAGACTAAATCCCTGCAATCAGCTAGGTAGATCCTGCATCTAAGGAATATCTGAGTAGACAATGAGTGTTCCCACAAATGAAAATGGTCTAGCTCTGGCAGCTGTGGACGTTGGGGGCAGCACATGCAGGAATTGGGCCAGATCAGAGTCTGAGTGGTGCCCACAGGGCCCACAGAAGGTCTAGAGACCAGCCCAGAGGCAGAGGAGAGCCTCTTGGGGAGGCGGAGGTGGGCTCTAGCTCACGGCATATGCAAGGACACTTACAGCAGAGATGTCAGGGACACATAATTATTGCTATTAATTTCATTATGTTTTGATTCATTCTGTTCTTGGTTCTAGCTTTTTTTTTTTGTTTTTTTTTGGTTTTAGGTTTTTTTGTTTTGTTTTGTTTTTTTACTCTTTTGGGATCTCCATGTTTTATAACATATTTTTACTTTCTATTTTTTTTATACATTTCTGTTTTTACTTTTCTGTGTTCTTTTCCCTAATTTTTTTCCTTTTTCTTTAATAAATTTTCCTTTTTTAATGTATATATTTCTGTTTCTACTTTGCTTTTCTGTTGTCTGTGTTTTTTCCCTTTTTATTTTATTTTATTGTTATTTTTTTAATCATTTTTATAAGTTCTGTTTCCTTGCTTTATTCTTTAGTGGTCACACTGCTTTGGTTTTGTTTTTAGGTTATGTGTTTTTGTTAGTTTTAATCCTAATTGTTTGATTTCATTTTTGAGTTCTTCTGTTTGTCTGGTTGTTCTGTTTTTGTTTCTTTTATGTGTGTTTGTGTTCCTTGTTTCTCTTTTTGTTTGATTTTGTTTTTACCATTTCTCCAGGGTTTTGTTTGTCTTTTTTTTCTAAAATATACTTTCTATTTTTTTTTATATTTGTTTCTACATTGCTTTTCTGTTGTCCTGTCATCTTTCCCCTTTCTCTTTTTCTTTTTTTATATCATTTTTGTCAGTTTGTTCTGCTTCTTTGCTTCATTCTTCAGTTGGCACTCTGCTTTGGTTTTGTTTCTTGCTTTTTGTCACCTTTCTTCTTAATTGTTTGATTTCATTCTTGGGTTCTTTTGTTTGGTTGTTATCTTGCTATTTGATTTATTTGGTTCTATTTTTCTTTCTTTTGTGTGTGTGTGTGCTTCCTTGTGTCTGTTTCTGATTGTTTGATTTTAATTTATAGCATATGTCTGGGATTTTGTTAGTTTTTTTTTTTTATCCCCTTTATTGCCAGGATGAGCGACTTGTGGGGTCTTGGTCCCTCGACCAGAAGTTGGGCCAGAGGCTCTGGATTGGGAGCACTGAGTCCAGGGTGCTGGAACACTACAGAATTCCTGGCTCCAAG
The DNA here is from genome assembly GCF_951394435.1 of Stenella coeruleoalba. Classification (NCBI taxonomy): domain Eukaryota; kingdom Metazoa; phylum Chordata; class Mammalia; order Artiodactyla; family Delphinidae; genus Stenella; species Stenella coeruleoalba. The sequence goes on along the minus strand of NC_137169.1, from coordinate 103,552,823 downwards.
GAAGATTAATCACTGAGAGATGTCACAGAAGCCTCCATCTGAATCCAAGACCCATCTCCACCCAACTGCCAGCAGCTCCCAGCTGCTCCCAGCAAACAACAAACAAGACAGGAACACAAACCCACCCATCAGCACATAGACTACCTAAACTCATACTAAACTCACAGACACCCCAAAACACACCACCTGACCTGGCCTTGCTCATCAGTGGAAAAAAGACTCAGCTCCACCCACCAGAGCGCAGGCATCAGTCCCTCCTATCAGGAAGCCTACACAAGACACTGGACCAACCTTAACCACTGGGGGCAGAGAACAGAAGCAAGAGGAACTATGATCCTGCAACCTAGGGAAAGGAGACCTCAAACACTGTAAATTAGGTAAAATGAGAACACAGAGAAATATCTTACAGGTAAAGAAGCAAGGTAAAAGCCCACAAGACCAAATAAATAAAGAGGAAATAGGCAAACTACCTGAAAAAGAATTCAGAGTAATGGTAGTAAAGATGATCCACAATCTAGAAAATAGAGAAAATACAAGAAACATTTAACAAGGACCTAGAAGAACTAAAGAGCAAACAAACAGTAATGAACAACACAATAACTGAAATTAAAAATACTCTAGAAGGAATCAATAGCAAAATAAATGAGGCAGAAGAACAGATAAGTGAGCTGGAAGATAGAATGGTGGAGACAACTGCCACAGAGCAGATTAAGAAAAAAGAATGAAAATGGAGGACAGTCTCAGAGACATCTGGGACAACATTAAGCACACCAACATTCGAATTGTAGGTGTCCCAGTAGAAAAAGAAAAAAAAGAGTCTGAGAAAATATTTGAAGAGATTAGAGTTGCAAACTTCCCCAACATAGGAAAAGAAGTAGTCAGTCAAGTCCAGGAAGCACAGAGAGTCCCATACAGGATAAACCCAAGGAGAAACATGTCAAGACACGTATTAATCAAACTAACAAAGAGGAAACCCAAAGAAAAAATATTAAAAGCATCAAGGGAAAAGCAGCAAATAACATACACGGGAATCCCCATAAGGTTAACAGCTGATCTTTCAGCAGAAACTCTACAGACCAGAAGGGAGTGGCAAGATATATTTATAGTAATGAAAGGGAAAAACCTACAGCCAAGATTACCCAGCAAGGATCTCATTCAGATTGAACAGATAAGTTAAAACCTTTACAGACAAGGAAAAGTTAAAAGAATTCAGCATCACCAAACCAGCTTTACAACAAATGCTAAAGGAACTTCTCTAGGCAGGAAATACAAGAGAAGGAAAAGTCTTAACACAAACAAACCCAAAACAATTAAGAAAATGGAAATAGGAACATACATATCAATAATTACCTTAAATGTAAATGGATTAAATGCCCCAAACAAAAGACACAGACTGGCTGAATGGATACAAAAACAAGATCCATATATATGCTGTCTACAAGAGACCCACTTCACACCTAGGGACACATAAAGACTGAAAGTGAAGTTATGGAAAAAGATATTCCGTGCAAGTGGAAGTCAAAAGAGAGCTGGAATAATAATACTCATATTAGAAAAAATAGACTTTAAAATAAAGACTACTACAAGAGACCAGGAAGGACAATGATCAAGGAATCAATCCAAGAAGATATAACAATTGTAAATATCTATGCACCCAGCATAGGAGCACCTCAATGCATAAGGCAAATGCTAACAGCCATAAAAGGGGAAATCAACAGTAACACAATAATAGTAGGTGACTTTAACACCCCACTTACACCCATGGACTCATCATCCAAACAGAAAATAAGTAAGGAAATGCAAGCTCTAAATGACACATTAGACCAGATGGACTTAATTTGATATTTATAGGACATTCCATCCAAAACCAATATAATATGCTTTCTTCTCAAGTAGACACAGAACATTCTCCAGGATAGATCACATCTTTGGTCACAAATCAAGCCTTGGTAAATTTAAGAATATTGAAATATCAAGCATCTTTTCCAACCACAATGCTGTGAGACTAGATATCAATTACAGGAAAAAAACTGTAAAAAATACAAACACATGGAGGCTAGACAATAAGCTACTAGACAACCAAGAGATCACTGAAGAAGTCAAAGAGGAAATTAAAAAATACCTAGAAACAAATGACAATGAAAACACGATGACTCAAAACCTATGGGATGCAGCAAAAGCAGTTCTAAGAGGGAAGTTTACAGCAATACAATCCTACCTCAAAAAACAAGAAAAATCTCAAATAACTTAACCTAAAGCAGTTAGAGAAAGAAGAACAAAAAACCCCCAAATTTAGCAGAAGGAGAGAAATCATACAGATCAGATCAGAAATAAATGAAAAAGAAATGAAGGAAACAGTAGCAAAGATCAATGAAACTAAAAGCTGGTTCTTTGAGAAGGTAAACAAAATTGATAAACCATTAGCCAGACTCATCAGGAGAAAAAAGGGAGAAGACTCAAATCAACAGAATTAGAAATGAAAAAGGAGAAGTAATAGTGACACTGCAGAAATACAAAGGATCATGAGAGACTACTACAATCAACTATATGCCAATAAAATGGGCAACCTGGAGGAAATGGACAAATTCTTAGAAAAGTATAACCTTCCAAGACTGATCCAGGAAGAAATAGAAACCATGAACAGACCAATCACAAGCACTAAAATTGAAACTGTGATTAAAAATCTTCCAATAAACAAAAGCCCAGGACCAGATGGTTTCACAGGTGAATTCTATCAAACATTTTGAGGAGAGCTAACATCTGTCTTTCTTAAACTCTTCCAAAATATAGCAGGGGGAGGAACACTCCCAAACTCATTCTATGAGGCTACCATCACCCTGATACCAAAACCAGACAAAGATGTCACAAAAAAAACTACAGGCCAATATCATTGATGAACATAGATGCAAAAATCTTCAACAAAATAATGGCAAACAGAATCCCACAGCACATTAAAAGGATCATACACCATGATCAAGTGGGGTTTATCCCATGAATGGAAGGATTCTTCAGTATATGCAAATCAATCAATGTGCTACACCTTATTAAAAAACTGAAGGATAAAAACCATAGGATAATCTCATTAGATGCAGAAAAAGCTTTTGACAAAATTCAACACCCATTTATGATAAAACTCTCCAGAAAGTAGGCATAGAGGGAACCTACCTCAACATAATAAAGGCCATATATGACAAACCCACAGCCAACATCATTCTCAATGGTGAAAAACTTAAAGCATTTCCTCTAGATCAGGAACAAGACAAGGTTGCCCACTCTCACCACTATTATTCAACATAGTTTTGGAAGTTTTAGAGCAATCAGAGAAGAAAAAGAAATAAAAGGAATACAAATTGGAAAAGAAGAAGTAAAACTGTCACTCTTTCCAGCTGACATGATACTATACATAGAAAATCCTAAAGATGCTACCAGGTAACTACTAGAGCTAATCAATGAATTTGGTAAAGTAGCAGGATACAAAATTAATGCACAGAAATCTCTTGCATTCCGAAGACTATAGAGACTGAGGTTCGTGATACTAGAGATGAGAAGGAGGAAGACAATATATTAATGGTGTAAAGCAATATGGTTATTATCCTAAGGATGGCAGTTGGCTGTTTGCCATTTAACTGAATACAAAGTAGGAAAATTGGGGCCTACGATACAGAATGGTGAGTAGAGGGACAAGTAAGTTGTTCCCATGATATTTGCACACACTAGACTCTTGCTGCATTAGTTGAATGAAAACACATGAATTAATGAGCAAATGTGGAATAATTTCCTAGTATTTATGGTTCTTGAACATTGGGTTATTACTGAGAGGGGTTGAAAAACTCTTTTATCTGGTGAAATGAAAAGAACAGAGATGTAATTAAAGAGGGGCCTTAAACTGTCAAAAAAAAAATTCTTTCTCCACAAAAAAAAAAAAAAGAAATCTCTTGCATTCCTATACACTAACAACAAAAATATCAGAAAGAGAAATCAAAGAAACACTCCCATTTACTATTGCAGCAAAAAGAATAAAATACCTAGGAATAAACCTACCTAAGGAGACAGAAGATGTGTATGCAGAAAATTATAAGACACTGATGAAAGAAATCAAAGACAATACAAACAGGTGGAAAGGTATACCATGTTCTTGGACTGGAAGAATCAACATTGTGGAAATGACTATACTACCCAAAGCAACCTACAGATTCAATGCAATCCCTATAAAATTACTAATGGCATTTTTCACAGAACTAGAACAAAAAGTTTTACAATTTGTATAGAAACACGAAAGACCCCGAATAGGCAAAGCAATCTTGAGGAAGAAAAATGGAGCTGGAGGAATCAGGCTCCCTGTTTTCAGACTATACTAAAAGGTACTCTAATCAAGACAGTAGGGTACTGGTACAAAAACAGAAATATAGATCAATGGAACAGGTTGGAAAGCCCAAAGAGAAACCCACACACATCTGGCCACCTTATCGTTGACAAAGGAGGCAAGAATATACGATGGAGAAAAGACAGCCTCTTCAATAAGTAGAGCTGAGAAAACTGGACAGCTACATGTAAAAGAATGAAATTAGAACACTTCCTAACACCATACACAAAAATAAACTCAAAGTGGATTGAAGACCTAAGTGTAAGGCCAGGCACTGTAAAACTCTTAGAGGAAAACATAGGCACAACACCCTTTGATATAAATCACAGCAAGGTTTTTTTTGACCTCCCCCAGAGTAATGGAAGTAAAATAACAAATAAATGGGACCTAAGGAAACTTAAAAGCTTTAGCACAGCAAAGGAAACCATAAACAAGATAAAAAGGCCTCAGAATGGAAGAAAATATTTGCAAACGAATCAACTGACAAAGGGTTAATCTCCAAAATATAGAAGCGGCTCATGCAGCTCAATATCAAAAAAACAAACAACCCAATCCAAAAATGGGCAGAAGACCTAAATAGACATTTCTCCAAAGAGGACATACAGATTACCAACAAACACATGAAAAGATGCTCAGCATCACTAATCATTAGAGAAATGCAAATCAAAACCACAATGAGATATCACCTCACACCCGTCACAATGGCCATCATCAAAAAATCTACAAACAATAAATGCTGGAGAAGGTATGGAGAAAGGAAACCCTCTTGCACTGTTGACGGGAATGTAAATTGATACAGCCACTATGGAGAACAGTATGGAGTATAGTTCTCCTTAAAAAACTAAAATAAGTACTACCATATGACCCAGCAATCCCACTACTGGGCATATACCCTGAGAAAACCATAATTCAAAAAGAGACATGTATCCCAATGTTCACTGCAGCTCTGTTTACAATAGCTAGGATATTGAAGCAACCTTTGTGTCCATCGACAGATGAATGGATAAAGAAGATGTGTCACATGTATACAATGGAATATTACTCAGCCATAAAAAGGAATGAATTGAATTATTTGTAGTGAGGTGGATGGACCTAGAGTTTGTCATACAGAGTGAAGTAACTCAGAAAAAGAAAAACAAATAGTGTATGCTAACACACATATATGGAATCTAAAAAACGGTACTGATGAACCTAGTGGCAGGACAGGAATAAAGGACCAGACGTAGAGAATGGACTTGAGGACATGGGGGGAAGGGGAAACTGGGACGAAGTGAGAGAGTTGCATTGACATATATACACTACCAAATGTAAAATGGATGGCTGTTGGGAAGCAGCTGCATGGCACAGGGAGATCAGTTCGATGCTTTGTGACGATGTAGAGGAGTGGGATAGGGAGGGTGGGAGGGAGGCTGAGGAGAGAGGGGATAGGAGATATATGTATACTTATAGCTGATTCACTTTGTTGTGCAACAGAAGCTAACACAACATTGTAAAGCAACTATACTCCAATAAAGATATTAAAAAAATAAAAATTAATTCTAAAATAACATTCCTATTAAAGGAATCATTAGTAGTTATAATTTTACAGAGGATTTTTATTGGTTCATTAAATACAAAAAAATTGATGTATGATTGCATAATAAAGTTTTTCTAATTCTAAGAAAAAAAAGGACACTGCAAGAAAAGAAAACTACAGGCCTATATCTCTGATGAATGTAGATGCAAAAATTCTCAACGAAATAGTAGCAAACAATACAGCAGCACTTTAAAAGAATCACACACTGTGATCAAGTGGAATTTATCCTTGGGATGAAAGGATGGTTCAACGTACACAAGTCAATAAATGTGATACACCACATTAACGGAATGAAGAGTGAAAATTATATAATCCCCTCAATAGATGAAGAAAAAACGTTTGACAAAATTCATCACCTTTTTCTTGATAAAAATTCTAAACATGTTCAATGTAGAGGGAACATACTTCAACATATCCAGAGCAATTAGGCAAGAAAATGAAACAAAAGGCATCCAAATCAGAAAAGAAGTAAAATTATTACTGTTTGAAGGTAACATGATCTTATTTAGAGAAAATTGTAAAGACTCCACCAAAAAACTGTTAGAAGGGGCTTCCCTGGTGGCGCAGTGGTTGAGAGTCCGCCTGCTGATGCAGGGGGCATGGGTTCATGCCCCGGTCCGGGAGGATCCCACATGCCGTGGAGTGGCTAGGCCCGTGAGCCATGGCCGCTGAGCCTGTGCATCCGGAGCCTGTGCTCCACAATGGGAGAGGCCACCGCAGCGAGAGGCCCGCATACTGCAAAAAAAAAAAAAAACAACTGTTAGAACTAGTAAATCCAGTAAAGTTGCAGGATACAAAATCAACATGCAAAAATCAGTTGCATTTCTATACAGTAACAATGAACCACCTGAAAATGAAATTCTGAAAACAATCCCATTTTACAGTAGCATCAAAAAGAATAAAATTCTTACTAATAAATTTAGTGAATAGGTAAGAGATCGGTACCCTGAGAACTATAAAACATTGATGAAAGAAATTGAAGAAGACATAAGACATAAATGGAAAGATAGCCTGTGTTCATTGATTGAAAGAATATTGTTAAAATATCTGTACTACTCAAAACCGTCTATAGATTCAGTGCAATCCCTATCAAAACTCCAATGGTATTTTTCACAGAAATAGATAAAAGAATCCTAAAATTTGTATGGGACTACAGAAGACCCCAAATAGGCAAAACAATCTTGAGAAAGAGGAGCAAAGCCAGAAGCAACACATTTCCTGATTTCCAACTATACTACAAGGCTATAATAATCAGAACAGTAACAAATGCGACTACATCAAACTAAAAAGCTTCTGTACAGCACAAGAAGAGGCATTTTCCCAAATAAGACACAGATGGCCAATAGGTGCATACAAAGGTGCTCAATAAAAACCACAGTGAAGGGCTTCCCTGGCAGCACAGCGGTTGAGAGTCCGCCTGCTGATGCAGGGGACACAGGTTCGTGCCCCAGTCCGGGAAGATCCCACATGCCGCAGAGCAGCTGGGCCCATGAGCCATGGCTGCTGAGCCTGCACGTCCGGAGCCTGTGCTCCACGACGGGAGAGGCCACAACAGTGAGAGGCCCACGTACCGCAAAAAAAAAAAAAAAAAAAAAAACCACAGTGAAATATCACCACACACCTGTTAGAATGGCTATTATTTTAAAAATGAGATAACATGCTGTTAAGGATGTGGAGAAAAGGGAACTGTTGTGCACTCATGGTAAGTATGTGAATTGGGATAGCTGTTATGGAAAACAGTATGGAGGTTCCTCAAAAGAATTTAAATGGAATTACTGTATTGTCCAGAAATTCCACTTCTGGGTGTAAATCCAGAGAAAATGAAATCATTATCTCAAAGAGGTATCTGCACCCCAGTGTTCATTGCAGCATTATTTATGATAGCCAAGACATGGAAACAACCTAAGTGTCCATTGATGGATGAGTGAATAAAGAAAATGTAGTGGTGGTGGTGTGTGTATGTATAAACTATGTGTGTGTACATATTATATAATATATAGTATACACAGTGGAATATTTTTCAGCCATAAAAAAGGAAATCCTGCCATTTGCAACAATATGCATGACTTTGATGGTGTTATGCCAAGTGAAATAAAGTCAAAGGCATATTGAATGATCTCATTTATGTATTGAATCTGAAAAAAGCTGAAGTCATAGAAACAGAGAATAGAATTGTGGTTGACAGGGGTGGGGGAAATGACATGTTGGTCAAAGGAACAAACTTCAGGCTATAATATAAATACTAAAGTTGTACAGCTTGGTGATTATAATCAATAACACTATTACATACTTGAAGGTTGTTAAGAGAGTAGATCTGAAGTGTTCTCTCTATAAAGAAGAGTAGTTATTTGAGGTGATAGATGCGTTAACTGACCTTATTGTGGTAATCATTTCACAATACATACATATATCAAATGACCATGTTGTACACCTTAAAATGGTCATTTGATATATGTATATATTGTGAAATGGTTACCACAATAATTACACAATGTTATATGTCAGTTATGCCTCAGTAAAGCTGAGGGGAAAAGTACAGCATCAAAGTCAAGAGAGGCTGTTATTTATTCTGTCCTTTTAGGACCCCATGCTGCATAGTTTTCATCTTATTTTTGTTATTACTTTTTAAGAGTGATAAACTGGGATATACCTAAAAGAAAATGATTAGCATAGTAGACATTGTGGAAACCATATTATTTGAAGGAATAGTTTAAAGAGCTAGGATTAGCATAGAGAAAAGAAGATTTGAGGGAAATATGACTTGTTTGAGTGAATTAGGCCAAGATGTGTTTCAAGATATCCCACCTTCTGGATATATCTGATTCACCTGAGGTACCATTTAGTTTATTGCTTTATCCCTTGTATTTCCTCTAAACTGGAAGTTATATCTAATGGAATCAAGTTTGGCTAAAATATTTCATAGGTGATGTTGTGTTGTGTACTTAATATTGTCTCATATTAGAAGATACATGAAATCTGATTGACCTGTTAGTGGACCGTTATTAAGAGGCTCTCCAGATTAGAGTGATGACAGTTTGATCCTTCCATTTGTACAGTTATATTTTATCCTTTGGGGCTGAAAGGTAATCAATAAGATGGTGTTTAGGCTCTATGAGTATCTAGTTCCTCATTGTACATTCACATAATGGTTTTAGCAACAATTTACAGTCCTAAATTATAGTTTGGGTGGAAATAAAATTCTACGTTAGAAATTATTTTCCAGATTTTTGAAGGCATTGCTCCATTGTTTTCTATTTTCATTATTGCTCTTGAAAAATCTCATGTTATTACTCCTGATTCTTCATATGTTACTGGTTTCTTTTCTGGAAACTTTATGATCTCATCTTTATTTCTGATGTTTTTTAATTGAAATTTAAGTGATTTAAATAATTTAAGTGATGTGGCTTGGTCTGGTTTGGTTATTCCATGGGCTCTTTGAGTCTAGAAACTCATATCTTTCCATTATGGGAAATTTCTTGTTTTATTTTTTTAATAATTTCCTTCCCTCTGTATTCTCTGTTCTGTCTTTGAAGAAACTTAATTGGATGCTGTACCTCCCATTTCATCCTCCAGGTTTTATATCTGTTACCTCTTATTTTCCATCTGTTTATTTTCTGGAAGGTTTCCTCAACTTTAGCTTTAACCCATCTATGGAACTTTTTATTTCTGCTGTCATATTTTTCACTTGGCTATAACAATTAGATAAGTGCTTTTTCCTCTTCTCTGAATATTCTGTTTTTCATAACATTCTGGTTATGTTTCAGACATACTATGTCTTCTCTCACCTCTCTGAGAGTATTAATTATAGTGTTGGGAGTTTTTTGGCTTGTTTTTTAAGTTTCCTTCCCTAAATTGCCTATTTTTTTTTAGCATTTGTGCCCCCCACACACACCCCATTTCTGAGAGGCTTTCCTCACTTCCTGGTGATCCTCGAGTGTTAGCATATTCAAGGGAGAGGAATTGAGAAGGTACTGGGAAGCTCTGTGTGCATGGGCTTGGTGGATCTTGAAGCAGATGATGAGCAGGAGCCCTGCTGTTTCATTGGGAGAACATCCCTCATTTATCAGAATCTGTAGGTCCTTTGGTTTGAGCCTCTTAGTCTCCTGGAAGGAAACTTTCAGGGGTATAATCATGGATGTCTGTTTTGGAAGCCAGTTAGGAGCAGAGATCTAGAGCCATTACTGTTGAGTATAACAGTTTAATCAAATCCCCTCTTTTCAGCTGTGCCTGGGGTTCTTAGAGCCCAGAAGCTCTAGTGCAGCATCTCCCAAGAATAAACCTTCCTGTTGCTGTGGTGGTAAAGGAATCATCGCCTTGCTGTGCTGGCTGGGGGAGGGGTTGTTGCAGATTTGAATGTTTTTATGCAAACTTTTAACTCAGCCTCCTCTTTTTAGTCCCACTTCACATCATAGCCTTCAGAAGTTCTTAGGACCTCCAATTTCTGAGCCTTTTTAGTGTTCTGTAGTAATAACAACAACAATAATAGCTAATGCATGAATGCACTTCGCATATATTAACTCATTTAATCCTGTGAAGTAAGTACTACTAGTATCCCCCTTATATAGGAAATTGAGGCATGGAGAGGCCAAGCGCTTGTCCAAAGGGTCACAGCAGGAACATGGTGGATTCAGGATTTGAATCAAAGCAGTCTGTCTTCAATCCAACACTGCCTTTCAGAACAGACCAGCTTGCTTCATGTTGGTCACCCCATTTCTGCAAGCAGTTATGTTTCTCTGCTTTGCTAAATCAGTTGCTTCTAGTCTACTGACTGTATTCCTTCCAAAATTTTAATGATGCTTTTCTGCTTCATGTTCTCTCCCATCCTCTTTGTCTCTCTTTTTATACCTGTTGTATTGCTTTTTTGGGATCAGAGACAGATGTTTGTATTCAATCCATATTTTTAACTGGAATTTCTCAAAGTTCGTAATACTTTCTCTGTTTCATGCATTGTTCTGTTAGTTTGCTGGGTTTTTTTTTTCCTAACAGCTCCATGACTTATATATTCTCCCTTGTTCCCAGGTTGCCGGACAGGTGAAGCAAAATTGACAAAAGGATTTAATCTAGCTGCCCGGTTCATCATTCACACAGTGGGACCTAAGTACAAGAGCCGCTATCGCACAGCCGCTGAGAGTTCCCTATACAGCTGCTACAGAAACGTACTTCAGCTGGCAAAGTATGACTAACTCAGTTCCTAGACATAGCATGCCATACATTGGTAAAGGCCCTGGTTTTAAAATGAAACCTAGCTATGAAAGTCAAATTTTGAGGGACTTAAATAATTTAAGAGGACCCTGAAGATAGAATTAATAATCTTCTCAAATGTGGCAGAGTAAGAGGAATACATTTGGGTGACTTGAGAATTTAACCCATTCCCATTTTACTTAGTTCCCATTTTACTTGGAATATATTTCCCCCAAATGGTGCAGTTAAATTATTTATTAATATAATTTTTACATAGTGCAGTTGGGTTAAATATTACAGTAGATTCATTGAAGGTACAGGGAAGGAGAAGTTAAGCTGCATTTTTTATTATTTATTATGAATGCTTAGAGTATAGTTTTTGTGTTTTCTGTTTGATTGCAGAGAGCAGTCCATGTCTTCTGTTGGATTCTGTGTCATCAATTCTGCAAAACGAGGTTACCCTTTAGAGGATGCAACACACATAGCACTTCGTAAGTAAGGTTGGGAGTACTGTACATAAATTAATTTTAAAAAAGTTTTTTATCAGTAGTTAAATAGTTGCAGCCAAAGAAGATTTGTTGATTAACTGATTGTGGCACTCTGGCGGGAAGTTTGTGTTGACAAGTTGCAGAGCTCTCAGTTTACTTTCTAGGTTTGACATTTTTATCCATTTGAATAAAGGCTTAGAAAATTTGCCTATTAAGTTTGAAAATTATACCACTGAGAAGTATGGCCAATGCATTGGATATTTGAATCATAATTCAGAATAATCTTAGCAGGCAGCAACAATGAAGTCAAAACAGATTTTGTAATGTCAGATTGATACAGCACTATCAGTTTAAGCAGTAGCTTTCACGTGTGCTATTTGAATATAAAACCCTGCATTTAGATTTTAAAAAGACTGGGCTCAATCATTATGAGCCAGAATGTTGTATATGTAATACAAAAATATGATGCTTAGCTTGAGGGAGTCCCTGATCTCACTGTATTGTATACAGCTTCAGACCACGCCTAGAATTTTGCATCTAGTTCTGGCTGTCATATCTCATGAGACTGACAAACTGCAGGGCAAACAGTTTGAAACATTAGTGGTGTTTCTCCTAAAGAAGAACACGCTTTTAGCATATATGGTGCCCAAATATATGGAGTCGTCTCATGTGGACTTATTCCATGCTGTATTTTTAGAGCAATAGTTCTTAACTATTATGACTTCTTTGGAATTCATCATAAACTACACTGAGCATCTGATGAAACAAAGCTGTGGACCCTTTTCCCAGAGGAATGCACATACAGAGGGAATTTACATGCTATTTCAGGAAGTTCACGGATCCTTGTAAAGATTGCAAATAAGATCTCCAACTGTAGAAGACAGGTCTAAGACCAAGTGACAAGGAAGATTTGTTCCCCTTTGAGATAGGACTATCTGAAATAGAAAGGTGTTTTTTTTTTAATTTATTTTATTATTTATTTTTGGCTGCGTTGGGTCTTCGTTGCTGCGCGCAAACTTTCTGTAGTTGCAGCAAGCAAGGGCCACTCCTCGTTGTGGTGCATGGGCTTCTTATTGTGGTGGCTTCTCTTGCTGCAGAGCATGGGTTTCAGGTGCGCAGGCTTCAGTAGTTGTGGCACGCAGGCTCAGTTGTTGTGACTCGCAGGCTGTAGAGCGCAGGCTCAGCAGTTGTGGCACATGGGCTTAGTTGCTCCGCGGCATGTGGGATCTTCCTGGACCAGGGCTCGAACTCGTGTCCCCTGCATTGGCAGGTGGATTCTTAACCACTGCGCCACCAGGGATGTCCCAGAGATCTTTTCATCTCTGTATTTCTAACGCTTTCATATGTCAGGAGTGCTTTACATATGGTCCTTGCTGAAGAAATATGTATTAAAAAAGGGATAAAAGAAATTCCATTTCACTTCTTCAACAACCTTGTGTTTTAGGTATTTGTTTTACAAATAAAGAGGCTCAGAAATTTATCATTTTCTTAGGGTTATGCAGACTTGGAACATATATACAGGCCTTCTGACTCCCAAGTCTAGTAACCTATGTGTTGTACTAGATAATTCATTATGCTTGAGTTAGGACTGCTTTGGTGGGAAACTACTGTTGCAGCTAGCCTGCATGTATTCTGAATGGTGCCTTACCAAAGCAAAGTTCCTACCTTTATATAATTCTCCTTGGCAAGGCTCTTGGCAGGTCTTAACTTTCTCTGGTTTCGTTTAGCCTGTGCCCCATATCTCATAGCTTGAGATAGGCCTTTTATGTCTCCATTTTTTATTAAAGTAATTATATGGATTAGAATTTAAAGAGACACCATCATTTTGTAGCAAAGGCTCTGAAAAGGTAGTCAAGAAGACTGGTTTTTGGTCCCAGTTCTACCAGTCTAACTCTGGCTCTGTGGCCCTCAGATAAGTCACTTGATACAGTACCACAGAGGAGTCAGCTTTGAGCAGTAATTGTAGTAACAGCAGATAAAGATCAAAAGTAGGTATAAGGCCATAGTTCCTATGAGTCAGGAGTCTGGCTCGGCTGACACTTCTGCTCGGGGTCTCCCATGGCAACAACTTAGGTGTGGGCCGGACAGTTCATCTCTGGAGCTTGGGGGGTACTTCTAAGTTCATGTTGTTATTGGCAGAATTCAGTTTCTTGCAGTTGTGGGACTGGAGGTCCCTGCTTTCTTGCTGCCTGTCAGCCGAGGGCCACTCACAGCGCTTAGAGGCCACCTGAAGTTCCCTGCTACGTGACCCTTTCCCAACAGGGCAGCCCACTTCCTCCAGGCCAGCAGGAGAACCTCTTCTTCCATCAGCCAGCCAGTGCCTCACACCATGTAACTCAACCACAGGAGTGACATTTTTCACTTCTGCTGGGTCCTTCCACATTCAAGGGCAGGAGATTCAACCAGGTTGTGACTCTTTGGATGTCATCTTAGAATTCTGCCTGTCACAGGGTAGAAAGCCAGCCCACTCTTCCTACCTTGAAATTGTCAACCAGAAACCCAGCATGTGCTTTTGTGAATGGTCCCTCGATTAAATTCTCCTCAAATTACAAAGAAAAAAAGTAGGTATAAGGGACTTTGATGAAGCAATTTCTAGAAATTTAATTAGCACAAAGGAAATGTAAAGCTTTAAGATAAGCAGGTTAACTTGTATGTTATAAGACCTGCTTGACTTATTACACCTTAAATCTAATAGCAGAACTATAACATCTCGTTAAAAAATACACACACACACAAACAGTTGTGCCCTTTGCTCACATACTTTCTAAGCATCTGGGAAATAAATGGCTTTTAGGCTTTTGTAGCATATATGGGCCAAGAACAAATCTGAGGCTGTAACTCTTAAGTCCTTAGTTCCAAAAACTTTCTTACTTATTAAACTATTATTGAAATTTATTTCATTTGAAATCTAAGTAATATCTTCATGATAGATATACTAAGTTATTTATCTTTTTTTTCTTAGTTCATGTGCAGTTCAGTTCTTCTCCAGAAGAAACTTAAAGAAACATCTACATTTAGATAAATTTATCATGTTATTTATTCATTCAACAGAACTCTGAGTGACTACTATATGCTAGGTCCTATGCTGTATAGAAGAGGATACAGTAGTGAGAAAAAAGGCAATGGTGGTGTTCTTATTGTGTTTTCAGTTTGGAAATTTTAATGTCACACATGTCATTCTCACCAGTTACAGAGTTTTTACTACAAGTTAGGCACATGGCATCCTAGTTGGTTGCAAAGAATAGTGCACAGTACCAAAACCTTATAGCCATGATATCACTTTTTTTTTTTCTCCTTTTTGCAGAATTACTTTTCTGAGTGAACTGTGCTGCTGAGGGAATTCAGCTTGGTTACTAGTTGGCATCGTACATTGTCTTCCAAAGGAAATGCCCCAGTTATACGCTGGGAAACTATTTTGTGTAAACATTAAAACTTGGTGTCAAAGTAAATAAGATGGAAGAAAATCGGTTTTTTTTTATTTCATTTTTTAAAAATTATTAAAGCAGAATAGAGGGAGAAATGAAAAAATTTGTCCCCTGACAGAAAGAGAATTAGGAAGATTTGTTCAGTCCTTCAACAAATGGGTCTCCTCTGTTTAGGCTCTCAAGACACAGTAGTGAACAAGGCAAGCAATAGGTTGATAATCAGTCATAAAATGTTCATTCAGTTACTACTTTTGAATGATTGCTTGCCATATTCCTAAGGTGTACTAGGCCCTAGTAATATATATATTTTATTTTAAAGATTTTTTTTTTTTTAATGTGGACCATTTTTAAAGTCCTCATCGAATTTGTTACAGTATTGCTTCTGTTTTATGTTTTGGTTTTTTTGGCCCTGAGGCATGTGGGATCCTAGCTCCCCGACCAGAGATCAAACCTGCACTGCGTTGGAAGGCAACATTCTAACCACTGGACCGCGAGGGCAGTCCCAAGGCCCTAGCAGTATTAATGTTAAGTTTACTTGGCCTTCAGAAAGCTCACAGTCTAGATATAAAATGCTATGCAAAGTTCACAAATAGAGGGCTGTTTAAAAGATTACAGGAGCACACAGAAGGATGGAGTTCTATACAAAGGAGATGGCTTTTGACTGGGCCATGAAAAATGAGTAGGAGTTCACTAAGAGAGGGTCATGGTGGATGAAAGGTATTCTAGTCAAAGGCAACCATGCAGGCAGAGGTAGGGTAAGTGGCATATTCAAAGTACAGCAAAGAAGCCAATGGCTAAAGCATAAGATAGGTGGGAAGAATAGCTGGAAATAGGACTAACGGGCAGGGGTGGAGGGGTGGTTAATTGTCAGGGTGTGGAGAGCCATGCCATGGGGACTTTGGATCTTAACATATAAGCAGTGCACAGCCATCAGAAATAGTAAGGAAGGTAACATAAGATAACTCAGGCAACAGTGAATATGTAGGCTTGGAAAGAGAAACAAGAGAACAGTTGAAAACTTATTGCCAACGTCTTTGTTATCATTGAGAGCCTGAGAGCAGCTGGAAGAGAAAAGGAATGGCTGTTAAAAATATTAGCAGTAGAATTTAAAACACATGATAACACATTGAAAATGCAGGATGAAGGAAGAAGTGTCAGAAGAATTCAGGATTCTAGCTTAGGTGAGTGGTTGGTTGTTGCTGTGTAACTGAAATAAGGAGTACAGGTAAAGGAGCAGGTGTTGAGGAGAGATGGAAGTCAGGTTTGGACCTGTTGGGATCAGGTTTGGACATGCTGAGTTTGAGGTCTCAGTTATCTGGGCAGATATGCCCAGCAGGCTGTAGGAAATTTCAGGTCTTTTGTTCAGAAAACAGAGTATAAAGATTTGGGAGCCATCAGCATGTGGAGTATTATCTAGCAATCAAATTAGTGAGCTCAAGAAAATATATATACCAAGAAAATTAAAAATATGGAGGACAGAACTTGGAGAGGACAATATTTTTAAAAGGTGGGGTGTGGGCATCTAGAGAGAGATTGCAGGTAAATTAGGGACTGAGAAAAGGCCACTAGGTCTCATTATTAAGAAGTTTATAGGGCTTCCCTGGTGACGCAGTGGTTGAGAGTCCGCCTGCCGATGCAGGGGACACAGGTTCGTGCCCTGGTCCGGGAAGATCCCACATGCCGCGGAGCGGCTGGGCCCGTGAGCCATGGCCGCTAGGCCTGCGCGTCCAGAGCCTGTGCTCCGCAACGGGAGAGGCCACAACAGCGAGAGGCCCGCGTACCGCAAAAAAAAAAGAAGTTTATAGAGAAAGGATAAGATAGAAATTAAGAAAAAATAATTCAGTTTTGGTTCAATAGGATATTGACAGGGATAAAGAGCTGAGGAGGACTTCTCATACTGTAACTGATTAATGGAAAGACACTTGTGCTAGACCATTCTGGTCAGAGAGAGAGGCCCCAGAGAATAAAAGGAATATACTGGATAAGGGAGAATTGTCTGGAGTCAGCATCTTCTATCGCCAGGCACTATTTACTGGCAATAAAGCAGTAAATAAAATAAAGCTCTTGCTGTTGTGGCGCTTTCGTCTAATGGATGGGGCAGGGAGGGTGGGGAGGATATACAATAAACAGGAAACCACGAAATGTCCAGAATAGTTGCTCTGTAGGAAAGCAAATCAGGGAAGAGTTTTTAAATAAGGTGATCTGGGGAGGCTTTACTGATAAGGTGTCACTGAGCACAGACCTGAATGACACGAGGAGTGATCCCTTACAGAAATAAAACTTTGAAGGGTTTGATTTTTCTTCACAATTAATTTCTTATTTATTGAATTAATCTTTCTATTCTTTTCCTTAGGCACGGTAAGGAGATTCCTCGAAATTCACGGAGAGACTATTGAAAAAGTAGTATTTGCTGTCTCTGAACTTGAAGAGGTATTTTGCTAATTATCTTGCATTGTTTAAATCTTATTTTCACTTGTAAGTGTTTGCCGCTGTCTCTTCATTATCTGTTAACTGAATTGCCAGCAGGGAAATCCTAATTATCTGTGCACATGTTCGGTAGCGGGGCTTACCATCATTTGTTGAAAAAGACTATACTGGAGACTAAAAGCAAGTCAAGAGGAGCATCTTATCCATGTTTTTCACTGGTAAACTGTTATCACGCAGTAAAATCTTATAAGGTGGAGTTGTTCTGATTTACTCACTATATTAGCTCTCAAGACAGCTCAAGGCATCGCCTTATGACCTAAGCACTGGGTGCCTGGGCAGCATAACTGGAAAACCACCACTGCTGGAAAAGCCGTGTTATCTCTGTGACCTGGAAACAGGTGACAGCCTAGCCTAGTGGCTAGTATTGAGTAAGTTGTGAGGTTTATGGTTTGTTATGTGTGGTTAGGTTTAGTATGTTTCAATTTAATTTAGAGCCATTTTAGGAAATGAGTTCTTTTTTAAATCTTATTAAGCTTTATTTAGCTTTAGTGTGCTCTGTCCCATTCAGCTTGTATTACTTCTGAGTTTTGTGTCTTTGGGCAAGTTTTGTGTCCTCTCTGTTCTTTGATAAAAAATGAATACTAACAGTACTTATATCAGGAGTTTTGTGATAAATGAACTAATACATGTGAAATAGCCATTCAAAGTATATGTAGGTACATATATGAGATATAAACCATTTTGAATTTGCTGAAGTAAGACACATTTACCATGTTTGCTATCTCTTCTTGTTTCACCTGGTTTACCTATTCATTCATTCTCTCAGTGACCTATTATTGAATTCTAGGATATATCAGGTTTACTCCACTGGGTTTTGGGAATACACCAGTGGATGAGTCATGGTCGTTGTCCTCAAGGAACCCGCTGTCTGTTGGTGGGGACAGACAAGTCAGATAAGTTATGGTCATTGTGGTAAGGGCATTAATGGAGGTATGGGAAGGACAGGAGCACACAGCTCCAGCCTGGCATGGGGTTAGGAAATGCTTTCCATAGATGGTGATATGTAAGTTGAAATCATTGTAAAAGGTAACTAAAATTTTCCAAAGGAAGGGCAAATAACAGTAGTCATACAAGCATAAGCACAGGCATATAAGTAAGAAATAGCAGAAAGGGTGTAGTGTATTGCGTAAAATGTGAGGCTAGGAGTGGCAAAAATGAAAGTTAGGCAGGTGCAAGATCACTCAAGGCCTGGTATCTCATACTCTATCAGTCATACAATGGGAGAACATAGAAGAGCTCCAAGCAGACAAATGATGTGGTCTAACTTCTATATTAGCTATATGGAGGATGATTTTGAAGGAGAAAGACAAGTGACAAGAAGAGATAATAAGCAGTTGTAATATTCCAAGTGAGAAATGGTCAGGCCTGAACAAGGGCACTGGAAGTGTTGAAATTTAAAAAAATATTAAACAAATTCAACTGGAGTTGGAGGTCACAAGTATGTAGGGGAAAAGAGAGAGGGAAGTTAAGGATGACTCCTAGGTTTCTGGCTTGGATGACTGGATAATGATGCCACCAGTGAGATAGCAGGTAGAAAGGGGGGAAAGTTTCAGAGAGGAGAAGGGATTGAAGACACGTTCTATTTTGAACATGTTGAATCCTAGGGGGTCAGTGTATTCAACTGATGATCAGCAGGCCATTGTGCTTGTCAGTCTGAAGCTGAGGAGTGAAGTCTGGGCTAGAGATTTGACCATGTCATAGAATAGGTTACCAAGTAAGGGACCAAGATAAGATACCCTGTTCTCAGGGAGTTTGTAGACTAATAGTTAGATAGCCAGATAAACAAAGACCACCCTGAAGTGTGGCAAGTGCTGTGCTGGGAGTGTACATCACAGTGCTGTGGCAGTCTATCAGAGCACCTAAGCCAGACCCAGGGGAACAGAGAAAAATTCTTCACCTGCAGTATACCTGAAAAAAATAGTCAGTAATGTTTATCATCTAGGTCCAATGGACTTTTTTTTAAAAAGTCGTTTTAAGAATAATTTATTGAATAATAAAGGGATAATAAAAAACAATTTAATAAGGTATTTCAGTAAGAATTGAAATGTAACCAACCTTTTTATATCAAGTAAATTTTGTTGCACAAACATCGTAAAAGATGAAAGAATACTGTCACATCTTTCTAGTAAAATGTTCTTATCACAAAATCCTGTATGGTCAAGTTCTTCCTATAGTGACTCACTGAATGAGAATGCCATATTTCTACTTTGCCCATGGAAATATGTTGTTGACTCATAGGTTCTTGAATTTGAGAAGATTAATCTAGGATATTGTCATCGGAAGACTCAGTGTCTGAGATTCACTTCATATGATCAATCTTAACCTCATCTTTAAATGAAATGCTGCTGTCTGTGTCTTTACATTCACCTTTGATTCCTTTAATAATTCTGAAACGTCATCTTTGTTCAGTTGTCTTCTCTTTGCTATTTTGGGCTGAAAATGAAAAAGTCTGAATTCTCAAATCTTTCCAATGAAAGTTAAAAACAGATTACAGACTACACATAAGAATAGAGGTGAAAAAATTCTTAACAAAATATTAGCCAACTGAATCCAGCAACATATAAAAGGATTATGTAATATAACATCACCAAGTGGAATTTATCCCAGGAATGTTAGCTATGTTTTTGTATATAAAAAAATCCTAAGATGTCCACAAAAAAGCTATTAGAAGTAATGGAGCTCAGCAGGGTTACAGGACATAAGATCAATATAAAAAATAGTGTTTCTACACACTAGCAAAGAATAATCCAAAAATGAAATTAAGAAAACAGTTGCATTTACAGTAGCATTAAGAAGAATCAAATATTTAAGACTAAACTTAACAAAAGAAGTGTAAGGCTTGTACATTGAAAACTGCAAAATACATTTGAAGAAAAATTTAAAAGACCTTAATAAATAGAAAGATATCCTGTTTATGGATTGGAAGACAATATTGTTAAGATGGCAGTATTCCCCAAATTGTTCTACAGATTCAGCAAAATCCCTATCAAAATCTCAACTGAGTTTTTTGTAGAAATTGACAGGTTGATTCTGAATTTCACATGGATATGCAAGGGACCCAGGATAGTCAAAACAACCTTGGAAAAAAAGAACAAAGTTGAAGGATTCACACTTAACTTATTTTGAAACTTACTCCAAGCACAGTAAGTAAGACTATGTTGTACTGACATAAGAATAAACATATAGATCAGTGTAATAGAATTTTGACATGGCTGCCAAGACAATTCAATGAAGAAAGAATAAATAGTCTTATAAACAAATGGTATTGGAGCAACTGGTTATCCACATGCAAAAGAATGAAGTTGAACCCCTACTTCACCCATATAAAGGAAATTAGCTCTAAATGTATCTAGGGACCAAGTATGAGACCTAAGACTATAAAACTGTTAGAAGAAAACAGGTATAAATCTTCATGACCTTGGCTTAGGCTGTGGTTTCCTAGATATGATGTGATGTCAAAGACACAAGCATCCAAAATAAAAATAGGTAAATTGGTCACTCTTATAATTCAACAGTAAAAAGACAAATCACCGAATTTTAAAATGGACAAAAGTTGGTATTTACCCAAAGGAGTTGAAAATTTATGTCCCCACAAAAAACTACAAAGGATGTTTATAGCAACTTTAATAATATTTGCCAAAACTTGTAAGCACCAATATGTTGGTAGGTGAATGGGTAAATAAACTGTAATACATCCAGACAATGGAATATTATTCAACACTAAGAAGAAATGAACTATCAAGCTATAAAAAGATATGGAGAGACCTTAAGTGCATATTACTAAGTGAAAGAAGCCTATCTGGGACTTCCCTGGTGGTGCAGTGGTTAAGAATCCACCTGCCAATGCAGGGGACACGGGTTCGAGCCCTGGTCTGGGAAGATCCCACATGCCGCGGAGCAACTAAGCCCGTGTGCCACAACTACTGAAGCCCGCGCACCTAGAGCCCACATGCCACAATTACTGAAGCCCGCGTGCCAAGAAGCCCGTGCTCCACAACAAGAGAAACCACTGCAATGAGAAGCCCACACACTGCAACAAAGAGTAGTCCCCGCTCGCCACAACTAGAGGAAGCCCGCGTGTAGCAACAAAGACCCAATGCAGCCAAATATAAATAAATAAATAAATTTATTTAAAAAAAAAAAAAGATGCCTATCTGAAAAGGCTGCATACTGTATGATTCCAACCATCTGATGTTCCAGAAAAGGCAATACTACCAAGACAGTAAAAAGGTCAGTGGTTGCCGGAGGATGGGGGAGGGATGAATAGAGCACAGAGGATTTTTAGGGCAGTGAAAATACTCTTTATGGTACTATAATGATGGATACAAGTCATTATACATTTGTGCAAACCTGTAGAATGTACAGCATCAAGAGTGAACCCTAATATAAACTATGGGTGATTAGACGTGTCAGTGTAGGTTCATCAGTTATAACAAATGTACCACTCTGGTGGGGGTTGGTGATAATGAGGGAGACTGTATGTGTGAGGGCTGAAGGGATATGGGAAATCTCTCTACCTTCTTCCCAATTTTGTTGTGAGCCTTAAACTGCTATGAAAAAAATAAAATCTTAAAAAATGGGCAAAAGTTTTGAATAGACAAGCACATGGGAAGATGTTCTATAACATTAACCAATAAGGGAATATAAATCAAAATCACAGTGAGGTACCACTTCACACTCACTAGTGTGACTTTAATTACAAAGGCAGACAATAACAAGAGTTAGGATGTGGAGAAATTGGAGCCCTCATACATAGCTAGTGAGAACGTAAAATTGTGCAGCTGCTTTGGAAAACAGCCTGGCAGTTCCTAAAAAAGTTAAAAAGAAATTCCAGTCTTAGGTATATGCAGAATAGAATTGAAAACATACGTCCACACAAAAACTTGTACACAAATATTCATATCAGCATTATTCATAGCAGCCAAAATGTGGAAACAACCTAAATGTCTGACTTACTGATAGATGGACAAACAAAATATGGTATATACATACAATGGAATATTAACCTGTAAAAAGAATGAAGTACTGATATATCCTGTAGCATGGGTGAACCTTAGAAACATTATGCTAGGTGAAGAAAGCCAGACACAAGAACCATATACTGTATTCCATTTTAATGAAATGTCTGGAATAGGTAAATCTATACAGACAGAAATGTTAGTGGTTGTCAGGGGCTTGGGGAGGGAGGGATGGAGAATGACCCAGCTAATGAGCTTAGATTTTCTATTTGAGATGATGAAATGTTCTGGAATTAGATAGTGGTGATGATTACACAACTTCGTGAATATACTAAAAACCAGTGAATCGTATACTTTAAAACGTGAATTTTATGGTACGTGAATTATATCTGTTTTTTAAAAAGGCTGCAAAGATGTTGTGTCTAGTCTTTTTTTTTAATTGAGTACAGTTGACTTACAATCCAGTCTTCTTATGTACCTCATTAATATACTTATTTACATGAAAGATGATGAAGTATTGCAGGTGACATAATGGGAAAACTGACAGATAATGATTTCTCTGCCCTTCTAGGCAATTCCATCGTTCTTTTGGTTTCTTATTATTCTATTGTAGTCTTTTCTGGTATAGTTGGGGATAATTGATGAATAATGATAAAATAATTCTAGGATGATGAAAAAGCAAAATGCTTCAAGATATAGGAAAAATAAGAGCACTAAGTATCTATAATGTATCATGGATTTAGGAATGAGTCCAATGGACCAACCCATATGGAAATTATAAGATAGAATGAGTTTTATTCTCTTTTTTTAAGTGAGATATATCTTTATTCTTTGAGAAATCTCTAAGAAAGAATGGAAGTCATGAAATAGCAATCCTTCACAAAGAGTTAGAACTGTTAAAAAAAAAAATCTCAAAAACTAAACGTGGGTCCAGTGGACCCTGATGGCACACTGAGGATTAGGGAAGTGGTGTCTGAGCTGAATCTTGAAAGACAAATATCACTAGTGAGGTGAAGGAGGGGCTGGGGACAGGGGTCACAGAACTTTTCATTCCGGGTTCAGTGACCTGGAACTGCCAGGATGGGAATCATGCTCAACTTGAGTGACTAACAAACCCTGATCCTTAACACAAGAACTGATTGAGGGTCCCAGGCAGCGTACAGTCTGAGCTTAGAAGTGGTGTGGCCTTTCTCCGTGATGAAGGCTGTCTTCACGGTGTAAGGAACAACACTAAGCACTGCTGGTGCCTGCTTCGTTACTTCGTTAGTTTTCACACAATGTTTGGCTTTTCTCACACAGGCTACTTACCGAAAGCTGCTACCTCTGTACTTCCCAAGGTCATTAAAGGAGGAGAGTTGCTCATTGCCATACCTACCTGCAGATATTGGAAACGCAGAAGGGGAGCCTGTGGTACCCGAACGGCAGATAAGAATAAGTGAAAAACCTGGTGCCCCGGAGGGTGAGTTCTCCTTTTCTTACTTTCCCTCTTAAGGAAGCAAAGGCTCTGGTAAACATCAGCCACCGAAGAAGTAGGAAGTTCAGCCTGACCCTTGGGAGGCTATTAGTGGGACACTAAGATCAAGACCAACTTAGGCGTTTTTAGAGTCTTATTCTTGTTGAGGTTTACTCTTTAAATGTAAAAAATATATATATGTATTATATTTTTATATATATATATATATATATATATATATATATATATATAAAAAATGTCAAGTCTGTGTTAGGCAATAGAGATTCAGAGGTGGATATGACAACATTTTTACCCTCACGAAGTTTATAGTTTCATGCAGGACACTGTTGAGGAAGCAGTAAGTATATTATCATCTAAAATTTTCAACTGTGTCCTCTGAAAGCCATACCTAACATTAAATACTGAAACAAGAATGCTGTTTTGTTTTGTTTCTTTAGGTTACATACCCCTGTAGATTGAAGTGATAGTAGAGCAGGGTAGGATGGGAGCTCCTCTGAAGCTGTTCTGTATGGCAGCTTGTACTGATCTTCTTGGATACGTGTTATTGGAGACATGCCTCACAAGCTTCATGGCTGGAACTTGATCTCAAAATTCAGCAGTTTAAGAATTACTGTGAGATTCCTGCTGTGAACACTTTTAAATGAGCATCAAGTTAAAATCTATAGAAGGCTACTCATCTCTTTTTTATCACCAGTATTTTTATCAGAAAATGTCTGTGAACCAAGCTTTCCTGGAGGGGTACTCATGTACTTTTAGGGAGCCACCAATAGAGTACAGCCTTGAAATGTGCCCAGCATCATTTGGAAATCCTCATAATTGTGACTACCACAATAGAATATAATTTTTCTTAAATGCGTAAAATGTGTTTTATATGACAAGGGGTAATAAAAAGCAAAATCGGGCAGTCATTAGCCAAAAGGTTCCCTTCTGTCCCCCATCCTCAAAGACTGCTTGATTTGCATCCATATCTCAGAAAATATTGTTACCTCATAGGCTCTAGTGTTCATAACTATTTTCAGTTAGAATATAGAATCTGTTAAAATAGATGTAAAATCAGCCTTACCTGAGGGATTGAGAGAAGATTCATTTATGGGTATTTTTTTTAATAAAGGCACACTCAGCCCTTGCCTGTCACAGTTTGAGGAGCAGTGGTGTAGATGTGAGGAGGTCCCAGGTGAACGGCCTCAGGTGGTGGCATTGCCTTGGGAAGCTCCCCTGCCATGGTCCAAGGATTTTGTTTGTTTGCTTTTCTTTCTTTAAAAAAGAATTTTTTTAAAACAGATCTAGTGAGGCAGTGGGGAACACATTAAGAGATGATCCATTCCCAAGGGACTGGCTGCTAGCCAAACGTAAAATGATCATATGGATAAATCAGAAAGGTAACATTAATTTGTAGTGAGAATTGTAACTCGTATGTACCAGAATGATTATGTAGGCATGACCAGTGTAGAAAATCAGACCGCTAGTCAAAACATATCTTAGTGAATACGGATCACACCCTGAAATCCTGGTCCATCCATCTTCCTTCAGGGGTTCCCTGACAAAAGGACTGAAGATTATGTACCAGCCAGTCAAGTGCTCCCTTCTTAAACAATTCTGGATAAATGACCCCAAACACTTTTTCTTTCTATTTCTCTTTGGTTAGGTGTTGTGCTACAGTTCATCTTTAAACCCACATACAGTATAATTGCTTCTATCTTTTTGTTTATTATTACGTTCTACTCTTCTCTTCCTAAGGTTACACCTAGGTCCCCTTGATTTGATTTCATGTGTTCCTAAAACTTCCATCCCACATGGACAGGTGGTTTCTTTCATTATTTCAGTTCTTCAAACGCCTGAATCTGATTTCAGTTTCATTCTAAAAAAATAACCTTAACCCTGTTTTTTTGAGTTTCTGTGCACTCATCCCTATAGCAGCATTCACAGTCTGTTTGTAGCATTTACTGTCAAGTTTTGCCATCTCTATTGATAGTATTTTTGTTGCAGACAACCAAGAAGAGGAGGATGAAGGCTTGGGAGTTGATCTCTCTTTCATTGGCTCTCATGCTTTTGCTCGAATGGAAGGAGATATTGATAAGCAAAGAAGACTGATCCTTCAAGGACAGTTATCAGAGGCAGCCCTGCAGAAGCAGCATCAAAGAAAGTAAGGCAAACCCCTTTGGACTGACAGACACATAAGGACATGAGAAACAAGAAAGGGCCTACGTCTGCTAAATGATCTACACGTAACATGGTCTCATCATTTATTCTTCATGACAATCCACTAAGAAAGATATGTCCCCACTTTGTAGATGCAGAAATTCAAAGTTAATATCAGTGGACACTGTTAGTATGTGATGAAGTCAGTGTTCAGATGCATCTCTGATTTCAGAGCTCCTACTCTTTCTACTGCGATTGTAGTGTCTTTGGGTGAGATTATATTCTAAAAGCAGAAAATAGGGGAAGGGAAAAATCAAGTCACAAAGTTTTTACTTAACATTACTATATTTATAATTAAAGCATAATCTATGGTTGTATTAACGTTAAAAGAGCTTTATTTCCCCCTGATTTATCCCAGGGACCTTATAAAGCCATTCCATTTCTTTCAGGTGTTTTCTAAAGCAATTCTGAATAACTCCTTTTTGAAACATAAAGAAAAGCAGCTTTTGTACTTCTGGGTAAGCTTGTCCAAGGATTAACAAACAGTCCTTGGAAAGCTAGCTGCTTTTCAAAAAATGTTAAAGGAAAGGAAAAATCGTACACCATAATTGATTAATATTCATTATCTTATAGGGTTAGTTGAGGGGATAACATCTCATAGGGTTGTTGTGAGTGTTAAATAAGATAATGTAATGAGCTTAGCACAGTACCTGGTACTTAGCAAGCTCTTAAAATTGGTCACTGCTGTTCTCTTCAATACTGAGCAAATTATGGTCTATTTTACCTTTGAGCTTTGGTACTTGCCATCCCTTTTGACTGGAATACTCTCATTCTTCAATTCCTGCTCATTCTCCAGGTTTCAGCTCAGAAGTGATTGCCTCTAGAAACTTATCTCCCTGGAGATAAGTTGGAATAGACAGAATAGAAGTCTGGAATCAATGCCTCCTCTGTATGCTTTTTTTTTTCCTTTTTTTTTACATCCTATACTTAACCAAAGGATAGCCTAGCACTTATCACACAATACTGTAATGACGTGTGGTTGTTGTTAGTCTCCATGTATAAAGTGGGAGTCAGACTAGACGATCTCCGGAGTCCCTTATAGAATTAGAATTTTGTTTTTCCTGAGTTCCTGGTCTTCATTTTATTCTCCCTTTTTTTAAAAAAAATTATTTATTTATTAATTTTTGGCTGCATTGGGTCTTTGTTGCTGCACACGGGCGTTTCTCTAGTTGCAGCAAGCGGGGGCTACTCTTCGTTGCAATGCACAGGCTTCTCATTGCAGTGGTTTCTCTTGCTGCAGAGCACAGGCTCTAGGCATGTAGGCTTCAGTAGTTGTGTCACACGGGCTCAGTAGTTGTGGCTCACGGGCTCTAGAACGCAGGCTCAGTAGTTGTGGTGTACGGGCTTAATTGCTCTGTGGCACGTGGGAATCTTCCCAGACCAGGGCTCGAACCCATGTCCCCTGCATTGGCAGGTGGGTTTTTAACCACTGCACCACCAGGGAAGTCCAGATCTCCTTTTATTTTCATGAACAAAAGCTAATTAGTCACTAGGGGGCACCAACGAACAGCTTTTCTAAAGGCAAGCACAATCGAACGACAGTTTCAGTGGTTTCTAAACTTGGCCATGTGTACGAATCATCTGGCAAACATTTTTCTTTAAATACAGTGACTGGGCTTTCCCTCACATGACTGGGATTTGGCCTCTATGTATATTTTAAAACTTTTTCACATCATGATTCATGTACAACTAGATTTGGGTACCTGTTTTTTGGACTAGGGCAGTGGTTCTCAAACTGTTTGGTCTCAGGTCCCCTTTGCATGCTTAAAAATTATTGAGGACCCCAAAGAGCTTTTGTTTTTACCTGGCTTATACCCACTAATATTTATCATATGATAAATTATTTGTTAATTCATTTAAAAATAACCCATTATGTTTTTATGAAAAATAACTATTTTTTAAGTTAGTGAGAAATGCAGTGTTTTACGTTTTTGCAGATATTTTAATGTTTGACTTAATAGAAGACAGCTGGATTCTCATACCAGCATTCAAACTGTTGCAATACTTTGTTTTGGGTGAAGTATATGAAGAAAATTTGACCTCATTAAAATACGTAGTTGGAAAAAGGTGTATTTTAATAGCCTTTTCAAATAGTTGGGGATATTCTTTGATAGTACACCATAACTCAATAAATGGTAGTTTCATAATGTTGTAATATGGAATCTCAAACCATATTTATGAATTTTTGTATTGTTATATTAAAATGTGTTGTTTTATCCTGCACTTTGAGTAGATTTTATAATAGGAATTTAGAGCATGAATTTACAACATGATGTGTTGGTCTTTTGGAAAATACTGACTCACGTAATTATTCAGTTGTTCCAAATATTGACACATTACATTACACAATATCAAAAACTTATATTTGATAATATCACCACTGATCTCATCAGAAAAGTCCTTAAGTATTAGAAACTGTTAGCTTCTGGTGGTGGATACAAATTTCCTAACATTATATCTGTATTTTAAAGCTTGAATTTTATCAGTGGTAACAAATACTGTTGGTTTTTTTTCTTGAAATGGCAGGGTCACTTTATTCATTTTTGACAAAACGTCTGCCAAATACTCATGTTAAATAACCACAGTTTGTCTGCCAGTCATTAGTTGAAGACAAATGGTGTTCCATGAAATAAAGCAACTGGTTCAGCTTGCAAGTCAAACAACTAGATCTTTTCTTCAGGACAGCCTCATGCTTTGGTCTGCAGAAATGCTTTGTGTGTTCTTCCCATTTTGTGACACATTAATATTAAAAAGATGTATTTCCAAGGGTTAATGAATAAAATTAATAATTTTTTCTTCCTCATCAAAGACATTCTTAAATGAAACTGACTTTTTTTTTCCTGTGAGTATTTTGGCAATTAAGAACACAACGACTACTAGTACAATCTGGTGCTTCCACCTGAATTCATGCTAAAGCAGCAGTAGTTTTATCCAACAGTTGCTTTTGCACCATCAGTGCAGATGTCAACACAGTGAAAAAACAAATGTTTTGGTGTTATTATGAAAATAGTTTTGACCTTGTAAAACCCCTTGAAAAAGTATTGGGACTATGCACCACACTTGGAGAACCACTGGTCTGTGGTCTCTCAGCAGTACATTATAGTTGAAAGGAGTTTTGGTAATTATCTGATACAGTTTTCTGAAATGTAGTGTAAAGTGTATAAGCATTAGAATTACCAGGGGTGCTTGCTAAAAATTCATAGGCCCCACACCAAACTTCCTGAATCAGAACCTCTGTGGGAAGGCCTCAGGAATCATCCTTCTAAGGTTTCTTAGATGATTTCTTAGATGATTTTGTACCTGATCTGGTCTGATCCCTCTAATTTACAGAAGGGTGAATTGATCACCAAGAGTGATTTGACCAGAGTTACAGCTAATTGAAGATGAGCCTTCAAGATGGCTACTGCAGCTCATCTCCCTTCTCTACCACCATCTCCAGGCACCTACACAGACCAGCTTCAGAGAAGCTGGGAAAGGACCAGACACATTTTGTTTTCATATACAGAGAACTGCTTTGTTACCACCTTTCTCAAATCAGTTACCCTATTCTCTTCTCTCTCTTTTCCCTCTCTCTGTCTCTCTCTGTCTCTCTCACACACACACACACACACACCTTTTTAATTTTTGCATGAGTGATACAGATAAAGTGGCATTTGTTTTTGTCTGGACTGGATATTTGCCTGTCTGTATTGCTCTCTTTAATGAGATTTGTTTCACTTAATAATGACTAGTTCAAACCAGTTTAAAATGAATCTGTATTTACTGAGTCCATGCTTTCTGGAAAGGGGTCATCAGCAAAGGGGTAGGTTCTAGGAAGGAATATGAATACAGCATGTAAAGCATTGTCCTTCTTTTTGGTAGAAGGCCATGATCTTGAGATTCAAGTTAGTCACATAGTTCACAGTTTCCAGTCAGTTCAGGAAACATTGGATATTTACTCTGTACAAGATAATATTCTAGAACTGAAATATACAGATAAAGTGGTCTCTCTAGTCTAGAAATTCATGAGTGAGCCACACTACCCTCACATGTCATGGTGTGTTCTGTGTGGTGCTGAGGTTGTTGTGCACATCCAATTAACACATAGCTACAGGCTTGGGGAAGAGCACAGCCTATGGTTCCCAGAGCTTGAACCAAGAAACAAAGGCGTGGTACCCCTGCCACTCACTTCCCTTGAGTGATAAGTTACATCTGAATCAAAAGATTTTCAGATTTCCTATTCATGTGCCCCATGTCTGTGATAATTAAAGATGAGGTCTTGTCAGCAGCTCAGAAGTGTAACCCAGGAAACCTAGACCCTTTCAGGGAGCCCATGAGGGCAAAACTCTTCTTATAATCTTACTAAGACTTATTTGCTCTTTTCATTCTCATTCTTGTAGTGTTCAATAGAGTTTTCCAGAGAGTGCTTAATGTGTGATATTGCAGTAGGTTAAATACAGAAGCAGATGTAAGAATCTAGCATAAATTAAAGAGATTTGCAAAAATGTAAGAGTGTAACTCTTCTCCCTAGATATAGCTTATTTAAAAATAAAAAGTTATTTGTGTTCACGTAATAGGTTTTTATTATTTTTGAATTAATAAATATTTTTTATAAATCTCTCTTTTTATTTCTAAAATGGTAAATATTGGTAGGTGTAACTGACATAAATATGAAAGGGTCCTGAGACTCAAAAGTTTGAGAATTGATGACTAATCGTTTAGGAATTTACTATATAACTGAGCTGTAGGTCATCTGTTTACATACTCTGCCATGGCTACATGTTTAAGACTGTAGTTTAAAATTTTTATTTCTCTTACTCTTTCTAAATCAGGATTTTATTTACACAGGTTGAGTTTGGTTTCTGTTATGTTTGTTGATCAAGTTGAACAAATGATAAATTTTTTAAAATCTCTTAGGAAGTAAGTAGATCTTTAGTTAGAATTATCTTTTTGAAAGCCTTCAATTCTTCCTTCAGTAACAAAACCAACGGTCACATGGATCGGCTGTAGGGTTAGATCATTCCTTTCATAACATTGCCTTGTCTCTGTGTAATAATTCGCTTGAACATCTAAAATAATTAGACATGTTGTCTAGGTCTTGATTAATATTTCCAGGTCTTCCATCCAGTTGTGACACAGTTTGGGCATATCACTCTTGAAATTATTTCGCAAGAACTTTCTTCTTTTTCATTAGTGTTCCTTGGTTGGCTTAAGATCCAGTTGCCTATAACTCTTATGTCATTTCTCACAGTAAAAACTTTATCTCATTCATTATTAAATATTTATTGAGCGCTTACTAACGTGCCAAGCTAGAAACATAATAAAGTGTCACGCAAGGCACATACAGCCCCAGGCCTCATTGAGCCTAGGGTCTTGCAAAGGAGAGAAACGTTAAACTAATTATTGTATGAAAAATGTATTTAAATTACAGGGTGCAATAAGAGTGTATAACAAGGATTTTAACTAAGTCCAGTGTGGGATAGTTGCATCAAGTCAGGAAAAGCTTCTGTTAATTAATTCTATTTTGGACATCTGAGTTCCAGTTTAAAATTTTTTTTTCTTCACAGTTCATTGAATACATAGTTACTGAGTGTCAGGAACTACCCTAGAAATTTGCTAGAAATATTGAGACAACTAAGACATAGTCCCTATCTTGAGGTCCAACAGAGTAGAAGCAAATATTGCAGTGAGTGGGTAAAGCCTTGTGCTGATCTTTGTGATATAAAGAAGGGAGAAGTTAGTTCTATAACAGGCCTGGACCTTGCCTCCACTTCTGCTCACTCCACCCCCAGCCCCCACTCCTACCCATGCCAGTCCCCACCTTAGCATACATACTTGATTGATACAGTATTCAGATGTCTGCTGTATTGCTTATCTCACTGGGTCTTATTACAATGTTAGTTGTCTTTGTAATATGTCTGTCTCATATATTCAACCTCAAACTCTGAAGCCAAGGGCCTTTTATTATTCTTCTCAGGCCTCCAAAATACCTTGAATAATACTCATGTTTATTATTTTATTCAACAAAGATTTGAGTCCTTGCTATGATGCAGGCATTGCATTTATGCAATAAATCTTTGAAAATGAGCTAATGAATACACAGAGAGTATAGAAAATAACAGGTATTTACTGAATTCCTGTTACATGTTCTGTGCCATGACCTGTGGTGCTCATAAGACTTTTAAGACATATTTTTCTGTTTAGTCTTGATGTGTGGAGATGGCTTAATCATAAAACAATTAGAAAGCAGGACAATAGGGGAGTTAGTGTAAATAACCTCGGAAATAGCTCTGTATGAAAATATGGAATAGTACATATGAATAGGGAGAACTACAATAAACACAGATCCTTTCTTGACTTGCAAATTATATCTTAAACTAAAATTAAAAGTTATTGTCTTTGAATTCAATTTGCACAGGTGGGCACGTTTCTAAATTTAAAAACCTAGACTATAGAACTATGCAATACTAAGTATTGTTTTCACAAACAATAACAATTTCTGTGAAACTAGCAGGCATATCACTTGTTGATTACAATCCGTATGTAATAGACTTCCTATTAAATATCCTTAGTTGTGTGATTGTACTTCATAGCTGAAAGGTATCCTACATAAACACCGTTTTGCAAATGAGGAAACTGAGGTCCGTAGGGGTGGAACTACTTTACTGAGATTGCATAGAAAGTGACAGCGTGAGGACCCAAGTATCCTCTCTTCTGGTTTAGTTTAGTTTGTTTGTTTGTTTGTTTTCATGTTGTGGGATGTTGCCATGTGTGACCTAGATGCTTCAAAGTTGCTTTTCATGCATTTAGGTACCTTGAAAGCTTTTTTCACAATTAAGTAAGTGGCACTTTGAATTTTAAGAAAGTAAGTATGAAATAGTAGAAAAAGTACTGACCTTTCCAGCAAACTGGAGACTTGAGTGAACTTCAAATTCAACTCTACCATTAACTGGTAACTCTAAGATTAATTTGACCTTTTTCAGATCGCTTCCACTCTTTGAGATCTTTACGTTTCTTCCAGTTTCAGTATCCTCTTAGCCAAAGCCAAACTGCCATCTTTATGATCTGGTATATAGAGTATCAGCACAGCTACTTTGATTAGCCAGTCATTAAATAAGCCTGGACTTCCCAGAAAAAATTACCTACTTTCTTTGTGGTCCAACATAACATGTACAACACTTACCTGGTTTTCTTCTGAAAAGTAAACTTCTTGAGGGTCTGACCACGTCTGTTCACTAGAGTATTCTCAATACCTCTTGTGTAGTAAGCACTCAATAAGTCTTTGTTGGATTAGTGAACATCTGTTGTGGAGAACTGCTATTGCTTTAGGCCTTCTTTGCTTTTTTTTTTTTTTTAGTAGGGGAAGATAATAGTATTTAAAAACAATGTTAGAATACTTGGTATCTTAGCCAATTATATGAGTAGTCTTCATTTGCTCGTAAAGGATTTTTAAAAATCATCTAGTGTGAATACCTTCCTTTCTCAGTAACTCATTTTTTTTTTTTTTAATCAATAACAGAGTAGAGATTCTGCATGGTGTAACAGCCTCTTTAACTCCTTTCTCAATATAATAAAACATTATTCTTTAAGAACACAGACAGATAAAAACAGGTCTCATTTATAAATTTACAACTGTTTATTACAATAATTATATCCTTTATTTCTCTAGTTATAATCGCTGGTTGTGTCAAGCAAGATCTGAGGATCTATCTGATATTGCTTCTCTAAAAGCCTTATACCAAACAGGTGAGCTTAAGGATATGGTAACTTATTCTTTTACTGATTAAGAACCTTACTTAGCATGTTATTAGAGACTTCACTTTTCTCTGATTTTGTCCATTTTATCTCTGAATAGATTTTTTTTGTACAGTGGAAGATAGTTTTTGCTCATCATCAAGATCTTCAAAATAGCATCTCAACCTATAAGATTTTCAGCTAGTAATTCTACATTGGCCAACTTCATTTCTTCTCAGTGTCCTTTTTCCTATCTTTTAATTTTTTTTCTACTTTTAAAAGTACCATAATCCTGCTGTACAAAATTCAAACCTTACGTAAATAAATAACGGAGACAGTAAAAGTTATCAGATTCCCCCTTTATATTTCTTTTCCAGGCAGTACTCGTTAATTTTCAGATTTGAGTTCCATTTAGTTTTTCCTGGATCACTGATGTTATTAAAAGTTGTAGTATGCTTAAACAAAAAGCTATTTATAAAAAAATCTTTACCCTCAACCTTACCTTTGGCTGTCCCTGATTTAAAACCTGTAAGAGGGCTTATCTTAAAAGTAAGGGCAGTCATCACAACTTCATGAAGCTGGGAAAAAAAAGAAAAGAAAGGTGATGTTTTCCACATACTAAAAGAAATCTGAAGATGAAATCTGAAAAACTTATGTTCCTGGTTTTCAGTCTTTCATATTTGTGTAGAATATTTTTATAAGGTCAGAGCCCAGGACAGATAATATTCTTGGAATAAAGTTTCTGGGTGCTGATTACATTTCCTGTTTGTAGGTGTTGATAACTGTGGTCGCACAGTAATGGTGGTAGTTGGAAGAAACATTCCTGTAACGTTAATAGATATGGACAAGGTAAGCCATTAAAAAGCTTTGTTTTATAAATATGTTGATTTAAAAAATAAGTAGGACATGAATTTGGAATCAAGGCTTAGAATGTGAGACAGAATTGTGTATCTGTGATAGAGTAGCAGCCCTGATTCTGCAAGTTGGCACATAGCATTTCAGTAAGGGGTTTGGTTTTGCGCTCTGGGAGAAACGGAAATACTGAATTGCCATACTGTGATCTCCAAAAATGCAGCTGCTTTGTTTTGGATATGATGTAACTGGCAAGTTTTTGGTTGGACTCATTCTGTATTATAACTGTACTAATAATCAAATTCTGCTTTTCTTGAAACAAGAAACATTAACTCTTTTATCTCTCTGAAGAGAAGAAGTAGTTAACCCAAGATGTCATAATTTCGTAATCCCGTCTTTTGGAGGTAAAGGACAGAAATAGATGATTCATAGCAGAAGAAATGGTATTACTGGTAAACAAAGTGTTCAACCTGATTAGTAGTAAAAAAAAAAAAAAAAAAAGTGAATTAAAATGAGATCTCTTTTTTCACCTTCAAAACTAGCCATTACTTTTACTTTTTTTGTTTTTTTTTTTGATAGATAAGAAGTGATTTATTAGAATAGGACACTTGTGAGGCTTACAGGCGGGTGGGCGAGAAGGTGCTGCACCCCGAGACCTTAGTGGGCTACAGTTTTATAATCAAAGGAAAAGTGGTGAGGGGGAGAAGACCACCTTCTTCCTCATTCTGAGTAGACATCACGCTTCTGTTGTCATTTCCTCCTCCATGTCAGGCGGGGGAGTTTTCTTGTCCCTTCATGGTCCAGCTGGGACTGTCATCAAAATTAGCCATTACTTTTAAATAATAATCATTGTTACCAAAGATGAATTGAAACTGTCAAAGTGGTCACGCCCACTGACCCGTTAATTCCATTTCTGAGAATTTGTACTAAGGGAATAATCCTAGGTTTGAAAGTAGCTATAGGCCCAGAAATTGCCCAAATTGGAATACTTGGGCAAGGGACAACTGAATCCATGGGATAAATATGTAGATCTTCCTAGAACAATTGTAATAGACACAGACTGCAAAGGAGGAGAATCGCTTTAATAAATAATTCTTAACCACAGTAAAAAAAAAAAAGTGTACTCAACA
Source organism: Stenella coeruleoalba (assembly GCF_951394435.1). Classification (NCBI taxonomy): domain Eukaryota; kingdom Metazoa; phylum Chordata; class Mammalia; order Artiodactyla; family Delphinidae; genus Stenella; species Stenella coeruleoalba. The sequence continues at coordinate 103,516,977 of NC_137169.1, read as the reverse complement.
GTGTAAAAATTAAATACAATTTTAAGATAAAACACAGTTGTGCAAAAGGGGATAATTTTATCTGGCTAAGCCCTTAAACTCCTGGTCGCTGGTGTTTGGGTAAAAAAACACTGTGGAAGCCCTGGATTGGGCATGTTATTCACAGGCTCATTTGTGGCCCAAAATTATAACTTAAATTCCTAACAGGTAATTATTATGCATCCACAAATGGAATGTTTTGTGACCCTGAAAAATTATGGTTATAGAGGCAAGTACTATAGAGAAATGTTTATGGTATAATATCAGTAGGAGAAGAAACAACAGCTTGTATGTACATTGACCTTTTTGTGGGGGAGGGGGGCATGGTGCGAGTTTATGCATATCAGTATCTCAAAATGGATTTCATAGTTTTAGGGAGAATTTGTTTTCTACATTTTTCTGTCATATGGCTGTACTTTATAATGAAAAAGATTCAAGCTAAAGATGGGGAATTTGAAGCTGAAAATGGATATCTTGATTGCCTTGCCTTGAGGTGGTGAGTGGATAGAAAGAGGACCAGAAGCAGTCAGGCAAGAGCAGAAATAATAATAAAAATACACACATACACACAGGGGAAAAAACAACTGATAATCAGTATGACATTCATTCTCAGCATTAATAATGTGATTGATACCAATAAAAGCATAAACCCCTGCCTTTGATTCTGGTGTGTACTTACATGGTGTTCTGGATGTTCGTGGTGTATCATTTCGTATATATTGTGAAGTCCAAACCAGGTAGCAACTGGAAAGGTACTGTGTTTCCTTAGTGCCCTCCTCTGTCTGCTCTGGTAGCAGTTGGACCCATCCTAACTAATCCATGTTAGTCCATTCAAGTTAATGCCAAGGACTCCCCTGAGGAGGAATGGAGAAATAACCTGTTTGATAATAATCTTCAGTTGTTACCTCTTAGCTTCCTCTTTGTCATGGTTTATAGCTACACCACTGGGTCATGCTGGCCCTGCCCATATCGTGTCTCTGCTTTGTGTTTAATGTTTCTCTTAAATTTCATCCTTCTTGTAATGGCATATTCCTCTAACTGATCCAGGTCACATTAAGTTTGAGGCAGAGCAGGGAAGTGCTGCCCAGCCCACTGCCGTCTGCTCACTAAACCTGTTCTCATTTTCCTCATTCAGTTCAACGTCAAAGATGCTAACAAAATTAGCCCTCAAAGTGAGCCATGTGCGGCATCACTTCTAATGTCCTTTTATAGTAATTCTTGGTTACGTGAGAGCCATTAGTCCGTTTCTCAGTGGAGACTGCAAATACTTTCACTGAATGCAGGTGGAACCTTCAAGAATGATTAAAAGTCTAGAAATTCTCCCTCTAATGGTTTTGACACCGTTATTCCAGAGAGAGAAAACCTGGTAGTTGACTGAAGAGCTCTTTTGAGTATGTGAAGAGTTGTTTGAAAGGACGGAGACTGGTGATTCTCCTCCACCACTTAGAACAAGACAGAAAGGGACCATACTGTAGCATTATGTGCACTACTAAACACTGGCATGAGACACTTCCCCTGAAGATCTTTTTAAAGAGGTACTCGTTAGTCTGAGGTGTCTCTCTGCAGTGCCTGGGGTGCAGATTAATCTTCTAGGTTTTTTCTCTCTTGGCATCTGTGAAATAGACTACTGTACAAAATGTTTGTTATCTTTATTTTTCTTCTAGGCTCTCTTATATTTTATCCATGTAATGGATCACATTGCTGTGAAGGAATACGTATTAGTATATTTTCACACACTGACCAGCGAATACAATCACCTGGACTCTGACTTCCTGAAGAAACTCTACGATGTTGTTGATGTCAAGTTAGTTATCTTCTCAAATTATGAAGGGGGAAAGCAGCCTTTTTCTTTCCGAGTATTAAGCAATAGCAAACATCGTTGTGTATTTTGTGAAAGGATAGTTCATGTAACTAAGATTTTTTTTTTACTTAGATTGGATATTTTAATAATAGGCCCTCCTTAACTCCAGTTTATTTTGTATCAAAGTAAATTCATATGTAAACTTTTTCCTGCTTTTAAACACCTGGAAAAAGAGTTAATTGTTCATAATGGTGACTGGTTTTAGACATGGCTTATACTGACTCTCTTTTTGATTTTGAATCAGGTACAAGAGGAATTTGAAGGCTGTTTATTTTGTTCATCCAACATTTCGTTCAAAGGTACGGTATTTTTCTTTTTAGCTAAATCTTGAATTTAAGTGTACTACATGCATATTAAGATATATTTCATCATCTTCTTGCTATCCCCGTTATGACTGCTAATTTCTTTGTTTACCCTTCCTTTTTAAGTGATCTTGAGTTGTGGTCCTATTTTGATCCCATGTAACTCCAGTATCTTTGTAGGCGACCTTTACAGGCCTTTAGTCCCTCAGTCCTTGCCTCTTCATGCTCTTCGTTAATCTGGGCTTTTTTCTGCCCTTGCTCCTGGCTAACTCCTATTTATCCTTCAGAGCTCAGGTCAACAATTACTTTCTGTAAAAAAACCTCTCTGATCAATCCTGCCACTAGTAGGTACTCCTGCATTGTACTTCCTTAAGATTTTCTAGTCTTCCTTCATTGTTGTTTTTAATTCTAAGTACTAGTTTAATTTTCTACCTTATGTGTTAGCCTGCCAGATCTCTGAGAGTTATTATATAGCTATCTTGCTCATAATTACATCCCTAATATCTAATCCTGCATCTTGATTTCATCAAGATATCTAGTCCTTTGGTCCTTTTACTTTTTCTGAAAATATCTTCTTTTTTTTTTTTAATCTTTATTTTTCTTCCCTATCCAGCCTAAAACTCATGTTCCATCACTTCAGCCACTCTTGTCAATAAATAACCTATGTCTAAAATAACCTATGACCTCTTAGCCTTCCATCACACTTGCCCATCCAAACCTGATCTTGAGCTATTCCATCATTCTGCTTTCTTCACTCCTGTATCTGGGTTGCTGAGCAGTGGTGGAGAAATCATAGAGCCATGTGAATTTGGGCTTCTCAGCAGACTCGTGGGGCATTCACTGCTAGTGGTCCTTTGATGCTTCACTGAACAGTGTCCCAGCATGGCTGTGTGCTCCCCTCAAGCTCTGTCCTACCAGCAGCTCCTCACTGCAACAGATGGCCCTGCCTCATTCTTAACTGAGAACATAGAAAACATCACTGAGGAGCTCCCTGTCTTCTCCCTCCCACCCCAAACTTATGTGCCATCTCTTCCTATCATTGCCACTGTTTATTCTGTCACAGAAGTGTGTTCCTTCTTAATGAAGGGCAGTCCCTCTACCTGTGCTCTGGATCCCATAGTGATAATAGCTAACGTTTACTAAGCACTTACTGTGTGCCAGTTCTTCCCATGAGTTATCTTGTTTAAGCCTTATATCTATGAAGTAGATAGTAGTATTATTCCCATTGGATAGGAAAATGATGGATGCTTAGAGAGATTAAGTAACTTTTGCAAACTAAGCAACTGTAAAGTAGCAAAGGCTGGATTTGAATCTAGGCATTTGAATTCCAGAGCCTACACTCTTCTCTACACATATATTGAATATTTTCCCTGTCCTCAGGAACCTCCCTTCAGCAATTATCCTCTTTCTTATCTCCCATTTTTATGGATCTAACTCATCAATTTTTAAACATTCTAAAGCCTCCACTTATCTCTCTTCCCCTTTACAACCAAAATTTTTTAGTGTAATCTGTGCCCTCTGCTCACCATCTCCATTTGTCATACACCTGAAATTACTCCAGTCTGGTTCAGATCCCACTATGGCAACTAAAGCTGCTCACGCTAAAAACACCAGTAATTTCTCTTTTCCCTATACCCTTAAGCACAGTTGTCACTTCTCCCTTGAAACACTTTGTCTTGGCTTCTTTGAAACTTATCCTGCCTAGTTTTTCTTCTACTTCTAGCCACTCCTTCTCAGTCTCCTTTGCAGTTCCCTCTTTCTCTGCTCATCGTTTGAGTGTTAGTGTCCCCAAATCCTCTGACTTCTTTCATTCTGTACTTCTTTTTTTTCATTCTTGTGTTTTCAACAACCCTCCAAAATATATGCAATTCCCAAGTATATGTCTGGAGAGGCAGTAAAGTCTAATGTTTGTGAAAGCATGGATTTGAGATTCAGGTAATGTAGGTTCTAATCCCAGCTCTACCAGTTACCAACTTGTTTTCTCAGGCAAGTTATGTAACCTCTATGTGCTTTAATTTCATCTTCTGTAAAGTGGGGATAATAGTAGTACCTACCTTGTGTAGTTGTCAGAAGGATGAAATTAGTTAATACATGTAAAACGCTTAAAACATTATCTGGCATACAATAAACACTCAGTAAATGTTAGCCATCATCATCATTCCTGTGCTTAGACCTGCTTGTTGAACTTCTGATCAAATATCTTCACTTAGGTGTTTTACAGGCCCCTGAAGTTCAACATTTTGAAAACAGAACTACTCATGTCGTCATCTCCCACTCCCTCCCAAACTGCTTTTTGTATTCCCTATCTTTGTAAATGAGACCACTGTCTACCCAGATGCCTAAGTCAGAAACAAGGGAGGCATCCTTGGGTACTTGCCTTACCTCATTCTCATCATATTGCATCACTTCTGTGTGCTTACTATTGTCCAATTCTATGCCTGTGTCTTTAGTCCCACTGCCTCTGCTTTAGTTCATCCCACCATCATCTCTTACCTCAAAGGATGCAGCAACAACCTAATCAGTATTCACGTTGTCCTGCCTCCAGTATAGCACTGTTCCAGGTGCCTTCAGGCCTGCCTAGTGAAATTTTCTTATAATATTAATATAAGAAGCCAAAAATATTTCCTGTTTACTATAGGGGCTTTTGCAAAAGTTTGCCAACCCCTGGTCTAGGCAAAGAAAAAAATAAGAATCTGAATATATCAGTGTGGTTTGGAGAAAAGATGACTTATTATTTGGGTGTAAAATCCCAGGATTTAGTGATTTATTAAATGAGTACGGGTGAGAGAAAGGACCGTGTCATCCATGACTCCCAGGGGTCATCAGATGTAGGGACCATGGATTGGGATGTAAATTTGAGAACATCATCAAGTAAATAGAGCTTTAACTCTTTAAAAGTGTTAATGAATAAAATCATAGACTTAGACAGCTAAAGAAAGAGCCCTGGGATCAGGGAAGGAGATCAAGAAGAAATAATCAAAAAGCAGCAGGAGAACTGAGATTGACTAATGCTGTGGAAGCCAGTGGATGGGAAAAGCATCAGAGATGGTAGAAATAGTTATTTTAAAGCACTGTGGAGAAATTAAGTAAGATAAGTAGTGAAAAGTCCTTATTAAATTTCATAACTAAGATGAGTGAAGGCTTCAGTGAGAATGTTTTCCACTTTGGGATTTGTCACTGTTTACAAAATTGTTGTCTGTCATTGAAATACCATCTTTAAGTTTTGCATGAAGTATTTTAATAATTCTTTTAAAAATTGCAAATTTCTTTTTGGTCCCTCAGTGTTAGAACAGCACCGTAGAATAGAAAGTGCTATGCTTATGGGAACACTGCTTGGCAAGGCTTAAAAAAAAAAAGTAAAATGTGTGAACAGTCAATTAAATCACTTTGTCTTTCCTACTCTTCTTTCAGTTGAGTTCTGATTACATGGTCTTATCAGATAATATATTATTAACCTTCCTAACCTTTCTCCTTATTGGAAAAGTTAACTTTGTTATGCTCAGCAGGTGGCTAATTTTTTCTTTCTATAGCACATAAGAAGTGCTTGACTATTTCCCAAAATCTCATCATCCATTTATTTTTGTATTCATCCAGTAGCTACCGAAATTTTTTCTTTAATGGAGACAAACAGAAGAGTATGTCGGTTTTTAGTATGTCTTTGCAAGAATGTCTGCTATCCCCACTTGTATTCAGTATTGTACTGGACGTTTTAGCTAGTGCAATATGGCAAGAAAAAGCAACAAAATGCATATAGATTTAGAAAGGAGTAAATAATGCTGTCTTGATTGTCATTAATAGATGACATGATTATCTATATAGAAAACCCTATGGTATCCTCAGAAATGCTACTAGAACTGATGAGTAACTTTTAGCATGGTTTCAGGGTTTAAGATCAATATTCAAAAATCTATTATATCTATTAGCAAGAAACAAATTGAGATTTAAAAAGCAATATAATTTAAACTAGCATCAAAAATACCAAGTACTTAGGGATAAATATGACAAAAGATATGAAAGACTTGTATAATACACTGCACAAGTTATGTATACTGCAAAACATTAATGAGAGAAATTAAAGGAGACCTAAATAAATGAAGACATATACTGTATTTATGGATTAGAAAACTGAATACTGTTAAATTGTCGATTCTTTCTAAAGCTATAGATTCAATTCAGTCCCAGTCAAAATTTCAACAAGGTTTTTTCTGTAGAAATTCAATTAAAATGCACAGAATCTAAAATAGCCAAAACAACTTTGGAAAAGAAGAACAAAGTTAGAGGACCAACACTGCCTGCTTTCAATGCTTATTCTAAAGCTACAGTACTCAAGACAGTGAGGTATTGGCATGAAGATAGACAAAGACATCAATGGAGCACAATTAAGAATCCAGAAATAGATTTACGTATTTATGGATAACTGATTTTTTTACAAAAGTGCAAAGTCAGATCAGTGGAAAAAGGTTAGTCTGTTCAACAAACAATATTGGACCAATTAGATATCCATATGCCAAAAAAAAATGAACTTTGATCTATATCTTGTATCACACAAATGTAAAACAAAACTTTTTAAACTTCTAGAAGGAAGTATAGGTGAAAAAGCTTTGTGTGACCTTGAGTGTAAAGCAAATATTTCTTAGATACAACACCAAAAGCACAATCCATAAAAGAAATTGAACTTTATTAGAATTTAAAACTTCTGCTCTTTTAAAGATAGCTAAGAGAATGAAAAGATCAACCACACAACCACAGCCTGAGAGAAAATCTTTGTAAATAAAACATTTATCTGATAAAGGACTTATCTTTAGAATATATAAAGAAATCTCAAAACTTAATAATAAGGAAACAATTTAGAAATGGAAAAAATGATTTGTGCAAAATACTTCACCAAAGAAAATATACGATGATAAATAAGCAAATGAAAAGATGTTCAGCACAATTACTTATTAGGAAAGTACAAATGAAACCAAAACGAGATATTACGTTCCTATTAGAATGGCTAAAATTTAAAAGACTGTGTATCAAATGTTGGTGAGAATGTGGAAGAACTGGAACTCCCAAATAGTGCTGATCAGAACGTTAAATGGTATAGAAAGTTTGGAACACAATTTAGCAGCTTATTTAAAGAGTTAAACATGCACCTACTGTGTGATCCAGCCATTCCACTCATAGATACTTACCCAAAACAAATGAAAGCATATCTATTGCCTGTATACAAATGCTCACAGCACTTTTGTTATAGCCCCAAATTAGAAACAACCCATATGCTCATCACTGAGAGGACTGATAACCAAACTATGGTATATCCATACAATAGAATACTACTCAGCAATAAAAAAAAGAATGAACTGTTGATATATGCAACAACACAAATGAATCTCAACATATTTACGCTGAATAAAAGAAGCATGTACATACCAGACGAGTGTCCATACTATGTAATTCCCTTCATATAAAATTCTAGGGAATATGAACTAATGTATAATTTTTCTACAGAAAGTAGAGCAGTGGTTACCTGTGGACAGGGAGGAGGGGCGGGAGGGAGGAGTTACAGAGGACCCTGAGAACCTGTAGGAGTGATGGGTATGTTCATTTTCTTTCTTTTTTTTTTGTCGTTGCTGTTGTCGTTGGCTGCGCCGCGTGGCTTGCGGGATCTCAGTTCCCCGAGCAGGGGTTGAATCCGGGCCACAGCAGTGAAAGCCCAGAAGCTGAACCACTGGGCCACCGGGGAGCTCCCAGTGTTCATCTTCTTGATTGTGATGATGGTATAATGGGTGTATATGTAATGTCACAACTTAACAAATTTTATCCTTTAAATATGTGCAGTTTATTGTAAGTTGGGTATATCTTAATAAAACTTTTTTTTTAAACTGCATGAGATGTCACTGCACTGCCACCAGAATGGCTAAAGTTTAAAAAACCGACGATACCAGATATTACCAATGATGTGGAGTAACTGGAATTCTCCTACAGTATAAGTCAGAATGTGAATTTCTGCGACCACTTTGAAAAAAGTTACGACAGTTTCTTATAAACTCAATATATACCTAGTCTGTGACCGAGCAATTCCAATACTAGGTATTTACCCAAGTGAAATGAAATATATGTGCATAGAAAGATTCTACAGGAATGTTCACTGCAGCATTAATCATAGCAGCCAGTGACTGCCAGCCAAGGTGTCCATCAATAGGATTATGAATAATTAAACTCTGCTGTATACTTGTAATGGAATATTTCTTGGCAATAAAAGAAAACATCGATACTACTGATATACACAACAGCATGAAGGAATCTTAAAAACGTTAATGCTGAGTGAAGGAAGCCTTACATAAAAGAGTCATACTGTATAATTCCACTTATATGAGATTCTAGAGCAGGCAAAACTAATGCATGGTAGAAAAAGAATCAAAACAGTGTTTGCCTCTGGGAAGAGGGGCGTGAGGGAACTTTCTGGGGTGATGAAAATGTTTTGTATCTCAATAGGAGTTTTACTAATACAAGTGTGTACATCTGTCTAACCAGCAAAAGTACACTTAAAAATCTGTGTATTTCATCGAATGTAAATTTTATAGCAAACTGAACGAACACTGAACTCTAGTTAAAGATATGAATGCTGTATTTGGGGAACGTTTACTGATGTCTGCAGTTTACTTTGAGGTGCAGCAAAAAAGTAAGATGGGTTAATAGATGCATAGAGGAACAGATAGATGTGTGATGAAGAAAACTTAAGGAAAATATTAATGATCGTCTGAATGATTTCTGTACCAGTGTTCCCTGTAAAATTCTTTCAACTTTAGTGAATGTTGGAATTTTCATCCAAATTATGAATCTTCATAATTTTTTAATGGAAAAAAAACTTCTTTAACTTTTGTCACAAATTCAGACTTATCCAAAGAGTGTTACTCTACCAGACTTACGAGAATACATAGCCACTGTTTGCTAAGATCTGACTTTAACCCCTCCTTCCCCACACAAGAGAGTCAGTGAATAGCTATCTTTCCCCCACTTGGACACCAATGGATAGACATTACCAGAAATTTCAGTGTTAGAGCCACTAGTGTTGGTTGCCACACCATTGGAATTGCTTCAGGTAGAAGTCAGTGCAAATGGCGGGTAGGCAGAGACTGAAGAGCAGATGTATGAAGTGAAAGCCATTATGTTACCTTTCATAATATTTTGGGATGGAGAAAATGATGAAGGATTGAGGAAATAAAACCCATGTGTAATGAAATCCACCATTATTTTATACTAAATCGAAAACTGTAAATGGAGGGGTTGTAATTATAAAATAATGAGATGAAATCAAAGGATAATGAAACAATAGAATCACTGTCCTGATTTCCATACTTCTCAGATCTTTTCCAGGGCACTCCACCCAACGTGGTAAGTTGACTGCTCATATAAATCACTACTCTTTTTCTTTCTTGAAGTTCACTAATAGAACGTGAACTAATAGTATTTAAACCCACTGTTGATTCTGGCTCTAGTAGATGACTTAAGTGCATACATGTGTGAACAATCTTTTCCTAGTTTATGTTGTCTTGTGATCCCATGTTCTTGGCTGTGCATTTGTGAATAATTGGATGAAAGAGTTTCTAGCATTCACAGAATATCATAGCAGCCTTTTTTTCAAATTTTTAATTCAGTTTTTTAAAATAGTAGATACTGAGTAAAGCAAGTTTACCTAAATAAATGTATATCTATGACTTATGTTGTAAATAATTGAAAATTAAAAGCTGAGCTACATAAAAATAAAATGAAAAAAACTGAAGACAGTGCTCTTGGGTCTCCCTGAATGGAAAACTTGTAACTGGGTTTCCACTTCTGTCTACTTTGAGTAATTTTCTCTTGCTAATACCTAAAGAATGTAAAGGAGGTAATGGGAGAAAATGCAACAGAGAAATGTGTTTGTCTTTCAAAGAGTGTGTGCCTAAGATCACTGCCCATTCTTCCCCAACCCAACCTTCTCTTTGAATTTACCACCGCCAGCTCACCGTGTCAGTACATGCAGCATAGTCAAGAGTCCTTTCATAGAACTGTATAACTAAGAGGGACTTTAAAAATCATTGAAGTCCAACTTGCTCGTTTTGTAGATGAAGAGACTGAGGCCCAGATTGAAGTACAACTTGTTTTTATAGAATGAAGGAACATTCGACCATCCCTAAATAGTACTAAAGTAGTAAGTCCAGAAAGTATTTGTTAATTCTCTCAACACATATTGAATTGCTTACTTTTCATGTTGAGCATTACTTAGACCCTATAAATCCCTATAAATATGGTATTGAAGAGAATCCCCAGACGCGGGAATTTAGTCTATTGAGAGAATCAGCTACTACCACAAAGAGTGTCAGTTATGTAGTAATATGAGTAAACACGGTGTTGTTGGAACACTTAGAGGGAAGCTGCTTCTCCAGCTTTGGCTGGAGTGTAGGTACTCAGTGAAAGCTTCCTCACAGAGGTGAGTTCTGACCTGAACTCTGAAGGACAGTTCTTAGCCAGGCAAAGAATTGAGGAAAAGGGTTTCAGGACTAAACAAGCAGCATGTAAAAAGGTCCTGAGGTAAGAGACAGTGGAACACAGATACCCTGTGTAGTCCCTTCTAGTTCCGTAATTTTATACCTTTTTCCACGTAGCACAGCTCCTTGCCTGTGATAGGTATTCATGTGTTTCTTTGGGCCATTCATTGTTTTAGTACTTTTTGCCTTAGGAAGTTGTTATGCTTATAAGCTGGCTCCTTTTCTAGAGTCTAAGCCCCCATTAGAGGAATGGCCAGGTCACTGTTACCCTGTATCACCTACAGCCGTGTCCAATGCTTAGCACATAGTAGATTCCCAGTCAATGTGTAACTCCTTGCACAGTATCTCCTGACACATCCGCAAGGTTCTTCTCCGTTCTGACTCTACAATCTATTTTCTTAACCTCTTCCTAGAATCTCTAAAATCTCCATGGTCTCTCCGTAGCTCTTACTAGTTTATCAGCTAACTGGTTGTAGAGCCCCTAATCTAGTTTGCAGAAGTTTGTATCAATTAGGTATATAACAGCATGTGCTTTGAAAACAAAACAAAAAAAACTGATGTAAAAAACTGGGGGTTGGAGTGTAACTAAGTGACAATCTAATCTGATTTAAATTAACTCACTTGGTTCTAGAAAGGCCGAGTACCTCCCGCCCCCTCCACCACCCTCCAAATAAGCTTGGTAAGATGAGAGGATACAGAGGGTAGTGTTAATATCTGAGGCCTTATAACAGTCATTGGTAGTATAGCCGAAATAGATTAGTGAGCCAGGCCATGAAACTCAGTATGAAATAGGCCTTATCTTCATTCATTCATTCTTTTTCAAATACTTGAGAATGCATGGTCTGTCTGTACCTTCTAAAACTTTAGACCATTCTATGATTGTCTGCCAAGTACTAGGGAAATTATAGAAGTGAATATAAGAAACTACTTGTATTCCTATGAAGTAAGATAAGTGCTATAAATGAGATTTAAACATAAGGTTATGTGAATTCAGTAGAGGGGATAATCTGTTTGGAGCTATAAGGGAGAAATAATGGTAGAGATGAGTCTCTACCGAGTCTTGGAAATTTGGATAAGATTCTGATAGAGATAAGTGTAGTGTTGTCTCTGTTATTCCATGCCTTTTCTCATAAGTAGGTATGAAGACAGTATGTTGTATTAGGGACCAGGAATATGTGAAATGTTTGGAGCAACCACTGGAAAACATGATAGGGTGTCAAAGAGAAATTTTAAAAATGATTGGCAAGTGCCCAAAGTGGCATGTACTGTATTTATAATGTACCCAGTTATATACTGGAATGTACTATGCCAGTGCACTGAGAATTCATATGCATATGTTACCTTCTTCTGTAAATAAAATGAGGATAGCAGTAACATTGTACCTACCTCATAGAACTGTTGTATAAGCCGTTGGTAAACATGACTAATTATGATTGCCAGTTTGGATAGATGAACAAGAATTTGTAAATTCTAGCTATTGTTTAGCTAGAATGCCAGTATAGTTTGCCAGTATAGTTTGCTATCAAGAATTCTCTCTGTTTTTGGAACCAACAAATTTTGCAGACTAGCTTTTATAGAAAGATTGCAGTGTCATGAAGTGGAATGAGCAAAGGTAGCTCCACGTCTACAGAAGATTCACTTTGACTGAGAAAGAGACTGCATGCCAAGTGTCAACAGAAAAATAAATGTCTCAAAACTTGGCAAAAATTTTCAGTCTCATTTGAAGTAATGAAAAGAGTTTATGAGATTTGGAGATGTTAACCATTTTCAGAGTACCAGTGAATCAGTTCTTCCATCAGATAATGCAGTGGTTTTGACCACAGCCCACAGTAAGAAGCATATTATGTTACATCCCAACACATGACATGCACTGGAGCACATAGACATGTAAGAGAAACTGAAGCTTCATGAGACAAAGCTCATCTTGCTACATTCCCTAGTCATTGTTGCTCTAGCATGTTTCTGTTTGTTGTTTTTAATACTGTTCACAATCCACTCACCTGATTGCATAATCCACTGATGCACTACAACCTGCACCTTGAAAAACACTGCTTATTACAAGATTTTTTTGATATCAATTTCAAAATAGTTTTTATCTAGCATAAATTTTCAAAATCATGTGTATATTTCCAATTCAGGCCACTGGCTTAAATTTTTTTTTTTCTTCTATTAATCAGGTATCAACATGGTTTTTTACCACCTTTTCTGTCTCAGGACTGAAGGACAAAATCCACCATGTGGACAGCCTCCACCAGCTGTTTTCTGCCATCTCCCCAGAACAGATCGACTTTCCTCCTTTTGTCCTTGAATATGATGCCAGGGTAAGAAGTACCAGGAATTCTCCCTTACCTGGTGTATTATCTTAACTATTTTATAGTGCAAGTGCGTCTGAGCACATCATCTTTTCATTGTAAGATGATAATGCAATTAATGTGTTTGAATAAGCTTGATAGTATCGTTTGACATTCTTTTCCTATGGTAACTTTAGGAAAATGCTTGGTTCTAAGGAGGGCGCCTTTCCCCCAGTAAACTTTTCAATGGGAAATATTTCTGCTGTAGGTTTATAGCCAATCCTTGCTTGTACTGTCAGTTTTCCATCACCTTTGAGACACACCTCTCCCTAATTTTGTTAAGACTGAATGGCTTTTCATCTACATAAATAGAGCCAGAAGAATCTGTTGGTGTCCGACATTTTCAGCGTTAATTGTAAGCCGGGTCGCCTATCCTAGTCTTTACCCTATGAGAAGTTTCATTTTGCTAAAAGTTTGTATAAGTGACAACCAATACATTATTTCTTACAGATACATTTATGAATCTATTAAACACTAAGAAAGAACTACTCTAGAATTTCATCAAAGCTCTATTCCATTGTACTTATTCGCGCTATCACTTTAGTAGTTAAAAACAGAGAAGTAAGTAACACGCTTGGCCAAAAGGTTATCAATTGCCTTATTTAATTATTGCTGATTGCATATTTTTATGCATGAATCAGAGAATATATTTGCAGGTTATATTAAGCTTAAAATGAATTATTCTTAATTATTGTACAACGTATGTACAGTAAATATCCTACAAGACATTTTCTCTCTAACGTTTCTACGACTTCAGTTATGATTTCTGCTACAGTTATGATTTCTTATGTGAAGAGCAAAGTATTTAATGTGTTCTAATGGCTAACAAAATGTCATGTTTCGCTTTTGCACAAAGAGGATTTGTAATTGGAGTCGCTGGATCATAAATACAAAGATTGTTGAATATATGGGAGGCAGAAAAAAGAGCATCCGGTTTTATTTCTTGCAGATTGCTAGAGCAGAAAATTGCCTTATTATTTTTTTGAACTATATATCACTCTTCTTAATATTTAAAGAAAAATGGATAGCTGGAAATGTGAAAGGCACTGAAAGACATTTTGATACCAAAAATTTGGAATGATGATTCAAAGCTAATGTCCAGATTTACCATTTATTTTCTGGTATAGAAATATGTAAGTTAGGATGTATTGGTTAGACAACCCAAAAGAGCAGGGTTTTTTTGTGTTTCGTTTTGTTTTGTTTTGTTTTTGCGGTACGCGGGCCTCTCACTGTTGTGGCCTTTCCCGTTGCGGAGCACAGGCTCCCGTTGGCGGAGCACAGGGTGCACAGGCTCAGCGGCCATGGCTCACGGGCCCAGCCGCTCCGCGGCATGTGGGATCTTTCCAGACCGGGGCACGAACCCGTATCCCCTGCATCGGCAGGCGGACTCTCAACCACTGCGCCACCAGGGAAGCCCCAAAAGAGCAGTTTTTAAGCCAACACGTTTTCTATATACTTAAGGGCCTACAAAGCAGGCTTTCATTAAATATCAACACCGCACTCAAGCTTGGTTTTGTTTTTTTGTTCTGTGTGTGTGTTTTTAGTGTTTTTTTAAAATATTTTATATATTAAATACAGGCCTAATTAATAATGTGATTAATCAAAATGAAATAAAATAACCTACAATCTAACACTTAGGCCACTGGATCATCTTTCTGTACCTGTCTTGGAGCTTTCTAAAACTGAGATATCAGGCCATCTATATATAAAGACCAAAGAGAGGAATAAAAAGAGGAAAGAAACAGAAGAAGGAGTCAGGAGATGATGTGGAAGGGGCAGGCAGAGGGCAGATCCCTAAATACACTGCAGCTTTGCACATTATGCTGCGGTACTTTGGCTCCTTCGTAGTTGGTGGGGAGTGTTGAGCAAGGGAGAACTGCCATTGTGTTCCTGTTTAGAAAGATGGCTAAAGACACAGTGTAGAGAGGGACCAGACAGGGGTAAAACTGGAGGCAAGGAGACAAATAAGAGGCTGTCAGAGGAGAAATGAGAGACTAGAGCCAGGCAGTGGTAGTGGTAATGGCAAGGGTTTGAAGATCTTAGAGATAGTTAGAAGTAGACGTTTTAGGGAATAGAATCCACAGCATTATGGTGACTGAGCAGCCAGCCATTGGGAGGAATGAAGGAGGAAAGAAGCCTGAGGTGACTAACAAAGTTTCTGCTTTGGGAGACTTGGAGAATGGTGTCGCCACCATCCCAGAGAGGCAATTTGGAGGAAGAGCACTGGGGGGGCTTGGAGAAAACAGACAGGTGGTCTGTTCAGTTTGTGACACACTAGGTTTGAGGTGCCCCACGGGGCACTGAGGTGAAAGGCTAGAAGGTGGTTGGATAGTACCTTGTAAAGAAAAGTTTTCCTTTGCTAGAAAGAATTAAAAATATGATTAGAGAAAAGGAAACGAGTGTAGAGTCGGTCAGTTTTATTATCGTATTCAAGTGTGCTTTGCCCATAGTCCTTTACTTGGTGAAGGTATGACGTGGTTGGTTGTTGGCAGTGAGCTTCTATTTTTCTGGGTCTTTTGTGACTTAGTGACATAAATTTTATAGGATTAAAAGGAACCTTTGGCGGTAATTAGAAGGTAATTTTTGTCTATCTGGATCAAAATGGTACTGAGACCATTTCAGAAAGGGAGCTAGTCAGCACTCTTATAGTCAAAGAAGAGAGTGTAGAGATTTACCTGGTAACAATTCTTCAAAATTCTGTGATTGTTTCGAGAAATAGAGAAAGTATTCGACTGCTCGGCAGTCTCTTCCACAGTGTGAGACTAATATAAAAGCTTTATTTCATAGCATTAAGAATTAGATTTTCCCTTCTTACTTTATCACAATTTAATGTAGATACAGGAAGCCTAGAAAAATACCGTAGTGGAATGGAATGGAGAAATCTTAAAGATGGATCGTGAACCATTTCTTTTCAGTTGAACTTCAGGATAGATTTCTCTCTTCAGGCATGTTTCTTAAGCATAGCTTCTATGCCTGTTGAGGATACTGGAGTGATTAGTTTAACAGATCCTGGTAGGAAATTCTAAAATACAAAAAAAAATTTTTCATTAATTTTAGTGAAGTATCCTAAAATGTAGCCGATCTTTAGATTTGTTTCTACTGAATTTTTTTTAACCTGGTCAGATGTATAATCAGAAAGTTAAAAAAAAAAAAAAAAGAAAGAAAGAAAAGAAAAAAAGAAGAAAGTAAGTTTTCCTAGATATTCTCTTGTTTTCCTGGTTATGGTCCCAGGATCAATTTCTCCTCCAGAGCATCTGCTCTGAAGAATGGCAGAGCTTTTGATTCACTTAGTCACTCAAATAACATTTAACTGCCTATTATGTTCAAGACGGGATGGATTTAATGCTCCATAACTATAATGTAAATATGCCATAAAGCAATGCTGTTTTCTTCCTACCTTTCATTCTCCATATCTATTATCGTACATTAATGTTAAGCATTTTTTGTTTATGGTTTACTGGAAAATAAGTTACTTGTCAAAGAAATACTTTCCTAAATAACAAGAAATGAATCTTAAGTCTCATAAATGTAATTTTGGGTCTATCTCCCTTAAAGCTAACTGTCTTGATTTTTATAAGATAAAGTTAGCCAAAATAAGGTCAAAAAATTTCCTTACACTGACTTATTGCTTTCTACGTTTGACATTAAAGTTCTAGCATTCAATTCTCCACCTTGATCTTGAACGCCCTAAAAACTGTCATTGTTAAAAGCCTCGCCACTCAGGCATGTCATGGAGAGACTCATTTCTGCCAACACAGTTGTACTTATTAAATTCCTTGATGATGATTTTTGTTTCATAACTCAAAGATTCGGCACACAGCAAGACAACACAGCCTAACAAAAAATTCACTTTGTTATAAAGCAGAAACTAACGCACCATTGTAAAGCAATTATACTCCAATAAAGATGTTTAAAAAAAAAAAAAGAATCTGGGCTTTAGATTTGGATAGACATGGATTTAAAATTCAGGCTCTCCTGGTTGCCGGCTTGGTGACCTAAGGTGAGTGATGCCATCTGTGTGATCCTTAGTTTCCTGTTCTGTAAAATGAGGATGTTACCTACTTTATGGCATTATGTTGTGAGGTTATAAAAGGATAATGAAAGAAAAGTGCTGGTTAAGTGTCTGGCATATAGAATGTTCAATAAATGGTAATATTTTTAAATCTCATCATCCTGATTACCTCTGCCTACATTATACCAACTCTGACTGACTCCAGTGGAATGGCTCTGTTGGCTTGAAGGCCTGCTCAGGGCCAGGCATGTGCTAGACATTTTCCATACGTTAGATCATTGGCTGTAAATCCCTTTCTTTTACATTCCCAATTACATTGATCTTATTATTTAATGTTCTTGTCTTTTTCTCTTTCTGCAGGAAAATGGGCCTTATTATACGTCTTATCCCCCATCACCAGATTTGTGACCTGCTATCTTTCAGTGCTACTGGTTTCTAAGGACACCACTTTCTCCAGAGATCACTACCTACTGAAGTGATATTCATTTTTGCTGTACAGCTCCAGAGAGCCTTTTGTCCCCACCTCTCTGGTATTTTTTTATCGACTGTATATTTTCTGACACATAAGCAATCTGAAAATGGTAGGCCATTCTGAACTGTGCACTTATTTTAAATTTGTATATTTGTATCAAATGAAAATGTTCACTTTTCGAGGGTTGTTAATAGAAATTGGGGAGCAACTTTTGAGTATCTTCAGTTTCCTGAAAGGACACTGGATTCTCCATTAGACAAGCCACAATATTGTTCACATCATCTCTTTAACATTGCACGCTTTCTTTGTGTACTCAAGTGTTTCTCAAAATATATAGAACCAATGTATGCTGACTGGATGTATTGTTTGCTTCAGACCCTGGCATTACGTTTTATACAGATAATTCAGTTATGCTAAAAGAGAATTGTCTGGGATCAAGGATGTAGAAATGTATCTGATCAAAAACATCAAAATCATCAGCAAAATATAGGTCTTAGAATTTTACCGCACCAGTGAAGACCGAGACTTAAGAACTAAAGTTCCTTAGATGGTATGTTTTAAGATTGTCGCTGTTCTGGTCTCAACAGTGGGGGAAAACAAGAAGACTGTTTCTTCAGCCTCTTTCCTATCATCATAGATGGTTTGGTCTCCATATTCAACAGGACTGCACATATTAGTACTCTTAAGTGCAGGGCATCTCCTAAGACACCATCAGTGAGTGTTAGAGTGCCGCTTTCCCAGAGTCATGAATGATTTTGTTTGGCTCTTAGGTCTACTTTCTCTAAGGACATTTCCTAGCAGTGTGTCTTGAGTTGCCTACATCAAAATGAAGGAGGTGTGTTGCAGTGAACAAAATTCCAGACCACTTTTGCAACTCAGGCTCTATTTGTGCCTTAGCTTGAATAAAAATTAGAATTATGCTGCCTACCTCACAGAGGTATCATGAGGTAACATTTAGAAAGGGCTTTTGATGTCTTTGGATGAAAAATGCTAGGAGAGTTTGTGTGGTGGGGTGTCTTTAGTTAGTTTTTAAATGATAACAGATATCCTTGAGGGAGTGCAACAAGGCACTCCTCTTGTCTTTGGCACCTTTTGAGTGATTTCCCTTTTCTTGGGACAACAGCTGTTAGTGCAAAATGCCAACCCTGAGGACCTCCTTCCTACTTTGTCCAGAATGTCTTCTGTCCTACTCCTCTTCCAGTGCTACACTTTAACAAGAGACATATGTTAGCCATTTTAAATATTACTTCTTGGGCTTCCCTGGTGGCACAGTGGTTGAGAGTCCCTGCCGATGCAGGGGACACGGGTTCGTGCCCTGGTCCGAGAAGATCCCACATGCCGCGGAGCGGCTGGGCCCGTGAGCCATGGCCGCTGAGCCTGCGTGTCCGGAGCCTGAAAACATTACTTCTTGAATTGAGGTCAAACCGTTATCATTTCCATCAGGGTTTCTTCATATTCCTTTTGATTCCTACATTCACTCCCCATCTCCCTCACCCCATCATGTACACTGGCAGTTCGGAGAAGAAAAAGTAGAACTCTTCTGTTCTAATGTGCTCAGGATTGGTGCTTCCAAGGGTCCCACTCCCCTATGTCCAGATTAATTCTTCAGTGGAGATAAAAGAAACATATTTCTTCATTTATGCCAGAGAACCCCCCCATAGTTGTGTTAACCCCATCCTCTATCTTCCCATATAAACAAGCAGGGGCTTTACATTTCTCAGATAAGCAGTCTTATCTTTTGCATGTAATGGACACATTTGCTTTATGCCAGAAATCAGAACCACTTGTTCCTTATATACACTTACTTGTTAAGGACTTCCTGTTATGTTCCCTAGGTCATCAGGTCTAGACAGCCAGTCAAATGTCTGGTATTAAGCTTCATCTCAAACAGTACTCCTTTCATCCCTTGAGCCTTGGCCTTTAGAAATCTGAAAAATTAGCTTCATCTTCTCCAGTCCATTGTTAGATCATATATGAGGTGTCATTTCACTAGGAGCAGTTGTAGAAATATGCCATCTTTTCTCTGTTAAAGCTGGACTTGGCTACCTCACGTTGGCATCTGGCCTGAATCATTTCCTCTATAGATAATAGAGGGTGCAAGCTACTTTACTATTTGAAAGGGAGCAAATTTTACAATTTCTTATAGGCAATAATTTTGAAAGGATGTCCCTTTGGTATATTCACAGCAGTATATTAATGATGAGTAACACAAGCAAGAATGTTCAATTGCTGTCCTAGGGTGTAAAGGTAGTATGGGACTATGTACATATCAACTGCATTTTATAATTTAATGGTGACTAAAGATAAGGTTGCTCTGCTCAGTGAAACTGAATTTGGTATGGTACCAAGTTCATGCTTTTATAGCTGTCTGAAGTGTTATGTAATGAAGGTCTTTCAACGTACTAAATCCTAGGAGGGGAACATAGTGACCTTGATATTGAAATGATAAAGTAATGTTCACTATATATATGCCTTTGTCAGAAGGTTGGATAGCCTGGGTAACACATGCCACCCTCAAGGACACATTAGAGGGAGGATAAAGGGGTGGAGATGACCACTAGCATCTGATGTTAATTCAAAGCACCCTCAAGTCCTTAATTTAGTTAAACTTTGGTCATGACAAATGCTAGTTGAATTGCGGAAGAAACTACTTACAAAATATTAATTTAATTCATTAATTAGTTCTTGCAAGACATAATATGAATTATAAAACAAGTATGTTTCTTGCTTCAGCATATATTTGGATTCTTAATTAATCTATATTTATTTCATTATTTCTTGATAGCAAAAGTGACCTCTTGAAAAAAACTCAGTATTTATTAGACTCTTAAACCTTAGAGACCAAGAGGTTCATATTTTAAAGATTTTCTTTTCTTTAATATATATCTTATTTCATCGGCTGGTGCTCTGTTACATTTATTTTTTGCAAAGTAATCCATCTGCAGTAGTTTGAGACTGATTAACAGGATTTTTAAAGTATTTTTGGTAGCATAAATAGATGTAGATTTTTGATCAAATATCTGAAATTTAAAATGATTAAAATATCTCCCATTTCTAGAGAGAGATGAGCGTAATCACTGTATTAGAAAAACGTGGCTTGCCTATTTCTGCCTGTCTTCTGTTTGCCTAGATATTGTTTAATAAATTCAAACTGTAGGTAATGGTTTAACCTTTTCTTTGCAGCAGTTCATAGGAAAGCAAGAAAGTGTAGTTAGGAGCTAAAAATCACTCTTTGTGTTTCCCCTGGTACATTGTGTATATATGTATATAGAGTTTAAATTGCTTAATATATGAACAGAAATGATTGGTATCTGAAGTACTGGAAAGAGAAGAATTGTGTGGATCTAGGAACAGGGATTGACTATAATAAGGACCGAAAGGACTGCAAGATAGCATGTAGACTTCTAAAATTGGAGTTAGCCAGTGAGTTTCAGATTGTGGTTCTCTTAAGTTATGGTCACCATAATCAACATGCACTAGAGTGTTTCACCGGTACTGGCGCTAATATACTTCATGCTATAGGATGGACTCTTGGTTTGCTATTTCCTGAGACCGTGAAGGGTAGAGGAGAGTTCTACCTGTAATCTAAATCGTAGAATAAACCCAGAGATTATAAGGATTTCCTAGTAGGTCTAACCATATATACGTATATGTGTACATATTTGCATACATATTTATATTTATACACAATAATCTGCTTTGCTTTACATTCTTTGAATGTGGTTTAAATGGCCCGTAAATAGAGAACATAAAACAATAAATAGCCTAGTTTAAGCTTTGATTCTACCAAAATCACCCTTGAACAGATGATATCAAGGTCATTTTAAATATTAGTGGCTCTCTTGGATATTAGTTGTTAACTTTGTTTTCTGTGCTTCCAAGAACAGTATCTTTAAATCTTTATAAGTAAATACAACATGACTTAAATGTTTAGGGCCTCTGAGTTCAAGAAGAAAAGCAGAGATATTCTCTAGGTGAATTACACTGACAAAATCATGAGTGGTGAATGTGATCTACTATTTTTGTTGAACAGTTGACATTAATACATTTTGTATACACAGTCATACTTTTTTTTGGTAATGTGTTTTGTTAGTGTAAGCACACAATCGTCATAAACTGAGCCAAGACTTTGGCAAACCAGATGTTGTGGGCCAAAATATTTAAATAAGAGCTTAACATATGTAAATTATTTTAATTGCTATTGGGCAAAGGAGACCTAGCAGAGTTTTGATTGATGTGATCTTAAAACTTGTTTATTCAAAATTCAGAAAGTTTTTATGAATATTTTGCACTTAAAAATATACTTTGTTCTTTCTGAATTAGAAGTTAGATCCCTTTTAAAGAGAGTCCCACCCTATCACACATACGGCCATTAAGAACCGGTTAAAGGGCTTCCCTGGTGGTGCAGTGGTTGAGAGTCAGCCTGCCGATGCAGGGGACACGGGTTCGTGCGCAGGTCCGGGTAGATCCCACATGCCGCGGAGCGGCTGGGCCCGTGAGCCATGGCCGCTGAGCCTGTGCGTCTGGAGCCTGTGCTCCGCAACGGGAGAGGCCACAACAGTGAGAGGCCCGCATACCAAAAAAAAAAAAAAAAAAAAAACCGGTTAGTAAAATGGTAATGTTTATACTGAACCCCAGGGTAGGACAGTCTTTTTTGGCTATTTATACCCGGCATTTCTCTAATCACCAAAATTAGCCTACAGAGCAGTTCAAAATGCAGTGAATTTTATTGTCAACCATCTATCTCTATGGAGACCTAGACTAGTGCTTCTTAAACTTTAATGTGCATATATTAAATCAGCTGGGAATATGTTAAAATGCAGATTCTGATACAGTAGGTTGGGGTGGAGCCTGGGACTCTGTTTCTTTCTTTTTTGTGGGGGGGGGGCCATGCTGCAAGGCATGTGGGACCTTAGTTCCCTGACCAGGGATCGAACCCACTCCCCCTGCATTGGAAGCGTGGAGTCTTAACCACTGGACTTCCAGGGAAGTCCCCAATTCTCCGTTTCTAACAAGCTCTTAGGTAGTATCGATACTCTTGGTTCCAAGACCACACTTAGAGTAAAAGAGCCTAGACCATATTTAGCTTCCATATTTTCCTTGTTTCCAGTAAAGCAGACAGAACTCTCAGTGTAATTCCTTCTGTGGGCCAAGTACCCACACATACCCTATCTCATTTTAATCCTCTTAGAAATCCTGTGAGATAGGTGGTGATAGAGGTTAAGTGCTGCTGAAGCCCGAACATGCAAGCGGTGCAGTATAGACCAGTGTTTCTCAAACTTGAATAACGCACATCCCCTTTTAATATGGAAAAATTCTCTTAGCTCCTCGGGTTTTGTTCATTCTAATGTTACCTAACTATATATGAACATAAAGCTACATGTAAATGCCTTATGCTTATAGCTCTCGCACAACTATAAAACCGAAAGAAGTTTACAGATCAGACACAAGCAAAACTATAAAACTAATACAGTTTAGAATAACAGTAACTGAGTATGATCGATGATGATGTTTTGCCAAAACGAAGCAGCAACATGATTATGGTACTGAGTACTGTAATACAGGTTCTTCTGTGTTTAGCATGCAACTACTACCATGTACTATGTGGTGACTCAGTTCTCCCACTCTTTTTCTCTGTTCAAACTATTACTTACATTCATTTAGCACATAGTGATGTTATCTGGTCTTCATCTAGCTTGAATGCATCATTTCCCTCATATTAAGTTATCCTCTGTTCTCCATAAGCTTTCCACAACTAAAGCAGAACCCAGCTTTAACTTTCAAGTAAAGACAAATGCAAACCTAGTCACTGAAACATCCTGGCAATATCTGGTTTTAAGGTAGTTATCCAGATAATTCAGAACGTGAATATTAATTTTTTAGAATTTTCATCAACATGAAAAATGTCTAATTCTCATAGTAAACTCATGGATCTCCCAGCCCGCAAACACATACACAGGCTCTTAATTCCCCTTTCTCCTTCTCTCTCTCTCTCTCCCTCCCAACAAGGAATTTTCATGGTGTTTAATAGCATCGGTCCTTTGGCTTCTGACACACCTGGGTTCAGGCATGTTTCTCAACATTTTCTGAACCTCACTGTTTTCAGGTATTATTCAAGGATAATAATACTCATTGAATAGTTAAGAGAAATAAATGCAGTCATGTTAGTAAAGCATGCATAGTAAGTGTTTATAAATGGTAGCTACCATAGCTTTGATTAGGAATAATAATAACTACCATTTGAGGACTTACTATGTGCCTTCAACTTTGCTAAACTCTTTATATATGTTATTTTATATATTGAGTTATAGGATTGGGGTTCAAATCCAAGTCTGACTCCAAAGCTCATGCCCTTAAAAAAATAATCTAATATAGAACATCAACTTAAGTTGCTTATTTTAAAAGTTATTTAATGTTAAATTGTATTTTCTCAAACTTTTTGTTATAAAATTAATGATGTTTCCCTGGAGAGGAAATGACTAAGGTTCCTTTTAACGATTGTGTGATGTGCTGATAATCAAATTGACACAGAATAAATGTAGATTTCTTTTAAAGGCTGTCCTGCTAGGTTGTGGTCCAGTGAAGAGATACTAGGACCATTAGGCTCCACTTGTGTATTATTGTTCTCTTGCACATTTAAGATCTATAACTAATGGTAGCATGAGATTCTCACTGAATCTCAGTATAGCTTTTTTGCAGAAAAATAATTTTCCCCCCACCAGTATTATCCTGGTATTCCTTGATAGTCTGAGAAATAATATGCAACTTAATTTTCACATGTGAAACATATTTTTAAAAATTGTTCTAACTGTCCTTTAAAATAGTTTCTCGTAAGTCTATCATTTCCTAGTTTCCTGTTAAAAAAAAAATCTGGACTTTTGAAAAATGAACATGCATACCTGTTGGCTGGGTTTTTTAAATTTTTATTTTATTGTTTAGCTTTTTTCTAATTAGGTGTTGGGAGAAAATACCAGGAGGGAGTTGTAAGAGGAACTCATTTATTAACAAAGATAGTATGTAGCAAATTAAAATTCTTTCCCTACTTACTAAAATATTTGCAGAAATTGTTAGAGTAGTGGAGACACATGAAATGTGAGGCTGTCATTGAATTTTATTAAAATCTGTTGTAAAAATACTTCCCTTTATGCCATCTTATATAGAAGCATGATGATAATCTATGTTGTGGAAATTATTGATTCTTTTTCCACTCCAGCCTCTTTCTGCCATCAGCAATAAATTTATTTATTGTATTTATTTATTTTTGGCTGCGTTGCGTCTTTGTTGCAGCACATGGGCTTTCTCTAGTTGCAGTGAGCGGGGGCTACTCTTCGTTTCGGTCCACGGGCTTCTCATTGCGGTGGCTTCTCTTGTTGCAGAGCATGAGCTCTAAACATGCAGGCTTCAGTAGTTGTGGCTCGCAGCCTCCAGAGTGCAAGCTCAGTAGTTGTGGCGCTCAGGCTTAGTTGCTCTGTGGCATGTGGGATCTTCCCGGACAAGGGCTCGAACCCATGTCCCCTGCATTGGCAAGCTGATTCTTAACTACTGTGCCACCAGGGAAGCCCCAGCAAGATCTTTAAAGTTCAATGAATGCATGGCTCTCCGTACATGTGAGTTATCAAGATAAAAGATATGTTTTCTGTGTTACTTCACTGCCCATCCCATATCACAGCGTAAGAAAATTTTTCTGGCTTCACAGAATAGATACGGCCCAGTTCTACCTGACTTTCTCCATTGTAGCAGTCTGTTATTTGATTTGGGTTGTGAGCCCTACTTCAGTTCAAGTTATTTTCCTCTTTCTCTTATTCATTTTAAGACTGGTTAACTTTTCTTTTATTATTTGGATATAATACCCTCTGGTTTTTTGCTTCTTTAAAATCCAAATTTATTCTTTATAAGTAGGTATATAAAGAATTTGTTTAATTATGTCTTCTAGTTCAGATGTGTCTGGCATTTTCATTTTGAAATGCTAATTATTAATTATAACATCATTTTTTTTTAAATAAGGTGAGTTATGTTTTCTATGAATTTTATTTCTTAAAGCAGGTGTTAAAATTTATTATGAAAGGGGGCATTGGTTCTCCAACAGTGGAGAACCACTGAACCCTGTCATTTTACTGATGAAGAAATGGAGGCCCAGGCAGGTTAAGACAGCTTGGACTCATAGCCAGATCATGGGGATTGTAGGTACTTTGAGGATGACCTTGCCATCTGTAGCTAGAGCCCTTTGGTTTAATTATGTTTGCACAGTTGCTTGACTTTCACATTCCCTCTTATGTCTTCCAAAGTAGGGTTTATTTTTTTCATCATTTATTTTTTATTTATGTTGCACTTGGCTTAGCCAAGTTCCAGGGAGGACCAAGTTCAGGAATTAACAGCAGAGGTTACCAGTCATCATCAGGGACTGTGAAAATAGTTGGGTGTGGGAGGTAAATGTTCATTTGAAGTTACAGGTGTGAGGTTTTAGTTTTTACCCAACCATCCATTCACTCCCATTCACTATCCACCTCTTGAATAAAAATTCCTCCTTCCAGCAAAGTTGAACAAGAAAGCAGCATTTAAAACCACCTCTTTGGAAATCAAATCACACTGAGAAAATGCTGATCCGAATATGATGATCTTACACCACCTGGAAAACTGCACAGACTTTGGCATTGCTACCGTATCAAGTGCCAAAAGCATGCCAAAATAAGCTCTACATTAAAATTACGGAGGCTCTTGCGGGAGAAAGTCTTATCTATGAACCCATTTTCTGACATTTAGTTTTATAGCATAGAAATTCTCTCCTTTATTTGTTCCTGAATCAATGAGCAAGACCACAATACAGAGAAATACTATACTTCTTACACTCACTTAGTAAACAGTTACTAAGGATCTGTACGTTAAAGCAGTGCTAGCTGCTGTAACAAAGACACTGAACATGCATAATGGCTTAAACACAATAGAAATTTAATTCTCACCTGAAGCCTGAACAGATATTACTGGTGAGCAAGCACTCTTCTCCAAGTCCTGGTTCAGAGACGGCTCCATCATCTTCAACATGTGAAGGATACACGCTTTTCCACTTCAAGCTGGCAGATGGGAAAGAACCCAGAGGACTTGCCCACAAGATTTTTTTATGCCAGACCTGGAGGTGACACATATCACTTCCATTCATATTCCACTATTTAGAACTCAGTCATCGGCTACACCTGACTGCAAGGTCAGGAGGTAGGGAATGTAGACTAACTGTGGGCCCAGGAAGAGAAGGATAGGAATTTGGTGCCCAGCTTTTGGCAATAATCCAGGCAGTCTACTACATGCTAGATGGGTGGGAATGGGCGGGGGGGAGGAGGGAGGCTCACGAGGGAGGGGATATATGTATACATATAGCTGATTAGCTTCGTTGTACAGCAGAAACTAACACAACATTGTAAAGCAACTATACTCCAATTTAAAAATATATATATATGTATATTCTAGCCAAATAGAAGTCAATTACTCTGTGATGAAAGAAATGCTCCACTAGAGATATGTCAAATGTTAGAGAAGGGCATTGGCACGTGATCACGACTTTGCCTGGAACAAAATCCCATGGCATAGCTTAGAACATATCTGTAAACTGAAGCTCCTAGTATCCAGAACCTCTATCACCAAATGTGCATATGCTCTAGAGCAGACAGAATGGGGGGATCCAGATGCCCTTTACTGAATCTTGTACTAATATCTTACTACTACAAATCTGTGGATCAAGAGTATTGACCTGTTAGAAATGCAGACTCTCAGGCCTCACCCCAGAACTGTGGAATCAGACTGTACATTTTATCAAGGTTCCCCCAGGTGATTGGCATCTATGTTAATTTTGAGAGACACTGTTGTAATCCTGGCTCCGGCACTTACTAGTATGACTTAGCCAGATTGCTCAATCTCTCTGTCCCTTCACTTCTTGGATATCAGGGTACTCTCTAGAGATAATGTACACAAATGTTAAGTAACACCTGACAGCAAGCATTGGCTATTTTCTTACGCTAAGTATTTTTTAAAATAAAGGGGAGACAGCGCTTTAAACTGGAACTGTTTGAACTCATCCTCTTTCAACCCTTATTGATGTCACACTAAGGACTTAAGCCCTTTGAAATAGTTTCTTATTCATATGGTTTAGTGTTCCTTAGAAATGAGTAAGCACAGAAAAAAAAAAAAATTTCCAGAGTCAGCAAAAGATGTTTGGCCTAGTAAGTCCTAACATAGACAGCAGCCATGATTTCAATCAATGAATTATCAAGGTATAAACTTTAAAGTATACACAGAAATGATCTACTAATATGCCAAACCTTGAGAGATACTAAATTCCTAAGGGACTTCAGTCATAACATTTATAGTAACCTTAGATTAATTGAAATAGGAAACACAAGTATTTGTATATCAAATAATTTTGTTCAACCAGAAAATAACTTGGTTTTCAACCTTTTGGAAATGTGTTTTGGTAGTATAATCTTTGTGCCTCATTTAGTAAGTATAATATATGCACATTAAAGTTAATTTTTGCTTTATGTAATGATTTAGAAAGCATATCTAGATCTTTCATGCCTTGGGTTTATCTTTTTAATACTGTTTCTCTTAATCATACATGGTTAGCATAGAAAGTTATCAGAGATAGGGCTGAATATATACCACCATAAGAATACAATCTGGGACTTAAAAGCATCTTTTAAAGTCAGTTCCTAATATCAGCTTATTTGACTTTTTCCTCTTTCTCTTAAAGTAAATTACAATTTTAAAATTCCAGTTTAATTAAGGTAGGTTTACTGATGTTATGGGTGGCTTACTTTAGCTCATCAAATTCTTCAGAATTGGAAACTAAATTGAAAGACTTTAGTTATTACGGCTTTCACTCAAGGAAAGGAGCAACCCAAGAACCACTCACATTTTTTCAAATAGAAATATCTAAGTCTAAATTTGTATATGCCTCTCGACATTTAGACCTGGATTTCCAATTCATAGAGAAATCAACCTTAACATTTGACAAGTGAAGTCCAAAATGCTGCATGTTGTTTTCTTTGTACAGCACTTAGTACAGGCCAGAACTAAGAGCTGCTAATACTTTCTTGTTAAATCCATCTTGTTGGTGTGCTGTCTTAGCAAATCCAGTTTTGAACCTTACTTAACTCCCATTGGAATTGCACAAGAAGCAGGGAAAAGGCAAAAATCCCATATTTTAGTCACAGTAGTGAAGTGACACAGTGTAAGACCACTCTGCATCTAGGGTTTTTTAATTTTATTTTTATGTTTATGATTTATTGTAACATGTACCAAAATCAAATTATAATATAATCCTACATTATATTCTTTTTGAATATATAAAGACTTCTATTTCTATTCTAATCTTATGGAGTATATCCTTTTTTGGTATGTTTATTTTCTCTTTCCTTCTTTTAGTAGCTTTAATGATATAATTCACGTATCATAAAATTCAGCTATTTAAAGTGTACAGTTAGTGGTTTTTAGTACATTCAGAGTTGCACAACCATCACCATTACCTACTTTTAGAACATCTTCAACATCCTAACAGGAAACCCCATACCCATTCGCTGTCATTCCCCCTTCCCAGTCTCCTCCAGCCTCCCTCCTGTGTCTGGGTCTTACTGCAATGTGTTCTCCAAGACACTTCATGTTGTTCTACACTTCAGTGGTAGAACAGTGTCTCAACAGATATTCATTGAATAAATTAGTACCCACAGAAGCCACCAGCCAGGAGTGGCAACTAAGGAGTAATTGAGAGGGCAGTGGAATTGGTGTCAAAAGGCCGGATTCAAATCCTGACTGATGCTCACGAGCAGTGCGGTTCTGGGTTTAGAGCCACTTAGCTCTTCTAACCCTCAGTTTTCACATCCATAAACCACTTTACGTCTTGTTCAGTCAGGATTTGGGAATGATTTGATGAGTCATAGGAGAAGGAAGGACATGAGTCAAGTGGATCCCTATATAAAACTTTTTTGTGAACAGCCAAATGATCTTTCCTTCGGTGAGCAGCCTTGCTTCACAACGTTAACTCTTTTAATAATCTGCTTTTTTCCAGGAAAGGTGAATATAAGTGAGGATTGGGTTTCAGGTCCCAAGTTGCCTCATTAGTGACCAAATACTAGACCTGAAGGTAGCAGCTAAGCCAACAAGGCAAGGAAGCCTGAGAGAAGGCTCTGAGGTGATGAGGCAGTCTTGCCGAGGAGTTTGGTGAGTCTTCTGTGATGGGGGGAGACTGAGTCACCTAGAATAACTAAAATGAGCCATGAAGCTCACATGGCCAGAGCTGGTCCTGCCCTTCCTGACAGATGGGCCTCTACACACACACAAAGAGAGAGTGAGCACTGATGGCTGCTCACTGTCTCCCCAAGAAGCTACTCTCAGGTAAAACACCTGCACAAACCTGGGCACCACATCAGCACGTGTCTCTTGTCAGGCTAGGAATCAGAGAAGAAAGGTGCATTTCACATCACTTTAGCAGAATCGAAAATATTCAGTGTGTTTCATCAGTGAGTTCTCTACCAGTTCCTGCCTGTCATTAAAAGCCACCTCTGAACGTCCCTGAACTTCTTCTGAAGCTAGTTCCAGCCTATGCTGTCTCTTACTTTTTATTTTTGGTCTTTGATAGAAAATCATCTACTTTTTCCCTAAATATGCCCTTTTTAAGGTTCAAGGAGTACCTGCTAAACATAGCATTTTACAGTTTGGTTTACATTGTAAGCCAAATTCTTCCATACACATTTTCCTAATGTCTCCTGTCTTATGTAACCATCCCCAGATGAAAATAGCTCTTGATCAGGCCCCATGTTCTTGGGATACTTCTGGGCACCCAGGTAACCACAAACTACCTTTTGGGTCCATGACTCTTCTTAATCACACCAAAGAGGTTCTGTGTTTTCCTCCTCAGGACAGCAAAAAATTGAGGTGGAACAAGGTGCTACTTCCGCCTTCTCATTTCAGGTCTCATACTATAAGCACATTTCCTTTCTGTGTTCTATTTCGTGCCATGTATTTTGCCTTTTTTTTTTTTTTTTACATATTTATTGGAGTATAATTGTTTTACAGTGTTGTGTAAGTTTCTGCTATATTAACAAAGTGAATCAGCTGTATGTATACATATATCCCCATATCCCCTCCCTCTTGCGTCTCCCTCCCACCCTCCCTATCCCACCCCTCTGGATGGTCACAAAGCACCGAACTGATCTCCCTGTGCTATGCAGCTGCTTCCCAATAGCCATCCATTTTACATTTGGTAGTGTATATATGTCAATGCTACGCTATCACTTCATCTCAGCTTCCCCTTCCCCCTCCCGGTGTCCTCAAGTCCATTCTCTACATCTGCATCTTTATTCCTGTCCTGCCCCTAGGTTCATCAGAACCATTTTTTTTAATTCCATATATATGTGTTAGCATACGGTATTTGTTTTTCTCTTTCTGAATTACTTCGCTCTGTATGACAGACTGTAGGTCCATCCACCTCACTACAAATAACTCAATTTTGTTTCTTTTTATGGCTGAGTAATATTCCATTGTATATATGTGCCACATCTTCTTTATCCATTCATCTGTTGACGGACACTTAGGTTGCTTCCATGTCCAAGCTATTGTAAATAGTCCTGCAATGGACATTGTGGTACATATCTCTTTCTGAATTATGGTTTCCTCAGGGTATATGCCCAGTAGTGGGATTGCTGGGTCGTATGGTAGTTCTATTTTTAGTTTTTTAAGGAACCTCCATACTGTTCTCATAGTGGCTGTATCAATTTACATTCCCACCAACAGTGCAAGGGTTCCCTTTTCTCCACACCCTCTCCAGCATTTACTGTTTGTAGATTTTTTGATGATGGCCGTTCTGACAGGTGTGAGGTGATACCTCATTGGAGTTTTGATTTGCATTTCTCTAATGATTAGTGGTGTTGAGCATTCTTTCATATGTTTGTTGGCAATCTGTATATCTTCTTTGGAGATATGTGTTTAGGTCTTCCGCCTATTTTTGGATTGGGTTGTTTGTTTATTTGATATTGAGCTGCATGAGCTGCTTGTATATTTTGGAGATGAATCCTTTGTCAGTTTCTTCGTTTGCAAATATTTTCTCCCATTCTGAGGGTTGTCTTTTTGTCTTGTTTATGGTTTCCTTTGCTGTGCAAAAGCTTTTAAGTTTCCTTAGGACCCATTTGTTTATTTTTGGTTTTATTTCCATTACTCTAGGAGGTGGGTCAAAAAGGATCTTGCTGTGATTAATGTAATAGAGTGTTCTGCCTATGTTTTTCTCTGAGTTTTATAGTGTCCGGCCTTACATTTAGGTCTTTAATCCATTTGGAGTTTTTGTGTATAGTGTTCAGAAATGTTCTAATTTCATTCTTTTACATGTAGCTGTCCAGTTTTCCCAGCACCATTTATTGAAGAGGCTGTCTTTTCTCCATTGTATATTCTTGCCTACTTTATCAAAGATAAGGTGACCATCTGTGCGTGGGTATATCTCTGGGCTTTCTATTCTGTTCCATTGATCTATATTTCTGTTTTTCTGCCAGTATGATACTGTCCTGATTGCTGTAGCTTTGTAGTTTAATCTGAAGTACGGGAGCCTGATTCGTCCAGCTCCATTTTTCTTTCTCAAGATTGCTTTGGCTACTCAGGGTCTTTTATGTTTCCATACAAATTGTAAAATTATTAGTTCTAGTTCTGTGAAAAATGCCCTTGGTAGTTTGATAGAGATTGCACTGAATCTGCAGAAGGCTTTCAGTCATATAGTCATTTTCACAATAATGACTCTTCCAATCCAAGAACATGTTATATCTCTCCATCTGTTGGTATCATCTTTAATTTCTTTCATCAGTTTCTTATAGTTTCCTGCATCAAGGTCTGTTTTCTCCCGAGGTAGGTTTATTCCTAGGTATTTTATTCTTTTTGTTGCAATGGTAAATGGGAGTATTTCTTTGAATCTCTTTCAGATTTTTCATTGTTAGTGTATAGGAATGAAAGAGATTTCTGTACATTAATTTTGTATCCTGCTACTTTACCAAATTCATAGATTAGCTTTAGTAGTTTACTGGTAGCATCTTTAAGATTCTCTATGTATAGTATCATGTCAGCTGCAAAGAGTGACAGTTTTACTTCTTCTTTTCCAATTTGTATTCCTTTTATTTCTTTTTCTTCTCTGATTGCCATGGCTACAACTTCCAAAACTATGTTGAATAATAGTGGTGAGAGTAGGCACCCTTGTCTTGTTCCTGATCTTAGAAGAAATGCTTTCAGTTTTCCACCATTGAGGATGATTTTGGCTGTGGGTTTCTCATATATGGCCTTTATTATGTTAAGGTAGTTTCCCTTTCTGGAAAGTTTTTACCATAAGTGGGTGTTGAATTTTGTCAAAAGCTTTTTCTGCATCTGTTGAGGTTATCATCATATGGTTTTTATCCTTCAGTTTGTTAATATGGTGTATCACATTGATTGATTTGTGTGTACTGAAGAATCCTTGCATTCCTGAGATAAACCCCACTTGATTGTGTTGTATGATCCTTTTAATGTGCTGTTGGATTCTGTTTGCTGGTATTTTGTTGAGGATTTTTGCATCTATATTCATCAGTGTTATTGGCCTGTGGTTTTCTTTTTCTGTGACTTGTTTGTCTGGTTTTGGTATCAGGGTGATGGTGGCCTCATAGAATGAGTTTGGGAAGAGTTTGAGAAGGATGGGTGTTAGCACTTCTCTAAATTTTGCTAGAATTCACATGTGAAGCCACCTGGTCCTGGGCTTTTGTTTGTTGCAGGATTTTTAATCACAGTTTCAGTTTCAGTACTTGTGATTTGTCTCTTCATATTTTCTGTTTCTTCTGGTTCAGTCTTGGAAAGTTGTACTTTTCTAACAATTTGCCCATTTTTCCAGGTTGTCCATTTTATTGGCATAAAGTTGCTTGTAGTAGTCTCTCATGATCCTTTGTATTTCTGCAGTGTCAGTTGTTACTTCTTTTTCATTTCTAATTCTGTTGATTTGAGTATTCTCCCTTTTTTTCTTTATAAGTCTGGCTAATGGTTTATCATTTTTGTTTATCTTCTCAAAGAACCAGCTTTTAGTTTTATTGATCTTTGCTATTGTTTCCTTCATTTCTTTTTCATTTATTTCTGATCTGATCTTTATGATTTCTTTCCTTCTGCTAACTTTGGGGTTTTTTTGTTTCTCTTTTTTAAATTGCTTTAGGTGTAAGGTTAAGTTGTTTATTTGAGATTTTTCTTGTTTCTTGAAGTAGGATTGTATTGCTATAAACTTTCCTCTTAGAATTGCTTTTGCTGCATCCCATAGGTTTGGGTCATCATGTTTTCATTATCATTTGTTTATAGGTATTTTTTGATTTCCTCTTTGATTTCTTCAGTGATCTCTTGGTTATTTAGCAGTGTATTGTTTAGCCTCCTTGTGTTTGTATTTTTTACAGTCTTTTTCCTGTAATTGATATCTAGTCTCATACAGTTGTCATCCGAAAAGTTACTTGATATGAGTTCAGTTTTCTTAAATTTACCAAGGCTTGATTTGTGACCCAAGATATGATCTATCTGGGGAATGTTCCCTGTGCACTTGAGAAGAAAGTGTATTCTGTTGGTTTTGGATGGAATGTCCTATAAATATCAATTAAGTCCACCTGGTGTATTGTGTCATTTAAAGCTTGTGTTTCCGTATTTATTTTCATTTTGGATGATCTGTCCATTGGTGAAAGTGGGGTGTCAAAGTCCTCTACTATTATTGTGTTACTGTTGATTTCCCTTTTATGGCTGTTAGCATTTGCCTTATGTATTGAAGTGCTCCTATGTTGGGTGCATAAATATTTACAATTGTTATATCTTCTCCTTGGATTGATCCCTTGATCATTATGTAGTATCTTTTGTCTCTTGTAGTAGTCTTTACTTTAAAGTCTGTTTTATCTGATATGAGTATTTCTACTCCAACTTTCTTTTGGTTTCCATTTGCCTGGAATATCATTTTCCATCCCCTCACTTTGTCTGTATGTGTCCCCAGGTCTGAAGTGGGTCTCTTGTAGACAGTGTATATACTGGTCTTGTTTTTGTATCCATTCAGCCAGTCTATGTCTTTTGGTTGGAGCATTTAATCCATTTACATTTAAGGTAAGTATGGATATGTATGTTCCTATTACCATTGGTTTAATTGTTTTGGTTTTGTTTTTGTAGGTCCTTTCCTTCTCTTGTGTTTCCCACATAGAGAAGTTCCTTTAGCATTTGTTGTAAAACTGGTTTTGTGGTACTGAATTCTCTTAAATTTTGCTTGTCTGTAAAAGTTTTAATTTCTCTGTCAAATCTGAATGAAAGCCTTGCTGGGTAGAGTAATCTTTGTTTTAGGTTTTTCTCTTTCATCACTTTGAATAAGTCCTGTCACTCCCTTCTGGCTTGCAGAGTTTCTGCTGAAAGATCAGCTGTTAACCTTATGAGGATTCCCTTGTATACTATTTGTTGCTTTTCCCTTGCTGCTTTTAATATTTTTTCTTTGTATTTAATTTCGATAGTGTGATTAATATGTGTCTTGGCATGTTTCTCCTTGGGTTTATCCTGTATGGGGCTCTCTGCACATCCTGGACTTGACTATTTCCTTTCCCATGTTAGGGAAATTTTCACCTATAAGTCCTCAAATATTTTCTCAAACCCTTTCTTTTTCTCTTCTTCTGGTACCCCTACAATTCGAATGTTGGTGCGTTTAATGCTGTCCCAGAGGTCTCTGAGTCTGTTCCCAATTCTTTTCATTCTTTTTTCTTTATTCTGCTCTGTGGCAGTTATTTCCACTATTCTATCTTCCAGGTCACTTATCCATTCTTCTGCCTCAGTTATTCTGCTATTGCTTCCTTCTAGAGTATTTTCAATTTCATTTATTGTGTTGTTCATTATTGTTTGTTTGCTCTTTAGTTCTTCTAGGTCCTTGTTAAACGTTTCTTGTATTTTCTTCATTCTACTTCTGAGATTCTGGATCATCTTTACTATCATTACTCTGAATTCTTTTTCAGGTAGACTGCCTGTTTCCTCTTCATTTGTTTGGTCTGGTGGGTTTTTACCTTGCTCCTTCATATGCTGCATATGTCCCTGTCTTCTCATTTTGTTTAACTTACTGTGTTTGGGGTCTCCTTTTCACAGGCTGCAGGTTCGTAGTTCCTCTTATTTCTGGTGATTGTCACCAGTAGTGAGCTTTGTTCAGTGGCTTGTGTAGGCTTCCTGGTGGGGGGACTGGTGCCTGTGTTCTGGTGGTTGGGGCTGGATCTTGTCCCTCTGGTGGGCAGGGCCATGTCTGGTGGTGTGTTTTGGGATGTCTGTGAAGTTAGTATGACTTTAGGCAGCCTCTCTGTTAATGGGTGGGTTTGTGTTCCTGCCTTGCTGGTTGTTTGTCATGGGGTGTCTAGCACTGGAGCTTACTGGCCGTTGCATGGAGCTGGTTCTTAGTGTTGCACAGAGATCTCTGGGAGACCTCTCACCGATTAATATTACATGTGGCCAGGAAGTCTCTGGTGGTCCAACATCCTGAACTCAGCTCTCCCACCTCGGAGGCTCAGTTCCGACACCTGGCCAGAGCACCAAGACCCTGCCAGATGCACGGCTTGGAAGAAAAGGAAGAAAAAAAGAAAAGAAAAAGAAAAAAAAAATGAACACAGAGAATTCCAAAACAAATGGTAAAAGCAAAACTAAACACTCAAAATCACACAAAGAAACCAACACACACACTCAGAAAAATAAAAAACAAAACAAAAAAATACCGAACAGACAGAACCCCAAGACAAATGGTAAAAACAAAACTAAACAGACAAAATCACACAAAGAAGCATACACACTCATAAAAAGAGAAAAGAAAAAAAAAGGAAGAGAGCAACCAAACCAATAAACAAACCCACAGATGAAAGCAATCACTAAAGAGTAAACTAAGAGAAATATAAAACCAAAAACAAATCAAATGCAGAAAGCAAACCCCAAGTCCACACTTGCCTCCAAAGTTGACTGCCTCAATTTTGGGAGCACTCTTTGCCTATTCAAGTATTCCACACATGTAGGGTTTACCAAGCTGATTGCAGGGATTTAGTCCGTTGCTCCTGAAGCTGCATGGAGAGATTTCCCTTTCTCTTCTTTGTTCGCACATCTCCTGGGGTTCAGCTTTGGTTTTGGCCCTGCCTCTGTGTGTAGACCACCCTCAGGTCTCTGTTCCCTCCCCAGACAAGAGGGGGTTAAAGCTGCGGCCGATCAGTGCTCTCTTGCTGTCTGAGGCTGGGGAGAGGGAGGGGTACAGTAGTCACAATTGGAATGTGCGGGCCGTGTCTGCAGCAGAGGCCAGCATAACGTTGCAACAGCCTGAGGTACGCTGTGTGTTCTCCCAGGGAAGTTGGCCCTGGATCATGGAACCCTGGCAGTGACGTGCTGCACAGGCTCCCAGGAGGGTGTGGGTAGTGACCTGTGCTTGCACACAGGATCCTTGGTGGCAGTGGGGTCAGCAATCCGTGCCTGCCTCTGGGTCTGAGATGATAACTACGGCTCATGCCCGTCTCTGGAGCTTGCTTAGGCAGTGCTCTGTCATCTGTGGACACATGGAGCAGAAAGCGCCTCTCCTCACGCACTCAAGACAATGGTCTCTTGCCCCTCCAACAGGTCCAGACTTTTTCCCGACTCCCTCCCAGCTAGCTGTGGCACACTAGCCACCTTCAGGCTGTGTTCACACAGCCAACCCCAGTCCTCCCCCTGGGATCTGACCTCCAAAGCCCGAACCTCAGCTCCCAGCCCCCACCCACCCAGGCAGGTGAGCAGACAGGCTTCTCAGGCTGGTGAGTGCTGGTCAGCACCAATCCTCTGCGTGGGAATCTCTCCACCTTGCCCCCTGCACCCCTGTTGCTGTGCTCTCCTCTGTGGTTCCGAAGCTCCCCCCCGTGCTGTTCCCACCAGCGAGGGGGCTTCCCAGTTTGTGGAAACTTTTCCTCCTTCACAGCTCCCTCCCAGGTCCCTCCCAGGGATGGGCGCAGGTCCCATCCCTATTCTTTTGTGTCTTTTTTTTTTTTCCCTACCCAGGTATGTGGGGATTTTCTTGCCTTTTTGGAAGTCTGAGGTCTTCTGCCAGCATTCAGTAGGTGTTCTATAGGAGCTGTTCCACATGTAGATGTATTTTTGATGTACTTGTGGGGAGGAAGGTGATCTCCACGTCTTACTCCTCTGCCATCTTGAAGATCTCTCTGTATTTTGCATTTTTGCTCTTCGTTGATTTCTCTGTTTAAAATGGCTCCCAGGATGGTGCTGAAGTGCTGTCTCATGTTCCTAAGTGCAAGAAGGCTGTGATGTACTTTATGGAGAAACATGTTAGATAAGCTTTATTCAGGCATCAGTTATAGTGCTGTTGGCCATGAGTTCAATGTTAATGAATCAACTATATCTCATTACAAGGGATCTTTAAGCAGAAACACACATAAAACAAAGTTATGGATTGATTGGTTGATGAAAAGTTTGTGACCAGAGGCTCAAAGGAACCTCATCTTGTATTTTTCTTAGGAGCAATGTTTCAGGATTCACTAATTTAGCATTTGCAACAACTTTATAGAACATAACTACCACAAGTAATATGAGTCAACTGTAGTTGTGAGCAGCTGAACCCATGCTACTGTGTCCTACTAGAGAGTTAATAGACACAAGTTTACTACCTACTCAAAAAAATAACTCGTCAAGCAGCAACTACGCCCTGAGCTCCAAGAATATAGTCTTGTACAAGAGTGTCATAGTTCTTAACTTTATGCATTTTATAACCTGGTAGGGATATTACATTTTTAAAATTTCTTGTAAACATGCGGGACAAGTATGAATCTGATATTAATGACCAGTTCTCTTACAACACGGGATGGACAAAACCATTAGCCAGAGGGACTAAGGAAATGTCTATACTGTCCACCTGTTCTGACAGACCTTCTCCTTTCTGCACTAAAATGTGATCAGCTACCTGAAAGCTCCCCTTCACAGTCCTGCATCTGACAAGAATCAAAAATTTGTAGGTCCTTTCCCACTCATAAGAGATGTCTAGAAAAAGTCTAGTCCAAGTGTTGCAAGAAGCTTATGTTTTTGATACTAACACTGACCACAGCTGCTTGCATCACTGCAGTGAAAATGACCGTGACATCCTCCTGGGCTGAGCAGGAGAAAGTGCTGAAGTCTAATAGTAAAAGCTGGTGTGCCATGTATTTGCCCAATTTTTCACAACTGCCATAAACCTGAAATTTGAATGTTTGGACTCACATGGAATCATTGATCCACTTACTGCATGGTGATACATAAAGACTTTGTATTTAATCGGGGCTAGACCATGATTCTAGACTCTCTTGCTATGCATTTCACTACTTTCCATATCATTCTGAAAATCTTCCTTGTCTAGAACTTTGTGTGTCACCTCTGATATCTTTCTTCAAATACCAACATCTATCCTTTGAATGTGTTTTGGGACCACATGTCCATCCTCAGAAGGGGAGCCACCAACTCCCCACTGGTATTTATGATGATTCGGTCCCTGATGACCCCTTTGTCTCCCAGCAGAATATCATCACCAGGAGGCTAATACCTGATCCATGAGAGCGCTGGTTTTATCTAGATTCCGTCTCACTGTGGTGGTCTGCCTCATGCATCTACTTGTGGGTCTGTTAAGAGACTGGTGACCTTCCTGTCACATAGCAACAAATTTCAGAGAGTTACTTGTCACTGCGAGCAATTGCTCTAAGTTCAACCTTGAAAGTGTGGAATCTTTAGCAGCTATATTTCTATTGCTGCAGCCATCTCTCGACCTGTTGGCTACTTGGGAAATCCTTTCAGTAATCAGATTTGCCAAGCTTCGTCAATTCTGCAAATAGGCCTTTGGGTGCTTCTGGCTACAAAATATTTTCTTCTCATTGCTGCAGTAACAAAAGGAGTTTTATTAACCTTCCACGTAGGTTTTGGTGAAAGACAAGAGCTTCCCACCTAGACAGTACCCTCCAGCAGG
Source organism: Stenella coeruleoalba (assembly GCF_951394435.1). Lineage (NCBI taxonomy): Eukaryota > Metazoa > Chordata > Mammalia > Artiodactyla > Delphinidae > Stenella > Stenella coeruleoalba. Next base: position 103,477,475 of record NC_137169.1, on the reverse strand, counting down.
GCAAACCATGTTTTGCACACCCCAGTATACATAGTGCTAAGCACAACACCTGCACCATGTATTTTTTTCACTAACTGATTGGGCTAAGTGCTACCTTGGATTCTCACATTAATCAGAAGCCCTGCCCTTTATAGTTACTTCTGGACCTGACAGTATAAATATGCACTCCTTGACTACACTACATTTTAAGAATAGCCTACTTGTTGCCAGGGATATGGGCAGTAGTTAACTGTTTCATACCCATTTTTATGTTTTTCTTGACTTTATACTGTAATACGATCATGAAAAACAAGTAGGCATTTATCTACAAAGCCATGCATTGTATCTGGGGTGTGGAGAAAGTAGGAAGAAGACGAGGCAGGAAAACCAATGTCTTGCTCTGTTTAAATATCTAAATGACTTTTGGTATTGTGTGAGTTATTTGTACAGACATAAAGGATGTATGTATTTTCACCAACAGTGCATTCTTTGGTAAGTGAGAGAGGGCCTGTCCCTGTTTAGAAAGGCTTAATTGTATCATATGTTTTAAGAGTTGAAGATTCTTTTTCTTCTTCTTGGCTTCCTTGTTTACTGCACTTAACTTGATAGAATGTTGCAGAAAACCCATGGGCTCTGAAATTAGAAGACCTGGGTTCAAACCCCAGCCTCTCTGTTTTTCTTATCTATCTGGCCTTTATCTCTGGGCCTTATTCTCTTCTTATAATTATACTTTATCACCTCAAAATGTAGCTGAAGATAAACTGTAAAGCACAATATCCAACTAGTAAAGCACCATCGTCACATCCTTTATAAATTCAAGACCAGCCCTTTGACTCTGGATATTGTAAGGATTTACTAGAATTATATCTTTTAGCAGTGGCCTCTGCCCGCCCAAGTCTAATGTAATAAACGCAAGGACTTTGCCAAGCAAATTCCTGAAAGGAACACAGTGCAACAGAAGCAGTTCACAAAGTTCTGTGAGTTTTGATCAGTGATTACACCCTGCTGCAGTCTTAGCAAGGGCTGGCAACCAACCTGAAGACAGAGAAAAGAAGTGATGAAAATGTCAAGATTCCTCAAGCAGATATGTCATGGAATGAGTTGGAGCAGACAAGAACGTTGCTTTCAGTGATAGAGGCCAGAAGATCTGGCCATCTCTGTACCAAATTATTGCTCTCTTTTTTGAAGAATCCCACTTTGCTGTGAAGCCTTGAAAACAAACATGTTCCAGCAGAGAATTGTCAGTCCTGACCTTTGTTCTGGGTGACCTAAGGACAGGAAGAATATATTGTACTTTCATGTCTTATAGTTTTAATACTTTTTTTCAAATAAATATTTGGGAATATGTGGTATGACAGTTGCAAGTGAGCATTTGTGGAGACTAGAGTCATTTATTTGAATTTGAGGTTGTTCCAGAGAGACTGCATGGTAATCATGCTACAGAGGATGTCCTTGTTTGGTCACGGTACTAGAGAGGTGTGACCTTGCAGAGATTTTCCAGAGAGAGTCAGATCTGGGAGTACGTTGAACTCGACTGAATTTTTAAGATGTCTTAAGAGCATTCCTATGGGCACTGCTGAGTTGAAATTTTAACTCTCTTAGCTCCAAGTGTGAAGAAAGCACACAGGAATAGAAAATGCATGTTCTCCATAGGAAATATTGTTGATGAAAATATCCTACGTGGTTCCCAAAGCACTTTCTTTCACTGGGTAAACCAAGACACTATGCACTCTTTTCTCAGCCTCTTAGGAGAGAAACTGATATTCTGACCCAAGTGATCAGGCTTTGACCTCTGGCACATTTGCTCTGTTGTCCTTATATATTCATAAGCACACTTGAAAAATGGGCTATGCAGGAAAGAATAGAGACACTGGTATCAGTGAACCAAGCAAAGGAAAAAGGGGAAAGGAACTAACAAGACATTGAAGAAGGCAAATGGAAATAGATTACATTGTGGGTGGGGGAAGAGTTTTCCTGAAGAGCATGCTGTATTGGAGGATGTCTATGGCCACCTCAAAGGAAAGATTCTTATAGAACTTCTTTCTTTCTTCCCAGGAGTCTCTGATCATAGGATACACACCAGTGAGTCTGGGAGAAGAAGTGGAGGTATAAGGTCACATTTCTGAGCATCCTGAATTCTGTTTCACAGTCATTTGAGTTTACTGAAACTATGCTCCTGCCTTTTGACTTAAAATCTTCAGTAAGCAGTGATAGCCTCAGAGAGAGGCTGAAATAGCATGGTGAAGTGAATAATAACAGTCAGTACGTATAATCCCTTACCACGTGCCAGGCATTATTCTATATATGAACACATTTGATTCTCCCAAGAATCCTGTGAGGCTAGAACTTTTATTACCCCACTCTACAGATGAGGAAATTGAGGCACAATGAGAATTAAGGCTCTGAGTCACATTACCAGAAGGGCCAGGATTTGAACCTAGTATTGAAGTCTCTAGGTTTCCAATTTTCCAACTAACTGTGAGAGGCAGTTCCTTCCCTAAGGACACCCTGTGAATTGGTGGTGAGGTCAATGGGAATTCAGGCTCTCAGGCTCCCCACATGGCTTTATGGACCTCACAACTGGCACCAATGTTAAAGGCTGTTAGGCACTGAAGTGTTTAATGTTGAGCTTTATACAAAGCAAACAAGAATATGCTAGCAACTATATGGAAATGTATATTTGGTCTTAGAACTGAGTATTTTGTCCTATCATTAAACATTTCCTCTTCCTGCGACAAGACTTGTCTTGGACACCATCCAAATAACTGCATGTCATGAACCAAGAAGTAGGTATTCTCCTGTGGTAACTTGGAAAAGAATGTTTTTCATATGGTCAGACCAGTTTCCAGAGTTCAGCGTGTAGTTATCAATACAATCAGAAATATATATATTTTTTGTATAATAATACTTAAAGGTTACTTATTTATTCTCTCTTGATAATTTCCAACTGTGTTTTGCCCAAATTAATCAGAAAGATGATTTTCTCTTTGTTTCAGCCCCATTCACTCCGTTAAAGACTGGAACCTTAGTTACACAATTTTACGTTGAATGTAGGACTGTAAGACTCAAGCTGAATTTCAACACATATTTGTTTCCATCATCTTTAGTTTTCCCAGCATTAGTTTCCACGAAGCAAGTAAAAAATACAAGCTTTTCATCCAGACCTCAAGTTCCCAACAACATGGCTTCAGCCTATTTTTGCAGCCTCATCTTCTTTCCTTTCCTTAACCTTCAAACGTTTGGGCTGAATCTCACCCAGAGCCTCTCCATCTCTGTTATTACGGAGTCAGAATTATTTGTGTTCTTATCTCAGGGCCCCACATTTTCTCATGTGGAAAAATGTCTTACCCATCCCTGCACTCCCTGTGGTGTTTCTTTAGCCTGACACCTTTCTTAAACAGCCTGGCTTTGCTCTGTGCCTTGCCAGATATATACATTGTGAGGCGATACATCATCGATGTCAAATGTTAACCAGGGAAGGAACCTTAGAGACTAACTAGTATCACCTTTTCATTTTATAGATGGGAAAACTGAGATATGCAGAGGTCAGCCACCCAAGGTCATTGATGAGATGGTGGCAGAGCCAGGACACCTCACTCCCTGCAAATTACCACCTTCTAAAAAGTAGAGGGGAACATGATGTCAGGGGGAAATATTTGGGGGTTATGCAGTTATATGGAATATTTATATTCTGATGAGAATAGTAGAGCAGAGAGAGGAAAATTGATGATACAACGGTTGCAAGAGGAAAGTTGTTGAGTGAGAGAGGATGGAATCCAGTATGCAAAGAGAGGACTAAGAAAATGGCCTGGACAGTTTACCCACAATGTCCCGTAAGGGACACTGAATACGTGGGTATATATGTAGATATGCTGGTAGATATCAAGAGCGTGTGGAAGTTTTTTCCTGAGCTCTTCTGTTTTGTTTTGTTTTAATATTTATTTATTTATTCATTTATTTGGCTGTGCCGGGTCTTAGTTGCAGCATGCGGGATCTTTCATTGCGGCATGCGGGTCTTAGTTGCAGCATGAGGGATCTTTCATTGCGGCATGCGGGACTAGGGATGGAACCCGGGGCCCCTGCTTTGGGAGTGTGGAGCCTTAGCCACTGGACCACCAGGGAAGTCCCCCTGAACTCTTCTGTTTTTTCTATTGAATAAGAAATATGGTTTTCAGCTGAAAATGAGGAGGAGGGAAAATATGTTGGAAGTTTGAAGTGAGAAGAGATAAAAGTTGCCCAGGGGAGTGGAAAAGGGAAATGATGAGAGAATCGTAGTATGATAATGAAAGCACTTACACTTTAGGTTTGTAGTCAAGTAGTGTTTTTCAGTGGAAACGCTCTTGGCCTCTTGGGCAGGCATGTTGCTTGGCATTTGGCATCCCTGGCCCTTAGTAATGCCCCTCATTAATTGTGATCATCAAAAATGCCCCCCACCGCATTTCCAAATACCCCTAGGGAGCTGAACCATTCCCAATTGAGAAGCACTAGGAACCAGTCACAAGGGGGCATACTTTTCTTCAGTCCCATTCAGCTGTTCAGGTGCTGGCAGGAAACAGGCAGAAATCTGGATTGATGAGTGCTGGGTTTGACAGACAAGAACAGTGACAGGAGGGAGGGGCAGGCAAACCGACGGTGTATGTCATGGGCTGATTATGATAGATTTATTGAACAACAAAGTACCCCTTCTGGCCCAAGGCAACTCAGGAACACAGCAGTGGTGGAGGATCTCTGGCTACTATTCATAGATGTTAAGACATATGACCGATTTCTGGGTATTGTGAACAAAGTACTATGAATATTCTTATACATATTTTGGGGCAGGCATGTGCTTTCATTTCTCTTGGGAATACACCCAAGGTAGATTTGATGGGTCACAGGGAATGCGTATATTCAGTTCAATTAAAAACTTCCACTCATTTCTTTAAAAGTTGCACATCCATCAACCTATGACTTAGCCATTCTGTTCCAAATATTTACCCAAGAGAAAACAGTCATCTGTCCACACAAAGACTTGTACATTAATGTTCATACCAGCTTTATTTGTAATAGCAAAAAATTGGAAACAACCCAAAATATTCATCAACAGATGAATGCATCAACAAATTGAGGCAGAGCTGTGCAATGGAATACTACTCAGTGATTAAAAAAAAAAAAGAAACTACTGAGATGCAACAATATTGATGAACCTCAAAATAATGGTTTGAGTAAAAGAGGTTAGATACAAAATACTATATGATTCCAGGTATAACATTCTAGAAAGGCAAACTAATTCATAGTGATAGAAAATATATCAGTGGTTGCCTGAGGATGGGGTGGTGGGGAGGAAAGAGGAAGGGATGGATTCCACAGGGCATGAGGAAACTTTTAGGGGTGGTGGATATGTTCATATTCTTAACTGTGGTAATTGTTTCATGGTTGCATACATATGTCAAAACTCATCCATCAAATTACATACATTAAAAATGTTCAATTTGGGAGCTTCCTGGTGGTCCAGTGGTTAGGACTTCATGCTTTCACTGCTGGGGCCTAGGTTCAATCCCTGGTCAGGGAACTAAGATCCCACAAGCCACACAGTGTGGCCAAAAAAAAAAAAAGTGCAATTTATTTTACATGAATCACACCTCAGAGCTATTTAAAAAAGCCTACTGAACAATTTTCCAAAGTGGTTAAACTAACATATACGCCATCAGAAATGTGTAAGAATTCTAGTTGCCTGACACATCTTTGCCAACATTTGGTCTTTTTTTTTTTTTAAAACATCTTTATTGGAGTATAATTGCTTTACGATGATGTGTAAGTTTCTGCTTTATAACAAATTGAATCAGCTATACATATACATATATCCCCATATCTCCTCCCTCTTGCATCTCCCTCCCTCCCACCCTCCCTATCCCACCCCTCTAGGCGGTCACAAAGCACCGAGCTAATCTACCTGTGCTATGCAACTGCTTCCCACTAGCTATCTATTTTACATTTGGTAGTGTATATATGTCCATGCCACTCTCTCACTTCATCCCAACTTACCCTTCCCCCTCCCCGTGTCCTCAAGTCCATTCTCTACGTCTGCGTCTTTATTCCTGTCCTGCCCCTAGGTTCTTCAGAACCTTTTTTTTTTTTTAAGATTCCATATATATGTGTTAACATACGGTATTTGTTTTTCTCTTTCTGACTTATTTCACTCTGTATGACAGACTCTAGTTCATTCCACCTCACTACAAATTACTTAATTTCGTTTCTTTTTATGGCTGAGTAATATTCCATTGTATGTGTGTGCCACATCTTCTTTATCCATTCATCTGTTGATGGACACTTAGGTTGCTTCCAAGTCCTGGCTATTGTAAATAGAGCTGCAATGAACATTGTGGTACATGACTCTTTTTGAATTATGGCTTTCTCAGGGTATATGCCCAGTAGTGGGATTGCTGGGTCATAATTGCTGGGTCCTAAAAAACTTCAACATTTTTTGTTTGTAGATTTTTTGATGATGGCCATTCTGTCAGGTGTGAGGTGATACCTCATTGTAGTTTTGATTTGCATTTCTCTAATGATTAGTGATGTTGAGCATCCTTTCATGTGTTTGTTGGCAATCTGTATATCTTCTTTGGAGAAATATCTATTTAGGTCTTCTGCCCATTTTTGGATTAGGTTGTTTACTTTTTTGATATTGAGCTACATGAGCTGCTTGTAAATTTTGGAGATTAATCCTTTGTCAGTTCCTTCATTTGCAAATATTTTCCCCATTCTGACGGTTGTCTTTTCATCTTTTTTATGGCTTCCTTTGCTGTGCAAAAGCTTTTAAGTTTCCTTAGGTCCCATTTGTTTATTTTTATTTTTAGTTCCATTTCTCTAGGAGGTGGGTCAAAAAGGATCTTGCTGTGATTTTTGTCATAGAGTGTTCTGCCTATGTTTTCCTCTAAGAGTTTTATACTGTCTGGCCTTACATTTAGGTCTTTAATCCATTTTGAGTTTATTTTTGTGTATGGTGTTAGGGAGTGTTCTAATTTCATTCTTTTACATGTAGCTGTCCAGTTTTCCCAGCACCACTTATTGAAGGGGCTGTCTTTTCTCCAATGTATATTCTTGCCTCCTTTATCAAAAATAAGGTAACTATATGTCTGTGGGTTTATCTCTGGGCTTTCTATCCTGTTCCATTGATCTATATTTCTGTTTTTGTGCCAGTACCATATTGTCTTGATTACTATAGCTTTGTAGTATAGTCTGAAGTCCAGGAGCCTGATTCGTCCAGCTCCGTTTTTCTTTCTCAAGAGTGATTTTGCTATTCGGGGTCTTTTGTGTTTCCATACAAATTGTGAAATTTTTTGTTCTACTTCTGTGAAAAATGCCATTGGTAGTTTAATAGGGATTGCGCAGCCTCTCTGCCAATGGGTGACATTGTGTTCCTGTCTTGCTAGTTGTTTGGCATAAGGTGTCCAGCGCTGTAGCTTGCTGGTCGTTGAGTGGAGTTGGGTTTTAGCATTGATATGGAGATCTCTGGGAGAGCTTTTGCTGTTTGATATTACGTGGAGCCAGGAGGTCTCTTGTGGACCAGTGTCCTGAACTCGGCTCTCCCACCTCAGAGGCACAGACCTGACACGTGGCTGGAGCACCAAAACTCTGTTAGCCCCACGGCTCAGAAGAAAAGGGAGAAAAAAAGAAAGAAAAAATAATAAAATAAAATAGTTATTAAAATAAAAAATTAAAACATTATTAAAATAAAAATAATTAAAAAATAATTTAAAAAAGAAAGAAAGAAGAGAGCAACCAAACCACAAAACAAATCCACCAATGATAGCAAGTGCTGAAAACTATACTAAAACAAACAAACAAAAACGGACAGACAGAACCCTAGGACAAATGGTAAAAGCAAAGCTATACAGACAAAATTACACAAGGAAGCATATATATATATATATATATATATATATATATATATATACACACACTCACAAAAAGAGAAAAAGGAAAAATATATTTATATCTATGTTTTTTAAAAAAAGGAAGAGAGCAACCAAATCAATAAACAAATCTACCAAGGATAATAAATTCTAAATACTAAACTAAGATAAACATAAGACCAGAAACAAATTAGATGCATAAAGCAAACCCCAAGTCTATAGTTGCTCCCAAAGTCCACCGCCTGAATTTTGGGATGATTCATTGTCTATTCAGGTTTTCCACAGATGCAGGGTACATCAAGTTGATTGTGGAGATTTAATCCGCTGCTCCTGAGGCTGCTGGGAGAAATTTCCCTTTCTCTTCTTTGTTCACACAGCTCCTGGGGTTCGGCTTTGGATTTGACACTGCCTCTGCGTGTAGGTCACCTGAGGGCATCTGTTCCCCACCCAGACAGCACAGGGTTAAAGGAGTAGCTGATTCGGGGGCTCTGGCTCACTCAGGCTGGGGGGAGGGAGGGGTTCAGATGCGGGGCAAGCCTGCGGCGGCAGAGGTTGGCACGACGTTGCAACAGCCTGAGGTGTGCCGTGTGTTCTCCCGGGGAAGTTGTCCCTGGATCACGGGACCCTGGCAGCGGCGGGCTGCACAGGCTTCCCGGAAGGGGCGTGTGGATAGTGACCTGTGCTCGCACACAGGCTTCTTGGTGGCGGCAGCAGCAGCCTTAGCGTCTCATGCCCGTCTCTGGGGTCCGCGCTTTCAGCCGCGACTCACACCCGTCTCTGGAGCTCCTTTAAGCAGCGCTCTGAATCCCCTCTCCTCGCGCACCAGGAAACAAAGAGGCAAGAAAAAGTCTCTTGTCTCTTCGTCAGCTCCAGACTTTTCCCGGACTCCCTCCTGGCTAGCCGTGGTGCACTAACCCCCTGCAGGCTGTGTTCACGCCGCCAACCCCAGTCCTCTCCCGGCGCTCCGACGGAAGCCTGAGCCTCAGCTCCCAGCCCCGCCTGCTCCAGCCGGGGAGCAGACAAGCCTCTCGGGCTGGTGAGTTCCGGTTGGCACCGATCCTCTGTGCGGGAATCTCTCCGCTTTGCTCTTTGCACCCCTGTGGCTGCGCTCTCCTCCGCGGCTCTGAAGCTCCCCTACTCCACCACCCGCAGTCTCCGCCTGTGAAGGGGCTTCCTAGTGTGTGGAAACCTTTTCTCCTTCACAGCTCCCCCCACTGGTGCAGGTCCCGTCCCTATTCTTTTGTCTCCGTTTATTCTTTTTTCTTTTGCCCTACCCAGGTATGTGGGGAGTTTCTTGCCTTTTGGGAGGTCTGAGGTCTTCGGCCAGCGTTCAGTAGGTGTTCTGTAGGAGTTGTTTCACATGTAGATGTATTTCTGATGTATCTGTGGGGAGGAAGGTGATCTCCGCGTCTTACTCCTCCGCCATTCTTAAGGTCTCCATCCCAACATTTGGTCTTAACCAGTCCTTTTGATTTTGGCATTACTGTGGTGGTATCAAATTACGGTTTTAATTTGCATTTTTCTGATCAGATGACATTGAGCACATTTTCATGTGCTTATTGGTCATTTGAATATCCTTTTTTGTTAAGTGCCTACTTCAGGTGTTTTCCCATTTTTCTATAGGATTCTAAGTCTTTTTCCTTAGATTTGTAGTTCTTTATATATTCTGGATGAGTTCCTTGTCATGGGGTGGAGGGGGTCACAGAGAGAGAGAGAGGAGAAAGAGAGAGACATAGAGAGAAGTTATCTTCTCCCAGTCTGTCACTTGCCTTTTCAGTCTCTTAATGTTGTCTTTTGATAAATAGTTCTTAATTTTAATGAAATCCAATGTATTAAGCTTTCCTCTTGTTTAGTGGTTTTTACATCTTGTTTTAAAATGTTTTGTCTACCTTAAATCATGGAGATAATCCCCTGTAGTTTTATTAAGAAACTTGTTGCCTTAGGATTTATATATAGGCCTATGGGTCGTCACAATTTTTTTTTTTTTGGTATGGTGTGAACCAGAGGATCAAGGCTTCTTTTTTATTTTAATGGATTCTAATTGACCCAACACCATTTATTGAAAAGACGATCCTTTCCTGCACTGAAATGCAATGGCATCTTTTTCACAAATCAGGTGGCCATATGAAAACCATTTCTTATGACTTGTTTATAGTTTTAGTCTGCCATCTTTACAGGTTTTGTAACAAGATTGTGCTAATAAATAGAGCAGACCAGAGGATCTCTTTTCTATGCTCTGAAAAATAAGTATTGATACTTCGGAAATTATTTGTCCCAAGGTACATATGTTTGAAATACTTAATCAGTAAAGCCATGTGTATTAGTCAGTGTCCAATCAGGAAAACAGAAACCACTCAGAGTATTTAAAAAGAGGGGAATTAATTACACAGGTGATGGGAGGAGTCAAAAAACCAAAAAAGTGAAATTAGCAATAGTAGGAAACAACTGTTACCCCTAATCCAGAGGGAACAAAGGGAAGAGGAGGTGTTACTGGAGTCCAAGGGCCCAAGTCAGGAGGTGGAAGCGGGAATCATGTTGGTATAACCAGCAGGAGCTTGGGCTGCAGAAAAGAGGTATCCAGTGTGGGAGCCTCCATGAGGCACACGGTGGAATAGATAAAACCTTGGCTTCTCTCCTCTTCCTAACTTCAGCCCCCTGCATACCTCCCACTGCCTGAATGTACCAGGAGCCAGGGAGCACAACCCGTAGGGGTGAGCCTTCCCAGGATGGTGTGTTCCTCTGATCCCTGTGTATCCTTTAACTGCTGTATAGATCTAGAAGCTGACCCAATTCAGGATCAATTATTTTGCCATGGATCCTTCACAGGCAGTGGTGTGTACTTCCATCAGGGGGCATCCAAATGTAAATATCCTTTTGGTGTTAATAGCTATTGATCCACAGACGCAATAGGGGTTGCAAATGCTGATAAAATAATTTTATCCTTCTTTCTTTGTCTATCAGCTGGAAGATTTCTATAAAGAGAAACTATCCTTCATCACTATTTGGTCACTCTTGGCTACCTTTTGGCTTTCTTTTTTACCCTTTCACCCTTTCAGATATCTGACTTCCTTCACTGGAATAGTGATCTTTACTCAGAAGGTACAGACCTCAGATATCATATATGCAGAGATGCTCATATAACTTTAAATTTATTTTTTTTGCATATAATACTAAATTCAAAAGGTTCAAGAATGCAGAGAGTAAAAAGTAAGATGTCTTTCCCTGCCTCTAGTCAATCAGTTCCCTCCTTGGAGGCAGCCATTGTTACAAGTTTCTTATGATCGTTTCCAGAGACATTAAAACTATATATATAGTTTCAGATCTATATATATATTCAAACAACAAAGCAAAAGGGGTAAAATGTTAACAATAGGTGAATCTGGTTAAAGGGTATATGGGTGTCATTTATACTCCCTTTACTTTTACAACTTTTGTAAGTTTTAAAGTATTTCTAAGTAAAAAGGAATATGCATATTATATAATAAATATATTTTCTGCTTAATAACTCAAATGGCACTATACTATACACACTGTCTTGCCCCTATCTTTTTTTAATTAAACAGTTTATCTTGAAGATCTGCTCATGCTAGTACATATAGAGATGCCTCATTCTTTTAAAGATTGCTATAATTTCATTGTATGGAAATACAGTATAACATAATTTATTTAAATAACAATACATAGGTGGACATTTAAGTTGTTTTAAATCCATTCATACTACAAAAATGCTGCAGTGAATGCCGTTTTACACTGACTGTTTCTTAAATGTGTGAGTATATCTGTAGCATAAATACCTAGGAGCCGAATAGCCACATTAAAGGGTACCTTTAATTTTAATAGTAATTACCAAGTTGTCCTCCCTAGAGGATATTCCAGTATACACTCCCACTACTTTTTGAGAGTATTGCCTTACACTCAGCAACACAATGTGTTGTGGAACCCTGATTATTTCCAATCTGATAGTTGAAAACATTGAATTTCTTTGCAGTTTTAACTTGCATTGCTCTTTTTGTTTAAAAGTTGCCTATATTTTCTTCTCTGTGAACTGTCTGCTTATACCCTTCACCCTCTTTGTTAGGTTACTGGCTTTTAAATTTTCATTTTTTAGGAGGTCTTCATATGTTAAGAAAGTCAGCCTCTTGTCTGTGATTTCATCACATTTTTGCAGTAGAAATAATAACCTGACAGTAATCTAGTTCAGCCTATCATGTTACAAATTTTTAAACTGACTTAGAGATATCAAATGACTCGCAAGTCTGCAGCCCAGGATTTTGACTCCTAGTTTAGTAATTTTTACACTTCACCAGGCCACCCCTAAAACAGAAAGAACCAATATCCATCCTCTCAAAATGTATCAGCATTGGGATTTGGGGATTTTGCCCCTCTCCATGGCCCTATTATTTCTCACTTACCCATTTAGGGACATATCTCCCCAACTTAATTTGCGCTTTCTGGATTTGCCAGACTTGTCTTCATCAAATGTCTTACTCTCCATAAGCAAATGACTTCTTGACTTTCTCCACAAATTCTCCTTCTTGAGTCAGTCTTTCACCCTGAACTTATTGAGCTCCTGGTAAATGAAGATCCCTGCATTGGGCAAGCTAAGAGGATAAAACAGAAATAGAAAATGCAATCCCTGCCTTGATCAACAGTCCATTTGAAGAGCCAAATCAGACACCCAATTTATTTGAAAATAAACTCATAATTAGTTGCTAATTCTCAAGGAGTATAAATCAAGTGATTAAATGGGTTTGTGTCAATCGGAAAAGGATTCCTGCAAGTTAAGTTTTTCCTTCAGATCTAGAAAGAAAGCTATGTATTTAGATTATAACAGTCCCAACTAACGTATACAGCACTTTCTAGTCCTCAGAGAGCATCACAGACATCACCTCTTTTCATCTGAACAGTGGTACATTTTTCTTCATTTTATACATGAATAAACTGTAGAATAATTGAGAGACCAAATGACTTGTTCAGACAGCCTGGAAGGGCCCAGAGCTTCTCTCTCCAGGACTTATGATCTGTCCACTGCACCAGACTGCTTCAGTTTGGCAGAGGAAGAGAAGGGGTAGGGAGGGGGTTCAGGGGGAATGAGTCACAGATTTGATTTCTTTTAAGAGGCCCTGTGGTATAGTGAGATGACTGTGATTTTGGAGTCAGACAAGATTTGAATCTTTCTTACTATTTACAAGCTGTGACCTTGGCAAGTTACTTATCCTCCAAACCTCCATTTTCTCAACTGGAAAATGGGAGTTAATAGTAGCTACTCTTTAAGGATTCCTGACATATAGTAGGCATCCAGTGAATGGTAGCTACTTTAGCTAGTAGTGGGCTAGAGTGGGAATGTGGATTGGTTTTTCCCTTGCATGTATTGTTGATTGACTTGGTTGAAGCAAAGAGGGTGAAGGGCAAAGACCCAACAAACAGAAGTGCATTGAATCCTAGGGAAAAGCATCACACTTGTTCCTTAGACTCCTCTTCTTGACCACTTTCCTAACGGGATGATTTTTGTAAATGCAAGGAACAACTTCCAGAGAGAAGAGTTGAGAGGATTCTTATCTCTCTGGATGCAATCCTACCATGCATAGCATGTGAGACAATGTGAATACAGAGTGCACTGAAACTTGTTAAAGCAAGCTCTAGACTTGGTGGTGAAGAGTGGGCTTGACTTGTCTTTGCCCCTTTCCAGCTCTATGTTCTTAAATAAATCAGTTAACCTCCTTGCTCCATGGACTCCTATGAAGTGGGGCTAGTAATCCCTACATCACAGAATTTCCAAGGATCAAATTAGATAATTTAATTAACAAACACGTATAAAACACTCACTGTGATGCTTAATTTGTGTCAACTGGAGAATGTTTTGGGACGAGATTACCATTTAAATTGGTGAACTCTGAGTAAGCAGATTGCCCACCATAATGTGGGTGGGTCTCATTCAATCAGTCGAAGGCCTGAATAGAACAAAAAGATCAGCCTCCCTCAGCAAGACAGAATCCTCCAGAAGATTGCCTTCAGACTTCACCTGCACCAGTGGCTCTCCTGGGTCTTCAGCCTGCCGGCCCACACTGCAGATTTTTGGACTTGCCAACCTCCATAATCATGTGAGCCAATCCTTTATAATAAGTCACCTACTATGAGTCAAGCTCTGTTCTAGGCCCTGGGGATACAGTGTTGAAGGAGACAGACAATAAACAGGCAATATCATGTGAATAAAATACAAAACAGAGAGCTGATAGTGAGTGGTGAACCTCCTTTGGATTGAGTGTATCTGGATGAAGCGTTATTATAGACAGGGGAATGCAAAAGTTCTTAGGAATGACCTCAGTGTGCTTGGGCAAAGGGGAAGTTGGTGTGCCTGGGAATAGAGCAGGTGTGATAAAGAGTGGCAGGAGATGAAGTAGGTAATATTGCAAGGCCCATCACGGAGGCCTAGCATTCTCATGGTAAAGAATTTGAATTTTTGGGCTTCCCTGGTGGCGCAGTGGTTGGGAGTCCGCCTGCTGATGGAGGGGACGCGGGTTCGTGCCCCGGTCCGGGATGATCCCGCGTGCCGCGGAGCGGCTGGGCCCGTGAGCCATGGCCGCTGGGCCTGCGCGTCCGGAGCCTGTGCTCCGCGGCGGGAGAGGCCACAGCAGTGAGAGGCCCGCGTACCGCAAAAAACAAACAAACAAACAAACAAACAAAAAAAAAGAATTTGAATTTTTATTCTAAGTGCGGTGGCAAACCATCGAAGGGTTTTCTGCCAGCACATAACATATTCTGATTTACACACACACACACACACACACACACACACACACGTTTTTAATTGAGGTGAAAGTCACATAACATAAAATTAATCATTCTAAAGTGAACATTTCAGAGGCATTCACAATGTTGTACAGTCACCACCAATTTATATTTTAAAAGATCATTCTGGTTGCTGTGTGGGAATTGGATGGTAGAGGAGCAAGAGTGGAAAAGGAGAAATATGTTTGGAGGCTGATGCTGTAGAGATACTGTGGCTAGGGTGGTAGCAGAAAAGATGGAAAGAGCAGACAGATCAATGGGACATAATTTTGAGGAAGAGTCAACAGGGCTTTCTAACAGATTCAATGCAGCATGTGAGGAAAGACGTAATATATACGGAAGCACTTTGTAAACTTTGCCAACTGTAAAATGTCATCATCATTATTATGAATAGGACTTTATGATTATTAAGAGAGCTGGACCAGATGGTCTCTGAAGGTCCCTCAGAGTCCTGAGATCCTCTGATACTTTAAAGATGGGTAAACTGTCTTTGGGGAGAAAGGAGAGATTTAGTCCAAGATTTTCCTGATCCCATGCAGTGCCCCAGTACTTCCAGAGGACAGTTCCAGGGCATTGTCCAACCAAATCCTCAGTGAGAACAGCAAAGCCTGCCTTCCTCCAGCCAGCAGGGCTATGTCATGGCCTGGAAGCATGCATGGGAACTGGCAGGCCCAGGTTCAGCATCCCAGATACTACACTCTTAAGGAAGTGCCCTGATGTCTGGGCTCTCAGACCTCCAAGATGTCCAGTGAAAACAGACTGGGTGGCGAGGCCCCGGGCCAGACAAGGGAGAGTTCTTCCAGCAGTGCAGCCCTAGGCGGATGACTCTTGCTGGCACTGAGCACACCCTAGAAGGTTATATAGCACTTGCCCCAGAATCCCAGGAGACTGGAGTCTGAGACCTTGCTTACAAGCAAGGCTCAGCATCTGACGCCGTCAGCATCCCAGACAGTGTTCAGTTGGCAAGGGTCTTCAGGAAAGACCCTCTCCAAAAGACAATTCCTTCTCTTCCTCCCTTCTCCTGCTTAGAGGAACTTGCCATAAATCCACATCTATTTGGTTTATGATCTTTGTAGTCTCCTCTGGAAAAAGTGATCTCTTTTTCACATAAGATTTAACTTTAGATAGTTAGGCCTCTACTGGGCTGGGAACATTTTTTTCTTGCACAGAGAGTTTCTCACCAGCAAATAAAGAAGCTGAGTTAACTCTCTTAAGGTCACTTGAGTAATAATGCCACTACGTCGCAATGTGTGAAATGGTCCTTCTTCCATCTGAGAGAACAGACAACCCTTACCATGCCATGAGAGCTGTAGTTCTCAAAGTGTGGACCCCAGACCTCCAGCATTAACTTCTGCACCACCAGGGATTTGTGAGAAATGCAGATTCTCAGGCCTCGCCCTTGACCTACTGAGTGAGAAACTATGGAGGTGGAACCCAGCAATCTGTGTTTTAACAAGTCTTTCAAGAGGTTTTGATGCATGTTCAAGCGTGAGAACTACTGTTTTAGAAAAACAGAGAAATGTAGAAGCATAGAAAGTGTGAGCAGAGCAATCAGGTGGTTACCTGACCATGTGATGAATGAAAGAAGTGAGGGCCAGAGAGAGAAGGTGACTTGTCCTGGAAGATGTAAAAGACAGATAACCTTTTTGTCCCTCTGGGTCCTCCCTCCCTTCCCACAGGGAAACTCAATTTTTCCTTTTGAATTATCGTCCTTTCCCAGACATTCTAGCTGCTCACCAATCCTCACATTATCAGGTAACTTTTTTAACAATTTAATCTGTCTGTCAATATAAATCTGTTCATTTTATATAGTAAAAGGTATATGACATTATGTGCATAAAATGCTAAAGAGAGTGTAACTTAGATTGGGTTCCCTGGAAGCAGATTTGGTGACAGAAAATGGCATGCAAACGTTTTATTGAGTGTGTTTCCATATAAAAATTTGTCAAAGGAAGAAACTGACCCCTAATATGGTTGTAACTGGGGCCTTAGACAATGCTGTGGGGAGCTCTGGAGCTGGGATGAGCTTTCAGAATTATTAATATTTCCAATTGAAGTAAAGGGGTCCGACCTTTACATTGCTACATTAGCCAGTCATTGGCTGGGAGCTGCCTCTGGGAGGGGCCTTCATTTTGCACCAGGCAGTTATCTGCCAAGGACATTGTCTAGTGAGGGACACAGTTGGGAGGCATCAGCAGCTGGGAGCTGGGTGGATCAACCTTGAATAAGGGATCTGGAGAGAATATAAAAGTATTCTCCAATCTGAAGGCATTCCAGATTTGGGGGATGGGTGATAGGGTCAGAAAAATTCATCAGCTGAAAATAAAACCAAAACACCTCAAGACACAGCATTAAAAGAATCCTAAAAGAAGGTGTGCTGCTGATGAGACTAGAGTACTTACCGTCTCTACTAAATAACTCCCAAATCTAGTGAAGAAGATCATGGTATGTACCAGAGTTTTCCAACGGATGTGCTAAGGCCCACTGATGGGCAACAATGAGTCAGAGATGTGCGGGGGCTTTTAGTTCCTTTGAACCTTAGGGTGGCAGAACAGGACTTGGGATGACTGGAGTCCCTTTATCAGTTCAGCCCAGTATGCCATACAGACATTGCCGTTGTGTATGGGTGCGATGATGCTCAAAAAGTTGGAAAGCACTCACTTATAAAGAAAGTTATCTACTCAACTGTACCGTATTATGTTGAGGCACTGCTGGCATCACAGGTGGAGGTGGCTCTGTGTGCCAGAGTAGGAGCCCTCTAATTCTGGGAAGCAGCGCTGTTTACCCAGAAACATCTCCAAAGTGCAGAAGCACAGTTTATCCAAATACTCTAGAATGATGAAATAGTCCATAAAAACAAGAGCACTCTTGAAGCTTTGCTCTACTTTTGTCCTCTTGGAAAATACCTGCTTCATGTTTCAGCATCCACAGTGGGATTATTCTTAGGAGGGTTCTAAAGAAAGCCTGGGTACCAGTGATCCTACCTGATACCCCTCATTAATAAGTATCTCACTTGTCATTCAGGCTCTTATTGATGGAACCAGCTCTCCATAGCCTGCTTCTCTTTGAGAAACTGATGGAATTAAGTTCCCAGACTGGCAAAGGTAACCTCTGGATGGTGGTGACCAGGTATGGAAACCCTGGGCAAATCTCCCTCCCAGAGGCATCATTTAATGAGTACACTAAGAAAACATCTCACACAGAGGGGACTGACCATTGGAGAAGCAGTATTTTGCCACAGGCCATGTGAGAATTCTGGGGCTACACAGTCTGTCTAGAACTGGGCAGGATGGAAAGGAGTTTGAGAAGCCTTGATGGCTGGCATCTGATCAGTGAGCCTTGGGTCGGCTCCCTGTGGGAATATCTGATTCCTGGAGCACAAATATTCAGGTGGCATGCTCTGTAACCTCTGGTCCCAGGGGCAGAAGGAGAAACACTAGAACCATGCTCATCTTCCCATTCCATCTCTCACCTTTTTGTAAGGAGGAAACACTAGGTGTTTTCCCTCTGAGCTTCAACCCAAATCCTTGGGTGACTTGATCCCAGAGCTGCCCCAAGATTAGATCTCAGGTGGATTTCAAACTGGTTTTGCCTACCCACTGGGCCATCGGAAATATGACCCTCTTGACTCCCTTCCTGGGGAGAAAGGGAAGAGGTAGCAGTGGCCTGAAATCTTGGCACCTGTCCAGAGGAGTCCTGCTCACGGGCGGGGGTCTCCCCACTGCCCCCCAAATACACACACACATCAGGTTCATCTTCTAACACCAGAGAAAGGCATGCTGGCTTCCTTGCAGGTGATACACCATGGAGGTTTCTCTGACAGGACATGTCTGGCCGATGTTTCACCCGTACTGTTGGTTTAGGGGCCAGTGAGCTGAGGACTGAAGAAGTGGAAAGGGGAGAGCACCTGACCACTGAATTCAGCCTGAATGCTGGTCTCCAGGGAAGGTTTTCTGCCCTTCTCTGGGACTCTTCCAGCCAACTTCGGGGAGATGGGTGTCATCTCTCTTTGGATAAAGCCAGAGCCCACTCCTGAGTGCTTCGGAGCAGCCAGCTGAACTCTGGCATCTCCTCGTTACTGTGCTTTACCACCACGCCAACGGGCTCCGCCCTAACCCTGCTGTAAGATGGAGCAGTCACTGCCAAAGGCTTCATCTTTCTTGACCACAGGCCCTAGAACATCAGAGGCCTCCAGCTCTCTCGGTCCCACCACATCCCCAGGCCTCCCTGCTACACTGCCAGAGGGCTGCTGCCACTGCTTTGACAGAGAATTACAAGCTGCTGCTCTCCTTTTTCTTCGTGTTCTCCTTTTTAAGGACAGGGATGATGACCTCTTCATTTCTCCATGCCCCACGGCACCTTAACATCATACTGTTTGCAAAGTCAGGTTTCAGGAAATGTCTGGTAGGCAAACAAGTAAGTGCATAAATGAATAAATGCATTTATGAAGATTTATGAAAGCCTGATATCACAGACCCATTTAATTGGAGCTCCCAATGAGTTGGGAGTTGAGCTGGAGCATCTCATCCTAGAGTAGAGGTGGAAGATGGGCTATTGACATCCTCAACTCTTGTCAAATCCTCTGCCCACTCACACACCATGTTCTTTTCCACTAACACTAATATGAAATAAGGACACAGGGATGAAAGGTAGCCTTGGAGGATAAAAAAGACATAGTAAAAGGGATCCTATAGGGAGTGGGGTATGTAAGGAAAAAGGTGGGCCCCATGCCCACCCTGCTGCTATGACCACTGGGAATGTGGACTTGGGCAGGATTTTCATGGATGGCCTTTGAGGCTCTGAACTTTCAGAGCTTCACCTGCAGGCCCCCATTTCTTTCCCACGCATCCACAAGCTCCCTGAGCCACCACCCAAGTCACCATCCAACCCTCAGAATGAGGTCTTCCAAAGCCTGAGGCCGACAGTGCTACTAATTTGCAGGCCACCCTTCCTGCATTCAGCAGCGGGTTCTACTCCTCGGGTCAGTGTGAAGGCCTCTCTGCCTGTCTCCTGTCTTCTTCTCTGCGTGAGATCTTGGGCCTCCTTGGAAAGTACCTGCCGGCCAACTGCTTCTGCCTCCCAGATACATGGGCCCAGCCGGTGGAGGGCTCTCACCAGCAGCCCCAGAAACACTCACCCGGGGAAGCAACTCAATATCTCTCTTTGTCAGTGAAGATGTCTTAATATTATTCCTGCAAGTCCCAGTCTTAAATGGAATGGGGTGCGTAATAAGAGTAACAGAAATGTAACAGAAAAATCTATATAAAGCATAATGTTTACAACCATTCTCCCTCTGGGGGCTTCTGAGATTTCAAGAGCTTTTGTTTCCCTTGGGCTGACCAGGTATACTAGTTAAGGCAAAACTAGCTTCTGTAATAAGCAAATCCTCCAACTGTCAGTAGCATAACGAGAATAGTTGTATTCTTTGCTCCCATCAGTCCCAATCAGGTATTTGATAACAGTCTCCCACGTGGTGATTCATGGACCCGTGTTCCTGGCTTGAGGCTTAGCTATCCCCTTGGGCCTTGGAGTCCTTTGCCCTTATCTGGCAGACAAGGAAAGGGAAGGTAGAGGAGAGATACCCACTTGTTAATCACTTTGATCTGGAAGTGACACACATGATTTCTGCTCCGCTCAGTGATGAAGACCAGTCTGCCTCATCCACAGGGCTCCACCCAGACGCAAGGGCGGTTGAGAGATGTGGCTCCAGACTGAGAGCCCTCTGCCAGACCTCCTCATTATGAGAGGGGAGCACAGGTCTCAGATAAACAGCTAGCCGACCCCGACACGGCAAAATTACGATCAGCAGTGGCAAACTAAAGAAGCTGAAGGAATGGGATACATCACTCAACAGGAAAAAGCGCATAGAAGTTATGGGGAAGGATTACAAAAGCTCTAAGAGAAGGGGAAGGGGTGAAGAGGAGAGCTGGCCAAGATGGAGTTCTGGAGGACAGAGACTAGATGGAGCAGCTGCTGTCCAGTGTGAGGCTTTGGAAAGAGACCATTAAGAAAGTGTACTGAGTGTTGGTACCGAGTGTTGTATGGCGCGATTTGTCCCTTGTCAAGCTTCATTTAGTAAAGCCTTCAGCAGAGTGTGAGAGGGCAGAGGCCGACTTCAGGGTTCTTAAGTCAAATGAGTTAAAAAATCATAGCTATGATAAAATTAGATAGTGATGATGGTTGCACAGCATTGTGAATATACTAAAACGTTACCGAATTGTACACTTTGAAAGGTGAGTTTTATGATCTGTGAATATAGCTCAGTAAAAAATTATATGAGAAAAATAATAATTCCCACTTTTTGAGTACTTTTTTGTGCCAGCACTTTACATATTTTTATAACCCCTAAATCCTTAGTGTACCCTAAAAGGTGAGTATTAATGTCTCTGTTTTACAGATAAAGAAACTCAGGTCCACAGAGGTTTAAATGGCCTAATGTCACACAGGTGGTGGAGTCAGAATTCGAACTCAAGTCTGCCTGACTGCGCAGGCCTGGCCCTCTCAGTAACAATCACTGTCATCTATTGGGTGCCGGGTACTGAGGTAGGAACTTTGTGTGTGTGATTCGAATTCCCTCACCAATCCTGGGAAGTTGGTGAAATCCTTGCCTTCATAGACAAAGTCACTGAGTGTAGTCAATGATGGCCCCAACTCAGCTAAAAAGTGACAACGCCAGGTTTCAAATCCTGTCTGATTTCAAAGCCCCTCAATGTGCTTTCACTTAGGGGTCCTTCAGCACTACTCTGTTCACAGTGGCAAAAACACTTCTCTCTGTTTAACAAATGAAGCTTGCTTTTCCCTGCCTGATTCAAATCCAGCTCACTTTACTAAATGTTTTTTAAGTGGCAAGAATTATGCTAAGATGCCTTGTCTTTCCTTATTCACCTATCAAGGCCCACTGCTTTTTTCAAAGTTGGACTCAAAGGTTCTTTCGCTACAAAGTTTACACCGATTAATTTATCTGATCTGTTCCTTTATCCATTAAATAGAAAAAACATTGTGATTTTATCAGTACAACTCAAGATATAGTCTGGATGGATCTAGTCTTGAGATGTTTGTTGCCAGTTCATGCAAGGTAAGTAAAGAAATTGATTTTAAGTACTCAGAAACTTTGATAGCAATTTGACAGTTATGACGACCAGTTTTATAACCAGTGGGCTTACATTTTGTACTTTTTATTTCATTTTTGTTACAATTCACCTTCATTGTATTTTACAAAAAATTGGTCTATCACAGACCGGAAATTTTTATAAAATAATGATCCTATACCACAGGTGGTTTGAGAAGTATTGCTGCAGACCAGAGGTCAGCACACTATGGCCCATGAGCCAGGCCCAGCCTACTATCGAATTTGTAAATAAAGTTTTATTGAAACACAGGCACACCCATTCATTTACGTATTGTCCAAGGCAGTTTTCATGCTACAATGGTAGCACTGAGTACTTGTGACAGAGACCACCTGGCCCACAAAGCAAAACATATTTACTACATGGACCTTACAGAAAAAGCTTACTGATCCCTGATCTAGACCACTGGTTCTCAGGCATGACTGTACATTGGGAACACCTGGGAGAGATGTTGAAACACCCATGGTTAGGTTCTATCCCCAGAGATCCTGGTGTCATTGGTCTGGGGTGCAGCCTGTGCAGGTCATTTTAATGTACAGCCAAGTTTTAGAACTGCTGATTTAGATCAGACACTTTCAACTCTAGTGCGAGAATCGGAATCCTGTGGATGCCAGAGATCCACCCTGAACCTACTGAAACAGAGTTCTGGAGTATAGGGTTGAGGCATGCTTGAGTGTATTTTGTTAAGTAAACCCCACAGGTAATCTAGATGTTTAGCTGGGGTTGAGAACCACTGGTGTAGACTCCGGAGCAATGATTTTTCAAAGCTGTAACACATATCAGAATTACATAAGGAATGTGTTAGGAATACAGATTCCCAGACCCCACCTCTCATGAGTCTAATTAAGTAGGTCTCAGGTGGATGTAAGCCAGGAATGTGCATTTTTAGCTAAGCCTCCAAAATACTTCTGGACCAGGGAGCCTCCTTGGACCACACTCTGAGAAACACTCTTCTAGTGCAATAAGCACTTGGTTTCTATCCAGGCTCCTGCAGAACGACTTAGATTCTGTGACTTATTTTCCCCTTGGTAAAATGAGGAGAACGATCCCTCCCTAGCCTTACTTTTCCAAGACTGTATGAGCACTGAGCACAGTAATATATGTGAAAGTGTTTCATTAAAGTGAAGAAAAAATGCATAGAGGAACATATCATCTCTCCCTGAGATATGAATGGCTAGTAATGATATACCTTGTTCTATCTCTAGAGAGATTTACCTTTAATCCAAAGCAATCTCCAGTGGAGAATTCATGTAGCTAGAATAGGCTCAGAGCAGGAGGTTTGGAGGTTTTATGGGAATATCTCTACATCCTTTGATTCATGTCCGTGCAAAAATAACAAGAAGGTGAAGAAGACAAAGAAGCATTTATTATCCTAAACAATTCACACAGATTATTTCAATTAATCCTCACATCAGTCCTTTAATTTAGATATTATTAGTATGTTCATTTTAAAGATGAGGGAAATACAGCTCAGAGGGGTTAAATGATTTGCCTAAAGTCACTGACAGCTAGAAGGTGTCAAGGTAGGGATTTAGGGTCCAGATCGTCAGGCTGTAGAGCCCACCTTCTTAAGCACTCTACTATTCTCCCCTATGTCTGTGTGAAAACAACCGTGATCGGGAGAGGGAAGAAAACGCCACTCAGCCTCCTGCATGCTTCCTTCCAGGGCAATATTTGTTCAAAGTTTCTAACTGTGGAGCTACAGGCCCCATGCATCCCTCCACCAAGTCCTCACGCAGGCATCCTTGGAAGGACCTGCTCTTTGTCATTGAACTGATTGCCATTTCTGAAGTCATCCCATGACCCTACCATCCATTATTTGGGAGCTGTCAACAGCAAACAGAACAGAATCCTCAGCATTCTAAGAAGTGGAAGCACAAGAAAGAAAACAATACTGAGTATTTCCTGCCACCCAAAAGGGAGTCCATAACAATCCTGGGGACTCAATACTTCTAAAGATTAGCTCTGCAGTGGTGGAGAGCAGGAGCAGGCCTGTGAAGGAGGATCTGCCGTGGGACACCTCTAAGCACACCTCTTTCATTACGTCCAGTTGAAAGTAAATATGTGTTAGTGAGTTTGGGGGGAGAGGGATGCAAGAACTGAGATGGCAGAAAGAATGGACCAGGTATTTACCCCTCAAAACCATGGACCAGATGAGGGTCGACTCAGCTCCAGCTGTTGGAAGTTTTGTCCAGGACCTGCTGGGAGAAGTCAGCTGTGTCCCAAAGCAATGGTGTTTTCCAGCCCCAGAGAAAGGGTATTGGCTAAAGCAGAGGTCCCCATCCACCCGCTTCTCCCCAATCCCTTCTCTGTCCCACTCTTTCAGATCCAGGGGACAGAGTTCCCTTTCTCACCGTCCATTCTAATTTTCCCTCTCTCTCCTCCCCTCATGCCCTGACAAGTCTCTCCTCCTCTTCCTTCCTTCAGCAGGTTGGCCTTGAGAACAATAGTCCTGGACTATTAACCTGCAGTTGACCTCCTGCCCTCCAGTCAACCATTCTCAGCCTTGTTCCCCAGAGGAACCCAGAACACTCTCATAACCTGCTGTAATGTGGAAGTACCATTTCAGTAATGACAGCCTTCTGTTGATCTAACTCGGGTCAGCACACTGTGGCCCATGGGTCAAATCTGGCCCACCATTTTGTAGGTAAAACTTTATTGAAACATAGCCACACCATTCATTTACATAGTGTCTATGGCTATATTCATGCTTCAAGGACAGAGTAGAGCAGTCAGGACAGAGACTGCATGGTCTGCATAAAGCCTAAAATACTTACTCTCTGGCTTTTTACAGAAAAAATGTGCCAGCTTCTGACCTAGAATATCCCCTGCCTAGTCTGAGACTTGTTCGAATAAGGTCCCCGGATTGTTTCTGCTGTGTTCAAGTGGTTAGTGGGTGTTTTCTTCAGAAGTTGCTTGAGCCTTTGAAAGACATTAGTGAATGCCATACAACAGAAAGCTGGTGCCAAAGGAGACACAATTGCCTTGTTGATCCCACAAAACAGCACAACACCCCAGAGTGATGAGGATATTCCTGCTCTGGGAGAGAGCTAGCAAGAAGCCCTTATCTGCCGGTTGAAGCAGGGCAAGAATTCCCCAGGAAAAAGCCCTTCAGTTTTCTCACCACTCCTCTCAGTGAGAGCTTCTTGCTGCCACAGGGACAGAAACCAAAGAGGTGTAATGGAAGCTAAACGGTCATCCATTAGCATAAGCCTATGTGATATTTGTCTAAAGGGACGCATATCAAATGGTAAAACTCGAGATTCCCACAGCCCTTTGATGACCAAGCCTAGTAGGTAGAGTTCATGGCTTCCACTTAATTCCTATTCCTTTCATCTCACAGTGAAACCACTTGAGCCATAAAAAGTCAACCCCTCCACCCACAGATGATTGGCCATTTATTGTTTGAGTTATTTTAATTTTGGGCTTGATAATAATAATGATATAATCGCTACTATCATTCTCCCATATATGGGGCTTACTCTGCCAGGAATTATGTGCTCTATGTCATGCATGGCAACTTGACTGACTCAAAATAGTGCCAGATCCCACACATTGCTTTTTCACGTCAAGGCCCCACACCATAGTGACTATCCCCATGGTTTTCTGGATGCTGTCCTGTATCTGGTAACAGAACACAGGTCAGCTGGAGCTCCTATTCGTCCCGCTCTGGAAGCATCTCTGGGGCAATGTCATGTTCAGATGTCTCAGGGGGCCCCTCCCAATGCTGTTTTGAGGCACTTCATAACTGAAAACAGGCCTTCATCATCATTGCTCTGGAAGTTGCCTCTGAACTGCTACACCACTCTGCTTATTCAATTCTAATAATGTCATGGTCACCAAGCCGTTCTTGGGGCTCCACTCTCTTTCCCATCCTTGACCCTGATGGGGTCAAGGATGCCATTGATGATGAATCCCAGGATGCCATTCCTTTATTTGTTTATTGAAATAACAGTGCTGAGTATCTCCTATATGGACAGAGTGGACAAACAAGTCCTGACTTCAGAGGGGCCTGCAGGCTTGGTGGGAGAGAGACAAAAACACATCACAAAATCATGGAGCTACGGAAACTTGGACTTGGAAGTGATGTCTCAGGAAGACTTCTCAGAGGGATGACATAGAGAAGCACTTTAAAGGATGAGTAGAAGCCAGACAAAGGTATCTAGGATAAGGCTGGAGTTCTAGGCAGGAGGAACAACATACACGTTGACCCAGAGGCATAGGGACAAGTTAGAGACTTGAAAAAAGTATATCTTTGTCTTAACTTATGGGGTCTAAAGATGTACCCAAGGCTCCAGACCCTATCAGAAACCTATCATTACAGGTGACATCTTCCCCCATGGGAACCCAGACCAGACCCTACCTGGGAAAACAGATTCCTGGTGTTGTGCCACTGTGGAACTGTCTTTCCTCCTCTAAAGCCTCTGACGTGGGCTGTGCGTTCATCCAACCCTGACATGGGTGGGTCCTTGCATTAACTGAGGGATATTTTTCTGCACCACTCTGATGAATTTCATTATCTTTAGTTAAGGAAACAAGTCTCAAAATGTCTTTTTGTCACTTTTCTAGAAGCTCCATGGCCTCTAGGCCAATTAGACCACAGCCCCACTGTGCTGAACAGGAATGAGCCGGATCCCTCAGCATCATATCTGGAACCCTTGGTAACATTCACTAGACTCTCCCAGACCCTACGCTCTTCTTACACAATCATGATTAACAACTGGTTGAAAACTGTGACTTTTACTTGTCCCCTACATAGCTTTCACTTGAGAGAGGCATAAAGAAGATTGAGACCTCTGTCCCAGTTCTCAGAAAGAAAAAACATCTAAAATAGTTAATCTGGGGTTTGTGCTTGGCTTTATGGTTTTCATGAGGTTTGTTCAACTGATGCCAGCAACATCTGGAACTGGGAGTGTATCTGGTCACATTGCAATAAAAGGAGGCTCACTTGGCTGGGTTTCCCTGCAGGAAGAGGCCCCGGAGGCAGAGCAGTAGAGAGGATGCGAGGGTATTAGAGGCAGTGGGAGTGGGCAGGGCATGTGGGTTTTGCCTAAGGAGGGAGCAGCCATTCCTCTTGGTAGAGGCAGGACCCAGCAAGTAGAGAATCACCACCTGAAAGCAGTTACTTTGCACTGTTCTGGGTCTTAACCGGCCAGTTCCTTTCCTCCTTCATCCTCCCCAGCCCTTTCCTTCTAGGCTCTTGGAGCTCTTCTGCCCTGAATCAGGCTGCTAACTTTTAACTCTAAATCTATTCCCCCAACCTTCTCTCATCAAAATATGTCTACCACTATGTACCCCCCCCAGAAAAAGGAAAATAGGAAGGAAGGAAAGAAGGAAGGAAGGAAGGAAGGAAGGAAGAGAAAGAAAGAAAGAAAAGAAAGAAAGAAAGAAAGAAAGGAAGGAAGGAAGAAAGAAAGGAAGAAAGAAAGAAAGAAAGAAAGAAAGAAAGAAAGAAAGAAGAAGGAAGGAAGGAAGGAAGAAAGAAAGAAAGAAAGAAAGAAAAGAAAGGAAGGAAGGTAGGTAGGTAGAAAGAAAGAAAGAAAGAAAGGAAGGAAGGAAAGGAGGGAGGGAGGAAAGAAAGACCCCAGTGTGCCAAGCAACACAGGCAGGAAATGTCAAAGTGAAATCAGTTTTAAGACAATAGGGCAAGGGTGACTTCTTTTCCTGCCATAAAAATTCCTTTACAGTTATTGTGATCATATTTTGTTAATAAAAGTAATATTTTTTTATTTCTTGCTCTTTCTCTCCAGATTTTTAAGACCACTATATTGCCAATCTCTGACAAATTAGGTTAGGGTTATGTGCTAATTGCTTAAAGCTTGCTACTCCTAGAAGCAATTGTACCTTTAGTCAACTGATAGTCAAATAATGTTTTCTAGTATCATTTCAGTAGCATGGTTGAGGGGTTTTGGTAGGTATAGAATCCCTGAACCTTAACAGCTGGTAAAGATCTTGATGGCCATGTACTAAAACCTTCCTTCCAGTGGTTGAATTCTCCCTAAAACATCCAGAACTGCTTGATCACTTCCAGTTATGGGAACGCACTTCTGTGAGAGGAAGCTATTCAGCCTTTGGATGGTTTTGTTAGAAAGTTCTCTCTCTTTCTTGCTCTCTCCCCCCCGCCCCCCACCTTTGAAAGAAAATCTGCCTTCCTGAAGATTCCTTTTACCAAACCAAGTTAGATTTTTCTGGAGCCTAAATAAGTCTAATCCCTTTCCTTAACATGATAGTAGGTTAAATATTTAAAGGTAGTCATCACTGCCCAAGGCTTTTCCTTTAGAAAGGAAAAAATCCTAACATCCTAAAATCCCTTCAACCCTTTCCGGTGTGAGTCATACGCAGTCAACCTGCCCTCCATGGTATTCTTTCTAGTTGGTCAATGTCCCTCTTAAAATATGATGCCCAAAATTGGGCCCAAACTCCAGATGCATTCTAACCATTAGCAAAATAGAATGTGAGTCTTACAGCTCTTTTGGCAGCCCTAGCAGACCATTTCCTCATGTTGAACTTGGAGTAACTACCTCTTGTCTCTGCCTCTCCCCATCTTTTTTCAGACAATGGCTGCTAATTCAGCTCTTCCTCAAAACCATGTTTTTCCAAGTACATTTTCAACGTAACTTGAGAGCATTGTTTTGAATCTACATTCATTCTATCTTGTCCGGGTCTTTCTCAGTCTTGGTTCTGGCACTCAGTACATTAGCTCTCCCTCCACATTTCAGGGTTGCATAAAAAGACAAGTGGGCCTGAGACAGAGCTCACTTGTACTTCCACTCAGACTGATACTGACCAATATCCTTTGGATTGTTCAATCAGCAACATATCCCCAACATTCTACTGCTTTTAACCCATACATCTCTATCTTGTCTGCAAGAACAGACAAGATATCAAAAGCCTTACTAAGGTCATGTTACACTATGTTCATGCCTACCCTAATCATGCTGCAAGTTCGATTGGCCAATAACAACAGGAAATTACATTTGTCAGTAATCCATGAAGCTCCTGGTGAGCACATGATTCTTTTCTAAATGCCGACGTATCATCTTTTGGAAATTTGTGACAGAAATCAATAATAAGTTGGTTGCAATTATTTTTTAAAATCTACCTTTCCTAGCTTCTAGAAATTCAGGATGTTTATTTGTTTTGTTTTGTTTGCGGTACGCGGACCTCTCACTGTTGTGGCCTCTCCCGTTGTGGAGCACAGGCTCCGGAAGCACAGGCTCAGCGGCCATGGCTCACGGGCCCAGCCGCTCCACGGCATGTGGGATCTTCCCAGACCGGGGCACGAACCCGTGTCCCCTGCATCGTCAGGCTCTCAACCACTGCGCCACCAGGGAAGCCCCAGGATGTTTATTTAACTATAAATAAATAATTTACTCTCATGTCTCCCATACATGATTTTCCTAAAGATTTTTAACAACCACGTCTACAAAATTCTTTTAACATTCTAGGACAGAAATTTAGCTCATTTAAATTGACTAGATACTTTCTCTTTAGTTCCTAACCCGTCTCAGCCTTTCATTTCCTTATTCATTTTTTAAATGTTCCCCTCTATTATGTTTAATAAAATACTTGGTACATTCAATAGAATTTTTATCAAAAATGTGCAAACTATAAGCAAATATATACATACATAATAATGTATAGTAATATAATGAAAGCCCACCAACCAGTATAAAATCCAGAACTCTTTAATAACATATAGTGCCTGTTTGCTCTTCCCATTTCATCCTTCTACCTTCTCCTTCTCCCCACTTAGATAAAGGACTACTCTGAATTTTATATTATTCTCTTTTTAAAAATAATAGTTTTGTCATTAATATAAATATGCTTAAACTATATATTATCTATTTTTATTTGACTTTGGGTTTTCTGAACATAGTATTATACTTAACGTAATCTTCTGGGACTGCTTTTTTTTAATTCAAATTATATTTCAAAAATTCATCCATATTGTGACAGATAGCTACAGTTCACTTATATTCACTGTTATATATAATATTTAATTGTTAAAATATTTTATCTATGCTTCTGTTACAGGACAAGTGGTGGTTTATAAAACATATCTGCAAATTCTTTGATACTCCTCCTCTCAAAAGGTAATTCTCCTTCTCTTGCATAGGGGCTGACTTTAGTAACTTGTCTTTGATGAATATATTTAATGAACGTGGCAAACATGATACTGTATGATTTCTGCAGCTAGGTGAAATGTTGCTTATTATATAATTTTCTCTCTTCCTTTCCTTCGTCTCTCCTCCTACCCCTCTCTCCCTCCCCCTTCTCTCTCTCCCTTTCTCCCTCTATTTTTCTCTCTCTTTCTCTCCTTCACTTCCTCCCCCCTCCTTAGAACCAAGCTACAATGTTATGAGGAAGCCAAACTATCACTGGAAAATGGAGTGAAAATAGGTGAAATGGAGCAGCACTAAATGAGGTCCCAGCAAACAGCCAGCATCAACCTCCAGACGTGTAAGTGTGCCTTCAAATGATTCCAGCTCCTAGTCTTCCAGCTGCCCTAGCTGACTCTTGGTGAGAGAGACTAAGCCCTCCTAAAATTTCAGGCTCATGTTGTTGTCATTTTAAGTGACTAACCTTTGAGGCTGTTTGTTACACAGCAAAGGATAAGTGCAACAAGACACTTGAATGGTTGTCAGGTTTTTGCTCTTACACATTGTGTCCCTATGAATGTTCTTATACTTGTTTCCTAGTGCACAAAAGCAAGAATGCAATTGCTAAACCACGGGATAAATAGATGTTCAGCTAATAAGAAGAGTCAAATTATTTTTCAAAGTAGTTGTATCATTCTCCACTATCACAGTGTGTGGTTTGTGTTTTCACATTGTTTTACATTTTTTACTATCTTTTGATGAAAAGAAAATTTTAATCTTAATGTAATCTTTTCTTTTATGGTTATTGCATTTTGTCTTGCTTAAGACTTTCTTTCTTACCCCAAGTTCAGAAAGACATTCACCATATTTTATTTGCATTTTTAAAGCCTTTCAGATTTCATTTTGTTATACATCTAGAATTGACTTTAAATATGGAGTGGGTTGAGGATCCAATATAACTTTTTCTTTTATATGAATAATCTACTTTCCCAGTACATTTGTTGAATGGTCCTTCCTTCCCCCACTGCTTTGAGATGCTGCCTATATCATGTATCAAAGTTCCATGTATGTGTAAGCTTATTCTATTTTTATCTAGTAATCAGTTTATCCGTTTGCCTATTCCTATAACTTTATAATAAGTCTTGGTAACTGGTAGGGCAAAGATCCCAACATATTCTTTTACTTTCGCATTCCTTTGCTCTTAAGTATACATTTTTAGAATAAGTTTGTTGCATTCCAAACCACTTGGAAGTGTGATTGAAACTGCATGGAATCAGTCAATTAACTTGGAGATATTGATACTTGACATATTTATGATACTGAATTCTTTTCATAGAGAAAGATAATTTCTCCATTTATTTGTCTCCTTTCTTCTAATAAAAACTTTTAAATTTCTACAGATGTCTTGCACATTTTTTATTAAATTTATTCTTAAATACTTCACTTTTTATTGCTATTACAAATGATTTCCTTTTTAAATTGGTTTTGATTCTTGCTGGCATAAAAATACAAGTTTATCTTTTTTCTTGCTCATTTAGCCAGTCACCTTGCCAAATTCTATTATTATTACTAATTCTATTGTTTGAGACCTTCAGTATAGACAAACATATATCTGGAAATATCAGTTTTGTTTCTTTTTTCCTCCTATTCCTATGCCTCTAGTTGCTTTTGTTGTCTTACCATGTTGGCTAGAATTTCCAGTACTATGTTGAATAGAAGTCTTAATGGTGGGCATCTTTGTATTCTTTTGAATTTTAAAGATAGTGCTTTTAGGGCTTCCCTGGTGGCGCAGTGGTTGAGGGTCTGCCTGCCGATGCAGGGGACACGGATTTGTGCCCCCGTCCGGGAGGATCCCACATGCCACCGGGCGGCTGGGCCCGTGAGCCGTGGCCGCTGAGCCTGCATGTCCGGAGCCTGTGCTCTGCAACAGGAGAGGCCACAGCAGTGAGAGGCCTGTGTACCGCAAAAAAAAAAAAAAAAAAAAAAAAGATAGTGCTTTTAAATTTTCTTACTAAGAATGATGCTTGATGTAAACCTTTGGTAGGGAGTCTATATCAGAGGGAGAATGTTGTCTTTTATCCATGTAATTTACAAAAATTTTGTGATGAAATAGTGTGGAATTCTATAAAATCTCTTTTAAAAAGAGGCTATTGAGGCATAATTTACATAAAACAAAAGTCACCTTTTAGGGTGTATAGTCAATGAACTTGAACAAATATATGGAATCGTTAACCTTTACTACCATCAGCATGTAGATCTTTTCTGTCACCATAAAATTCTCTCACGTCCTTTGTGGTCAACCGCCTGTATTCTCTTTTTAAAATGCAGATGAATTTAACTTTATTTAATATTTTTGTGGGTAAATTCATGAGTGGTTTTCTCCTATTATTTTACTTCTTTTACTGTCGTTGTCTGGTTTTGGTGTTAAGATTATTCTTGCCTCTTAGGATTTATTGGGGGAATGTTCCCTTGTCTTCTTTGTAGAAAGGCTTCTATAAGATTGGAATGATCTATCCCTTGAAGATTTGGTAGAATTCACTTGTACAGCTAGTCTTTATTATTGAAAGAGTTTTAAATATTGCTTCAATTTATTCTATAAGGATAGGACCATTAAGACTTTCTATTTCTTCCAGAGTCAGTTTTCAGTTCTAGAAATGTGTCCATTTTGTCTATGTTTTCAAATTTATTGGCATAAAGTTCATAGTATCTTTTCCTTTTAGTCATTACCACATGTAATATTGTTTAATTGTGCATTTCATTTTTCTTCCTTATCAGTATTAATGGAGGTTTAAGAATTTTATTAGCCTTTTCAAAGATTTAATTTTTGACTTTCTTGATGTGCTCTATTGTATCCTTGTTTCCTATTTCATTGATTTATACTCTTCATTATCTCTTTTTTTTCTTTGTGTTTATTCCCTTGTTCTTTTCCATTTTCTTAAGCTCATTATATTTCAGGCCTGCCTCTCCTGATCTCCCTGGCCTCAGGGGCACTGATCCTGTCTGGCTTCCACTTCTCCTCCCTCCTCAGTCCCCCCATGTCCTACCGGTTCACTACGGGTTCCTCCCATTTCCTTGGGCTTCAGAGTCCCCCACCAGCGGCTGGCAGACACCCTACTTGTGGGGAGATGCTAACTCAGCGTCTTCCCACACTGCCATCTTCAATAAGATGTTTTATGTAAGACTCATGGTAACTACAAAGCAAAAGCCTATAGTAGATATACAAAAGATAATTAGTAAGGAGTCATAGTATACCACTACAGAATATCATTGAATTACAAAGAATGACATCAAGAGAGGAAGAAATGATCTCCAAAACACCCAGAAAATAATTAAATGGCAACAGTAAGTGCTTATGCACCAATAATTACTTTAATATAAATGGGTTAAATTCTCTAATCAAAAGACTTAGAGTAGCTGAATAGATTAAAACATGACCCAACTATAGGTTACTTACTAGAGATTCACTTCACCTTTAAGAATACATATACTGAATGTGAAGAAATAGGAAAAGATTTCATGCAAATAGAAACCAAAGGTGAGCAAGGGTAGCTATACTTATATCAGACAAAATAGACTTTAACTCAAAAGCTATAACAAGAGACAAAGTCATTATGTGATGATAAAGGGATCAATACATCAAGAGAATATAACAATTGTAAATATTTATGTATCCAATATCAGAACACCTAAATATATTCAACAATTACTAACAGATTTGAAGGGGAAAACAGGCAACTGTACAATAATTGTAGGGGACCAATACCCTACTTTCAACAATGAATAAATCATCCAGACAGAGTCAATTAAGAAACATTGGACTTAAACTATTACATTTTAAATCAAAGGGACCTAACAGTATATATTTAGAACATCCCATCCAACAGCACTAGAATACATATTTTCCAGTGCACTGAATATTCTTCAGGATAGATCAGATGTTGGGTCACAATGCAAGTCAACAAATTTAAGAAGATTGAAAGCACATGAAGCATCTTTTCTGACCACAATGGAATGAAACTAGAAATCAATAACAAGAGGAAAACTGGAATATTCACAAATACTTGGAATTAAACAACATGCTCCAGCACAACCAATGACTTAAAGAAATTAAAAGGGAAATCAAAAATATCATGAGAAAAATGAAAATTTAAACACAATATACCAAAACTTATAGGACACAGCAAAAGCAGTTCTAAGAGGCAAGTTTATTTATAACAATAAATGGTTTCATTGCTTGAGCAAATTAACACATCCCCTGTTACCTGATATGCAGCTTAGATCTAGCAAATGCCTTTTTCTCCATACCTGTCCATAAGGCCCACCAGAAGCAGGTTACTTTCAGCTGGCAAGGCCAGCAATACACCTTCACAGTGCCACCTTGAGGTATATCAACTCTTCAGCCCTATGTCGTAGTTTAATTCACAGGGATCTTGATTACCTTTCCCTTCTACAAGATATCACACTGGTCCAATATATAGATGACATTTTACTATTGGACCTAAAGAGCAAGGAGTAGCAACTACTCTAGATTTATTGGTAAGAGATTTGCATGTCAGAGTGTGGGAAATAAATCTGACTAAAATTTAGGGGTGTTCTACTTCAGTGAAACTTCTAGGCATTTGGTGGTGTGGGGCATTTTGAGATATACCTTCTAAAGTAAAGGATAAGTTGTTGCAGCCAGTCCCATCTACAACCCAGAAAGAGGGATGATGCTTAGTGGGCCTCTTTTGGGGGCAACATATTCCTCACTTGGGTGTGTTGCTTTGGTCCATTTACCACATGACTTGAAAAGCTGCTAGTTTTTTTTTTTTTTTTTTGCCCGCGCCGTGTGGCATGTGGGATGTGGGATCTTAGTTCCCTGACCAGGGATCAAACCCGTGTCCCCTGCATTGGGAGCGCGGAGTCTTATCCGCTGGACCACCAGGGAAGTCCCTGAAAAGCTGCTAGTTTTGAGCGGGGCTCAGAAGCACAGAAGGCGCAGCTGGCTTGATAGAACAATGAAATGGCCTTCTGAAGACTCAGTTATAGTGCCAGATAGATGGCAATACCTGGCAAGGCTGGGGCAAAGTTCTCCAGTAGGCTGAATAGGCTGTGAATCTGTCCAATATCTGGTGCTCTTTTTCAGCCAGAGCTCATAGGTCCATGAATCGAGGGGATAAATGGGAATGCAACCCTTTTTATTACTCCTAGTGACTCAATAACCAAATTTTTGCTTCCTGTTCCTGCAGTTTTATGCTCTGCTGGCCTAAAGGTCTTAGTTCCAGGGGAAGGAATGTTTGCATCAGGAGACACAACAATGATTCCATTGAAGTGAAAGTTGACTACCACTGGGTACTTTGGGTTCTTCTTGACACTGAGTCAACAAAGGGAGATATGGTGTTGGCTGGGATGATTGATCCTGAATACAAAGGGGAAATTGAACTACTATTCTACAAGGGAGGTAAGGAATAGTATAACTAGAATATAGAAAATTCCATAGGACATCTCTTAGTATTACCATACCCTGTGATTAAAGTCAATGGATAACTACATCCCAATCCAAGCAGGACTACTAATGGCCCAGACCCTTCAGGAATGAAAGTTTGGGTCACCTCACCAGGTAAAGAACCAGCTGAAGTGCTTACTGAAGGCACAGGGAATACAGAATGGGTAGTGGAAGGAGGTAGTAATAAATGCCAGTGACAACCATGGGACAAGTAACAGAAATGAGGATTAAAATTGTCATAAGTGTTTCCTCCTGATTTTGTTATGAATATATTTGTGCATGTTGTTTGTGTATGTATGTGTGTGTGTGTGTGTGTGTGTGTGTGTGTATGCATAATATAGATTTATCAACCTGCCACCAGGTAGTTGGCTGATCATAATTCTAGAAGCAAATATCTCTTAGACGACTTTTTTACTGTTTCAAGTCCATTATTTACTGCATTTTCTTAAGGAATGGATGAAATCAATGAAGGAGTTGATCTGTCATGTTTGCTCTGTGACAATGCTGACTGAATATGTTGCAGATTTGGGTTATGCAGGCATTTGTGTGTCCCACAGCACAATGTACTAATTATTTTTCCATCCCCAATTGAGGTTCTCTCAAGTCACCACAACAGCTGTTGTGTCAGCTCTTCTGTGGTCCCTGTAGCACCCCAGGCTCTTTCCTCCCAGCTGATACCGTCAGCATCTACTTTAGATTCAA
This sequence comes from Stenella coeruleoalba, assembly GCF_951394435.1. NCBI lineage: Eukaryota > Metazoa > Chordata > Mammalia > Artiodactyla > Delphinidae > Stenella > Stenella coeruleoalba. The sequence goes on along the minus strand of NC_137169.1, from coordinate 103,441,396 downwards.
AGGACAATGTTCCCTTCATTTCTCTCCCAATCTGCTCTCCTGTCTGCTAGGAAGATGTGTTCTTTCTTGTCTCCAGTGCTAACTCCCCTTGTGCTCTCGATCTCAGCCATTCCTGTTTTCTCCTGCTCGCTTAGTTTTCCCTTTTTCAACCTCTCTAACGCTTTCTTCCCTCCATTTCACAAACATTGTTATATGGTCTTAATCCTATAACCATCCAATTTTCACCCAGTCTGTTACCTCCCTTGACCCTTCACATGTAGAAATAGAAGTGACTTTTCATTTTTATTAGACTTTGGGTGATGACACTTCTTGATTTCCTTAACCTGGCCCACACACCCTTGGAAGTGGTCCATTCATTACAATATCTTTCATTTGAACATCTGAGTGAAATTCTCCCTTCGGCTAGGACCCTGTCTGGCACAATAGCTAAGGATTTTGGATGAATTGCTCAGCCACTCTGAACACCAGACTCTTAATCTGTAAAATGTATATAATTTTACAGGATTCTTGTTAGGGTTAAATAAAAAGAGACAACTAAGAATATAGCCCAATAAATTTTAGTGATGATTATTATGACATAATCTATATTCTACCTTTTCTACTGAAATTGCACTTTCGAAGGTCACTATTCACCAGATCCACTGACATGCCTACTTAGGTGAGGAGGCAATTTAGGGAGTTACTGAAAAAATATAGATAAGAGAAAATGAGGATGTGAACCACAAAATCATTAGAAGTGGATTCAAGGACAGAAAGATGTTATACAGAGAGTAGCACAACATTGTAAATCAACTATACTCCAATAAAAAATAATTTTAAAAAAAGATGTTATATATAACAGAATGCTACTGTTGACTACTTTATAGAGTTTACTTCATGAGTCCGGTCACACCCATCTAGTACAGGTATTCCATGTAGATCTGCACTGCAGCCTTTTCTGACCATGCAGGACAATGGCCTCATCCCTGCTGACCCCACCTGGAGTAGTTGCTTTTCGTTTTTTCTTTTTTTTTTTTTCCGTAAGGCAGTTTTATTGAGGTATGACTGATATACAATAAATTGCACCAATATAAAATATGCAGTTTCATGTGTTTAAAACTTTTTTTTAAATTGAGGTAAACTACACATAACATAAAATTTACCATTTTAACCATTTTAAAGTATACAGTTAAGTAGTGTTATGTATATTCACATTATTGTGCAACCAATCTCCAGAACTACAAACAACAACTCCCATGTCTTAGTCTATTCAGGCTGCTATAACAAAAACACCATAGCCTGGGCGGGGTGGCTGAAATAAAAAACATTTATTTCTCACAGTTCTGGAGGCTGGGAAGTCCAAGATCAAGGTACCAGCAGACTCCATGTCTGGTGAGAGCCCATTTCCTGGTTTATAGATAGCTGTCTTCTCACTGTGCCCTCACATGGTGGAAGGGGAGAGTATGTGTTGTAGCATGTCAGAATTTCCTTCCTTTTTAAGGCTGAATAATATTCCATTTTATGCACATACCACATTTTGTGTATCCATTCACGCATCAGTGAATACTTGAGTTGCTTTCACCTTCTGGAGAGGGTTTGAGTTAGCACCTATTTGCCTTGGTCCTTAATCTAGACTGACCTTTGTCAACAAAATGTAGCATATGTCATCCAACAGAACTTTGATAAGAATTGACCAAAATATTTTGTTCATTTCCTACCGCCTACTTACTGTGGCCATTTGTTAAGTCTTATGGCTGTGTCAGTCCTCAGTAATCTTGAATTCTTTTGTCAAGATGAGTCTACTGACTTCAGCATGATAGAGCTGGCCTCAGGAAACCTGTCCAGGAGCATTCCTACCTTAACTCTTGCTCTTCCACACCAATTTCTTTATAAGTCTGACAACAGCCCAGAACTGGTAGATACTTCTCTGATTAAGTCTTTCTGGGTCAAATTAATCCCCCTTCCCATTGAGAGTTGGCAGGCTCTGTTATATTTCAGAATTGGAATGCTATTTCTTTCTAGCCAAAGTGATATATGTCATAGTACATTTCCTTTTAATTAATAGGGACTTGGGATTTTTTTTCTCTTTGGAGGAATCCTTCCCATCAAGAGTTGTTACAATTCACTTGGGAAAGCAAACTGAAATTTTATGTTGCTCATAAATGTTTGAAAAGAAGCCACCTCATACTCCAGGATAGGAAGTCACAGGCTTGCCATGTGGATGATCTATTTGAAGGCTCTTGGTTTTGATATAAATATATATCCAGTTTAGCACCAGTGTGAGCAGCATTTGCATGCATGCCACTAGGTGAGAACATATGTGAGCTCAGCTCTACAGAGCCCTGCTGGCCACTCCTCGCTGGACCGATGGAGTGTCACATGGTCAGCTTAAACAGGCCAAGTTGGTTTTGATTTTTACTTCTCCACTTCTTTGTGGCTTATGCCATACCACAAGAATCTAAATTCTAAATTCTATGATAATAGAAGTTTATATAATGCCAAACAAAAGAGCACATTGTGTATTTCCCTGGTCTAAGTTTAGTTTGGGCACCTAGCAATTTTGAATTGCATGACTAAACCAGTTGTCCTGCTGTGACCCTCTCCCTTACAGCCCTGAGAGTGGGTGGAGGGCAAGAGTTTCCTCCTCGAGTAGGGAGGAGACACAGATGTCCTGGAGGAAGCAAGGACTTTTTACAAATAGAAACAAAAGGAAGAATAGTACAAGTCTCCTCTAGATGATTCAGCTGAACAGAACGGTCTGGAAATGCCTAAAGCTACCATCACTGAGAGGCAAGAGCAAGAACAAAATTTTACTGCAAGTTTCTGAAGGACTTGATTTAGAAACCTTTGAAAAGCTCAGAAGTGATTTAACTGGGGCCAAGACCTCAACCTGAGAGGGGTCTGACATAGAAAGAATGTAGTGAGGCTGCTTTTCCCATCACTGCAGCTGGCTTTGGTGTCACTAGAAAAGCAGTCCCCTTCCTAAACACTTTTAAAAGTTCCCTACACGTACCATCTTTATAAAATTGTCCAATATTTGTAGAGTACACCATGGTCTTCCCATTGTTTAATTATTTGTTTTCCACCCTCTGTCTTTAAGTGAGAGTCATTTCCTTTTTCCTCTTACAAAGGATCTGTTGATACACTGGATCCAGGCTTGACTACTTCATTCTTGAGCAAGTGTGTCCTAATCTCTCAGTTCCTGATTTGACAAAAATGTTAGGGATCCAAAGAAAAAACAAACCATAAGCTCTACCTGGATGTGCAGACTCCTAAAAGAGAACAAGGTACAGTGCTCCCTTTCTATGACCCATGAACTGATCAAATTTAAATCTCATTATAAACTTATTGCCTCCAGAAAACCTGGTGTAATAAATACCTGCAAGAGGTCACAGCTACGGTTTTGTAACCATAAATGAGAATATATTTAGGGTCATGGTTCACAGCACAGCTTCTTTTTGAAAGAGGCCCTGGAAATACAAGTCTATGCCCTGGAGGCCTGTTTCTCTCAACTCTAAAGTTCTAGGGTTGTTGCCTTGACTCACAAACATTTCTTTATATAGGTTACTTGCTTAAAATATTAAATAATCAGAACAAATTTTTCCTCTAGAACTACTCAAAATTTGTATTAACTGGGCTCTGATTCTTTCCATTAAGCTTAAATCCACAGGTTTGAATCTAACTCTGTGAAACAAAAGTATAATCATCCATTATACTTTTTAAAAATGGACAATCTTCCGTAGATTACTAGATTGTCTGATATTTCAAACAAGTTTCATGCAAGTTTACTCTTTAACAAATTGTAAGTGTTGATTTATCAATCTTATATTTTATTGCACAAGAGGAGCAGAATCTGTTAAAGATAGTATAATACTGTTTTCAGGCCACTCTCAACTATTGCCTTGAGCACTATAATAATTCTAGTCTCCACACAGCAAGAGTTTTCCAGAACTCTAGAACTAGAGTTTTCTAGAACTCACATCTGATTATGTCATTCTTCTTCCTAAAATCATTCAAGTGTTTCCCAGTGCCCTCAGGGTGAAGTCCAAACTCCTTAACATGGAATTGCTGAAGAAAAATTGGACCAGCTTAGCTAAATACCCCATGGCCTACTCATAAGTTTCAAATATATTAAACATTCTTTAGGCCACACATTAAAAAAGGAGGAGGGGATTCACTTATTCATTGGGTGGAACTAATCCAAGAGAAGGAAGTGGCACACTCACCCTCATTCCCTTTCCCACAATTCCAGGGCAAGACGCTTTCAAGGTTTGGGCATTCTTTCCCTCCAGATGAATTTGGCTGACTGAAGATGCTATGCTAATGGCTCTTCCCAGACAATGGATCAACTGCAAAGTCCCCAAATGTCCATCTCAGGAGAATTAGGGAAGTAGGCTTGAGTCATGGTGTAATCCAAATAGAATATGTTACACCAAAGAGCAAGAGCCTGGTCTGTTTCCAGGCCTCAGACTTGCATTATGTTTCTTCTCCCTATTTCTACTGTCCTCCAGCAGGGCTCGGTCTTTCTGGACATTCTCCTATAAGGCTGTACCCTCACAAATTGGCTTTATCTCTCATTGGATTATTTCCTTCTATGATCCAGTTAAGTCATCAGGGGTCTAATTAGGATTGACTCAATCATTAGGAAGTCAAAATCAGTAATTAGATTCTTCTGACTAGGTATTGGGTTGACCAAAATGTTTGTTTGGGTTTTTCCGTAAGATGTTATGGAAAAACCCGAATGAACTTTTTGGCCAACCCAATATTATTGACCCACATAAAATTATCTCTGGTTTATTGTATATTTTATACCAAAACATATTCATATTCTGAACCTAAATGTGATCAGAGTGACTTTTTAATGTTTTCCCTGTTTTGCTTAAGCTAGTTTGAGTTGGGTTTCTGTCAGTTACAGCCAGAGTCTTGATAGACTCTAATTTTGTAAAGGAACTTTTGGATGACCTCAATGCAGGCACACTGCCACAGAAAGTTATGTGGATATGTGTTCTCCTTTATACTGGCCTCTGCACAATTGGACCTTTTATCTAACTGTTTCCAGAAAATAAATATTACTTTAAAATTAAAATCATAGTTTTCATCAGAGGGTCTCCAAATGTTAATTGGTTCATCCTGTAGGAAGCACGTTCTTTATAGGACAACAAATAAAAGTGTAATTAATTAATTGCCTAAGCACACAATTTGGTACTATTTCATCCTGATGGCTTCACTAGAAAGCTATGTTGTCCCCAACTAGTCCTTCCACTGAAGTGTTTTTGAGATGTTTCTACATCCTTCCCTTGGCCAACTCTGTAGGAGCTGGCATGGCTATCCCTCACCACTGATGTCTTAGCTTCTGTATTTTGCATAAAAGAACATGACTTTCTAAGGCTGTGATTCTCGAATTTTAGCCTACATCAGAATCACTAGAAGTGCTTAGTAAATCACAGATTGCCGGGCTTTCTACACCTGAGATTCTGATTCAGTAGATATGCCATGGAACCCCCAAATTTGCATTTCTAACGAGTTTCAGGTGATCTGATGCTGCTCATCTGGGGACCACACTACAGTATCACAGACTACACACGCTAGAGTAGACCCGTTTATTTATTTATTTATTTGGCTACATTGGGTCTTAGTTGCGGCACACATCATCTTCATTGAGGTGTGCGGGATCTTGCGTTGTGAAGCGCAGACTTCTCTCTAGTTGTGGCTCAAGGGCTTCTCTCTAGTTGTGGCACACGGGCTCCAGAGCACATGGGCTCTGCAGTTGTGGTGTGCGGACTTAGTTGCCCCACAGCTTGTGGGATCTTACTTCCCCGACCAGGAATCGAACCTGCATCCCTTGCATTGGAAGGTGGATTCTTTACCCCTGGACCACCAAGGAAGTCCCTAGAGTAGACCCTTGATTGACACAATTTGTCTTCTGCTTGGCTCTTCATAAAGATCTTGTTAGGAGAGGTGTTCTACGTGGTAGACTGTCAATCAGCTATATATGCTGTGTATCCATTCTGCTAGATTAGGGTCTCAAATTCAAATGCAAGCTGGCCAGGAAGATAATCTGAAGGAGTGCAGGGTGAGAGGTGGAGAGACAGAAGAAGAGGAATATGTATACAATATGTAAATGGCAAGTACTGTGGTGAACAAAAGCGTGTGCCCCACTTAAAAGAACGTCACTCTATAGCATGACAGTTGAGGTCATAGACCCCAGAGCAGGTTCCACCACTTACTAGTTATATGACAAGGTTAAGCAACTTACCTAACCTCTCTGTGCTTCAGTTTCCTCATCCCTAAAATCTGGATCATAATAGAACCTACCTCATAGGGTTTTTATGAGGATTGGGTAAGTTAGCATATGTAAACCATTTAGAAGCAAAAGTAATAAGTACTTATAAGTATTATAATAACAGCAAGTGCTTATATAATACTGACTATTTACCTGGCACTACTTGAAGCACAGTACACTTATTTGTTTGGTCTTTACGAAAACCTATGAGATAAGCGTAATTACTAGCCTCATCTAATCAACAAGTAAACTGAGGCACAAAGTTAAGAAATAGCCCCAAGTTCATGCAACTAGTAAGTGATGGCATTGGAATGCAAACCTAAGCAGGCTGGCTCTAGACTCCCACTTTCCTCACTACGTACTATAGCACAAAGCATTGCTCTTGCTCTCCAAAGGAGCAGCAGCCACTGAACTCGGGCCAGTTGGTACCAAGAAGAACATGAGTTCAGCCTTAGCTGCTCACTCTTTTTTCATTTCCTTTAAGAGAAACTAGAAATCTAAATCTGTGTGTGTGTTGTTTTAGCGTGTTCAATTTTTAAAAAGCAAAATCACTTAGTGTGTCAAAGAGAACACATCTCCGGGCCACTTTTGGCCTGCAGGTCACATACCTACAAGCTCTGCACCCACCCTGAAGGTGAGGAGAGGGTAGTGTGGTGGCTAGTTATCCTGGTGGACAGAGGGCAGAACTGGCCCTTCTGCATGCTGGATGTTGTGCCTGGCTCATGGCAGGGCGACTTCCTTCAGGGCACTTTATAGCACACTGCCCCTTCAGCTGCTCCTCTTTGTGCTGGTAGCTTTCCAGATCTTCTCTTTCTTTTCTCTCATGTTTTCTCAGACCAAAACCAATACCTCACTTGCTTAGGTTACCAAGTGCTTCTCTACTGAAAGGCTTGCCCTCCCTCCTTAGGGTGGAGCATTATTTCCAAAGGTACAAGGGATGTTACTGCCATTAAACCCATCATTTGTCACTTAAAACTTACTTCTGATTCTTATCTCTTTTTATGTCAGATAAGCAGCCTCCCTAAACTTCCAGTACTTGAAATTGGAAATTCTTGATAATGCAGTTGCTTAATGGTAAGAGTAAGACCATGAAAACAGATAAGTCCATCTTCCAGCAGAAAAGCTGTGTCTAGCTGGAGTTACTGCTCACATATCTGGCCTGTTCAATCAGAAACACAAGAGTTAGATGTGTGTCATGATGACATAACATTATTTTCCCAAAATAAATAGAGGTTATTTGTTCCAGCTGGATCTTATTTGTGGTTTTTCTATTTTGCTCTTGGTCAGCCCCCAGGCCAACCTCCCAGGCTGAGCTTCTTGTAAGGCCAAGAAAGGCTTTTCCACACACTGAGCCTTCTGGGACAGTTGATCATCACCACAGAGCACCAGTCAGCCACGTGGTGGAGGGTGAACGGGTCCTTTCACAGACCAGGTGTGAACAAGCAACGCTGACCTGGCATCTGGTCGTGAAGCAAAGTTCTCAGCATATGCTGAATTAAACAACTCTTTCTCTCTCTCTCTCTCTCTTTTTTTTTAAGTTTCTATGGTTAAACATGTGCAGTTTCATTTATAAATTTCAGTCTTACTCCTACATGTGGAATTATTGCCACATTCAAGAGTTGCATTTCAGTCTACTCAATATCTTCATTGCCTTCCTGAGTGTTTAAGGACACCAGCTAAAGCCCTCCTTGTGGAGGAACAATTCCACATGCTCATGACAGGAAATGTATGACTTTCACTTCAGTTTAACCCCTCAGAGCCAAATCTAATCATTTGTATCAAAGAGTTTAAAGACATTTATTGTTGTGGGAGTGTTCACTGTAGTTGAGAGAGGACGACTGAAAGGGAAGTAAGAAGACTAGGGAAAGAGAGAGGGAAGGTGCTTTTATCGTCTTAGAAAAGTCTAGAAATATAGAAGTAATGGCTTTGAAAATCCCAACTGTTGCTGGCTTTTATTTCATTTGTATATATAATAATTACTTGGTTCTAGGTACCCTACCATAGAAAGTATAGTTACAGGTTATTAATTTTCACAAGTTACCATAGTGTAGTCAAATTTAACACAAAGGCACAGGCACAGCTACATTAATTATTTAATCTCTTCCTAGGCCAGGGTACACATGGGTGTTGAATTTAGAGTGAAGACCAAAATGTAGTCAAAGAGACTTGCTATGTCTTGCTGTGGTCATCATAATCCAGGTCTGTTTCTCAGCTTTGCAAGGTTCAAAACTGAAGTTTTTTGGTTCACACAAAGGTGATTAGACTTAGAGAGACTGATGTCCAACAACCAACAAAAAAGCAGATGTCTATGTACATATTCCCAGTTACAAATAAAACCCAAATATCCATCTTAGCAGAATCTCTCCTCTGTTGGAAAGTCTACACGGAAAGCCAAATTATTATCAGAAAGTGACTTGATGAGTATGCAATCCGAGCCAGGGAGTGAGCCTGAGAACCCTAATGCCTGCTGCATCCATCTCCCCAGGAGGCTGAGTGCTGGGAATGCAGTGGCAGAAGTGGCTTTTCTGCCCTCTTTCTCTAGACTTTGTGCTTTCTCTAGACTCTGTTTAAAAAAAAAAAATTTCAGCTGAGTAAATTTAAAAGAGCTGATTGGCTTTATTGAGCAGTTCATATCAGGCAGCATCCCATCTAGTCAGGAGAGACGAGCTCCATCAAGATGCAGAAAGAGGGCTTCCCTCGTGGCACAGTGGTCAAGAGTCTGCCTGCCAATGCAGGGGACATGAGTTCGAGCCCCAGTCCGGGAAGATCCCTACATGCCACGGAACAACTAAGCCCGTGTGCCACAGCTGCTGAGCCTGTGCTCTAGAGCCCGCAAGCCGTGACTGCTGACCCCATGTGCTGCAACTGCTGAAGCCCCCATGCCAAGAGCCTGTGCTCCGCAACAAGAGAAGCCACCACAGTGAGAGGCCCACTCACCTCAACAAAGAGTAGCCCCTGCTAGCCACAACTAGAAAAAGCCTGCGTGCAGCAATGAAGACCCAATGCGGCCAAAAATAAATAAATAAATTTATTTTAAAAAAACACACAAAAAACCCTTGTTTAAAAAAAGATGCAGAAAGAAAAGTTTTTTAAAGGCAGAGAAGGAACTGAAAAAAGGAAGTTATTAGCAATGAATGCATTGTTTTAGACAAGGCTGCCCTCCTAAGGAGAATGAAAAGAGTCTATCAACAGATTTCCTAAGTCTAACCAGGATATTCCAGGTTGTCTGATTAAAGGTCACATTCCTGGGGAAGGTTAAAACTATAATTAACTTAGGTATTAAGTATTCGTTTGCTGACATGGGACCTACCAAAAGTGGCTCCACTTTGGACCTGCTGTCTCTTTTTTAATAATTTCCTCCTTTTGATCAGATTCTCAGCTTAACTGAGAGATGTGATCAAAATTGAAGAGACTTCAGGCTCACAATTTTTAAGTCAGCTATTAACTCTGTTCCTTTTCTCACATTACAGTCTTAGGGAGATCATTTACTTGGCAGTTGATGGCTATGAACGTGCACTTAAAGCTTTTGAGAAAATACAATGCATGAGGGAGATTATTATGATTGTAATAAGCAGGATAATTCCCAATGTTTGGAGTGTACTTTGGAGCCATGCTTACTAAAACCTAAACCAATCAAAATCAAGTAAGTCAAAGAAAGACTCTGAAGAAGGAGTCACCTTTTAAAGTCAAGTGGCTTGCTCAGTGATCTTATATGATTGAGTTCCAACTTCCCCAGAAGCACTAATCCAGGTGCAGCAGGTAGTGTTGGTCATAGCACAAACACCTTATTGTTCAGCTAAAAGATAACCAAGGGCTCTCCTATTATCAAGAACAACTTTGGCCAGAGAGTCTAAGGATTTCTGTTGGACACATTGCTTTTGCAGCAGATTCTGTAGTACTTTCAAGAGCTAAGGAGAGGTTTCTGATCATAGCCTCATTTTTACTCCTAACCAGAGAAGTAGGGTTCTGCCAAAGGAAGTAATCCTGAATCACGAATGCCTCCTGGTAATTTCTTTTTAACTTGACATTGTAAATTCAGGGAAGTCAACAGTGAGTTGGCTCAGTCTGTTTGTGGGCAGTTAGGGGAACAGTTAGATAACCTAAGAGGTATTGCCCAACTGTGTGCCAGCTACCTGGACACTGATTGGCCTAAGAAGAATGATAACCAGCACAAAGACAAGCTCTGTCAGGGCACAAGTCATTCACATTAAAGTGGCACTGTTAATAGATCAGAGTTGATGACAAATCTAGCAGTCTGAAAGGTCTCCAGCATTTGTACAGGACCAGATGTCAGGTGGAGTCTTCTTAAACTGTGAATGTATTCCCAAGGCTTGAATCCCTGAAGTTTTGCTGCCACTGGGTAATGAGGACGTGGTACAGTCCCTTCCAAGGAGATTTAAGGGCAGTCATTGTTCTTACTGATTCCAAATTAGAAGGGTGGGGAAAAATTGGAAGCATTAGTTTTGAGAATCATAGCCAGATATTTGAGAAAACTTAGAAGATTTCAGGATCCAGTCCAGTTTACAGGTATATAACAAAACCTCAAAGATAATTAATAGGACTAGAAACTAACATCTGCAAAAGTGCAAACATACTTTTTCTCCCTCATTACCCCAATTTTTTTTTCTAAGGATAATCACAATAAAACTAATTTGTTTGCATTAAGCTTGGCCTTATTATTTACATAAATGCAGCAAAAATAGTGATTGACCATGTAAGTTCCTTTTAAGACTACTTTGCTGGAACTTTTTTGTAAGGAAACTCTGATTGAACTTCTTAAGTTCAGGAAGGCCAGGAAGCCAAACCAAAGTTCAAGCATTTCCTTAAAACTGTCTGGTTCTGTCTGAGTCTATGCATATCTCTCGCAAATCATTCCAGTCAAAGCCTTGGTAATATAGCCAGTGTTTCCAATTGTGTCCTTTTACAAGGAGAACAGATTCTCACTGAACTTATGCAAATAACTAACTATACTGCCATGGAAAGAATACTTAAATCTCCAAATTCTGGAGGGATCAGGTAGGGAGAAAAAGTAAATGTTTCATTCTTGTTTGCAAAGGTATATTTTTATCAAAATTGTATCAAAATTGTATGTCATAAATAGCTTGAGAGAAAAGGTTTCCTTAAAACAAAGAATCAGCAATGTTTCAAACAAAAATAATCATCCACCTCAATTTATTTAGTCCCATGTTATTAATTCTTGTTGATCTTGATCTTTTGTTAGTAATTTTATGAAGCCATCAGTTTTTCCATTAGAGTTCTGTGATTTCTTACCCAGTTCAGTTTTATGATCTAAAGTAATCAGAAACCTGTATCTGTCAAAAATCCTTTCTATGAATCTCCTTGAAGATGAAGTACTTTTACAGGTACATTTTTGTAAAAGCATCTGAGTAAAACAATAACTGTCTACAGATTGCAAAAGACTTAAAACATGCCCGTTATTAAAGAGCTGATGAGGGTTCATTATGATGGAATCGACAAGGAAATGTAGTTATTTCTGTGACACATAATATTTTAAGATAAAAACTGGAATTATGACTAATAATATTATACCAGGACATATCAGATTTCCAGTAATTCCACATAATTTCTGAAACACTTGTAACATATACCTATATAAACACAACATAAAGAAAGCTTTTTATTAGTTCTTATTTGACAATGCTTCCCATGTAATTTAACATTTCAAATTAGCCTAATTAGTTTACTATCTCCCTTTTTATAAGGAGAAAGAACAAATCTTTTGAAATATTCTAGGGACCCCCTGGAAAATTTCAGAGTTAGTTTGAGGTGAAAAAAAAACTTCATTTAGAATTTGATTTTGAGGAAGTTTGTTTAAAAATATCAGAAAGGTTTTAAAACCCTTGGTCAAGTAGGATCATAGGTAACTGTGAAATAATATTATACTTAGTTATCTATTTAATCAAAGTGACAATAGAAGATGTTAAAGGCAAATACAGACAGATAAACTGTTGTAAAAAAAAAAGCTTAGCTTTTATTTATTTATTTATTTTAGCTTTCTGAACACAGGAAATTATTTTGACAAAACACAGAACCCTTGCTTTCTGGGCAGATTATTTTAAAAGGAAAACAAAAACAAAAACAAAAATACCTTTTACAATTTCTTATCAAGAGAAGACCAATATTCTAATAAAACTTGTTCTTTTAACAGAGGGAAAACCAAATTTTAATTTTGCACAAGCTTACTGTTGATATTAGTGATCACTGACCCAATTAAATTTATTCTGATTTTATCCAGTCCTGACCATGCATAAAATTTCTTTCCAAGATTCCTTTTTCTATAAACCTTAAGTATTTTCCTTTTTTTTTTTTTTAACATTCAGATTTTGTCCTATGTTTTCTCTTCTTTCTCAGCTGCTCTTTAGGACAAATTTACTTTCTTTTCCCTCAGCAAAGAATACATCTTTATTCCTCATACCTTCTTTTTTATTTGTTTGTTTTTTGGCTGCACTGCACGGCATGCAGGATCCTAGTTCCCTGACCAGAGGTCACACCTGTGTCCCCTGCAATGGAACCTCGGAGTCCTAACCACTGGTCTGCCAGGGAATTTCCTCTTCATACCTTCTTTTACTAAAAACATACATCCTACTTTCCTTGCATACAGAGATATTTTCCTTTTTATTTCTAGTAGCTTTAATCACATAGATTATTTTTTAAGTGAAGGGCCTTAGAAGCCCTTAATTACTAGTGAAAGTGAGGAAGTAAGCATGTGTGAACTGTCCTTTATAATAGCATTCTGTGCTTTGGAAAATTTATAAATACTTTTAAATAATTTTTAGAAACATACGCCTTTTTATAGAAAATTGCATAAAACGTGTTTATTAATATACCCAAATATCTTTAATTCCTCTGTAAAAGGAAGCCAAAACTAGATAAACCTATGTTCAATTATTAATGTTTCAGCATTTTATCTTATTTAGAAATGATCTAGATATTCAACGAAGTTCTATCATTTGATTTAACTTAGCAAAACTCTTAACAGTGGAAGTCATCAAAGAGATTTCTGTGACTATTTTTAAGTTGGCATACCATAAAACAGTCATTGTTAAAAAATATTCACCTAAAAACCTTTATCTCACTTGCATCTATTTATTTGTTTTCAACAATTAGGTTTAGATTACTTATGAAAATTTTATCATACCCATGTACTTTTCTTGTTGACAGATTTTGTAACATGAACTTATTTGATTAGTAAACCCAAGTAGTATAAAAGTTGTATGTTTGCATTCTATTCAATGTTGATAACTCTTAAAAAAAATGCCTGTTTTGATTAAACCAACAACTTTAACTTTAATTTACTAACGACTAATCCTAGATTACATGAACTTGGAAAGCATTTGGGTTAGTTTCTAATATATTTTAACCCATATAAGCACTTATTCATTTTTAATCCAATTTAATAGAGCTCTTGAATATTTACAGCTTAAAGGCATAAGGGAAGGAATGCAAGTTCCTGAAAAAAGGACTTTGGTTTCCCAAGACCAACATTTGCAAGACTTTTGAAATGAAAAGGAAAGGTTTGGGGGTTGGTGAAAGGAATAGGTAAAGCTGCATTTCTGGTTTTGCAAAGATTTGTAAGATAATGACAGTTGCTTTTAATGCCTCAAAGAATTGGGTTGCAACTTAAATGACATCATAGGTTGATCCACCCATAAATCCTTTTATAAGAGCTTTAGAAAGTTTTTCTTTCCCTCTGAGTACATTTAGTTTAGGAGAGGAGGTTTAATTTTTTTCTATCAAGCTCTGAATATCAGCTTCCAATTTGGCCAAATTTCTGTTCATAGAATTATTAAATCCTTTAAAATATCTTGTCAGGTTTCAGCTGGGACAGATAGCAAATATTTCTGGCAATGCTGAACAACCACTTGGATTCAAGAGGTGTCCCCAAGGAGGGTGCAAAGTTTACTACCTTCCCAAGATACAGAGTCACTTCTAAAGATAGCCAAAAGAAAGAACTGACAGTCTACATGTCCCAAGCAGGCAGAAAGCCAAGCCAAGCTCTTAGGACACAAAATGAGACAAGCAAGAAGGCAATAGCTATCCCTGGGAGAGAAAGGATCAATAACTGATGAGTCTGGACTTGCAAAGAAAGGGACAACATGAAATTTTATTTTCCTCTATTGACTAGGTATTTGAGACAGAGATTCTGGAGAGTTAACTCTGGTAAGAATTCTCACCCTTCACTGGCTTCTGCTAGCTCTCTCAGGATCCCATCTGCAGGCTCTGAGTGAAAGTGGAGAACACAGTTCTGATATTTACCAGAATTTGGCAAGGGTTTTTAAAAAATTAATTTTAATTTTAGTTTCCCCTTGGCTATGCAAAGGAATAACATAGCTGTTAGCTTACCAGAAAATTCCTCAGAATCCCATCAACTCTGGGAGGGGTCCTCATGGGGGTCCTCCGTTGAAGGTAGACATGGGGTTGTCTGTAAGGCCATTAACTTGGTGGGCTTTTGTTTATAATCTGTGTCTTAAATTTTTCATTAACCTTTTGCAACGAATTTTTAATGACGCTGTTTTGGAATTTTGAAGCCTCTTAGAAGCTTCTGTATACCAATAAAATATGTATCTCATTCTGCTTGTTTAATTTTGGAATTCTTACTTTTAAATTAACTTCTTAAATGATCTTACCTAACTGGAATATTCCTTCTAATGGCCATTGTAATTCTAGGTTGTTTTTAGTATGATTTTTGCAATTTTTGTAGGTATTTATAACTTCCAGGACTCACAGTTCTTAGACATAAAATAAGCAGGTGTGCTGGAAGATGTGGTGCACTTATAACTCTTTAGAATTTAGTGATTTCATTAGCTAAGCCTTTGGGTTTCTAGGAGCTGAAGTGATACCTAAAAGGGTTGTGCCACTGGGTTGGGGATTGTGTGACATTTAACAACGTAACTCATTGCACAGGAATTTTCTTGAGGTTGGTAGGTGACCTAGTTTCAATCCAACGCATTCCATGACCACCTTATCCCAACGTTGGGAGTCTTTGGGGGTTAGATGGCAAGCAGTCTATCAGCACTTAAATGCTTGATTCACGCTCACCAATTTTTGTGGCTTTTCTTTTCGGTTTTTTTTGTTGTTTTTTTTTTTTTACTTTTGATATTCCCATTAGCAATTAGCCTTTATCTACACAATACAAGACAAAACAAACATGTGCGCCTTAATATATTGTCAGTAACAAAGAGATATTCCTGCATCCTGGCCAAGAAAATTCCTTGTGTGCAACAACAATTGCTATAGAACCTTGGGCTGGGGAAAGGGTTGAACCAGCAGATCTCAGCAAATGGGGACTGTGGACTGGGGGCTCCACATGGATGGGGAATGGCACACTGCCTCTAGAAGTTCCCATGTAGATCTTTAAACAGAATCAGAGGCTTGGGATTTCCACTCAAAAAACTTGGAATTGTAGTCTAAAAGGCTAGGGGATTAGCTCCAGGTAGAACCATCTTCCAACTCAAGCTGACCTTTCCTATACTGGAAAGCCAATTGGATAGGGATCTTGTTGCAAAGAAGGTAAAGCTCAGAAATGAGAGGAACTTATCCACAGCCCTCAAAAACAGTGAGAATGACAGTGAACTCAGAAAAGGGATTTGCAGTCACCTCACCAATGTTTCTCATTGTCCCTGAATGTTGTCAAAAGTTCACTTCGGATCCCACTGCTGCCACCAAATCTGTTAAAGAATGAAATTCAACTGAGTAAATTTAAAAGAGTTGATTGGCTTTACTGAGCAATTCATGAATCAGGCAGTATCCCACCTAGAAAGTGAGCTCCATCAAGATGCAGGAATAAAAGGTTTTTAAAGGCAGAGACGGAGGTGAAAAAAAGGAAACTATCAACAAATAATGCGTTGTTTTAGGCAAGGTCACCCTCCTAAGGAGAATGAAAGGAGTCTATCAGTAGATTTCCTAGTGCTAACCAGTATATTCCAGGTTGGCCGATTAAAGGTCACATTCGTGGGGAAGATTGCAACTGTAGTTAAGTTAGGTATTAAGTCTTGGTTTGCTGATGTGAGGCCTAACAAAAGTGATACTATTATGGTGCATTGTCCCTTTTTTAACTCCTTCTGGTAACCTTTCTTACCTCAGATTGGTAAATACCATTAATAGGGTAACAATTTTCTTCCACACTCTTATGTGTTCATTAGATTTCCAAGTCTGCTTCTGCCTGTTTAAATTGCAAAATAACTAATAATAATTTCTGAAATTATTATTCCTTACAACGCATTTATTTTACTAGTTTAATCTGGTTAGGAGGAAACACTACTTCCCCACTCCTCAAGTTTTCCTGCAGAAGGATTTCAATTAGGATAATGTTCCTGACCTCCCCTCAGGGAAGAGAAGTGACTTATCTTATAGATGAGTTTGAGAAATGGTGCTGCATATGGGTAATTCTGCCTCTTCTAAGATGACTCTCTAGATCTGTAGACTGGCAAAAAAGAGTATATTCTAGGACTTCCCTGGTGGCACAGTGGTTAAGAATCCACCTGCCCATGCAGGGGACACGGATTTGATCCCTGGTCCAGGAAGATCCCACATGCCACAGAGCAACAAAGCCCATGCGCCACAACTACTGAGCCTGCGTTCTAGAGCCTGCGAGCCACAACTACTGATCCCACATGCCACAACTACTGAAGCCCATGCACCTAGAGCCTGTGCTCTGCAACAAGAGAAGCTACCACGGTGAGAAGCACACGCACTGCAACAAAGAGTAGCCCCTGGTCATCACAACTAGAGAAAGCCCACATACAGCAACAAAGACCCAATGCAGCCAAAAATAAATAAATAAATTTATGTTTTTTTAAAAAAGAGTATATTCTAATGCTTTCTCCTGCCATGCAGCAAAGAACCTGTCCCTAAGAGACAAGGCCCTTTGTGTCAGTGACCGGGTACATAAATCTGTTTAATTCAGAGGAAGAAAGGGATGTACCTAAAGAAAGATGGGCAACTGTATATAGCCCCTTATACTAGCTGCAAGGGATGTGCAGCAAGCACACATTGCCAGATGGATAGATGTTGAAGATCTTCAATTGCTTTCTCAACTCCTGAAGAACCAGAGTCACTCATTAGCATTCAAGTTGCACTGAGAACTCTATTATTGTTTCCACATCATTTAGTTTTTGTTAAACAATGGTAGAACACCTTGACCTGAACAGGGATCGACTTACGTTTGATAAATAAATAAATAATTTCATTACTATTTGACATTTTCCTATACCCATCTGGTCTGCTTTATGACATCAAGACCCTAAGAAACTCCAAAGTTGCTTTCAAAATTCTAAAGATGGTTAATTCCACCTTGACACTTTTGGTCCTCTTTTCCACTGTCTTTTTCCCTCATTCTAGTTGCTGCCTGAGTGCATCTCTCTCAGGCCATTTATTCACACACATTCAGCTCAGTTCTTCTTCCCACTCTTTCCTCCTGGGCCTCCTCCCATCAGGGACCTCCCTTATAGTCCTTTCCATTCCACTCTTTTAATACTTTCTTTCACTATAAGTCTCTCGCTGTGTGGTTTTTTTTTTTTTTTTTTTTTTTTTTTGGCTGTATCATGTGGCTTGTGGGATCTTAGTTCCCTAACCAGGGATTGA
The DNA here is from genome assembly GCF_951394435.1 of Stenella coeruleoalba. Classification (NCBI taxonomy): domain Eukaryota; kingdom Metazoa; phylum Chordata; class Mammalia; order Artiodactyla; family Delphinidae; genus Stenella; species Stenella coeruleoalba. Next base: position 103,423,530 of record NC_137169.1, on the reverse strand, counting down.
ACCCAAGCCATGGCAGTGAAAGCACAGAGTCCTAACCACTGGACCACCAGGGAATTCCCTGTAAATGTCTTCTTGATAATCCTCAAACACCCATCTGCCCTACCGTCATCCCCCAGCCACCTTCAGGGAGAGGCTCCAGGGCTCTCAGAGAAGGGAGTCAGAACTGGCACCCCCTGTCTCCTGTTTGCTCCTTCTAAGTTAGCACTCTTCCAAGCCTGATTCAAAATTCACTTGAAATTCATACCATCTTGTCTTTTTGTTTAGACCCTGAACCGTAAAGCCAAGCAGACCATTTATTGTTATTTGTTGTCATTTTTTATAATGTTCATTTATTATTTTTGCTTTGGGTATTTCTTCATGGTTATATTTCAACAGGAAGTTGGCAAGAGACAACTTGCCATCTCAGGCCACAAACTCTATCATTATGTTCACCTCATATCATAGTCACCATCCTGACAGCGTTCTTCTTTTCCGCCAACCAATCTTCAACTCCCTCCTGGCATACAACATGGCAGTAAGCAAAGATAGACGAAAAAAGACTGAACTGGGACTTCCCTGGTGGTGCAGTGGTTAAGAATCCGCCTGCCAATGCAGGGGACACAGGTTTGAGCCTGGTCCAGGAAGATCCCACATGCCTCAGAGCAGCTAAGCCCATGTGCCACAACTACTGAGCCTGTGCTCTAGAGCCTACAAACCATAACTACTGAGCTCACGTGCCACAACTACTGAAGCCCACGTGCCTAGAGCCTGTGCTCTGCAACAAGAGAAGTCACCACAATGAGAAGCCCGTGTATCACAACCAAGAGTAGCTCCCACTCGCCACAACTAGAGAAAGCCTGTGTACAGCAACGGAGACCCAATGCAGCCAAAAATAAATTAAAAAATAAATTTATAAAAATATAAATAAAATAAAATTACATCCTTAAAAAAAAAAGACTGAATTGTCAGCTGACATCTTTAGTAATTAAGAAAGTATAGTGTAAACTGAACAGTGCATTCTAGAAAGTCTTTCCAACTGCAAACTGCATCTGACACTCTAGCTGGCCCAAAACTAAGAGAGTGATAGCTAGAGAAGATCTTCTCTCAGTCCAACAGACTTCACTAGATGAATTACTATTAGGCAGTGTAAACTGAACTGGGCTTGAAGAACATCAACTGCACATTCAGGTTTAAATTGGAAAGAGAGAAGCTGCCAGCTACCAAGCAGACAGTGAGGAAAATAAAAGATTATACTTTACAAAAAGTTACTGCATCATAAGGACAAAGAGCATAATCCTGAAGGCTCAGAGAAAGAGAATTTTTCTCAGAAAAAAAATCCTAGAAGTCCTTCAAAAGACATAAGATGATATAACTTCTATGAAGTAGAGGCAGTAAAACAAAAGGAAAATCGGCTAAAATGAAGGAAGAGATTGGAAGAGAGTTGGTTAAGATAAATAATAGTTGTAAGAAAAAAAATACAAGATCAGAGTTCCACTTATTGTTGGGATGAAGAGGATTGTATCACTCCCCCTGTAACAAGAGAAAATATCAGGTAAATGGTAAAAAAGAAATCCATACTTTTACTTATAACTATCAAAGAGCTGTGGGTGCAAAGAAGTCCTAGTGAATTAAATTCCAGAGAGGAATGTGGCTTTCCTAGGTGAGCAATGGCTGGTACTGCTTTCATTCTTGGGGGCATTGACTCTACCTGGGGGTACAAGAGGGTTAAACAGCAAGCTGTCCTGGGCAAAGGAACTTGCCTGGGTCAAGGATAAACTAGTTCATCTCATAACAGAATACATAGGCTGGCATGGTAGATTGAAACCTAGAAGAGTCCCAACACAGGTTAGGTCTCAATACCTACCAGTTTTTCCCATCAGATGTCTGTTGAGTGAACAGTGATAAGGCCAGGCTGGAAGTGAAAGGACAAGAAAGATATCATAGTTTTGCAGTACTCATATCCCAAAGCCCTGACATTTAAGATAGCAGGTGAACTGAAATCATCATAAATCAGAACATCAGCACAATGAAGGAATAGGAGCTTTCTACCATCATCCCCTTCCAGAAGCATCATCAATTTGGCAACTACTCATGGATGAGAGTACCTTTATGGAATTCCAGGAGTCCAGTAGAGAAGTTCCAACACACTGTTGGAGCAAAATATTTGAGAATAGATGCATCAAAGAGGGTAAGAAGAACAGTTTCACTTTACCTGCATAACTCCTCTTCTAAGGTGGCACAACTCAGCTAAGAAAGACCCCCTCAGGCCATCATGTCTCCCACAGGGAAAGTGAGAACACAGTAAGTAAGCACCTGACTCTCCCAATTATGTGGGATGCTGCCCAAGAAGCCCACATTTTTCTCACTACACCCAATTACTAAGGTGATCAGCACAGCTGAGTGGTTGGAAGAGGCAAGAGCAAGGAAGACAGGTCACAAACCCCATGAAATGCCCTGTAGACTCCATCAGGAAGCTCTCCCACAAGTTGCTTAGGACACTTTGCCTACAGACCCCTCAACTGACCTATGGGCACCCCAAGTGCTCCATGTATCTGACCCTCTCCCTCCCCAAGATTGGCTCCTCAAATGTACCCCCTCAGAGAGCAAGTGAAGTATCTCATGCAGACAGTTGACTCAACACTGGGATTGGGAAAGGCACACAAACTTGAACATTTCAGGGAGCTTCCCTAGAGAAAAGAGAGTCTCTTGGCACCCCACCTGGCTTTGCAGTATTGAGAAAAGACATATCATCTTAAAAATATGAATACAACACACACCCACCCCTGAAGAGGAAACAAGAGTGTGGAGTGGGCATAGCCATAGAAAAGGTCTGTGAGAGCCTCAGAATCACCAGCTGGGATGACTGGTGAAGCCATTTCTCTCCTGAAGCCAGTCAGCAAAGACTGGAGGAGGTGACCCATTCTTCAAATGTCAAGATAGCAACACAAGACTTCAAGGAACACAAAAATTCAAGGACACATATCACTATCAAAGGATCACAATTGTATTCTAGTAATAGATGCCAAAGAAATGGAGATCTACAAATGGCCTAAAAGAGAACTAAAAATAATTATTTTAAGGAATCTCTGTAAACTACAAGAGAACACAGATAGACAACTCAACAAAATTAGGAAAACAACATGTGAGCAAAAGGAGAAGTTCAATAAAGCGATAGAAATAATAAAAAGAATAAACAAATTCTGGAGCTGAAGAATACAATGAATGAAATGAATAATACAATATAGAAGAGCATGAACAGATTTGATCAAGCAGAAGAAAATATCTGTAAACTTAAACAGTTCATTTGAAGTTATACAGTCAGAGGAGAAAAAAGAAAAAAGAATGAAAAGGAATGAAGAAAGCCTAAGGGATTTAAGGGACACCATCCAGAGGGCTAACATTCTTATTATGAGAGTCCCAGAAGGAGAAGAGAGAAAATTAGATAGAAAGCTTATTGAAAGAAATAATGGCTGAAAACTTCCAAATCTGGGGAGAGTTATGGACATCCAGAACATCTATGTTCTGGAAGCTCAAAGTCCGCAAACAGTTTCAAGTCAAAGAAGACTTAACCTAGATACATTATAATCAAGAAAATCTGGAGGGAGTTCTTGAAGCTGAAACAAAAAGACACTAAATAGCAACATGAAAGCATATAAAACTATAAAATTCACTGGTAAAGGTAAGTATATAGTCAAATTAAGAATACTTTAATACTGTAATAGTAGTATATAAATCACTTACAACTCCAGTATAAAGGTTAAAGTAAAAAAGTATTTTAAAAACTATATCTACAATAATTTGTTAATGGATACACAATATAAAAAGATGTAAATTGGATATCAAAAACAAAATGTGAGAGGGAGAGTAAAAGTGTAGAGTTTTCATGTGCAATCAGAGTTAACTTGTTATCAGCTTTAAAAGACTATTATAATTATAAGATGTTTTATGTAAGATTCATGGTCTAAATAAGACAAAGAAGAAAGTAGATAAGAAAAACAGAGCCAGGGAAATAACATCAAATTATATAAAAATATATAGTTAAAGTCATAGAAAGGGAAATGGAAGAGAGGGACAGATGATAGATAGAAAGAGAGGGATAAGGAGGCAGAAGAAATATTTGAAGAGAAGATAGCTGAGAATTTTCCAAAATTGATGAAACTCATTAACACCCAGTTATGGAAAAGATCAGTAAAACTTGAAGCAGGATAACTATAAGTAAGACCATTCCAAGCTAACCAAAGGTAAAAAGAAAATATTAAAAGCAGGCAGGAGGGCAGAGTCAAGATGGCAGTGTGGGAAGACTTCGAGTTAGGTCTCCCCACAACTAGGGTGCCTGCCGGCCACTGGTGGGGAACCCTGACACCCAAAGATACAGGAGGAACCCCCAAGTGAATCAGTAGGACGTGGGGGGACTGAGGGGGGAAGAGAAGTGGAGGCCAGACAGGATCAGTGCCCCTGAGGCCAGGGAGATCAGGAGGGGCAGGTGGGAGGGACCCTCTGGGACCGGAGGAGCAGGAGAGAAGAGGAGGGAATTTTTCCCACCCACTCTAGCCCAGGAAGCCTGCTGGGCTCCCAGCTGAGGTTCCCCACTCTCTGAGACCAGGGCTGGGGGACATGCCTGGGCCCCTTCTGTTCCTTGAGCCTAAGACCCACCCCCCACAGCTCCCATGGCCTTTTCCAGCTATGTGGGTCCTAATCATAGGTCCTGCCCTCCACAGCCAAGGTCTTTCTCCCTCTTTTTTTTTCTTTTCCCTCCTCCTCTTCTTTACTAGTGTGGTACTGATGTACCCTCCAGTTGTTGATTCATCTATATTTTAATTTTTATATTCTTTCTAATATATCTGTTAGTTTCCTAGTCTAATTTCTTAGTTTCCTAGTTCCTAGTTTCTTTTATTTTTTACTTTGTTATTGTTCTCCTTTTTTTTCTTCTTTTTCTTTTTCTTTTTATTGCCACCCCACATGGCTTGCAGGATTTTGGTTTATAAGCCAAGTGTCAGGCCAGAGCTCCTGCAGTGGGAGCTCTGAGTCCAAACCACTGGACTAACAGAGAACCTCAGACCCCAGGGAATATTCATTGGAGTGAGGTCTCATGGAGGTCCTCATCTCAGCACCAAGACCCAGCTCTACCCAACAGTCTACAAACTCAAGTGTTGGAAGCCTCAGACCAAACAAACAGTAAGACAGGAACAAAACCTCACTCAGAAAAAAAAAAAAATGACATGGCAAAAAAATATGTCACAGGTGAAGGAGCAAGGGAAAAACCTACAAGACCAAATAAATGAAGAGGAAATAGACAATCTACCTGAAAAAGAAATCAGAGTAATGATAGTAAAGATGATCCGGAATCTTGGAAATAGAATAGAGGCACAGATTGACAAAATCAAGAAATGTTTAACAAAGATCTAGAAGAACTAAGGAACAAACAAACAGAGATGAACAACACAAAAACTGAAGTGAAAAATACACGAGAAGGAATCAATAAGAGAATAACTGAGGCAGAAGACCAAATAAGTGAGCTGGAAGACAAAATGGTGGAAATAACTGCAAAGGAGCAGAATAAAGAAAAAAGAATGAAAAGAATTGAAGACAACTTCAGAGACCTCTGGGACAACACTAAGTGCACCAACATTCGAATTATAGGAGTCCCAGAAGAAGAAGAGAAAAAGAAAGGTCTGAGAAAATACTTGAAGAGATTATACTTGAAAACTTCCCCAACATGGGAATGGAAATAGTCAGCCAAGTCCAGGAAGCACAGAGAATCCCATACAGGACAAACCCTAGGAAAAACACACCAAGACACGTATTAATCAAACTAACAAAAATTAAATTCAAAGAAAAAATGTTAAGAAAAGCAAGGGAAAAATAAAAAGTAACATAAAAAGGAATCCCCATGAGCTTATCAGCTGATTTTTTAGCAGAAACACTGCAAGCCAGAGGGAATGTGATGAAAGAGATGAAAGAGAAAAACCTACAACCAAGATGACTCTACCCAGCAAGGATCTCATTCAGATTTGATGGAGAAATCAAAAGCTTTTCAGGCAAGCAAAAGCTGAGAGAATTCAGCACCACCAAACCATCTTTACAACAAATAGTAAAGAAACTTCTCTAGGTTGGAAACAAAAGAGAAGAAAAAGACCCACAAAAACAAACCCAAAACAATTAAGAAAATGGTAATAGGAATACATATATATTGATAATAATCTTGAATGTAAATGGATTAAATGCCACAACCAAAAGACATAGACTGCCTTAATGGATACAAAAACAAGACCCATATATATGCTCTCTACAAGAGACCCACTTCAGACCTAGGGACACATACAGGCTGAAAGTGGAGGTATGGTAAAAGTTATTCCATGCAAATGGAAATCAAAAGAAAGCTGGAGTAGCAATATTCATATCAGATAAAATAGATTTTAAAATAAAGACTGTTACAATTGATAAGGAGGGACACTACATACTGATCAAAGGATCAATCCAAGAAGAAGATATAACAATTATAAATGTTTATTCACCCAACATAGGAGCATCTCAATACATAAGGCAAATGCTAACAACCATGAAAGGAGAAATCGACATGAGCACAATAATAGTAGGGGACTTTAACATCCCACTTACACCACTGGACAGATCATCCAATCAGAAAATAAATAAGGAAACACAAGCTTTACATGACAAAACAGACCAAATAGATTTAATTGATATTTATAGGACATTCCACCCAAAAGTGGCACAATACATTTTCTTCTCAAGTGCACATGGAATATTCTCCAGGATAGATCACATCTTGGGTCACAAATCAAGCCTCAGAAAATTTAAGAAAATTGAAATCATATCAAGCATCTTTTTTTACCACAACGCTATGAGATTGGAAATCAATTACAGGAAAAAAACTGTAAAAAACACAAATACATGGAGGCTAAACAGTGCACTACTAAATAACCAAGAGATCACTGAAGAAATCAAAGAAGAAATTAAAAAATACATAGATACAAATGATAATGAAAACACAACAACCCAAAACCTATGGGATGCAGCAAAAACAGTTCTAAGAAGGAAGTTTATTGCAATTCAATCTCACCTCAAGAAACAAGAAAAATCTCAAATAAACAACCTAGCCCTTCAATTAAAACAGTTAGAGAAAGAAGAACAAAGAAAACCCAAAGTAAGTAGAAGGAAAGAAATCATAAAGATCAGAGCAGAAATAAATGAAATAGAAATGAAGGAAACAGTAGCAAAGATCAATAAAACTAAAAGCTGGTTATTTGAGGAGCTAAACAAAATTGATAAACCCTTAGCCAGACTCATCAAGAAAAACAGGGAGAGGATGTAAATCAATAAAATTAGGAATGGAAAAGGAGAAATCACAACTGACCCTGAGAAATACAAAGGATTATAAGAGACTACCACAAACAACTCTATGCCAATAAAATGGACAACCATGAAGACATGGACAAATTCTTGAAAACGTACAATTTTCTAAGACTTACCCAGGAAGAATTAGAAAATATAAACAGACCTATCACAAGTAATGAAATTGAAACCATAATTTAAAATCTTCCAACAAGCAAAAGTCCAGGACCAGATGGCTTCACAGGTGAATTCTATCAAATATTTAGAGAAGAGCTAACACTGATCCTCCTCAAACTCTTCCAAAAAATTGCAGTGGGAGAAACACTCTCAAATTCATTCTATGAAGCCACCATCACCCTGATACCAAAACCAGAAAAGATACCACAAAAAAAGAAAATTATAGACCAATATCACTGAAGAACATAGATGCAAAAATCCTGTATAAAATACTAGCAAACAGAATCCAACAGCACATTGAAAGGATCTTACAGAATGATCAAGTGGGATTTATGCCAGGATGCAAGGATTCTTCAATATACCCAAATCAATCAATGTGATACACCACATTAACAAATTAAGGAATAAAAACCATCTGATCATCTCAGTAGATGCAGAAAAAGCTTTTGACAAAATTCAACACCTATTTATGATAAAAAAAAAAAACTCTCCAGAAAATGGGCATAGAGGGAACCTACCTCAACATAATAAAGGCCATATATGACAAACCCACAGCAAGCATCATACTCAATGGTGAAAAACTGAAAGAATTTCCACTAAGATCAGGAACAAGACAAGGATTTCCACTCTCACCACTCTTATTCAACATAGTTTTGGAAGTCCTAGGCACGGCAATCAGAGAATAAAAAGAAATAAAAGGAATTCAGATTGGAAAAGAAGAAGTAAAACTGTCACTGTTTGCAGATGACATGATACTATGCATAGAAAATCCTAAAAATGCCACTAGAAAACTACTAGAGCTAATCAATGAATTTGGTAAAGTTGCAGGATATAAAATTAATGCACAGAAATCGCTTGCATTCCTATACACTAACAATGAAAGATCAGAAAGAGAAGTTAAGGAAACACTCCCACTCACCATTGCAACAAAAAGAATACCAGGAATACACCTACCTAAGGAGGTAAAAGACCTATACTCAAAAAACTATAAGACACTGATGAAAGAAATCAAAGACTCAAACAGATGGAGAGATATACCATGTTTTTGGATCGGATGAATCAATACTGTGAAAATGACTATACTACCCAAAGCAATCTACAGATTCAGTACAATCCCTATCAAATTACCAATGGCATTCTTCACAGAATTAGAACAAAAAATTTACAATTCGTATCGAAACAAAAAAGATCCCCAAAAACCAAAGCAGCCTTGAGAAAGAAAAACAGAGTTGGAGGAATCATGCTCCCCAACGTCAAACAATACTACAAAGCTATAGTAATCAAGACAGTATGGTACTGGCACAGTAGCACAGTACCAAAGCAGAAATATAGATCAATGGTACAGGATAGAATGCCCAGAGGTAAACCTATGCACATATGGGCACCTAATTTATGACAAAGGAGGCAAGAACATGGAGAAAAGACAACGTCTTCAATAAGTGGTGCTGGGAGAACTGGACAGTTACATGTAAAAGAATGAAATTAGAACACTACCTAATACCATACACAAAAATAAACTCCAAATGGATTAAAAACTTAAATGTAAGACCAGACACTAATAAAACTCTTGGAGGAAAACATAGGAAAAACACTCTTTGACATAAACTGTAGCAAGATCTTTTTTGACCCACCTCCTAGAGTAACGGAAATTAAAACAAAAATAAACAAATAGGACTTAATTAAACTTAAAAGCTTTTGCACAGCAAAGGAAACCATAAACTAGACAAAAAGACAACCCTTAGAATGGGAGAACATATCTGCAAATGAAACAACAGACAAAGGATTAATCTCCAAAATATACAAACAGCTCATGGAGTTCAATATCAAAAAAACAAACAATCCAGTTAAAAAATGGGTAGAAGACCTAAATAGACATTTCACCAAGGCAAACATATAGATGGCCAAGAGGCACATGAAAAGATGCCCAACAGCACTAATTATTAGAGAAATGCAAATCAAAACTACAATGAGGTATCACCTCATGCCAGTTGGAATGGCCATTATCAAAAAATCTAGAAACAATAGATGCTGGAAAGGGTGTATTGAAAAGGGGACCCTCCTGAACTGTTGGTGGGAATGTAAATTGATAAAACCACTATGGAAAACAGTTTGGAGGTTCCTTAAAAAACTAAAAGTAGAACTACCATATGACCCAGCAATCCCACTACTGGGCATATACCCTGAGAAAGCCATAATTCAAAAAGAGTCATGTACCACAATGTTCATTGCAGCTCTATTTACAATAGCCAGGACTTGGAAGCAACCTAAGTGTCCATCAACAGATGAATGAATAAAGAAGATGTGGCACATATATACAATGGAATATTACTCAGCCATAAAAACAAACGAAATTGAGTTATTTGTAGTGAGGTGGATAGACATAGAGTCTGTCATACAGAGTGAAGTAAGTCAGAAAGAGAAAAACAAATACCGGATGCTAACACATATATATGGAATCTAATAAAACAGTACTGATGAACCTAGTGGCAGGGCAGGAATAAAGATGTAGACGTAGAGAATGGACTTGAGGACACGGGTTGGGAGCAGGAAGCTGGGGTGAAGTGGGAGTAGCATCGACATACATACACTACTAAATGTAAAATAGTTAGCTAGTCGGAAGCAACAGCATAGCACAGAGAGATCAGCTCGGTGATTTGTGACCACTTAGAGGGTGCGATAGGGAGGGTGGGAGGGGGACGCAAGAGGGAGGGGATATGGGGATATATGTATATGTATAGCTGATTCACTTTGTTATACAGCAGAAACTAACACACCATTGTAAAGCAATTATACTCCAATAAAGACGTTTAAAAAAAAAAGAATTATGATGAAAAAAAAGGAATATGTCAATTCTACCCAAATTAATCTGTAAGATTCAAAACCATATCAAACAAAATCCCAACAGGATTTATCGTAGAAATTGACAAACTGATTCAAAAAAATTGATATAAATGTATCAAAGCAACACACTGTAGCCCTTTACATTACACGGTGTTATATGTCAATTATGTCTTAAATTTAAAAAAAAAACAATTAAAAATTGATATGCAACATTTTTCTCCTCGACACTCCTGCCCGTAACCTGGATCAAAATTTTTGTTTTTATTTTTTCTTTAATTTTCATTTTCACTTCTGTCCAATACTCTTTCTTATTATCCTGCTTCCCAAGGTAGCATTTGGCTCCCCGCTCTCCCTCAAATCGTAATGGTAGTTGCAAAGAAACATGATTATGTGTGATTGAAATGAAAAATACATCAATTTATCAGTTTCAAAATATTTTCCCCATGAAAAAGAACGTTAACCATATAGGATGAGCTGCTTTGGAAGAAACTGAAATCTCCATCTCTGGAAGCATGTAAGAGAGACTGAACTATCTTCGTTCAACACTCATTCACAGAGCATCTACCATGAATCAGACACTGGGAATACAGTATAGGAAATAAGGCACATGTAGTCTCTGTCCTCATGGGTCTTAAAATCTGGCAGCGTGTCCAGGATACTGGGGATTTCTGCATAAGTTTGAACTAGGTGAACCCAGAGTTCTCTTCTGGAGGTCTATAAATCTGTATTTCCAGGATTAAAAAAAGTACATAAAACAAACTGTTGTCTTCTAGTAAGGCAAATGCCCTCTCTGTTTGGGGTTTGAGCATGGAAGACTGAGTACAGAGGAATAAAGAACCCAACACCTATGTTGGGTTGCACCCCTCCAGCCTAAAACAAAAGAATTTGCCTGGCTCTCTCATTAATCAAATCCATTTTGTACATGAGTGCTCTTGTAGGTCTCTGCCAGAGGGAAATGTCAAACACATGGTCTCAGGCCATTCCTACCCCTGGGAAAATGTGGAAGAGACTATGTCAGAAAAATGCAAACCCCTTTCCAGGAAAGTTTACCTTCTGGCATTTTCCCCTTCCCCTGGCTCTGGGTGCTCCTTCAGGGACTCTGCTTCAGAAAAGTGAGGCAGCCAGTGAACCAATCCAAACCAGAGTGAGCAGATGGCCTCGTGTTCTGGGAACATTCTGGGCATATTCCTCCAAGTACTACCACAGAAATGAGGGACAGTTCCAGGAAAACAAGGAGTCGTAACTAGACTCATGGCTTAGACACACACGGCCAGCAAAGGGGTGCCAAGAGCAGACTTGCTGGAGTCAGGGTGGAGGAGACCGTTGGTTTCTCCTGCAAACAAATCAGTTTGACTCTCCCCACCTTATTGGACATGATCACTGCTCCCTCCCAAAGACACCTCTTGGGTCTGCAGGCTGGTGTCCAGTCACAGCTCTAATATCTGGGAGCAGGCTTGAAGTGTTTCAGAAAAGAAAGTGAATGACACCAAATAATCATTCCATTAATGGTTTTACCCAGAGTGTTGTTTTGCAGCCCCCAAACTTTGTTCATGCTTTTTCTTCTTTCTGGGTTTTTCTCTGCCTTCTTCCCTGTCGATGTCCTACTTTTCTTTCTAGGGTTATCTCAAATTCTACTTCTTTCATGAAGATTTCCTGGACTCTTTCAGCTCCAAGTAAGCTCTCTTTTCATAGCATTCTAAATTTCCTTATAGCAAATATGATAGCTTATATTACAGCATTTTGTGCATGCCTTACCTTTTTAAAAATTAAATTCTAAGTATCTTATGGACAGAGATTGCATTCTTCTTTATACCTTATCTTGCCCCTAAAGCAGCACGCGTTTTTCCCCCACCACCCTGCATTTGCACATGGTAGGATTAAGAAAAGCTTGAGAAAATAGAGTTGAGAGAACTGTCTTTACCACAGAAATCAGTGGTAATTGTCAGAAACTTCCCAGTCCTGCAAAGTAAACCAGGTCTCTCCTACAGTCTCTTTGAGGTCGACAATGACCTTTTCTGTCCCAATAATCTAAAAAATTAAAAAACTAAATTCACACTCAGTGATACCTAATTCACCCTGAATCATTGGGAAATAAACAGTTCCATCTAAGTGAATATTCCAGATCACTGGAGCTTGCTTATTAGAATCCAAAAAATTTTTAATGATTTATAAAACATACTTTTCTAAAGGCATTTAGAACACCTCTGGAAAAGTCCAAAAGCAAATCGTTATAGTGGTTATATCCATGGATGATAACTTGGAGATTAGGGAGTAGAGGTAGAGAGAAACCTACTTTCCATCTTTTGTAACTTTTGAATTTTGAACGATGTACATTTATTACCTATCAATTTAAAACTAATGACACACTTCCTTACTTCTTTCAATGGAGTTGCGGAAACTAATGTAACTTTTCTTTCTGAATCAAGGTCATTATTAGAAATATTATTTATTGCCTTGTTTCTAAATAGGATTACTCCAAAACAAAAAAGGATATTAAAGTTCATTGGAGTTATTTGCTCCTATACTAAATGGCTCCAAAACTTTTAAGCTTCCAGAGGTTTAGTGTTTGGTTTACTTTTTTAGATTTTCTATCTCTTCCCTGGCAAGTATCACTTTTTGTTGTTATTATAGTGACTACTTATAGCAACCATTGCCTTCCCCCTGTTATGAGTTGCTCATCTGTTCTGATGTGACTTGGAAGTCAAGTGGTCTCAGGTGGTAAATAGAATTTGTCAAGTGGAGATGGGAAGAAGTAAATTCTAGGAGTTAAAAAAAAATGCTAGCAGCTATGTGGGCTATGGCTTTACAAAGTGGATTGGGCTGAATGGCATTCTTATCTAACTCAAATTTAGTTCCCTCTCACTGAAAATCATACAGTGCTGAGCCTTCAGATAGCAGGTCCTTGTGGTAGGCAGGCCTGGTGGACATGAAAGTAGTTACCTGGTACCAGAGTGCTGGTAAAGGCAATGCATAAGAGATAACATAGCTTACTGTCCATGGAGGACACAGGAAAACTACTAAGATAATTCCTAGGGACTCAAAAAGTGATGAAAATTGGCATCATTCAATAGGCGGACTTAATGACATCTATTTTGGCCTTGTAGTAGCTTTTTGGACTCTTTCTGGGTTTTGTTTTAGATTTTTGTATGTTGTTTGCTTTTTGGGGTTTTTTTCTGCTATAATTCTAGATACCTGAGTGACTAGATAAGTGGCTTCTGGGTAAGTAGAATTACTATTAATATCATCATTAAAATTATTCTTTTCTTTTTTGATCTGAGTGATGTGTTTTAGAAAAATCCTGGACAATTAACTGGCAAAATAGATTTAAGCAACAACAGACTCCAAATTCAGGTTAAGCCACACCTCCGTTAATGCTCAAATGTGTCACCAAGAATGGAGCTCTGAGTATCACCATCCTGGATTAAAGTATAAAGAGTTTGAAAAATTATTGGAGAACTAAAAAGAGAGTTGAAAATCAAGGGTAGAGAATGAGATGAGGCCATAAATATGGTGTCAACATTCAAAAAAGAAAGCTAACTGTGGAAATTACTGGCCAGTAAATTGGATAGTCATGGCAATAAAACAGATGTTAACAGTGAAAATCCATCAACATCTGGAAAAGATAAAGACACAAAGGATTTATGTAAAGGAGTGAGTTCAAGAGACTCAGCAGAAGAGAAAATCCGAGTGAGGCCAGGTCTTTAGTAAAGGATTTGGAACTTGGGTGAAGGATTTTGCTCAGCCTGCCACGCCATTTCTTCTCCAAGGCCAGTTCAGATTGCTTTGGACGAGAACATAGTCACATAGACTCCAACGCTGGCTGGGAGATCATAAATGAAGGATAAGGATATAAACACCCAAAACAGCTCCAGTGGAGGGAGTGGAGGGCTGAGGGCACTTCCCTAGAGAACAGGGTCAGATCTGGTTTTATTTAACTTCTCTGCTAATGATTTAAAAGCAGGAACAAACAAATGTCAAGAAAATGTGCAAAGCACATCAACTACAGACAAGATACACACACCAACCAGCAAGGAGTTTACCCAGCAGGACCGAGAGCAATTACCAAAGGGAGCTGGAAATTACCTAGGTCATAGCGGCCTAGGAAAATGATCTAAAACAAAAAATCAGTCACTCTTTAGGGTTGGGTGGGGAAAGGGGGCAAGGGGGTGGGAAGGAGTTAAAGAGATGGAGTAGGAAATAAGTGTGGCCAAAAGCAGTCCCAGGGGACAAATAATGTTTAACAATATAACATGGGAATGAGGAAGCCCAACATGACAGAGGTCCAGTTTTGTGGGTTTTAAATGTATGGCTGCATTTCAACAAATGTGAAATGATAACTGACCCATTTATTCAGGGTTATAGGGGAGAGAAGGAAGGGTAAGAGTGTGCATATTGGACTTTAGACATTTACTCAGAATGTTCAAGTTCTAAGGGTGCATATCTCTGCACTCCTGGGTCAGACTTCTAGAATATTTAAAGTCTCATTACCTAGAACAGTACCTGATACCGTCAGTGGTAATAGGCAGAAACTTCCCATTCCTGAAAAGGGCACGACCAGGTCTCTTCCACAGTCTCTTTGAGGTGAACAGAGGCTCTTTCTGACACACAGTAGATGCTTAGTGATTGTGGGACAAATGAAGAACGCCTGTAGCATTCTTAGTATATCTATGATCTTTGAGTGATAATAAGGTGAGAGTTTCCATTAAAGGTCCCTCTAGGTTTGAGATTTGGGAACTCTGTGACTGGAAGAAAAAGAGCCAGGGGCAGCCAGCCAGGTGTTCAAGCAAACAAGGATGACCCTCCCAGCTTGTGTTCTGGGGCCCTTGCCTGCCCCATCCCTGCCTATGAAAGTGGAATTGTGGTGCATCCACCACCTCACCTGGTTGTGCCGCTCCTGCTCCTGACCTTGGCTAAGTGACTGGTCACCTAGGACTGAGCCTCACTTTGGTGTTCTGCACCTACCCCCACAGTGTTCTAGCTCTGCCCAGGACCCAGCTCGGATTCATGAGTGCTCATTTTGCTTTCCCTAAGTGTTTAACTTCATGTTGGCAGCTCAGAGGAAAGACTATGTCCCTTGTCCTGATACGCAATGCTAAATCCCCCTGTACCTCAAAATCTATTCCGTAGCTGTTTCTAGACTGTCTAGACAAGCACTTCTCAAATTTTCATGTGCATAACATCCCCTGGGAGGGGAGACTATGCATTTCCAACAAACTTCAGGATAATGCAGTGTTGCTGCACTGACCACGCATTTGAAAAGCGAACCTCCAGAGCAGCAGTGTCCAACAGAACTTTCTGCAATGATGGAAATGTTTTGTATCTGCACTGTCCAATACAGGAGCCGCTAGTCACATGTGACTGTGAACACTAGCATGACTCATGAGCTAAGTTTAAATTTTAATTAATTTTAATTTAAATAGACACATGTGGCTAGTGGCTCCTGTGCTGGACAGCACAGCTCTAAAGCAACTCAGAGGCACATTAAACTTTGAGAAGTACTTGTCTGGAGAATGCCAGGTCATGCATATCCTTCCCCCAATAAAGCATTAATCATGCAGGCATCTGCACTATACTATATTGCACATTCAGCTGGATTGACAACCAGTTTGACTGGAAATAAGGATTTAGTTTTTATGGTAGTTACTTTCACTACAAAATTGTGCTCTGAAGGAAACAAAACTACCATATAATCCAGCAATTCCACTCCTGAGTATATATCCGAAGAAAATAAAAACACTAATTTGAGGGCTTCCCTGGTGGCGCAGTGGTTGAGAGTCCGCCTGCCAATGCAGGGGACGTGGGTTCATGCCCCGGTCCGGGAAGATCCCACATGCCGCGGAGCGGCTGGGCCCGTGAGCCATGGCCGCTGAGCCTGCGCGTCCGGAGCCTGTGCTCCGCAACGGGAGAGGCCACAACAGTGAGAGGCCCGCGTACCGCAGAAAAAAAAACAACAAAAAACCCCCCCACTAATTTGAAAAGGTTTATGCATCCCAGTGTTCATAGCAGCATTATTTACAGTAGCCAAGATGTGGAAGCAACCTAGGTCCATCAACAGATGAATGATAAAGATGTGGTGTATATATACAATAGCATATTACTCAGCCATTAAAAAGAATGAAAATATGCCATTTGCAAAAACATGGGTGGACCTGGAGGGTATTATGTTTAGTGAAATAAGCCAGACAGAGAAAGACAAATACTGTGTGTTTTCACTTGTATGTGGAGTCTGAAAAATAAGACAAATGAGTGAATATAACAAAACAGAAACAAACTCACAGAAGCAGAGAACAAGCTATTGTTTCTTGGACTTGTTTGGGGAGAGGAGTTGGGGGAGGGGCAAAATAGGGGAAGGAGATTAAGAGGTACAAACTACTAGGTATAAAATAAATAAAATACAAGGTTGTAACGTACAGCACAGGTAATATAACCAATATTTTATAAGAACTTTAAATGGAATATAATCTATAAAAATATTGAATCACTCTTGTACACCTGGAACGAATATAATATTGTAAATCAACTATACTTCAATAAAAAAAATTGTGCTCTACTTACAGGCAATAAAAAGAAAGGTGATAAGACATTTAAACAAAGAAATTAAAAGCTTTGCTATATTTGAGTTTTGTTAAACAGTATTATGGAATTAAAATTGACATACAACAAGTTTCATTTATCGAAAGTGTAAAATTTGATAATTTTTGACATATTCCATCACTATGATCAAGAAAATGAACATATCTAGCACCTGAAAAAGTCTTCTTGCATCCTTTGTAATCCCTCCATCCTGCACTGCCTTCCTCTCATTCATCAACAGGCAACCACTGATCTGCTCTCTGTTGCTATACATTACTTTGAATTTCCTAGAATTTTATATAAATGAAATCATACAGTATGTACTGTTTTATTCACTATAATTACACTGGCTTCTTTTACTCAGTGTAATTATATTGGGATTCATCCATATTGTTGTGTGCATCAATAGTTCATGCCTTTTTATTGACGAGTTGTACAACACAACAACTCATCAATGAGTTAACGAGTATTTTTGTTTCTACTTTGGGGCTATCACAGATAGTGCTGCAATGAACATTGCTACACAAGTCTTCGTATGAACATATGCTTTCATTTCTCTCGGGTAAATACCTAGGAATATAATGACTGGATCATATGTGGGCATGTATTTAAATCTTGAAGAAACTGCCCAATTGTTTATCAAAGTTGTACCATTTTACATTCCAACCAGTAGCATAGGAGGGTTCCAGTTCCTCCACATTCTCACCTACACATTGGTGACATTGTATGGCCAGACTTACAAATTTTAGCCATTCTAATAGGACAGCAAAGATATCTGATTGTGGTTTTAATTTGCATTTCTCTAATGATTAGTAATATTAAGTGTATTTTCATGTGCCATTTGTATATCTTTGGTAAAGCGTCTATTCAGAACTTTTTGCTCATTTTTTTCCTATTTGTTGTTGTTTTCTTATTATTGAGTTTTGAGAGTGTTTCGTCTATCCTAGATCAAGTACTTTTTACAGATATTTTCCTCCCAATCTGTGGCTTGTCTTTCATTCTCTTAAACGTATATTTGAAAGAGCAAATTCTTAATAATTGATGAATCCCAATTGATCAATTATATCTTTTATTTTAGTGTTCTAGCTAAGAAATATTTGGCCTACCCAAGATCTCAATTTTCTATTGTTTTCTTCTATAAAACTTCTAAAAGTTTTATAGATTTATATCCATTTGAGTTAATTTTTGTACATGGTGTTAGGTAAGAATCAATGTTCATTTTTCTGCATGCAGATACCAATTATTTCCATATCAACTATTGAAAAGACTATCCTTTCTCTACTAAATTCTTTTCCATCTTTGTTGAAACTCAACTGACCATATGCATGCGGGTCTATTTCTGGACTCTGCTCTTTCCACCGATCTATTTGTCTGTCTTGACACCAATATCATACTGCCTTGATTACTATAAATTTTAAAATAAATCTGGAAGTCAGGTAGTGTTAGTTCTCCAACTTTGTTCTTCTTTTTCAAAATTGTTTTAGCTATTCCAGCATTTCCAAATGAATTTTAGAATCATCTTGTCAATTTCTACAAAAACTCTACTGGGATTTTGATTGGGCTTGCTTTGAATCTACAGATTAACTTGGAGAAAATTGATATCTTTGCAATGTTGAATCTCTGACCCATAACACAGTATCTGTCTGTATTTATTTAGATCTTCTTTAATTTCTCTCAGCAATGATTTTTAGTATTCAGTGTACAGGATTTGTCAGATTTATCCCTAAATATTTCATATTTCTTTTCTTACGTTGTGATATTTTTTAAATTTCAGTTTTGGTTGTTCATTGCTGGTATACAATTGATTTTTTTAAGTTGATTTTCTATCTTATACCCTTGATAAACTCACTGATTAATTTTAGTGGCATTTTTTGTGGATTCCATCAGATACTCTACATAGGCAATCACATTATCTGCAAATAAAGACAGTTGTACTTCCTCCTTTCCAATCATGGTGCCTCTGATCTGTATGTAGATACAGACACAGATGTAGGCACAAAAATCCTGTGTGTGCTTGGCCACAAAGAACCAGCATAGTGACCCAGAATATGCCTATGTTAATTTGTTAAATTATCAACAAAATAAACACATTTGAAAATCTTCATATAGAATTTATGTGCCCTAAGAGGACCCAGGGGTCTGTGACCCATACTGAAAACCACTGATGTGTTGGGAAACACCCAGGATTCAGAGTCAGAGACTTGGATTTGAACCCTGGCTCCCTGCTTCCTTCTCTGCAATCTTGGACAAAGATTTACTTTCTCTGGAACCTGTTTCCTCATCTCTCACAGAGAGATTGATTCACTTGGAAAACATTGATGAGTTATCTGCTATGGTCTAAAACTATAATGTCTTCTTTCCCAACTTAAAAGAGTTGTCTTGAGGATCAAATGAGATTATTTAGGAGAAAGCGTTGTATGAAACAAAAACATGCTACAGTTGTTAGTTATATTCTTCTGTGCACCCCTTCCAAGCTCCTTCTGAGCTCTTTAAGATCTGTCTTAGAGGTCCTTCTCACGCCTCCCCACTGTTCTCATAACCTCTTCCCTATAACCCTAACAGTCATCTCCCTGTCTGCTTGCCTGGCTGCCTCTCCTCCCTGGCCAAGAGATGGGCCAGGTCAGGGTTGGTGCCTAGCACAGTGCCTGGTAAACAAAGTGTATGTTTGCTAATGCATGGACCTGAGGCTGTAGGTGACAAGGTGAGGATGATAAGGCCTGAGAAGACAGGACAAGGAAGTCACACATTCCTTGCCCACTTGATGATGTTGTCTGAGCCTGGTTCTGTTGGCACTGCCGATTGCTGGCCACCACCAAAACCCACTTGTCAATCCACTTAGAAGCACAATAACAATAACAGCAAGAGTAAGGCATGAGATTGTTCTGTCAACTGTGACTGAGTCAGGGCTTTGCTTCTCCAAGAACTTCATCCCTTGGAGTGACTGGGGAAGCTGATGCTGCTTTCTTCTTTGGGGCCACCAGTCTCTGTCCCAAGGTCCAGCCCAGTGATAGGGGTGGCTCCCCGGCCCTTTTCAGGACCACTGAGGGGTTGTGTTCCTGGGCTGGCTTTATCCATTGAGAGGAGGAGGGCTGGAGGACTGGGTTAGCAGCAGGCATGCCAGGAAGAGTGGGAAGTGAGGGAGGGGCTAGGTTTTCTAAATCTCTCTGGCCTGGTCTCTGAACCAGGGTGGGGTAGGGTGGAGAGAGAGAGCGCCAATCCACACTTGGTTGAGCCCAGATGGCAGGTTCGTCAGAACCGTGTAATCGTCCACAGAGAGAGGACATCTCACTTTGGCAGAAGACACAGGCTAATCAGAAGCAGCCCCCAGCCTCTCCTTCTTTCTTCCCTCCCTACTTCTGTGAATTCAGTTTGATGGGTACAAGGAGAGGTTCCATGGCTTTGATCCCTGGCCACACTGCCTAGCCTCAATTATGGGACGTTCAGAAACAACTGAATGAGTTTTCTGATTGGAAATTGGAAGGGGAGTTTCTTGTGAGCCCACCTTGGCCAAGGCTCTCCCTTGAACTATCAGCAAGCCCAGCTCACCCTCTACTCCCAGCCAGAAAACTTTCTCTCTTTGTGCCAGAAGCCTTCATTCTGGGGATGCTTGAAAAAAAAGCAAGAGGGAGTGGAGACAAGGGTTTTGGAGGTAAACAGATTAAGGCGCCAATGAAATAATTTAGGGCTCTCCCATTTCCCATTTCACAGAGGGGCTCTATCATGTAATAGCTGCATGACCTCAGGTAAGTCAAATAACCCCACAAGCCTTTGTTTCCTCCTCTACAAAATGAAGATCAAGATACCTACCTGATGGGGGCTTCCCTGGTGGCACAGTGGTTGAGAGTCCGCCTGCCGATGCAGGGGACGTGGGTTCGTGCCCCGGTCCGGGAAGATCCCACATGCCGCGGAGCGGCTGGGCCCGTGAGCCATGGCCACTGAGCCTGCGCGTCCGGAGCCTGTGCTCCGCAACGGGAGAGGCCACAACAGTGAGAGGCCCGCATACCGCAAAAAACAAAAACAAAAACACAAACAAACAAAAAGATACCCACCTGATGGTATGTTATGCAATAACCTATGAAATGCCTGGTGCTCATTCAGGGCTCGTCAGTGGCAATTCTTTTCTCTCCCAAGTTGATGGGATGTTCAGGTCAAAGCTTAGGCTCAGCCTTGTACTCTTCTGCCCAAAGCTGTTGTTGTTGTTCAATACATCGATTTCTCTTCCTGCGTTCTTAACTATCTAGTTCTTGTTTTCTTTTGACTATGTCAATCAAATTAGCCTTATTATTTCTATGACTTTTATTGTGAAGTCTTAAAAATCCATTCTGCTTTAGCTTCTGGGTATAAAACAAGCATATATACCTATAGCAGCTATATATACACAAAATATAAAATATACACAGGCACCATGCGGTATGACCACACATACCCACAAGGACATAGGAGGTTTGATCAGGATAGTGGATTACATGGCTTTACCACAGTATAGGTTGGAACATTAGTGGGTTTTGCAACCCCAGATGGGCTTCTGAAACACGTTGCATGTAAATGGTTGGCTTAAATAGAGAATCCTATTTGAATGCACTTTTTCGGACATTCAGCAGCTGACAGGTGTTTTCAGAGGCCTCTAGCCCTGTTCCTGAGCTCTTCTCCTTTGCCTGTGGCTCTGGGGTTCCTCCGCCCCCATCTATTCCTCAGGAAGGACTTAGATGGAGAGCCCATTCCCCTTCTCTCTTTGACATGCTGGCTTCAATGCCTGAAGTATATAGTGTCTACCCATCCAGAACATCACTAGCCACCTTCTTCTCATTGCTAATAGAGATTTGAAGCCTGGACCAGTGGGTATGGGGTGGGGAGAATATATCCTTTTTTCTTTCCAGCTCAACTACTTACTCCCATGTTCCTTCTCTCTCTCTCTCTCTCTCTTTTTTTTTTTTTTCGCAGTACGCGGGCCTCTCACTGTTGTGGCCGCTCCCGTTGCGGAGCACAGGCTCCGGATGCGCAGGCCCAGCGGCCATGGCTCACGGGCCCAGCCGCTCCGCAGCATGTGGGATCTTCCCGGACCCGGGCACGAACCCACGTCCCCTGCATCGGCAGGCGGACTCTCAACCACTGCGCCACCAGGGAAGCCCCTTTCTCTCTTAAAGTGTCCCCATCCCACCAAAGCCTGAGATGAGGATTTTAAGTACACTCCAGAGGCAGCCACCAGGTTGAGTCTCACTCGACCTTCAGCCTAAGCCTGCTAGAGCCAGAGCATGGCTGGGGGCAAACTAGATCACTCCCAAGCTGGTCCTGGAGTTGCAAGACCTGGGCTCTATTGCAGCCGCAGCTCTCACAAACTCTGTGCTCCCAGAGGAGTCACTTATCACTGTTTTATGTTCACTGTTTCCTCAACTCTTAAATCAGTGGGAAGACTGAGATGACTCCAGGTCTGCATCCAGATTAAAGACTCTCCAGGGAAGCGTTGAGCATGGCCACTAGGTGGCAGTACTTGGAAGGACATGGAGCTGGAGTCCCTGACTGACCGATGGCTCGAGAAAGCTGCCAAGATCGCTCGCTCAGCTCGTCCCCGCATATTGACTGAGCACTGGTGTCTGGTTATCTCCTGCCTTTCCCCTCCCTGCACTGAGGGCTCCCCCATAGGAATAGGCGCACACCCGTCCTTCTCCCTCTCGGGGCAGGTCTCTTGTGAAGCTTCCCCTGGCAAATCCTCTCCCCTACCTCTCAGACAAAGTTCATTCTTGTCGCCTTTGTCTCCCCACCACACTTAACCCACACCTTGATCATGACACTTACTGCCCCCCTGACAGTGATCATTCCTCTGTCTGTCTCCATTACTGGATTATAACGTCTTTGAGGGAAGAGACCAGGTTTTCTTTACCTCTATTTCCTCAGTGCCCAACATGGAACTGGTACAATGACTGCTGGTATATGTTCATTTTACAGATGAATTAATTCGTGAGCAGAGTTTTGGAAGACCAAATGAACCCCTTTATTCAATGCCTTTTTGGTAATTTTTAGAGTTATGCCTTTCTTAATTTTGATTAGCAAGCATGACTTTGGTGGGCTGTTAAGCTTCTCTTAGCAATGGAACTCTTGGTTCAAACAAAAACCTGTGACAACCTGAATATATAAAACAAATGAAAGCAGAGCTGCTTGAGTTGAAGCTGGAATGTGGAGGCCTGGAATCTCTGCTTCTCCTCCCTCCATTCACCTCCTTGGTCAGGGAGCACCTCTTTAGAATCTAAGGGCTTCGTAAACATACTTTGAAAAACAGTCCCCTGACTGTCATAATAATTTCTTTTCTATTTACCTCCAATTCACAGGAAAGATGAGTGACTGGGGAAGGGCTGCATTTCTGTGGGCAGGAAGCCTGTTCCTGTCATCGCACAACCTTGGCAAACAGTACACACTCAATGGATGTTTGCTTAATTGAATTGAGTTGAGTTGAATTTAAATGACAAGTAGACTTTGAAGCCAAATATTGCTTTAGAAGTTGGAGAGAAGTGGCCTTGCCTGGCTTTTCCCCAAGGTAGACGTGGGAAGGTTGTCAGGGAGATGGCTGGCCTGACAATCACCTCTATCCTGAATTAATTCATTGTGATCTCTGAATCACAAGGGGCTGGGAGTGGCCAAGAGGGCCAAGGGATCTTACTTCAGACTGGCTGATTCAACCCATTATGTGGCTTCAGCCTGCCGGAATGTGCCACCTGGGTCACCGTGCAGCAATGCAAATGCAAACAGATCAATACATCACTGTCACACTGAAGAATCTACAAGTTAGAAGGTATCATTGGGCTCAGCTAGGCTGATCAAAGGAAAAGCATTTTCTCTAGCATCCCCAACAGTGGGTCTGCTCTGCTAGTGCCCCTTTGAGGGGCGGCGTGGCCACTGCTGGAGATGCCTCCCTCATATCCAGCGTCTGTCTTCAACCTCTCCCTCTCCAATGGCTCCTCTCTTCTCCACATAAATGTGCTCAGGTTTCTCAATGGTTCTCAAATTTAAAAAAAATTTTTTTAATTATTTAAAAAAATTTCTTCCTCAACTCCCTGGCATCTCTTTAAATCTGTTCTTTTCTTTATGGCTGAGGCTCCTGAGAGAGGAACCTATGTCCTGTCTCTACTTCTCACCTCCCGCTCACCCCTCAGCTCGCTGCAATCTGGCTTCTGTCATTACCAGTCCATTGACACTACTCCTGACTAGATCAAAAACTGCCTTTTTATTGCTAAGTCCAATACTGAGACACGGTTGACTTCCCACTTGAAACCCTTGCCTTTCTTGATTTTTTGGTAACTCTCTCTCCTGGTTTGCGTCCTACTTCTCTGGCTGATTATTTTCCACTTCTTTCTTGATTTGCTCTTCAGCCAGTCCTCCATCATCTTTTCATCTCACCCCACCTACTCTGCCTTGGGCTGTCTCATCTACTCAACTGTCTTCAACCAACAACATTACTCTTTTTGTCATCGTTAGCATTAGGCTTTTTTGCTTATCTTCTTTTTTAAATTTTTTCTTTTCTTTTTTTTAAAATTTATTTATTTTTGGCTGCGTTGGATCTTTGTGAGCGGGCTTTCTCTAGTTGCAGCAAGCAGAGGCTACTTTTCGTTGCAGGGCGCAGGCTTCTCATTGCGGTGGCTTCTCTTATTGTGGAGCGCGGGCCCTATGCGTGTGGGCTTCAGTAGTTGTGGCATGCAGGCTCTAGAGCGCAGGCTCAGTAGTTGTGGCGCATGGGCTTAGTTGCTCCGCGGCATGTGGGATCTTCCCGGACCAGGTCAGGAACCTGTGTCCCCTGCATTGGCAGGTGGATTCTTAACTACTGCGCCACCAGGGAAGCCCCTTTTGCTTATCTTCTATATCCAATCCATAGCAGAATCATTCCACCTCCTAATGTAACTCAAATCCATTCCCCCTCTCCATCCTCTTGCCGCTCCCTATTTTATTTCTCATCTTTTTGATTTCTGCCACTGATCTCTCTCTGTTCAGCTTCGATTCTATAAAATCTACCCCACACAATGCCACAGATTTAAAATATAATTTAGACCATAGCATTCCCTTGATTCAGACTTTTCTGTGATGTCCTATTGGCCTGCAGGATAACATCCAAGCTCTTTGACAAGGTCCTTATACAAGGCTCTCCTCATACAAGGCCTACCATGACCTGGACCTCTCACTATCTCTCCCTTTACACTGTAATTCAAATTCAGTTTTAGAGAAAATCTATGTTGTTCCAAGGTTCTGCAATGATATCTTACAGACATTCTATTTCTTCAGAATAGAACCTCCTTCTTACCTGTACCTCTTACTATACTTCTATACATCCTTGAAAATTTACCTCAGTTATCACCCTGACTGGGGAGCTTTCTCTGACCCCTCCCAATCTAGCTAGGAGCCCCTCACAAGTTTAGTAGCCTGTGCACACTTCTATCTCAACAGTACTGAAAATGTATTGGAATTGTCTACTTGATGGCATCTCCATAAACGATACTCTGCAAGCTTGTGGGCTCCTTCAGCACCATGGCTTTTTAAAAACATTTCTGTCTTCCCAGTATGTAGCATAGAACCTGGAAGGTAGTAGGTACTCAGTAATACCTGGAGTAACCTAAATGGGAAGGAAATCCAAAAAAGAGGGGGTATATGTATACCTATAGCGGATTCACTTTGCTGTACAGCAGAAACTAACACAACATTGTAAAGCAACTATACTGCAATAAAAATTAATTTTAAAAATACCTGGAGTAAATTAATACCACCAGCAACACTCCCACTAATTTATTCTTCTTGGGTATAATTTGTGGTTGTAGAATTCCATTTGCAAAGTCACCACTATTTGGAGTACTGTAGGGTATGCCCAGCATTCCTGTCCCTTAGGCTTATAACTTGGGTGATGACATAGTCTTTTCTCCCAGAATTCCTCCCATTTTTACAGCACCAATTTGTTCTTCTTTGATGGTGAAAATGAAGTCTATACATTTTTACTTTTGCTGATACGTTCACACTCAAACAATAAAAATGCCAGTGAAGTAGGTTAAAAACTTACCAGATGCTGTCCTTTTAGAAGAACGAGATACCCAGCAAAGAGTTTAGAGCACATGGCCTCCCGGTAATGTGTAATATCTTAGCTTCTGAGCTGGCTTTTAAATGTACTGGAGGATACCATAGATATCTATCTTCTGGCTAGGCGGTATGTAGTCTATCCCCTGTTTCTCTCTCCATTTATCATCAAATGGATGTTCCATTTCTGTGTTTATATCCTCCTAACACATTGCTACTTTTCAGAGGGCGGTCCTGGAGAATGATGTTTTTCTACCCACGTAGCCCTGCCTTCCCTTCATCTTGGTTTTTCTATATAAGGTGAAGACTTAGTAACTAACAGGAAGATGTTAGAAGTCGGCGCCTTCATTTCACTAATGTGAAAACGTGGGCCCATAGAGATAAAATGACTAGCCTAGTGGGAGTAATATTATAGCTAACATTTATTGTGTATTTCCTATGCTAAGCACTTTATTTATATTACCTTATTTTATCTTCACAGCAATTCTATGCAGAAACTATTATTAGTATTTCTAGCTCACAGATAAGGAAACTGAGGCTTGGGGAGTTGAATTAACATGCCCAGAGTCACAAAGCTAGTGAGAAGCAAAGCAAGGTTTCCAACAGAGGCATTTTTACTCAAAAGCCATTTCTTTTAACTACCAAGCTCAGCTGCTTAATACTACAAGGCTACTTATTTCCCCATTGGTTTAAAATAGATTTTATTTTTATTTCTGATTGCTCTTCATTCTTTGGCAATAGCTCAAGAATGCTGGCCAAACAGTTAATGGGCTTAATGGTTCATAAACAAACTCTGCAGTGTACAAAGGACTACCTATTTTAAACATTAAAAATTTTTTATGTAATTCAAATTATCTCTACTGTGGGCCTGGATTTTCATATATTGACCTTCTTAGAACAAGACCCACCTGTTTTGGAAAAGAGCAATCCAGAAGATAGGAAGCACTGTTTATAATTAAGTGGAAAATTCCCCCAAGGCTCTGACGTTAAATTAGAAAGAGGCTGATTAAGGAACTAAACGGAGCACTATTAGTCTTTTTAATGTAAACTCTTTGTTTGTCCAAGCCAAACAGTGGCCATTGCTAACAGAAGTAAAACACCTGTTGCTTCAGAAAGGAAAATTTCAGACCTGGCTCTTCAGAGCTGCTGCTGATAAGGGCTGACCATGAAAAGTTTCCAAAAACTGACATGTAGGCACAAAAGTTTATCTTCTCCTCTGCTTATTTTCTGTATCTGTATGTGTGCCTTAGCTGGAAAGGTAGATTGTGACCCCAGCCCAGGTCTCGCTCCCCTCTTCATTTCTGGAAGGAGTGTCGATTTGGATGTGGCTCTTCTAGAGAAACAGTGAGGCCCTCCCTGGCCTGGTGAGCCTTGGTCTCTAGGCTACCCTGGTCCCTCCCCTGCAGTGGTCCAGTCAAAGGTCCTGTCACTTGGATTCTGTGGACCCTCCCCTATCTTTAGTGGGCAGTGATGACTTAGAGAAAAAGCATCTGCATAAACCAGTTCATGTCCAGCCTTAGGCCAGGTGCTCCTGCTGGGCTGAATCCATCCTTCCAAAGGGCCATGGTGAACATGTTCTCCTGCCATCTGAGGTAGGGGTCTATGGGTACGTATTCCTGCCTTGAGAGCAACCTATCTCATATACAAACCTGATCACTTTCTGGCCTATAGATGGTGCCCCATCCCTTAGCTTCCTCAATCCCAGTAGATTTTGATTTAAGTCAGGAGTGGCATCAGGATCCTATATTTTTAAACAACATTCCTAGGTAGGATGAACAACTGCTCTGCTTACCTAGGTTAGTTTGGGGAGATTGAGGAATTTCCGAGGATGTGGGACCTTCAGTGCTAAAATTAGGGAAGTCCTGGGTAAATCATGATGTGTTGGTTAGCCTATTTCTTGGTGATTATGATTTACAGCAAGGTTCAACAAATATTGGCCCACAAGCTAATCCAGGCTACTGCCTGTTTTTATAAATAAAGTTTTATTGGAACATAGCCATGCTCATTCATTTACATATTGTCTATGGTTACTGTTTTTTTTTTTTTGCGGTACGCGGGCCTCTCACTGTTGTGGCCTCTCCCGTTGCGGAGCACAGGCTCCGGACACGCAGGCTCAGTGGCCATGGCTCACGGGCCCAGCTGCTCCGCGGCATGTGGGATCTTCCCGGACCGGGGCACGAACCCGTGTCCCCTGCATCGGCAGGCGGACTCTCAACCACTGCGCCACCAGGGAAGCCCATCTATGGTTATTTTTATGCTACAGTAGGAGAGAGTTGAGTAGTTGTGACAGAGACTACATGACCCATAAAATGTAAAATATGTATTATTTGTCCCTTTACAGAAAACATTTGTTGACTCCTGATTTATAGGCTAAAATCCAGCAACCCAGTCCCTCCATCACGAGCTGACTACCTTCCTGTCCAGCCTCATCTCGACTCTTTCCTTCCTTTCTCTGATCTCTCAAGTCATACTGTCTATTTATAGCTCCACAAAAGTGCCAAATGCTCTCCCTTTTCCTTTTATTTATTTCTTTTTTTCATACAATGCTCCCTCTACCTTGAATGCCCTTTTCCCACTCTGCTTGGCTAATTCCTTTTGGTCCAACAGGACACAGCTGAGGCAGACCCATCTCCAGGAAGTCTTCCCTGACTCTCCACCACACCCATCTTCATCTCCCCCAACCCCCGCCAACCCCTCAGGTTCAGTGCAAGTGGAACCTCCTGTGTACACCACAACCATTGCTGACTTTCTTGTTGGTTTCTCCCATTGGGTTGTAAGATCCTTCAGGGAGAGCACTGTGGCTCATTCACCTTTATACTTCCATCCCTTCGTTTGACTCCTGGCATGGAAGAAGCCTAGTAAGTGATTGTTAAATTATAGATCTATACAATAAGCATAAGAATTTCCTAGAGATTTATCTATATGTGTGTCTTAGCTAGAAACTTAGATTATGACCCCTGTTCAGGACTCAAATCTCTTCATTTCTACAAGATGCATTGGTTTGAGTGTGGTTGTCCTAGACAAACAGTGAGCCCCCCACCTTGGCCTGATGAACCCTTTAGAGATGGAAGAAAGAGTGTGGATAAATAATATTCCCTTCAGTGTGGAAATATATGGTAGGTATTGACCAGGAGAGATGGCTTTTGTGAGTGTATTTTTCTGGATCACAGAGCTGGGTCACAATAAAATCTGAGGGAAAAAAAATTTTTTTCTGAGAAAAACTTTTGTTTTCTTAGAAAACTCAAAGAGAAATATGGGAATCCCCTTTTCTCTCCTGTATATTTTCCATTTTCCCCCAAGCTTGCTTGTCTCCAAATATACCAGATGTGATAGTTTTTGGAGCAAACTCAATTATGTTTTATGGCCCTAAATTAATAAAAATGGCTTTAGATCAGCAATGACATCCCCAAAGTACTTGAAGCCATGATTATTTTTCCAAAAATTTGTTTTTTATTATAAGAGGATTTTTTTTGGCCTGTTGCTTTTATATTTCCAGATACTTTACTTCTCCAGATAAATAATTCTACTCTCAGAATTAGGAAAATAATCTCGAGGGCAGCTCAACTCAGAGTGCTGGATCTCTGTTTGCCAGGACTTTCCAGGGGAAACCAAGGAGACTCCTTGAGGTGCTGCTCTGCCAGTGACCAGAGAGAAGCCTGGTAAACTTCCAAGAAGGCAAGCCTAGTCAGGGGACCAGCCCTGAAGCAAGGGCTACTGGGAGTTATCATGCAGAGTGACAGTAGTGCCAAGGGAGAGATTCCTCCATGAGATGGATTTGTAGACCTTGCCTTCACTCTCCTCTGAGAAGTGCGTTTGGCAAGAGTTGGCAACTGGTTGATAGTTGGCCCTCTGAGGGGAAAGCTTTTGTTCCCACAGCTCCTGTGATGAAGAGGAAGCCTGGAAGGTGGGAAGATCCTGGTGCTGGAGTTTTGGCCTGAGCATGTCCCAAATGCCAGAGCCAGGGCAAGTTTTTTACCTTCTCAATCCCTGATCCTTCTTCTGTAAAATGGGTGTAATAGTTTATACCTCAGAAGGTTAAAGGTTAAATGAGATCACATATGGAAAAAATTTCAAAGTTCCTGGTACGTATCAGATACCTTAAGGCAGTCCTGGGTGGAGGATCAGAGTTTGGAGCAGATAGACAGAGGCTATGTGTAGGTGGGAAGCCCTGCCTTGCTCTAGAGGGCACTGATCTGCCAAAGAGGTCAAGGAGGATGGACTCAGCCTCATACCTCCTTCTTCCCAGAGACTCCCCAAAAACCTAGGACTAAACCTCTTGGCCAGTAGATCTTGTGTCCCACCTAGAAGCCAGGAATTAGCCAGACCCTGAGAACCACTGAACAGCTCTAGATTTAGGCCAGCCTGAAGGGTTGTTCCTGAGGGCCCTCTCCTCAGTCATTAGGTCTGCTCCTGAGAAGATCTCATCTGCGCCCAAACTTCTAATGCTCCCTATTATCTAAGGCCTTCCAAATCAGAGCTCTAACCTGTCCTCTCTCCTAAGCTGGAGACAGATAACTCCCCTATTTGCTGGAAAGCTCCACTGTGCCATGGGTACTGGGGAGCCCCAAACTCATGTCCAAAATTTAACTCATGTTCTTCCTCCCTAAGTTGACTCCTCCTCATATGTTCTCAATATGAATCAATGATACCATCCTCCACCCTCTTGGCGAAGCCAGACAATGTGTTATTATCCTAAGCCTTCTCCCTTTCTGGTTCCCCTTTGTATCTAGTTAGTCACAGAGTCATTCATTCAGCCATTACTTCAACAAATATTTATTGAGTGCTTGCTATGGGTAAAGCACTACAGTGTGTGCTGGATAAAAAGTAGTGAACAAAATAAACATGGCTTCTATCATCTGTGGGGAGTCAAACATTAAACAAATAAACATACAAATGAGCACATGCTTATTAATTCTGTTAAGTGTCCTGAAGGAAAAGCATAGGGTATTTTAAGGAGTATAATATGAGGACTAAATTTAGATTGGGATGTCAAATAATGTGTAGTAGTCAAGAATCTTTCAATTACAAATAACAGAAATCCAATTTGAACTAGTGTAAGCAAAAAGGAGCAATTGATTAAGAAGATATTGGGGTCGCTCATGGAAGCAAGGAAGAGCTGATAATCCAGGCTTGGAGAATGCCTCAAGGGAGCTGATGAGATCCAAAGACTGGCATGCCATCTGGACTCTCTGTTCCTCTTCTTCACATCTCTCTGAGTTGGCCTCATTCTCTCCTGTTCCCAAGCTTTCTTCGCACATCAGAGAACATGGTTCACAGCCAAGTAGCTCTATGACCTAAGGGCAAAAGAGCCTTCCTTACCAAACCAGATAGGAAAATCTGAGGAGAGGACTTATATTGACCAGAGGAATCGGGAACTGTGAAGTTGGTCCAGTCAGGGTCAGTACCTACCCCTGTAGCCAAACAGTGAGGGCTGTTGCCTCAAGAAAAGAAGGGTAAGGTGAGGGGTGGTCATCAGAAGACATCTTTGAGGAATTGATATTTAAAGTGATATGAGACCTAAAAGGTAGATAAGATTTAACCAGATAATAAATGAGGGAGGAATATTTTAAATAAAGGAAACACATTCATTTATTCATTATGTAGCAAATATTTATTCACTATTTACACATGCTTGGGTATGCACCTGAGAACAAGAAAGATACAGTCCCTGGCCTCTTGGAGTTTATCAGTACAAAGATGTTAGGCAGGAAGACCTGGGCCTCTCAGAGGACTACAGAAAGGTCCAGGTGGCTAGAGGACAGTGAGTGAGAGATTAGCAGCACAGATAAAGGTGGAGAGGGAAGAAGAAGTCACACCATTCAGATCCTTCAAGGCCATCCTAAAGTTTTGGATTTTTCTCATAGTGCAATGAGAGGTCACTAGAGGGACACTAAGGAGTAACATGATCTGGTTTGTATTTCTAAACTAGAGCTTAACTGCTTTGTCAAAGGGGTTGTAAAGGAATGAATGTTAAGAACACCACTTAGAAGACTATTGTTATAGGTCAGGCAAGAAAGGATAGTAGCTTAGACTAAAATGACATGAAGAAACAAGGGAATATGGGGATATATCTAGAAGTTAAAATAAATAATTCCTGGTAATAAATTCGATTTGGGAGATGAAAGAGATGGAGGATATAAAATGACCCCCAGATTTCCACTGTGAGTAACTGAGTAGTTGAAAGTGCCATTTACTGAGATGGGGGAACTACAGGTGGATTACATTAGCGTAGGGAAGGTAAAGAGTTTAGTCTTGAACATGTTAAGTTTGAGATGCCTTTGTGACATCTAAGCATAATGTCAAGTTGGCCAGTGTGTGTGTGTGTGTGTGTGTGTGTGTGTGTGTGTGTGTGTGTGTGTATTGAACAGATGACGTATAGAGACATGGAATGGATGACCACAGTTAAGAAGAATGTAGACTGAAGAAGAGACAAAGGATGGAGCCCAGGATAGGGTCAACATTTAGAGGACAGATAGATGTTAAGAAAAGAATACCTGAGAAGAAGCAGTCAGTGATACAGAAGGAGAATGTGGTATTGGAGAGCTGAAAGAAGAGAATATTTCAGGAATAGACATGATCAATGATGTCAATGCAACTGAGGTCAAACAAACTATCATTTTAAAGTGCCTTTTGAATTTAGCAATATAGAGGTCATTGGTGACCTTAGCAAGATCAGTTTCAGTGGAGTGAGGTGTGGAGGTAGGAAAGAAGGAATGGGACCCTTTAAAATCAGGAATAAGAAAGATGCCGGCTCAGAGTATATCAATTCACTATTGTTTCAGAGGTCATAATCAGTGAAACAATACAAGAATAATAAGTAGAAGGTATAAAACTTCTAAAGGAAAAAAAACAAATTGGTCATTATTTGCAGAAAACATGATTGTCTACATGAAAAATTGAAAATAATTTACTTTATTACTGGAATGAAGAAAATTTAGCAAAGTAGCTGGATATAGGATGAATATACAAAAGTCTGTTGTATTTTTCCACCCAGCCAAATAGGAATAATAATTTCTTTAAGTTAATATCTATAATAGCAACAACAACAACCCAAAACAGAAGTATCCAAACATGCGTAAGATCTTTGTGGGAAAAAAACCATTAAATTTTACTAAAAGACAATAAAGATCCAAATGAGTGGATACCTATACCATGTTAATCATGAAAAACTCAATGTCAGAAAGATGTCAGTTTCCCTAATGGATACTTACTCCACCTTAAAAAAGAGATTAAAAGAGGAAACTTGCACAAGCCTCTTAGATAGCCTCATCCACCAGAGGGCAGACAGCAGAAGCAAAAGGAACTACAATCCTGCAGCCTGTGGAACAAAAACCACAGTCACAGAAAGATAGACAAGACAAAAAGGCAGAGGGCTATGTACCAGATGAATGAACAAGATAAAACCCCAGAAAAACAACTAAATGAAACAGAGATAGGCAGTCTTCAAGAAAGAGAATTCAGAAGAAAGATAGTGAAGATGATCCAGGACCTCAGAAAAAGAATGGAGGCAAAGATTGAGATGATGCAAGAAATGTTTAACAAAGATATAGAAGAATTAAAGAACAAACAAACAGAGATGAACAATACAATAACTGAAATGAAAACTACACTAGAAGGAATCAATAGCAGAATAACTGAGGCAGAAGAACGGATAAGTAACCTGGAAGACAGAATGGTGGAATTCAGTGCTGCAGAACAGAATAAAGAGAAAAGAATGAAAAGAAATGAAGGCAGCCTAAAAGACCTCTGGGAAAACATTGAATGCAACAACATTTGCATTATAGGGGTCCCAGAAGGAGAAGAGAGAGAGAAAGGACCCAAGAAAATATTTGAAGAGATTATAGTTGAAAACTTCCCTAACATGGGAAAGGAAATAACCACCCAAGTCCAGGAAGCACAGCGAGTCCCATACAGGATAAACCCAAGGAGAAACATGCCAAGACACATAGTACTCAAATTGGCAAAAATTAAAGACAAAGAAAAATTATTGAAAGCAGCAAGGGAAAAATAACATACAAGGGAACTCCCATAAGGTTAACAGCTGATTTCTCAGCAGAAACTCTACAAGCCAGAAGGGAGTGGCATGATATATTTAAAGTGATGAAAGGCAAGAACCTACAACCAAGGTTACACTAGGCAGCAAGGATCTCATTCAGATTCGATGGAGAAATCAAAAGCTTTACAGACAAGCAAAAGCTAAGAGAATTCAGCACCACCAAACCAGCTCTACAACAAATGCTAAAGGAACTTCTCTAGATGGGAAAAACAGAGAAGAAAAGGACCTACAAAAACAAACCCAAAACAAATAAGAAAATGGTAATAGGAAAATACATATCAATAATTACCTCAAACATGAATGGATTAAATGTTCCAACCAAAAGACACAGGCTTGCTGAATGGATACAAAAATGAGACACATATATATGCTGTCTACAAGACACCCACTTCAGACCTAGGCACACATACAAACTGAAAGTGAGGGGATGGAAAAAGGTATTCCATGCAAATGGAAATCAAAAGAAAGCTGGAGTAGCAATACTCATATCAGATAAAATAGACTTTAAAATAAAGAATGTTACAAGAGACAAAGAAGGACACTACATAATGATCAAGGGATCAATCCAAGAAGATATAACAATTATAAATATATATGCACCCAACATAGGAACACCTCAATACATAAGGCAACTGCTAACAGCTATAAAAGAGGAAATCAACAGTATTACAATAATAGTGGGGGACTTTTAACACCTCACTTACACCAATGGAGAGATCATCCAAAATGAAAATAAATAAGGAAACAGAAGCTTTAAATGACACAATAGACCAGATAGATTTAATTGATATTTATAGGACATTCCATCCAGAAACAGTGGATTACACTTTCTTCTCAAGTGCGCACAGAACATTCTCCAGGATAGATCACATCTTGGGTCACAAATCAAGCCTCAGTAAAATGAAGAAAATTGAAATCATGTCAAGAATCTTTTCTGATCAAAATGTTATGAGATTAGAAATGAATTACAGGGGAAAAATGGAAAAAACACAAATACATGGAGGCTAAACATATGTTAGCCTTGAGATCACTGAAGAAATCAAAGAGGAAATCAAAAATACATAGAGACAAATGACAACAAAAACACAACAATCCAAACCCTATGAGATGCAGCAAAAGCAGTTCTAAGAGGGAAGTTTATAGCTATACAAGTCTACCTCAAGAAACAAGAAAAATCTCAAATAAACAATCTAACCTTACACCTAAAGGAACTAGAGAAAGAAGAACAAACAAAACCCAAAGTTAGAAGAAGGAAAGAAATCATAAAGATCAGGCAGAAATAAATGAAATAGAAACAAAGAAAACAATAGCAAAGATCAATAAAACTAAAAGTTGGTTCTTTGAGAAGATAAACAAAATTGATAAACCGTTAGCCAGACTCATCGAGAAAAAGAGGGAGAGGACTCAAATCAATAAAAATAGAAATGAAAAAGAAGAAGTTACAACAGACACCGCAGAAATACAAAGCATCCTAAGAGATTACTACAAGCAACTCTATGCCAATAGAATGGACAACCTGGAAGAAACGGACAAATTCTTAGAAAGGTATAACCTTCCAAGACTGAACCAGGGAGAAATAGAAAATATGAACAGACCAAAAACAAGTAATGAAATTGAAACTGTGATTAAAAAATCTTCCAACAAACAAAAGTCAAGGACCAGATGGCTTCACAGGTGAATTCTATCAAACATTAAGAGAAGAGCTAACACCTATCTTTCTCAAACTCTTCCAAAAAATTGTGGAGGAAGGAACACTCCCAAACTCATTCTATGAGGCCACCATCACTCTGATACCAAGATCAGACAAAGATACTACAAAAAAAAGAAAATTACAGAACAATATCACTCATGAATATAGATGCAAAAATCCTCACCAAAATACTAGCAAATAGAATCCAACAACACATTAAAGGGATCATACACGATGATCAAGTGGAATTTATCCCAGGGATGCAAGGCTTCTTCAATATACGCAAATCAATCAATGTGATACACCATATTAACAAACTGAAGAATAAAAACCGTATGATCATCTCAATAGATGCAGAAAAAGCTTTTGACAAAATTCAAGACCCATTTATGATAATAACTCTCCAGAAAATGGGCATAGAGGGAACTTACCTCAACATAATAAAGGCCGTATATGACAAACCCACAGCAAACATCATTCTCAATGGTGAAAAACTGAAAGCATTTCTGCTAAGATCAGGAACAAGACAAGGATGTCCACTGTCACCACTATTATTCAACATAGTTTTAGAAGTCCTAGGCGTGGCAATCAGAGAAGAAAAAGAAATAAACGGAATACAAATTGGAAAAGAAGAACTAAAACTGTCACTGTTTGCAGATGACATGATACTATACATAGAGAATCCTAAAGATGCCACCAGAAAACTACCAGAGCTAATCAATGAATTTGGTAAAGTTGCAGGATAAAAAACTAATGCACAGAAATCTCTTGCATTCCTATACACTAATGATGAAAAATCTGAAAGAGAAATTAAGGAAACACTCCCATTTACCATTGCAAAAGAAGAATAAAATACCTAGGAATAAACCTACCTAGGGAGACAAAATACCTGTATGCAGAAAACTATAAGACACTGATGAAAGAAATTAAAAATGATACCAAGAGATGGAGAGATATACCATGTTCTTAGATTGGAACAATCAATATTGTGATAATGACTATACTACCCAAAGCAATCTACAGATTCAATGCAATCCGTATCAAATTTCCAATGGTATTTTTTATGGAACTAGAACAAAAAAATCTTAAAATTTGTATGGAAACACAAAAGACCCCGAATAGCCAATGCAGTCTTGAGGGAAAAAAATGGAGCTGGAGGAATCAGACTCCCTGACTTCAGACTATACTACAAAGCTACAGTAATCAAAGCAATATGGTACTGGCACAAAAACAGAAATATAGATCAATGGAACAAGATAGAAAGCCTAGAGATAAACCCACTCACCTATGGTCAACTAATCTATGATGAAGGAGGCAAGGGTACACAATGGAGAAAAGACATCCTCTCCAGTAAATGGTGCTGGGAAAACTGGACAGCTACATGTAAAAGAATGAAATTAGAGCACTCCCTAAACACCAAACACAAAAATAAACTCAAAATGGATTAGAGACCTAAATGTAAGAGTGGACAATATCAAACTCTTTGAGGAAAACATAGGAAGAACACTGTTTGACATAAATCACAGCAAGATCTGTTTTGATCCACCTCCTAGAGTAATGGAAATAAAAAAAATAAACAAATGGGACCTAATGAAACTTAAAAGCTTTTGCACAGCAAAGGAAACCATAAACAAGATGAAAAGACAACCCTCAGAATGGAAGAAAATATTTGCAAATGAATCAATGGACTAAGGATTAATCTCCAAAATATATAAACAGCTCATGCAGCTCAATATTAAAAAAACGAACACCCCAGTTCAAAAATGGGCAGAAGACCTAAATAGACATTTCTCCAAAGAAGACATGCAGATGGCCAAGAAGCACAGGAAAAGCTGCTCGACATCACTAATTATTAGAGAAATGCAAATCAAAACTACAATGAAGTATCACCTCACACCAGTTAGAATGGGTGTCATCAGAAAATCTACAAACAACAAATGCTGGAGAGGGTGTGGAGAAAAGAGAACCCTCTTGTTCTGTTGGTGGGAATGTAAATTGATACAGCCACTATGGAAAACAGTATGGAGGTTTCCTAAAAAACTAAAAATAAAATTACCATAAGATCCAGCAATCCCACTACTGGGCATATACCCAGAGAAAACCATAATTCAAAAGGACACGTGCGCCCCAATGTTCATTGCAGCACTATTTACAATAGCCAGGTCATGGAAGCAACCTAAATGCCCATCAACAGACAAATGGATAAATAAGATGTGGTACATATATACAATGGAATATTACTCAGCCATAAAAAGGAATGAAATTGGGTCATTTGTTGAGACATGGATGGATCTAGAGACTGTCATACAGAGTGAAGTAAGTCAGAAAGAGAAAAACAAGTATCATATATTAGCTCATATGTGTGGAACCTAGAAGGGTGGTACAGATGAGCCGGTTTGCAGGGTGGAAGTTGAGACACAGATGTAGAGAACAAACGTTTGGATACCAATGGGGCAAAGACACGAGGGGGTGGGGGTGGGGGTGTGATGAATTGTGCGACATGTATACACTGATATGTATAAAATTGATGACTAATAAGAACCTGCTGTACAAAAAATAAATAAAATTAAATTAAATTAAAAACAAAACAAAAAAGAGATTAAAAAATAAAATGCAATGGACACAGATGCAGGTATATATGTAGATCTGGTGATAGACAATAGATATTCCTTAAAATTCCTTGTGATCACAACCAGCTTTATTTTTACAGGCTGTTCTCACTGTTTAGAATCTTCTTTCACTTTATGTATTTGACAAACTTCTTTCAAAATCCTTCTTTCAAAACCCTGGGCAAACCTGATCACCCCTGCTTTTCCTGGCCTTCAAAAACAGAATCATTCATTCTCTCTTATGAGCTGCTTCTGAATCTTGTGCTTACTTCAATTATTTCTTGGGACACAATGCATTGTGTTTATGTGTTTTTATGTCTACCTAAAGCTAGACTTTCAATAGTAGAGTTCATGTCTTGGGAAATGAGCAGAAGGAAAGGTCAACTATGGAGTTTCCTAAAAGCCTCAGTTCTCAATAAATCTCTTGTGAATAACAGAGTACTCAGAGTTAGCCTAAGCCCATGGGGAGGATCCTGAGCTGATCATTTACTCTCTGCCTGTTCTTCCCCCTACCATCCTGATGTGACCCCTAGGAGACTCTGTAAATAGCCTGAGAACATGAGTGTCTGGATATTGGGAACCCAAGCATAGGAGCGCTCCCAGAACCAGAAGTCATAGGATATCCTGTTCCAAAGCCAGGTGCTTCAATGCCTCTTTTATACCAAACAGACCATGCAGAGAATGATCATCTTCTTCCTCAAAGGCCTGCTGGCCTTCTCACAGGATTCCTTTCCAAAAGGAATGATCAGAACATATTTCTCAGATTGTTAACTACGTAAAGGAGTCTGGGTCTGGCAGAAATCTTAGAGCTAGAGGCCCAGGAACTGCTGTCAAGTTAGCATAAGTCAGAAATGCAGGAAAGAACTCTCTGAGCTAGCAGCATTAAACAATGAGAGATTATGATTTATCTGACAACAAATTTAATTTCCGGCTTAGTTTTCAGCAAAGCCATGAATTTTATCAAGGCAGAGGTTTATGTATACACTCTAAAGTTTTTTTTCTTACTCTAGTTTTATTGAGATATAATTGATATACAGCACTGTATAAGTTTAAGGTGTACAGCATAATGATGTGACTTACATACATCATGAAATGATTATCACGTAAGCTTAGTGAGGATGTATCATCTCATAGATACAAATAAAGAAATAGAAAAAAATGTTTTCCTTGTGGTAAGAACTCTTAGGATTTACTCTCTCAACAACTTTCATACATGACGTACAGCAGTGTTCATTATATTTATCATGTTGTGCACCACATCCCTAGGGCTCATTTATCTTGTAACTGGAAGTTTGTACCTTTTTACTACCTTCATCCAATTCCCCCTTCCCCCCACCCCCACCTTTAGTAACCACAAATCTGATCTCTTTTTCTATGGGTTTATTTTTTTGTTTGTGTGCTTTTGAACAATAATTGACCTACAAAACTATGTTAGTTCCTGGCACATGACATAGTGTTTTGATATTTCTACATATTTCACAATGATCACCATGATAACTCTAGTTATGCTATGTCACCATACAAAGATGTCACTTAATTATTGACTATATTCCCCACACTGTACATTTTATACCCGTGACTCATTTATTTCATAATGTAGTATGTGTCTATATATGTGTATACACACACACACAAATATATATATATATATATATATATATATATATATATATATACACATTGGAATATTACTCAGCTGTCTAGAGTTTTTGTAGTATAAATTCTGTATTTACCTAACAACCCTGTCTTCCATATTTGAGAGCAATTTATAATTTCCTTGAGGACAGGGTCATTATTTGCAAAATTATGGATTTATACAGAGCTTTGCACATAATAGAACCAACTAAGAACAAATTTATGGATGAATGAGTGAAGCAGAAGATACATATAAGGTTAAAAACCTAATGTTTAAGTAAAGGGGGAGAGGGTTCTGCCAGGAAGGTCCAATAGCATTTTCTGGTTTCACTTTCTTTAACATATAATGGAAATCTAAAAGTATAATGGGCATTTTGCCTTAAAATGACCCTGATGAGACTCTCTCTGGACTGGTTCCAAGTGCTGGGAGATAATTGATGATGAGATGCTGAGCAGAATCACTCTCCACAGGGATAACAAGATCTATGTTTATAAAGCAAATATTCCCTGAACATCTACATGTGCCAGGTTATTGTTCAAGGCATTGGAGGTGAGCCATAGATAAGTCTTCAAAGCAACCTACATTCTGATTGTTGAAATAAACATGCACAAAGATAAAACCAGAATGGGATAGAAGAGGAAATTAGACATGCTGAGTGAGAGCTGAACTTGTAGCTCCCAAGCCTGAGTTTCCAAAACAGCCCCCATATTTGGAAATATTGATGAAGGGCCTAACTGGAAGGAAAAAATCAGAATGGATGGAGAGGCCACAGATTTGTTTTATTTGCTAAATTTTTATTAAATACATAGATGTGGCTAAAATCGTAAGGAGAGGTTCATAATGAAATAAAAAGCAATGGGCTTCCCACTTCTATTGACACTTCCTAGGGATAACCACTTTTAACTCTTCTAGCTGTTTATTGTAGCTATATTATCTGCTTCTACCACTATTTCTTAAGTTATAAATTCAGAATAGTATCCATTGACTTTCTGTTTCCCTAGATGAAGATTTAAGTCTCTAGTTGCACCTTTGCCTATCTACATGCTCCAATATAGTTGTCAGTATCTTAAGTTCCTCAAATCTTAAGTTCCTTAAATATATATGCATACCTTTATCTCTTTTCCATTGACCATAGACAGTCTTTTTCAATTCCTCATTGTTAGGGACTGAATTGTGTTCCCCTAAGATTCATATGTTTAAGCCCTAACCCTCAAGGTGACTGTATTTGGTGATAGGACCTTTAAGGAGGTAATTAAGGTTAAATGAGGTCATAAGGGTGGGGCCCTAATCCTATATGACTGGTGTCCTTATAAGAAGAGGAAGAGGTGCCAGGAGTACATGCACACAGAAACAAAGGCCACGTGAGAACACAGCAGTAAGATGGCCATCTGCAAGACCAGGTGAGAGTATTCACTAGAAACCAGATGTTCCAACACCTCAGTTTTGGACTTCCAGCCACCAGAACTGTGAGAAATAAATTTCTGTTGTTTAAGCCACTCACTTTGATGTATCATGTTGTGGAAGCCCTAGAAGACTAATACAACTCTTTATAAGATTAGGACCATTTGCCTTATAATAACCATATTTATATTTTCCATGACCTCTTTCTTGTTCCCTGATTCTCTTTTTATTATTTGCAGTTGTCTGCTGGCTGCAATATGTTCTCAGATCACTGTGAGAATAACAATTATTCTAAATGTCCATCATCAGATGAATGGATAAAGAAGATGTGGCACATATATACAATGGAATATTACTCAGCCATAAAAAGAAATGAAATTGAGTTATTTGTAGTGAGGTGGATGGACCTAGAATCTGTCATACAGAGTGAAGTAAGTCAGAAAGAGAAAAACAAATACAGTCTGCTAACACATATATATGAATCTAAGAAAAAAAAAAAGGTCATGAAGAACCTAGGGGTAAGACGGGAATAAAGACACAGACCTACTAGAGAATGGACTTGAGGATATGGGGAGGGGGAAGGGTAAGCTGTGACAAAGTGAGAGAGTGGCATGGACATATATACACTACCAAACATAAAATATATAGCTAGTGGGAAGCAGCCGCATAGCACAGGGAGATCAGCTC
This sequence comes from Stenella coeruleoalba, assembly GCF_951394435.1. Lineage (NCBI taxonomy): Eukaryota > Metazoa > Chordata > Mammalia > Artiodactyla > Delphinidae > Stenella > Stenella coeruleoalba. The sequence goes on along the minus strand of NC_137169.1, from coordinate 103,381,483 downwards.
AGTGCTTTGTGACCACCTAGAGGGGTGGGATAGGGAGGGTGGGAGGGAGGGAGACGCAAGAGGGGAGAGATATGGGAACATATGTATATGTATAACTGATTCACTTTGTTATAAAGCAGAAACTAACACACCATTGTAAAGCAATTAGACTCCAATAAAGATGGTAAAAAAATAAAATAAATAAATATAATGGTTACTTATTAAAAAAATTTATTCTAATAATTAGAACTTCTTTAACGTTTGTTCTTTTCTCCAGGTATTTTCTCTAAAAGCTCTGTTTTCTATTTTTTTTTTATGTCTCTCTTTCTTATTAAAGGACTTCCTCAAATATCTGGAGATCCCAGAAACTACTATTAAAATTTTGGTCCATTTCCTTCTTATTCTTTATTTGTATAATTTTATGCATAAAATGATATAAAACCTTGGGATAAATATCCTGGTTACTAAAATTTTGTGGGTGTCAGTGACACACTCAAATCTCTCAGAGATTCTAAGTCTTGCTCTTTGCTTTCATTCATAAAGGATGAATGGGCAAAACACTGGTTATATCAAACCTGCTTAAAAATAAGTGAACACAACAAGAAAAGAAAACTACAGAATATCCTTCATAACATAAATGAAAATTTCTAAGTAAAATTTTAGCAAATCAAATCCAACAATATATATTAAAAAATAATGCATTATGATCAAGTGGGGTTTGTCCCAAGAATGCAAATTTGGCATAACATTCAAAAACCAATCAATATGAGTGACCATGTTACACAGATTAAAATATTAAAACCACATGATTATCTCAATAGTCATGGAAAAAGCATTAAACAAAATTCAATATTCATTCACAATAAAAAAACTCTCAGTAACCTAGACATATAAAGAAAATTATATAAAGATAAAGAACACCTATGTCAAAAACGTATAGCTAATATCATATTTAATGGTGGAAGACTGAATATTTTTCTCCTAATACTGTAAAAAAGACAAAGGTGTTCACTTTCAGTACTTCTTTTTTTTTTTTTGGCTGCATTTGGTCTTCATTGCTGCACATGGGCTTTCTCTAGTTGCGGCGAGCGGGGGCTACCCTTCCTTGTGGTGTGTGGGCTTCTCATTGTGATGGCTTGTCTTTGTTGCAGAGCATGGGCTGTAGACACGCAGGCTTTAGTGATTGTAGCACGCAGGCCCAGTAGTTGTGGCTCGTGGGCTCTAGAGTGCAGGCTCAGTAGTTGTAGTGCACAGGCTCAGTAGTTGTGGCTGGCAGGCTAGAGTGCGGGCTCAGTAGTTGTGGCACACGGGCTTAGTTGCTCTGTGGCATGTGGGATCTCCCTGGACCAGGGCTCGAACCTGTGTCCTCTGCATTGGCAGGCAGATTCTTAACCCCTGTGCCACCAGGGAAGTCTCCACTTTCAGTACTTCTATTTAACATGATATTGCAAGTCCTAGACAGTGTAATAAGGCAAGAAAAAGAAGTAAAATGCATACAGATTGGAAAAGAGGAAGCAAAGCCAGATTTATTAACAAACAACATAATTGTCTGTGTTGTAAATCCTAAAGATTCTACAAAAATGCTACTGTAAATAAGAAATGAGCCTAGCAAGTTTGCAGAATATAATGTCAATATATAAAAATCAACTGCATTTCTATATATTTGAAACAAGCAATTGAAAATGGAAATGAAAAAGCAATACAATTTATAACAGCATAAAAATATAAAGTACTTAAGGATAAATTTAATAATATATGTGCAACACCTGTACTCTGAAAACCACAAATGTTGATAAGAGAAATTAAAGAAGACCTAAATAAATTAAGAGATATACCAGGCTCTTGGATTGAAAGATTCAATATTGTTAAGATGTTAATTATCCTTAAGTTGATCTATAGTTTTAACATAATCCCAATCAAAATCTCATTAGACTTTTTTGTAAAAAAAATTAACAAGCTGATTATAAAATTTATATGAATATACAAAGGACCAAAACACTTTTGAGAAGATGGGAATAAAGTTGGAGGGCTTACATTCCTGACTTCAAGATTTATTATAAAGCTACAATCTTCAAGGCAGTATTGTATTCACACCAAGATATAGGAACCCAATAGAGGGACCCAATAGGTCAATGGAACCCAATAGAGGGTCCAGAAATATATAGATCTACATATATATGGTCAGTTGACTTTAAACAAAAATACAAAGGCAGTTCAGTGGAGAAAGGATATCTCTTCAACAAACGGTGCTGAAATAATTTGATATCCATATAACAACAACAACAAAGAACTTCAATCTGTATCTCACACAATATACAAAACTGAATGCAAAAATTAACTCAAAACCTAAATGATCTTAAAGATATCAATGATCTAAATCTAAAATATCTAAAACTAAACCTAAAACTACGAAACTTACAGAAGAAAACATAAGAGAAAACCTTTGTGATGTTAGATTAAACAAAGATTTCTTTGCTACAACACCAAAGCAAGTCCAGTTGGTAAATTGACTTCATCAAAATGAAGAACATCTGCTCTTCAAAAGACACTACTAAAAGAATAAAAAAATAAGTCAGACTTGGAGAAAATATTTGGAAATTACATATCTGATAAAGGACTTGTATTGAAATATATAAGGAAATCTAAAACTCAATAATAAGAAAACAAACAACCCAATTTAAAAAATATGGGCAAAAGATCTGAACAGACACTTCATCAAAAAAAAAAAGATATATGAATGGCAAATAAGCACATTTAAAGATGCTCAACAACACTAGTCATGAGGGAAAAGCAAATTAATACCACAATGAGATGTCAACACATACCTCTCAGAATGTTTAAAATGAAAAGTCTGACCATACCATATGCTGGCAAGGATATGGAGCAGCGGGGACCCTCATATATTGCTGGTGGGGATGAGAAATTGTACAACGACTTTGGAAAGCACTTTGGTAGTTTATCAAAGAGCTAAACATACACCTACCAACTGACCAGCCATTCCACTCATAGGTATTTGCCCTAAGGTCCATACAAAGACTTGTATATGTATATTCATAGCAGCTTTATTTGTAATAACCTGTAATAACCCCAAATTGGAAACAAATTTAGTGTATTCTGAAAATGGAATACTCTTCAGCAATAAAAAGGAATAAGCTATTGATACATTCAACATGGATATATCTTTAAATAATTATACTGAGTGAAAGAAGCCAGACAGAAAAGAATACATATTGTGTGATTACATTCATAGAAAATTCTAGAAATGCAAAATAATCACAGTGACAGAAAGCAGATCAGTGTTTTCTGGGGATGGGTGGGGCAGGGTGGATATTTGGGGGGGATAGGTATGTTCATTATCTTGATTTTGGTGATAGTTTAATGGATATGTAGACATGTTAGAACTCATCAAATATAGGCATCTTATCGTTTATTATGCCTTAACAAACTATTCAAATGGTATATATAAAATTTATACCATATATGTATCATAGTCTATGTTATAAATGGTATAATATATAAAGTACATAGATTTATACTCTTTTTAAACACAGGAAACAAAGAAGAGAAAAAAAATCACAAACTCCCAACCTCTGCTGACATAGATGTTTATAAAGGAGAGTAATACAAATGTTAAGGTTAGATCATTTAAATGGCACAAAATGAGAAGTGAAAATGGAATGCTTACTCCCCACACTGTCCCTCTCCCTCTTGCAGTCTCTCTCCCCAAAGGCCCTCACTATGAACTAACTCTAATGTTGGGCAATGGTATAATTTTTTTAAAATTTATTTTATTGAAGTATAGTTTATTTACAATGTTGTGTTAATTTCTGTTATACAGCAAAGTGATTCAAATATATATATATATTCATTTTCTTATTCTTTTCCATTATGGTTTATTACAGGATATTGAATATAGTTCCCTGTGCTATACAGTAGGACCTTGTTGTTTATCCATCCATCCTATGTATAATGGTTTGCGTCTGCTAATCCCAAACTCCCAACCCATCCCTCCCCACTCCCCTCCCCCTTGGCAACCACAAGTCTGTCCTCTATATCTGTGAGTCTGTTTCTGTTTCATAGATAAGTTCATTTGTGTCATACTTTATCAGTAGATTCCACATATAAGTGATATCATATGGTATTTGTCTTTTTCTGACTTACTTCGCTTAGTATGATAATCTCTAGGTCTATCCATGTTGCTGCAAATGGTATTATTTCATTTGTTTTTATGACTGAGTAGTATTCCATTGTGTATATATACCATATCTTCTTTATCCATTCATCTGTTGATGGACATTTAGGTTGTTTCCATGTCTTGGCTATTGTACGTAGTGCTGCTATGAACATAGGGGTGCATGTATCTTTTTGAATTATAGTTTTTTCCAGATATTGAGCTATGGTGTGATTTTTAATGCCTCCATTTACTGCTTGGAAATGTTATCAAGTGAAAACATATCAAATATCCTTGGATAGCTTTTTAAAGAGAACTGAGCTATCCAAATCTTGTCCAAACGCAAATATTCTAAATGGTCCAATAAACTTAGTGTTTATTAGATAGTGAAGTAAAGATTATTATAGCTCATAATGAATTTTAGGTCAAATGTATGCAGAATACTACTGCATTTTTAAATGTCATATATAAATAATTGAAAGTTATAAATAACTGAAAGTGTCAGGCATTCTACTCTCTGCCGTCAGTAAATACAGAATATTTGCACCTGTGTTATAGATCTCAGAGCAGAGTTTCATTACCTTATATGAATAAAGAAATATAGAATTTTGGAGCTCAAAGGTATTATTACTCAGACAGGTTTAGGCTGAAAGCAGGTTGGGAAAATGAAGAAGGAAGCTTGAGCCAGTGTGGGGTAGGAGCCTATCCTGTGTTCAGGGTCATCCTCTAAGAGGGAAACAGGGAAGTCCAGAGAATGTTCAGTGAGAGCTCATCCCCTGTGCTCTCTACAATGGTTCATTCAATGGCGAAAACCTGGGACTCAGGCGTCAGGCAGCAGGAGAAACCCAGGGTGAAGGAAAGGTGGTACTCCCCTTCCTTGATTTTCTTCTGTGCTAGACATCTTGAGAGGCACTTGAGTGGAAGCCAGGGGGCAGCTGTTATAGCCTCTGCTTTTACTCATGAGGATGCTAAGGCTCGGAGGAAAGGAGTTAAATTTGAGCAACTCAGGTCCACTCAATTCTAGTACATGGGCCTTGCCCCTGAGGTGCCAGTTGGGGTCTGTGTCTGCAAAGGGCGAGAGGCAAAGAGATAAAGGGGTCCAGTGCTCATGTCAGAGCCCTGCATGCTGTGTGTGCTGGCCCCGCTGGATGGAGGTATAGGAGACATAGTAGTGATGATGAACAGAGATCATGACCACGAGTGTGTGGGCTGTCAGGCCTGGCCCAGGAGGTTTAACTGGGGGAAGCTGGAAGAAGAGCCAGGGTGAGTAGGGTGAGGTTGACCAAATGGCCATCAAGCTCCTCACTTTGCAAATGAAGGAGTGAGGGGCAGCAGAGCTGAAGAGGATTTGTCCTTCACATTACAGAGCTGGGACCCTAAAGCTGGCCTCTCCTCCCCAATCTGGCACACACAACCTAAAAGGGCGCTCTGAATAAACAGGAGAGAGCAGCATATAGAGAAGCTTGTCATTGGAGATCTACTTACATAATGAATGGCTAGTCTCAGCAATGATTTTTTTTTCTTGACCTTATCAATGATTTGCTTGTTGCCCTATTTTTGGCAAGCCCAGTTTTTCTGGTGGGAAACCTGAGCACCTTTGTCATAGGTCAGTGGCTTCCAAGAACACTTTGAGCCCAAGGGCAGGGCCTGCCTTTACCTGTCCCTTGGGCCTTCTGTTGGGTGGGACCATGGAGGCTTTGTTTCTGCAACCTCCTTACACTTCAGCATTAATCTGAGCTCTTTCTGTCACTAGAGAACAGAACATTCTCCCCAGTTCAAGGGGGAGGAGGCACCAAGGCCATGGGGTAATAGCAGAATCGTCCTGCTCTGGTCAGACCAGGGCACATTTTACAGATGGTCCTTACGTTTATGCTTGTTTCCTCTTGTGCCCCCCCTACCTCCACTTCTCTCACCTTTGTTTAGTACCTGGGTGACCTTTCTGTCCTTGGCCCTTGTGTTCAAGGCTTGGCAGGAATGAATGGAACCCTCAAAAGAGACTGATAAGAGTTTAATGAAAGGACTATTTACGGAGGTCTGGGCAGGATCAGGAAATACCCCAGGACCAGAAGCAGGAGGGGCTATTACCACCCTTAGGCCCAAAGGGGCAAGAAGATGGAAGGGTGTTATCTGAGCCCATGAGAACTGGAGCCAAGAACATGGGGCTGCTTAATAGGAGCTGTGACTATAGAGGCATTGCCAGGATCACAGCAAGGCCGGGAGGGAATGCGGGCATAAGTGCTCTGTCCTCTGCTTCCCCTCTGCTGCTGGTTCCCACCACTACCAGTGGCTGAGCCCCAAGGCAGGCCAGAGGGCAAAGGAATTGGGAATTGCAGTCCACTGAGATGAGTCTCCCCAGGCACAGAGCAGGGCAGGAAATGGTGAGGAAGGATCTAGCAGGGGTGGCAAGTGGAAAGTAACCCACACAATCTTCACATCAGCTCTGAGAAGTGAAGGCATCAGGCACCAGTATTCCCATTTTCCAAATGAGGAAAACTGAAACCCAGAAAGAAGTTCACAGGAACCCACAGAGGGGACGTGGTGGAGCCAGATCTGTACACCAGGTCTCTGACTCCCAAATCTAGTGATCTTTGATTTTCTGTCATCCAGGCCCAAGTTCCCTGCCCAAACACTCCACCCAGCCCAGGTCTCCACGCCAAGCCCTCTGTGTCCCCACTGTTTTTCCCTTCCTCCACTCTGTCAGTCACTCAACACGCTCTTACTGAGTACTCGAGGGCTCTAGGCTCTGGGGTTACAAAGCCAGTCTGAGTTTTGTATCACATCACTTAGGACTATCTCATGCCTTGTGTTCTGCCCTCAAAACTCCCACATCTTCTCCCCAGCCCTTCCTCATCCCCACTCTCAGCAGATGACCTGGTTTCATGTTTTATTGAGCAAATGGAAATCTCTGTCTTCTCTCTACCACAAAGCTTTCTATATTCTGGGGTCAGCACATTCTCCCTCCTCCTTGCATTAGAAATGAAGATGTGTCTCTTCTGTTAAATGAGACCAGTCCCGCAACCTGGGCTGTGGATCCCATTCCCTCTCCACTTGGACCCTTCTTTCTTCCCCATCACTAATCTCTCTACTGAATCATTCCTGTTAGACTAATATGCCCTTGTATCTCTCCCATCTTAAAGTTCTCTCTGGTCTCACATTTCTCCAGCTTCTACTCCTCTCTCTGCCCCCTCAATAGCTAGCCACACTTCTTTGCCTTTTGATTGGCTTGACCCCAGGATCAGAAATGCAGTTAATTATATTTTCTTTTTGGGTCACCCTATAAATGTAGGTCTGAACAAGGCACGTCCCTGCTCCTAGGACACATGGCTACCTTGCTAGGTTTTAAAAGATTCCGATGATGGTTAAAAGTGCTACTGATTTTTATAAGGTGATCTTGTATCTGACAGCCTTGCTGAACTCTCTTATCCATTTTCATATTTGTTGATTCTGTTGCTTTTTCTCTATAGGAAACTAAATCGTCTACAAAGAGTGACCATTTCATTTCTTTCCTTTCAATCTATACCTGTTATTCCTTCTTCTTTCCTTAAAGTGTCGTGGGACCTACAGTTCTATGTTAAACAGTGGTGATAGTGGGCATCTTGCCTTATTCCTGACCTTACAGGAAATAAAGCTGAAGTAACTCAATTAGGTATAATACTAACATTTTATGCTAATATACTCTATACTTTATACTTGGTATGAATAATCTTAAGGTTTGGGTATATGGACTTCAGCAAGTTAAGGAAATTCTTTTCTTTTTCTACATTCTAAGAGTCTTTAACATAAACAAGTGATGATTTTTACAAAAAGTTTTTTCTGTGTCATTAACTTATTCAAATTATTTTCTTCTTTATAATATGGAAAATTACACTGATAGAGTTTTCTAATATTGAACCATTTTTTTAACATCTTTATTGGAGTATAATTGCTTTACAATGGTGTATTAGTTTCTGCTTTATAACAAAGTGAATCAGCTATACATATACATATATCCCCATATCTCCTCCCTCTTGTGTATCCCTCCCACCCTCCCTATCCCACCCCCCTAGATGGTCACAAATCACCGAGCTGATCTCTCTGTACTATGTGGCTGCTTCCCACTAGCTATCTATTTTACATTTGGTAGTGTATATATGTCCATGCCACTCTCTCACGTCGTCCCAGCTTACCTTTCCCCCTCCTTGTGTCCTCAAGTCCGTTCTCTATGTCTGCATCTATAACCTGTCTTGCTCCGAGGTTCTTCAGAACCTTTTTTTTTTTTTTAGATTCCGTATTTATGTGTTAGCATAAGGTTTTTGTTTTCCTCTTTCTGACTTACTTCACTCTGTATGACAGACCCTAGGTCCATCCACCTCACTACAAATAACTTAATTTCGTATCTTTTTATGGCTGAATAATATTCCATTGTATATATGTGCCACATCTTCTTTATCCGTTCATTTGTCGATGGACACTTAGATTGCTTCCATGTCCTGGCTATTGTAAATAGAGCTGCAATGAACATTGTGGTACATGACTCTTTTTGAATTATGGTTTTCCCAGGGTATATGCCCAGTAGTGGGATTGCTGGGTCGTATGGTAGTTCTATTTTTAGTTTTTTAAGGAACCTCCATACTGTTTTCCATAGTGGCTGTATCAATTTACATTCCCACAAACAGTGCTAGAGGGTTCCCTTTTCTCCACACCCTCTCCAGCATTTACTGCTTGTAGATATTTTGATGATGGCCATTCTGACTGGTGTGAGGTGATACTTCATTGTAGTTTTGATTTGTATTTCTCTAATGATTAGTGATGTTGAGCATCCTTTCATGTGTTTGTTGGAAATCTGTATATCTTCTTTGGAGAAATGTCTGTTTAGGTCTTCTGCCTGTTTTTGGATTGGGTTGTTTGTTTTTTTGATATTGAGCTGCATGAGCTGCTTGTAAATTTTGGAGAGGAATCGTTTGTCAGTTGCTTTGTTTGCAAATATTTTCTCCCTTTCTGACGGTTGCCTTTTTGTCTTGTTTATGTTTTCCTTTGCTGTGCAAAAGCTTTTAAGTTTCCTTAGATCCCATTTGTTTATTTTTGTTTTTAGTTCCATTTCTCTAGGAGATGGGTCAAAAAGGATCTTGCTGTGATTTATGTCATAGAATGTTCTGCCTATGTTTTCCTCTAAGAGTTTTATAGTGTCTGGCCTTACATTTAGGTCTTTAATCCATTTTGAGTTTATTTTTGTGTATGGTGTTAGGAAGTGTTCTAATTTCATTCTTTTACATGTAGCTGTCCAGTTTTCCCAGCACCACTTATTGAAGAGGCTGTTTTTTCTCCATTTTATATTCTTGCCTCCTTTATCAAAGATAAGGTGACTGTATGTGCATGGTTTTATCTCTGGGCTTTCTATCCTGTTCCATTGATCTATATTTCTTTTTTTATGCCAGCGCCATACTGTCTTGATTACTGTAGCTTTGTAGTAAGTCTGAAGTCCGGGAGCCTGATTCCTCCAGCTCCGTTTTTCATTCTCAAGATTGCTTTGGCTATACAGGGTCTTTTGTGTTTCCATACAAATTGTGAAATTTTTTGTTCTAGTTCTGTGAAAAATGCCAGTGGTAGTTTGATAGGATTGCATTGAATCTGTTGATTGCTTTGGGTAGTAGAGTCATTTTCACAATGTTGATTCTTCCAATCCAAGAACATGGTATATCTCTCCATCTCTTTGTATCATCTTTAATTTCTTTCATCAGTGCCTTGTAGTTTTCTGCATACAGGTCTTTTGTCTCCTTAGGTAGGTTTATTCCTAGGTATTTTATTCTTTTTATTGCAATGGTAAATGTGAGTGTTTCCTTAATTTCTCTTTCAGATTTTTCATCATTAGTGTATAGGAATGCAAGAGATTTCTGTGCATTAATGTTGTATCCTGCTACTTTACCAAATTCATTGATTAGCTCTTGTAGTTTTCTGGTGACATCTTTAGGATTCTCTATGTATAATATCATGTTATCTGCAAATAGTGACAGCTTTCCTTCTTCTTTTCTGATTTGGATTCCTTTTATTTCTTTTTCTTCTCTGATTGCTGTGGCTAAAACTTCCAAAACTATGTTGAATAATAGTGGTGAGAGTGGACAACCTTCTCTTGTTCCTGATCTAAGTGGAAATGGTTTCAGTTTTTCACCACTGAGAACAATGTTGGCTGTGGGTTTGTCATATATGGCCTTTATTATGTTGAGGTAAGTTCCCTCTATGTCTACTTTCTGGAGGGTTTTTATCATAAATGGGTGTGGAATTTTGTCAAAAGCTTTTTCTGCGTCTATTGAGTTGATCATATGGTTTTTCTCCTTCAATTTGCTAATATGGTTTATCACATTGGTTGATTGCCATATACTGAAGAATCCTTGCATTCCTGGGATAAACCCCACTTGATCATGTGTACGATCCTTTTAATGTGCTGTTGGATTTTCTTTGCTAGTATTTTATTCAGGATTCTTGCATCTATGTTCATCAGAGATATTGGCCTGTAGTTTTCTTTTTCTGTGGCATCTTTGTCTGGTTTTGGTATCAGGGTGATGGTGGCCTAGTAGAATGAGTTTGGGAGTGTTCCTCCATCTGTTATATTTTGGAAGAGTTTGAGAGGGTAGGTGTTAGCTCTTCTCTAAATGTTTGATAGAATTCCCCTGTGAAGCCATCTGATCCTGGTCTTTTGTTTGTTGGAAGATTTTAAATCACAGTCTCAATTTCAGTGCTTGTGATTGGTCTGTTTATATTTTCTATTTCTTCCTGGTTCAGTCTCAGAAGGTTGTGCTTTTCTAAGAATTTGTCCATTTCTTCCAGGTTGTCCATTTTAATGGCATATAGTTGCTTGTAGTAATCTCTCATGATCCTTTGTATTTCTGCAGTGTCAGTTACTTCTCCTTTTTCATTTCTAATTCTATTGATTTGAGTCTTCTCCGTTTTTTTCTTGATGAGTCTGGCTAATGGTTTATCAGTTTTGTTTATCTTCTCAAAGAACCAGCTTTTAGTTTCTTGATCTTTACTACTGTTTCCTTCATTTCTTTTTCATTTATTTCTGATCTGATCTTTATGATTTCTTTCCTTCTGCTAACTTTGGGGTTTTTTTGTTCTTCTTTCTCTAATTGCTTTGGTGTAAGGTTAGGTTATTTATTTGAGATGTTTCTTGTTTTTTGAGGTAGGATTGTATTGCTATACACTTACCTCTTAGAACTGCTTTTGCTGCATCTCATAGTTTTTGGGTCATCGTGTTTTCCTTGTCATTTGTTTCTAGGTATTTTTTGATTTCCTCTTTGATTTCTTCAGTGATCTCTTGGTTATTTAGTAGTGTATTGTTTAGCCTCCATGTGTTTGTAATTTTTACATATTTTTTTCCTGTAATTGATATATAGTCTCATAGTGTTGTGGTCGGAAAAGATACTTGATACGATTTCAATTTTCTTAAATTTACCAAGGCTTGATTTGTGACCCAAGATATGATCTATCCTGGAGAATGTTCCATGAGCATTTGAGAAGAAAGTGTATTCTGTTGTTTTTGGATGGACTGTCCTGTAAATATCAATTAAGTCCATCTTGTTTAATGTATCATTTAAAGCTTGTGTTTCCTTATTTATTTTCATTTCGGATGATCTGTCCATTGGTGAAAGTCAGGTGTCAAAGTGCCCTACTAAAATTGTGTTATTGTCAATTTCCCCTGTTATGACTGTTAGCATTTGCCATATGTATTGAGGTGCTCCTATGTTGGGTGCATAAATATTTACAATTGTTATATCTTCTTGGATTGATCCTTTGATCATTAGGTAGTATCCTTCTTTGTCTCTTGTAATAGTCTTTATTTTAAAGTCTATTTTGTCTGATATGAGAATTGCCACTCCAGCTTCTTTTGATTTCCGTTTGCTTGGACTATCTTTTTCCATCTCCTCATTTTCAGTCTGTATGTGTCCCTAGGTTTGAAGTGGATCTCTTGTAGACAGCATATATACGGGTCTTGTTTTTGTGTCCATTCAGCCACTCTGTGTCTTTTAGTTGGAGCATTTAACCCATTTACATTTAAAGTAGTTATCGAAATGTATGTTCCTATTTCCATTTTCTTAGTTGTTTTGGTTTTGTTATTGTAGGTCTTTTCCTTCTCTTGTGTTTCCTGCCTAGATAAGTTCCTTTTAATTTTTCTGTCAATTCTGAATGCAATCCCTGCTGAGTAGAGTAATCTTGGTTGTAGGTTTTTCCCTTTCATCACTTTAAATATTTCCTGTCACTCCCCTCTGGCTTGCAGAGTTTCTGCTGAAAGATCAGCTGTTAACCCTATGGGGATTCCCTTGTATGTTATTTGTTGTTTTACCCTTGCTGCTTTTAATATTTTTTCTTTGTATTTAATTTTTGATAATTTGATTAATATGTGTCTTGGCATGTTTCTCCTTAGGTTTATCCTGTATGGGACTCTCCATGCTTCCTGGATTTGACTAACTATTCCCTTTCCTATATTAGGGAAATTTTCAACTATAATCTCTTCAAATATTTTCTCCGTCCGTTTCTTTTTCTCTTCTTCTTCTGGAACCCCTATAATTCGAATGTTGGTGCATTTAAAGTTATCCCAGAGGTCTCTGAGACCATCATCAATTCTTTACATTCTTTTTTCTTTATTCAGCTCTGTGGCAGTTATTTCCACTATTTTATCTTCCAGGTCACTTATCCATTCTTCTGCCTCAGTTATTCTGGTATTGATTCTTTCTAGAGAATTTTTAATTTCATTTATTGTGTTGTTCATCATTGTTTGTTTACTCTTTAGTTCTTCTAGGTCCTTGTTAAATGTTTGTTGTATTTTCTCCATTCTATTTCCAAGATTTTGGATCATCTTTTTTTTTTTTATTCAAACAGAAAGTTACAAGAATTATAATCATCCTCATCAGTTCACTCAGTCCTATGTATGGATCATCTTTACTATCATTGCTGTGAATTCCTTTTCAGGCAGACTGTCTATTTCCTCTCCATTTGTATGTTTTGGTGGGTTTTTACTTTGCTCCTTCATATGCTGTGTGTTTCTCTGTCTTCTCATTCTCTCTCTTTTTTTTTTTTTTTTTGTGGGTACACGGGCCTCTCACTGCTGTGGCCTCTCGCATTGCGGAGCACAGGCTCCGGACGCACAGGCTCAGCGGCCATGGCTCACGGGTGCAGCCGCTCCACGGCATGTGGGATCTTCCCAGACTGGGGCACGAACCCGTGTCCCCTGCATCGGCAGGCGGACTCTCAACCACTGTACCACCGGGGAAGCCCTTCTCATTCTCTTTAACTTACTCTGTTTGGGGTATCCTTTTCGCAGGCTGCGGGTTCATAGTTCCTGTTGTTTTTGATGTCTGACCCTAGTGGCTAAGTTTGGTTCAGTGAGTTTTCTAGACTTCCTGGTTGAGGGGACTAGTGCTTGTGTTCTGGTGGATGAGACTGGATCTTGTCTTTCTCGTGGGCATGACCACATCTGGTGGTGTGTTTTGGGGTGTCTGTGACCATATTATGATTTTCAGCAGCCTCTCTGCTATTGGGTGTGGTTGTGCTCCTGTCTTGCTAGTTGTTTGACATACAGCGTCCAGCATTGTAGCTTTCTGGTCATTAATTGGAGGTGGGTCTTAGCGTTTGAAATGGAGATCTCTGGGAGAGCTGTTGCCATTTGATATTACGTGGAGCTGGGAGGTCTCTGGTGGACCAATGTCCTGAACTCGGCTCTCCCTCCTCAGAGGCACAGGCCTGATACCCGGCTGGAGCACCAAGACCCCGTCAGCCACATGGCTCAGAAGAAAAGGGAGAAAAAAAGAAAGAAAAAATTAAAGTTATTAAAATTAAAAAAAAAAGAATATTGTTAAAAATAAAAACATTAAAAGTAATGAGCCTGCGCGTCCGGAGCCTGTGCTCCGCAACGGGAGAGGCCACAACAGGGAGAGGCCCACGTACTGAAAAAAAAAAACAAAAAAAACACCAGGGATAATTATATCTGCCCAACTTAAATCCCAGAGTTGCTGTTGATCCCAAAGGAGGGAATGTGTGTAAAAGAACAAAAAAATCGTGCCAGACTGTAGCAGATTCTCAATATGTATTAGTTTCAGGCATTCAGTTTAAGAGGTGCTACACAGATTTTAGACACTGTTTGGTGAAAATATAAGCCAGGTTATGGAGCTTTGGTTTATGTATTTGAGGCCATCTGCCTCCTTCTCACTAGCCATGAATTTAGTTCTGCTCAACTATGCTGAGGAAGGGCCTCTTTGAATGATGATCATGTTTGAAGCATTTTTTATTTAATGAAGTGTAAACTGAAATGGGATTTAGCTGTTACTGTTTCCATTGTTTTCAATTGCTGCAAGAAATTTATAAGCAGTTTTATACCTGTAATAATATTGCCTCTCTACATCTATCAGAGCAGCCCAATATCTGATTTCAAGCCTCGTGTCCATCGAAGTCTTGTAGGGGTGGGAGGGCAGAAGAGAGAGACAGAGAAAGAATATGACTGAGTCTTTGTGAAACTCCTGTGAATAAGTGAAATTCCATTCATATCAGGTTGATTCCAAGCAAATTCTTAGTGTCTATAGAAGAAAAAGGAGACACACAATAGCCATTTGTGCTGCTTCCCTGAGTGAATGCGTTTAGAAATTAGTTTGCTTCGGTGTTTGGGAACATGTTAAGGTTATTACAGGCAGTCTCTGAGGCATGAATACTTAATTTATAAACAACTCTTGTGTAACAGTTAACACCATAACATCAAGCTGCCCTCCCATTGCTCCAGACACTCCTGAACCACTGAGTCGATTTCACTGGTCGGTCACTTATCCATTCGAGAAACGTTTACTAGGAGCGCCAGGTCCAGCTCCAGAAGCACAGGGGGGCTGTGTACTCTGGCTGAGCAGCTGTGAGACCTTGGATAAGTGGCTCTTCAAAGACCAGCTGGAGACAATTTCCTTTTATCTTAGTTCCACAAATAGTTGTGCTTCTCCCCTGGTACTTGAACTTTATACCTTAGAGATTCTGGGAATCTTAAAATGATGCTGATTTCCCTCTCCCCTCTGATTACAAAAAAGCTCAGGGCTAACTAGCATGTGGCTTCTCTCTAGTAAATAGGACTTCACGCCAAGCATTTTGTTGCCAATTTTACTCCTAGTTCTACTTTACTTTCTCTCTTGTTTTCTCCTTGCCTTGCCTGAATTTCCTTACAGAACTTTCCATGTCTAGCAGGACAGGACGTGGGTAAGAGAGCAAGCTCAGCTCCACCACTGTTGTTACCTTAGGCAAGTTACTCTGTTTCCTCTCCTGAAGTTGCAGCTGTGAGGATCAAAATGTTCCAAGCAAATATGTAAATTATCAATACTTAGAATAGTACCTGGTATACAGTAAGTGTTCACTGATTCTGTTACTACAACAATGTCATGATAGGGCAATGGCACTTATGTTCTAGAACATTCTTTATTAGAATGTAAGGTTATGCTGAGGCACACATCTGAGGAAGCAGCAGGGGCCTGGAATCCAGCCTGCACACCACTCTCCAAAACGCGGAGAAAGGTGCACCCACTCAGAGAGAGGGGAGCCTTTTAAACATAGGCTGTAACCCACTCCCTTTCCCTCCTTCTTCACGAATTGAACATTCATGAAAGATCACAAGTGACAAACTGAGCAAGCTCTTCCCTTTGGAAGAAGTTTAATCTGGTGTCAAACGAAGTTTAATCAAAAGAAGTTCAATCTGGTGTCAACTTGTAGCCAAATGGACAGTTCCTTCCAAACAGGTGTCTCCTGAAAGCCTTGATCTCACTAACCCTTGACTACACAGTAAGGTCCCACTTCTTTAATAACTGAATTATAATAACTGGGAGCCCCCACCCGCCAAATTGGAGAAGTTTGGTTATTTACCCAGGTTGCCCTCCCCCAAAACTGCACGCACGCACACGCACGCGCACGCAACCTATCCGTGCCCCTCAACCCAACCTGGCCGTTCTCTTTACTCACCTGCTGCCACCTAGTGGTAGAGAAAAGACTCAGACATTACGCAATAGTGTCCTCAGGACGACCGACCTCTGAACCCCAGTCTCCATCTCAGATGTCTCCAACCTGCAGGTGTGTTGGAGAGTCCGCCGAGGTGCTGGCCAGTCTCCAAAGATCAGGGCTGACTGAGTCACCACGCCTACTGTTCCCAGAGCCCAGCTCGCTGTCTCTACAGCTGCGTGCATAGATTGTGCCAATTGTCCAGTCTTAGTGTTCCTCAAGGAATGAGAGAAGATCCCCACAATGAGGAGGCCCAACAGAAAAACTGCCCGGGCCCTAATGTACAACTTTTAACTGCACAGCTCTTCTGGTTCACATGCGTGGCCTTTATCCCCAACCATCCAATACCCCCGAGTTGGGCCAGGATCAAAATGGACTCCACTATCAGCTACAGTGTCTAGAATTATCACTCCTTCATTAGCCCCATATCTTCCCACCTCCTTCCTTTTCTGGTGGGGGTCCCCCCACCCCACACCCCCAGCCCCATTACCTTCCCTACTCTCTGACCGCAGCCAAGCCTACTTCCTCTATCACACAAGGCTTAATATTTTGAAAGTCCAGGAGAAGAAGTTGCAACCCTAACGCTTTTTCTCCCAGGACCCTTGCATATTCCTGGATACAAATAGACACACGAGGCTCCACTCTTCCCAGTAGCCAAAACCCCAAAATCAAAAGATATGTTGTAGAAGGAGTGATACCTAACCCTCCCACTCCCAGCATCTCAGCAACAGGCAGCTACCCAGCCAAAGGCCTTTCCATACATATTTCCCTGGAAGAGTCACTCAAGCCAACCACGGTCATAGTTTCTGTGTCTACAGGTGCTCTCTTCAAGATCTCGCAAGATGCCCCAGTTTGGTTGCCTTCCAATCTCACATCAGCTCTCTCATCCATTCATTAGGTATAGACTTCAGAGCAGGTTACTCCAAATCCCACCTGACAGTGCAAAGGGATCTGCTGACCCATCAGCAGAGGACAGAAACAAGACTGGGCCCAGAAATCTCAGCAAGAAATGAAGGGTATGGGGCGGTCCCACCAGGAAGTGGAAAAATGGACTCAGAAATGGGCTCCCAGAGTGGGGTTACCAGATTTAGCAAATAAAAATGTAGGATGCCCAGTTAAATTTGAATTTCAGATAAACAACAAATACTTTTTAGTATAAGCATGACCTGTGCAATACTTGAGCATCCCATGTTTTCTCTGGCAATCCTATCCCAACGCCCTTTGAGCTACTGTCAAGCCCACTTAGCACTCATGGAAGCCCCAGAACCACAGAGCTGGCCTGGCCTGCTCAGGATTTATTTCACAACCTGGGTGTCTGGGCGGTAGTCACAGTCACGGGTCAAGCGAAGCCTCTGTGTTGGCCATGTGGATGTGAACCACCCAGTCAGGAGGTAAACCAGAGCAAACAGCCCTGGGCTGCAGGAGAAAAGGATAGTTTCCAGGAAGAGATTAGAGGAGAGGATGCAGGCTCCTGCTTTTTCGATGGGACCCGCCCAGTGTGCTTGCCTCTTGGCTTCAAGGCCTGCATGTGTTTCACTTGGAGGAATGCTTGGGAAGCTCTGCTCTGTGGTGTGCATACTCTCTAAAGGAATGGGAAACTTTCCTCCCCCAGACAAATATTTTGCAGAGCGGTTTCATTCCTCTAAACTCTAAGTGTGTTTGTTCTCCAGTGAAAGGAAAAGGAGGTGCAAGCAGGAGGTGGCCAGACCAGGAGCACCCAATATTATGTACAGCAAAATCAGTATTCATTCCCTCCTAATTATCTCACTGTTCCCCACTTGCCTAGCAGCCTTCCGCTTAGTAAGGTCTCACTATATTTTTTAAATATTTTTTTTGAAATTTTATTTTATTTTTATACAGCAGGTTCTATTAGTTATTTATTTTATACATATTAGTATATATATATGTATATATATATATATATATAAATGCCAATCTCCCAATTCATCCCACCCCCTGCTTTTCCCCCTTGGTGTCCCTACGTTTGTTCTCTACATCAGTGTCTCTATTTCTGCCTTGCAAACCAGTTCATCTGTACCATTTTTCTAGATTCCACTCACTATATTTTTGATGAATGAAGAAGGCTCAAATGAATGAGCTCATTTTGAAGGCCCACCCTTTCTAACTAGAGAAAACCATTTGTAATTTGCTCATTAATTATTGTTCTATGGAAGCTTGCTGCTAAAGAAGTTTACTGTATAAGTGGATAAAGAACTCTCTTTCTACATCATCAATTTGCCAAACTAATGGAACTATGCTGAGTCCCTCTAAGCCTCAAAAATTTCCAGATGAGGAGGGCTAAACATTATTAAGGACCTATGGTTTAGTGTGGGATCGCTAAACTGCATTTTACACGGATCCCTGCTGTTTCTCCAGAGAGCAGATAACACAGGAAGTGATCCACGCCAGCCTCTCACATTCTTTGGTCTGAGCACTCATGTTTGGACTCTTTCCAGGGACACCAGGATGGAGGAGTGGATGGGCAGGAGAAGTTCCAGGAGAAGCTGAGCAGGACTGGGGGGTTCTCCAGCTGAGGTCGCAGCAGCCTGGGATTCCCAGGAGAACACGTGGAGAAAGGTCTACACCAGATCAGCCCCCGTCACGAATACCTGGGATTCTCTACCCCTTGGTAAACACTGTACAGCCTCGAAATCAGCCGCTGTTAGTTTGAGCCTGTTGCTAAGGCTGTGATGCTGCAAACTGTTGCCTTAGTCAATGGAGTCGCAGAATTTTTTGCGGGATGAGTTCTTAAGCCGTGACTCAGCGAAGGCCTGAAAATGTCCAGGAACTGTCAGCTAAAACAATCCCCAGAGCTCTGGGAAACTGAGCAAACTGACCTAAATAGAAAAGCAACTTTTGGATGGGTAGATAGAGGCAGCCCTGGAAAGGGTAAAAACCTGCGCTGCAGAAACCCCGTGAGATCCCAGGGCAGCCTCCCTTGTGGGGTGGGAGTCAG
The DNA here is from genome assembly GCF_951394435.1 of Stenella coeruleoalba. Taxonomy (NCBI): domain Eukaryota; kingdom Metazoa; phylum Chordata; class Mammalia; order Artiodactyla; family Delphinidae; genus Stenella; species Stenella coeruleoalba. The sequence goes on along the minus strand of NC_137169.1, from coordinate 103,362,386 downwards.
GGGCGATGTGACCCAGCCAGTCCATCAAGACTGGAATGGTCTAGATTCCCAGGGCTCCCCTGTGACTTCCCCTATCTCTCTTCCTCTTCATCATTGCCTCACTCGGGACAACTTCCCACTCCCTCCTCTTGGATTCCTTCAAATTTCTGTGTTAACCTCTTCTTGTGAAACCTCAGAATTAGTACACTAAAATATTTCCTGAAATTGGACTGTGCTCAATGAATCTCTCACAATCCTCTCTTTGCTAACTTATCGTGTCCTCTGGGCGAGTATCCAGATTCCTGGAAAGAAAACACTTTATATTCCTAACTGTGGGTATATATGTGTAGTATGTGTGTATGCATGTAATTGTATGTGAGTGTATGTGGGTGTGTGTGCACATGTATGCGTATATTTAGGAATTTCCCTAAATATTCATTTACTCAAATAGTGTTTTGTAGTACCTGCTATGCCCAGGCATTGCTCCAGGTGCAAAGAGCCAGCACTGAATAAAATAGTCTAAGTACCTACTTTGATGAAAATTGGGGTAGACACACAATAAACAAATAAATATTATAGTGCGTGCCCAATAAAAATAATGAGAGCTAGTATTTACTGAGTACTTACTATATACCAGGTGTTCTTTTAATTCTTAATAACCCCAAAGCTAGGAACTATTATTATCTCCATGTACAGACAGAAAACTGAGGCACAGGGAGAGACCACAGCTAGGGAGTATAATATGCAATTCAAACCCAGACACCGTCTCCGAGCCTGAGCTTCCTAATTCTTCCTCTTGAAAATGGGCTGCCTTTATAAAGAGGCAGGCTGTCAACCATCTTCAACTGCCCATGCTGTTCAAAGAAGAGCAAGTTTCAAAGAAAAAATCTGGGGAAAGGGAAAATTAGAGCTGGGTCAGTGACATAACTGAGACTATTTTGACTATGCCGGCAATGTTTTTCCTCTCCCAGGTCTTGCTTTTACCTGACAGTAAAGAAGAGACAAAAAAAGAAAGCCTTTCCTCGGGTAAGTTATAAACGTGTACTTTTAAAGTGTTTCTTGTTTAGAGAAACAAAGGAAGAAAAGACAAGGTTAAGTGATCTCAACACACTTTCCCATATGGAGATAACATAATTCTTGATGATTCTCCAAGAGGTGAAGGGAAGAGTGGGAAGAAGGATGAGAAAACTTACCTCCACAAGGAGATTCTGATTACTGGGTCTCCCTACTTCAACCCTTTGAGACCCACTAGGAGAAATATGAGTTCCCTGTAATGGTTTTGAGAATCAAGATAGCAAAGAACCACGAAAAGCCTTAGATGGAAGTTTTGGCCTAAAAGTGATTGAAGGTGAGCTATTTTTATAACCACTGTATTTTAGTTACTATTTATTGAGTGCCTACTATGTGGAAAGCAGCTTGCTAGATTTTTTCGAGACATTGTTTCATTTAGAATTAGAAATATGCAATCTGCTTGATCTTGAAAGAAAACCAGCAACTGATTCAACATTTATGACAGCTATTAAGGATAAGTGAAAAATGAACCAAACTCTACTTATGCGATTCTTTAAATCTTGTATTAAATGGAATATCAATTTTCTATATAGTCATGGCCATGCTGTTAATTTAATGTTTTTTTAATCAAAAGACATAATTTCTTAACATCTTTATTGGAGTATAATTGCTTTACAACGGTGTGTTAGTTTCTGCTGTATAACAAAGTGAATCAGCTATACATAAACATATATCCCCATTATCTCCTCTCTCTTGTGAAAAGACATAATTAAAAAGGAAAACTTACTAAATTCTTTCTCCCACTCACGCCTATGGTGAGCCTCTCTGGACAGCTCATCATAATTACCATCATCAAAACAAAGTCATTGCATAGTTAGTGTGAGGGAGCAGCAGACTTGATACTGGAGATGCAAAAAAATGTAAGATTTATTCTGCTCTTGGGGATCTGGGGGTGTGGCTTGAGAGATGGAACTTACATGTAGAAATTTACACAGCACGGCAAGCTACCATGCTCAGAGTTAAATGAGCAGTACAGACAATAGGAGCTCAAGTTGAGAAAAGAGAGGGCTCTTTGGGAGTCAAGGATGCCAGGAAAAGCCTCAGAGTCACACAGATCAATGCTGTTCTTTTGAATTCTCCCTTCCGGATCTCAGACTCAACTCTTTGTTTTCTTCTCTCCCTTACCAAATCACTATTATCTTCCTATCCAGAGCCCAGCTTGGTCTTGAACATTTTCTATAAGCTCTTGTTTCTAGCTAATGACATGATTTCATCAGTCAGCCAGCATGATTTAATGGGCCCTAGTGTGTACAGACAGTGGGAACATGGCAGGACAGGGGATAATGAGGGAAGCAGAAGATACAACTTTTATCCCTAAAACTGCAGTGGACATTTATTGGGGAGGCCGCTGTGCCCCTTCTCTTTGTACAGCCTCTGATACACAAGGTGTATCCCCCAGCCTGCACCCCCTAGTAGGCTGTGTCTATACTGCACAGCCTGGCCCCTGGCCATAGTCAGACACCAGTTCTGAGGTCGGCCAATGTCAAATCCTCGCCTGAGAAACACTGGGCCTGGTTTTCTCTGAGGCCACTTCACGCTAATAACAGGTTACAGGGTTCTAGATGGAAGACCACAAAATCCCGCTGCTGAGGCCTTCAGCATGGCCTGGTTTCTCCTCTTCCCACAGTTGCATTGTTTACTCAACACTTACCCTTTACAGATGCCCCAGTATTCTTCCAATAAATGTCTTCCTCCCTTTACTTTTTGCTGAAATCAACGAGAGTTAGTGTCATGTTTTCAAATTAGAAGATTAAATAATTCATAAATTGGTTCTAGAGAGTATGCTGCAAGTGCCGGACCTTCAAGGAAAACGTAATGGTCATTGTATTGAGGTAGAAGCACAGGCAATAAGACTCTACCCTGTATTCAGAGAGAGGAAATTAGCAACCTTGGTGAAAAGTGGTAAACATCAATGGATGTCATTTCTCGTGCTCACCTGGGACCACATGTGCGGTAAGGTTTGTGGGGGAACCAATACCTGCCACCATAAAGCAGTTGACAAGAGATGAGACAGGCCAGGAGCACAGGGTCAGATGGTTGCTTCTGAGTGTACTGGGGTAAGTTAATGTCAGAGAACAGCAAACTCAGTCCCAGAAGTCTTCCCTATAGGCATACATTCAAAATCAAGGTCTTAATTGGATCCCACTAGCTACTGGCCTGAGATCACTAAAAACCAAGTTCAGAAACTGATATTTCAGGCTATTGAATTATTTGTCCACTTGCATCTACAAACTCACTATGTTTCATATGTGGATATAACATGATCAGGAAAACGTGGAATTCTGGCAATAGAAATGGCAATGTATGGGAGGGGGCCAGAGGAAGTGGGGAACCAAGCATTCAAGCCCCTCTGAAACATCCCTCACTGCACCCCTACCCTCACCAGTTGGAGAAAATTAACCATCCACACTGCTGGGCTCCACGGCTCAGTAATGCTCACTCTATGGTCAGCATTTGAACTCACCCCTGGAGGGGATTATGTAGAATCAATGTAGAGAAGAAAGAAGTTATACACAGGGACTGGCCAAGGAATACCATGAAGATGGGAGAAATTGTGTTGACATAGACTTTGAGGATAAGCTGTGTAATTAGTGGCTTCATTTGCTAAGTAATCCATAGTCTGATGGATATCATATGGGCTCCCAATATAATTGGAGAATGAATGAAGATCACTCAGCAACCTAGATTCAGAGAGCAATGGCTCCATGACATCACCTTGGATGCAGTAGTTGATGTAACTTTGAATTGTAGCCCATTGCATTTGTGGTCGTATGTGGACATGTCAGATAGTTGTGTGTGTGTGGGGGTGTGGGTGTGTGTTATGCTAAGCAACTAGGAAGGACATTGCAATAGACACCAGGTGGGGCAGCTGCCTCAGTCACAACAGTGCCCCCTTCTCCAAGTATAGCCCTAAAACACAGGGTGGGTCCAAGAAGTCTTTGTCTATATTACATGAATGCCCCCAACACCCCTCACCAGCACTACCACTATAGCTGGATGCAATGGGGAACCAAAGGCTGGGCAAGGGGGAAAATCTTCCCTGGGTGCAGGCAATAAGGAAGCCTGTAGAGAATTTAAAAACAATAATAAAAGCAACTAGAAGTCAACCTGCTTTTTATTATCACCATGTGCTGGCAATTCCAAAAAATGTCAGTGATAAAGTACTCCTTCCTGAAAAAATCTTTTGTTGGTCTAAGTTCTAAACAACTGCTGCATTACTGTTGAGTTTTAATAATGTGTATGTAAGTTTCAAATTAGTGCATTTTTATGACTTATCCTATATAACTCTCATTCTACATGGAAGTTAATTCAGAGAACTCCCGGTTTTACAGCCATGTCTGAATACACACAGACTCAGCCACACAAGTTTATTTCAAGTAAATTCCTAACAGTTTGGAATCATTCAAGCTCACATCCTATGTCGAATCTCTGTAGTACTATAAACTCCTGCATCTAAACTGTAGATTCAAAATAAGCAATAATAGCATGGTGATTACAAAAATGAAGAAACAGAACTTGCATTACTTTAATTCTGTCATTTGTGAATGTCAGGAGAAATGACAGAAGAGGCTGGTCTTACACTAACAGAAGAAATCAAGAGGGTAGTGGTTGAGTGCTTTGATCATTATCACCAAAAACTGGCCACTTGATACATAAAGCAATGGGTCAAACAATGTTACTGTTTGCAATCATTCAGACATGAACTCTGATTTTTGGAGAACAAAAACTTCGGAAGTTTTAGCTAAAAATAATTTAAATGTTTGACGAATTTTTTGTTTTACTAGGAATTTTTCAACTATGTCAACATTTGAAAGCTACTAGAATCAATAACCAAGACACAAAGACATGAACGGTATTGCAATTTCTAGAATTTATTGTGAAATTGGATTTTTGTGAATCTCTGCTAAATTTATTTTTATATTTAAAATCTTACCTATTATTTATATGTTACTTCATATGAGAAAAACATTTTAAAATTAAAATGAATAAAAAGTATTGTTTGGTCAACCATGAGGAAAGAGAGATGGACATATCATAATGGCTACTGAACATGAATATGCAAAGATTTATCTTGACCAAATTATTTACAAGATTGCAATAGTTACAACTTGAAAACAAAAATTGAAATGTTATTATTCATTACTGTGGCAGATCAATATGCAAGTATCAATTTATTTTCCTTTTTTCCAAAAAATATATAGTGTACTAAAGCATATCATTACATTTTTCCTTCATTATTCTGCAATAGTTATTTTGTATCTTATTTATTTACTTTTTATTGCTATGACTATAGATACAAAATTTAATAATAAACTTTCTTCACTGTGTTTCTTTTCCGGCATTATAATTATTATTAGCTGTATTTCATGATTATTATTGAAGACAACTTTGTTGGAAGGGATGTTAAAAAATGATCTGCTGCAGGTGTTTAATATGCCACATACATCCCCATCTGGTTGATCCAGGGCACGTAACTGAACTGGGGGCCAAACAGTCCTCCTGGGACTGAGAACCATGGGCCTGAGGGGCAGGGGGTTTAGAGACCACAATTCTGGGTTGGGTTATGGACAGCACCACAGTCCAGCTACATGAACTCCTGCTGTGGAGCCCAAGAGCTGCCCTGCTTCTGCCCTTCCCACAGCTTTCTTGGATCGCGTGAGAGACCCCAGAATCGTTCCAGTAGCCTCCCCTGCACCCTTAGACCCATGATCAGTGTCTACTCCTGGGAGAACTGTTTTTACACAAGGGAGGGCCCAAGGGTAGAGGAGGAAAGGAAAGATGGGAAAGGTATGGTCGGTCGAAACGTCTGAAATGTAAGCCCACCCCTGCTCCCCGGCTCCCTCTGCAGGCATAAACTGTGAGCCACATGGGCAGTGGATGTGTTGGAAAGGGAGGAAGGACAGGTACCCTGACTGGTGCCTGAGGGGGAGGATGCCTGCATCCCGGGAGGCCGTGCCTCCCTTCTCTCTCTGGAAGCCCCTAGCCCTGGTCTGTCTCCTGCCATCTAAGCACGTGACTTGTACCCTGCTAAAAATGTGACAGTGACATCAACCCCTAGGGTGGCCACTGACAATTGGAAACACCTATAGTCCAGGATTACACTTTAGATATGAGTTGTGGACCTCCATAGCGCTGTCTGCCTGGCGTGCTCGCAGCCCTCAAGCAAGGCTACAACGTCCTGATTCTTGCGTGAGCCCACCTCTCTGGTCACAGCCAGCTGCCCCAAGGCTGGGCCCCAACTCTAGCTGAACCAAGGAACTTCTTCCCTGGAAATTTTTAACTGGGGAATCCAGAAAGTTGAGGTCAGACTCCCTCCCTCCCGCGGGGAAAACTATTGCCAGTCATGTTTCTGGAAAGCCAGACTGCAGCTGCAGCGAGAAAAGCAGAGATAAACAGGCAAAGATATAATAAAGCCAGGTGGCATTTGAGTCTTTTGGTCCAGCCACATCTGCGCCCTCCTTGTGGTTTGGTTGTTCTATACTTTTTCGGATTCTGGGAGGAATGAATTCCTCCTCTTGCTGAGGGGAGGTTCTGATAGTTGCAATAAAAATTTTACGGGATGTGTGAACCTTGCATGTGCTGGGTCCTTTCTCAAAAACAAGAGCGGAATTGAGAGGATAGAAAGCAAGAGCAGCCCTCACACCGATCCACCTGCCAGCCATGACTTGCGGTTGACATACCTGGTAGCTGCATGCTTGACATTTTGAGACCGAGCTGTGTCTTGTTTCAAGACGCTACCCACACTTGGAGAAGCGGTGGGGGGGTGGGGCACCCAGCAGTAGACAGGGAGCAACAGAAGGATAGGCAGGGATGGCTGTGGCCAGCTGCAGCTCCCAGCCTTGGTGTTCAGCCCTGCCTGTCTGCTCCCTGCTGGATTTCTGCTCTCTTACCTCTCCTAGAGGGGAACCTTTTTTCTCCATCCTGATCTAGTGGAGGGAGAAGACCAGTCTCCGGGGAGCTGTCTCCTGGAGTCCGGAGGAGGTGGACAGGAGCTGACATTTAACACCTACAAGGCGCAGGTGCTTTTATGTAGGACATTTCATAGAATCCTGACAACATCACGTGAGGCAGGTACGGTTATCCTCATTTTACACGAAAGCCGACCAGGGTTCCTCCCATTTCTCCTTGTGTCTGCAAATAGTACACACCATTCTCTCCCCATCTCATTCCTCTTTTTTTGGCCTTGTTTTCTACATAAGAGGCAGCACTGATAGAAAGCCAGCTACTGCTGGTTCCTGAAGACAAGATGCCAGGGTTCGGTATGCTATTTTCATACCAAACCTGGTTTCCTGGTGGGCACACAAATTGTGGCCTGCTAAAATAGCAACTCTGGCAAAAGTGTTTCCAGTCTGCTTCTATGTGCATCAAATTAGGAGCTAGCCTTGCAGTTAAGCCAACTGACTGTTTCTAATGAGCTGGAAACAAAACTCCTTTTAAAGCTACCAGCCGTTGGCCCAGAGTCACCAGCACAGCTAGATACATGAGGCCCTAAAGCAAAACTTCCTCTTATCTTTAGTTCATTTCAACCCTACCATCTCCGCCATTACCCCTTATTCTGTTCAAACCCCTGCCATCCAGAACCACTGCCCTTACGCATGCGCACATGCATTTATTAATAGTAATAGGAGGCTGTGATCAAACCCAGGCCTGGGTCCATGGTCCCTACCCTCAGGGAGCCCACCTTCAGGAAGAGGAGATGGACATAACTCTCTCACTTTCCTTTGCACTACCCATACTCTCTCTCCACCCCCTGTGCCTTTTCCCAATCAATACCAGAGTCACTAGACCAGTTTCTACAGCCTCCATCAACAAAAGTTGATAACAATTTTGCAAACTCAAATGCTGCAGGGGACCAGGCAGATAGGAACAAAAATAGCTGACATTTTAAAATTTTAAAAAATAAATAAAATAAAATAGGCTGTCCATGTTCTTTCCTTTTGTATATTGAATTTGGCATGTTTTTATTCCTGTTTTTTATTGTATTCTTTCAAACTAAGAGTTGGATTTTTGTCATCAAGATTGCCGTTTGCCATTAGATATTTCATGTAAGTACACAATTATTTGTGCAGAATGTCTGAGCGTTTAAAATTTTGTGTGGTAAAGTCTGTCAGTCATCTTATATTTTCTCCATTGTTTTTTCTTAACTGAAGGAATAGAGCTGTCTCTTAAATATTCCCCACTAGAAAATCTTTGCCTTAAATAAAAGAAAATGAATGTTCTTCTTCACGCTTGGTGCAAATAAATCACACTTTATGTATATAAAAAAATTAACACAACATTATAAATCAACTGTACTTCAATAAAAAAAAGGAAATGTGCACACACACACACACAAAGATAGCTGACATTTTATCAGACATGGTGGCTGGCCTTCAAACCCCTGTGCTTGCTATTTCCTCTGCCTGAACACTCTTCCCCCCGCAATGGCTTGTTCCTCACGTCCCTCGAGTCTTCCCTGGAGGAATGTCTTCCCAGTGAGGCTTCCCTGACTATCCTTTCTAAATTGCATTCCCAGCATTCACCACTCCCTTCCCTGCTTTATCTTCCTCTAAAGCATTTGTCATTGTGTTCACCCTATAATCTACTTTTCTGTTTATTGTCTGTCCACCTATCCCCCCAGTAGGTGCCGTAAGGGCAGAGGTTAGTCTGTTTTGTTCCTTGATGTATTAGGTTGGCCAGAAAGTTCATCTGGGTTTTTTTCTGTTCGTTTTTTCATAAACAAACTTTCTGGCCAGCCCAATATATACCCAGTCCCTAAAAAAACGGGCCCATAGTAGGTACCCAGTAAATATTCACTGTATCCCCAAGGCCAGGTGCTGTGCTAAACACTTGGATGTATTAACTCATTTAATCCTCAGAACAAACCTAGGAGATAGGTACCATTTGTTGCTGTTATTATTGTTGTTATTATGATGCCCATTTTACAGATGTAGAGGTTGTAGTACAGCGTGGTTAAGTGACACGGCTCGTTGAGGGTGGATCCAGAACTTACCCCCAGCAGTGTAACCATGCTCCCAGCCACTGCACCGCTCCTAACACACTCTGTACAACATGACATGGGCTGGTGGGAACTGTGACAGCTGGAAAATTCTTACCAGGCCCGAAAGTGTTCCTTCTTCTTTTTATTCCTGTTCTGGACCAAAAAAGGAATCTGTTGCCTTGTTTAGTCTCTAGGCCACCCGTTGGATCAGGATCAACCTGAAGTGGAAATTGCAGACAAAAATAGACTTTTATTGGCTTAGGAGGAACAGAGATTTAAGGAAAGGTTGCCCAGCCGGACCTCGGGTGTTGAGGAATCCACAGGTGTTTCTTCTCTTGGCAATTGGCCGTTTGCCAATAGGGTCCATGATAAGGAGGGTTCAGGGGTAGCTGTTTGAGCAGTCTTCTTGTGACTCAGCGGGACCCTTCCTGAAGAGCTGATCTCAGGGGCCATCCAAATGACAGGCAGGCTGTCGATTGTCACGAGTTGGTCTCCTGGGACAGCAGCAGCTTCACAGGGGAAGGACCAAGCCACAGAGCCATGGACATGTGCATCATCTTGGCACTGCCATGGCATTAAGCCACCTTTCCCCATGTCCTCCTAGACATCCCCGGAATAGTCTGTTTCTTTGTTGGTCGGGTAATATGGTGTAGATATCAGCTTGCTTCAGACCCCAGTCATCTCACCCTAAGATGTCCAGTTCAGGTGGCCCAGGGATTAGAATGCCAGCCAAAGCCTTCAGAAATGCCTTCATGCAATAATACTCAGAAGCCACAGATATTTGCTGGATACCAGACTCCGCATTAATACCATGACCCAGACTACAGGAAAGATCAAAAGGGTTTTTTCTCTTTCATGAGGTAGCTATGATCAAATAATAACTGACCCAATCTCTCCCTGCAACTAAAAATGACTAGATGTTCTCAGTTCCTTTAACATTCACTCAGTAACCACTGGGTGAGTGCCTGGTGGTGTCAGCAATGTGCTCTGGAGTGGCAGTTGGGCAGGAGACAGGTATACTCCCAAACAGTGAGATAAGCACAGATGTGTGGGCTGGAAGCTGTAAGAATACAGAGGAGGCAACCACACACCCTGGCTGGGGTGTGTTGTTTACTGGGGGAAAAAAGATGCAAATCAGAGCCAGGTTGGTGTGTTGTGTTGGAGGAAGAGACCTTCCAAGGGGGCTCTGAGGTGGGCAGGTTGGGGTACAGAGTTCCTTGTGACAGGAAGGACTATGGAAACATCCCTGTGCCAGCTCTGGGGTGGGCAAGTTAGAACTACACCTGTTGTGTTAGCAGAGGGTACTCGCTAGGATCTTCTATTAGGAAAAGGTATAGAAAAGTGCTTTGCAAACTATAATGGCCAATGCAAATGAGTTATGATTTTTTTAAATAGATCTTTATTGGAGTATAAGTGCTTCACAATGCTATGTTAGTTTCTGTTGTATGACAAAGTGAATCAGCTATACATATACTTATATCGCCATATCCTCTCCCTCTTGCGTCTCCCTCCCACCCTCCCTATCCCACCCCTCTAGGTGGTCACAAAGCACCGAGCTGATCTCCCTGTGCTATGCGGCTGCTTCCCACTAGCTATCTATTTTACATTTGGTAGTGTATATATGTCAGTACTACTCTCTCACTTCGCCCCAGCTTCCCCTCCCCTACCTCCGTGTCCTCAAGTCCATTCTCTATATCTTTATTCCTGCCCTGTCACTAGGTTCATCAGTACCATTTTCTTTTTCTTTTTTTAGATTCCATATATATGTGTTAGCATACAGTATTTGTTTTTTTCTTTCTGACTTACTTCACTCTGTATGACATATAAGCTGCAGGAGAGCAAGGATTTTTGTCTCTTTCGTCCATGGGTGTACCTCCAGAGCCCAGGCCTGGCCTATAGCAGACATGCAGTAATATTGATATTGTGGCATAGATGAACAAGTGCTTGCCCGGGAGGAGAGGTACAAACTGAGAACTCAGAGGGCCAGGACTGGAAGCCACTGCTCCCTCCCCCCAGAAGCCTGCCAGCTCATGGGGCAGGGATGTAACCCTGGCTGCCTCCCCAGAGCTCACCTCAACCCCCAGACCTAACTCTTCGAGAACCCTCTCCCACCTGGCTGTGGGCTGGGTGGCACACGTATGTCCCAGCTCCATCCAAGCCAGTTCCAGTCACCACCTCCAGGCAGGGGCTATTTTGGATCTGAGGGTGTCAGGAGCATAAAAGGACCAGTCTTGGAAGTTGTGGCCGAGACACGGGCAGAGAGTGTTGGGTTCTCTCCCCATGTCTAAGCTGGAGCCTGAAATAGCTGTGAGGCTAAAGAAAATATCAGAATAGCTTTTGGCTTCACCACAATTCCAGGCCGAGCACAACACGTACCCAACAGGGGCCAAATAGGCAGCTTGCACCAGCAGCTCACGAAGTGGGAAAGTCCTTTGGGGAGAAAAATGAAAATCATGATACAAAACTCAGGCTTGTCCCTGTTTGGGGAAGAGTGACAGCATCTCTAGCGACTCCAATGGTACAGCCAATGGATGGTTACCGTTGCTCCAGGTCATGGAGCCACCAGTGTGGCCATGGCTGGGGGTGCTTAGAGCTAGGGATCCCTGGAGTGGGAGCTTCTGAAACATACAGGAGGGCTTCAAAAGTGTTCACCTCACCAGGATGTGACCTGCCCCAGCTGTGAGCATACAGGAGCCCTAAGTCACCGAGTGCCACATGTGCCAGACATAGGGCCATGAATCCTAATGACATTATCCTATTAAGTTCTCACACAAGACCAAGCGAACGACACTATCATTCCCATTTTACAGGTGAGAGAGCTGAGACTCACAGGCGTTAAGAAGTTGGGCTCAATCAGTAGATGACAGAACTGGGATTTCAATGCTGGACTGTGATTCCAGTGCATTTTAGCAGGGGCTGCACGAATGGGTAGGATTCTGACCTCTTGAGAGGGCATAAGGTAGTGAAGAGGACACGATTCCAACCCTCAGGTGTTGGAGAACTGTCTCCTGCAGCTCTGGGAATGCTGGTGGCACCCCGAGGGCCCGCACCAACATTTTTACATGGACAGACATGGAGCTGAAGAGTTCAGAGCTCTCCGGATGGCCTCGTAGTCTAAACCCTGCTCCTGGGGCAGGTGATCCCTCTCCAGTGTCCCTGAGAGGTGGGAGGTGCAGGCTGGTGAGGTCTGGAAGGAGACCAGAGGAAGCCAGGAGGACGCCCACCCCCTGCTGAGCTGGTACTGCTTGCTGCTTCTGCCTTTGGGGTCCCTTCCTTGCAGTCCCATCACTTACCCCAGGAGGTACCACATCCCCCCTCCCACGGTCTGAGATTCTTCCTCAAGAATAGACATTGTGCCACTTTTCAACAATAACCATGCTACCCTCAGCAGTGGCTGTGGGAAGCAAAGGAGGAGGGGTTGGGTGAGAGAGAGAGCTCAGACTTAACCATGACCTAGGTTATCTCAGCCTCCATGCCTATTCTGTTGCCCAAGACCCTTAGCGCAGCCAACAGGCCAACATCCATTGTTGTTACCCTCTGTCCCCTTATCCCTCTCAGGCAGAGACTTGCCTTTAGAAAGGTCTGGGGGAAATTCCCTGGCAGTCCAGTGGTTAAGACTCCACACTCCCAATGCAGGGGGCTCAGGTTAGATCCCTGGTCCTCCAGGGAACTAAGATCCCACATGCTGCGAGGCACGACCAAAAGAAAAACAGGAGACAGAGAGAAAGAAAGAAAGGTGGAGATTGGTTCAAGATGGCAGAATAGAAGGACGTGCACTCACTCCCTCTTGCAAGAGCACCTGAATCACAACTACCTGCTGAACAATCATCGACAGGAAGACACTGGAACTCACCAAAAACAATACCCCTCATCCAAAGACAAAGGAGAAGCCACAGTGAGATGGTAGGAGGGGCACAATCACAATAAAATCACATCCCATAACTGCTGGGTGGTTGACTCACAAACTGGAGAATACTTATGCCACAGAAGTCCACCCACTGGAGTGAAGGTTCTGAGCCCCACATCAGGCTTCCCAACCTGGGGGACCAGAAATGGGAGGAGGAATTCTTAGAGAATCAGACTTTGAAGGCTAGCGGGATTTGATTGCAGGACTTCAACAGGACTGGGGGAAAGAGAGACTCCACTCCTGGAGGGCACACACAAAGTAGTGTGCACATCGGGACCCAGGGGAAGGAGCAGTGACCTCAAAGGAGACTGAACCAGACCTACCTGCTAGTGTTGGAGGGTCTCCTGCAGAGGTGGGGGTTTGCTGTGCCTCACTGTGAGGACAAGGACACTGGCAGCAAAAGTTCTGGGAAGTACTCCTTGGTGTGAGCCAAGAGACTCCCAGAGTCCGCCATTAGCCCTACCAAACAGCCTGGTAGGCCAAACAACCAACAGGGAGGGAACCCAGCCCCACCCATCAGAAGACAAGCGGATTAAAGTTTTACTGAGCTCTGCCCACCAGAGCAACACCCAGCTTTACCCACCACCAGTTGCTCCCATCAGGAAACTTGCTCAAGCCTCTTAGATAGCCTCAACCACCAGAGGGCAGACAGCAGAAGCAAAAAGAACTACAATCCTGCAGCCTGTGGAACAAAAACCATATTCACAGAAAGATAGACAACATGAATAGGCAGAGGGCTATGTACCAGATGAAGGAACAAGGTAAAATCCCAGAAAAACAACTAAATGAAGTGGAGACAGGAAACCTCCCAGAAAAAGAATTCAGATTATTGCTAGTGAAAATGATCGAGGACCTTGGAAAAGGAATGGAGGCCAAGATTGAGAAGATGCAAGAAAAGTTTAACAAAGACCTAGAAGAATTAAAGAAAAAACACCTAGAAGAATTAAAGAACAAACAAACAGAGATGAACAATACAATAACGGAAATGAAAAATACACTAGAAGGAATCAATACCAGAATAACTGAAGCAGAAGAAGAAGGGATAAGTGATCTGGAAGACACAGGGGTGGAATTCACTGCCACATAACAGAATAAGGAAAGAAGAATGAAAAGAAATGAAGACAGTCTAAGAGACCTCTGGGAAAACATTAAATGCAACAACATTTGCATTATAGGGGTCCCAGAAGAAGAGAGAGAGAAAAGACCCGAGAAAATATTTGAAGAGATTATAGTCAAAAACTTCCCTAATATGGGAAAGGAAATAGCCACCCAAGTCCAGGAAATGCAGAGTCCCAGGCAGGATAAACCCAAGAAGAAACACACTGAAACACACAGTAATCAAATTGACAAAAATTAAAGACAAAAAATAATTATTGAAAGCAACAAGGGAAAAATGACAAATAACATACAATGGAACTCCCATAAGGTTAACAGCTGATTTCTCAGCAGAAACTCTACAAGCCAGAAGGGAGTGGCATGACATATTTAAAGTGATGAAAGGGAAGAACCTACAACCAAGATTACTCTATCCAGCAAGGATCTCATACAGATTCGATGGAGAAATCAAAAGCTTTACAGACAAGCAAAAGATAAGAGAATTCAGCACCACCGAAACAGCTCTACAGCAAATGCTAAACAAACCTCTCTAAGTAGGAAACACAAGATAAGAAAAGGACCTACAAAAACAAACCCAAAACAATTAAGAAAATGGTAATAGGAACATACGTATCAATAATTACCACACGTGAATGGATTAAATGCTCCAACCAAAAGACACAGGTTCGCTGAATGGATACAAAAACAAGACCCATATATATGCTGTCTACAAGACACCCACTTCAGACTTAGGCACACATACAGACTGAAAGTGAGGGGATAGAAAACAATATTCCATGCAAATGGAAATCAAAAGAAAGAAGAGTAGCAATAATCATATCAGATAAAATAGACTTTAAAATAAAAAATGTTACAAGAGACAAGGAGGGCACTACATAATGATCAAGGGATCAATCCAAGAAGAAGATATAACAATTATAAATATATATGCACCCAACATAGGAGCACCTCAATACATAAGACAACTGCTAGCAGCTATAAAAGAGGAAATCGACAGTAACACAATAATAGTGGGGGACTTTAACACCTCACTTACACCATCCAAACAGAAAATTAATACGGAAACAGAAGCTTTAAATGACACAATAGACAAGATAGATTTAATTGCTATTTATAGGACATTCCATCCAAAAACATCAGATTACACTTTCTTCTCAAGTGCACATGGAACATTCTCCAGGATAGATCACATCTTGGGTCACAAATCTAGCCTCAGTAAATTTTAAAAATTCAAATCATATCAAGCATCTTTTCTGACTACAATGCTATGAGATTAGGAATCAATTACAGGGAAAAAATGTAAAAAACACAAACACATGAAGGCTAAACAATACATTACTAATAATCAAGAGATCACTGAAGAAATCAAAGAGGAAATCAAAAAATACCTAGAGATAAATGACAATGAAAACACGATGATCCAAAACCTATGGGATGCAGCAAAAGCAGTTCTAAGAGGGAAGTTTATAGCAATACAAGCCTACCTCAAGAAACAAGAAAAATCTCAAATAAACAATCTAACCTTACACCTAAAGGAACTAGAGAAAGAAAAACAAACAAAATCCAAAGTTAGTAGAAGGAAAGAAATCATAAAGATCAGGCAGAAATAAATGAAATAGAAACAAAGAAAACAATAGCAAAGATCAATAAAACTAAAAGTTGGTTCTTTAAGAAGATAAACAAAATTCATAAACCATTAGGCAGACCCATCAAGAAAAAGAGGGAGAGGACTCAAATCAATAAAATTAGAAATAAAAAAGGAGAAGTTACAACAGACACCGCAGAAATACAGAACATCCTAAGAGACTACTACAAGCAACTCTAAGCCAATAAATTGGAAAATCTGGAAGAAATGGACAAATTCTTAGAAAGCTATAACCTTCCAAGACTGAAGCAAGAAGAAACAGAAAAATGAACAGACCAATCACAAATAAGGAAATTGAAACTGTGATTTAAAATCTTCCAACAAACAAAAGTCCAGGACCAGATGGCTTCACAGGGGAATTCTATCAAACATTTAGAGAAGAGCTAACATCCATCCTCCTAAAACTCTTCCAAAAACTTGCAGAGGAAGGAACACTCCCAAACTCATTCTATGAGGCCACCATCACCATGATACCAAAATCAGACAAAGATACTACAAAAAAAGAAAACTACAGACTAATATCACTAATGAATATAGATGCAAAATCCTCAACAAAATACTAACAAAGAGAATCCAGCAACACATTAAAAGGACATACACCATGATCAAGTGAGATTTATCCCAGGGATGCAAGGATTCTTCAATGTACGCAAATCAATCAATGTGATACACCATATTAACAAATTGAAGAATAAAAACCATATGATCATCTCAATAGATGCAGAAAAAGCTTTTGACAAAATTCAACACCCATTTATGGTAAAAACTCTCCAGAAAGTGGGCATAGAGGGAACCTACCTCAACATAATAAAGGCCATATACGACAAAGCCACAGCAAACATCATTCTCAATGGTGAAAAACTGAAAGCATTTTCTCTAAGATCAGGAACAAGACAAGGATGTCCACTGTCACCACTATTATTCAACATAGTTTTGGAAGTCCTAGGCACGGCAATGAGAGAGGAAAAAGAAATAAAAGGAATACAAATTGGAAAAGAAGAAGTAAAGTTGTCACTGTTTGCAGATGACATGATACTATACATAGAGAATCCTGAAGATGCCACCAGAAAACTACTAGAGGTAATCAATAAATTTGGTAAAGTTGCAGGATACAAAATTAATGCACAAAAATCTCTTGCATCCCTATACACTACTGATGAAAAATCTGAATGAGCAATTAAGGAAACACTCCCATTTACCACTGCAACAAAAAGAATAAAATACCTAGGAATAAACCTACCTAGGGAGACAAAAGACCTATATGCAGAAAACTATAAGACACTGATGAAAGAAATTAAAGATGATACAAACAGATGGAGAGATATTCCATGTTCTTGGATTGGAGGAATAAATATTGTGAAAATGACTACTGAAAGCAATCTACAGATTCAGTGCAATTCCTATCAAATTACCAATGGCATTTTTTACAGAACTAGAACAAAAAAATCTTAAACTTTGTATGGAGACAAAAAAGATCCAGAATAGCCAAAGCAGTCTTGAGGGAAAAAAATGGAGCTGGAGGAATCAGACTCCCTGACTTCAGACTATACTACAAAGCTACAGTAATCAAGACAATATGGTACTGGCACAAAAACAGAAATATAGATCAATGGAACAGGATAGAAAGCCCAGAGATAAACCCACTCACCTATGGTCAACTAGTCTATGACAAAGGAGGCAAGGATATACAATAGAGAAACGACAGCTTTTTCAGTAAGTGGTGCTGGGAAAGCTGGACAGCTACATGTAAAAGAATGAAATTAGAACACTCCCTAACACTATACACAAAAACAAACTCAAAATGGATTAGAGACCTAAATGTAAGACCGGACACTATAAAACTTTTAGAGGAAAACATAGGAAGAACACTCTTTGATGTAAATCACAGCAAGATCTTTTTTGGTCTACCTCCTAGAGTAATGGAAATAAAAACAAAAATAAACTAATGGGACCTAATGATACTTAAAAGCTTTTGCAAAGGAAAGGAAACTACAAGAAGATGAAAAGATAACCCTCAGAATGGGAGAAAATATTTGCAAACAAATCAATGGACAAAAGATTAATCTCCAAAATATATAAACAGCTCATGCAATGTTAAAAAAACAAACAACCCAATCCAAAATGGGCAGAAGACCTAAATAGACATTTCTCCAAAGAAGACATGCAGATGGCCAAGAGGCACATGAAAAGCTGCTGAACATCACTCATTATTAGAGAAATGCAAATCAAAACTACAATGAGGTATCACCTCACACTGGTTAGAATGGACATCATCAGAAAATCTACAAACAACAAATGCTGGAGAGGGTGTGGAGAAAAGGGAACCCTCTAGCACTGTTGGTGGGAATGTAAATTGATACAGCCACTATGGAGAACAGTATGGAGGTTCCTTAAAAAACTAAAAATAGAATTACCATATGATCCAGCAATCCCACTACTGGGCATATACCCAGAGAAAACCATAATTCAAAAAGACACATGCACCCCAATGTTCATTGCAACACTATTTACAATAGCCAGATCATGGAAGCAATGTAAATGCCCATTGACAGACGAATGGATAAGTAAGATATGGTACATATATACAATGGAATATTACTCAGCCATAAAAAGGAACAAAATTGGGTCATTTGTAGAGACGTGGATGGATCTAGAGACTACCATACAGAGTGAAGTCAGAAAGAGAAAAACAAGTATCATATATTAACTCATGCATGTGGAACCTAGAAAAATGGTACAGTTGAACCAGTTTGCAGGGCAGAAATAGAGACACAGATGTAGAGAACAAACGTTTGGACATCAAGGGGGGAAAGCGGCAGAGAGGGGTGGTGGTGTGATGAATTGGGAGACTGGGATTGACATATATACACTAATATGTATAAAATGGATAACTAATAAGAACCTGCTGTATAAAAAAATAAATAAAATAAAATTCAAAAAAAATAAAGAAAGGTGCTGGGAAGGTGAGGACTCTCGGCAAGGTGTGGAGAAGGAGCCTACCACGAGGGGGCAGTGTGGAGCATAGTCCCCATCTACCATCTCACCAAGGGCTTGTTTTTCCTTCCTCAAGGCCCCAGGACCAAAGAGCCACCAGTGGACGTATTCCAGGGGATCCACGAGCTTTGCATGGGGAACTTTTACATACGTTGTTTTCATTTGAAGTGTAAGTTAAAGTGTAAGCATATTCTGAATCCCCTGATTACACTTAAAACTGAGCACTTGGAGGCTGTCCTTGACATTTAGCAATATGCAGCAGCACTTTAATTGGCATAAACAAACCAGGAAAGATCGGAGGCAGATGCATTATGGAAATAATGTGTTTGTTCTGGGTGAAGGCCATGGGATACCATCACACCGAGGTTTTGCAGTTATTCGAATAGAGCAGCTGTATGCAGTTTAGGGCAAGCCAGATGCCAAAGAACCTGAACCACGGTTGTCATCCAAGGGAATGAACCTGAACCACAGTTGTCATCCCACCAGAGCAATCAGCTTTTGGCAAAATCCTTATTGCATTCCATTAGGCAAGTTGAACTTTATTTGTTGTATTCTTTTGATGATATTCAATCTGTACATTTAGTTTTTGGGTTGTATAATTTAGTGGTTGATATCTAGTTTTATACATATACATATTTAAGTAACATTATAAAAAGTAAGTCAACACAAGTAGGCGGTGAAACTTCTTTTCTTGTAACTTACGTTACAATGTGATCGAACTTAAGCCTGGGTGAGACATCATGGCACTCAGTCGGGGAAGACGGGACGGGAAGGCTGCAATGTGAAGCTAGGATGTGTCCTCTCTGGAAGAGGTAGAGGCCACTGATGCCATGAGAGGACTTTGGGACTTGGGACCAGAAGGAATGGGGTCCAGTCTGCAGCTTCTTTGGCACGTCGGCTCCTGCTTCTAAATTCAGGCTGCTCAGTAAGCTTCTTCTTACCCGGCATCCCTCTTGGCTGCTTCCCCAAGCTGGAGGGTCAGGGGCTGCTGGGGGACAAGAGGGTGTCCCAGTGGGAAACGGCCTTCGACTGCACAGAACTGCCCGACAGACAGACCTGACCTGTCTGGCGGCTGCCGGCCCCCAGCACCCTCCTCCAATTAAGCCATTGGTCACTCTCCAGTGAGTCCATTAGTAGGGGTTCAGGGCAATTAAGCACCAGAGCATGGCAAGCCCTTCCTGGGAAGAAGCCAAGCTGGCCCACACTTGCTTGGACTATCCTTTCCCATCAGCACGCCTGGCGTATGCAGATCCCTCAGACCAGCGATTCCCCAGACCTGGGGTTAGAAATAGGAGAACCTCCTTCTTTTCAAGGCTGGGAATAGGGCCAATGTCACCTGGCAAAGGAAATTTCTGAAATCCCTAGGGCCTCATCTCTCCAGGACAAGTTTCCCTCTGCCACTGGTAAGATCAATAATAGTCAGCATTTTAAAATAAGTCTTTATAGTTTATAAAAGATGTTCACATATATTATCTTATTTTATAATCAGAATAAAGAACTCTGATAAAAAGAACCCAAGTCACAGAGGTTAATAATGTACCTGAAAGCACAGTTATAAAGCGGACAGCAGGGACCAAAATCCAGACGTTTGGACCCAGAGCCCTTGTTCTTCCCACCACAAGTGCTGTTTTCAGTTGCACAATGTACAGGGAAGTTTTGTAGCTGGCCCTGCCTTCAGAATACTTACAATCCCAGATGTTCAGGTATTAACTTCCCAGCTTAACTGTAAGATACCCGGATGCATCTTGGAGTCACCTAGAACACTCACACACAAATGCTTGTTGATTTGTTTTTGATTTAAGAGAATAAAGGTGGAGAGCTTTGGCCATAAAGATTTCCTGTTCTTAGAAACATCTTCCACTTTTTCATCACTGATGAAGCTCCTTGAACAGAGGACAAACATTTTTATTTTATTTCTTTAAAAAAATGCTTTATTATGTAAACTTTTAACTCACACAAAAGTGAACAGAGTAGAACAATAAACTTTCATATTTCCATCACTCAGGTTTAACAATTCGTAAGATTTTACTGCACTATCGCTTCTCTCTTTTCCTCTGAATTATTTTTTTACTTCTAGAAATTATTTTAACTCACTGCTACATATTTCAGTGTGCTTCTCTTAAATATATGTATGTTCTCACATGACCATAATGTCAATATCACACCTAACAGAAAGAACAGTACTTCTTTGCTTTCTCCTAATACCCAGACTATAATCAGATTTCTCTGGTTGTTGAAATAGGGTCTATTTCATTCTGTTGTAACTGGCTATCTTCTATATTATGATACCCACCTACCACAATAAACTTTAGAGGGATACTGACTAAGAGGGGAAATACTTTAGACATCTTTCTTTGTAAGATATCTCTAAGAATGCATATTTCTTTTAGATATAGATGTTGTAGGTATTTGAGGGGAGTTCCTTAGTATCTGTGGATTGGATATTATTACAGTCCCTGTGAAATGAGTTTCCATTTTGGATGCTGTGACGTCACACTCGTCAGAAAATGTAATTAACCAAGATGAATCTTAGTTGGCTTGAGTACAGCTTCCTGCCGTACATCTGTCTGCCCCACTCTCGGTTGAGTCAGAAGTATGAAATGTTATTGAAATGTGTGGTGTTTCCTGACACTGTTGTGGAAATACCTGTGCTGTATGAGTATTCAAATATATAGTAAAATATTCTCAGCACCTTCAAAAAATTCTTAGTTCTCTTAATTTTTGAGTTAGAAGTAATACTAATTGTGCACACTTACACAGTGCTTTTAAGCACTTTACCTGTATTAACTCTTAATTCAAACATTGTTAATCTACAACAGGTATTCGATCCTTTTCTGAGAGGGAAGGGCTGGGGGCAGAGAGTATTAAACATAAGACAAAGACTAGAGAAGGAGAAGGGAAGCAGGTTGGCGTTCAGATGTTAAATTTATCTCCTTTCCGTTGTCCTGAATATGTGAAGTACATATAACCTGAGGAACCAGACGAGATTGGAGAGTCACAGACCTTTTGTTTTAAAGCTGAGGAACCTCTTTTTAAAGTGAAATCTCACTTGGAAACCCAATACTTGAACAAGAACAAGCAGAGGTGCTCTTACTAAAATGGAAGTGTGGCAGTGGAGGGGGGCGGGGAGGTAGCTGGAGTCTCACCCAAGGTCCCCAAGCCATCTCCTCCTTCCCAGCTCCTCACAGCACAGTTTGGCACAGCTGGACAATCACCTGATCAGATCATTTGCCATCTGGGCTCCAGAGAGACAGAGATGAGTAGCACCCAGGCCCTGCCAGCAATGAGCTGTCAGATCCTGTTAACATGTGGTGATGTGGGACCGAGACAGAGGGTGCCTGGATGCTACAGGAGCAGAGGAGAGGGGCTGCCTCCCCACTGGGGATGAGGGGTCTGGGGCAGGGGAAGTGTATCAAGAAGGGATGGTGCCGGAGTCACGTTTAGGACATTTTGGTAAAACAGGAATGAAAAATGTTTAAATTGAAAAATCTACAGAGGTTTAAAGATTAAATCACATTCTGTGAGGTCACTGCCAAAATGGTTCACATCCCTGGAGGGTAACCAGGATGCTAAAGGGTCAAGAGGCCAGCTCACATCAGAGAGGCAATGGGCACTGGTTCTGTGTCTGGTTACCTTGCCAACCCTCCATGAATGTGTGCTTCTCCCCGGAGAGTCAGATCAGCCCCTGGGCTTATCAGACTGAGCAGCCCCCCAGTGTGGCCCTCAGGAACCCACCGAATGTGCTACATGTCTGTGTATGGAAGGGGCAGCAGAGTACCCCAGGGCCACCCATGCCCAAGCCCACTCCTTCTCTGATCCTTGCCTCCCCGCTCCTAGTATGTGCTTTCTCTCTGTCTGTCTCCCTGTGTCTCTGTCTGGTCCAGCAAGCCAGGTACATCGAGAGCCTCAGAGTCTTTACCTGTGACCTCCCTTCCACCTCCGGTGGCATCTGGCTTTGGAATGCCAGTGCAAGCTTCCTACCTTGCGTCCATGGGTTCTTAAGGGATCCGTGGATGGGCTCACAAGGGGGGAGCAGTGTAAGCACACGTGTGTGCATGGTTTTCTGGGAAGACGATTCACAGTTTTCATGGGATTCTGGAGTAGGGTCCAAAGCTTCCAAATTATTAATAGCCACTGTGTTGCCAAAGTTGAAGGAACTGGTATGTTTTGCCTGGAGAATTGTTCTCATATATTTGAAAGGCAGTCCTGTGAAAGAAGGCAAATGCTGTGTGGCTTCCCAGGAAGGAACTGAAACCAATGGTAAAATCTCCAGGAGGCCAATTTCAGCTCAATTTCAGCTCAATTTCAGCTCACTGGCCAATTTCAGGAAGGACCAATTAGTCGAGTGATGGAAAATAAAAGTTGCCCCAAATGGTGCATTCTTCATCACTGAAGCATTCAATCGGGGGCTGTCCATGGTGTTGGGGTACAAGATGGACTGATGGCCTCGTGGGTCTGGTCCAGCTCTCAACTGGAGTGACTGAAGGAAGGCGTGGCTTCTGATGCCTGCTCAGATGAAAATGTAAGGAAGGAGAAAAAGTTGAGCGTACCTTTGAATTATAGGGAGAGACCCTAGGTGTGGGAAACTATCTGAACTGATTGCTTATTGGCTTTTTTCATGCCCCTCATTGGAAGAGGACATCTTCAACAGGGTTGTAGAACCTCAGAGCTCAAGTCGGCAAGAGCTGGGCAGGGGCTGAACATTCTGGACTTTATCCTGCTGGCCTGTGCTAGGCTGGATCTGTGCCCTGGTACCTGGGAACCACAGAATCTGTCTTTGTTTGTACTGTTTTAGGCAGCTTTTATCAACCGTATTCTATGCGGTATTATGTGAAATGCTTCTAGATTTTCTCCAAAAAATATTTTTGAAATATATGCAAGAAAAAC
Source organism: Stenella coeruleoalba (assembly GCF_951394435.1). Classification (NCBI taxonomy): domain Eukaryota; kingdom Metazoa; phylum Chordata; class Mammalia; order Artiodactyla; family Delphinidae; genus Stenella; species Stenella coeruleoalba. Next base: position 103,338,806 of record NC_137169.1, on the reverse strand, counting down.
ATGAATTATGATTATGCAATTTTAATAGGTTAAATATTTTTAAGAAAGGCACACCAAATGGAAAATCTCCTTCTCCTAGAAGACCTGATGTTGGAATTTCCAGAAACAATTAGTATTGACCCGGCATTTACCACCTCAGGTCATGTTAACAGGTGGCTTATAGTCAATAATTACTGACACAGATTATATATCTTGCCTTCTAATCCGAACACATAGTTTCTATTTAGTCAATATTTACTCTATATATACTCTTTTATTCCATAGACATTTGTTCCCTATGGAGCTGTGGCTTAAAGGAGGAAAATTTTACATGAAAAGCAGAGTTATATGGTTCTCAATCTGTCTGAATCAAATAAGCAAACAGACGTAATACTTCAAAGCGAAGGCAACAGTCGTGGCCTTTGATTTCTAGAAAAAATGGAGGAGAGCTGCTGTGGATGAAACAATGGTTTGGGAGCAGCCTAATCAGGATTATCACAAAACTATCACAAACTTGTTTCACAGGGGCAAACATTACCTCTTATCCTGGTTTTCCTTATTTGTGAAGTTGCCACACCCTCGCTGGCCACCTGGAGAGAGCCGGCTACTTTCCTGCAGGTGAATCGGTCCTTGTGGGCTGGCGAGCCCTGAGGGCAGAACAGAGTCCACCTGAACACTTCAACTCAAAGAGCAGCCCAGGCTGGCCTTCCCCCCCACAGGACCTCCAAGCTGGTCAGGAACCAGGCTGCTTCCCGGTGACTCCGCCTGGACTGAGCCCGCCTGGTGGAAGAGACCCAAAACCAGAGAACCAGGCCTGGTTGGAGGAGCTGTGTGACGTGGAAAAGAGGGGCCCTGGTGTGGGTGCCAATGCCAGCCAACGGCCCCTGTATTTCCGAGAGAAGGTGAAGCATGAAGCCTGTCCCCAGTCTAGACGGCGGGATGGATGCCTCTCCAGCAGGAAGGGGTCAGGCCCTTGTGAGAGGCGTTTGAAAGCACAGAAGCCTAGGCAGGGGAATGTGGCCTGTGGACTGAGCCCAGGAGAGAGGCCAAGGCAGGGAGGGCTTGCTAGCTTCCCTTCCTCGTCTGGGCAAGATCTTATGGCCTGTAGCTCACAAGATCTCTGCCCCTTGAAGAACTTCCGCTGCGGAAAGGGAAACCAACCTTGGTTGTGACATTGACCAATGTCCATTGGTCCCAGAACACCTGGTGGGCAGTGCCTCAGCCTCTCTGGCTCTCCTAACAGCCCTGTGGTGAGGTGAGCTATCCCGGCTTTGCTGCTGAGTCTCAGGGCTGTTGGAGACTGGCTCAAGGTCACTCAGCTTTTAAGAGGCACATTGAGGGTTTGAAATTGGATCTTCTAACTCCAAAGTCCAATCTCTTTCCAAAAGTCATGCCACCTTGCCCACACACCCCAGAAAAGCCTGATATGCACCTTCCATTCATAAAGGAGGTCACTGTTTACAAACTGCTTTGTAAATCCTGGCACCCTTTTGTGAGATGTGCCATTGATATATTTGTAAGACAGACAAACTCATGGAGCTCAGAGTGGTTAAGTGACTGGGCCAGAGTCACACAGCAAAGCCAGGGTTCAATTTGAGTGTATCCACCTGCTCTCAAGAATCCTGAAGAGGGTAAAGGGTCTAACCAGCCTCTGTCTCTGCCTTGTTTTATGGGACCCAGCTTTCTGTTTTGAGGGGAAGCATCTTATTTCCGAAAGACCAAAAGGGAAGCAAAGCAAATTGATATCTGGGAGTCTGAGAAAGAACCCTGTAGTGGTCAGGATGATCCTGACAGCTTACAAACATGGGCAAATGTCTATTCCTGAATGGCCAAAGTCCATGGCTCTTTGTGGAGTGATGGGAATGATTGATCACCTCAGTGTAGGACCAAGGGTGAAAATCTTCAAATATTTCATTTTCTTAAAGGATAATACAAGCCCATGAAACCACTCAGCTTTGTACAGAAAGCAGGTAAGCAACTACTTTTATTATTATTATTATTATTTTAAGTGGGAATAAAAGAGGCTTAGCAAAGTGAAAGTGATTCACTAAAAGAACCCTACAGGGAGGCGACTCATGACATTATATCTATGGCTGTGGGGTAATGGAGGCAGCCCTGGATTTGGGGTCAGAAGATATGGGTTGTGTGACCTTGGGCAAGTCACTTACCCTCACTGGGCCTCAGTGTCCTCCTCCACAGACCTGAACACTCTTTAGGGAAATGGTGACGAGCATAGGACACAGCGTGTGTACCAGAGGGACAGGTAGTGAGTCCCATTGCCAACCGCCCCAAACACTTTGCTTGTGCCATCACCATGCCCTTTTGACCTTGTGGCATGATTTCCCGCTCACTTCACTGGGTGTCTCCTGATCTGCCCCACAACCTGCCACACTGCAGTGCTCAGTGAGTGTTTTTTTTTTTTTTTCCAGTGAGTGTTTTTTGAATGAAGGAGTGAACAAATGAATTGACACATCCGAAAAGCACGATGCAGACTTTGGCTTTATATTTTTTCAACGCAGATAACACATGAATCTCAGTGCACAGAAACTTGTTTTCTAAGCCTCTGTTCATAGCCAGACACATAAGGATGGAATTCTCAGGAGATGGTCAGAAGTGGCACAAAGTATTGAGCCCTCTCTCATTCCTGTTCCTTTCGCACAATGAGCTTTGCCCTAAAGAGGTTTGGTTTCTCTCCCCAGCATCTCCCCAATGCTCACTTCACCACGTTCTCCCAGACACTCCAGGTGGATAACACAGTCAGCAGCTGACATCCCAGAGCTTGGCTGGGACCCTCTGACCCTTGCCTCTGCATCCATCTCACACAGGGGAAACTGAGGCCCGGCAAGGAGAACAGACTTACTCCAGGCCCTCTGGAACCCGGTCAACAGGGCGAGGTGCCTGATAGTGCGCCCAGAGGCTTTCAGCCTAGCCGTGTTCCTGACGGGGCATGAGCCATGAGCAGGGATGCCGGAAGCCCTGGATCGCCATGGAGCATGTTTGCCTCCAAAATGGGGGATCACACAGATGATCCGGTAACGTGCAGAGTTCAAATTAATTCAGTAAACATTTACTGAGCATCTATCATGTGCCAGGCGCTGGCTTTTTAAGGTAAAATGCGGGACTTCCCTGGTGGCGCAGTGGTTAAGAATCCGCCTGCCAACTCAGGGGACATAGGTTCGAGCCCTGGTCCTGGAAGATCCCACATGCCACGGAGCAACTAAGCCCGTGTGCCACAACTACTGAGCCTGCGCTCTAGAGCCCGAGTGCCACAACTACTGAAGCCCTCGCGCCTAGAGCCCGAGCTCCGCAACAAGAGAAGCCACCGCAATGAGAAGCCCGCGCACCGCAACGAAGAGTAGCCCCCGCTCACTGCAAGTAGAGAAAGACCGCGCGCAGCAACAAAGACCCAACGCAGCCATAACTAACTAACTAAATAGATAGATAGATAGATAAATAAGGTAAAATGCGCGGGGGGTGGGCCACGACGATTCCTTGTTTGGGGCAGGCCACTCCTGTGAGGTGCCCACACTCCGGAGTGTGTATCCGCGATCCTCCTGGGGAAAGGGATCTGAGCGGCGCTGCCCTCCGGCCTGCTGACCGCCTCGCCCTGTTCTCTCTCTGTCCTCTGGGCTTCCTGCTCAGTCTCCAGACCTCTCGGGTGAAGAGCCACTCTTCCCCCTCCTGGGATCAGCTCCGCTGTCCCGCTTCCCCCTCTGCTCCGAGGCAGCTGCATCCAGGGTTTTCTCCTGCCCCCAGGGATGGTGGAGGAGGACAGCTATGAAGGAGAGGGTCATGACACTGTGACCCTGGGGACAGGGCCAACCCCTGCCCCTCCCGTCTGCCTGGCAGCCGCCCAAGACTTTAACAGGGAGGTTCTCATTCACCCCGGTTTTTCTGTGGCCTCGGGAGACTGTGGCCCAGAGCCGAGAGGCAGCCGGGCAATGTGCTCCGGGCACAGGCAGTTTCCTAGGGGAGGCTGGGAAACAGAGGCAAACAAGCCAGACGGAGAAGAAAATTAAAAATGCCAGGAGAGGAAGCAGATGCAGGGCAGGGTAGAGCAAGAGGAAGTGTCTGCAGAGCGCTCTGCTCTGGCTGGTTGCTCTGAGTCTCAATATGGCTCAAGGCTGGAAGTCTGGCCGAGCTGGAAGGGGCTTCGGTGACCATACGGTGCACCCCCTTACGTCACAGATGGGGAACCCACGGCCCAGGGCGGGGAGGGAGCCGCCCAAAGCTGTACAGCTGCATAGAGACACGGCAGAGCTGGGCTCGCTGACTTCGCGTGGGAGCGCGCCTGGGTGGGGGGGGTGGGGGTGGGGCACGGTCTTCGCCCCTCCCCCACACACGCTGCTCGCGGTCACGATAGAAAGGCAACTCTTCCGATGGCATTCTGCAAGCTTAAACCCAGTCGATCCTGATCCAAAAATAGGTCCAAACCCTGTGTGCAACTGCTGTTAGGGGATGGCAACGTGCAACTCTGCACCTACTGAATCCTAACCACGGTCTGGGGGGGACACAGGCAGGATGTGACCAGCCTCTGACTGTCCCCGGTCAGGGAGGTCCGAGACACAACCAGAGCACCCGAGGCCTTCTGGGAAGAGGCCGCCGGAGCAGGGCAGCTGCACTGGGCAGGTGGTGCTGCAGGAGGCCCCTCGCACAAGTCGTTTCCCAAAAGGAGCGGTTTGCCCTGGCCACTGATTTAAAGCCCCTCCCCCAGGCCCAATATTATAACAACCATCCATCCTGCTCCTGGGGTTTGATGGGAACAAAAAGGACAAAGGAAGAGAAGTAAAAATCCCTGGGTTTCATTCCAGCTGTGCTGTGCATGAGCTGTGTGACCTTGGGCTGGTCTCTTCACCTCTCTGGGCCTCCTTTTCCTCATATGTGACAGGAAAGGGTCACCTGAATGAACCCTGAGGTCCTTCCAGCGCCTGGACTCTCTGACTCACACGAACTCAAGGAAGACTTGCCCATGCCCTCCCTGCCAGGGACCCTTTCCTTACGTGGCTTCCGCTGTGGCTCTGACCTTGGAGTTTTTAATCATGGGAATCCTCGTCCCCAGAGTGTGAAGATGAAGAATGACTCCACCATACAGAGAGGAAAGCCATTCTGTAAGAAGTGCCTTTCTGTTCACTTTCTCCCATTGCGTTACCTAAGGAACCCTCAGCTCATGGTGGCACTAAGCTAACCAGAATTAAACCAACTTTCTCTGTGGGTGAATAATTAGTTTTTATTGCATCTCAAGGGCCTCAGTAAAGAAACCACTTGGTTTTTTGATGCTGAGGACATTCCGTATCTAGTTCTGTGCACTCTTTTCCCCCTCCTGCTTGTCACTGAAACTCTTCTTCCTACCCCAGATGTAAGCTGCACTTTGACCTTGCAGATCTGTTCTTGAGTTTGAAAGAAGGGGGTGGGGAGTGGGGTCTCTTCTCTATTCATGTACAGGCTCCATGGTTCTCATGTGCACCTCACACTGTCACGGTCAGTCCCCCACTCAGGGCACAGCCTGCATTACTGTCCGTGGTCTTTAGAGTAGCCTGTCTCATGCTTCCTCAAACAAAAGTCTAGCTTCTCTTTTCTTGTGACTTCTCAGCCCTGACAGCTGAGACGGGAACCTTTAATAATTGAATTCCGTATATAAAGTCAAGTGGTTCATTCGGGATATGTCGTCAACCTCTGCTTACCCAGCACCTGAAGCAGAAGAGAAATGGGTTCTGTGAAGCACAGCACCAAATTCATGCAGCTCTTCCTGGAATATCTGGACATCCCTGGACGTGAACCCTCTTTCCCTTCTTTCCCTCTACCTCTATTCTGGGGACCCTTTATCAGTTAGGTCTTGTTACAAAATTGTGAGTTAACAAACAACCAGAATACCTCAGTGACATACTCAAGGCCCCTCGGAGCCTGGGCTCAGGGCTGGCACCCTGTCACTTCTGCCTCATTCTACAGGCCAAAGTTTGCCACGTGGAGCAGGGGACAATGTGCTCTAAGGGGAGGAACTCCAGAGTTACATGGCAAAGGGCCCGGATACAGGTTGGGTAAAGAATTCGGGCCTTGGGGGCTTCCCTGGTGGCGCAGTGGTTAAGAATCCGCCTGCCAATGCAGGGGACACGCGTTCGAGCCCTGGTCTGGGAAGATCCCACATGCCGCGGAGCAACTAAGTCCGTGCACCACAACTACTGAGCCCGCGCTCTAGAGCCCGTGAGCCACAACTACTGAAGCCCGTGCACCTAGAGCCTGTGCTCTGCAACAAGAGAAGCCACCGCAATGAGAAGCCTGCGCACCGCAACAAAGAGTAGCCCCACTCGCCGCACCTAGAGAAAGCCCGTGCGCAGCAATGTAGACCCAATGCAGCCAAAAATAAATAAATTAATTAATTTTAAAAAAATCAATAGGGATATAGAAGATTTAAAAAAAAGAAAAAGAAGAATTGGGGCCTTGATAAAATTAACCTACCACCCCCCCAAATTCTCCTGTACCCTGTGTGGTCATCAGACCTTCCCTCCTGTGTCTTCAGCTGCTCCCTCTCTACTTGACTGAACCCCAACCCAAAATATATTTAAATCTTTCTTGTCTTAAGACAAAAGTATTATGTAGTCCCTTAAGCATTTATCACCCTATATCTCCCTGCCTCCATTCTCTAGGAAACGTATCCAAGAAGGAAGAATAAGAAAGAAGAAAGTGTGTATATAGTACAAAAAGAATATAAAATATAGAATGGTGCTATTCATAAGAGCAAAACTGGGGGCAACGTGAGCTTCAAAAGAGGAGGAAGAATTTGGCAATCTGCTATACGTAGTGGGTGGATGTTCATTATACAGACATTATAAATGATGGCTATGAAGACTATGCAATAATATTTTCTAAAAAGCCCCGTGAGATCAAGTTAATTGAAAAAATAAAATTTAGACCACACATACAAACCTATGTTAACAAAATAACCATAACACGTGAAACTGATGAAATCCGAATCAGGTCTGTGGATTGTACCAATGCCAATTTCCTGAGTTTGATATTATATTATATTTATGTAAGATATTATTATTGGGAGAAACTAGTTGAAGGATATTTGGGACCTCTCTGTTCTATTTTTTCAACCTCCCATGAATTTATAATTATTTCAAAACAAGACATTTTTTTAAAAAGCTCCAAAACTTACACAGAAAAAAAAATGAACATCCTGAAAAATAAAAAAATTAAAAATCCTGAAAATAAAGGCTATTATTACATGATTGAAATATGGGTGGTTTTCTTCCTTTTTTCTGAATTTTTTTCCATTTTCATGTTATAATGCAGGGGAAATATCCACTGTAGTTTTTTTTTTGTTTTTTTTTTTGCGGTACGCGGGCCTCTCACTGTTGTGGCCTCTCCTGTTGTGGAGCACAGGCTCCGGACGCGCAGGCTCAGCAGCCATGGCTCACGGGCCTAGCCGCTCCGCGGCATGTGGGATCTTCCCGGACCGGGGCACGAACCCATGTCCCCTGCATCGGCAGGCGGACTCTCAACCACTGCGCCACCAGGGAAGCCCTCCACTGTAGTTTTAAGAAAGAAATCCTAGATCTTCTCAGCTGGTCCTGCACTCCTCCCCCACCAGGCACGGTGGCTGGTGGCTGTCGTGGCCTCACCATTGCTCTTTCTCTTACTTACTCTGCCATCTGCTTCCAGACAGCACACTCCCTGAGGCAGGGGCTGGGTCTCTTCACCTTTGTGCATCTCTCTCTCCTTCTAGCGCCCAGACAAGGACTTCATACAAACGTGTTTAATATTCAACAAATATGTGTTGAACCAAAAGCTCTACTGGACCTGGGGATCCAGAACCAGTGTCAAGGTGGGTGGAAGTGCATTTTTACCTTCTAAGGGCTCACAGTCTCCAGATGTTCCAGGATTTTTTAAATTTTATTTATTTTTCAGTTAAAAAACAATTTTACCAAGTATAATTTTTGCCATTATCGCTTTGATTTTGTTTAGATTTTTTTTCTACCAGAAATATTTGTTAAAAATTGAGTAAACTGGGCTTCCCTGGTGGCGCAGTGGTTGGGAGTCTGCCTGCCAATGCAGGGGATGCGGGTTCGTGCCCCGGTCCGGGAAGATCCCACATGCGGCGGAGCGGCTGGGCCCGTAAGCCGTGGCTGCTGAGCCTGGGCGTCCGGAGCCTGTGCTCCGCAACGGGAGAGGACACAACAGTGAGAGGCCCATGTACCGCAAAAAAAAATTGAGTAAACTACTGAGCATTTTTGTTTCTTGGATTCTCCACAACAAAACTGAATGAATTTATGAGACACATAGAGAGACAGATGAAGAGAGCAAATGCACAGGAGGCGAGACTCCAAGGGATGGGGCAAGGCTGTAACGCTGCTGGCACCCTGCCTGCCAAACACAAGCCCGGGGGAGTGGAGCTCACCGTCTCCTTTTGTTTAGAGAACAAAACTCAGTACCCTTTCAAGGAAGATCAGAAAATCCAGGCTCCCTACAAAGGATCAATCACAAAGTCTAGTGCATGATAGAAAATCACTAGACATGTGAAGAAACAGAAACATGCAACCTGTGGACAAGAGGAAAAGCAGTGAATGGTTCCCAATGGACATTTTTAAATAGGGGGAAAAGGCATTAGTTGTGTATTTCAGAAGGACCACTCAGGTAGCCAGTGACCTAAGGACCACTGAGAAAGGACTGGCCTAGCAGGAGACAGCGAGTCCTGTTAGCAGAATGTCCTAGTGGCTCTGCAGGAAGATGATGAAGATATAGACAGATAAAGGTCCTGCAGATCTGTGAGTTTTGTGTTTGCACTATGATTACAAAATGTCAGCGCTGAAAAAAATCTTATGTGACTTTCTATCTCCCCCCTCACATTACATGTGAGGGAAGCAGGACTCAGAGAAGTGATTTCCCTAAGATCCCACAGCCATTTCAAAGATGAACCTGGATTAGAACCCAAGCTCCATAACTTTCCCGTATCACATGGCCTCCTTATGACTGCCTCGTGCTAAAACAGGCCCTCTGAGATGACTCATGTGTGTTCTTATCGGGAGAAGTCCCGGCCATAGTTTCTAAGACAACACAGAAGTGTCATTTCTTCTTCCTTCTCCCGCACAGAATAAGCAGGTTTCTAGTAAGCCATCAGATAGCAACATAAAGTCACCATAAACCAGACACTAATGCCCATTCGCATGAGTAGTTGAGAGCTGAGTCTTCCGAGACTAGATTTCCAGAAATGTGTGTACTTGAAGTTCACATTTGACTCTGTTTAGTTGCTGCCCAGAAGCAACATGAGGAGGCGGAGACTTCGGCTTTGATCCACAGTAGTAACCAGTTCATAGCATCCAGGGGAAAAGGAGAGTACATTCTGTGACCTCAATTTGCACCCGCAAAGAGGTTGTTGGCAACACACGCAGCAAGTGAGGGATAGCAGTGGATGCATCATGGCCCCTTCCTGATCCTGGGCTCAAACACAAGGCATCCACAGTGGTTCTGCAGGACGTTTTCCTCCCAAGACAGCCGCCCCTCGCCCAACCCATCCCTGGGCTGCTCTGGTCCAATCTCTCCAGAAGTGCTTTCCAAGTACTTCACATGTCTGACGATAATGGGCTCCCTCCTGCAGAAGTAAGTTCCTTCCCCGTTCCTAGGGCTGCACAACCGGGGATTTCAATCCTTCCCTGAGGGTTTGCTATTGGCTGAGACTTGGAGCTGGTGCTCAGGGTGGGGTGCTAAGGGGACCAGAGTAGCTCTGGTGGGGATTGGCCGTGAGCTCTAAGGCTCCTTCTTACTCACGATAGATGGAATTCTCCTATCGATTACCCTTTCCTGACTACCCTCCAGGCCAGGCAGGTGGTGTTGGTTTTATACACATCATCTAATTGAATCCTAAACGCCACACCGTAAAGCAGGCATCCTCATACCCACTGTTTTCATTAATCAGGAAACCTAGTCTCCAGAGATCAAGTCTTTGCCCAAGGTCGTGCAGCTCATCACCCATGTCTAGATAAAGGCGGTGTTCTGTCTGCCACATCACACTGCCTTCAAAACTACAAAGAGGGGGCTTCCCTGGTGGCGCAGTGGTTGAGAGTCCGCCTGCCGATGCAGGGGACACGGGTTCGTGCCCCGGTCTGGGAAGATCCCACGTGCCGCGGAGCGGCTGGGCCCGTGAGCCATGGCCGCTGAGCTTGCACGTCCGGAGCCTGTGCTCCGCAACGGGAGAGGCCACAACAGTGAGAGGCCCGCGTACCGCAAAAAAAAAAAAAAAAAAAAAAAACTAGAAAAAGGGGACACACACGTGGGGAAGCTTTTGGGTCCCTGTGAATTTGTAACTGAGAGTACTCATGACATATACTTGATGTAATGGGAGGAGGTCTGGAAAAACAAAAATATGTTAATGAGAAGTAGCCGCTAATCCCTGTGTATTTCTGACCCACATGTTGTGGGATATTCAAATCTTTACAAACTAATCATGGCAGAAGATCAGAAACCGGAAGAGAAGCTGAGGGGGGGTGTGTGTGGTTGTACGTGTGTATGTGAGCGTGTGTGTCTGCTCAGGCATGGACGTGAGCATCAGCACGTGTATGAACAGACCAGGAAGCATGTATCCACGGGTAAACAATTCGTTTATTTCATTTTTCAAAGCACAGAAAACAAAACCAAACCAAAAAAAGCCCCTGCTTTTGTTTACAAGATGGCCTTCAAAGATGGGTGTGACTTGTAATTTTAACTTTTTCTGGGGTTTGGTACTATGTATTTAATCGTTAAAAGTGTACAAAGTGGCAAATTCTGAGTTCCTAGGAACCAATTGCAAGGAAACATACATCATAACTTACTCAAGGGAGCAGTAATTAAACTCTTGCTGATCAGGTTCTCTGGAAATTCTTATCTAGGGGTTGCATGTATGTGTTGAGGCCAGGAAAAACAGACCTTCCCAGCATGCTTAGGGAGGGCCTGGCTGGCTGAAGGGAGAGGAGACAGGCTGGTATATTTCAAGCCAGAAGACCAGCATTCTTTATCTGCTTCTTCTGGAACTGCAAGAACCCAGTGGGACCCAGGGGCAAGCAGTTTATTTTTAGGAAGAGCTTCAAGTCCTCTGCCAGTGTATGCAGGCGTGAAGAGAAGAGCTTACCGTCCCAAGCTGATGCTGCCAGCGTCCCCAGAGGGAATCAAGAGTGGGAAGAACGGCCACGTGTCAGGACCGGCAGACTGGGGTAAAGATTTCTGCGAAGGGCTGAGCCAGAGGGCCTCTGGCCGAGGACGTTCTCACGCAACCCCTCAGCCACAAGGAAGTAGGCTTCTGACCTGTAGCAGAAGTTCTCCGACTCTCCTGAGCGGGAAGGCGTCTTGGCAGAGAGGCGGCCTCAATGCTGCCCCCAGCTCCAGTGCAAGCGGAGCATCCTCAGCCCGCGGCACATTGCTCAGCCCACGGTGGAAACTCAACCGTCGGCTGCTGAATCTATGAAGACCTTTACCCCCTCCTTCCTGCTTTGCCCGAACAACAAGGTTTCCTGGGATAACTAATGGGCAATTGTCCCTTTTAACCTGCAGAGCCATCAAAGGAAGTGTGGATGTACTAGCCGCTCAAGAGGAGAGAAGTTCTAGGTGGATTCAACTTAATTCAACATGAATGAAACCCCCCAGCACTGCACGTGTGAGTCTAGGGAGCAAACACAACTGAGTTGTAGGGGCGGTGAGGCTACGGCACACCCGCGGCAGTCATCAACCACCCACCACAGCCTCAGGACTGTCTCAGCAAAGCCGTCCAGACAGCCCCTACCTGGGACCAGAACTGACACTCGGGATGGAACCCGTCTGCCGTCCTGATCGTGGGTGGGTGCTCTGGCTGGGCTTAGGTACTAAGTTTGGTAAAGAAGGCATGAACTGGGCTTCCCTGGTGGCGCAGTGGTTGAGAATCTGCCTGCCAATGCAGGGGACATGGGTTCGAGCCCTGGTCCGGGAAGATCCCACATGCCGCGGAGCAACTAGGCCCGTGAGCCACAGCTACTGAGCCTGCGCGTCTGGAGCCTGTGCTCCGCGACAAGAGAGGCCGCGACAGTGAGAGGCCCGCGCACCGCGATGAAGAGTGGCCCCCGCTCGCCGCAACTAGAGAAAGCCCTCGCACAGAAACGAAGACCCAACAAAGCCATAAATTAATTAATTAATTAAAAAAAAAAAAAAAAAGAAGAAGGCATGAACAAAAGCTCCTGAATGCTAGAAACCTGTAACTGGGAGAAAAACAAACACCTGGGGCTGAGGGGCCCCTTCCTGCCCGCCTCACTGACTCGGGCCCCCTGTTGCCCAGTGTTGAGAATGAGATGCTTTTCAGCTCAGGAAACCAATCATGCCCACAGGAGCACAGGAGACACTGAGGTTCCAATCCAGGCCCCCCCGCCCATTCCCCACACTGGGGTTCAGCTCCTTCTCACATCAGGACCCTGAGTCCCTCCTCTAGTGGTCCCTGTCATTCTAGGCTGCAGGCTGTGACCCTCCCCGTCCCCATACCAGCAGCCCCCGCCCCCCTTGCCTCGGTGCCCACCCTCTCCCCCCCTCACGCTAGAAAGGGCCAGGTTTCAATGACATTCCTGAAAGCTGCTGGATGTGAGATTGCTTGGAAACTCCACACCAAGCTGCTCCAGGGACTGACTTTCAGCCACTCTTCTCACTGGTAAAGCTCAGCTTCCCGGGACACTGTTGTGTGCTCGGAACACCGTGCCCTCAGCAGTCTCTTCGGTTCCTGGGGTGTGCGTTTCAGGGCTGAGGGGCGATGTCAACAGCCAGCAGCCCGGGGGGACACTTGCCAAGAGCATCCTTCCAGGGGATCTTTCATGACCAGCGGGGAGCCTGGAGCATGGGTACAAGGAGGAGGCCAGGTGCTACATTATCTTCACTTCTGCTGTGCTGTCAGCACTGCCCCAAACACTTTTTATTATCTTTGTCATCATCCCCAAACCTGCGGTAAGCCCCTGCCTGGGGCACACAGCTTCTATTTTTCAGCAGTGACAGTCCTGCTTTGGGAAAGAGGCTATCCACATAAAGTGACATATACCATCCAACAGCTCCTGTGCTCAGAGCCGAGTCGGCAGCACAGACACAAACAAGACTACACAGGTTCTGAAACGCATATTAAAAAATAAAAATAAGATCAGTGTCTGAATCAAATATCAGTTTAACTTACTTATATAGTTGGCATTCCTTTCAGATTCCTTAAAAAAACTAAGTTGAATCTTTTGGACCCAGGGAACAAGGAATTACTAGGCAAGGTTATTCAACGTTTCTGTAAAAAGGCAGTAAATCATTTTCTATTTTAAATAATGATGACTTTACAAATGGCAAGTTTTTAAGCATTTGCCTTAGAAATAACATTCTACCTAACCGAGTCTGTGATCTGGAATTTTTTGGAATGGCGGGAGAGATTCAGGTCAGGGGTTAAACTGAAGAAACAAATGGAAATTTTGCATGGTTGTGTCCACATCTGTGTCAACTCACCGACTCACACAACACATCAGCTACACCCCGTCTTTCTCCCAGTACGGAGACTGCACCATTTTGAACAGGATCAAAAAACAGTCAGGTCCATCTGCCTGTGGGAAACTCAGATGCTCCCGCTGTCTGAAAGAATCCCATCCCCCAAAGGGTCAACTCAGCAGTGCACACACTCTCCACAAATGGCCTTAGAAGCCTGTCACTTGAGCTGTCTTTCCCTGTGTCGATTTCACCCTGATTAGACCCTGCCCTCCGTTGGGTAATTCCCAGCCATACTTCAGGTCTCAGCTTAAATGGTGTTCCTTCCGGGAAGTCTTCCCTGGCCATCGTGTCCCTGCTTTACCCTCCTGGCCATCATTCCTCACATGAGGGGAGCCCCGGGTTCCACTAGCTCTATGTCCTGGGAGGGCAGGGACTTATCTGCCTGTCTTGCCAAGACTCAGCACAATGTCTACACCACATGGCAGGTGTTAGAAAAACCTTCTATGAGTGAATGAATGAATGAATGAGTGAGCAAGGGACAGACCTTGAGGCCCCCACACTCTCCTCACTTTTCAGGCATGAGGCTCTCGATGGCCAGACACATGGGGGCTCTTCTCACGCAGACACATTTTCTCTCCATACCAAGCAGAAAGAAATGTGAATCTGCCCCAACATGGAGCCCCAGCACTCTTCCAGAACAGGGGTGGGCAAACTCCAGCCCACAGGATCGAATTATACGGAGCCTCGCTCATCCATTCACGCACCGTCTGCGGCTCCTTCTACACCGCACCTGCGGAATTGCGCGGTTGCAGCAGTGCCGGCGACACCTTAACGGTTCACTATCCAGCCCTCTGTAGGAAGTGTGCCGAGCATTGCTCTAGGACCTCGGAGCAGATGGGGATCAGAAGAGGATTCACGGACAAGCAGAAGTGGAGGAACAGGCAGCACAGGGGTGAGAGAGGGGGTGATGACATAGAGACCCCGCCCCCCCAGGAGAGGGTGAAGGTGCAGTGGAGGCAGAGGTGGTCAGAGCCCCAGGAGGAGCTTCTGCAACCCCGGTGGGCTGAGAATTGTGTGGGCTTTGGTGTAAGACAGAGCTGGGCTGGATCCTGCCGTCGTGGTTTACTGCCGCTTGAACCTTAAGCAGCTTGCCTCACCGTCCTGACCTTCAACTTCTTCACGTTTCAAAGAGAAACTGCTTACCTCACAAGGTTTTGGTGAGAAGCAGATGAAATAAGACGGATAAAGTGACTCTGAGAGCCAATATGGTGCTGAGTTCTCCCAGCCCCAGGCCGGAATCGTGACTCTGCCTCTTATAACTCTGGGTTCCTGGGAAACACTTGGCCCTTGTGTGCCTGCTACCTCATCCCTTACACGAGGAGGCCACGGGTCGAGCAGGGCACTGCCGTAGGACCGAACAACGGCACACGCAGGCAAGCACCCAGCAGAGACCCTGGCACCAGGAGGTCTTTGCTTTTACCGCGGAATTGTCCAGCCCAGACCTCAATCTGTGGCGGGTGCTCGAGAACTGTGATTCCTTTCCAGCCTACCTCCTGCACGTGGCAGGACCCAGCGCTGGGGGTTCACGGCTCACCCTGCTAAACAGTTGCTCGTGACTTTGGGCAGCCACAGGGCCTCTCTAGATGACTAGAACCTGGCTTGTAAAACGAAGGGGTTTGTCCAGATGGTTTCCAAACTCTCCTGGTGATAAAAATCTCTTGGAAACCTTGTAAAACGTCCAGCTTCCCTGGCTCCTCCCTTAAGGGTTCTGGCTCTGGAGGCCTGGCGTGGGATCCAGGTTGGAATTAGTCATTGAAACAAATACCCCAGATGATTCTTGACAACCAGGTGCTTTGGGAAACACGGGGCTCGAAGAGGCCTACCTTCTGCGCTCCAATCCCACAGCCCAGGCAAGTGTGTGTGGGGAGGGGAGGTGTGTCTTCGGGCTCATGAAACTGTCAACTGGGCATTATTCGAAAAGATTTTAGGTTGTCAGCTTTCGAGAATCAGTCACCACACGATCACTGTGCTGCCCAGGCAGCCGATATGCAGATGGGACCTGTTTGTCTCTGTCCTCTGACTCCCGTTTTGCTTTCCCCCAGAGAGCTGCCCCGTCCGAAAAGAGTGCTAGGCCGGGACCTGCAGCTGGAGCATCCCATCAGCCGTCGCAGGCTGTGCTTCCTCTAGTTTCTAGAAAACTCTCCATCTTCCCAGCCTCTCTCAGCACGGGCCAGGGGTGCTGAAGGCCGTGTTTGAGGGAGGTGAGCACCTGTAGCCTGGAAGTGGAGCCCCCAGCGGCAGGGGGCCCGGAGCCAAAGGCAGGAGGCAGACTGGTACGGGTGGCAGAGGATGTGGCTTTGGAATCAGGGCCTTCCGGGGCCCAGTCGGAGCCCACACCTGCCCATAACAGCTGCAAGCCCGGGGACAGGTCCCTTTGCATGTCTACAGTTTAGTCATCTGTAAACACTCCCATACAGAATTGCCTTAGGGGTTAAATGAGCTCCGGGTGAGCCCATTTAGGCATCGTGTGCCTGCAGCATCAACACACGTCACCACTCTCCGGTTCTCTTGAAAGCTGCACCTGCACGCCACCAAGTTTCTAGTGACGAGACCTAGTTTTTCTTAGCCCCTTAGACTGTGAAGATGCAAATAGCTGGACACCTGGAGAGTCATTTAGGTCATTTTCCCTTCCTAGCCCTGTTTCTGACCTCAGAGCAAAGGCATGAATGTACAGCTCTGTCTTTTGAGACAGGACCGCCCCAGAGGGTGAGAGTAAAGAAGCGATCACTTACCTGAAGGGTGGTTGGAGAGGAGACAGCCAGGTGATGGTGGGTGGGAGGTGTGTCCCAGGCAGCAGAGACCCCACACGGACGGGCCCTGAGGTTTGAAGGAGCTTCGCATGTTCGAGGGTGTGAGAGGCACTCAGTGGGGACGGAGAGATAAAAAGGAGCCAACCCACACGGGGGTTTTGAATGTTATCCTACATCCAGGGAGAACATTTGGGCTGGGGAGCAAGATACTTTTAAAAGGAGATTTTCGGAGAATAGGCTGACGGGAGCAGGGGCAGAAACTGAAAGTTAGGCTCTGAGCTGCTTCTCGATGTGCTGTTATTGCAACCGTTCACTTAAATCTCACGACACCCTTATGAGGTGGCTGCTATCACCCTTGTTCTTCTGGGCCTGGGTAGCCTCGAAGAAACAAGACTCAGAGAGGTTGCAGTTTGCCTGGAGGCCACCCAGCTGGTGAGCTGTGGAGCCAGCATTCCAAGCCCATGCTCTTGCCTACTAAGCCTTACTGCCTTTTCTTTAAAGACAGCATCTGCACTTGGTGGTCCTTACCTCCCATTTGCCGTTCAGCCCCGTACAATAGGGCTTTGTCCCCCTCTGGTCCCTGCACCTCCCACTGCAGTCACAGTGATGTGCTATGTCCATTATCTAATCCATGCCAACCTCTGACGCTGCCAACTGCCCCCTCTCCCCCGCCTTGGCTCCTGGGACATCACACTCTCTGGTTCTCCTAATTCTATACCTGCCTCTCGACTGCCCTCAGTCCAATACCCTGCAAGAAACTGAATTCTACCAGCAGTGTGAGCTTGGAAGTGGCTTCCTCCCCAGTCCAGCCCCAGATGAGACACCGGCCCTGGCCACCCTGACTGGACTGCCACCTTGTCAGATGCCCTGAGGCAGAGCACCCAAGTGAGCTGTGCTCTGATTGCCTACCCTCAGAAACTGTGAGATAATAATGTGTGTTGTCTTAAGGTGTTAAGTTGGCGACAGTTTAGCACACGGCAGTAGGAAATGAATACATTTACAGACGCTTCGCCTGTTTGAACAAATGGAGGTGAGCTTCCTCTGCTGTAAGCAGGGTGTACACCCAACAGAGGTGCCCCAAGCCCACGGGACCAGCCCATGTCACTAGCTTCTCCCGCACACCGTCCCCCATACCTACTTTTCTATCATTTCCTGCATCCATGCTTTCTCTGCCTAGGATATCTGCCCCTTTTCTTGACTTGTGATCTCCCACTTATCCCTGGACTAACTGAAATGACACCTCCTCCATGAAACCCTCTGAGATTGACCCCTGCTGTGGGATTTCACGGCTTGCTATCTATCCCTCCACCCATGTCCTGTGGCTGCCTGTGCTGAGGTCTCACCCGCCACATAGCGCCCCCCATCTCATTTATCATTGTACACCCAGGGCCTATGATGTCACAGGGACGCAATAAACGCGTGCCGAATGCGTGCATAGCTCAGTGCAGCTCACCTCCTCCCCCACGAACACCACAGCCAGCGAGGGAGTCTGTAGCCACCTTGAGTAGAAGACAAGGCCTTGCTGTCACCATAGTGGCCCACTTTAAGAGTGCTATCATATGATATTTATGTAAGTGGGGAGAACTACCTTCACAGGAGAGCAGATCTGGGCGAATGAAGGGCCTTTTTGTTGCGCGCAGAGCCAGAACGGTTTGGGATATGTAATCTGACCTGCAGTAGAGCAAAGGGTGGAGGTAGGGAACAGTGGAGAGCACAGGAGCCCGTGGGATGTGGCAGCTGGGGACCACAGAGGTGACACAGGCCACCAGAAACCCCCAGTCGGGGAAAGGCCAAGGATAGAACTTCTGATGTTCAATTTGAAGTTGTCAGCATTGCTGTTAGGGTTGAAAGGTTTAAAAAAAATATTTGGGGCATGTTTATCTGAAATTCAGATTTAACTGGGTGTCCTGGATATTATTTGGATAGATATTTGCTGTGATGTAACTACCTCCTCCTGTAAATTTTCAGTCAAGTCTACAATTAGTACTGCTCCTTGTATGATTATATGCTGTTGGTGCATGTTATTTAGGTAAAAATCTTTCCCTGAAACTTTTGTTATAAATATATCTACATACTTATACGTGAACTAGGTTGCAAGGTAAAACATATTTCTGAGTTGTGGTCCAATTAGTTTCAATGTCACCAATTTATAAAATGAGCACCACAGACCATAACATGGCACATGGGAACTGGGACCGTGTCCTTTTTCTTATCATCACCCAAAATGTCAGCACATAGGCACTCAGTAAAAGCATCCTGAATGAAGGAATGAAGGTAGCGGGTAAGAGAGAAGAGAATCACCGTGTCAGATCACTGATTTGGCAGTACTGAGAGCATGTATGGCCTTATCTCTGAGATTTCTGTGCACTGGCGGAGCAGAAGCCAGGCTGCAGAAGTAAATGGAGATGAGACAAATGCCAGTGGAGACTGAGAGGTATTTGTTTTGTTTGCACTGAAAACATGGAAGTTCAATAAGTGCCCAGAAGAGATGATACAGGAGAGGCATGCTCTATTACCGCACTGTCCAATAAGAGAACCGCTAGCCACATGTGGCTATTTAAATGGAAATTAATTAAAAATGCAGCTCCTTAATCACAGCTGCTAAGTGGCTACTGCGCTAAGTGACTAATCAAGTGTTAAACGGCTACCATATTGCCCAGAGCAGATAGAGAACATATCCATCATTGCAAAACAGTCTATTGGACAGAGCTGCTCTAGAAAAAAAGTTGTAATTTGTCATGTCTATGCTGGTTTCAATAAAACGAGTCTAAGTGAGACCAGTGCACGCAGCCCCCAACCTCCTCCTACCCAAAACGTTCTCCAAACACAGCAGAAAACCTGTTGGGATTCTATCACAATCTATACACGATAAAATCACATTGGGTTCCAGTGATTGCGAGTTAACCCTGGGAGAGTTCAGTGGGGACATCAGGGAGCTGCTGGACCGCAGGATGTGGTCTGGGGGCAGTCTGGGCGTTCTGTGTATTCATGATGGTTTCCCACCAAATCCAACAAAGGTCTGTGACAACTAGAAGCAGCTTACGATCGCCCGGACTGAATGCACGGGGAAAAGGAGGTATGGGCGGGGGGGGGGTACTGATGGGAGGTATTGGGGTCATGCTCAACAGAAAAGGTTGGAGCATTCAGGCCGGGGTAGACAGAATATGGTGGGTAAAAGGTGGTCATTACAGCCAAATTCCCATTCTACAAAATTCAAGTGACTGTAGAGAACCAACAAATTGTGTTTGTGATTTCTATATGTGATTTTCACAGTTTTTATATGACAACTTAATAAAAAAAAAAAAGGAATGTGGTAGAAGATGTGGTGTTATTATCCATCAGGGCTGTCCACTTAGGGTCTGTTATTAGGTGTCCTCCTGACTTGCTGAAGTGAGAAAGTCACTTCTGGAATTTTAAAAATAAAATTTCCAATTATATGGGAAAATCTCTCTCTCCTTTTGAAATCACCTTGCTCCCAAAGATATGTTCACTTCCCTGTGCAATGAAGAGGTGGTTTTTCCTCACAGAAACTTGTTTACTTCTCTTTTCTCTCATCCCATTAGTGATTTATGACCCCTGTGTTATATTTATCTTATCTCTTCTCCAATAAGACAGGAATTTGGACGAAGCTCTTGAACCATTTCTGAACCCTAGTGTGTGATGAGGCAGCTGAGGCTCAAAAAAGGTAAATGACTTGTCCAAAGACATGAAAATGACATGTTCAAAATCCCCTGCAAAGAAAATATTCTATTCACTAACATAGTTGAATCGTACAAACATCCTGTTGAATGAACGAAACATGTTCTCAAAGAACGAAATTAGAAATTCACTTCTATCAAGTTCAAAAGCAGGCGAACCTAAATGATAGCACCTAGAGGTACATACACACGTGATAAAACTATAAGGAAAAGGAAAAAACAGTGTCACAAAGGTCAGTAGAGCAGCACCCTTGGGGAGCAGGGAGAGTGAGGTAATGCAGGGCTCTGGTGGGACTTCTGAGGGACCAGCAAGGTTTTGTTGGTTAAACTGGGTGGTAGTTATACACATAAGGACAAGCGAGGTATACATCTTCTCATCTCATTGATTCAAACATTACTTTTTTCAAAAGCTCAGTTATTAGGATGCACCAGTCCAGAATCAGTGGGTGTTCCTAGGTGGAGCAGGTCATTTTCCTGAGAGTTGAAACTTCGAGCTGTGGCGTTGGAGGTACAGTGGGACATGGGCTATTATGGGGCTCTGCTTCTTCTGGCGGTGCCTCAGTTCATCTTCCTCTTATTTTATTGGGATTTCAAGGTGTTGTCCTTGGGGGGCTCTGTGGAGGTGAGTCAGGGCTCCTGAGGGAGTGGTCAGCACCCGAGCAGGACTCTAGGCCCCAGACCAGCTGCAGCACAGCTGCCCTCCTTCCAGCTGCTTTACCTATTGGGCATCCACAAGGATTTCATTTTAAAAATGGGTTTTGATGTCAAAAGAAAAATGTAGAAAATCCCTGGGGTATCAGTTCTCCCTTCAGTAATAGACATACTATTTAGAAAGCCTAAAATTACTTTTCTTTTTTTTAAAAAAAAAAACTCCCTTCCAGATTATTCACTAAGAAAATATCCTCAGGCTTCGCCCCTGGCCCCTGGGCCCTGAGGTCCCGGCTTCTGCTCCCTAGCTCCCCACCTCACTCTTTCCAGCTACACTCTCTCCAATTTCTGTGCTGAGGAAAATGCTGCTTCCTTGGGGTCGGTGGGCCAATTTCAGCAATGCTGCCTCACCCAGTGGTCTTCTTCAGGGAAGGCGGGGTTTCTAGGAGGTGAAGTCCCCCAGTCCACACTGGGCAGGGTGCACAGCTGGGCCACAGGAGAAGGGAGTTGCAGACCAGTTCCAGCCACTACAGTCTGGATTCCATGGGGCGAAGCCAGGTGCTGCCAGGTCTAATGTCTCTGTCTAGACTTGTCCGCTGCTAGGCCTCCAGGAGCCTCCAGCATAAGACCTCTGGCCTCCCCTCTGACCTGCCGGCTTCTAGAGCTGCTGACATAGGAGTCCTTAACCTTGCAGGCTGCCTGATCCCTGCTAGAGCGAGCTGAGCACAGTGAGAACCAGTCATATGACTACCCAGAGCCGAGGCCCAGGGAGCCAGAACGGAAGGGGCTGTGCTCAGAAAGCCTGCCCAGGAGGGTAGTGACATGGGCTGGAAGGTTGCCAGACAGAGCACCAGCCCAGCCACTTGCCATTCAGAGAACAAGCTTCCTCCAGAGGAACTTGCCCATTGTGGCTCCAAGGCTACATTCAAAGTCATGGACAGGATGTATTATGTAACCAAAGGCAACTGTTCATCTCGGACTCACTCCAGAACTTCATTATTAAAAAGAGCTAAGACCATTTACTGAGTTATTACTACATTCCAGGCATTCTGTTAAGTGCTTTAGGTACCTATCTGGGTCAATCCGAGTCAATCCTCCCTACATGTTAAGTATTTTTTCTCATTTTATTGATGCAGGAACTAGTCCATGGAGAGGTTTGGTAGCTGTCAGGATTACTGAGTCAATACAGGTGAACCCAGGTCTGATGACCCCCATCCAATCCACTGAAGTGTCAACAGCCATCACGCTGCTGCACGCACGGGGCAAGCCCACCGTGGCCGCCATCTGCGGGCCTCACTATCTCCCCACACCTCTCCACTCTTCCCTCACAATGTTGTTCCCAGTTCCCCCCTCCACCCATCCCCATTAGGGTCCCCTGACCTTCATTTCCTAGGGACGTCCCCATGGCTTGTTTCTCTGCAGGGCCCCAGGTAGAGGAAATGCTGCCAATGCCTAGGGTCCTCACTGAGCCCCCTAGGAACCTCATTTGGGGGACCCCAGGTCAGTTCTCAAACTTCTAGACCTTCTATATGTGTGTCTACATTCATGGCTACAGTCCAATATGAGATGATCCTGGCAATATTGCTGAGTTGCCAAGAACAGATACAGCTGTGTTTGGTGATCTGTATGCCTCAGACAAATACTGAATCTCCTGTGTATGTTTCCTCAACTACAAAATGGTGATAACACTGGTACATACCTCACAGGGTTGTTGTGAGGATTATGTTAATTAATATACGTAAAGCACTTAAAACTCTGCCAAGGGCTTCCCTGGTGGCGCAGTGGTTGAGAGTCCGCCTGCCGATGCAAGGGACACGGGTTCGTGCCCCGGTCCGGGAAGATCCCACATGCCGTGGAACGGCTGGGCCCGTGAGCCATGGTCGCTGAGCCTGCGCGTCCGGAGCCTGTGCTCCACAATGGGAGAGGCCACAATGGTGAGAGGCCCGTGTACCGCAAAAAAAAAAAAAAACAACTCTGCCAAACTCATTGTGCTATTATTATTATTGGTGTTGTCATTTTATTACTCTTACTAAGGCAGAAAAGTATGCAGTGAGTTTTAGAAATAGTTCAGTCAAGGAGGTAAATTTTTTGAAATGCTGGCACTCAAGGGCTAATCTCTGGGTATGTGAGAAACCGGCTGGCCCAGCACTCCCATCGCCTGGGGGACAGGATAACCCAGAGGTGTGGCACCGTAAGGCCACTTGAGGTGAGAGATAAAGGACCAGGGAGTCACTGGGTTTGTTTGATCTTTCTCAAATTGCCAAAATAGATTCCTTAATAAGCAATACCCCTCCCTCCAGTGTCTTAAAGAGACTGAACGACAACCAGTTAGAGGAAGCTTTTTAATCAGCAAAACAGCATTGCTGTTATGATCTCTTTCTCTGATAGTTTCATTGCTCCCCACCCCCATCCCTTTGCTGTACTTTGCAAAGACAGAGACTGGCCTTCTGGCCTTTGGGTGAAATCAGGCACAGCCTCCACTGCTGATTCACTGGCTCCCATCGCTGCAGGTCCAATTCTTGAGGAAGAGGTGGGTGGAGGACATGGGCCTCCCGAGTGGTTCCAACAAAGCTGAACCCGACCACAAGCTAAAGAGCTGTACTTGGTGGATTTTATTTCTCTCCTGACCACTGCTGTGGATTCTACCTATGCTGAACATGGCAGGAATTAAGATTTTTTTAAATTCATAATTGGTTCAATCAAAAGAAATCTTTAGGCTTTCACTTCTAGCCATTCTTACCATTTTGCCTGAAAAAACTTGAAACCAAACAAAATGAAGGAAAGACATTGGGTGTCAGGCAGTGAAAGGTAGTGATTCCTGAGAGATGGGAAACCAAGGAATTGAGCCCTCTGATTGGCTCAGCTCACTGGCTAGAGAGAGTTTGCAGGTTTCTGAGGTAGGGAGGAGGAAGCCAAGGGGAGCTGAGTTTTGGAAATGGAACTGGGAATCTGGGAGTGTGCAGAGCAGAGGACCAGAGAGGAGGGAACTGCGTAAGGAGGGAACTCCAGAGATCTGCAGAGGGTCTCCTGCAGACCTTCAGCTGAGCCCTGACCAGCACATACAAGTAGAGAAAACTACTCGGGGTTGGAGAAAGAACCACCCTAAAGGACTAGAGGGAACAACCCCCGGTGTTCCACAGATCCAGGAACTGTTCCTTCTCTCACCAGCCATGGGACATTGTGGGGCATTAGGTGGAGAACTGACATAGATGATAGGATTAGTAGACAAGAACATTAAAAAAGTTATCATACTATTAGAATGGCTAAAATATGAAAAACTGACAAAGCCAAAATCTAATGAGGATGTGAAGCAACAGGAGCTCTCATTCATTGCTGGTAACAATGCAAAATGGTCCAGCCAGTCTAGAAGACAGTTTGTCAGCTTATGACAAAGCTGAACATACTCTTACCATATGATCCTGCAACTCATTTGTCAAAACCCATAGAATGTATAACAGAGAGTGAACCCTCATGTAAACTATGAACTTTAGTTAATAATAATAATTAATAATCTATCAATATTGACTCATCAATTGTAACAAATGTGCCACACTAAGGCAAGATGCTAATAATAGGGAAACTATGAGTGGGGGACGGCAGGGGAGAGAGAGAGAGAGGAGATATATGGAAACTCTTCGGACCTTCTGCT
Organism: Stenella coeruleoalba; assembly: GCF_951394435.1. Lineage (NCBI taxonomy): Eukaryota > Metazoa > Chordata > Mammalia > Artiodactyla > Delphinidae > Stenella > Stenella coeruleoalba. The sequence continues at coordinate 103,314,585 of NC_137169.1, read as the reverse complement.
TGATTTTTTCTGTAAATCTAAAACTGCTGTTAAAAAGTCTTCTTTTTAAATTTATTTATTTATTTTTGGCTGCATTGGGTCTTCATTGCTGTGAGCAGGCTTTCTCTAGTTGTGGTGAGCTGGGGCTACTCTTCGTTGCGGTGCGTGGGCTTCTCATTACGGTGGCTTCTCTTGCTGCGGAGCATGGTCTCTAGGCGCATGGGCTTCAGTAGTTGTAGCATGTGGGCTCAGTAGTTGTGGCTTGTGGGCTCTAGAGTGCAGGCTCAGTAGTTGTGGTGCACGGACTTAGTTGCTCCACAGCATGTGGGATCTTACCAAACCAGGGCTCGAACCCGTGTCCCCTGCATTGGCAGGCGGAATCTTAACAATTGTGCCACCAGGGAAGTCCTAAAAAGTCTTTTAATTAGAAAAAAACTACATAAAGTACAAAAATGTTACGATAACTCTATTCCATATTTTCAAAAAGACGAAAGATTGAATATGTAAGTAAAGAAGTGGAAGACATAAAAAGACCCAAATTGAACTTCCAGAGATGACAACTATAATATATGAAATGAAAAACACCCTGGATGGAAACAAAGCAGATTAGACATTGGTAGAAGATGGGAGGTTTACTCTGCAGAGCTGAATTGAAAAGGCTCTGGATTGGGGGATATCAACACTAGCTAAGGGATGGTTGAGACACTATTCTGAAAGTGAAGATTAGGTGAAAGTCCACACACTTGACTGTAAGTCAGGCTTGTGCCTTCAGATATATGTATGGCTAAAAGATTCCTCTTGGGAAAAACTGACCAGCTCAAGAGAAAATACCTACAAGCATCCACATTGGGGGTCTCCCAACAAAACATGGCTGAGTACCTGCCCATCCCGCTACAGAGAAGGCTGGAAACTATAAGTATGCCTCGTGCACTGACTAGAGCTTCTAATTAATATTAAAGTGACTCATTCCCCCCAAAAAAAGAACAGCCAAGGGTTTTCTACCTTCTGAAGAAAGTCTCTAAATGAAAGATGGGGTAAAATATGTAAACAGAGAAAAGGAACTTGGAGAAAAGAGAGTAAAGAAGCATGAGAAAATATCAGCAAAATGTATAAATACTATTCTTGGGGTGATAAGAGAAGCTATTGCGTCCGTGAAATAGAGTAGAAAGCTAAAAAAAAAAAAAAAGAGTATTAGAAAAGAACCTTTGAGGTCTTCCCTGGTGGCGCAGTGGTTGAGAGTCCGCCTGCCGATGCAGGGGACACGGGTTCGTGCCCCGGTCCGGGAAGATCCCACATGCCGCGGAGCGGCTGGGCCCGTGAGCCATGGCCACTGAACCTGCTCATCCGGAGCCTGTGCTCCGCAACGGGAGAGGCCACAACAGTGAGAGGCCCGCGTACCGCAAAAAAAAAAAAAAAAAAAAGAAAAAAAAGAAAAAGAAAAAAGAAACTTTGAAAGTTAAAAACTTGATAGCGAAAATTTTTAATTCAACAGAAAATTTAGAAAGTATGCTCAAGATATTCAGGATACCACTCGGAAAGTTAAGGAAAATATATAGATATAGATATATATTGAGACAGAGACAGAGAATTTGATTGAAAACCAGAGGGAAACAGTAACATTAGAGAATTAGACCAGAAGGTCCAACATCTGAATAATCAAAATCCAGGAGGAGAAAATGAGGACATTTTTTTAAAAGAAATAATAAAGTAAAAATTTCCCATAACTGAAGGACGTGACTTTCAAATTAAAATGACCCATGGAGTACCCTGCATAGTGAATGTAAATTCACACACACACACACACACACACACACACACACACACGGCACTTTATCACTGAATTTCAGAACCTCCGAAGAGAAGACCCTAAGAGGGCAGGTAATGGGAACAGGTCACATACAAAGGATAAGGGGCTAGTGTGGCATCAGACTTCTCAACAGCAATACTAGAAGGCAAAAAGCAATGAAAAAATGTCTCAACATTCTAAAGGAATATGACTTGCAGCCTAGAAGTTTATGTCCAGCTAAATTCAACCAAATATGAGGGTAGAATAAAGATATCTCAGGCATGCAAGCAGGTTGGGTGGGAACTCTGTCCTCTTAGCTGACCTGACTGGAGGGGTTGGGATGATTAATGATGTCTCCGGAAGCCAATCTTTCCGGGGATGGCAGACAAGGGACACACCTGTATACAGCAGCTGTCTGGGAGACAGGACCATGTGTGGCAGCATGAACAGTCATCAGTCAAGTACTGTCCCCCTAAGGGGAGATTGGAAGTATAGGGGGACATTGGCTGTCATAATTATTAGGGGCTGCTACAGTCATCTAGTTCCCCAAAGGCCAGGACATTAAGTGTCCTGCAGTGCGTGGGTTAGTCCCTCAACAAAGAACTGCCCTCCCCATAATCCAGAAAGCACATCCCTGAGAAATAGTGACTTAGACACTCTCTTTGGCTTTTGCTAGGAGACTGATTATGCTTGAAGTGGGGCTCAGAGGGAGTCATGAGCTTTCAGAGGCGGGGGTGTTGGGTGAGGGAGAGAAGACAGCTGATTTGGGGAGAATGGAGACAAGTGAGAACATTCCAGGGGATAAAATACAATGACTGATTAACATAAACAAGTGTGCCACATGCCTGTGGGTCCACAGAACAAATTCTATAAAGCTATTTTGGGGGATGCTTACATTAGTAAAGGTCTCTGTAATTGTTCTGCGCCCAAGTTCACATCAACGCCCCCTCATCCTGTGTCACCTGGACCGCTGCTGAGCTCGCCGTGGCTCTCCTCATTTCCAGTCTCACCTCGGCCCCTCCATCTGCTGCACAGTGACCACAGTGATCTTTCTCAAACGCAAATCTGATGGTGTCATTCACCGGCTCAAAAACTTTCAGTGGTTTCCCAATGCCTCCCCGGTCCCCAGAGCACGTGTAGACACACTGACTCATCCTGTAAGACCCAGCTCCAAGGTTGGAGGGCTTTCCCCAGTCCTTCCTTCTAATGAGACCCTAACACTGTACCCCTCCATTTTAGTATGAGCCACAGTGTGACTCTTGGGTGCTTTTATACAGTGTTTCCCAGGAGTCCACAAGCTCCTCAAGGGCAGGGACTGCTTCTCATCTGTCCTTGGATCTCCAGTGCCCAGCACCAAGTCTGGCATGGGGCAAGCACTCCTCACGCATCTACTAAGTAGCGTTGGCCCATTCCTTCCTCATGGGAAGGCTGAGCTCAAAGAAGGGTCCCAAGGGCACTTCTGTGACCGACATGAGCAAGGGCCCTACATCATGTCAGGCCTCCTCTGAGCACCCGAGTCCTTCACAGCTTTTCTGAGTCACAAGGTCACTGTGGCATCAGGCTCAGCTTAGACCCGTGGGCTAAGGCCTCTACGGATGGGCTAGTCCAACATCTGCATTTTGCAGATGAAGAAACTGCGGCCTAGCGAGGCCCAGTGCCTGACCTGAAGAAACATGGCCTCACAAGCCAGATTAGGACATGGTCTCCTGGCCTCCAGGCCAGTGTCCTGCCAGCTCTCACACCAGGTTCGATGGGACCAGTGGGGAACTGGTGAGTATTGTATAGATAAAGTGAAGGCTTCACCAGCCTGTCTTCCCTTCTCACCAGTGGGGAAGCTTGAGTGGAGGGCGTGGGAATGGGGGGGATGGGAGAGGGACCGGAAGGTGACTCGAGACCAACGGTGGAGGATCTAGAGGCTTTCTACAGGCAATGAGAAACAAGTGAAGGCTTTTGAGAACAGACTGACTCGATTGGAACAGGGCTTCCCACTGAAAAGAGGTGGGAAATGCAGTCTACCAGGGACCAGTGAAGTTACCAGAAGTGATTGGTCCTGATTTATGGATGCCACGGCTAGAGGTGCACAGGAAAGAGGCAGGCTGTGTCTCACCTGCACAGTGAGGTCTTCGCTGGAATCTCTCTCAGCTCGGAAGATGTCATAATCAGAAGAGAAGATCCTCGGTAAAGTGCAGCAGGGAATCTGTCCCTGGATTCTGTAGTCTGGACCCAGGAAGTGTCAAGAGGTCAAGGATGTGGCCTTGGAGTAGCAGTGACAGTAACTGTGGGTCCCACCAGTGAAGGCTGAAACTGGGAGCCAGCCCCTAGGCGCTGGAGCACAGGACTGGCCAGCCAGGGATGGTGTGGGCTGGAGCCCCGAGGACCAGCTGACCTCGGGGAGCACCAGAAGCGATGCTCTTCTCCTTGTCCTATGGTTATACTCCTTGCTCTTTCTGTATTTATTTTCTTTTTGGTCTCTTTTAAAATGTAGTAACATGTTGTTTTAAAACATCCAGACTGTCTCAGCTGGCTCCAGGGAACCAAGGGTGTTGGTGGTGCCCATGCAGGGGCGGGGGTGGGGGCAGCTCCCCAGGCCACTAGAGTGAAGGCTCCAGAGGGGTAGGAAGAGCTGCTGGTCACTTGCTCTGCCCACGGGAACATTCTCCTTGCAGAGTTAAATCTTCAAGACCAGGGATTTGGGGACTTCCCTGGCAGCGCAATGGTTAAGAATCTGCCTGCCAATGCAGGGGACACGGGTTCGATCCCTGGTCCTGGAAGATCCCACATGCCGCAGAGCAACGAAGCCCATGTGCCACAACTACTGAGCCTGCGAGCCATGACTACTGAGCCCTCGTGCCACAACTACTGAAGCCCACGCGCCTAGAGCCCGTGGTCTGCAGCAAGAGAAGCCACTGCAATGAGAAGCCCACGCACCACACAAAGAATAGCCCCCACTCTCTACAACTAGAGAAAGCCCACGCACAGCAACAAAGAACCAACGCAGCCAAAAAAATAAATAAATAAATTTATTTAAAAAAAAAAAAAAGACCGGGGATTTTATCATGGGAAGCGAAAACCTCTTACCATCACCCTCTGAGTGGATTTCAATTCTTGGACTCAGTTTTGTTCTGCAAATCATAAATCCCCTTGATTTTATTACCTCACCAGGAACACAGTACACAGTTCCTCACCAGGAACAATGATTTTTTTTTCAGAATCTGAAGTTGAAATGCAATGTATTAACAATAGTCAACTAAAACCACAAAAACAAAACAGTCTTTTTGCATCTGATCTGGAAGCCTAAGAAAAAGACAGGCAGATTGGTCTCTCTTATTGAATCTGTGTGGGCAACCGTTTAAAAATTCAAACTAATTCTGAGGGTGTGGACATCTAGTTTATCGGTTTGATGTTTCTGGTTGCCTTTTTTTCTTGTTGAGAACTGTGACATGGGATTCCATTTCCAAGTGTTTTCTGCGCCCTGGGATGTCATATTCGGGGACTGGGCTCCCGTTTTTCCAGCTTCTAAGGACCCTCTGGCCATCCCAGCTCCTGTGGTACATCTCCTCAACCTTTAAGGCTGTGCTGTCCAAACTCCAAGCACGTGAGAATTATCTGGGGATGATTCCCTGCCCCTAAGCCAGACCTACTGAATCAGAATCTTGGGATGGGATCTGGGGAAACTGAATTTTTAACTAGCACTCCAGGTGATTTTATCAGATAATCTGAGGACCAAAATGAAAGCCACAACTTTACTGAAGAATCGCCCAGTTTAAACACAAAATAGACATGTCTACGCACACAGGCTATCATTTATTAACTATCTATTTACTGCTAGGGTCTTTACTAACTTTAGCTCCTTTAATCTTTATACTAACCATAGCAGGTAAGCATCCCCATTTTTAGAGCCAAGGAAACAAAGAGGTTAAAAAACTGACCAAAGGACACAGAGTTGGGAAACGGCAGTGCAAAGTCCATCCATCTCCTCAGCCCCCACCCACTTCTCACTCTCACTGCCTGTTCCCTCTTGAATGGGAAAAGACAGGCGCCCAGGAGGAACAGAGCGTGTGGGCTGCCTGCATAGCCTCACCCATCACTCCATTCTCTCCTTCCCCGGGCGTGTGTCCTCCACGTTCTTCTTAGCGAAGCCCAGTGTCTCTCAGATACTCTCTTCACGTCTTTGAGCCCTCTTATCTTGGCAGGGTTGAGCCCCGGTCTCTCATCATGACCCCTCCATCACTCTGTCCCTTGAACACCTGAACGGCCCCGTAGAGTCGCTGATGGCATTAGCGCCTTCCCCCTCCATCAAGGAGAAGGTCAATAGTTTTCCCGTTTGGAACCTCCATCTTTCTTGAGCATTTTGTATGTCAGGCCATTGTTTCTCCAAATCTCTGACCACCCACGTGCCTGTTGCGAAAGTGCAGGCTGAGCTCCTGGGGCGGGGAGGTCTGAGCCAGGTGGGACAGACCCTGCTGTATGCCCAGCCTGGGGGTACAGTCAGCTGCTACACTTTCAAGCAGCCCCAGAGACCCCCGAGAGAAGTGGTAAAGGTCTCTGGAGTCTGGGAGTTACCCCCCAGGATGCCAGAACAAAGGGCTCACTTTAGCCTTAAGCGAGTGTCTCAGGATTCTGGGGGATGTGGGCAGGAAGGATTCATTTGACTCAATGCTGAGGGGTACAACTTGAAAGTCTCAAGCAAAGCGTCCCAAGGTCTCTGAGAGGAATTGTAAGGAGTAGAACCAGCCTGCCTAATAGGAGTTGTAATATTTGAGGGCTCTATGAAGAACCGAGGGAGAGAGTCCAGCCTTTCTGGGAACATGGAAGAAATTGTGACCCGCATGGGGATAGGAGCTTCCCCCGCTGAGCGAGAGGTATGGTGGAAGGTGGGCCAAGAGGCCCATCTGGGGCCAGAGGGCAGTGATGCCCACGTAGCTAGAATCTCTGGGCTCAAGTTCAGAGCCGTGGTGACAGAAACTCACACTGGCAGGTACAGCGGGCCACCACAACGAGACCCTGAGCAGGGAGCTCAGGAGGAGAATGTGACACGTGGGTGACAGGACTGGCAGTCTGCAGTTCCACCCGGTTGAGGGACATGGTTGGAAGGGGGACAAAACCGAGAAGTGCTTTTCTGTGAAGCAGCGTCTCATCTAGAATAAGAGCCGGCAAACTAGTCAGTGGCCGCATCTGTCCTGCTGCCTGTTTGCTTACAGCTGGCAAGTAAGAACACATTTTACATTTTAAATGGTTGGGGAAAATAAAAATAATGGTATTTCACGATACATGAAAATTATATGAAGTTCAAATTCCAGTGTCCGGAAATAAAGTTTTATTGGAACACGGTTAATTTACATATTATCTCTGGCTGTTTTCGTGATAAAAACAGCAGAGTAGAATAATTGTGACAGAAACCGTATGGTCCACAAAACCTAAATTATTGCTAAATGCTTCTTTGCAGTAAAAGACTGCTGACCCCTGAGCTAGAAAAATCCTTATACTGTCCCCAATAAGATATTTATCCAATTGGCTTCCACAATGGCCGGATCAGAAACTCACCCCAGCTGAACCCACGTGGCTGTGCAGTGTCCCCCTCCACCTGCCCTTTTCCACAGGCCCTGACTGCTGACCCTGCTGGAAGCCACTGACTGCTCCCTGGTGGGGAGGCCCTTGTCTGGCAGAGAAAACACAATCGAGCAGGGTGGGTTAAAGCGTTCGTGTGATATCTCAGGCAGGGAAAGCCCCAGCTTCCTCCAGTCCCGTTTTTTTTTTTTGCCATTTTTCTGAGCTGCTGGGTCCCCGGTCAGGGGGGAGCAGGCCCTGGTGGGGGACGAGGGGGCTGGCTCTGGGGCTCGGGCAGTGGAGGAACATCTGAGACAGCAGCTTTGGAGAGAGGAAACGCCCCTGCCACGCAAAGTCCTCTTTGTTTATCATCACCATTATTAGAAATGTGCACATCCCAGCAAAACCAGTGGGTCACACAGTTACAAAAGAGCCTGCCACACTGGAGCAGGAGGTTTCTGGGCTTTTTCAGCGTGTAGTTTCTAATTCCTGGTACAGGGAAGTGGTTCAGTGAAAGAACAAAATGACTTCATTGTACAGCGAGTTCACTGTGGTCGTCCAGAACAGTATCTTTCATTCTCTGCTGACCGCCCAGCACAGGGGTGGGGGGGAGTAGGTCTGAAGTTCCGGGGAACTGTGTGAGTTGGCAACAGGTCGGAAGTGAGGCTCATTGATTATCTAGTAGGAATTATGATGAATTGCCACCCATGGGTCAATGGGCAATGAGGTGGTCTGCCAGGACAGAGCACTGGCTGGCGCCCCAGGCCTCAGCCCAACAGCTGGGCATGGTCCACACCACCTTGGCTCCAGGTATGAAACTGTTCAGCCCAGGCTGATCAACCCCTCTGCGGTTGTGTGGGCTGTGACATGTTGCTTAACCTCTCTGAGCCTTGGCTCCTCATCAGCTAAGTGGGAGGTGGGATGGGGGGAAAGACTATCCTCACTTACCTGGCAGGGCTGTCCCAAGCATTATCGATAGTATAGGTGACACCCTTGATTGGCCTTGTAGGTTTCAATAAATTGTAGCTAGTGTTACTATTTACTTCCTGATGTCCAACAGAGCTGAAGAATCTGTGGCACGCGTGTTAGTGCTTTCACGCAGTCTGTCTCCACTCCCCAAACAGATTATAAGCCCCTGGAAGGCAGAGGATATCAAGGAATACATACCATCTCTGAGCATCTGGTATTGGGCTTGGGGCTTTGTATCAAATAACTTGCTTTTCTAATTCTCAGCAACCCCAAAGTGTGTACCATCTTCATTGACATCATCTCGAGGAAAGTTGGGCTGCGAGCAGTTGATGAGAGCATGCAGGGAGGAGGGGAGGTGTGCTGGGTTTGGAGCTCTGGCCCTTCTGCCTTTCTAGGTTGTCCCTCACCTCGGGTCCCTTGTACCCTGCTGGGTACGGGCCTGGTGGCGCTCGGGCAAGAGGCTGGAAGCACAACACACACAGCAAGCTTCTGGTTTGACGTTTCCTGACACAGGGGCTGCGCCCAATTCAGCAGCAGTCAAACTTCAAACGGCAAAAGCAAGGGAAGAACCATGTTCCTTTCAGTAGTATCTGAAGTGGGATGGAAAATAAGCCTCTGCTGGAGAGCTGCCCGTGGGCCTGCGCTGGAGAGACGGGGGGTTTCTCCCACCCCGTGCTGATCATGGGAAGGCCAAGGAAACCGATCCCTCACCTTGGGGGAAGGGACAAAAGGCACAAGGAGAATCAGGTACATGCAGCCAACCTAAGAGAAGGGCAGAAGCACAGAGGGAATCTGAAGTAGCGGGGGCGGCAGAGGAGTAAGAGGCTGCCAGGAGGTCGCTTCTCCCAGCCTCCAGCTCGCCTGAGCCAACGGCAAGATTCTTTTCTAAAAAGTCTTTGTCTAGCTAGTGTTTATTTAGGGATAAGGTGACCCAACTACCACTATATTTAGCACATGAAAATTGACAGGTGTTTGCCTCCGGGAACTGCTTCGGGTTTTGCTATTAGTTTTCTGAGTCCCCTCCCTTGTGGGTTTCGTTACACCATGGCTGTGGGCAAGCTGGTTTCCTGACTTCTGCACCGTCTTCCCGCACTCCCGTGCCCTCTGCTCCATCTCGCAGGTAGTTTACATACTCCTGTATCATGTAACTTTTTTCTTGTTTAAGGGAAAAAAAAGATGCCGTTTCCATTTTAATTCTGATGTTAAATTATATGCCAACCCCCATGCAATAGAGGCACCTTATTTCAGCTTAGTCAGTTGGTTTAATTTTTGTTTGGAGCTGATCAGTTTAGTCGGTCTCTTTGGCCTCCATTTAATACCACTTACTAACCACAGACTTGGGACGTGTGCCCTTCGCTCTCCAAACGCTCTTGTTGGAGGGCGGGATACCTGTTCTCCTGTACCTCCTCCACGTGATACCCTGTAAAAGACAGGTTGAAGGCAAAACAGCGTATCGTAGAAGGGCTGAAAGCTTGAGCCCCAAAGTTAGACGCCCATAGCCTAGTCCTGGCTCTGCCGGCTGTACGACATTCTGGTTTCCTCTGTAAACGGAATCGTCCTATCTCCGAGCTGTCAGGAGAGTCAATGCTAACACAGCACAGGACATGGCGTTTGGTGATGTTCCCGGAACATGTCAGTGAGCCTGCAGGAGGTACCCCTCACCGTTCCCCACCTGATTCACAAAGGGAGGGTTGTCTGAGAAAAGCTGCTGGCCTGCCCGAGGAATTCCTTTCCTGCACAAGTGGAAGCAGATCTATTACCAAGCAACTCAACACCTCTTCGGCCCTTGGGCCCCGAGAGGCTGGCATAACAACTAATACCGTCTGGTGATTTACGGTTTACTGAGTGCCTTTGGGGGCATAAGACTGGGAAGACTGGGGCCTTGGAGTTGGCCGTCTTGCACAGGCTCTGCCTCTCCTAAGATATGAAAACCTTGGGGTGCTGGGAGCTTCCGGTCCCTTGTCTGTAACATGGGAACTGTGCTCCCCATCTCCCAGGTCTCTGAGATCCACAAGCTGACACGCATGTAACGTGGACACGGTAAACTCTAAAGCCTTAGTCAAATGTGAGCAACGGTCATTCCATTTGCTCACGGCTTTAGCTTCCAACAGACCCCTTGGGCAGAGGCTCAGACGCCATTCGTATTGAACAGATGCGAAATGTTTAGGAGAGTCACTGTTATGCTGCCGGTCTCCATTGCTTTCTCTCTCTCTCTCTCTCTGTCTCACATGCACACACACAGTACAGCTTCAGACCCCTCCTTCCCAGGTAAGCATCTAAAAGAAGGCAGGTGACACTCGCTTCTCAGGCCTTCCCCTAGGACCACCTGTAAGAAACTTCCTACAGTAAAAGGCAGCGCGAGTGGTGACTCTGATGAAACAGATCTGTGCTGCAGCTTTGGCCGGAACAGGTCGGCGGGCTTGCTCTGAGCTAGGTGAGGAATCACCTTCCCAGGCGTGAAGCCGCGCCTCCCGCCGTGGCCCAGCTCCCCTGGCTTTTTGGCGGCACTCACAGAAACCTGCTCAAGAGAGGGGTGCCGCTCACGCAGCCGAGAGACATGTGGTTCATCTGCCAGCCCAGCACATCCTACTAGAGAGCGTTCACCCTCGGGAGAGGGACACAGCCCCGTGCACAGGAGAAAGCATGGGGCCGGGAGGCAAGAAGCCAGCACTGTGGGCCCAGCTCTGGGGCTGTCACTCGGGGCAGGAAAGTCACTTGACCTCATCAATTCCCCCTCAGCTTTTGGGAGGTGTGGGGTACCAGACACCCACCATAGTGTCTTCCAGCTCCTTTTACTAGGTCCCACCTTGACCTGCCTCTCAACTCTACCTGCCGTAAGGTGCACAAGGAGCTGAAGGTCTCTGGAGAGGATACGGCTCCACGCCAGGTAAGGCAGTAGAGGGTGTGTCACGCGGAAGCTCTGGCCTGTGTTCCTCCCAGAGGTTGTTTGATACACCCTCGCAGGTCCTGTTCATGTTCTCAGCATCTTCCAGCAGATGTTAATCCCAAATTACATGTATGTGACTCTCCCACCCAAGTCACTACTTAGACAGTGAAGGAGAAAAAAATGCCCCACTAATTGAAAGTGTGCTCCTGGAAATCCTGGGTGGCGCTGGGAGCAGTATTCCAATGCCAAGGAATTAACCCTCGGAGGTTGATTCAGGAGTTCTACTAAAACACCGGAAGGGAAAGTCTGGGGGAGGGGGGTGGTAATAGGTGGGTGGGGAGTTCGGGAGGATACAACAGAGTGTGAAGTTTGCAGCCGTTAAGTACTGACCTTGTTCAGGAGGTCAAGAGCTTGCGGTCAACAGTGCTCCAGCGTCCGGGAGGTAACTACTCATTCTGGGGAACTGAGCACCACCGCTGCCCACATCAGTTGCTCTGTAAATATTGGTCTGGACGATGCCTGGACTAAAATGTTTCCCAGCACGAGAATGAGGCATGATAACACATCCATGTTAGTATCCAGGATTCAGCCTCCTGGTTGCTAGTGGCCCCAGTCCAAGTTCTCTACGGGCAAAAACACCAAGTTCAACATTTGCACAAGTTCAATCTCTGACAGTTGTGTGGGAGGCAGGCTGGGGAAAACGAAACAAGCAGGTGTTCATGATCTAGGTGAAGCGCTGATGCAACACAGTAAGTACAGGAGTCGAAACAGAAGCGGGGAAGGTGGCCTGGGAAGCAGGGTAGATGCGACAGCCCGGCTGACTTTAGGGGCTCGCTGCACAGAAGGACCTGTGCGCCCCGGGACTGGAAGGAGGGCTGCTTAGCAGGGGAGGTGTAAGGCTGGAGCTGCCTGCAAAGGACTCCTCATGGGTTTAAGTCTGACATCTGCCCTTGCACAGCAGAGCCTTAAGCAGTTTTTAATGTCTGGAAGGAGCACAGGCAAGTCTGTTTTAGAAAGAGCCCTCGGATGAGTCGAGAAAAGCGGAGGGGAGACACATGATCTGACTCATGAAATAACCCAGGCAAGAGGTGAAGGCCACACTAAAACAGGCAGAATCAAACATTTCAGAAGGAACATGCAGTACAAACGAGGAGGAAGAGGATCCTGGCATTGGCTCGTAGGGAAACATAAAAGATTGTAAAATTGCTCTCTGGTGGATCCTAATTCTTGTGGCCATGGAGGGAGCTGCTCCAAACTTCAGGAGCAGCTCTAGGTCCACACAAAGTATAGCCGGTGTTGAGTAGGTGGCCAGAACGGGGGTAGTCAACGTAAGGCTGATAGAGGCCACTGATTCGGATGTTGACGGCGCCAGGATAAAGGGCGGGGTGAGGAAGCAACAGAGGTGGTGCAGGCTGGGACTCAGGGCTTCAGAGAAAGTGTCATCAGATAAACACGCCATAGTGATCTGGAAGGACTCCGCATACTGGACTGCAGGTCATTCTCATCCTCAGACCAGAAGGTCTAAGGAGGAGGAGCAACAGGCAGATTGAAGACAAGGGGATGAAGGATTTTACACATTTAAAGACAAGACAACCACTCAGGCATCACTTGGTCCCTTCTACACTTCTTTTCCAATGTGGAGACACCATGATAGCAGTTGCATACAGTATAGTTGAGGTTATTTTGGTTCTCTTATTGAAATAGGTCTGGGGCCAAGGTCAAGCTCAAGAGAATCTAGCCTTTAGCACTGAATCGAACAAGGTGCCAGAGAAGGTGGATTATCAAGACCACACCACCTAATGCAAACGTTAGCCGAGATGCTGTGGTCGATAACAAAGCTCAGTTTAAATCCAAATATCAAGGGAATTGCAGCCCCCGAGGTAACCACACAGAGAAAAGCACCACCTTTCGGACAAGTATCCAAGGCTGATAACCGCTGACCGCTGTGCAACGTGTTTCCTGAAACCTAAAACAAGTTCGCCGTGGAAGAGACATAAAGAAATGCGCAGAACTGACATGGTCTTTTTAAATATAGCTTTATTTCTCAAACTCAAAGCTTTATTTCATCAAGTTCTAACACATTTTGCATTGACAAGTGATTTCACCTGCATCCCATAAGAAGGTCAGTGGCCATTACACCAAAGAGGAAACCTCACATATCCTAGGAAATTAGTATTTGAAAGGCTACGCAAGTATACGATAACAAAAAAGCTTCCAATTTAGTCTAATTTGTACCTTTTCATCTATAGTAAGTTGGAAATTAATGGATGAAAACCTAATTTTCCTAAAGCAGTGAGTTTATTTTAAATTCATGAAAAAAAAAAAAAGACCAGATTGCTTGAGTTTTAAAACACCCACAGATCCATATTATTTAACGACTTCCTCTTTAGCGGATGGTCTTCTCACCTTCCTATGCAAACACACATGACAATTTGCACCACCCCTCACTAGCCCAGGCAAAACTCCAAGCATTTTCTTTTGCTTCCACTTAAACTATTCTTTAAGGGATAGGTAAACAAGATTTAGAACTTGAACTCAGAAGAAAAGCATTTTCTTTCCTGATCCTCACTTTGGAAGTCTCCACAAATAATCCTGAAAACTTGCCAGGTCTCTTTAAACACATCCCCTGCTACACACCCCTCCCTTGGTCCTCTGAATGGAACTGGCCGAACTGGAGTATGTTCCAAAGTCAGCTGTGACATTCTGGTCTCTGCCAGGTTAAAAATCGAGTCTAACCTTGGCACCTGGATGTTCTTCCACCTCACAGAATCTACCCCAAGGGTTCTTCCCTAGTGTGGAGCCCATCAGATACCCGGGAAGCAATGGCCCCAAGGAGCATTAGGGTCTCTGCTCACGACTAGATCACTATCATTTATTCTCTGGAAGAGGACATTTGAGCTCAGAGTCTAGCTGCATCCTAAAACAAGGCACTGGTACCAGAAAGTGAACTAGAAAGGAGGTATTCCTAAAGTTAGGAAGTTGCTTTTGAGTGGTACCATTTCCCAAAGTTAACAAAGCAGGACTAGGTTAAAATCCTAATCTACCATGAAGGTAAGGGGCTAGCGCTAGCAGACAGGCTGAAGGACAAGCACATTCGGGGCTTTAGCAATTTCATTATTATTGCATCACCACAAAACACACGTTCACACACAGTTCTCTGTGACTCAAATCCCCGGGGCGGGGGGCGGGGGGAAGAATATCAAACTGGGGGAAAAAAAAAACAAACTCTTGAATGCCAAACCACATCTGTTGCCACACACCAGGAACCCAGCATCTTTCCTACCCGCCTCTCCCCACCTGCGAGGCCCTCCCAGCTGTGAGCCATGCCACCTCCCACGTGCAGTCAGCAGGAACCCTGATTTGAAGGTGTCGGTGATGTAGTTTAGTTTCAGAGTTGAAGTTATTGAGTGAGGAATAGTGTCTCACTGCCAAGGTAAGATTTAAAGGTGAGATGAAGCTCGAGGCCAGGAATTGAGCGTGTCCTCTTCTGCCAACGCATGGGGGAAAAGGTACAGCTTTAATCTCACAGCTGCTCAGCCTGATTCCAAGAAGCAGGCTGGGGTAACATGCCCGCAGGAAGCATCCGAAAACTGCTAAGAGTCCTGAAGCAAATGAGGCTGCTTCCATTTATATTAGAACTTGCACTTGAACTTTAGTGCCCTTTGCCACTGCCAAGTTTCATATTACTCAACACACAAAGAAGAGGAACCACTGGACTCAGTACAAGTTCAGAGTACCTGGTGCTTGTGTGAGCAGCACAAAAGGCAGGTTCCAGCTAGAATTTCCAGGCACCTGAAATTCAAGGTTACCTGTTCTGAGGCAGGCAAGAGGCTCACAGAGCAGATGGAGACAACACTAGACCAGGGTGGGATTTAAAAGTGCAGCTTTGGGCGAGGGTAGCTTTTTACCCTGATGGTGCTGGAACACAGGTCTACCCTCAAACTTCAAAACAGCTGGGCTGACTAAGAACTTCAGGTGCAGGGAGTCTATCGAGATGGCCATCGTGCAATGGTGGTAAATAACTGGGGGGGCTGGGGATTTCTAGCAACTTCTGTGCCTCCCTTCATCCTTAAAGGAGGACTAGTACCAGATAGCAGACAGAACGCCAAAGACAAACCGGAAATTTAATGACTTGATGCAGTTCTGATCCCATCTTCATCCGGACCCTCGTTACCCTGATCCACAAGCCTTCTAGTAGAAGCAATACTGACTTCTGAGAGCAAGTGCTTATGCTGGCGGCTTTGTCACATTTCAGAGCTTTGGTTAAACAGATCTGTCATCTTTGTGCAAACATGTTGCCATCTGACAACAATGGCAGCCTTTTAAGGTCATGGATGACCACAGAGTTTTTAAAGTTGGGGCTCACTCTTCACTGCCCTTTTTAACACTGAAGCACCCCAGGACCCGCCTCAAGGTAGAACCAGCCTTGACTCAAAGCCAGTGAATTCAAATCTAACTACTGGTTCACAGGGAAACAGAAGCTGGTTACGCTAAGAAGTGGCTTCTATTCAACTAGTCCACAACATGGATACCAACTAAGCCTCGGGTTTCAGTCATGCCCGATCTGCTTTCAAGAGGACAACATATTCCAGAGAAAAACCTGAAAATATAATCTTCAGAAAAAGGTACACCACTCCTTTCCTACTAAGCATTAAGGTAACTTCATTGCTTCAAGCAAGGAGAAAGCAATCACTCAGGGCTTGGCATTTTTATGGCCACAAGAGAAAGTAAAACCCAGGAGCATGGATTTAATTAAATCACTCAAGAAACGAAGCTGGCTGGCAACATGGAGTTTCTTTGCCCTTGACACCCTAAAGTGACGCTTTCTAAGAGAGCCCACGAAAAGCTTCGAAACACAAAGTCCCTTCCTCTACTGGGAACGCAACAGTAGCCTAGAATTCTCCCATGTGCTAAGCTTGCTTCAGACTAGAGAGTAACACTGTTTGCCTTCTAAAGTGCAGAGTATAAACAAGTCTGGTCAATCTACCAGCGTAAGGGAGATTCTTCTTCTTCGTCCTCTCAATTCTTCCCAAATACACCGGCAGGAATCCTCTTGAGGATGCCTCGGGGGCTCGGACACACACGAGGCCCTGCTGATGGAAGGAGCGCCCGCCTCACACGCAGCACGGGGACAGCAGGTGCGAATCTAAAGCAATTCTAAACCAGAGAACTCTGCCCGCAGGCGCGGACCATTCCACAGGTCACTCGGATCTACTGAAATCCCTGGATTGGTTCACGGTCCAAAAAGCCTGGAGAAGGAAACCACTATTTCTGAAAAAACGAAAACAGAAATCAGCCAAAGTACTCCAGAAAAAACAGCCGGTCATACTTGGAATGTGACCAAAATGGGTTTCCGATTAAAACATGGGAAGACCCTCACATCAGTTACGGCAATGACCCTAGACTCGGCACAATCCTTAGTCTTGGGAAGAGCAAAACAAAAGTGATGAGCTGATGAGGGAAACAAAAAAGTGTCGTTCAATAAGAATTCCTCACTTTTAAGAAAAGAAAAATTGAACATTCACGTTTCCTATTTACAATCCCCCACCACAATTCTACTGAACGTTATGTTGCACAGTTTATTTTGTTTTCAAGTTACATTTCAAGAAAAGGTCTTTTTTTTTTTCATTTTTTTTTTTTCTCAGCAATATCTCACAACTCCTCGTGATAGCACGGCATCTAAACCATAAACCACTTCCAACCAGATAGTAATTCTCCAGCTATCGGCTTTGGTTTATTGAGGAGAGAAATCCTCAGCTCTGCTGACAGAGAATAAACATAAGCAATTTAGTCCCTTGAACAAAAATTAAGCCACAAGAGCACCCTCATGTTTACCATTTTCTGCAGGACTAAAATGGACACAAGAAAATAGACCATCCGCACAACTTTCACGTAAGTGCTGAGGATTCCAAGTGAGGGCCGACACCCCCTACCCTAGGCTCCAGTGAGAAGCCCAGCAGCTGGAGACTTCTACACTGCCCACGTGTTTCCCAAGCTCAACGACCGCACGGAGCTCGGACGGCCCCGTGCCGACGTTTGGAACACGGCATGTTAGTGTCTGTCTTGGAAAGATGTGGATGGGTCATAGTTCCTATAGCATTTTCCAAAGTGGCCCTGGAATAACAGGTCCCTTTAGGGTTGGCTCATGATATACTGGAGACCCATTCCAATGGGCACACAAAGAAAAAAAAAAAAAAAAAGCATTATCAGAGCTGAGTTCCCCTTTAAAAGCCAAACATCTACATCTAGAAGGAGTCTCCCCTACCTGAGAGCCCTCGCCCTACGGGGGTTCCCCCCTGCGGAAACCCTCGGGTCTCAAGGTTAGTTACAGGGCAGCCAGGTGGGGTAGGGCTGGCTGTAGGTGACCGGAGGGTGGGCCACGTAGTAATTGTTGAAGTTGCCGTCGCTGACGTACGGCGCGGGCTGGTAGTAACAGGTGACAGTGGTGGCATTGGGGATGATGTTCTGCTCGGCCAGCACGCGCAGGGCCAGCAGGGAGATGAGGTTCAGGGTCTGCCTGCGCTCGTGGCCCATGAGGCACACGGTGCTCTCGTTCACTACCCTGCGCAGGGTCATGAGGTAGTCGTACTTGCTCCTCTCCTCCTCAGCGAAGTGGTTCTGCAGGTAGGTCTCCAGCTTCCTCTGCTGCTCGAGGATGTCGGGGAAGTCGATGAAGAAGCGGGAACACATGTAGCGCTCCAGGGTCTTGATCTCGTCCTGGTCGGTGGGCCTGAAGTCCCGCACCAGGAGGTTGCTGTACTTGAGCAGCCCCCCGCCCCGGATCTCCTCGGGGTTCTTGGTGGCGATGAGTCTGTTCTGCAGGTGGTCCAAGGCTTCCTCGAAGTCCCCGTACACGCTCTCCCCGATGACAGTGGGGTGCAGGTGCTCGGAGACGGGGTGGCTGGAGCAGTCATAGAAGAAGAGCAGGGAGTCCAGGATGATCTGGAAAGAGTCCACACTGAACTCGAACTGACGCCGGATGGAGTCCACGAACTTCAGCTCCACGTTCCGCCCGTTCTTGTTGGAGAGGGAGATCAGACTCCAGCGGTCGGTGTCCGTGCGCACCTTCACCAGCTTCTGGACGTACGCCTCCTTCAGGGTGACTGGGCTGATCCGCAGCTTGTTCACGCCCTCCGGCAGGAAGTTCAGGAGGGAGCACAGAACCACATCCCTGACCAGCTGAAACTCGGCCTCCGTGGGCAGAGCCACGTGGAAGATGAGGTCCAGGTCTTTGCAACCCAACCCGTTGTCTTTGACCAAGACGTGGCCGGCCGCGGAGCCGTTCAGCCGGACGTCCTGCACTTTGATGCCCGCCTCCTCCAGCCGGCCGCGGACTGTCTGCACGATGTCCTTCAGCGTGATCTCCAAGGTGGGGAAGTTGCCTCGTCCGTGGATGGGTACGACCTCGGTCAGGACCTCATGCAGCCGGCTCACCTGGTCCCAGGTGAGCACGCTGAAGGACACGCAGTCGCTGGTACTGGGGCTCTCCTCTGCCATCTTGGGGGATGTTCTTGCCGGGGAAACTGAAAGAGAGGGAAGAGAAACAGAGTGAGGATTCACTTCTATGTGGCAAAGCAGCTCCAGGGACTCAGAGACGATGCTGGTTTCTCTCTGAACATCTTCCTTACTGCAAAGTGGCCAAGAGCACCTGCTGCCCGGTGCTGCTGCTGAGGATTAAGTGAGTTTAAGCACGTTAAGAACAGTGCCTGCATGGAGTAAGGACGATATACACATAAACTTACTCTACACCAAATCTGACAACTTCGGACTTTTGTTTTCTGTGGGGTTTGTTTGTTTTGCCCGTTTTGTCTGCATGAGGGTAGGGTCGGGGGTGGAGTCTGTGTGTGAAGGGAAGCAGACAAACTTACTAAACCGAGTAACCTAAACACA
The DNA here is from genome assembly GCF_951394435.1 of Stenella coeruleoalba. Lineage (NCBI taxonomy): Eukaryota > Metazoa > Chordata > Mammalia > Artiodactyla > Delphinidae > Stenella > Stenella coeruleoalba. The sequence continues at coordinate 103,295,527 of NC_137169.1, read as the reverse complement.
ACATTATTCAGTAAAGGGTCTATAGGTTTTGCTGATTTTCCTTGTTTTCCATGGAAATCACCTCTCCTGCTTTGGGCTCCCTAACTACAGCCTGAGCTGGTTGATACCTCGGGACAATGCCCACACAGAACACAGGATCCACAAGAGAAGCTTCCTTCTCTTCTCAACCCTGGGCTTAGTCCTGCTAGAATCAAATACGCCGATATCCTCTTCACTTACGGGAGCTGTCTGCCCCGTAACAAACAATCCTGTTACCCAGGGGAGGACCAAGGAGGTGTCCGAATGACAAAATTCCTGAGTAACAAAGGGTTAGGTCAGCCAAGCAGTGGAACCGCTCTGCCCAGCAAGGAGGCCCCACACAGGATATGGAAAACCTCCTCAGGGCAGTGTGATTTTTCAACTGTGTTTTGAAAAAGAATCCCTGCAGTCTACCCAAGGAGAACAAAGTTAGCACTCAGTACTAGGAGCAAAACATGTTTCTCGCACATCACCGGCTAGAACCACAAGGTTACCAAAGTAATTTTCAACTAAGTTATATTGTTCAGAAAATGAAACGACAGATCCCCTGGAAATGCTAATATGTAATAACAAAAACGGATACATTAGAAAGCCCAGGTGCTTTGGATCCACATGGGTCACATATTAGCTAGATGGATGTAAAAGGCTGAGGCGCTGCCCTCAGACTTCACTGCAAACAGAAAGTTTGGCCCCCCCTTCACTTTTCTGACTCGCTAGACACACAGAATCCATCCCAATGACCTGCAGCTTCATTGTTTGGAAGCAGCTGCCTTTGAAAGCACGTCCAGCGTGCGTGGTCCTGGGGTTCCAGCTTGGGTTTTTAATCCTGCACTGGCGCCAGGGACCCTCGCCTTATCTATAGAGCTCAGATCAATGGGATGGTTGTCGATCCATGTTGGGGGCACCATTGGACACACCAAGACGAGCTTTCTGGGAGCTGGCCGTCAAGGAGGAGGGTGAGAACACAATGTCTCAATATGAGGCAGTGTGTCGGCGAAAGAAAACGTAATATGAAGGTAGAAGAAGTGTCAGTTGATTGGGGCGAACGGGAAGGCCACAGAGGAGCTCATTTATGGGGCGGGGACACAGCTGACAGAAAGGTAACAAGAGCTCTCAGCTGGGGTTTGAGGGGCAGAAGACAGCCGAGACTTGACAAGTTGTCCAGTCCGGCCATCATGCGCCTCTTCTCAGGCCAGATCACAGGCTCCCTTTAGTATGTAGGTTAAGAGACTGAATTCGCTTAGTCGGCCATGGGAAAGTAGATCACGTGATTAAAGCAGGCTCCAGGAAGGCCAATGGGGGATGGGCACTCTTCTGCTTGCTACTGAAGAATACTTGCCAAAGGGAAGGTAAACGTTTTCCTTCAAACCTGTTTGGACAGCGTTAGAAAGCCCTAGGCTATCTAGATTATCCTACCAAAGCACTTCTAAGTTACGGATACCATGCAAAATTTGTGATGAAATACCTGATGTTTACTGAGGCCGTCCTTTGGTTTCAAGTCAGATTTGGGACAGTAGAGATCTCTTTTTAACGTGCTCTATATGCGCTTGGTTCTTTGTGGCCCCTTTAATGACGAGCGTAGCACACGTTACACTTGTGCCAAGTGTGTAGGGCACTACACGATTAAGTTCAAATGGTTACAGAAAGGTATGGGTCCAGCTTTGTTTTGAAACACTGTTAAACTATGATTTAGTGACATAGATTTCTGCCAGGTGTGTTGATTTACCTATAAAAATACAACTTGCTTTACCCTGTGTATCAGCTGTTAGCGTGCTTCCAAGGCTCGGGTTTCTGATGTGGGCATAAGAAGTCGCAGCCACAGAGGAGCTGCAATTCAATCAGTACTTGGAAAAGAAGGAACAATTAATTTTAAGAAAATCTCTAGGAAGAAACTCGATAATGTTGTAGAGGAGAATAGTTGTAGGAATCACTTTTGACTCGTGCCTTTTTTTAAGGACTTGTTTAAAAAAAAAAAGAGTCATCTAAAGTCAGGACTACTCCCACCTCTAGAACAGTAGCTCTTAACATTAGAAGCGGAACATCTAAGACCAGAGAGAATCTGAGGAAAGCTATCACTCATTCTTGGGGCGGGGGTGGAGGGTGGGAGGTGTAGTACCTATGCATGAAAATGTTCACATATTTTAAAATCTCTGACATTGTAGTAGATTCAAAGTTAGAATCTATTTTAGACTGAAAATTTGTAAGGTTCTAATGGGAAGAGGGGCAGGAATAGCCAGAGAAGTTATTAAACATTGGAATGATGTCTACTAGCCTCTGGTAAGAGATATTATGAAGCTACAATAACCGATAACAGCAATGATATGGGCAGGAAAAGGCAGACAAAGAGATGAAACCGAATTTTTAAAATCTAGAATGAAAATCTAGTACATAAGGGGATTTAGTGTATAAAAAGGAGGCATTCGAAATAGTAAAGGGAAATTTTTGAGACATCTGGATAGTTTTCTAGATTTTAAAAATAAGCAAGGATGGCTCCTTAGCTTGTGCCAATCTAAGATCTAGATGGATGAATCAAAGACTTAAGTGTAAAAGGATGAAACCCTAACAATACCAGAAAAACATGAAATTTATGTAAATTTACATAGAATGGGTATTCCTTTCTAAATCACACAGAAGTCGCAAAAAATTGATACATTTGCCTATATAAAAATTAAAACATCTACATGGTGAAAACACCATAAAGACGTGAGAAGACAAAACCAGGAAAATACTTGTCACATTAGACAAAGCAGTCATTTCCTTAATGAATAAGGAGCTCCTACACATCAGGAATACTAGAACCCCAACATAAAAGAAGGGGCAAAGGACATTAACAGTGGCTCAGACACTTAACATATTCAAACTCACCTTAAGGGGTGAGCAAATTTAGACTCCGGTGTATCATTTTTCCCTATCAGATTGGCAAAGACCGAGAAGCAGACACTTCTGGTACACTGCCCGCGGGTTCTCTCTGAAGAACAACATGGGACCCTCAGTTTAAGTGGACACACTCTTGGGCATAGCAATTCTACTTCTAGGAAGTCCACTTTGGATTTTATCCTGTGAGTATACATGCAAGTATGCGCAAGGATATTCGCTGAGGAATCATTTATAAAGCTACAAAGAGTCACCGGTAAAGGAAGTTAAATGACTCGATGCATGTATACAACAGGATACAAATGCCTGCAGTTGTCCAAAAGAATGGTGGCTGCTCTATCTGTATGAATATGAAACGCTTATCAAGATTGATTAAGAAAAAGCAAGTGTGAAACTGCGTGTGTAAAAGCACAGGTCTATGCTTACACAATCAAAGATCTCCGGAAGGATATCCAAGTAGTTCAGCTTACACCAAATACCACTTCTAGGCTGGGGTACAGGGTACAAAGAAGACTTATTTTATCTCTTTTGAATTTGGAACCTACATATGTATTAGTTGAAAAAAGTTAAAATCTTATGAGCCATATTCCAAAATCTCTCCCCTTTGAGCCGTCTAATCTGCTACCTTGTTTAATTCCTTCAATTCCTTTCCTCCTAGCCCTCCCCACCATCCCTGTGTCCACGTGCCAAAACCGAATACACTTAGAAGCTTCCCCTCCAAGCCTAAAAACCGATCTCTAGAGGGGCAGGCAGAGGAGGAGGGACAGTGTTTATCTGGAATGGCTTTTAGTCAATTTTCTACTTCTGCGGTGTTTAAAAGATGATGTCTGTTGTTTATCCAAAAAAAAAAAAACCCAAAACTTTCAAAACGATGGATAAGTCATCTCATCTAGTGTCATTCTATGTTTAGTATCCAAAAATGTTTTCTGTAGTTTTACAAGAATTACTATGTCTCATTTCAGACGTATTACAGCTACCCTCATGGTGCTGTTGGTTACTGGCTACAGTTGCAAGAACCTTAATAAATGCAGTAAACACTTTTTCAGAAACCTAAGATGCCTATAGTTGGCATCTTCCATGTCAACGACTTCTGACACATATATCAATAATGGAGTTAGCTCTTAGAAAAAAGTAGTCTATATAAAAGCACAGTGCAGAACATGTGCCCAGTCCATGGTATAGTTTTTAATTCTCCCAATTTACTGTGCCATAGATCTGGAGCAGCTCTCGAAGCTGTTGAAGGCTCAAATTTAGGCTGAGTTATATTTGTTGTTTAGCTTATTAGAAGAGCCCAACGTAAGTTATCGGTGCCTATTAGAAATGAATCCTTTGTTTTCCCTCACCCATCCAAACAATTTCAAATATCAAAAGTACATTTACAGGTTACTTAGACAAACGTATTACCAGAATAAATCCAAGTCATAGGCCCTTAGTGCTTAGATAACACACCAGAGCGTCGTGTAACGGTTTTAGTTTTGATTAACCACTTGAGATCAACATTGATATAATCCCCGTATAAAAGAATCACTTGAAACACACAGTCTCAATTCATGAAAGGCTCTGGTTAAAGGCAAATTCTAATTAGCAGAATTAACGAAATAGTAACTAGAAAAAAAATTAACTTGCAGCCTGGTAAATTCAGACTAAAGTGTTTGATTTCCCTTTACTTGTCTGAGAAGCAGATGCCTTGTATTTTGCACTAGAAACTGGGAAAGGTGGGAACCGTGATTTCTCACTGATTTGAAAATTCAGGCACCTTTTTACAAGTGAGGACGACCAGCTGCCTGCTCCGTTTAAGCTACTTAATCTTCTAAAAAGTTTGACTTGTGATGAATGACTATCTCAGGTTCCCCTGAATTCCCTTTTCTTTTAGCATCTGGCTGCAGCAGAAGGATAAAATACACACATGAGTGGAAAACGAGTTTGTAGAGATGGCAGCAGAAGGTGAGAGGAAAAGACGAACTAAGCCCAAAGAGTAAACCAAGCTCCCTGAGCACACTAACTTTCCTTTGTTTCCCACTGCCTGGCACACTCGGGGCAGGCTGATCTGAAAACCAGTTTGAGCCCTCATTGAAAAGAGAAAAAAAAAAAAAGTTATTTCTACTGCTGCTCCCTGCCTTATCTAGATCCCAGAAACAAGAGTGACAGAGGCTACGAGAGCACGAGGGGACTCCGGGTAGGCAAGAGGACAGGCAGATGGACAGGTTGGAGATGAACGCTAAGAGCACTTGTAATACGTCTAGGCCTTATGGACGAGGGCTTGGGTCAAATCAACACTGATTTGTTTGTGCCCGGCCTTAGCTGTAGAAATGCCCAGAGTCTCCTTGGCATGTGTGGAGATGTATATCCGTGAAGTTAAAGACGGTATATATTTAAGCCTAGGCCTGTGACATCTGACATGGAAGCTCCAGAAGGTTTCATGGAAGTGCCGCAGCGTGAAAGAGGCGCTCTCAGCTATGGCGGCCCATCTAGCCCACAGACAACTGAACGGCACCCACTTCCCCTGACCCTGCCGTGGGCTTAAGAACACAAAAGAAACTCAAACACGTTACAGCATTCCTTTGATGACAATGTGCTGTTAACCGGATGTTACCCCAACGGCCTGGATCTTCCTAGTGACCCTTTCCAGCTCAGGGTCAGAGACCCAGCCATGCGCGGTGGACTGACTGGTGACAGACTCCAAGGGAGGTGTGTGTGGGGCACAAAGACCCCTGCCGTCCCCGGCTCCTGGCCCAGGGGGGGACCCATGTGCCCGTGGCTGCGATCTCCCACACATCATCTTCTCCTCCGTGTACAACTGAGGGCACTTTAAGCAAAAAGAAACTACTTCCTTGCCTATAGAAGCTTAGAGAATCTAAGCAGAAGTGAAAGTAGATGGCAACACTCGTCATAACATCCCATCCCACCTCTTCCTTCATCTAGCTGACGGAATGGAAACCACAGCTCTGGGCCTATTTCTTTTTCTCCTCTAAAATGAAGGCGTAGAGGTGTGTGGGCAAGCAGGCAGAAGAGTACTCAGTACAAGCCGCTTCACGTCCACTCCCATTCATCCCCACAAGCACTCTGAGGAAGCGACAACTGTCCCTTTTACACAAAGAACAAGGATCAGGAAAGATTCAGCAAATTGACCCCAGATCCTCAGCTCTGGACCTAATGTTCTGACTCTTGGAACTGGAAACAACTTCCACCAAGGTCAAGTTCTGCCACTGGTGGGCAGCAGGCGGGGAGAAGGCAATAAGCTCTTAAGCTACAAACCCACACGTGCACTGGGATGACCAGAGCTCACTGCTACCAAAGCGATCTTTTCTAAAACAGAAATTGTACTGGTCTTATCCCAAAAAAAGGAGCTACCTTCTGCCAACTCTACGACTGCGACGCCTTACCTTCCCATCGGCCCTTATCCCCGCTGTACACGCTGAAGACAGCAAAGCTTCAGTCAACCAGCCTTCACTGCCTGCTTGAGTGCAGGCTCTTCCTGTAGAGACGGCCACAGCCAGGGGACGCCAAGTGTGACCAGATGTTTGGCCAGGTGCCCTATGAGCCACCAAACTATTTGACAGTGTCCCAAACAGGCGGCGAAACAGTGCTGTAAGTTCACCTGGATCAACCCATCCGGTTCCTACAACAAGCCTGTACGGGAGATACTATTTCACTACTTTCACAGGTGGGGAAACTGGAGAACAAAGAGGATACACACGTTGTGAACTGTCCAAGGACACACTGCTGGGAAGTGGCAGAAGTGGGACTTAGGAGGCTTCCTAGGTGGCAGGCAGCTTTGGTATCCGTGTTGGGGTGAGGGCAGGGCTTTGAAGGTAAGCTGGTTGTTCAGGTAGTTGTAGGAAGGAGACAGAGAAGAAAGGTATGAAGCTTTGTTATCAGAGGGTGGGAAAGAAGTTGGCTACAAGTGTTAAGGCCCCCGGCGTGGAGTAAGGCCAGACGGCAAGTGCTGCAAGCAGGCAGAAGCATTTAGAATGAAAGTAACTAACAACTGTCAGTACAGAAACTCCCTCCCTCAAAACCATCACGGATTTGGGCGTGTGTCCAGCCTGATGGGAGCCACCAGAATGAACATAATTAAGTGTAGTCATGCGAATGTTTGTTGTAAAGGAACAATGGCTGAAAGATGAAGGCCTAGGATCCTCATTTCTGAGGAAGCTCCAGGATACCAGCCAGGTTGGGAGGCAGTGGTGATTTCAGAAAAGCAAGTCCTGAAGGGAGAGAGGAGCCAGGAGTGGAAGGAGCTGGGATAGTCAGCTTACTGGGCAAGCATTAAGAGGAAAAAATAATAGCACAGGAGAGAGCTTTTAGGAATGGGCTGATCCTGGTCTGGACCTGCAACGAAGGCACATGCCCTGCTCACAGAATAAAGGAACAGCTGCTGGGAGTCACTCTGGTGGCTGGAAGATCAGGATTGTGAATCTGCGGATGAAGCAACAGAACAAGACACTCCCTGCCGACAAGACGGTAACTTTATCAGATCCAAGAACAAATAACCCAACGGGAGCTGCAGAGAGAAGGTAGGTAGATTGGCAAGAAGTGATCAGGACCCCAAGGGCTGGCACAGGAAGGAGAGCTGGAACAGACTTGAAACAGAAACAGCCTGGAACAGACTGACGAAGGCCTGCACGTTGAACCTAAGACTGGACACCTGCCCCTTTTCCCACCTGTGTGCAGTCTGACCCCTGAGATCCTTTCACCCTCGAGAGAGAGCCAGGGACTTGGAATGACCACGGACTTGATATATGCTGCAGCAGATAAGGGGGCAAAAAGGAGAAAAACCAGGGTCAACAGGGATTCAGCCTTCTGCAGAGAAATCCTCCCTTACTCCTTGAATTCCTAGGGAGGTGAAGGTCAAAGTCATCTAGGACCAGAGGGAAGCCTGAGGAAGCCTTTTGTCTGCCAGCTGCCAGCCCCTCGGCAGGGCCCCCAGCCCACCACCTGGGAGGAGGCCACATTCTGGAGACGCTCCCCGCTGCCCCCAAACACACTATGAAGTCACAGATCACTGAGACCACACCTGTGGTTCAGGTACCTGAATAAGAATTTCCATTAGTAGACAGCCCAAAGCAACAGAACCAGATAAAATAACCAGATAAAATAATGCCTCGCTTATTAAAAGGACAAGAAAATTTATCCTTTGTTAACTTTTTACAAGAAGTTATGCTTACAGCTGCTCACTCAAACACCCACAAACACACTCTACCTCAGTCCAAAGATATAAGTGCCCCATGCCACAAAGCTGCGCCCGGGGAAAACTGCTCTCGGTCAGGGACACAACAAACCCCGCAGGTGGTCTTTTCTCACTCAGCTCCAGCACGTTCAGCCAGAGGCCTCAACCTATTTTCTCAGGGTTAGCAGCATCCTCCTAGCCATTCAGCGCTCATGTGTACTAGAGTCTAAAAATTTGGTTCAATTCCCACGGCAACAGGGATGCTGCCTGAGCCAAAGGCAAAGAGTGTCCCAGATGGAAGCAGAAGTGGGAAGAAAGGCCAGTGCCCCGTCGCTCTGCCCAGGCTTTCCCAGCGGGAGGGCCCTCACAAGCGCTCCCTCCCCACTGATGCCAACATACAGTCTTCACGGTTATCAGTGCCTGGGCCCCGTCCACAGACACCCGCCCTGAGACGACTCCAAACAGAAAGCTCTTTCCTGTCTTTCAAAATAGGACGCTTAAGTAAGTGTGGTTGGAGAGATAACGCTGGAAGAACTCACGCTGTGGCAGCAAAACAACGTGAGACAGAATAAAAACACTGTCCCGGATGTTGTAACAGGGACACCACAGAAGTTCAAGTGCTTAAAGGAATACCCTGAATCGTTGCAAATGTAAGTATTAACAAGGTCAGAACACAGATATCTCTGGATGGGAGAGAGGCATAGAAGCCTTGATTTTTCCAAGGTGTCAGCATGATTAAGTGCTGCGTACTCAACTTGAACTGGAAATAATCCTTGCTGCTCCTGGGTACCTCCCTCCCTCCTACCAAATGCCTGTTTCTAAGGCAGAGATGTTACTAGTCTGAACTCATTTAAAGAGACCCCCAGAGCTGGCCCTACAGTTTTAGAGACTGACTAGGCTGAGGAAAATAGGACAATTCCTAGGAGACTTTACTGTAAAGATGAACAAGTTTACATACAACCTGTAGGGTTTAAGGGCTGACAGCCCCCAGGTTTTTATCAAGGGCTGTGTCCACAAACGAATTTACCATCTAACTTTCTAGTTCAGAGCTTTGAACTGTTGTTAGTTGTCCAAAATGAGGGCCTCAGTCAGCTAAAAGCCCCACCTCATCACCAGCAGCAACCCGTGGGCCTTATCAGGAAAGAGACAAGCACTCTCAGTTGCTCAAATGTAGCATTTCTCCTGCTTTGGACATATACCCCCCTTTACGGATACCTGAGCATGAGCCGCCCCCATTTCAGGGAGGATGCTAATTACACATCCAGTTCCACCCCAGTCGTAGTTTTGCATAGATCCTTCCCTGCAGAGTTAACTTTCGCACAGCAGGTACCTGACCTCCAGGTACTAAGCATGGTGGCAGCCCAAGCGAACATCACCAGGCTCAGGGGTCCTTCTGACATCATCAAAAATACTGCTAAGAACAGAAATCGGGGTAGGAGGGCAGGGGAGGGGGGGAAGGAGTGGAGGGGTAGGATTAAAGTGAAGGAGCAAGGCCATGGAGTGGTAGCTATTTCCGCACCAACTGCACAGGAGGAGGCCAGACCCCCTCGTCTTTGGTGTCTTCACCTGTGTGAGCTGTACAAGCCCTGCATGTGGCCCACTGGGATGCCTGTCGTCAAATTAGCATCTACCAAGTCACGTGCTGCTGTTATCAGGCATCTTGTGGACACCTTTTACATGAAAGTTATTTTCTCTACCATTTTCAAATTTTAATTGTCGATAAATTGTTAGAGTCCTGGTCCCCTGCCAATCTCAGAAGATTTTATCTTCAGTTCTTCGAAATTCTATTACTACCTTATGATGATTCTCTAAGAAACTATAGACAAACAAGAGAACAAGCACTGGACTAGGACTCAAACATCCTGTGTTTCGGTGTCAGGTCTGACTCACACAGTGAACGATTATCAGCAAGGGGGCCACAACGACTGAGCTTCCTTTCGTTCCTTCAGATATCTGAGTACCCACAACATTCCAAGCACTGTTCTAGGAGCTTACGGTCTATCGGGAAGCAAGAGACCAAGATCTCTGCCCCTGCAGAGCTTAGAGCCTATAGGTCCTAGCTCACACAGTTCCTCCAAAACCTCTTGCCTCCCACACGAGGAGAATCAGGATTTAACAGTGAAACATTTTTGCAGATGGTCTAGATCTGGTCTAGATACAATAATGTATCCACAAGCTGTTGGGCGCCTGAAATGGGACAAGTCCAAATTGAGATGTGCTGTGAACGTAAAATACACACTGGATTTTGAGGATTCCGTATGAGGGGGAAAAAAGTAAAATAACTCATTAATATTTTTATATTGATTACAAATTGAAAAGATAGTATTTGACATGACGGGTTAAACAGAATTATGTTCACCTGCTTATTTTTACTTTTTAATGTGACTACTAGAAACTTAATTGTGACTCATATTTCTACTGTCCTTCTTACCGTGAAGAAACTGAAGAGGTAGAACCTAAAGAAAGAGGCAGTGGCGCTTCCAGGACCAGAACCCAGGTGTCCTCACAACTAAAGCAGCCTCAGAAGCGGGGAGGGGGTAAGGATGAAGACAACAAAGGGTCTGGGCAAGGGAGATAGCAGCAGCGCCAGTGCCCCACCCAACACCCCCAGGGCCGGCACCTGGACACACGGCAGGTGCCCAGTTCGCACCCGGTTCATCTCTGCATGTGGGTCAGCAACCTTCCCAGGACTGGCCAAGCCCACACAGAGGCAGCCGGCTGCGGTGGTCCTGATGCCCACCTCCTCAGCCGTCGCAGGTCAGGGATAAACAGGGTGTGTCTGGAGGATAAGGGGTAGCCAGCCAGGCGAGGTAGAGGATTACCCCTTCTCCCATCCTAGTAAGGGCTATGCAAGGTGAGAGGAGCTTATGACAACACGACAGGGTGGGAGCAGTTCAAGATTCATGGATAATTTTCTTCTCAAAATGTGTTTACGGGGAGCAAATCGAGAGACAGATATGGAACTTTTTGCGCTCATCCAATTTAAGATAAGGTTTGAAAAAAAACTAGAAAATAAGGCACAAGGTAGAACTGCAAAGAAGTACTGATGAGAAGAGGTGTGGGATAAGGGGATCCCCAGATGGGGTAAGATCAGACGCCTCTGAGAGGGTCCAAAGCTGGATTAAAATAAAGTTTGGTGAGGAAGAAGGAGCACTAACTTGCTCAAATATTTGAGTGTGTATTCCATGAGGCAAGGTAGGTCAGTTAGGAAGGGAGGTCAGGAAAGAACAGAAGGTCAGAAAGGTACAGGTCCTCAAAGGAGCGCATCTTCTAGAGGGAGGGGCAGTTCCCGTGAGTTCTTAAGGTGTTTGTCGGAGGTGCCGGGACGGAGAGCTGGCCAGAGACAGGGAGAGGCGCTGGGCCAGAGCTCTCATGGAGCTGCTGTCTGCAGCCCTAAACCAGGTCAGCGATGGCAGCGGGAAACAAAAAGTTAAAAAGAGAAAGACTCAGCAGAACGAGCACCCAAGTGAATGTGGAGAGAGAGAGGCTGAGTGCGCGTTGCGAGGCTCTGCTGGGGTGGATGGGCAGGGGGAAGGGCTCGAAGGGGGCGGGTCTGGAGCTCAGCCTGAGGGGTTTCAGCTGTCGGCCAATTAGTCCTCACTGCTCCTCGCTCCAAACCTACACCAGAGGCCTCCGTTTTTAAAAAGGCCCCGAAGCCACTCAGCATTCTGGGCCCGGAGCTTGCGATCCAAAAACGTGTGCCAGCACCTTGGCCCATCAGGACGCCATCTCCTGAAGTGTGCTTCCCTCTCTGAGAGGAATGGCAGTCGGATGCCAGCAGAGCACTGGATCCAGTTAACAGGCACACCTTCTGAGTGCCAGGTCCTGCACTGGGCATTCAGCAATGAGCACAGACCCCTGCCTTCCTGGGGCTCACAGGCCAGCGGCTGCGACAAACCGGCAAAACCCAAGTGCCTCAAGGACATTCTGAGGTGGACCCAGCTCCTCTTGCATCCAGAGCATTTCCACAGGCCTTTTCACATACCATCAAGCACCTGGCACAAACTACTACCTAGGAAGCACTTAACCACTTACGGACTCAGTCACTGTTATCCAAGAAATAAACACTTTACACAGTTGGGTGACCAAGACTCCCAAAGGCTCTGAGACTAAAAAACATCCTACACAGAGAGTTGCTTAACATCAGCAATTATTTCTTCACATTAGTTTTTCCCTATTGTTCCAAGAGTTTCTGCAAACAGTTCTAGAACAGGCTACAGGGCCCAGCTGTACAAAATCTATTAATTCTAAACAATTCATAAGGCTTCCTTACACAGTTGGGCTACACAAAGATGCTTCCTCTAAACCATTTAAATTCCAAATATAAGCTTCCTTATGAATGCATGTAGTGAAAGGATAAAAACGTTTGAAACCAGAAGTTCCAGAAGCATCACAAGAGATCAGCACGACTGCTGTACCCGAGTGGCTTTAAACACATGAACACTTCTTTAAACACAGAGGTGTCTGCTTCATCATAATACTGCTTATGCCCATTTATTTAACATGTTACAGTCAAAACACCAAGATGGCAGAAAGCATTTTTCTATATCGCCTTGTTTACCTCAGTGACAACACATAAAAGCAATGGACCTTATCTAACCAGAGTAATATTTTATCCCAAGTAACACCTCAGACTCTGCACTGCTTCCCCTTAAACCCCGCCCCACCCCCACCCCCCAATAACAACAACAACAGATACACCCCAGAGCCCCGTGTGAGACCGAGAAACCCAAACACAACATCACTAGTTTAACTTAACTCATGAAACTAGGCCCGGGCATCCATAAGATGTTTTCTCGGCAACACAACAAGGGTTTACCACGTCCGTTCGCTGCTCTTGGCTTGTCATTCTTTAGTGACTGACACCATGCACACAACATATCAAAGGTGAAAATGAAGACACGGTACTACTTAGTTGAGCGGTTGAAAAAATAATGGCATTTTCTAATTTTGTATCGAATGTGCCCAGTTTCTGGCACTGGGAGAACAAGGACGCTACAGTCCACTCTAAGTTATCTTTACTGCTGGGCAGTTCCTCGGACTCTCAGAAGTGTGAGGACTTCTCTGTTCTGATGGGCAGTGCAAGACGTGCACAATCTGGCCTGGCCTTGAACACTGCGGGACGCAGGCCCAGTGCGGCACTGAGAGGTGGCGCAGGGGAGCTTCTGCAACTCAGGATGTGATTTCGGTGGCTACTTGTACGCTCAGGAGAGCTGAGCACATTAGTAGGCAGAGCCATAGGTGCTCAACCAAATCACGGTCATTCTGACAAACAGGCCAAACGCCAGTCCTTTCCTTCAGTTACCCCAACTTAATCTCTGGATACAAGGCAGGTATTGTGGAAGAAATTCAACATAAAAAGTGCTGCTGTTCGCTCTGTGGACACACACTAACTTATGAAATTAGGGACCTTTGTTTGGGGTAACAATTTAGAGGCCTTCCGGCAGAGAAAAAAGTTTTTTTTTCACTTTGAGGTTAAATTTACCCATAGCTACCTGAAAAATTATATATAATATACCAAAATCTGCTTTCTAAAAACTCTTTATTGAGAATAAATGGACTCTAAAGATGTGGGTATACCTTAAGACACAAGGTTTCAGTTATCTCAAGTAAAAGCTTGACTCCAGAGATACTAAGCTCTCCATCTTCCCAAACAAGAATGTCAAAGGGCAGAACCCCTGCTGGTCCAGCTCAGAGCTTCCCTGAAAGGGAAGAGAAAAGTCAGCGTTCTCTAGTCCCCACCCCAACCCCTTGGATGGCAGGGTCTCACTCCCCCAGTAACACCTCTGGGGGTTTAAGAAGGCACAGTTCCTGGTAAGCGCTCCTACCACCCTGACGGCTGCCTGGCTTGCTTCCCTGCCAAGTTACTCACGTTGAAAGGTTAGTGTAGCCAACAACGGCCACTCACATCCCCCCTGCAGGGCAGCTGGGCCAAGCCAGAAGTCTACTTCAGGAGGATTTAATAATCTTCACTTTATTTCCTGGGGAGGTTCAGGCTCCCAACCCACCTACCAAATATCCTGAATACCAACTGTCACAATACAAATGATTACAAAGTCCTTATAAACGCTTACTGTAGTAAGTGCACTTGAAGAGTCCACGGTTTGCACGTTATAACTCCATAACAGATAAACAAACGTTAAAAGGCAGCAGGTCCCTACTTAAGACAAAGATTTAGTCAGCCCCGCAGAAGTCTTCCTCCGGACAAAAAAAAAAAGCGGGGGGGGGGGGGAGCGGAAGGGGACCGAGCTGATCGTTGCCGCGGGGTCCAGCTCTAATATTCGGTTCTAGTGAGCCCTGCTCAAGTCGCGTTCTCCAGAGAAACTCGCCAGGCATTTCCCCGGAAGTCCTCCCTTCCTTCGAGGCAGCGTCGTTTTGTTTTCTCCGGGCGTTCTGCGTTTAGGTGTACAGGCTACCAACCTGTACTCGTCAGGTTCGTCCCCCTCCTCCGACTCCCTCCCACCGCCGCGATCTGGACTGCGACACCTCCCGGGCACCGTGCCTCTAAGCCGCCCGCGGCCCCGCTAGCCGACTCCACTTAACGGCCGTGGCTTTCAGACTACAGGTTAAGCAAGTTTCACTCCTCAAAGGGGAGGAACCAGGTCACCGACGCAGTATTCCTGAGAAGTTTCCGAGAGGAGCGCAGCGCACGAGTCACTCGCTTGGATCACTTTGCGGCTCTCGGTGTCCCCAGTCTAGTGCGAGTGCAGGAAAAGTTAGGGATCTCCGCCCTCTCCTCAAAACCCCGGCCCAGGTTCCGAGCCTGGGGACCACCCCTCCCCTCCCCGGCCAGATGCAGCCCCCGGCCGCCGCGTCTCCAACTGCGCCTTCCGAAACCGCCGCCGTCGAATTTGCGCCCGGCCGACCGGCCGAGGTGTGCGCGCCCGCGGGAGCGCCGGGGCGAGCCCGAGAGACCGCACGCAAGGCAGGGGTGGGGCGGGCGCCGTCGGACCCGGGGAAGGTGCTGAAGGGCCCCATCACACACTCTTCGGCCGCCCGGCCCGCGCCCGGCCAAAGCGCAGCCTGCGCGATGCGCGGAGCAGGAACTCGCTGAAGTTTGCCAGCCCCGGCCGAAGTCTCTGGAAAGTTGTAGCTCCCTCTCGGAGCGTCTCGCCTGGCCCTCGGGGGCGGGCTGTTTAGGGGGCGGGGGTGACGTCGCGGGGGCTGGAGGGGAAGGGAGCACGGGGGCCCGGCACCTGTCCGCACCTCGCCTCTGGCCGCCGTGCCCCCACCAGGCTTGGAGAAGACTGGAGCTCCGCTCGGCCGGGGCAGATTTCCCAACCCCCCCACCCCACCCCGAGGGCAGAACTCGCGGCTCTCCGGAACTGCGCATCCTCGCACCTTTAGAGAAGGGGGCCGTGGACTCACCCGGGCGGCAGCGGAGGAGACCACAGATGCAGGTCCTTGGCGTGGGCAGCCCCCAGCAGGAGCGGCGCGGTCACTACAGCCCCCAGGCAGCGGCACAGAGTGAACCGTCCTGCCGCCGCCCCCTCCGTTCTTAAACGACCTGACCACGCCCCCGCCCGCCACGACCGCCCCAACCCCCGCCCCTTAGCCTGCCCTCCCGGGGGAGCGAGGGGCGGGGCGGGGCGGAGCCGTCGCCCAAGGGATCCTTCCGCCTGGGCGCTGACGGCGAGGGCAGGGCGAAAGGTGCCCTCTGATTGGCTCCTCGGGTGAATGGTTGCCGAGAGACGAGTAAATCTTCGGCGGCTAGAAGGGGCCGGGGTGCCAAAGGGAGTAGCACTACGCAGGCGCAATAGAGAGGGGCTGCGTCGACACCCCCTTAACTTTGGAGCTGCTGGGACTCCCTTCCTTTCTGCTTTTCACTACGCTCTTTTCTGCCATTCCTATCACATAACTTCTCCACAACCCTCCACATCCCGCCCAAGTTTTTCCCGTCTCTATTCCGCTCCCGCGCAGGCCTGTTTTTCTTTTGCTCCTCTGGGGATTTTCGCTTTAGTTCTCTCTCCAGGAGTGGGGAGTGAAATCTCCAAGCCTACCTCCGACGTGTGTTTTGAAGTCGGAAAAAACTTTTGGTTTCTGAGCGGGTCGAGCCTTCCTGATTCCCCAAACAAATTGGCTGGAGGTCATTGGGGAAAGGGCAGGCACCATTGGTTCTCCGGCGTAGTTACCACCTGTGTGCAGTTAGTGGGACTAAGAGCGGTGAGGAATCCATCGCCAAGTCTGGCAACCGTGACAGCTTCAGCCCGACTCGGAATGTCACAGAGCTCAGTTGTGTATGTTATACAACATGCAGGCGGGGCTTGGACACCGTCCAATCACTCCGTAGCAAATGGTTTCGAGTCCTGGTTCTAAATTCAGATTAACCTGGGTTGGAATCTACATTCACCACCTAACTATCTGTAAGGGCTTGGGCAAGTAACTTAACCAACCCTCCATAAGTCTCTGTTTCCTCACCTGTACGGTGGGACTAAAAATGGACAGCTTTTTAGGGTTATATAAGTAATAAGATAATGGAAAGCTATTAGTGCAGTGCCTGATATAAAGTGTGTGGTGACTATTATTTATATCAAGTTGTAGTTGCTATTATTTATCAATAAACGTTTATTGAGCTTGTAGTGATCTTGTATTAGGTTGTGGGAGGAAAGATTACTTCCTAGATGAAGTATTTCTCTACCCAGCCCTTTCCATCCCTGCCTGAAATTAATGTTCTCAACGTCTGCCAGGATAGAGTTCTCAAGTATATGCCTTCCCTGGGGAGAGGGAGGTCCCCTGGAATATTAATGAGATAGGATATCGGTGTGAACGCTTGTAGGGATCAGGATAGATGGTCTAATTTTTTTTAAACTTTTTGTTTTTGAGGTACAAATTCGGTAAAGTGCTTTGTGTACAGAACAATGAATTCCTATGTATGTGTATCCCCATGTAGCTGCCACCCAGATCAAGACATAGAACATCTCCAGCTTCCTCATGCCCCTTCTCATCCAGAGTCCCACAAAGGTAACCACTCTTCTCACCTCTATCACCAATGTTTGAACTCGTTGTGGATGAATTACATAGTATGTGCATTTTTGTGTCTAGCTTCTTTCACTCAACAATGTGTCTATGAAGTTCATCCATGTTGTTGCATATAACATGGTTCATTCTTTTCCATTGCTGCGTATTATTTCATTACGTAAATATTCAATAGTTTATGTAGTCATTCCACGGGTGGATGTTTGAGTTGCATCAGGTTTTTGCCTATCATGAATGAAGCTGCTACAAACAATACTTTTTACCAGCTTTATTGAGGTATACTTAACAAAAATTGTATATATTTAAAGTGTACTACATGTTGTTTTGATATACATGTACCTTGAAGCTAATTAACAGCCAAGCTAATTAACATATCCATCACCTTACATAATTACCTTTTGTATGTGTGTGTGTGTGTTTGGGGACGGGGGTGGGGTACGGTGAGAATGATTAAGATCAAATCTCAAGTATATAATACAGTATTATTAACTATAGTCACCATGCTGTACATTAGATCCCCAGAACTTATTCTGAACCTTTTTACCCCCTGACCTACAGACATTCTTATATATGTCTTTTGGTGGAAATACATCCATTTATGTTGGGTTTATACCCAAGGATTGGAATCGCTGGCTCATAGAGTACACACATATTAAGCTTTAAGTATACTGCGAAACATTTTTCCAAAGTGGCATAACAATTTATATTCCAGTGACATGAGATTTCTGGTTGCTTCACATGTTTGCCAGGGTTGATACTGTCAGTCTTTTCAATTTAAAAACGGGGTTGTATATTTCACTGTGATTTCTATTTACATTTCTCTGATAATGATGTTGAGCAGCTTTTCATATGCTTTTTGGCCATTTTGATACCCTTTTAGTGAAATACCTGTTCAAGTCTTTTGCCTATTTCTCGGGGGTTTTCTGTCTTAATGATCTGTGAGAATTCTTTACCCATCATGGATGAGCCCTTTGTCCAATACACGTATTACAAATACCTTCTCCCAGTCTGTGGCTTTCTTTTCATTCTCTTGATGTTATCTTTTGATAAACAGAAATTCTTAATTTTAATGACATCTGATTTATTAATCTTATCTTTTATGACTAGTGCTTTTAATGTCCTGTTTAAGAAATCTTTGCCCAGCCTAAGGCCATAGAGGTCCTCTCCTTCATTTCCTTCTAGGAACTTGGTTGCCTTAACTTGCACATTTAGGTCTATGATTCATCTCAAATTAATTTTTTGTGCAGTCTGGGGTCAAGATTTATTTTTTCCCATACAGATATCCAATTAGCTCAGCACCATTGGCAAGTAGTTTTGTTGAATGAATGAATGGATATTTATTAAATGAAAAATTTGGTTAAGAAAACAAAGTGACCAGTTACTTAAAATCCAGATTGTCCAGAAAAATCCAAGGTACATGATCACAATAAGACAAATACAAATTATCACATTACATTGGTCCTAGGACCATTTCTACTTTTTCAGTGTGTCATGGATACCATTAGCGCAAGCAGCCTCAGGGTAGAACACGGGTCAGAAATTCTTACCTAGAATTTGATCTAGCCTGATTTAGTCCCATCTTTGCTTAGGTCACATTTTGTTCAGCGTCCTGACCCTTAGGCGATTTTGTGGTAGGGGGGAGGGGAGAGCCAAGAGCCAGAAGAGAAATTCCTTATTCGTATGTGTGTATATATTTTTCTTTGAGCCCCTTTTTATTCCTGGGGCATTACTTGACTTTTATAGAATTTTATTCCCATTTTTTTGTTTGTTTGTTTTGTTTGTTTTTTAAAGTACACAGTTCTTTCTACCCCATGTGGCCTCCTGGAACTGGAAGGAGCCTCGAGAAGTCATCAGGTACTGCCCATGGGACATGGACCAGATATTGAAACCGTCTTTCCGAGATTACTGGAGCCTCCTTGCCCATTCAAAATGATTTAAAGACCTTTGCTTTAATTCACTGATCTGTACCTAGGAAAGCTGAGAAAAGGAATGAAGAGGGAGTAAATAGTCTTTAAAATGCAGGCATGACTCAACTGTCACCATGACACTGAAGAAGTTTTATGTCTCAGTAGGATTTAATTTAAATACTTAGGAAATTCTATCGTTAATCCTCATTTTCAAGGCTAGAAATACCTTTTGTATAGTGCCCAGTTATCCTCATTTATCAGTTTTCTTAAGTCTTAAGTATTTGTATTACTTTATCCCAAGGTGGATCACCTTGGTAAGCATTTATTAAAATGCCCTTATCTAAATATCTTGTCTTAAAATGATTTTTAAGTTTTTATTGATGTTTATTGACATATAGAGAAGTACACAGATCATCAGAGCACAGCTCAATAAATTTTCACAAACTGAACAAACTTGTCACTAGCACACAGATCGAGAAACTAAGGAGCACCACAGCACTGGCAGACCTGTTTTAGAACAGTGGCATTTTCTACATCCTCACAGGTCTCGGTGGGGGGGCCAAGGCATGACTCAGCTTTCCACTTCCCACCTAGAACTCTCGCCAGTAAATCCCTGTCTCTTTTCAGCTTCTTTAGACCAATATTTTTCTTGGGTGTTGCAGAATGAGAGCTAGGTTTGGAGTAAGAAGGTGTGAGTTTTATGGGAGGAGGTAGAGGGCTGCATCTTTGGGCACAGCTATGACAGCAGGCTCAAGCACGACATGGCAGTGGAAGCCCTGGGGCACGGAGGCAGCATGAAGCAAGATGGGGGACCAGTAAGGGGAAGGGGGTGATGGTGGCACTGCCAGAGAAATGAGGATGCCAAAGATGAGCAGGGCTGACCTCACCCCTCTGAGGTAGTATCTCTAGACACCCTTCCTGCCCACCACCCTAACAGTGTCACTTGAGAAAGGATGTAGGGTTTAGTCAGATGGCTGGTATCCCTGTCAAATGGCTTAGCCCCTCTGAGTCTCAGCTCCCTAATCGACGATAACTGGCCTCCCTGCTTCGTGGAGGTGTGTGCTGATCAAATGAGGTAGTGAATGCATGTGAGAACAGTTGCCCTGTTCACAGGATTTATCTCTGCCAAGCTTGGGCCCTTTTCTCTCTTTCTGTTTGAAGAGCTTGGCAAGCAAGTCGGATGAGAGCAGAGGAGGGTAAATTCTCAACACCTTGCTATGGCTGCCTTCACTTCTGGGGCTCTGGATCTCTTATCTGAGGATTAAAGTTTTCAAATCTCCCTTCAGGGAAAAGGAATTCCATGAAAGTGTAAATTGTCAACTGATCGTTTCATATCTCGTGACCAATCACTGGGTCCATTCTGAACCTGCCTTACATTTAGGTCCCAGATGTCTGTCTCGCCAGCCACCATAACGCCTGAAACTCGCAGCACAGGAGTCTGTGCCTGTTGGCGAAGAGACTCCCGCCATTTCCACACAGATTACCAGAGGAAGAGGATGCCTCCCTGCTAGGAATGTCTGCCTCACCTCCCAGGGGACCTCAAACATTGTCTTCCAGGCCACATATTAGCCTAGATTTTCAGGTGCAAGCAATCAAAAATGACTCTGGGGCTTCCCTGGTGGCGCAGTGGTTGAGAGTCCGCCTGCCGATGCAGGGGACACGGGTTCGTGCCCCGGTCTGGGAAGATCCCACATGCCGCGGAGCGGCTGGGCCCGTGAGCCATGGCCGCTGAGCCTGCGCGTCCGGAGCCTGTACTCCGCAACGGGAGAGGCCACAACAGTGAGAGGCCCGTGTACGGGGAGCCCACGGAATCAGCAGGATGACTAGAGAACTTGACCAGTTGGATGTGCTACCAGGAACAAGGCTTAAAAATCGTACTGTAGAACTGGTCCAGGGAAGATGCCATCACCACAGATATAGGCAATGCACGTTGCTGCTGCCGCCTCTGGAAACGATGTAATTGCCACTCCCACCACTGCCGCCACCCATTGGTAGGTAGAATTTTTGTGTCCCATCACTAGCTTCTGATCCAAAATCTGGGTTGGAACATCTGATCAGCAGAGCCCAGATCATGTGCCCAAGCCCTGGTTGCAAAGAAGGCTCAAAAATCAGGTTATGTGATTTAACTCAGAGTTTTAACTCTGCAAAGTGGGCTCTGCCTCTTAAGGAAGGGAATTCTCCAAATTCAGATGCTGGATGGCCAGAACATGTGCCTCTTCCTTCCAGTCTTTACATCCATCTCTTGTGAGCATTGATTGAATGAATAAGCATTCTTTGATCCATCTAGCCCTGGGACACAGATCCAGACAAGTTTCTGAAGCTTACAAGTTGGAGAACCAGGAAATGGATTCTTGAGAAGCTTTGAGGATGGAGGCCAGCCAGCTAGCCTCACCTTGCCTGTACACTCTGCTGTTTGGCCAGGTGATACTTTTCCTCTTCAAAATTCTTCAAATAGACACTGAGTGAATGATGTTTGGTAAAAGGAAGGAAGGAAGGGGACTTCCCTGGTGGCGCAGTGGTTAAGAATCCACCTGCCAATGCAGGGGACACGGGTTTAATCCCTGGTCCCGGAAGATCTCACATGCCTGCGGAGCAACTAAGCCCGTGTGCCACAACTACTGAGCCTGTGCTCTAGAGCCCACATGCCACAACTACTGAAGTCCACGCACCCTAGAGCCCGTGTGCTACAACAACTGAGCCCATGCGCCGCAACTGCTGAAGCCCATGCTCTAGGGCCCGTGCACCACAACTACTGAGCCTGTGCTTTAGAGCCCGTGAGCCGCAACTACTGAAGCCCACGTGCTCTATGGCCCGTGCTCCACCACAAGAGAAGCCACCGCAATGAGAAGCCCGCACACTGCAATGAAGAGTAGCCCCCGCTCGCCACAACTAGAGAAAGCCCGCACACAGCAACAAAGACCCAATGCAACCAAAAAAATGTTTAAAAAAGAAAAAAAAAGGAAGGAAAGTGGGAGGGAGGGAGGGAGGGAGGAAGGAAGGAAAGCGCCTTGAACACATCACCCACCCTTCCCCAAGTCTCAGGTTTCATTCCTAGCTCTGCGTTACTTTAACCACTGCTCTGGGCCTCAGTTTCCCCATCTGTTAACAAAGGAAAAAAAAGGACCCAGCCTGGCTTACCTCCAGCACCTCCAGCTCCAATAGTGTCATGAAGGAGCTGAAGGGTATGTGGCGCGGCTGCCCAGCACATCAGGGGGTTGGCCGCGTATACTGACAGTGTCCCAGAGCTGGTGCTTGTGTAACAGGCGGATTTACCGAGAGGGGACGACTGTTTGCTCAGCAGCCGAGAAGTCTATAATTAGACTGTCACAACATCAGCAAAAGTACAGGATCAATGTAATCAGAGAAGAAATGGAAAAGAACACGGCGTCAGTCAAAGTCTCCAGTGGGTCCCCGTGGTTTCCGGACCACTAATCGCCCAGGCGATTCAACCTCCCGCTTGTGGGTTTCCTCCTGGTGATGACCAGGTTGGTTTGGGCCTGACTGCCCTTTACCACTACCCAGCTCTCCTCCTTCTCTTCCCCTTCTCCCTTCCCCTGCTCACTGAGTCTTAGGAATGAGAGACCAGAGGAGGCAGGACCTGTGCCACAAACTCATGGGCCGAGGCACCTCTTTTCCTCATAATGTGTATGTGTGTGGAGTGGAGGAGAGCCAACTATAAAATCCAGATCCCTGGGCCCCATCTTGGCCCTACTGGGTAGGTGCCTTAGAATCTGCATTTAGCACATCCTCAGGTGGTTCTAGGTACGCTGAAGCTTGAAGACCACCGGGCTGAGCCATCCTCCTGCCTCATGGCAGCCCTGCCCTTTTGCTTCTACTCTTCATCTGGCCCGGTCATAACCCCGTCAGGATGGCAGCAAGATTTGAGGCAGCCCAGGTTAAAGGGCCCTTCCAAAGCCAAGAAATGATAATGGGCCTCTTATTTTCTTTTTAATCACCTTAAGAATTCCAGGGCTTCCCTGGTGGCGCAGTGGTTGAGAGTCCGCCTGCCGATGCAGGGGACACGGGTTTGTGCCCTGGTCCGGGAAGATCCCACATGCCGCGGAGCGGCTGGGCCCGTGAGCCATGGCCGCTGAGCCTGCGTGTCCGGAGCCTGTGCTCCGCAACGGGAGAGGCCACAGCAATGAGAGGCCCGCGTACTGCAAAAAAAAAAAAAAAAAAGAATTCCAAGCTGCAGACGGGTTTACCTCATTAATCCTCACAACATCTGATCTAGGGGGTAATGGCCAGTGTCTTTAGTTTCTTTCCATCAAAGTGGATCAGGGCCCAGGTCTGCCCCTGAAGGATCTGGATCCGAGGGCTTCTAGGCTCCCCCAAGCCCCATCCTCCTACATAGAAACAACTGGATTTCATAAACCTGTGAATCTTCATTTCAGACACAATTTTTTAACATAAATAACACAAGTTGCATTGTATAAAAATCAGAAAGTGCAGGGAAGCAAAAGGAAGAAGGAAGTCATTCCTCATCCCTGATCCCACAGCAACAATTTTGTAAATACTTTGGTGCTTATCCTTCCACACTAGTGTGTGTATGAATACACACACACACACACACACACACACACACACACGTATTCTGTCCCTGCTTCAGTCTGGGTCCCAGAGGAAAGAGATGGCACACTCAGTCATGGCTACTCAGAAGAGCTTGATGAAGGGACCATTTATCTAGTCATGGGCAAGGTCCAGGGAAATCTTCACAAGGGATGGGCACTAGCAGCGAGCCATTTCCACGCTACGCCTGAAGAGATGAGAAGAGGGAGGTTCCCAGAACCTGGGGCGCCTCACTGCAGCTCGGAGAGGGCCACCTGACAGGAGCTGTAGCCTCTGGCCGAACAACAGTCTGCTCCCAGCACCGAAAGAGCCAGGGGAAAGCCGCCTGACTGCTGGTTCCTCCTGCCCTCTGCCCTCCTGCCTGGGCCTCCCTGTGTCCCGACTCAACCAGAAGGCAGGTGGGTGCAGTCACCGGAAGGCATCCTCCCCGAGACGCAGAGCCGGGAGTTAGAAGGGTGGCGGGAGGGTCTGGATGGGCAGATGGAGACTGTCCCACACACTTTCCTAAGTGCCTTTATGCACGCGATGATTGGTTTTGAACTTCTAGAATTGCAGATCTAGGACGTGCAGTGTTCTGAGTTCATTCTCTCCTGGACCACAGCGAAAGAGTGAGTTGTGGCTTTGTGGTGTCGCCTTCAACACGGTGAGCTAGGAGCCCTGTCTGCTAGCTCTGACCCCTCTATGCGGTCCTTTGAGGCAGAAACAGCTGTTGAGTTCTTCGGCCCGTGTGGCCTCCTCCACGTCGTAAGACCCAGTGCCGGGGATCAAAGGCAGAATCCGAGCAGACTGGCCCCCAGGAGGCTATAGCCGCACGGGGTGCTTAGAGACCCGACACCAGTATCTTAAACCAGGCAGAGGGGCAAAGCCCCACGGGGAAGGCACAGCGGTCTACACCAACAATAGTGAGTGAGTAATAAAAGCTAATATTTTCGGCCAGTGGTAGCTAATATTTATTAATAACGTTTACTATCCTGGCCTGTTCTAAGTGCTTTATAGGTATTTATATCATTGAATCTCCCAGCAGCCCCGTGAGGCAGGTCATATTATCAGCCCCATTTTCGAGCTGAAGAAACAGGCATGGAAAAATTAACTCACACAGAAATTGAGGTATAGAAAGGTTAAATGGTGAAGCCAGAGTTTGAACCCAGGCAGGCTGATTCAAAAACCCACTTTCTCAAAATCTATGTTCTATTCCAGTGAGTCTGCCATCAAAACTATGTGGAAGATGATACTAAGTCATCATTTGCCGTTTGAATTCTCATCCCCTCACGAGTACCCTGCGAAGCTTCCAGAGGCTGCATGACATGGGATGACATCATTCAGGCTACTGGAATGTTCTGTGTTTTAAAACTTTCTCAGTTTGAGTTTCTAATACAGTCAATCCCGATAGACTTAACTCACATAGACAAAAGTTCCTCCGTGTCTTCAGGTGGGTCCTGCAGGGTCCTGTGAAGGACTCTTGAGACCAAAAAGTATGAGAACCACTGTACTACTCTTTTCCTGTGGGGTTCAGAGGAGGGGGTCCCACTGGATTATGAGATCAAATTTATTATCACTAGTTTCCTTGCCTAAATCATACGATGTGTAAGGCAGATTCTACACTAGAAAATTATAGAACCTGAAGGAACCCAGAGGGGTCAAAGGGCCATTTTCTTGGTTTGGGGAGGATGGCTGCAGCTGGGCTGTGGGCTTCCCTGCCCCTGGCTGCCTCATGGGCCTGCTGATGGCCAGGGGGGCCCTGCTGGTATTGTCCAGGACCCCTGGGCCAAGCCCAGGTCATGTCAGGGGAATGGAGAGTATCTGGTTGAAAGACCACACCAGTAATATTTGTCATCTCATTTGCAAGGAAGAGTGGAAGTTTAAAGCTTTGTGATTTTCAGTAGAAGAGTATAATTTTACTTATCTGTCAAGATTTATAAAACATGATTGCCAGGTGCCCTTGTTTTTTTAGTCTATGAAATGGGGAATAAGTAATAATAATTGCTTTTTAGTTGGTAGATATTGGGAATTATAGCAAATGAAGTTAGCCAATCATGGGGAAAGGCTAGAATCTAACACTGGGGATGGCATAAAGTCATTGATGTTCCTTGCTTCAAAGTGAAGAGATAATGGGAAAATGTACGGAGTGGACATTCTAGGCTGGTACCCAGCATCCATTTCTCCTTCCGCAATTGGGGAGCTGCCATGTTGCTTGGGTAGAACTGATGTGGACACCCCAGTGTCCTCATGATGGGCCTAAGCCCATCAGTGTAATTCCACCCCTTGCCCTTGACCATGACCAGTCAGGGATGAGAAGTTATCTCAAGCTCACGTTCAGTGGCTGGAGGAAGGGAAGCCACAGATGTGCGTTTCTTTCTGGACAGGATGATGTGTAGATGTGAGTCCTGGGATGATTGACGTTACTTTGCTGCCAGGAGAGAAGCTGATGTGTGATGAATGAAGTCTACACTCCAGCAAGAGCAGAGCCAAAGACTCAAGGACAGACAAGCCAGAAGACCACACTGCCACCGAGCTCTTCTCTTCCAGAAGCCCAGGACTCCCTGTGTTTTAGCCAATTTAACTATTTTTCTGATACTTAGCAACCAGAGCATCTGATATAATTAAATAACTTTTTTCCAACTCAAATACTGTCAGAGACAAAAAGTAGGACTGTCATGTTGACCAAAGAGTGTCAAATCTGACAATTTAAGGATAATCAATCCTGATTTTCTGTCACCTTCACTTCCAAACCTTCCACATAGGCATTTCCTATGTTAGTCTTTCTTTCCAAATAAAACGCTCCTTCCCTCTTTGACTGCATAGTGACCAAGCATCAGATACTTGAGTCTCAACAACTGAAGCTTCTCAAGTGTAAAGGAACGTGCGGGGCTCAAAGGACAGCACCACATGTCTCACGAGGGTCACTTGAGCCGACTTCTCTGCAGCAGGACAGATGTGGCAGGCCGAGGGGCAGGACTCATCTGATGGTTGGAAGGATGGGCTCCCGGATCAGACTTGCTGGGTTCAAGCTCTGCCTGTCTCTCTGGGAGAGCTATTTGACCTTGCTAAGCCTCAGCTTCCTTATCTCAAGATAACAAGATGGTGATAATAAGAGGACCTCTAGCCTCTGGATGTTGCAAGGATTAAACGAGCTAATGGATGTACCATGCTTTTGTGTGGCCAACGGGAATTTTTCCAAAAATGTCAGAGACAGTCCAAGAGACTTCCCCTCCCTGGGACTCAGGTTCCTCTCCTGACAAAGGAGGGGGGATGTCCAGGGTCCCCTCCAGCCAGACGTGCTGCCCTTGGCAGAGACAGGAGCCGGGTTCTCTGCTTGAGCAGCAAGGGGCCTGGGGCAGAGCGCTCTCCTGCAGGGAAGCCCGCCTGCCCTCAGAAATGACGCAGGGGCCATCTGTCAGGTGGCCTCAAGGGCCTTCAGGAAAGATACCTATGTTTGTTTGGTTTGGGCTTTGGTGTTAAGTGTAGAGACTGCAGCAGAGAAACAGGGCCACGCGTGCTGGTCGGCATGTCATGAGCGGGGCTGAGTGTGCAGACAGCATGGGTCCAAGGGTCTAAGAGACTGTGTTGTTCATTCTGCTGGGCCTCACGTTGTTCATCCGTAAATAGGGACACCCTCCCTGTCTCTCAGAGAGACTGTGAGGGTTACAGAAAACAACCCACGCGATGTGGGAAAGTGCCTGTCGCACCTCAGTGCCTTGGTGTCAATACTGTTCCTTTCCTCTTTCTGGAGCCCAAGTCCACCAGCCGCCACTGCAACAGGAAATGGAGCTGGAAAGTGCACCCCCTGAGGGTGCAACCCAATAAGCTCTCTAAGCTTCAGATGGAGAGTTGCTGGGGTCCTGAGGAGACAGGCATCATGCAGAGACCCCCGACGGGGGAGAGCTGACCTCACGGCACCCGAGACCCACACCTGGATGTGCTAGTGTGGGAACTAAGACATCAGGGTGGCTCTAGCGACCCATGTTCCTCATTGCCCTTCAGAAGTCTATTCATGATTTCTGTTAACTCATGAGACTTGGCTACTCTCTTTTCTAGAGTCTTCTCCCCCCACAAATTCCCAACTCCTCTGTTATTTAAAATTCAAACTCCCAGAGGGAGAATCTGAGGGGCAGGTTGGCATCAGCAGTCACCATGTGGGCGCCTTCCCTCTGGTGGCCTCCCTGGCCCAGGTGCTCTCAGCTGAGGTCACAGGGATGGGATCACAGGCACAGGTGCTCAAGGGACAGCAGAGGGGGGCCAAGAGCCTGAGGTCGTGCAGCTGGATGGGGTCACCAGCTTCAGGGACAGCAGTGTGACACAGCTGTCACCAGTGTGGGCTCCTTGCCCAGGGCTTCCTCCCCCTCTTTCTCATTGTCTTGTTTTGGGGCAGCTCCACCCCAGGCCAAAGATCGTTTCCCGTCAAGATGGTACCACCCCCAGAGCTAGAGGGATCATGCTATGAGGGCCTGGCAGCTGTCTTAACTTATCTCGCAAAGGGCTTGTTTCTTGTTGGAAGAGCCTGAAATAATCACAGGCCTGGGGCTTGCAGACAGTACCGGGGTTTTGTAACCACGTTGGCCCTGATCTGTACACAGTCGCTGAAGCCCAGGGTGAGATGCTGCCGCGGCCTGGCCTGTGGGTGCAGGTTTCCTGCCCCAGTGTTTAGAAGTCTGTTTCCGAGCTGTCTTGTTCGTCATCACGTACACAGGGTGAGGTGACCCCTCTCCCTCGTTCTTGCTGGTGGGGTCTGGGGCAGCCTGGATAACTGAATGTCGCAGCAGTGAGGGATGACCCAGTGTACCTGCATGGCAGAAGACGCTCTGGTCACTGTACTGAACCAGCACGGAGGACCTACCCTGGGGACAAGGCTGCCCTCTGTGAGGAGGGGGAGGGTCACCTCGCAGGGTGGGATCAGACCTGCTGTCAGTCACCTGGAGAAGAGGTGTGTCTCTCAGATTGCAATCAGCTGAGCTTCCGGGAGGAAGCCCATCCCTGGCATCTTGACCTGAAATGCCTAGAGAGGGCATCCTATCTGTGGGCATTAACTTTGCTCCTTTATTTAGGACATTGTTCTTCAAACTTTGAGACCATTGGAACCCCCCGGGGTACTGGTTAAAAAGGCACGTTCCCATATCCCAACCCCAGAGGCTCCTATTCTCTGAGGTGGGACTCAGGGGTCTTTGATCTTGACAATCACCCCTAGTAGTTCTGATTCAGATGACCATGGACCACATCTAAAGAAACCTGGTCTAAGAGGAAGGTTAGTGTGTCAGGTAAGCCTGAATTCAGAGTCTGGCTCTGCCACTTGCATGCTCTCTGGCCTTTGGCACGCTCTAATCTCTCTGTGCCTCAGTTTCCTCTTCTGAGAAATGGGAACAATCATATCAACCTCATTGGGGCATTAGGAAGAATAAATGAAGTGAGATGCTGCTCTCAAATGCTTGGGAAGGGTGGACATGGGTGATTGATAGAGTCCGACTGAAATCTCACTTGTAGAGCTGTACTTATCAAGGGACACGTTGCAGGAATGAATGGTAATTCTAATGTCCTGAAGAAATGCCACCCTTAGCTGCTCCATTCAGAATCATCATTGGTAAACAAGGCAACCCTAACACACCCTCACCCCAGGCACACTCACACCCTCCTCCCTTCTCTCTCAACTGGCCAAGCCCTTTGCCTGGAAGCCCAGTTCTCCATTGCCTGGTCCATGGTCTACCCCATGACCCCCAAACAGACCACCTGTCAGCAGGAAGCCTGTGTCCCGTGCTGACATCCCAACTGTGCAGCCACGCTGAGTACTCTTAGGTCTCAGACTTCTGGTTTTTTAAGTAGTTCCAAGAACTGGTATCCAGCTCTTGGAGAAATAGGATATTCTGTGTGGTCAACCATCTGGGCTCACTGAGAGACGGCACGAATCAGTTGTTTGGCTGATTTTATATACATTAATATTCGAGAATATTTACTTTATACAGAGCGTCTGGCCACTCCCAAACTCAGCTAAAAATAATTGACTGTTCAAGCATTAGAAAGTTACATTAAAATCTTCCAAAGCTCTGTTGTCCTTAGTATGAATAGTGATTATCATGGTATCTGAGAATCCCCGAAAGGGCATTTCTAATCATTAGAATTCAGGGTAAGCCAGCTTCTACCTCATTAAGCCTAAAGCCCTGGCAGACATCCAAGAATTGTGGCTATGCCACACACCCAGCTGGGGACCCGGGTGGGGAGGGTTCAGAGACCTGGCTTCCGGTCATCGCCCTCACCTTGCTGTGTAACCTTGGGCAAGTGTCTCTGAGCTTGTCCCATCCATACAGCTAGGCGGTTATTCCTCAGTCCCATACCTTCTAACGTAGAGTCTGTGTGTCTGGGTGAGCTGACCTTCATGTTTCCGTAGAATGACGCTTGGTCTTGGTTCCAGTTTAACAGGCCAGAGGGCAGTTAGAATCCATCCTTGTTGCCAATGATCCGGTACAAAATGCATTTCTATTTGTTTTGTGCTAAACCAATTCCCCAGGGCAGCCATCCAAGCAGAGCGGAGTTGGTGGTAATGGAGAAAGCCCAAGATGAGGACGTAGTTTCCAGCACCAAGGCCATTAGCCAAGTCTTCCTGACGCCAGGATGGTGAGAGGAAGAGTGGACAGCTCCTACGGGCACCCACGCTTTGGTCCTGACCTGTGCCTTTGGCCCCCGTGCTGACAGAGTCCCTGCTTCTCTGGCATTGTGTAGAGGGGACACGGCTTTGAGGGGCTGGCAGAGCAGCCATGGGTTTGTGCCACCCACCGTGCCCCTGCCCTGTGGTACACATCCAGGAGAGCGGGACCAGCTTCTTAATGGCCATCGTTTCCAAGATGGCACCTGGCAATGTCAGTCAGAGGGTGAGGGCTTGACCCGGTTTGTCCCTTCATCTGGCCAGCTTTCCATGGGTCACACTGATGAAAGGAGAGGCTCTGCAGGGTCGGGGAGAGGGCGGATTACAGAGCTTTGGAGCGAAGCTGGCCTGACTCTTTTGTTGGATTTGCCCCTTCTCCATACTCACCCTTGTGCCTGTTTGTTTGGCTGGGTCTGGCTCTAAGCTGTGGAGAAGTAGCAGATGAAGAGGAGGAGAGGCTGCCGGAGTTGATGGTAACGATGTTCCTAACAGTAGCTCACACATTTGTTTAGTGCGCCAGCAGCTGTACCAAGGGCTGTCTCCTAGAGGGAGGATCTTTTGTTCCACATGGAAAAACTGATGTGAGAGATTGAATGACGTGTCAAGGCTACAGGGCTGGTAAACCGGGAGAAAGCATTCGAATCTAGGCCATCCAGCTCCGGAGCTGGCCACTATTGAAGAGCAATGCCTTTGTAGAACTTTCCAGACACCTCCTAGGCAGCTCTGGGCACACCCCCTTTCCACCTCCTTTAATGGAGCTTAATGCTGTGGCCTGGAGGGAAGCAGACTCCCCCCCTGAGAAGTTTCCACTATTCACCCAGGGTGAGCTGCTTTGCTCCTTTGCTCCTGAGGGACGCGAGTGCGGCGGCCTCCCTTAGAAGCAGCGGGCAGGGGGCATGGCCTCCGCCCTCCTAGGCCCAGCTTTATAAACGCTCCTCAGGCCACTGTCTGGGGGGACACCACCTCTCACCTACCTCACACCGTCTGAACCTTAAGCAGCCAGAGGGCCTCTTTGGGGCCCCCTAGCCTGGGGACCTGTGCTCCAGCTTCGAGATGGAAAGACCTGGGCGTATGTGCCATCCATAACCCTCTGAAACTCTTGTTTCCTCTGAAAACACGGATAATGATGACTGCCTCATACCTACTGCAGCTTTACCGTGAGGGTGCAATGCAGTCGTCGATGTGACAGGTTTTTCATGAATTTTCATAACGAGCTCACCTTGACTGAACTTTCAAACTTGACAAGCAGCATCTTCATCTTGTTTAGATGCACAAAAGGAAGTTCAGAGGAGTTCACGAACGGCCCAGCACCCTGCTTAGGAGCAGCAGGCCCACGCTTGCTCTTGACTCACCTGAGTCACAGCTGTCCCCTCCCTCCCCAAGCCCCGGTGTCATACAGATGCAACGTGATGCTGATTCGGGACCCACTGCGAGGTGAGCCCGGTGTTGCAGAAACCAGGGCGGAGCGGAGATGCTCTGCAGAAGTGTGGGAGCTGTTCCACTCAGAAGCGAGCCTTAGAAACATCTCCTGCCAACAGAACCTGCCGCTTCGGTCACTGGGCGCGGCTGTGTCACTGCTCCGCCTGCGGACAGGGACACCAGGTGGCAAGCATGTTCAAGCCAGCCCCAATTCCGTGCTCTGGGTAATGGCTTCACCTGCTGCCTCCATCGCATGCTTTCTCGGAGGCGTAGCCAAGGAGCAGGGAGACATTGAATCGGAAGGCATCATTACCTCCACCGCTGAGTCCAGTTCACCACCAGCGGGCTTCTGCACCCCAGTCTTTCAGCCACGCTGGCCCGAGGGGCAGGCTTCAGTGACCTCCCTGAGACCCCAGACACAGGTGTTCGCAGTCTCTTGGGACCCCCGTTCTGCAGCTGAGCTCTTGTGCCTAAATCTTTAAGCGTGAGTCCTTCCAGGTCCCGGTTTGTGTAACTAACATATTATTCTCTTACAATAATGTTAGCTACAAAGGAGTTGTTACCATTTTCCAGAGGACTAAGTGCTCCCATAGGGCATTGTGCTGTGGCCTCTGCCTGCATTATCTTAGGGAATCATCCCAGCTAGGGCGCTGTTATTCCCATGGAACAGATCAGGAAACTGAGGTGCAGAGATCGGAAGTGATTAGCCATGCTCAGCAGGCTAGTAAGAGACAGAGGGGGGGAGTGAGCCAGGCTGTTGAGCCCCCAGGCCACACTGGCACGGCCACTGTCCTTGCTCCCGGTCTGATCATCTGCCCCTATCCAGACGCTGCCACTCCTCTGCCCTCCTAGAGGTCAGGGTGTGGGACCCGTGCAGAGACCCTGGGACCCTGAGCCCCCATCTTCCCGGGCTTGACTCCTTCCCCACTCCACCAGGCCTCCGCACCGTCCATCCTCACGGGCCCTGCCCAGCCCTTAGCCAGGCCCGGCGTATTTCCAAAGCGTCCCAACCTGTCTCCCAGCTTCCAGGTTTCTCATGCTTCAATCCATCCTCTGGTGGCTGCCAAAGGCCTCCTCCTGAATCATTCATGCTCCTTCCTCAGCAAGACGCCCCAGCCCCAGCTGCAGGTGACAGAGTCAGGCCCAGACCTGAAACCTGGCATCCAAGGCCTCAGAGCCTGACCTGAACCCCCTTCAGCCTCTCTCCTGCCCCGCCACCTTCAGTCCAGCCATGCCTGCCTCCTCCCCTGCTCCTCACGGGTACCTACGATTTCTCCCTCCGGTCACATCGATTGTGTGACTGGATTGCTCACTTAGCCACTCAGAAATGTCCATTGAATGCCTACACGTGCTGAGCATCATTCAGGCACCGTGGGGGCCCACATGGCCAGCTCCTGTCGCACGGAGCTTGCAGATTCGCAGAGGACACAGAGTTGGGTGTCTCTGAGGAGCTGAGAAGCCAGGGTTGTGGTGCAAGGTGGGCTGGGGGCCTCTCAGGAAGTTTGACAGCAGTCACACCGAGGTGGCTCCAGCCAGTAGGGGGCAGCAGAGCTGAGAGACCCCCACGAGGGACGGCAGTAAGCAGATGCCACAAAGCACTAGACGGCGTGAGCAATCAGAAGCATATGAGATGGGGAGGAGAGGAAAGAAAGATGGCGGGTAGGAGCCACGGAGGCAGCAGCCGAGACAAGCCGAGCTGCAAGGATGATGAAGACACAGGAGCAGAGAAGAGATGATGCAGCATCGGAGGGACCACAGGCCTCTGTGCGGAAGCCCTGCTGAGGCA
Organism: Stenella coeruleoalba; assembly: GCF_951394435.1. Taxonomy (NCBI): domain Eukaryota; kingdom Metazoa; phylum Chordata; class Mammalia; order Artiodactyla; family Delphinidae; genus Stenella; species Stenella coeruleoalba. The sequence goes on along the minus strand of NC_137169.1, from coordinate 103,262,180 downwards.
GCCCGAGCTTCATCCCTGCTCACTGCTCTGCCAGCAGTGCAGGAGGTTGCCCAAGCACGCCCCTGGTCCTTGCATCCCCAAAGCACCAAACGCAGGACAAAGCTGCCATGAGCTGCCATGAGCTGCCATGAGCTGGGCGGCCACCAGCCTACAGAGGCGGCTTCTTTAAGGCCTCCTGTGATGATTACCCAGAGCGACCACACCAGACCAAGATTTGCTCGGAAAGTCCTAAGTGCAGGGAGAGCCTGCAAGAGCCTGCCACTGGGTGGCAAATTGCAGGATTGGAGACCACAGAAAGCCACAGGAAAATTCCCGTCAGGGCCAGGAGCAGACACAAGGGGAGAGGGGCTATGAATGGCTCCCTGGATGGGAGGGGAGATAGAACGCTCAGCTAGCTGGTATGGAGGAAAATAAAGAAACGATGGAACAAATGCCTGGAATCCCTGAGTGGAAAGGCTGGCACGGAGAAAGGGAACTATGTGACCAGATGTTTGCTTTGCCTCCTGGATGGAAAGCACTCCAAATGGAAAATTTTCCCGTACCAGTGAGGTCAGAATGTATGAGCAGCCCCTCTTCCAAAAAGCAAGATGGTGGTGTCTGCCAGCCCCTCTGTGCCTCTCGGGAGGACTGCTGTGGCTGGAGGGCAGGCAGCATGGCGGAGACCTCAGCCCCTTCCCTCTCTGGTCCTCTCTGAGAAAGACCACTTGTGGACCGGACAGAGTGTGGCAACACACCATTTGCTCCCCAAGTTTACAGACCTGGCTCTGGAAGGAAGACCCACGGGAAGGGAACCACATCCAACCGGAGGCCGGGAAATGTTTCCCTTGGTCTGTGGCAGCAGCTGGTGTTGGCCTGCTCCCTTCTCACCCACAACAGCATGGCATGAGCGAAGGCAAACAAAACAGCAGCCAATGCAAAGGGTTCTTGGGCTTTCTGATGTGAACGATCCAGGAACCAAGGGCAGGAGCAACGGAGGAGCCCCCGGGGGAGGGTGGGGGACGAGAAGACCCTGTGGGAAAGCTAGCCGGCTCCAGGGACCTGCTGACTAGTACAGGGTCTTATGGAAATAAAGGGCAGCCGATGTGGAGGGTTGCCTTGTGTTTCACGTGTGTGTATGCCCGTGCACACCTGCGTGTGCATGTGTTTTGTCTACTTCAACCCCCTCCTTGACTTCAGCCTCCAAGGCCTGGCACCTCTCCTCTCTCGAGGCAGTGGGACACCTCCTTAGAGCCCCTCCCCCTTCCCCCTCCCCTCCCCCCTCCTCCTTTTTCCCCCAGTTTTATTGAGATATAATTGACGTACAGCACTGTATGAGTTTAAGGTGCACAACATAATGATTTGACTTACATAGATCATGAAACGATTACCACAGTAGGTTTGGTGATCATCCCTCTCATACAGATACAACATTAAAGAAATAGAAAAAAAAAAGTGTTTTCTCTGTGATGAGAACTCTTAGGATTTACTCGACAGCAGCTTTTATTTAAAACCTACAGCAGTGTTAATGATCCTTATCATGTTATGCATTACATCCCTAGTACTTATTTATCTTATAACTGGAAGTATGTACCTTTGACCACCTTCATCTTATTCCCTTCCCCCGAGCCCCCTACCTGTCTCTGGTAGCCACAAACCTGATCTCATTTTCTATGGGTTTGCGTGTTTGTTTTTGAAGTGTCATTGACCTACAACACTATGTTAGTTCCTGGGGTACAACAGAGTGATTTGATATTTATATACATTTCAAAATAATCACCATGATAAGTCTAGTTACAAGATGTCACCCTACAAAGATATTACATAATAATTGAGTATATTCCCCGCACTGTACATTTCAGCCCTGTGACTCATTTATTTTGTAACTGCAGGTCTGTACCTCTTAATCTCCATCGCCTATTTCTCTCCTCCTCCCCACGCCCCGCCCCTCTGACAAGCACCTGTTTGTTCTCTGTGTCTATGACTCTTGTTTCTGTTTGGTTATGTTTGTTCATTTGTTTTGTTTAGATTCCACATGTGAGTGAAATCATACAGTATTTGTCTTTCTCTGTCTCATTTCACTTGGAATAATACCCTCTAGGTCCATCCGTGTTGTTGCCGATGGCAAGATTTCATTCCTTTTTATGGCTGAGTAATATTCCAACCCCTCTTCTTCTCGATACTGTGTCAGTTCGGCTGTGGTAACAAGCAGCCCCAGTGTCTCGGGGGCTCACAACCACGCACATCTCCCTCGCACTCACATCACCTGTGGGAGGCTGTCGGCTGTGGCTCCACGGGCTCCGCCCCACAACTCCTCATCCCAGGGCCCAGGCTGTAGGAGCTTCCCCAGCTGGTCAGTGCGTTCTTCTGACACACTTCTCAAGCAAGTGCGATGATGGAAACTCTCGCTAAACTTCTGCTGAGACCTGGAGTACATCACTATATTTATTCACATTCCGTGGGCTGAATTGTATTACATGGTCAAGTCCAATGTCAGTGGGGTGAGAATGAACATTTCTCCCAAAGGGAAGGAGGGTGAGAATGAGTGCAAACTACCATGTTATTTCATATTGTATGTCAATATTGTCTACCTCCCTTCCAGCAGGTCTCTCCACAGCTCAGCAGTCTCCTCTGAGCAAGCCTCTTTTGTTCTCCTAACAACCTTAAGAAATAATCGCAATGGCAAAAGTAATTAACTTTAAAAACAAAAAAGTAATTAACTTTTACTGCCTCTTTCTTTGTGCCAGGTGTTGTTTAAGTGCTTTACAGGCGTTCTTTGAGTTAACACTCACAGCAGCCCCATGATGTAGCGACCACTGTTATCCCCATTGTACGTGTAAGAAAACTGAGGCTGAGAGGTTGACTGGCCCAAAGTCACACAGCTGCTAAGGGTCAGGTCTGGGATTCACTCCGAGGGCGCCAAAGGCTGTACTTTCAACCCCAGCAACTACACGGCTTCTTCCTATGAGGCCAGGGTGGGGTAGTGGCCCCATATGACAGATGTGCAAACTGAGGCCCAGAAAGTTGACTTGACCTGACCAAAGATACACCCTGTAAACAGAACTAAAGTAGAAATGCCGTCTTCTCCTCCTCAGCAATCCGTCCCCTACACCAAGCCGGGGACATTGTCGTCTAGCACTTTGGGGACACTGACTGCCACCCTGGCCTGGAGCCGTGCAGAGGGAGGCTCCAGTGATGGTGCCTGTCTGTCGGCCTTTTCCTACCGGTCAGCCCAGGGTGCTGAAGTAGCCCAGTCCTGGCTCGACCACTGACGACCTCAGGCAGGTTCCTCGACCTCTCTGAGCTTTACCTTCCTGGTCTACAACATGAGAGCCACAGAGCTTAGAGCATAATGCCAACCAGAGTAACTGGCCTCATTTTCACTCTCCAGCTCCTCCACTCTAAATCCTGCTGGATTTCTTTGGTTAAGACACTCTTGCCCTCCACCTCACCTTCACTTCCTACCCCAGCCCTCCATCCATCCTTCTTGGGTTCGTGTCACCTCCACTGCGCACTCAGACAGGTTTGAGAGGAGGCGTGAGATGAGGTGGGGGCCACAGTCCCACCTGAGCGTCAACAAAGAACCGAATGGGCTGGCTCTCTGTGCTCCCCACCTGGATACACGTATACACGTGTGCACAGACATGCCCACATGTATATATCACACGCCCACATCACATGCGCGTGTATACAATACGCAAAACACTTACATACCTGTACACAAATACACACATACCCATGTACCTGCATGCACACGTGTACACACAGACACCTGTACACATATACAGAGACACACATACATATCCACACAAACACACACATACATATACGCACCTACACAATATACCTGTGTACATGTGTACACACATACCCACAAACACACACATGCACATGTCCACAAATAAACACACAAATATGCACACATACATACACTCCACGCAGGCACAGCCACTGGACAGGGTGTGGCTTGTGGGGCATATAATGCTGTCTGTCCAGCCAATTCCTCCCCTGGAGGGTAAGTGCTCTTCTGGGGGCGGGGCCTTGGTCACAGCCAGAGAACGGCAGAACACGAGGGCCCGTGGGGGTCAAGCCCCTCCCTCAGCTGCGTCTTGCAGGTGAGGAAACCGAGGCCCAGAGCATAACGGAAGCACACAGTGCTCCAATATGCCAGGCACAGTTCCAAACTCTTCATCTGTACTAACCCACTCACTGGACACTCACAGTCACCCGCTGAGGGACCCACTGTCTCGTTTTTCCAAACAGGAGAACTCAGGCCCAGAGGGTCACGCGTTAGTGGTCCCCCAGTGGGCAGTGGAGTCAGGCTCAGGCAGCAGCTCCGGTGCCCCTGCTCCTCACGGGCAACCTGGGCTGCCCCTCTGCTGCCATCGCTGATCGCGTGACACTGGGCAGAGGGACCGTGATCGCTGCCGAGTCAGGTCGGACCCAGCTTCCGACCCCTGCTGCCTCAGGCAACCTGGCCGAGAGGCTGTCGTCTGACCACGTGGTAATTTTCAGGGACACGAGGACACGCCAGACAGGCGGGCCGAGGGAGGGAGGTGCCTGGGCGGGCAGTGCCATGCGTGCTGCTGTGGTCTCTGCCCCTCCTGCTCTCGGGGCATGAATGGCCCGCCTGCCCTGAGACGGGAGCCCAGCGTCTGAGCAGGCCGGATGCCTGGTTTCTTTGGCAACTCAACTCACATTCTCCTGGCTGTGCTTTCTGGGGCTTGATTTAAGTTTAATTCCAGCCGGAATGACTGGAAATACCAAGTATTTCACTAGGATTAGTGCTTGGCTGGAAGGGCCAACTGCCTCTGCCACAACCAGGTACCGTGGACCTCAGAGGAGCGTTAATCCCAAGGAAGTCTCCGTGACTCAGCCTCGGGTGGCTTCTCAGCCCCAGGAGGGCCAACGCGAGGCACAGACGCCCGGGCTGGGCCTCCGCTGAGCTGGGGGAGGGGAGAGGCGGCACAGGAGGGCTTGCCGAGCTCAGAGCAGCCCTGCTCTCCCACCCACGGCAGGGACCCATCCAGCCCATCCCCCAAAGCACACGCTTCGGGGAGAGCGGGGAGCAGAGTGGGGCGGGGCAGGCACACAGTGCGGGCACCCCTCTGTGCCCGGGGTGGGGGGCGGTAAGGAGGCACCGTCTGGTGGTCCGGGGCACAGCTGCCAGTCTCACCAGCACTTAGTTTCTCGGCCCTGGCCACGTCTAACCGCCCTGAGCTGTGGTTTCTCGTCTCTAAGTAGGGATGATAACAGCACCTCCCACGCGGAGCGGAGCGGAGCGAATATGAAGATTAAATGAGGCAGGGTTTTCAAAACACATAGCACAGTTCCTGGCACATGGAAAGCCCCAGATAAATACTAGGGATCAATGTGAACCATTAGCTTCTCACACCTGCCAAGCCTTCAAGATTCTGTGAAGGAAAACAGTCAAAAATGTGAAGCACCTCCCTTCCCAAGGTAATGGAGCTGGTTTTCCTTCCTACCTATTGGCTCCAGCCTGACAAAGGTGTCTACATCAGAGGAAGGTCTTCTAGCAACGGGCTCAGCCCCACCTGGCAGCTCCGGGCTCCCATGTAGCTCTCTGAGCCCCCATGCTGCTGCCCAGAGCAGGCATCCCTAACTGCCTCTGTCCTACCCCATGGGCTTGGCTTCATCTTCTCTGCCCTGGTTCCTATGCCTGGTTCTGAGCAGCCCTCCTACTGGGATCCCAGGTGCCCTCCGAGGTAGAGCCCTGCTGTGAGCCCCACATGGTGATCAGTGAGCAGGTGGGGAGATTGCCCTTCAAAGCTGGGGTCCTGTCACCCACAGACAGATCCCCACTAGTTTCCTGGGCATCAGCTGCCTGCCCGAGTCCCTGGCCTGCTTCTCGCCTCTCCACGAGCTGCTGGAGCAGCTCTAGACCCTGCTGTGTGGCTGGGAGGGTCCCGCAGTGCCTCACACCCAGTCCCAGACTATCATAGAAGGGGCAAACCCAGAGGGAGACAGGGGAGTTAGTTAGAGGAAAGACAAGAGAAGGCCACGGGGAAAGGATGGCAGGGGCAGAATGCAAGCAAATGCCAATCAGACATAATTTGAGGCTGAAAGCAGTCAGTGAAGGACTGCCCACACTGCTCTCCAAGATGAACGTCTTCCTCCCCGCAGTCACGCTTGGTCACCCCAGCAACCCAGCAAGGACTTTATCAATGATCCTAGCTCTGTACCCATCATGGACCTTCAGTCCTCCAGGCCCTGCAGAAACTTTTCTTTCTGCTGGAATACCTGCCAGCCTTCCCTAGTATGCACCATGAGTGAACTCCTATTTATCCTTCAAAACCCAGCTCAAACGTCACCTCCTCTAGGAGGCTTTCCCTGAACACTCCCTCCCATATTCAACCACAGCCTCTTGAGATGCCCCACAGTGTGCTCTACATCTATGTACCTCTCTTTGTTGTGGTTTATTGGCTCATATGTCATCTTCCCTTGCTGTGCTCGGGGCAATGAGTGTGTCTTATCCATCTCCACATCCCCAGCTCCTATCACAGAGCTAAGCACGGAGTGAAGCCTCAGCTAAAATTTGCTGACATGGAAAGCAACAACAACAAAACAACATCTTTTGACTAATCCTTCACACCTCCCTGGCGAAGCAAATCTAAAGTCCTAACTCAAGCCCTCTGAGGGGCTGAATGTCTAAGATGGACTTCAAGACAAAGTCCCAAACATCACACAGCCTCATGGAAGTATCAGGACATGCCCGGCCTCTGGAAGGGTGAGCCAGAAGGAAGCTTCCAGAGGGCTCAGAAATCACCCACTGGTGTCCTGCAGTGAGAAAGCCACCCTGGCCGGTGGCGATCTGAAGCACCAGCAGCATGAAGAATGAAAAGGCAGAGTGTGGCCAGAGCTGAGAGGTTGGCATTTGCAGGCTAGGAGCCGAGGAGGAGTGGCCCTGGGGGAGAAACTGAGCTAGGCGTGACCCCTAGCCCAGGGGGTTCCAGGCAGAAGAACAGCCCACTGATGTCCCTCTCAAGCTATGGGAATATTGTGGGCACTGAAACCCCATCTCCTAAGAACACTCTGCACTGCTCCAGTCCCAGGCCTGACTCCATCGGGACCGTACTGCCAGGGGCGTCAAGTCCAAGCTCCAAGTCTGCCTCCCGGCCCCCCCCCCGACACCGCTGCCACCAACTGCTGCCCTCACTGAATTCTCTCCTCTCCCACCCACTGCCCAGGCCCAATCTCAGCCACCATCACCTCCCTCCCAGCTCCTAGGGGCCAGCCTGTGGGGCTGTCACTCTTCCAGCCTTGCCCTTGAGATGCACCTGGACAGTCCCCATTAACATGTGGATCAGACCCTGTTTAAAAGTCTCCCTTATCGATCCTGCTCTGGAGGAGGCTGCTTTGGGGAATAAGGTAGAGGGTCAAATGCGTGAGAAACTCCCTGTCCAGCAGAACTGATGCCCTCTGCTCACCTCTCCAGCCACTTATCATTCCCACCATACGACCTCTTATGCTCAGATGACAACGTCCTTTCCTCCTTTGTCCACCTGCCGCCCTCTAGGTCTGTCCCCCCAGCTGAGGGAGGCACCCCCACTGTTCCCACAACCCCCCCATCTCTGTTATCTCTCTCTCTCTCTGGACTGGGGGTTCTGAGCTCTCATTCCTGAGCGCCGGGAATACAACAGCAAACCAAACAGAAAAATCACGTACGGGATGGAGAGTACGTAAGATGCGTACGTAAGTATATACGTACACGAGATGTCTGGTGCTGGGGAGAAGTTTTAAGCAGGACAGAGGGAATGAATGCTGGTGGCGATTTAAACAGGATCCGAGGAGGCAGGGAACCAGCCGTTGGATCACTGAGGGAACTTCGTGCGGTGGGGAAATGTTCTATGTCTTGCCTGTGGCAGGAGGCTATGCAGTTGTATACGTTTGTCCAAACTCCGAACTGTACGCTTAAAACCTGTGGATTCTACTTGTATAAATTATATACCTCAGTAAATCTGACATCATAAAAGGGTGTCCCAGACAACAGAAACCTAGAGGCAGGAGCATGCCCAGAAGGACTGGTACAGGGGTGGAGGAGCCACAGGCCAGGCACTGTGGACAGGGCAGAGGTGATGTCCAGCGCGTGCGTGCGTGTGCCTGCGTTCCGTGTTCTGGGTGGGCCCAGGCGTCAGTCTCCTTCTAGATGTCTGCAGGTGGCGCACCGCTGGTGTAGGTGCCGCTTCTCAGCATCTTCCTCATCACCTGGGCTGGCAGCCCCCGGAGGGCAGGAATTGTGCTCTACTCATCCCTGCATCCCTGGGAGGTACTGAGGAGGGGCTCGGTGCACGGTGCATGGAGGTTAAATGGAGCTGATTCCCACTGAACCACGTCCAAGGAATCTGAAGCTGTCTGCAGCAGTGGACATCCCCCATGCTGGAGGGGCAGGGCCCAGTCAATTTCACTGTGGATTTGGGCTGGGACAACTCTGTCTCTGGGGTTCACCTGTCCCAAGATGATGTGTAAGGAGGGGCCGGTCAAGGCCCGCTGTTCGTCGTGTGGATTCCAGACTCTCTCCCCCTCTACCTGACTCCGAGGGCTCCGGGTGGGGTGTGGGCCAGCAGCCCTAAGCCTGGACACTGTCAGCCGCCTCTGTCTTCAGGGGCAAGAAAAGATGGCAGAAAAAGGCTGATGAGCAGCTCAGACTCCTCTCCTCCTCAGCTCAGACTCAGCTTCCTTGAATGAGCTTGAGTGGCAGAGGCCCTGCAGGCTTTATCTGTGTGCACCTCTGGTGGGGGCTCCCGGAGCCTCACTTCAGAGACTCTGAGAGCAGAGCCTGCGGTGCACTTGGAGAGGAGAGGAAACCTCACATTTCTTGAGCAAATGCCATGTTTTGGGCACTAAGCCAGCACATCACACATGTCATTGCTTTATCTTCACTGCAACCTGCAGGGCGCCAGGGTCCTTGTTTACAGGCAGGGAAAATGGGTCACAGAGCGGTTGAGTCATTGTCCAATGCAAGCGTGGCAGAACCGAGGTCTTTCTGTTCCCAGGGTCAGTGCCACCTCAGAGGCGAAGGAAGGAGGGGGCTGCTGTGAGGAAGGTCACTGGCTGAGAGGAGCTGGGAAGGGGATGGGGTGAGTGGAGTGGCAGCGGCTGAAAATGGGCTGCTTTGTCCAGAAGCCAAGGGATGGCCCGGGATTCCAGGCAGAAAAGGTGCTGTTTCCCCCAGGCCAAGGTGAGTAAGTCTGGTAGGGGCCTGGGGTGAAAGTAGGGTCAGCCCAAGGAAAGGACAGTGGCCGCAGCAGGGCTCTGAGCCAAGGGCGACCGGAGCACAAGGGAGTCCAGGAGGCCTCACTTCCAGCCTGAAGATGACAGATCCCTGTGGCTGTGATTCACCAGCTGCCATGACCACAGTCACAGCCCCTGACATCTGCACAGCGTGTGGCACTCTCCACGGACCTTGCAAGTGTCCACACATGACCACGTTCCATCTCACTAGCAGCCCCCTGAGGGTGGCAGGGAGGTGAGGCAACGAGGGCTGGAGGGCTTAAGTGGCCGCCGAGGTCACACAGGGGTAAATGGCAAATCAAGGCTTGAGCGACCCCCATAAATGGCAATGCTGATCCCCTGTCTGTCCATCTTTATAATCATCTGTGTGCTTCTGGAAGGCCTGTATGACCAGACTGAACGGTGGCCCTGGATGGAGCTGGTAGAGTGCTAGAGACTAAATGTTTGTGTGCCCCCAAATTCTTATGTTAAAACCTAACCCCCAAGGAGATGGTGTTGGGAGGTGATTGGGTCCTGAGGGTATAGCGCTCAGGAACGGAATTAGGGCTCCTGTGAAAGAAACTCTGGAGAGCTCCCTCACCGCTTGCACCACGTGAGGCCACAGCGAGAAGAGAGCTGACTAGGAACCAGGAAGTGGGCTCCACCAGGCAGAGTCAGCCAGCACCTTCCTCTTGGACTTCCCTGCCTCCAGAACCGTGAGAAATAAATGTTTGCTGTTTAAGCCACACAGTCTGTGATATTCTTGTTATAGCAGCCTGAACAGAGTTAAACCAGGCCAAGGATACCAAGATCTCAGCCTCTGGAGGAACAGTATCACCCTCCCTGTCCATGCTCCCCGTGGGGCTCAGGGCTGAGCTGGCCAAAGCAAGTTGAGTCAATGGGCTTTTGGTGTGGGGACTGCCAAGGAAATATCTGTTTCAGCACTGGGGCTGTCAAACATGCAGAGACTGAAAACCATCCATCCATTCATTTTGCCAGCCAGCCAGCCAACAACCAGAGCTCAGGTGTGTGCACGTGTATATGAGGAGACCTCTGACCCCAGGTCATCAGGTTATTCATGGTCCTCAGCACTTACCTCTTTGGGAGTCAGGCGTGAGGGTCGTGCCTCCCTCTGGCCTTGCTGGTGGGAGCCTGGAAGGAAAGGAAACCCCGTCCTTCATTGGGCACAAATGCTGGCGCCTATGGAGCTCTGTTGGGAAATAAAAGCTGCCTTCATGCCGGTCCTCATATTTATGTTCCCCCAGGTTCCCAGACAGGTATCCAGCAGATGGACCTCGGAGCCAATACGCTTGGGATATTGTCTTCAAGGCCTGAGCAAGCCCCTCCCTGATCCAGGCTCGGAGAAGTCTCCCTAATACAGGGACCAGCTGACACTGTCGCTCAGTGCTTCCCAAGCGTATCATCCCCAGGTCCCTTTTTGGGGTGTGTAGAAGTTTTTAGCCTGGCACACCCGTTGCCACGGGACGCACTGGAAATCACGGTGCCAGAGAAACTTCCTGCCTCGGGGCTCCCGTTTCCCGTTCTGGGTCGGCACTCAAGGGCTTCGCACGCACACCTGCGGGGCTCCCAGAATCAACGTGCTTTCTCATCAGAGGCGTTTTTGAGTGTGCAGCATGGAGAGGAGATTTGTGTTCCCTTATTCAAAAAATATTTATTGAGCTCCTTAACTGCCTTTCCCTTTGTTAAGTAATGGCTTCATATGTACTTTGCAGGTGGATCCGCAGGGGGCAAGCATTTCCCAACACAATCCTGAGCCTTCGGCCCTTCCCTTACTGCCCCCTTCGTGGGGCCGAAGGAGAGCTCCGGACCGGGGGCCCTGGCCAACCACAGAGCCAAGCGAGATCAAGCCTACGGCCAGTGAGGTACGTGCATGGTGAAGGGGATGTGGGGGAAGGGCTGGGGCTTCAGAGACGCGAGAGGGTGGCCCTGAGAGGACCGAGGCCATCCTGGGGTGAACGTGGGGAGGGGCCCAGGGAGAGGCCTGAAAGGCTGACGGAGCTGTGTCCTAGGGAAAAGGCAAAGGGAAGAGGAACGAAAGAGTTCCTTCTCTCCAAGGGGCAAGGAGCCCCCGAACTCAGTCCAGGTTTGGGTACCCTTCTGGAGCCAAGGGCTAAGGACGCAGAGCTGGTTTGGGGAGGAATGGCAGAAGGGCAGAGGCCTGTGGGCCAGACCAGGGACAGAAATAAGCCTCTGCCGTGACAGTAGGTATTGGGGGCCTGCCCACCAAGCCACACAGCAGTCACCAGCCAGCACAGGTTCCTGTGAGCCCCTCGCCGGTGACATCGGGTGCGAACGGTGCCAGGCCCCAGCACCGTGTTGGGTGGAATCAGGAGAAGGCCTGGCAGAGATAAGCCTAACACAGTGGTCCTCAAGGTGTGAATCACCCCGGAACTGGTTAGAAATGCAGACTCTCACGCCCCACTCCAGACCCACTGAGTCAGAACCTCTGGGAGGGGGCCCCATAGTCCACTAACAAGCCCCCAGGTGATTCAGAGGCGCACTCAAGTTTGAGAAACTCCGGCCTAAAGGAATCCCTGACTCTCCTTCCCCCCAGCATCCCAGGCCGCAGCTGGATCAGGGCAGGCGGGGCCTGTAGGGTTGGGCTCTCGAGAAACCCACGCAGGAGCACCGGAAGCCTGAGTGGTTAGAGTCTGTGAGCCGTGCCCTCTCCTGAAGGGAAGCCTGACAGATGAAAGGCAGCAGCTGCCGCCCTGCTGCTCTGCTGCCGGGTTTGCAGCCTGGCTTCCCCGGGCCTCGGGCCCTCCCGAGACCTGCCGCCCAGGAGGAGGCCTGGGCCAGGCACAGCCTCCCATGCGGGGACTCGGCTGGCCCCGAACGAGACCCATCAGGGCACCAGGAGTTCGCCACATACATTTCATCCCCTGTTATCTCCACCCCAGCCTACTGAATTGAATGCTTTCGGTACGCTGCCTGTACAGATGCGGGTTTCAGAGTTTCAGAGTTCAGTAACTTGGTGATGCCACTCCCTCCTAAGCCGCGGAGGTGGGTCTTGAACCCGTTCTACACGTGCACTGCCTCTTCTAGCCTCACCTCTGATTCCCTAAGCCTTCACTCTGAGGACCTGCTCCCCGTCCCCTCAGCTCGGGGGGTGCAGACTGGCATCTCAGGGGCCAGTGGGTTCCCTTTCAGGAACAGGCATTTGACTTGGTTTTCTCATCCCGGAGCATGTGAATGTGTACGCTTTGTCCAGCATCTCTCAGGAGTCTCCTTCCGGAAGGAGTCTCTAGTTCTGAAGCCTCCCCTCCTGGCCTTCCTCCCACCCCAGCCCGCCACGGGCATCCGCAGCCGTCTGCAGGCGACGTGGAGACAGGCCAGAAAAGCCCACCTTGTTTCGGGTGAGGCAGCGTGGTGGGACGACGGCTCGCTGGGGCCCTACTTCGTGCTGCTCTTGACGTCTCGTTTCCACCGTGTGCTCACGCAAGGACCTCGCTTCTGGAGGAAAACAGATGTGACTGCGTGTGGGCAGGAAACCACAGGGCGGCCTCCTGCCTCATCCGTCCCCATCACTCGAGGCAGCCTCATGTGCTGACGGGGGAAGCTCCCTGGTGGTGATGCTCCAGGCTCAGCCTGCGATGCAGGGCCAGGGTGACCCCAGGCAGCAGGAAGGTGGGGCTCAGCGCTGTGCAGCTGTCAGTAGGAACGGCTAGACATGCAGACTGTCGGCCCAAACCCAGATCTACTGAATCAGAGACCCTGGGGGTGCAGCCGGGCAGCCTGTGTTTTAACAAGCCCTCCCGGCAATTGAGATGCACCCCGCAACGGGCGATTCCCAGACGGCCCCCATCCCTGTTTCCAGCCTCTTCTCTCACCACAGCCCACACCCTCGCACAGCCCTCCTGCGGCGCTCACACCCCTCCTTCAGCCGGCACGTCCGCTTACCTCTTCCTGGCAAGCAGGCTCCAGGTTACACTTCGTCATCCCAGGTCCGACACACAGCATCTCACGTCACTTCCCTTCACGGCTCTTTTCTTCCACGTCCGACTTTCCCTTCCTGGGCTTTATGTCTATTTTCCTAACACCAAAAAATTGAAGCCTCTGTTCATAGCGCACCTGCCTCCACCCAACATTTGTCAACTATTTACCAGGGGGGACGTGGCAGCCGACAAGCAGCAGGGCCCCAGCTCTCACAGAGCTGACAGTGCAGTGGGAACTCATGGAAGAGGTGGGCTGAGGCCTTTGCTGAGCCATCCCTTCACTCTCCAGGCACCCATCAGGCCCCTCCCGGCTTTGTCACCTCTCTGAGCACATGCCATGCCCAGTGCCACGCCAGGCCAGCACAGCGCTTCCTCCCCAGGCCAGGCCCAGGGCTCAACGCTGCTTCAGCAAACCGGAGGTGAGCACGAGTGACACACACTGGCACACACGTGCCCACACACACCGCACTCCTCAGCCCTGCTGGGACGGGGGCAGAATGCAGTGGGCACGGCTAGGCAGGACCCTAGAGAATCTTGGTGGCTACATCGATCCTTAGTACTGGTCACTCTTGGTAGCCAAGGAAGAGGTACAAGGAAACATCCCCTTCCACTGAACGCAAAGGAAAATGGATAAAAACCATTTTCCATCTGTTTTCTGTACCTTGCCTCCTCTGATGGACACCAACACCTCACTAGGTCGTCTCAGGTGTTGCTGAATCTCCCTGTCAGTGCTGTTCTCACAGGGGCTGACCAGAAGCTGGCCCCAGCCATGGGGTCTCAGGTCTCTGTACCCTCCTGCCAATTCAAGACTGGTTGACCAAGAGTACCTGTTGCCCATCACCAGACAGTACAGCAGCGGTACACGGTGCTGGGTGAGGCTACGGTCTGTAGAGTCAGACTGTCTGGAATCAAATCCCTAATCTACCACCTACTCACTCACTGTGTGACCTCAGACACGTTACTCGACCTTTCTGAGCCTTCATTTCCTCATCCCCCTGTTAACACGGGCATAATAATAAGGTCTATCTCATAGGATTGCTATCAGGATTAATTACTTAATACACACAGCTTACTGAGTAAATACTCAGTGCACGTTAGGAATTGTTATGATTGACTGGATGGAAGACGACAGACTCAAAGGCCCGTACTTCTCACAAGGACTGGCAATTTCAAGCAGCAGATGGCACCTGAGATCTCAGCACAAAGTTTCTGATAGGAGGCTGTCAGCAGGAGGGGGAGATAATAAATCAACTCCCTCTTGATGTATTATCTACTTTACCAATTAGGCTTCCGTGGGAAGGTGCCCTGGGGATTTCCATAAACCCATAGAATAGATGCATGGAATTGAGTATTTCCAGTTACTAGTTAAGATAAGTTTTAACAAGTGTGAGATCAGGTCAGTTTTCAGGGGATCATCCCAATGGACGAGAGAGAACAGACGCCCAAGCTGGTTACTAATCTACCCCCACTGGCGTGGCCACTGCTGCTCGTGGGAATGTGGATGTCTCAGCCTTTCTTTTCTGGAAAGCCGCCTGGCAACACACGAAGAACAGTAAATGAGTTCATACCCTTTCACCTGGTAATTCCTCTTCCAGGCATCGACCTCAAGGGAATAAGCAGAGAGGTGCACAAAAATGTATATGTAAGTTTGTCCATCACAGCGTTGTTTGCATTTTAAAATAAAATAGGAACAAATGTCAAATACTAGAGAAACAGTGAAAGGAGGTACATGCCTAAGACAGAATACTATATGGCCTTTAATCATCTCTTCAAGGAATATGTAACAGTGGCACGATGGCTGGTTTGCTCCTCTGTGAAAGAGGGTGACCACACTGAACTCACAGGCTCTCCCGAGCCTTAGCCCAGCGAGGCCCTGAGTCCAGCAGAGCGCAGGCCACCTGGTAAACACTCAAACGGGGGGCTGCCATTACTAGGAGCTCCCACCAGCTGCCATGAGGTAAGGCCTAGCCTCCCATTTCAACAAGAAGAAACACAAAGCTCAGGGCCTGCAGGTTGGGACAAGGCTGTCCCAGCCTCAGAGGAAGTGGGTACAGGTGTGGCTCTCCCCGACACACCTCTCCCATCCTCACTGGCTAGCACGCACCCCATCTGTAGAGCCCCTTTCGGCTCTCAGAGCACACTCTGCATTATTGCTGCAGATCTCTCTGCAACCCATGAGCCCAGCTGGGCCAGCGTCATTCCAAGTGACCGGCCTGAGAGAAACAAATTCAAATTCCGACACCACACCACTTAGCGGCTATGTGAACCTAGGCAAGCCAGCCTCGCGGGGCCTCCGATTTCGTTTCTCTGGCTTCCGCCTCTTCCTGGAGACGCTGCAAGGAGCAGATGTGGAAGTGTCTTTTTCATCTGCACAACGCAGAGTCGTGCTCTGAGCTGTGCTCTTCAGAGGAGGAAACCAAGGGTTGAAAAGGCTTAAAAAAAATCTTGCTCCAGGTCCTGGGAATAGGTGGACACAAAGTTGGGAAGCACCCAGCTCTTCCAAAGTCCTAACCTTTCTTTTCTTTTCTCTTCCCTTCCTTTCTTTTTCTTTCCTTTCTTTTCTTTTCTTTTTTAACAGCTTTATGCAACATAATCCCCATGCCATAAAACTTATTCCTTTAAACTGTACAGTCCACTGGCTTTTAGTGTATTCACAGAGTTCTACCCCATCAATACAATCTAACTTTAGAACATTCTTCTCACCCGCCAGAAAAACCCTGTGCCCATCAGCAGTCATTCCCCATTTCCCCCCAAGTCCCTCTGCCCAGGGCAGCCACTAACCTACTTTCTGTCTCTATAGATCTGCCTAACCTGGGCATTTTGTATAGCTGGAATTATACTGCATGGTCTTTCAGGACTGGCTTCTTTCATTTGGCATAATGTTTGCAAGGTTTGTTTATGCTGAGCATGAATCAGCACTTCATTCCTTTTTATGACTGAATAATATTCCATTGTGTGGGTAGTTTGGTTATTCATTCATCAGTTCCTGGACATCGGATTGTATTCACTGCTTAACTATTATGAACAATGCCACTACGAACATTTGTGTACAAGTTCTGTGTGGACATGTTTTCAATTTTCTTGGGCATATACCCAGGAGAGAAACTGCTGGGTCACCCTGCTTTTCTGTGCTGTTTCTCAGAACTTTTGACATAATGTGCATTTTCCAAACTTACTTGGCCAGGAAACCTTTTTTCCACAAAGCATCTCGGATGCCTTTGGCAAAGTCTGATTTAGCCCAACCCCCCTCATTTTGGGGAAACAGAAGCCCAGGAGGGTCCAGCACACTGCCAAGATCACACAGGAAGTGAGACGCGCAGCCACCGCAGAAACAGAAGAAACACGTGACCATCTGAATGGGAAAGGCAAACCAGGAGAAACAGGAGGAACCCCTTAAACACGAAAGATACTGAAGAAATCATAAAGGAAAAGAAAGATGAACGTGGCTGTACACATAACATTTAAACTTCTGAACCTCAAGCTGCTTATAAAACTAAATTAGCAAGCAGATGATGATACAAAACTAGACCACCATATCCCAGCCCTGGCTACCTAGGAGAATGGCCTCGGGAATGCTAACAACCTGGCCTCACCCACAGAGATGGATTTAAGTTTTAAAAGCTTGTAGGTGATGGGCATCTGGAATTAAAATTTAGAGGACCTAGTGTTCATGTAATTAACAGATAAAGACTTATTAAAAGATCAGTAAGAAAAAGCCCTGTACTGCCATAGAAGAGTGGACAAACAACAAACACATTATCTGTCAGAGAAGAAAGATAAGAAATATGAAAGTTCAACTTTACCGCTAGCCAAAGAAGTAGAGATGATACATTTATTAAGCACCTACCGTGCTCCACACAGCTTACATTAAGGTAGTTAATTCTCACAACAATTCCACAATGTAACCCCATCCTACAGATGAAGAAACCGAGGCCAAGGAGTGTGGCCTAGTGTGAACAGGGCCATATGGCCCTAGGGGCAGGGCCGGGACTCCACCCATCAGTCTGCCCCTAGAACCTGAACTTAAACCAGCACACAGCATGCTTAATCACAGGGTGGATGCCCTTGTTACCCATCAAACTGGAAACACTCTGGAGAAGCTAACTCTCCGTGTTGAAGAGGATGCAGGGAAAGAAGTGCTTTCACCTACTGCTGGCAGAATTCTCAACTGACACAATCGCTCTGGATAACCATTTGGCAATATGTAGCACCAGCCTTAAAGGTGCTGATGCCCTTTGATCCAGGACTCCCGCTTCCAGCCATCTGTTCTGAGGAATAAGTATAGGTGAGGACACAGGACGTTCCAGGCAAAGTGGAATCCTGACCCCGTTTCACAAAATGAGAAAATAGGGGCTCAGGAAGATGAGTAATTTGCCGAGGTATCTTGGGTCATTGAAGTTGAGGGGTTGCCATGCAGGGTCAGAAGCCCTGAGCCAAGCCTAGGGGTATGGCTGGTACCTCTCTTCCAGGGGCCGTGTACGGTTCCTGTTGGAACAATCCTAACCCTCCCAGAAGCAATGGACGGCACTGGCTGAGCCCTGAGAGGGCTGGTGGCAGGCATGGCAGGGGTGGGGGTGAAGGGAGAGCCCACACATGGGGTTTAACACGTTTCTTCCCGTATACCAGGCATATGTATGTATGTATGATTATTCTTATTTGCCCAAGGCTGCCAGTGGAGAAGCCACCAGCTCATCACTGAACACTCCACAGGCACCACTACACGGCAGTCCTGAGTCCACCGCCTGCTCCAGAGTCCTGGAGGTCAGGGTCCGTGGTTTGCTCCTATCTTGATCCCCAGCCCCTGGCCCACGTGCTGTTTGGATCACCTGACATCAAGGAAAGAAAATGTTAACTATTTAATAATTGTTAGTTATCCTTTGGTGACTCTTGCCCATCAGATCTGTTCTGCTGCAGGACAATGGCATCAACGACTGCCTGAGGAACGGGTCCTCACTGCAGAGGCCTGCGGACGGAGAGACAAGCCCTATGCCCGGAGGTACGTGACCTTGTTTCCAAATTATGTGACCTCTGGAAGTCAGCCTTCCCAAGCCTCAGGTTTCTTATCTATAAAATGGCTGCAATGATAGATTGGGTGGCCAAGAGGTATTCTTCGTAAGGCGCCCTGGCTTCCTCCTGATTCTTGCATTTCAGGGCCTGTCACAGGCCAGAGGGTAGATACGTGGTTACACACAGGCCTTCCCAGTCCCTCAGATCACATACTGTTTCCCCTGGGACCCATGTCCTGAAGTCAGATGGTGCCGCACGGTTCTGTGCCAGGACTGGGAACCGGTGGAGGTTGAGCCACCATACCTCTGCCTGTCTATGAGCTCTCCATGCAGCAAGGCGGGCTCCCCCCAGCACAGCTGTGGCTGCTGTCCCATCCCGGCCTGCCTGAGCCCTGCAGTCAGCACCCTTCCGGGCTAACCAGGCAGATGGCTGGCCCTCTCCCTGGCCCTCTCCTGCCCCCGACCTCCCCCGCCCATTCTCCGTTCTGTCACCAAGGTGATGCTGGGCAGTGGTCTGTGAAAGCAGAAAGCAGGTGTCCGAGCTCCCGCAGGTCCATTAGTCGTTAAGTTGGAAGCGCCCTGGAGCCTGGAGCCTGAGGTGCAAGCAGACACCTGTGCACCCTGGGGAGGGCAGCTTCCCCGGAGCGGTCTTGGAGGCCCGCCTGTTTGTTGGCCTCCTCCCAGCCCCATGTGTGCTGGCTAGCCCAGCTCACTCAGAAGTGTCCGGCCAGCCCTGCAGGGGAGATCTGGCTGGGGAGACATGACCCACAGCTCCTGCAGGGGCTTCCAGAGGCAGGGAATACGGTCGTCAGTGAGGCAGCCCTACAGCCCACTGCCCGTCCCCCAAACTTCTCTCCGACTCGCCAGCCACAGGATCGAGGATTCATTTTTTAACATATACAATGTTCCAGGCATCAGGCTAGACCTTTGAGAGACCAATTGCAGTCCCTGCCTCATGGAACTCACAGTCTAGTCGGGGCACCGACAAGCAGAAGGAAAAATCACAACTCAGCCTAAAAAAAGCCACGACAGGGTATGTGTAGGCCGCTTTGGGAACACGCGTGGGGTGGAAGCAGGAAGGCTTCCCAAAGGAGGGGACGGAGCCTTGGATCGAATGGGGGCTGTGTGAGGGCGGCGCTGTGGACTGTGAGGCTGCACCCTGGCTCATCCAGAGAATATCTTGGTTGATTGGTGATGTCTGTTACAGAGAGAGAATAATGGCAGCACTTGTGCCAAATACTCACTGACCCTGTATTAGGCCTCAGCACGAGCAAGTTCATCAGATTCTTTCTAAGGAGCTGACAAGCGGAACTCAGATTATTTTGATTATAGCAGACGCTTATGGATTATTTCTTATATGTCAGACATAACCCTAGATGATTTCGCGGCAACCCTCTGAGGTAAGGACTATTTTTATCTCTATTTTCTAGATGAGGAAATGGAAATCTGGAGAGGTTAAACAACTTGCCCAAAACCACAAGTCATCAAATGTCAGTGCTGGGAGGAACCTCAGTGATCACTGGTTGAAAGCCCTTCTTTTACAAATGAGGAAAAGGAAGGCCTGGAAGAGACACGTTTTGTGCCAGGTCATTCAGAGCTGGAAGGATGAGGAAGGTCCCCATGTCCAGCCAGCTCGGGGGTGGGCTGTGGGCAGCCAGGGCCTGTGGAGGAGAGCCAGGAGCTATTTAGAGTGGGACAGTGAGTCAAAGACCACTAACTGCCCCAAGCATCCTTGCCTCCTTTTCCATTTGAATAATAAACCTCGCTGCATTTCAGCAGGGCACGAGGCTGCTGCACTAGAAACTACATTTCCCAGGAGCCACTGTGGGATGCGTGACCACGTGACAGTTTAGGCTGCGAGATGTCAACAAAAACAACTCTAAGTCACTTCCCTAAAGACCAGCTGCACGCCCTCTGTCCCCTTCCTGCTGTCTGGAGAAATGGTGACACATGGGGCAGTTGCCTTGGACACATCAGGTGTGGAGAGTAGCAGGGCTGCCCCACTACTGGTCCCTGGACGGCCTCTGGGCCTACTCAGGAGAAAAGAGAGTCCTTGAGGGTCTCATGCAGGTGATGAGATATGCATCTCGGAAGGGGTCTGTGCCACTTCTGCCCTGAACTAGCTCCCTGCCTCGACCCAACCACAGGAGACCTGGGAATCTAATCCTACCACGTGCCTAGAAGGTGGAGAGCCTCTGGAGAGTAGCAGTAGTGAGGACCACGGCCTACTCTACAGTTCTGCCTGGCCTGGTTCTGCGAAGGGCTGCCCTTGACTCCATGAAGTCCAAAAGCCACAGTGTCTAGAGCCACGGCTCACAGACTGGCCCACAGACCAGCGTGGGAGAGGAAAGGCCTCCTGTGTTCCCTGGGCCATGTACCCTGGCGTGCCCAGAAGCTCCACATGAGCTCAGAGCTGTGTACCATCACTCTTCCTCCCCACGCCTTCCCAGCGCCCAACCAGGGCCTGACCCAGAGCAGACGCTCAACCCAGGGGATGGATGGATGGATGAAAGGAGGCTGAGTGGCAAGGTGACAAGTAAAGGAACAAAGGGCTTAAGCCTCCCTCCTACGGTGGGCCTCCCGGGGGCTTGTCTGCTTCCTTCCTGAGTCCAGATGCAGCTAAATTTGCTCCCAGGGTTTCTTAGTGGTGCCTGAGTATTAGATTGATATGATTCAATTCCACAGGCACTGATGGAGCAGCTTTCAAATGCCCGACCCTTTTCTGGGCTCTTCTGGGGCAACGGGAATGGATCAAGCACAGCCCCTGCTCCTCTTGGCCTGGAAGGACTAAGAGACGGTTCCAAGGAAGGAATCGCCCAGGGTGAAACCGCCTAAGCGGGATAAGAGAGGAAGCAAGCCTGTGCTTCAGGAGCACTGAGGAAAGAGCAGTGACTTCTGCCGCCTGGAGGTGGGGGGAGGGGGGAGGGAGCTGAGAGGACGTCCTGAAGCGGTGACAGGTGAGCAAGGCCCTGAATGATGGGTGGTCCATAAGGGTTCGGGAAGGGAGGGATGCAGGTAGAGGGACCTTCCTGAGCGAAGCAGGCGGGCAGGTGCGTGAATGCCAGGCTCTGGGTCCCATAGGCAGAGCAAAGAGGGCTGATCACCTCTCATTTCCAGCCTGGTGAGAGCTGACCCTCCCTGCTGCCTTGAAGCGGAAGACCTGGGCAGACCTCGCTGTTTACCTTGGAGACCCAGTTATCTCTCTGGGCCTCAGGTCCTTCCTTGTGAATGAGGGCCCCGAGCCGCCACAGGAGGAAGCTGCGCGTGGGAGGCGTGTCTTTCGTCTCTGGTGCCAGGCTCTAGTGCCAGGTTCTCTCTACCCAGAGGGACTCGGGCACCTGTGGGGCCAGCTGGCTGGCTGAGGTCTCAGCCCTGGGGCCTGGGGCTCCCCGTTCTCTCTAAAGGTGAAGCGGTGACATCAGCCGGGGCCCTGTGAACGTCTCCCACTGGTTCTTCCTCCTCTTCCCAGGCGCTGATGACAGAAACGTGCCCTGACAGCTGTGGGGAGCAAGGGCCTTTGACGAAGTGGGGCTGGGAGAGGCTCGGCTTTATTTGTTGACTATAAAAATGTCAGCTCCTTTGGGCAGCTTCTTGAATCAATATTTGCTGTTCTGAGGCTGAGTTCAAATGCTCAGTAATCCACTCGGCTTGCCTTCTTCCTCCCTCACCTGGGTGAGGACTCAGCCACAGATATTTAGCAGGGCCCCTTACTGCCCAGGATGGGGAGCCTGTTCCCTGCCTTCCCACCCCATCCCTCAGAGGGGCTGCCCTGAGAGCTCTGTGGCCCAAAGGGAGCTCCCTAGAAAGGAGGGTTCCAAGAGAAAGGATTTCTGAGTTTCATTTTGTTCATCTGAAAAATGGGCAGAATAATGACTCCTCCCGCCCAGGGTGCCGTAAGTTCGAATCAAAGAAGGGATGTGCAAGGGTTTCATCAGTTGTTAAGCTGGGCAGCATGACAACCGTAATGACGACGACGATGATGACGATGATGATGATGGGGAAAGCCACCTGCTGAAGCTTTCCAGGTGTTACTGTGGGGCAATTTATCCTGTAGCCCAGTCTTGTGGCAGTGATCTGAGAGCAAACAGATTCTGGGACACTTTTCCTTGGGAACCTCCACACCAACTGGTAGTTCTCAACCTCCCGCAGCTGCCCACTTGAGGTCTCTTTCTGGTAAGGGGCCAGAGGAATGTTGGTGGAGAAACATGGGACTCTGAAGGTAGATGGATCCTGATTCCCCACTTAGTGCTGTGTGCCTTTTGGCCAGTTACTTAACCTCTCTGAATCTCAGGTCCTCATCTGCAAGGTGGAACAAAGCTTACCCGGCAGAGTTAAGTGGGGCTCAGAGACAGTGCACATAAAAATACCCAGCAGGGCACCTGGCACCCAGTGGGTGCATCATAAGCGCTCATTCCCCTGTTCCACAGTTGGTGTCTCCCAGTCTAACACAATTCTCCCCCTCGCACATGGAATTTGTACTGGAAAACACTGTCCTGGACATCAGCCTGAACAACACCATCCTGAGAAACGGTGAGGCTTCTTAGCTGGCACATAAGCTCTCATTATACAGACTGCTTCCAAGTTCCTCTGTCCCCTGCCTTTGTTTAGCTTCTGAATTCGCTTGGCTGCCAGAGTTGGCAAGCAGCTTGACACCCGCAAGGCACAAGGGCAGGTGGAAGCCTGGTGTTTGATGCCAAGGGTGGCCTTGGGGTGAGGGCCACACAGCACCAGTCTGGGGCTCTTAAGCATCACTGCAGATGGACGCAGGGCCCCCCAGACTCTCCGTACCTACCGCCGTTTGCCATGAAGTTCGGACGAGATGGCCATACCTTTGAGGAGGCATCATGGGGAAAAGTCTCATGTGCTAGAGGGAATAAAAAATTGTACCATTACTCCAGAAAACTGGAAGTTTCTTTAAAAGTTAAACACATATTTACCCTAATTTGATTTTATAGGGAACAACAACAAAACCACACTCCTGCATTTGGGATGTATTTTTAAATGTATCTTTTAAAATTGAAGTTATAAAGGTAAATGGTTGAAGAGTCAAATAATTCAGTATGATAAAAACGAATTGTCTTCAATTCCCCATTTCCCTTTACCAAGAGGGTTATCATTTTTCAATACTATTAGTTGTTTCTTTTAGTTTTTTTTTTCTTCAGGTTTTCAGATTTTTCAGTCTAACTGTTTCTCATCAGAAGATGAGAATTTAGGTCTCTTTAACCACCACTACTACACATATTGGTATCTCTTCCCCCACCATCCTTCCAGTGCAGCTATATCTCAAATTTTGTTGGATATTTAGTATTCATAATGTTATGACTGAGCCATGTGCTATACTAGTATTATTTTTCCTTCCTTGTACTACTTTTAGTTTTTGTTGAAGTTTCTTGTTGAGTCATTGGTTCAGTTTTAATCTTAGGCTAGGTCCTCCAAAAAGCAGAGTCTGCACTAGGGATTAAAGTGCATAAACCTCCTTTGGGAGATGCAAATCCAGGTGGGTGAGGATAGGGAGGAAGGGAGGCAAGGAAAGATGGGAAGCAATGCAAAGTGGTATGCTGTCAGGCTTGGCAACAAAAGAGCCACTAAGAGACAGAGCAGGTTGCTCAGCAGGTATGTTCACTTGCACCTGCCATTTCTCCAGATGAGCCATGCCCAGTGACTCTATGGAAAAGAAGAAGAGAGAATTTATCTGTCTGGCTCCTTCTTCTCTCTGGTTTCTCATTTGGTAAAATTCACCCCCTGTGAATTTATTCCCTTGTACTTCCAGATTGCATTATGCAGTTCCTTAGTGGGCTGCCCACTTGGGATACCAGATCCCACACCCTGTGGTGTAGTGTTTCATCCCTGGAAGTGATGGAAGGAGACGAACTCTGGGAACTGGCTAGTTGGCCCAGCGGCGGTAATAGCCAGAAGAGGCTCACAGAGTTTGTGTCTGATACAGTTTTCCATATACTTATTACTAAATGCAAGCCCAGCTCTCATCTGTCCATCTAAAAGTCCCTTGAACAGCCAAACCCATCAGGGTTTCTGTCAATTTCCACTTCCTGGAGCTCTGCCTCTGGATCCTCCTGACCTGTCTGGGACTGGCTGCTAGCTACACCTGTTGCACAACTTTTGTCCTAAAATCTCCTTTCACCATAATTTGGAGACTTTCTTCCTCCCTTTCTCAAGTTGGAACTCCTGTTTCCTGAATCTCAGGTTTTCTTCTTTCTTGGTTTACACCTTTGTTTTGGTAGAAGACTGCCTAAGAAATGGGGCATGGTATGCACACGGTGCCTACTAGTTCAATTTTGGCCTTGCTGTGAAGCCTCAGCCTTAAAAAGGCCAAAGACAGGAACAGAGACACAGACGTAGAGAATGGACTTGAGGACACGGGGAGGGGGAAGGGGAAGCTGGGACAAAGTGAGAGAATGGCATGGACATATATACACTACCAAATGTAAAATAGATAGCTAGTGGGAAGCAGCCGCATAGCACAGGGAGATCAGCTCGGTGTTTTGTGACCATCTAGAGGGGTGGGATAGGGTGGGTGGGAGGGAGATGCAAGAGGGAAGAGATATGGGGATATATGTATATGTATAGCTGATTCACTTTTTTATAAAGCAGAAACTAACACACCACTGTAAAGCAATTATACTCCAATAATGATGTTAAAAAAAAAAAAAAAGGCCAAAGAGCCAAATGCATACTTCAGCATAATTTCTTGCATTCATGAGTTTGTAATAATCAATAATCATGCGACCTTGAGAGTAACTACCATATAAAATTAGTGCAAAAATGTCAGCAATATAAGTCATGCCATCCAAATTACTGTTAATATTAGAATATTCACCTTCAAATATAAGTAATCATTTTTGATGTATTTTGGAGAGAGAACCACCTTGTGTGTTAATTCTACACATTAGTTGAATATAAATATTATTGCAAAATTGAAATACTACCATAATTAATGAATAATTTTGTGTACAATAACAATTATTTAAAAAATTCAAATAGGGAATTCCCTGGCGGTCCAGTGGTTAGGACTCTGCGTTTTCACTGCTGAGGGCCCAGGTTCAATGGTGGGGGAACTAAGATCCTGCAAGCTGTGTGCGGCATGGCCAAAAAAAAAATTCAAAGAGTTAAAGATATAGGAAACAGATTGTCAATTGATATGAAGTGTAAGAAAGAGTGGGTTAGAAAAATAACTATAGGGAGAAATTTCTGAACCAAAAATGTTAATAAAAAACTAAATACTATAGAAAAGAATAATAGAGTTTACATTATAGCATGACTCGAATGATTATAGAATGGTTTGATATACTAGCATTCACAAAACTAACAAATTTCAAGAACTATTTTTAGCTTTGTGTCACTTAATTCCATTTAGGCCAAAGATATTTCAGTAAAATTTGTCACAGCTTGTGAGGATGTAATTTGTCCCCTCAACATTCCATAAGAAAGAGAAAAACTCCAAAACCATGTACAACATCATCTATGATAAACCATCATCTGTCTAAATACAGTATATAAATAATGTATAAAAAAAGAAAATTTTCAGGAAAAAAATGAGGTAAACAAAACATATTTTCTTCTCACTGATCAGATTTCAAAGTAATAGACATCACAAGAGTGCTTTAAGATAGTTTTTCGTAGTTTTGAGTCCTAGGAGGTTAAAAACGTAAACAATATACTCGATAAAAGAACTGAATAGAATGCCATTAATTTTCAGTAATTAAAGATGATGTATTTTTGAGATTTGTTCAAGCTATGAATTCCAGGTCAAAAAAAAAAAAGAACTATGATATTAGAAAACTTACTCCTAATATCTGCTATGCAGAAAAGGCAATATTATCAGTAATATTTCTGATATATGCTTACTTTTGATTAGTATTTCCATGGTGTGCCTTAATCCATTTTATTGTCTTTAACATTTCTTATCCTTATATTTCAACTGAATCCCTTGACAGCATCATATAACTTAGTTTTTTGTTTTTTACTCCTTGCTGACAATATTTGCTTTTAATTGCAGCATTTAGTTCATTTATATTTAATGTAATTGTTGAGGCATTTGGATTTAAATATCATCTCATCATTTGTGTTTTGTCTCACCTGATCTATGTGGCTTTTCCTCTCCTGTCTTCTATTAAGTTAATAAAGATTTTTTATTATTTCTTTCTTCCACTCCATTAGCTTTTATTTTCCTTTTCATGATTACCCTTTGAAATTACAACAGGTGTCTTTGACTTATTAAGGCCTACCATAAATTAGTACTTTACTAATTCCCACATATGGTATAATATTGTGATATAATAAGAGAGATAAATTTTGGTCTTCAGCCCAGCTCCTGGTCAGTGCTCCTAGAACTCTTTATAATTTCCTAAGTGATAAAGGTGCTAGGAACATCTTTTGTCCTAATATTTGGTCTTTGATTTTGGCTCCTGACAGAGATTTTCTAAACCCCTTGGAATTTCCTGGGTGATAGGAGCATCTTTTGTTCTAATGAGTTGACTCTTGGTGGGCTCCTGGATAGCTTCAGGATGGAGGCTGGTCACCAGAAAGACCAACCAATGATTAGCAGCTTGGAAATTTCAGCCCCAATCCCCTCCTCCAGGGAGAAAAGAGGGGCTGGAGATTGAGTTTATAATCAATTATGCCTACATGATGAAGCATCCATAGAAACCTACATGGTTCAGAGAGCTTCCAGGTTGGTGAAGACATTTATGTGCTGGGAGGGTGACATACTCCAACTCCACAGAGACAGAAGCTCCTGCTCTCGGGGCCCTTCTGGACCTCCTCATGTATCTCTTCATCTGGCTATTCATCTGTATCCTTCATCATATCCTTTATTATGTAATAAACAGGTAAACATAAGTGTTCTCCTGAGGTCTGTGAGCTCTTATAGCAAATTATTGAAGCTGAGGACAGGGTCTTGGGAACTCTTCATTTGTGGCCAAGTCAGACAGACATGTGGGTAACCTGGGGACCCACAGTTGTGACTGGCATATGCAGTGGGGACAGTCTTGTGGGGCTGAGCCCTTAACCTGTGGAGTCTGATGCTAACTCCCTGTAGATAGAATGCGAACAGAATCTAGTTGTAGGATACCCAGCTGGCACTGGAGAATTGGTTGGTGTGAAAAAAAATCCACACGTCTGGTGACCAGCAGTATTGGTGTGAGTAGTAGTAGTAAAAGGAAACTGGTGGTTTTTTTCCTTTTCATAAGATAAGGACTTAAACATTTTAATTCCCTTTACCTCCTCTTGCTTCTTGTAGTTTAAATATACATGTATTTTCAACCCAACAAGAAATGACTGCTGTTTAATACAGTCAATATTCATTCAGATTTACCCATTTATGTACCCTGACCATTACTCTCCATTCCTCCTGCATTCCCAGGCTTCCATATGGGATAATTTTTCTTTTTCCTAAAGAAACATTTGTTTTAGTACAGCAGCAGATTCTCCCAGGCTTTGTCCCCCAGAAAATGTCTTTATCTCATATTCATTTTTGAAGGATATTCTAGGTTTCCAGTTATTTTCTCTTCAACACTTTATCAATATCATGCCAGTATCTCCTATCTTCCATGGCTTTTGTTGAAAAGTCAGCTATTGGTTTTTTTTTTTTTTTTTTTTTTTTTTTTTGGTGGTACGCGGGTCTCTCACTGTTGTGGCCTCTCCCGTTGCGGAGCAAGGCTCCGGACGCGCAGGCTCAGTGGCCACGGCTCACAGGCCTAGTTGCTCCGCGGCATGTGGGATCTTCCCAGACCGGGGCATGAACCCGTGTCCCCTGCATCGGCAGGCGGACTCTCAACCACTGCGCCACCAGGGAAGCCCAGCTATTGGTATTTTTGTTGCTCCTTTGAAGATGTATTTTTTTTTCCTCTGACTGCTTTTGTCTTTGATTCTTGGAATTTTCATTCTGATGTATCTATTCTTTGTAGCCATACTACTTGGCTTTCATAGAACTTTTAAATCTGTTGCCTGAATTTTAGAAAATTCTTGGCTAGTGGCTCTTAAAATATTGCTTCTGTCCCATTCTCTTTCTTCTCTCCTTCTGAGACTCTAGTTGCATTTATATTAGAACTTTCACTATTGCACATATATCTCACACTCTTCTTTATGTTTTCCATCTTTTTTTCCTCACTCTTTGCACTGCAGTATGGATCTTTTCTATTAACCTGTCTTCCTAGTCATGACTTCTCTCTTCTGCTGTATTTAATCTGCAGTTAATCTGTGTAATGCTTAGTTTCAGTTATTTTATTTTTTACTCCTGTAACTTCCATTTGACTCTTTATTTTTTTATTGGAATATAGTGACTTTACACTGCTGTGTCAGTTTCTGCTGTACAGCAAAGTGAATCAGCTATACGTATATATATATCCCCTCTTTTTTGGATTTCCTTCCCATTTAGGTCACCACAGAGCACCATCCATTTGACTGTTTTTATAGGTTCCAGTTCTCTGGTAAAATTCTCCATATTGTCATCTTTTCTTAAAAATATTAATCAATTATTTTAAAAATCATGTCTGATAAACTCCAATACCTGGATCATCTGTGAGACTGTTTATATTGTAAGGTTTTTCTTCTCTTGGATTTTAGTTACGTGGTTCTATTTTCTATCTTGCCTGGTATTGAATGGTGACTGTTATGTGTAAAAAACTGTAGAGCAGATTTGAGGCTCTGGATGATGTTATATTCCTCTGGAGGGGAGTTAATTTTGGTTTCTGATAGAGTTAGAGGAAGGACAGGTTATATTAATCCAGTGTGGGGTTGTACTGCTTCAAGGTTGGGTTTCAGTCTTCTGTGAGTACCATCTATTTCTGGTTTACCCTGGCTCCCAGAGTCAGGCTCTTGGGGGTCCTAATGGGAAATCTGGGGTGTTTATTAGGGCCTGTTC
The DNA here is from genome assembly GCF_951394435.1 of Stenella coeruleoalba. Taxonomy (NCBI): domain Eukaryota; kingdom Metazoa; phylum Chordata; class Mammalia; order Artiodactyla; family Delphinidae; genus Stenella; species Stenella coeruleoalba. The sequence continues at coordinate 103,233,132 of NC_137169.1, read as the reverse complement.
TTGGTAATCCCAGAACTCACATCTTCTTTTCCTCAGCTTTTTTAGACGACGGAAAGCTCTGTTCAGCTCCCTAGCTTCTCAGTTCTGTGCTGCTCCTAACTTGGCAAATGCGCAAATGTCTCCAAAGAAAAGCACTGCAGAATACAGGGTTCATCTCAATGAATCTTTCTTCTCTCAGGGATCTGGCCACTCAAGTCCAAGGTACCTTGTATCCAGCTCTCTGATGCCTTCAAAGAGATGCATTTTTGTATTTTGTCTAGCTTTTATGCTTTTCCTTGGTGGGAGAGTTGATCTGCAACAAACCACCCCACCATTACTGGAAGTATACATTTTCATAATGTTATTCAGTGTGCTACTTCTGTAACCTGTACTTCAGTCATTTAGATAAGCAGAACCGAGCAGAAGAATTTGTTTTTTAGAGATTGTCACCACAATGGATTAATGATGAATGCTTGCCAAGGAGTAAAACCAGGGAGTGGGGGTAGGAAAGGGCAGTCTCACCAAGAGAATGGTGAAACTGATAGAAGACTTATTCACAGAACAGAAAACCAATCTTTAGACTGACAATAGAAAAATCAAAGTGAAGAAATTACAAGCAAAAAATGTCGTGTACATCCTTAAGTTGTGTATTAAGAGTTATAACAGTATGTTTGAACAGAGTTCCAGGCTGAAGCAAAAAGATAGTGGGCCATTTTCATCATTCTTCTGCTGTAAAAGAGAAACTACATGCCTTTGAAATGGATTTGCCATTTACTGATACAAGATGGTCAAACAAGTTGGAACTGCAGCTATTACATATTAAAAATGACTTGACTTTTTAAAATGACTTAATATTGTGTGTCAGGTAATAATACTAAGTTGGTGGGATTTGCTAACACCCAAAGGTTAGTTGCAAAGAAATAATTCATTTGCTGGAATCTGCCGGAAAATAATCAAAATAATGGACCTTGAGAGGGCAGCCTTTTCTTAAATTATATCTGTTGAAATCCTCTTTTCATCCTTCTCTAGAAAAATGCCGAAATTGGTGTGCGTGCAATAAAATCTTAGGTCCAGATGAAAAAATTTTTTAACAACTTCAAAACTCCATCATCTTTGTTTACCTTTATTTTATTATTATTTTTTATTTTGCGGGCACGTCACGCAGCTTGTGGGATCTTAGTTCCCTGACCAGGGATCAAACCCTGGGCTCTGGCAGTGAGAACATCGAGTCGTAACCACTGGGCTGCCAGGGAATTCCCCAGATGAAAATTTATAGAAGATTCTGAAACCCAGTTATGTTATTTCATTTCCATAATTGATTATCCCAGGTTTAAAGAAATACAAATTTAAGTGAGAACAAAAATCTGAAGTTTCCTTATGAAAATATCCCAACAGTACAAACCTTCAGTTTGCAGGACTGCTTCAATCAAATGACATCTTCATCAGCAACCAGATTTTCAAGTAGGACTTGAAATAAGCAGTACCTTAGTTACAACAGAGAAAAGAAAAGCTTAATATGTTGGAAGCATCATTACCATCAGGGGTACCTTGTGCTGGCGAGGAGACAATCAAAATAGTTGCTCTTCTAAAAAACCTCAGTTGAAAGTGAGCATCTGTTTGTATGACATATATAATGATCATAGGAGTAATCTAGCATCTTGATATGCTGACAAAATATCATTCCTGCATTATAATGCAAAACTTTAAAACTTGACCTCTAAAACGTTTAATAATAAAATTATATTACTAAGTAAACTCTAAAAATAAAATTTCTGGCTTAGTCATGTGTCTCAGGAGTTCATTCAATAATGGGGACTTTTGGCTTCAGCCAATTACCAATTTTAGCTTGCTATTCTTCAGCATCTCCTATTAGGTGGTACATTTTTAAGACCTTGCTTGTCTGAAATGTCTTCATTTTAAGCCTCTTGCTTGATAGTTTAACCAAATATAAAATTCTGGGTTGGAAATAATTTTCTCACAGAATATTGAAAGTAATGTTCTTGCTTCCGGGGTTACTATTGAGAAATCTAAACCTATTCTGTTTCTGATCCTTTTTATCTGACTTTTATCCAACTGACCCTCTTTAGAAGCTCTTCAGATTTTTCTTTGTTCACAGTGTTCAGAAATGTCACAGTTTCACATATGTAGTCTATTTTCATCTTTTGTGATGGGCACTCAGAATCCTTTCAATGCATAAGTTCATGTTTTTTAGTTCGAAGAAATTATCGTTATTTCTTTGATGATTTTTCTCCTCTATTTCCTCTCTCAGGAAATGCTATTAGTTGGATGTTGTGCCCCACCCCCACCCCCGCCCTGCAGGAATTGCCTTCTGCCTCTTGAACTGAGAAATCTGTTAAAACCTAAATGCCAGGTTTTATACTTATCTAAAAATGTTCCTTCTTTGTTGGAAAAACACACAAACCAAAGAAGAAAGACTAGTGGGTGGGGCTGGCTGGAAATATCGGCTGGAGTTGGCCAGTTTCCCTTCCACTGCTCCCTCTTCCCACCAAAACAAGCTCTCACACCTGACGGCAGAAAGAGTTGGTTCCACACCAGACAAGCTGGTTTCCATTCTCAGCTTTGCCACTTACCATTGAGTGATCCCGGGCAAGCCACATCGATTTCTAGGTTGGTGTCTCCTCATCAGTAAGAGGAAATGTGGGAAATAATAACGCATCCAGCCTAATAAAATAATAAGATCTCCTCACATGGTGAAGTGTGAAGGACTTGTGAGAGCAGGGTTTTTGATATCATCCAAGCTTTGTTCAAGAGGGAGGAAATCTTACTGCGATAACATTAGAGCTGGTAGTTTTAAGATACTGTGTGTGCGTGTGTGTTTCTCTCTCCTCCAGTGTTTTTCTAGTTTCTGGGAGAGCAGAGTCTCAAATGACCATTCCAGAGACAGGGTTTCAATGTGACAGTTTGACAACCTCCTCCCTCAACAGCAGGATTAGAAGGCCCAGGCTTCTTAGAGCACTAACGATGTCACTTGTAAGTGAAAAAGGGTCAGCTTCTCACAGTTCCGGAGGCCTTGACGTTGAGCTCAGAATTCAGGTCTGGTTTCGGCACAAGGGCTTATGTGTCCCTGTTTGAGATCAGAGGCCCGAGGCTGTCATTCTGACTTTAAGGGCATGGCCATTTGGGGCTTTATCTTAGGATAACTGACATGTCTTTTTCATCTCCCCCGCCCACCCTGCCTATCCCTGCTGTCGCTGCCAGAGCCTCAGCTCGGGCCCTCATCATTCCCAGCCTAGATGATGGTGAAGCTTCCTAATGGTCATTCCTGCTTCCTGTCTCGTCCCTTAGTCCACACTCCATGGTCCAGGCAGTCTCGTCTTTCTAAAGCACAAGTCTGATTAGTCACTCTCTTATGTTCAACCCCTCAATGGGGGCACTTCACTTTTCCATGTCCTTAATCATGTAGTCTTGCCTGGCATTAATAGCCTATCACGGTTTTATTTTAACCTGACAATTTCTGGTTTTCTCCATTTTTTTTTTTTTTTTTTCCCAGTACGTGGGCCTCCCACTGTTGTGGCCTCTCCCGTTGCAGAGCACAGGCTCCGGACGCGCAGGCCCAGCGGCCATGGCTCACGGGCCCAGCCGCTCCGCGGCATGTGGGATCTTCCCGGACCGGGGCACGAACCCGTGTCCCCTGCATCGGCAGGTGGACTCTCAACCACTGCACCACCAGGGAAGCCCAAGGATGGTTTTCTCCATTTTTTCCCTTTAAAAAAATTCATCAAGTTATTTCCTTTGTTTCTTTTTTTCTCTCTCTCTTTACACATTTGGAATGTTTGTGTGCTATTTCTGGTCTTTCAGTGGCTACCTTCAAAGTTTACCATACATATTTAACCTAAAGTCTTAAAGTTGAACTACATCTTCCTTCCTCTCCTAGAATTCACCTCTCTTCCCCCCTCTCTGAACTCACACCGTGCTGTTTAGAATATTTTTTAACTCAGCAAAGACATTTTTGAGTTTATTGATATAGTTGCCATTTATTTGCTTCCCATTTTGCCTTGTACATCATACCATCCTGTTGACATCACTTTCTTCCTTGAATTTTACTCTTCAGAATAGTTCTCCTCGTAGTAAATCCTCTCAATTTTGTTTCCTATATATAATTTGCCCTTATTCTTTTTTTTTTTTTTTTTTTGCGGTATGCGGGCCTCTCACTGCTGTGGCCTCTCCCGTTGCAGAGCACAGGCTCCGGACGCGCAGGCTCAGCGGCCATGGCTCACGGGCCCAGCCGCTCCGCGGCATGTGGGATCTTCCCGGACCGGGGCACGAACCCGTGTCCCTTGCATCGGCAGGCGGACTCTCCACCACTGCGCCACCAGGGAAGCCCTGCCCTTATTCTTGAGCAATACTTTTCGAGTAGTACACAAATCCAAGTTGACAGCTATTTTCACTCAACCCTTCTTGGTCCAAGTTCTGGCTTCTACTGTTCTGTTGAGAAGCTAGCGTCATTCTAACTGGCCTTTTCAAGTGATCTGTCTTCTCTTTCTGGCTGCTTTCAAGGTCTTCTCCCCATCTTGGATGTTTTGTCATTTCACTACAGTATGTCTAGACACGGACCTCTTTTTATTTATCCTGCTCCCTGAAGTTCAGATCCAAGTATCCCAACTGCCTGCTCTGTATCTCCACTCAGCTATCTAACAGCATTTTACACTTGCCACGACCAAACTTAAGCCCCGGAAGTCCCCCGCCCCGGCATTACTCCTCTTGCTATTTCCCTATATCAGAAAGGTCAACTCTATTTTTGTTTCTCAAATCGAAAAGATTTCACAAGTCCTCCTGGCTTCCCCTTTTGACATTTTACAGTTTATTCTCAACCCCACAGTCATAAGCATCTCTTAAAAACACAAATCAGATCATCTGAGTGCCTATCCAAATCCTCCAGTGGCTTCCCATCACCCTTAGAACATGATCCAAACTCCTGGTGTTGGCCCTTCCAGACCTGGTCCCTGCTTGCCTCTCCATCCTCATTCCCTTGCTATTCTTCTGCTCATTCATGATGCTCCTGCCACCTGGCACTCAAACATGTTTCTACCTCTGCCGTTCCCTCCGCCTGGAGTACTCCTCCCCCAGCGCTCCCAGGCTTGTCTGCCACTTCATTCAGGTCTTTGCTCAAAAGTCCCCACCTCAGAAAAGCCTTCTCTAACACTGTATTTGAGATGGAATACACATGCCTTTCCCATTTGTCCTATTTGTCTCCTCCACCCTGTTTTAATTTACAACACTCATCGTCACTGAAATTATGATATATTTATTTATTCACTTGTTAGTATCTGTTACCCATCCCTTCCCTACTGGAATGTACACAAATGGTTAGGCCTTTATCTGTGTTACTCATTGCTGCATCCCTGGTCTAGAATGGTGCCTGGGACATAAATATTTGGTGAATCCCTGGATGAATGATTAAATGAATGGACTTGGCTGGGAAAAGAAAAAGAGGATAGGACAGATAGAAGAGTGTGCAGAATTGAGGAGGACTGTTTTAACTGTCTAAGGCCAACTTCTTCAGAATTTCCAGCCACGTGGTTGTACTCTCTCTGCCCACAGCATGTCATGCCTTTTTATGGCATGTAATTCACCTTGTAGTTCGGATATATTTAGACGGTGACCTTCTTGAGAACAGGGACTGTATCTTATTCACCTCCACACCCCTGGTGTCTAGCCTAGTACCTGCCATATAACAGATGCTCACTCAATGCTTGCTCAGTTGAATTAAACCCATATTGACTCAGCTAACTCTGATTAAAAATGTCTTTAGCTTAATTGTTAGCTGAGTCACTTTTGCCTAAAAACCCAGATTTAAATTTTACTGACAAAAAGCCTAGCTGGAATGAAGCCCTTTCCAGGACAATTTTCCTGATTCAAAGCAACCTGAGAACAAAGTTGAAATGACAATATAGTGATAGGTCCTTAAGGGTAGGGACTAAATATAACGAATCTTTGTAAACACTCCAGTAACTTGGCACTAATGATTACTGAATGTGCTTTGTAAATAAACAAAAGTTGCATGAATGAATTTTTAAAAGAGCCCTCCTCCCTCTCCCATTTTCTTTCTTTTTTTGGTTTCCTAATTTGCAAATTATCTTCAAGGACAGTATCTAGGACCCATTAAACTAGATTAAAAAAAAAATTCTAGCTTATTTTAGGAGGAGGCTGGTGGTTCTCAAGCCCAAGAAGGAGAAACCTATGGGAAGCTCAGTCTGCGGCTAACGTGTGCTGGGTGGTTTTGCCCTTTGCATCCTCTGCTCTCCTGATATTGCTGGGAAACCAGGAAGCATGTCAACTGAGGTCCCTTCTGGCATCTCCTGGGTCCTGGAGAGGCCAAGGAGGACCCTGCCTCTCTGTTCTTTTTTTTTTTTTTTTTTGGCGGTACGCGGGCCTCTCACTGCTGTGGTCCTCGGGCACGAACCCACGTCCCCTGCATCGGCAGGCGGACTGTCAACAACTGGGCCACCAGGGAAGCCCTGTTCTTACTTGTTAAGAAACTTTGCTGGCCTAGGAGCATAGGGGCAGGCTCTGGGTGAAGTCGGGGGTTCTCCTCTCCAAGAGGTCTCCCTTGGTTCCTCCACCAAGGGCTCAAGGCCTTGTGAGCTGAGTGTGCACAGCTTATCTAGGCCCTCAGCCTGAGCTGGGCTGACAGGTAGTGTGGGTGGAGGAAGAAGGAAAGGACTGGAGTGAGCGACGAGTAACATCTGCCCTATAAATCATAGATGTTTGCCAAGTGGAAAAACACCCAACCCTCAGAATGTTTCATTTTGTGCTTCTTGTTTCATGAAAGGGGTCAAATGTAACGTGGCATCTCCACTGGAGCCAGGTGTGAGTTGCTTCCCTCTGTCCTCCACAAACAGGGCTGTTTCCCAGTATTTGGTCTGAAGTGTGCTGGGCCCCGAATGCCCAAGGGCAATGGCACACACTGCATCACACACGAGTGCCCTCTTCAAGAGAGCATCTTTGACGAGCCTGGAAGCTTCCAGCAGTGCCCAATGCTCTCCTCATTCCCGAGCTCTTCAGGGACTGCACCCTGGGCAGCACAGCTCCTGTAAGCCACAGCCCGAGCAGGGAGGAACCTCAGGGCCACACGGGCACCCCAATGAGCCCTTGAGGGCGGAGGCTGGCCAGGCTTCTGAGATCTGTTAGGTGCAGATCCCCGTGGGCAGCCCAGTGCTCCAGCTAGACTCACCCAGGCCTGGCAACACGCTTGGACCAGGATGGGGAAGAAGCGGCCCACCCGGCTCTGAAGGGAACTGCAGGATCCCTCTCCCTTTTCCAGCGGGCTCTCAGGGAAGGTTGGCTTCATGCTTAAGCTAAAGTGGCCAGCGCTGGGCCCGCAGGTGGACTCCATCAGCCCGTGTCAGAGGTGGTACGGCTAGAGGTTAGGAGTATACGCTCTCATTTCAAATGACCGTGGGGAAGCTACTTAGCCTCTCTGAGGCTCTGTTTCCTCATCTGAAAGTGGGAGTGATCATAGGACCTACCTCACGCTGTTAGCAGGATTATATGAGATGATGTTTGCAATGCGATTAGCAGGGTGCCTGACATTTTAGAGGGGATTGGGATACAAGGGCATTATTGTTCATCTGAATGAGGAGAGCCTGAACGATAGAGGGATTTATAGTCATCACAGGATGTCCGGCAACCACCCTCTACCTATAAAAGCGGTGGTAGACTGGGAGTTGTTGGGCAAGGCTGGAGCCAGGTGGTGGGTCCGTGAGTGAAGTCCTGACTCCTTGGCCTGGGCTCCCATCCAGCAGGGCAGCTGTTCAGGAAGCAAGGCTGGTCTGAGCCTCAGCTGGTCTGGCCTAGTGGTGCCATGTGGGACAAGCTATTTAAGCCTCCCAACCACCCTGTGAGAGGTATGTATTGTCCCATTTTTCAGATGAGAAGATTGAGACTTAGACATGTTGGATGTGTGGCTCGTGGTCACCAAGTGAATATGCACCAGACCTGGGATTTGAATCCCTAGTGTTCGACTTTATAGAATATCTGTCTTTTCTGTTGTTGTTTCTCGCCAGCACTTAGAACTTCCAAATTTTAGGGAATCCCTTACTACATGATTCTCGATGGGCAGAAAGCTCCTTGCCCCCGCCAGCCAGAGTAGGCAATTGGACCCTTCTCCACTGTTCACCAAACACAAACTTCCAACCTCACATGAGGCTGCAAAGCAAGGGGCCCCTAAGAACAGGTCTGTGACAGACCCACGATGGAGGCTGTGTCTGACAGTGGCCTCCTGCCCAGGGGTTTCTGTGTCCTGGCTTCCTGAGTCCCTGGTTCCCACCCAGTCTCCAAGCCTGTGCCTCGAGCTTTCTGCAGCTTTGCCCTAATAGGAATTGCAAAATTCACATGTTCAAGAACAAATTTCTAATTTCACCCTTCCTAAATATTAACCATTCTCATTCTGTAAGTGGTAACTCCATTCTGCCGGGTGCTCAGGTCAGAAACTCGGCAGTCAACCTTGACCCCTCTCTCTTTCACATTCACCCCCACCCACGAACAGATCACGTCAGCTTTACCTTCAAATTATAGACCCGATCCCCGTCCTCGCCACTGGTCTGAGTCACCACCATTCCTCACCTAGATTATTTCGGTAGCCTCTAAACTGTCCCCCAACAATCTGTTCTCCACACAGAAGCCAGAGGACCCTTTACAGCCACAGAGCTGATCACGTTGCACCTCGCTCAGTCTTCCAGGGGCTTCTATCTCACTCAGCGTAAAAGCCAAACTCTCTACAGCAGACACAAGGTCTCAGGTGACTGGGCCCCTGTCACGTCTTGGGTCCCCTCCCCTTCTACTCCCCCCAGCTCATGCAAACATGTCATGCAGCCCTGCCTGGAAGGACTGGTTGCTCTAAAGTGTAATCCCTTCTTCCCTCAGCATCTCAAATATGATCATATTGAAGATCATATTCCTTTTCCTAGAATGACTTTCCCTTGTGTGTTGCAACTGGACTCCTACCACGTCCAACAAACTTCTCATTCCCCAAAGTTCAGTCAAATGCTTCCTCTCTGAAAGCTCGAGTGAGGATGGTTTGGTTCCTCGGCACTCTTTCTTCACCACCAAGTAGCTTTGCCTGCTCCAAAAGGTACAAACCCAGCCCTCAAACCTAGTCTTTGCTTAGGAAACTCACTTCCCCTGCTTCACAGACGGGGAAGACTTGATCAGGGCTGGTTATCGGTAACCGTGTTGCTGTCACATCCTCCTGCCTCCCCACCAGCAGCAGTTTCTCTTTTCTAAACTCCGGGAGCATTTGGTACACACCTTTACTGGAAAACATAATTTGTGGCTTGCCAATCTATCTTCTTCTGGCCCAGCAGATCCACAAGTTAAGTGTCAAAGTTGGCTCTGTATCTTCAGTGCCTTGCACGATTCTTGACACATAGATGTTCAATAAATGTTTAAAGAAAAAATAATTCCCAAAGGACTTAAGCAGAGTTGTATAAATAACTGCAAGCATTAGAATTTGACTTATAAAGTGTCATTAAATACACTATTCCACAACATATCGATTGTCTGTGTGAGCTAAAATCATTCGTAGGGCTCAAATTAGAATTCTTCTAGGTCTATCTTCTGGTATGAGACGTTTTTCGTCTTCTAATAAGTCTTACCTATTAGTTCAAAGCCTTTAAAGGAAGGGAGGTCATATTAGGAAAGAAATGGAAAAGTCTTTTTTAGGCAATATTTGTCTTCTGTTTGGCAAACGTTTCATCACTGACTTGGTTTCGGTGGGGCATGAGCCGAGGGGTGGGCGGAACCCTGTGCTGAGGCTGCTGTAGGTCCCAGCAATTTCTTAGTAACAGGCTTTCCCGAGCAGCCAAGAGCTTGTGGCATCTGTCCGTTCATCAACGTCAGGGTGTTTTGAAAAACTTAAGCAAGAGGTTTCATTGCATCTCAAGCCTCCCAGGCTTCAAACAGCTGAAGATTAAAAAAAAATTTTTTTTTGAGATTATCACTCTGTGGTGGCATACATTTCTGGCTACTTACTGCTGAACTGTTTCAAAATACCGTGCCCATGCTAATTTGTTTTGGAGTCATCCAAAGTTTTTTGTTTTTTTTTTTTGCGGTACGCGGGCCTCTCAGTGTTGTGGCCTCTCCCGTTGCGGAGCACAGGCTCCGGACGCGCAGGCTCAGCAGCCATGGCTCACGGGTCCAGCCGCTCCACGGCATGTGGGATCTTCCTGGACCGGGGCACGAACCCGTGTCCCCTGCATCGGCAGGTGAACTCTCAACCACTGCGCCACCAGGGAAGCCCCATCCAAAGTTTTGATGAGTATTTTTGAAAGATATTTCCAGGGGACTCCCTTAACCTCTCCCTAAATAACATTCATTTTGTGTATTTCATGGGCTCCTTGATATTGGTGGATGACTGAAACTAGACTTTCAGAAGGGACAGCTACTCCTGGGATCTTGGTGGGTGCCCCTGTTGGCCCACCCTGGCTCGTGGACAATGCAATCTCAGGGCCTGAAAAGGACTGCATGAGAGGACTGTTCTATGGGTCTCAGTGAAATGGTGTACTTTCTCAAGTTCAAGGCTAGTCTTCCTACCTGTGCTCTGGATCTCATATCCCTTCCTTCTTCAGGCATCGCTGCCTTATCAAATAGCTCCTTTCCCCCTTACCTTCAAACTCTACTTCCTTGTGAAATTCAATTCGAATGTCTGGTTCTTGAAGAATCTTTCTGGATTATCTTCTCCCCTCCCAAACCTACCCTAAGCTTGATGAGATGCTCCTCCTACTCTGCCCCTATAATATGGAGTGCATTCCTCTCTTAGAGCATTTGTCACAATATTAAGCAGGCCAATCCCTGTTTGGGGGTGGAGATTTTATTTTGATTTATGTATACTTGAAGCTTGCTAGAGCTTCTGGAAACAGCAGGTAAAAGTTCAATAAATGTGTGTGCTATATAATAACCATATTAATTATCTCATGAATCACATGCAAATTTCCTAGTCCAGGTTCCTCATTTTATAGAAAATACACGGAGGTCCAGAGAAGTTGAATAACTTGACTAAGGCCCTACAATCATTCAGAGGAAGACAATAGACTACAGTTTTCGACTCCTGACTAATCGAAGATACCTGTTCCTCCCACTAGGCCCTTCTGATATTCTGTGCACCAGCTGCACTGTGTATTTCCCACATTTGCATAAAAAGGACACAATACATGACATATCCCTTTTCTAACGTTTAGACTTTTCTTAGTGTATAGGCTTTGATAAAGTTTTTGCTGCAAGAAAACTCCAAATCAAGAGAAATGGACCCTTAAATGGGGTAGCCTGATCTGGTGGAGAGTACTGAGGTCTGAGAAACGGGTGCTTATTCAACAGATATATAAGTTGTTAAGTGGGTTAAAAGATGACTACCATACTTAAACGTTGTCCTTAAACGTTGGACAAGCTAGTAGGGGACGTAAAGGCATGTTCACACATAAATGTAAGGTAGTATGTGATAAATCGTAAGAAAGTTAAGAATAAGAACAATGGATGTACAAATGTGGAAGAAATCCCTCGAAGTTAAGGAAGTTAGGGAAGTCAGGGAAGGTTCTGTAAAAGTTTCATTGCGTGAGAACCCCAAAAAATAAGTAGAATTTTGATAGAAGTGGATAAAGGCCTTTTAGGTGGGAAGAGCAAGGCTTTAAAGCTAAAATTTCTAGAGGAATTTACAAAGAATGTCAATAAAAATATCCATCCATCCATCCATCCATCTTCTACTTATTCCTGGAATGGCAAATGGCAGAGTGAGGAGCAAATCTCTTTCCCCAAAGGAATAACATAGACAAACTTTCTAGAAATTGAGCAAAGGCATACAACATATCAAGAAGCATTTATGCAAGAAAAATTACTGACCTTTGGGTGAGAACAGTGTGTCCGCAGTATTTCAGCCTAGGGCTGCTCCCATGTCCTTCCAGCTCCATCAGCATGGCAGTTCTCCCAGGCAGGACAAGCTGGAGTGGAGCGAGGGCAGAAAAATTCCATTCTCCTGGGCATTGTTAGAAATAGCAATCTCAGTGGCAAAAGAACTCGAAAGATCAATGCAGCTAGCCTGAGGTTTTGGTTCTGGTTGGGACCAGCAACAGTTGGCAGACTGGCCAGAAATTTAACAGGGAGATAGGTCCATGGAATGACACAAACATGGTGCACCTTGCCACATGTCCCTGGTGGTTTGGAAGGCTGCAAGCAAGAGCAAGGCAGAATATATATTCAGGGGAGACTAGAGAGAGCCCTAGCTATTGGTATACATTCCTGGCTGAATGTGAGGCCTTGGACCCAGGCAGTTATCACTAGTGAGGGCCCAATGTAAAGTAAAAGCTACGTGAACTTGTAAGATGCACACAGTTTGAATGTGTTCCACAACCTACACACAGATCCACTGGCAAGGGTGGAAGCCCTTACTGGCTCAAGATATTTGAGCACAACTTCTGACAAATCACTGGCTGATCACTAAGCTATGCTGACGCAGGGCTTACTCCTAGGAAGATGTATTTAAAAATATAAATAAGATGTAAAACATACAACACTGAGCAGAGATATCAGTGGTCATACACCCCAGGAAAGGTGATCTCTATAGAATTAGACCAGGGAAATCACTAAACAAAAAAACAGAGAAATGGCAGTAGCAACAATCACCACCTCCCTGGGTGGAGGAGATCAGATCAGAATCCAGAGTTGCTACAATATTACCTAAAATTTCCAGTTTTCAATTAAAAAAATATAAGATATGCAAAGAAACAGGAGAGTGACCTATTTTCCGGGGAAAAAAAAGTAGCTAATAAATACTGTCTCTTGTCCATGACCTCCACTCACTAGATGCCAATAGCACCATCCCTCCTACCGCCCCCCCGCCAAGGTCACGACAATCAAACATGTCTTCAGACATTGGGGGATGCAGGGCAAAAATATCCCTTTATTGAGAACCACTGCTCTAAAGCAACAGTAATCAACATAATGTGGTATTGGCATAAGGAAAGACATAGATCAAGGAACAAAATTAAGAATCCAGAAATAAAACCTTACATTTATGATCAATTGATATTTTGCAAATGTGCCAAAGCAATTTGATAAGGAAAGGACAGCCTTAACAAATATCAATAGTACTGGGATAATTAGATACCTACATACAAAAATGACTTTAGACATTTATCATACATGAGAAATTAATTCAAAATGAATCATACACCTAAATGTAAGAGCTAAAACTATAAAACTTTTAGAAAAAAACATAGTTCTAAAGTCTTTGTGACCCTGGATTAGGCAAAGAAAGGAAAATCCATAAAAGAAAATATTGTTAAATTACTTTATCAAAATCAGAGTATTTTGCATTCAAAATAGAGCATTAAAAAATATTGTAAGGGCTTCCCTGGTGGCGCAGTGGTTGAGAGTCTGTCTGCCGATGCAGGGGACACGGGTTCGTGCCCCGGGTCCGGGAAGATCCCACATGCCGCCGAGCGGCTGGGCCCGTGAGCCGCGGCCGCTGAGCCTGCGCGTCCGGAGCCTGTGCTCCGCAACAGGAGAGGCCACAACAGTGAGAGGCCCGCGTACCGCAAAAAAAAAAAAAAAAAAAAAAAAAAAAAAATTGTAAGACGACAAACCCACAATCTTAGAGAAAATAAATACAGAATATATAAAGAACTCTTACAACTCAGTAAGACAGTCCACTTTTTTTTTAAATGGGCAAAATATTTGAATAGACATTTTACCAAAGACATATGCACAGCTAATAGCATAGACTCAACATCATCAGTCATTAGGGAAATGCAGATGAAAGCCGTATTCAGATACAACTTCACACCCACTAGAATGGCTATAGAAAAGACAGTAACAAATGTTAGTGGGGATGTGGAGAAGCTGGTACTCTCACCCTTGTACATTGCTGGTGTGTATGTAAAATCAGTCATTTTGAAAGACAGTATGGAAATTTCTTTAAAAGTTACACATAACTTTGCCATATTATCCAGCATTTCCAACCCCTAGGTAGGTACATACACAAGATAAATGAAAACATATGTCAACACAAAGACTTGTATGAAAGGTTCATAACAGCATTGTCCACAATAGCAAAAAAGTGGAAACCAAAATGTCTATTAATTGATGAATGGATAAACAAAATATGTTATATCCATAGAAATGAAATCTTTTCAGCAATAAAAAGGAACATACTCTTGATACTTGCTACAGCACAGATACAGCTTGAAAACCCTATGTTAGGTTAAAGAAGCCAGATGCAAAAGACGGTATACACAGGATGCCATTTGTATGAAATGTCCAGAAAAGGCAAATCTGTAAGACAAAAGGCAGATTAGTGGTTGCCAAGGGCTGGGACAGGAACAGAAACCATCTGCCAATGGGCATGCAGGATCTTTGTGGATTATGGGAGGGTTGTGTAGCTCTATAAGCTTACTAAACATCACCGATATTCCCACTTACAATGGGAAAGTTTTATGTAAATCATACCTCAATAAAGTTAATTTTAAAAAGCAAATGGCAAAAAGTAATTCTCTTATATCCTTGCCAAAGGAAGATAATTGCTGTTAACTTTCAGTGTATTTATTTGTTGGTGTTGTGTATGTGTTTTAACAAAAAGTAACTTCTACTGTACAGTTTTTAAACTGATTAGTTCATATATATTAATATATTTGTATGTCACTAATAACAATAACAAAACTGGGGCTTCCCTTGTGGCGCAGTGGTTGAGAATCTGCCTGCTAATGCAGGGGACACGGGTTCGTGCCCTGGTCTGGGAGGATCCCACATGCCGCGGAGCAACTAGGCCCGTGAGCCGCAACTACTGAGCCTGCGCATCTGGAGCCTGTGCTCCACAATAAGAGGCCGCGATAGTGAGAGGCCCGCACACCATGATGAAGAGTGGCCCCCACTTGCCACAACTAGAGAAAGCTCTCGCACAGAAACGAAGACCCAACACAGCAAAAATAAATAAATTAATAAACTCCTACCCCCAACATCTTCTAAAAAATAATAATAAAAATTTTTAAAAATAACAAAACTGCATGAGACACTTCATGAAATCATGAATGATGAAATTGCAAAACCACTTTAGAGATCATCTAATGCCTTCACTTTATGCCCTTTTGTTTCAATTTCCTTACGTATAAAACAGGAGGTAGAACTATAGTTTTCTTGGATCTTTATTGCCTTTCCCCTCTTTATTAATTCTTTTCTATTTCTTTTGGAATTTTTACTCCAATCTGCTGCTAATGAAAATAATTTAAAAACAGCAACTCTTTGCTGTTTGTGAGCTTATTTCAGTCCAGGTACATGGATTTTTTCTTATTTAGTTCTCCTAAAAAATCGCTATTATCTTCCT
Source organism: Stenella coeruleoalba (assembly GCF_951394435.1). Classification (NCBI taxonomy): domain Eukaryota; kingdom Metazoa; phylum Chordata; class Mammalia; order Artiodactyla; family Delphinidae; genus Stenella; species Stenella coeruleoalba. The sequence continues at coordinate 103,217,825 of NC_137169.1, read as the reverse complement.
TTTACAGATAAAAAATTAAGATTTTCTTCGGGTTAAGAAATTGAAATTTTCTTGAGGGAAGGAGAGAATGGAGAATTATTGCTTAATGGTTACAGAGATTGTCTGCAGTGATGAAAAAGTTTTGGAAATAGATAGTGGTGATGGTTGCACAACACTGTTAATGTAATTATTAATGCCACTGGGTTGTACACAAATATGGTTAAAATAGCAAATTTTAAGTTATATTTTATCACAAAAAGAAATTGAAGAAATTTGTTAGGTCTACTAACAAGGTACAGTCTCTCACCATCTGAACCCACAATCTTTTTTTTTTTTTTTTACAGCCTTACTGAGATACAATTGTCATAACATGATGTAAATTGAAGGTGTATATGATTTGATATATGTATGTACTGTACAATGATTACAATAAGCTTAGTTAACACATTCATCACCTCACATACATTTTTTGGAGTGTGTATAGTGAGAACATTTAATACCTACTCTCTTAGCAACTTTCTAGTATACGACAGTGTTAACTATAGCCATCATGCTGCACATTGCATCCCTAGAACGTTTATCTTACAAATGGAAGTTTGTACCCTTTGACCAACATCTCCCCATCTTCCCCACTCACCAGCCCCTGGCAATCACCAATCTACTGTTTCCATGAACCCATACTCTTAACATGATTGCTATTTGCATGTTGACAGTGTTTTGTAACCCAGTAAAATAATGACGAAAATTTCAGATAACTGGCAGAGGCCCAGACTTTATCACATTATAGTCACTCAGAGATCTTACTCTTTTATCTGGTCCTGTTTTAGTTGCTTCTGAAAAGATAAGTCCATAATTAATTGATACATCTATAATTTAAATTTCCTAGTTTAAAATTTTGATCAAGTTAAAATCTACTGTGCCAGGAAGAAGTAGACCTCAATGATGTAAATTGGTTGTTATTTTGGGCTTTACTACTACCTCATTTGACGCTCCATGGGTACAGAGTTTTAAATACACTGTGCTTTACAGTATCAATAGATTAAGCCACTATCTATAGTTTAGCTGATCCTATTCCTAAAGCCCCTTAGGCCTATTTTTGCTCAAGAATCACTTAAGAATTCTTAGGGTCAGGTCAGATTTTAATGTGACAGAATGAGATCCAGTGATTAAGGCAATTTTTAAAAAATATTTTTTTACCTATTATTTATTTGGTTGCACTGGGTCTTATTTGCGGCACTCAGCCTCCTTAGTTGCAGCATGTGAACATTTTTTTTTTTGTTTTACATCTTTATAGGAGTATAATTGCTTTACAATGGTGTGTTAGTTTCTGCTTTATAACAAAGTGAATCAGTTATACATATACATATGTTCCCATATCTCTATGTGAACTCTTAATTGCAGCATGCACGTGGGATCTAGTTCCCTGACCTGGGATCGAACCTGGGTCCCCTACTGCATTGGGAGTGCGGAGTCCTATCCACTGTGCTACCAGGGAAGTCCCAAAGCAATTTTTAAGCTTGATGGTCTCAGAGGTTGGATTAGACTAGGTCTTGGAGATAACAGGCACAGTCATACTATAAGATTGTTGCACAGGCCTATAGTTTGTTTTCTTAAAATTAGATGGCATGAAAATTACCCTTTAAGTAATCTCTTCATGTTTCTATAACATCAAGGAATGTGAAGATTAGCTGAACCAAAAGAAATACTCTCTGAACGTGGGAGACTGAAGATTACCAGTTACTGTAAAAGCCAAAGTTGTTCTGAAAATAGGAAGATTGAACTGTATTGTCATCCTGGGTACAAATGAAAGCTAAACAGACTTTTCACTTAAAGAACATCTTTATTTAATCTTTAATATACAATATTACCTTTAATTTATAAAAATTACATATGGAGGACATAACTGGAAATCAGTTCAGGAGCGGCCAGTGGGTACCGATTTAGGAGGTTATACTTGCCCCTCTCATTAGTTTAGGGAAAAATTATACCACTGAATTTGAGACCAGTAAGACTGAGGAACGGCATTTCAACTTCCAAATCCAGTATTAAAATTGGGGATGCTTTATTCAGTTAATCCGAACAAAAACTAATTTCTAAGTTTTCTAAAAAATAACTTTTCCCAAGAAGAGCTGAGCTTATCTCCATGGAGTTTTCTGGTATGCAATTTGCAGAATTCTGTAGCATCCAAATTGTTTAAAATCCTCTGCACATTAACATGTATGTATGTGGGTGTGTTTGTGTACTCACACTTAACGTTCACACTGGGCTGAAGCCATCTGTATAGTATGCTGGACCTAGAAAGGTAGCTCATTTAGAACATGTGCTCCCCTATCACTCTGAGTACAGGCTTCCCCTCCTCTAGAATTTCCAAATACAGTGAAATATTTGATAAACTTCTTCGTGAAAAAGCTATTCTCAGGATGACTGGTGCATTGCAACGTACATACATACATACTAGCAATATGGTGTCGTGTAATTTCATGAGTTCTACTGTGCTCAAAGTTTAAAATGGATTAGTTGTTAAACAGTTAAAAGGCTAAGGCTGAGGATGCTTTAATTTAAATATGATGCACACTGACATTCTGAAATAATGCTATTGACTTGAAAAGAATTTGAGGCAAGTGCAAGAAGAGGAAGGGGAACTCTTCTTTTGGATCCATCTTTTCTCTGCACTCCTCAGATTTAGGCTGTTGTAGAGGTAATAAGGGCAGTACCTTTCTGCACTCTAAAAAATAGTGGTTGCCAAATGGCAACTGAGGCACATAACCCATTTCTCCTGTTGCTTAAAATTTTTCCAAGAGATTGGTTTCTTTAGCACAAAGGTCAGAAATTCTATCATATTCTTGTCATAGGACTCTACGAGTATTCAAGTGGAGGAATTTTTGCAGCTCCAGCAATCCAGAGTCGTTGGTCCAAAGATCAATGAGCAGGCAGAACTTGGAGCAAATATACTATTTTGACACCACAGAGACCCTTCCTTTTACACAGAGACTCTGAAATTGTGGCATTAAATGACAAGGCAAGGATAAGGACTGATAGCATACCCCATGAACAAAAAAATGCCTCTTTCAAGATAGTTGTACCATATTGAAACCTGAACAGACTCCAGTAGAGTATAGCTGTTTTCAAGACAACAAAATATATAGCTTTAGGTTACACAAATACATACAATCTTACATACACACATCTTTTTTTTGCTCTAAAAATGAATTATGTACTCAAAACACAGATAAAAGATGCAGGTCAAAGATTATAGGGTCTTATACAAATTTAAATGGGGATCGAGGGTTAACAACTATGATCCAGAGGCCAAATCTAGCCCTCCATGTTTTTGTAAATAAAGTTTTATTGGAACACAGCCACACCCCTTCCTTTATATATTGTCTGTACTTGTTTTCACAGTTCAACAGCAGAACTGAGTAGTAAAGATAGAGACTGCATGGCTCACAAAGCCTAAAATATTTATCATCTAGCCCTCTGGAGGAAGCTTGCTGATCCATTATAGATCACAAAGAGTGTGATCTGAATGAGCTGAAGGAACAAAAAATCATCTTCACCAATGTTCCTGAACCAAGTAAGTGCATTAAAATATCTCCAGATCATATTTGGTTCCTCAAATATTCTGCTTAGAATTTGTGCAGCCAAAAACACGTTAACAACCGTGTTTGTTAATTAGCAGACAGAGACAGTATTAAAAATCTCTGTGTACAACTGTATTTATGTATGTATCTACGTAAAGAGTGGGTAAGATATGAGCTAGCCAATTTGAGGGTAAGGAAACCTAAAGAAAAATAAGAACTCAAGATACCATTACTAGGAACTGTTATTAGCAACTCAGAAATATTTCAGTATATTTTTCTTTATATTTAACAGCATGGGACCATTACTAGGAACCATAGCAGAGCATGAACAATTCACAACTGCAAATTTTACCCATGAATTATGTGACAAAATTTTTGAATATAAAATAATCAGCATTTCTATAAAACATTAACTTTTAATTATGTAATTAAAGTGATAATAGCAAAATAAGAATGTTTTTATTTCTAAAGTAGATATTTTAGTTAAAGTTGCATCAGAAATCAAGTATTTCTTTGACATTTTCCAAGAGACTTATTAACTACAATTATAGCTGTTAGTATTATATAGTAATACATTGTTTAAAATATATTATAAACCATTTCTTTCCTTATTTAATTTAAATGAAATACAAAATTAAGGATTTTGTAACATGAATCATACTGGAAAACACTTAAAATGGTATGAACAACTCTTATACAGAAAATGCCACTGGAATCACAAAAAGTTCTAATACTTGAAAGTAGCTAGCACAACGCTTGGCACATATTAGGTACCCTGTGTTTATTCACTCACCCTCTCATTCACTCACTCATTCATTCAAAGAAATCCAGGCCTAAGGAGAAGCTCCATGATGAGAATGGCGAGCACAACCTTTTAGCAACAAATTTGTAGTTTTGACAAAGACTTTGGCAATGGAGAATGGAGATGAGAAGTTAATGATCAAATTTTAAACTGCTTGGTTAAAATCTACCAAGTGAAGCCCTGGGTTGTCCTAGAGGACATCATAGAGAATCAGGGTCAATATTCCACAGAAGGAATATATTCCTTCAATATCCAGGTTTTGCTTTTACATATAAACATCTGTTCAAAGACAAGAATAAGTTGGTGTCAGAGAGACATAAAAGAGCATATCTGTGCAACCCACGAGAAAGTAAGAACCCTGTGACTGGGTACTTACTTTTCTGCACCAAGACTTCTTTTTGATTGGGACCACATTCTCTTGGTTTTAACAACTTTATACTGGTTTGAACCAAAAAGTATGATCCTAAAATTCTAAAAGAAAAATAAATATAGAAGGTAGAGGGGGTGTTCAGCATCTCTATTCTTTTTTCTTATATACCAAATGATCTATCTACTCTGCACATCTGTGCCAAAGGCACAAAGTAATGTGTCTGCTTTTGAGGAGGCACCTGGAAAGGAGCATTTCTGGGCTCTCTGCAGAAGGTCTTATAAATGTAATGAGTATTTAACCTGAGTAATAAGGTCTACAAAATGCAAAGGACTGTAAAGGACAGAACAAAGTAAAGTATGTTCTTGGAAACTAGCAGAATATGGGATACTATGGAATAAGGATGGATCTTGGAGAAAATAATTTTTTTAATCTATAACAAAAATAAAACATGACACTGGCAGGTCATATGTAGCTGACTTAAATTTAATTGCCTTTGGTATTCAGAGAAGAAAAAACAACAAAAAAAGGAAGCACACTCATAAGCGCTAGTCTTCTCACAAGGAAGGTAAGGAGATGATGAAGAAGACTCTTCCTTTGTCTCCCTCAAGCTTTTTGCTTGTACCAGAACTGGCTATGCCTGTACACTTCTCTGCCTTCTCCCGAGCTCCAGTTATCCGAGAAACACAAACAGAGCACTTGGGGCGGGGGTTCTGTCTTTTCATTCCTTGGGAAGTTCTTGGGGAACCAAGAAGGCCCCTTTACTCAGCATTCTTCTAAACGAAGTGAGGGAGGGTTCACTGCCATCTCTACAGCTGTTCTGGGTCTTTTGCCAAGTCAAGTTTTTCATTCTTTTTAGTGACCCATAAGTGGGCTTCTGCTGTTTTCAGGAGGAAAGCTAACATGTTTTGAGAACCAAATACTTTCCCCTTTCTCTTCTAAAGTTAGTCATCTACACTTTTCATTTAAAAATTTTAATTTTTCAACTAGTAAAAGGTATTATAGTCTCAAAATATGTGTAAAATTAAACTCTCCTAAAGATTTAAATAATGCAACTGGCTCTACATCCTTACTTTCTATGTATACTGAAAATCTTGAGGTGGTTATCATTTATGGATCATTTGCTGAACTGTGAGGACTGCTTGACTATGTGTGATATAAGATGATCACCCTTAAAACATATTTAATCATATTAATTTATTAAATCTTTTTCCAATTTAAATCTACCACATGCTAATGAAAGAGTAAACAAAATAAGAAAATAAGCCTTCAGAACTCTAAGGTGGGCTTCCTGCACACTGTTTCATGAAATCTTCAAATTCAGAGTAAATACTAGACTAATACTACTACTCCCAACTATTACTGTCAATGGAAGCTGTCTGTATTAAAGGTAAGGAAGAAAAAGTGTCTTGCACTGCGACATAAATTCAAGGGACAGAAAATTTATTAAGTCAGATATTTATCTTACAGTTCTTGATAAAATTTAAGTTCTTCCCCTCCCAATATAGAGAAATCATAATTTCTTTAAAAAGAAATATCATTGCAAAATCTACTGATGGTAAGAGAAAGCCCCTTAGATATATCCCATGTTTAGTGTAATATAATTAATTATACCACATTTAATCACTAAAAATTATTTTGAAGCTATTCTGATTAATTGTTTGAATTTCTGTAAATACCCTTGGAGAAAAAAAAGTTGAATTTATTTTTTACATAAAATATTTGTGAAAAGCTCCCTCGTCTAATGGGATAATAAAGGATCCCCTGTCCCAAAAATAGTTAAGGAAGTTTCACTATATTTTGTTTTTGATTTAGTAAATTGTAAAAGTAATTTGCCTCCTCAAGGTAAATTCAGAGCTGCAATGACAGTACAGTGAATTTTGCCAAGCCCCATAAAGAGAGTTGTAAATGGAGGGATTCTACTAAGTTTGTAATGAGGTTGAAGTAGATAAAATTTACTTGGTAGATTTGCTGCTTTGGAAAAATAATCTCCTACCAACAAAACCAAGGCTTTCTCTTAGGACAGGTTTCAAGGCAACAAACTGCGGCATTGTCCCCACTTTTTGTCATGCTACCAACACTAGACTGAACAACATGCACAAAATCCCAAACCCAGGTTCGTAAGTAGTGGTTATGATAAATAGCAGTTTCAATGATTCTATATGGAGACAAAGACTTGAAGAGTATTCTTTGTGAGATCATGCCTCCAGAGAAAAGAAATTTAACCAAGGAATTTCAATGGAATAGATAGACTGAGATTTGAAATGGCTGCCAGTCTGGTCATCTAATACGAAACTTGAAAATTCGGACAGGGATAGTATTCTGTTTCCTTTTTGAGTCTTCTTGCTGCTGATGCAGTTACACTGTTCTTTTGTTCTTATTTATTTTAATTCATTCCGTTATTAAAAATGGAGAAAAAAGGGATAAACAATGTGTAAATATTTTGACTTGAGAGCTGCTCCACTTTGGGAGGAAACAAATATATAATTGGTTCCAAAGGCCATCTCCAACTCCTGCAAGGTGCTCCACATTCTTGGCTTATTCTCAGGAAATCTAGCCTCCAGATTCCAGGACTCTAAAAGCAATAAGCAGTAACAGGCATAATTTCTCAAGTGACCATCTTGTTAAGAATCAAAGCACATCAGGTCTCTGTCCTACACACACCAGAATATGTTTTGGTCAGGTATAAAATGGAATCATTTCAAAGTTGAAACATCTACAAGTTGAAAAGTCTTGCAGGGAAGAGTCACGTTTCACCCTGCCATGTTGACTTAAGAGGTCCAGGTTTTCAAAAGGCCCCTCTCCAGACTAATTTCTGTAGTGGTCCATGTAAACAAAACACAGGTGAGAATGGTCTTTCTGCAGCTGCTTTCATCGAACAGCAGGGTTTCTTGAAAGTGTGGTGTTGGCTAAATGTAACACAGGCAGAGGGTGAGCCTCTGTATTAAATACCCAGTGGTCTAAAGGTAAAAGGTCATCACTGGAGAACAGAAGATACAAGTATCTGAAAATAAAAGGGGAAAATGAGTTTCAATTAGAATTCAACAAGAAGATCAAGTGATCTCAGTTATAATGGCAGAGGACACCCATGACCTATTTTGAGCAGGTTTGATGAAAAATACACCAGAAAATGAACCTCATCCATTCAAATGATTAGAAACACAAAATATTCCAGAAGAGTGCATAAGAAAATCCAGTAAGATGAACAACTAGACCTCTGAAATAAGGCAGTTAAAAAGCAAATCCCATATACCTGCCTGAAACATATAAAACAACAAACTGTAAAATGGCATAAAACAAACCAATTCACAATTTTTTAGAGACCTTCTTTTAAAACTCAGATATAATATCAATCATATGTTTTGGCAGCTTGGAGACCTCATAGTATAACTAGAAATTAATTAATCTATATTTATTAAGAAACACAGAAGGAACAAGTAAAGCACATTATTTGGACACAGCAAGGACTTTCACATACTCCTAATACATTAGTTTTTGCAGTTCTTAGAGCAGGTACTGCAAATTTAAATAAAGGTTTCAGAAACATTATGGATTTACAGGAGGTTTAATAATTAGTCTCTCTTAATAGGTAATAGCATTGTTTTTTCGGGGATATTTTGGCTGCATTGGGTCTTCGTTGCTGTGCGTGGGCTTTCTCTGGTTGTGGCGAGCGGGGGCTGCTCTTTGTTGCAGTATGTGGGCTTCTCATTGCAGTGGCTTCTCTTTTTGTGGAGCACGGGCTCTAGGTGTGCAGGCTTCAGTAGTTGCAGCACGTGTGCTCAGTAGTTGCAGCGCATGGGCTCTAGGGCATGCGGGCTCCAGTAGTTGTGGCTTGCGGGCTCTAGAGCGCAGGCTCAGTTGCTCTGTGGCATACGGGATCTCCCCGGGCCAGGGCCCAAACCCATGTCCCCCACATTGGCAGGCAAATTCTTAACCACTGCACCACCAGAGAAGTCCAATAGGTAATAGCATTGTTTATATGAAGGCATATGTTTATACCTTTCCATAAACACTGCAGGCCACAGTGGTAACTTAGAAATTAAAAATGATAGTTTACAAAATGATTCTTACCACTATAGGTAAGAATATTATATACTATAATTGGGCAAATTCTAATCTGAATTCTATTAGGGGGTCATCAAAGTAAGCTTAAAGAAACAGCTATACAGAGTCAGGAAATCTGGGTTCTAACTCTTGATCTTAGCAATCGCTGGGCCTTACTAGGCTTTGGTGAAGAATCCCTTTACAATATTCTAGCTAAACTTACTTTAAAAATAGGCACATTAATATCTTTTCTGCTTACTGTTATAGTTCTGGATGACAGAGTAAAAACACAGCACTGGGGTAAAGGAGGGTTGCTTATCAACTTTATAACTGATAAAGCTAGAATGGAGAGTGACAGTGCTTCTAATTTCACTTTGATTCTAGACCTTGAGATCTGCTTGACTGATTTACTCACCAGGTTACAGGCAGAGAAGGTAGAACTGAAAAAAGACTTGGATGGACATAGCAAGAGACTCTGCTGGGTCAGCTTACTGAATGGAGATCAGAAGCACAAGCCCTTTGTGTTCTGGGCACAAGTATGTCCAGGAGAGCTATGTTCTGTGCAGTTCCATGTCTCTTGGTTAAATGTGGGCAAATGTATCAGGCTCATTCTAATCTTCTCACTACTTGGGAGAGGAGTAAGTGAAGGAATAGAGAGAAAATGCAGTTTCCTGCAAAATGATTCCTTTCCATTGGGGATGCTATAGAAGTACCTCACATAAACACACAAGTTATAAAAATCAATAAGATAGTGATTGTGGAAGTTTTAGATAACAGAAAGTGGTATTATTATTTTTAAACAATCATTTAAAAAATAATCTTAATACTACTGTAGTGGGTTGAACAGTCCCCATGCCCCCCAATTCATGTCCATCTGGAGCCTCAGAATGTGTCTTTATTTGGAAGTAGGGTCTTTGGGGATATAATTAGTCAAGGATCTCAAGAGGAAATCATCCTGGGTTTAGGATGGGCCCTAAATCCAACGACTTCTACCTTTACAAGAGAAAGGAGAGAGAGATTTGGACCCAGAGACATATAGGGACGAAAGTCATGTGAAGGCAGAGGCGAAGACTGAAGTTAAGCTCCCATCACCCAAGGAACACCTTCGGAAGAAAATGATTTCAGACTTCTGGCCTCCAGAGATGTGAGAGAATAGAATCTCTGTAATGCCACCAAGTTTGTGGTAATTTGTTATGGCAGCCCTAGGAAACTAATACAACTTCCATGTCTACCCTCCTTAGGACACCTCTGGAGCTTAAGTAGGGGTTTGGAATAAGACTAACTACTTCTTGGAAAGTCAAATAATCCCTAGGGAGCAGAGGCTAGACTATAGATATACAGATATATTTAAAATTTATAACAAATGTTTAAAAGTACAGTAATATAGCTAAACAATTCATGTCAAGGACATGGTACACTACTACTGACTTAAATTTAAGATTTTTAACTTGGATTTTAAAAATAGAACAATTGGAGAAGTGTGATCTTTGCTGCAAAAGTTGAGGAAAGTCTAATCTAAATTAGCTATCAGACTACTAGATGTTTTTTCCTCTAATAAGGATTTTTTTTTTTAGTGTTTTGTTTTGTTTTTGCGGTACACGGGCCTCTCACTGCTGTGGCCTCTCCCGCTGCGGAGCACAGGCTCCGGATGCGCAGGCTCAGCAGCCATGGCTCACAGGCCCAGCCGTTCTGCGGCATGTGGGATCTTCCCGGACCGGGGCACGAACCCGTGTCCCCTGCATCGGCAGGCGGACTCTCAACCACTGCGCCACTAGGGAAGCCCTAATAAGGATTTTTTAAAACTATAGTTCAAAGTTAGAGATAATAGATGACAAATGGCATTGACAAAGGCCTGTAAGTATATAAAAAGGTGCTATTTAGTACTTCAGTTTTACTGGATGTCTTGCTGACTTTTTAGAGCTACTTTTAAATGCCGCTCACATACATCTCTTTTATCTTTCTCTTATCTACAAAGACAAGACATTCAGAGGAGGTGATGGTGCCAGAAGTCATCTCAACATAAGTGTTGGCGGTAACCACCAAATAGGAAAGTTTTACAGAAAGAACAGTCAACAAAATCTGAGGAGAAACATTTAAGTATCTATGGAGAAATGGTAAGGCTAAAAGAACCAACTACCAAGCTAATATGTTCTTTATTTAATCCTTTATGTTTACCAAATGAGACTTGTCTATTCTTTTTCACAACTAGCAGTGGCAGTGTCCAGGGTACTACAGATAGATGTTACAATGCTAAAGGCTTGCATTAGGGACTACTACAAGTAACTCATAATAAAACCTCAGATTGCTTGAAAAATAATTTACTTAAACCTTCCATTTCATTTATACTCCTAATGTTTAAATGATGTCTTAGAATAGACTGGTTAGAAATCGAATTAAAGACACTCAGTGGAAATTATGTTCTAAAAGATGATACATTGAAATATACAATTATTAACCTCTCCAAAAGATCTGCCCCTCTCTGCCTTTCTCCACATCTTTTCTCAAATCTTAAAAGTTGTTTTTTGGTGGGGAAGAAAAAATATTGAAACAAATGTGGGTGTACTGTGGATTCAAATGCATTTTTTAAAAGATAAACTGAAGGAGGCAGAACATTTCTGGTATGCTTCAATGGTTTAGGCTTTGTCGTGAAACATAAGGGGGCTGGGGAAAATTCATCTTCCTCTGTCTTTAGGGGTCAAATAATTTAGGATGACTTTCCTATAGGATAGAGGATACCTATACTATCAATACATAAACAGTTGGGGTTATCTCACATAACAAAAAGCCCAGAGGTAGATGGTAGCAAAGGTTGGTTAATTCAGCAGTAAAACATTGTCAGATCTCTGGGTTTTTAAAGATTAATGAAAAATATTAAATTTTTCCTGGTGCCAAAAGACCTTATCCCTTTTTCCCTATTCTTAGGTCACTGCCTTGAGTCCCTTTGATATGTATGTAAAATCTTTTTAAAAGCTTCATAAACCTCTTACCAGCTTTACAATCCAGGAATGTTTTTCTTAAAAGGCCTGAGAGCCATGACTTTGAAATATAAACATCAAGGAAGATAGCACCCCAATCTCTCTGTCACTGTGGGAGGTTAGCTTAGGTACCTTTCTCCAAGCTCTGATTACCCCTTTGTCATAAATACAGAAGTATTACTTTTCCACTGGATAAAGGCAATTAACACAGATGGCCACCCCAATCACCATGTGAATTTAGAAGGTACTAGGTATAGCAAATGGTGTTGTCAAGAAAGTACCCCTGATCCCTAAACTAAGTGGGGGTTAATTCGAGTACAGTATCCCTGAGTCCTCTGTATTCCTAGTTCCTCCACATCCATGGATTCAACCAACCTCGGACTGCGTACTACTGTAGTACTGGATTGGCCAAAAAGGTTGTTCAGATTTTTCCATAATATGGCTCTAGGAGCGCTTAGTTGTCTAACTTCATTCAAAACAATTTTGTTAGATTGTATTGTGACAGCTGTCATATCAGCATGCATTTAAAAAAAAACATCAAAATTGGTGAATATTGTGTAGCCATTTTTATATTGAAGATTGAAGAAAAAAGCAACATTTTCGGCATATGCTTTATCATTTCAAGAAAGGTAAAAATGCAACTGAAACGCAGAAAAAGATTTGTGCAGTGTATGGAGAAGGTGCTGTGACTGATCAAACATGTCTAAAACGGTTTGTGAAGTTTCATGTTGGAGATTTCTTGCTGGATGAGGCTCCATGGTTGGGTAGACCAGTTGAAGTTGATAGCGATCAAATCGAGACATTAATTGAGATATAACAATCAACGTTATACCACGCAGAAGATAGCCAACATACTCAAAATAGCCAAATCAAGTGTTGAAAATCATTTACACCAGCTTCGTTATGTTAATCACTTTGACGTCTGGGTTCCACATAAGTTAAGCGAAAAAAAACTTCTTGACCACATTTCCACATTTGATTCTCTACTTAAACATCATGAAAATGTTCCGTTTTTAAAACAAATTGTGATGAGCGATGAAAAGTGGATAGTGTACAATAATGTGGAATGGAAGAGATCGTGGGACAAGCGAAATGAACCACCACCAACCACACCAAAGGCCAGCCTTCATCCAAAGAAGGTGATGTTGTGTATATGGTGGGATTGCAAGGGAGCTCTATTATGAGCTCCTTCCGGAAAACCAAACGATTAATTCCAACAAGTACTGCTCCCAATTAGACCAACTGAAAGCAGCACTTGATGAAAAGCATCTGGAATTAGTCAACAGAAAATGCATAATCTTCCATCATGATAACCCAAGACTGCATATTTCTTTGATGACCAGGCAAAAACTGTTACAGCTTGGCTGGGAAGTTCTGATTCATCCGTCATATTCACCAGACATTGCACCTTCCAATGTCCATTTATTTTGGTCTTTACAAATTCTCTTAATGAAAAAATTTTCCATTCCCTGGAAGACTATAAAAGGCACCTGGAATAGTTCTTTGCTCAAAAAAAGATAAAAAGTTTTGGAAAGATGGAATTATGAAGCTGCCTGAAAAATGGCACAAGGTAGTGGAACAAAACAGTGAATACGTTGTTCAATAAAGTTCTTGGTGAAAATGAAAACTATCTTTTATTTTTACTTAAAAACCGAAGGAACTTTTTGGCCAGCCCAATATTTACTATTGATAAATATCCACGTATAAGTGAACTCATGCAGTTCAAACCTGTGTTGCTCAAGAGTCAACTGTAGGGCTTCCCTAGTGGCACAGTGGTTAAGAATCCACCTGCCAATGCAGGGGACACGGGTTCGAGCCCTGGTCTGGGAAGATCCCACATGCTGCAGAACAACTAAGCCCGTGTGCCACAACTACTGAGCCTGTTCTCTAGAGCCCGTGAGCCATAACTTCCGAAGCCTATGTGCCTAGGGCCCATGCTACGCAACAAGCCACCACAATGAGTAGCCCACGCACTGCAGTGAAGAGTAGCCCCTGTTTGCCGCAACTAGAGAAAGCCCGCATGCAGCAACAAAGACCCAACACAGCCAAAAATAAATAAATAAAAAAGAAAGAAAGAAAAGAAAACAAAAAGGGTCAACTGTACTTTTACAGAAGGATAAATTATCATTTATCTTCAGAACATGTATGTAACTGATATATCTGCCTGGTTATATAGAAAGGTAAGATTTCTTTCTGTCTTTGCAATCTGCCTGTGATGGAAACTGTACTCTGGTTTAATGCTTATTCAACAATAAAAATGTTTTCTTTCTCTGCTACATTTGCAAAGGCAGGAGATTTTGTTTCTAATTCTTTCCCCAGTAATCAGAATCTCCATGATTTTCTTGACTTTCTCCTCAGAATTATAAGATGCTCCAAGCATTGTATCTCCACACAAAAAGTCCAAACTCCAGAAATTAAAGAGACATCTTCAGGTGTGGGTAAATTCTGACATTCTAATAGGTGTGTAGTGGTATTGCATTGTAGCTTTAATTTATGCTAATGATGTTGAGCACTTTTTCATGAGCTTATTTGTCATCCTTCCCTCTTCTTTGAAGATATAAGTGACGTGTCTGTTAACTCTTTTGCCTGGTTTTAAACTGGTTGTATATTATCTTATTCTTGAGTTTTGAGTATTATATAACCTACAAACAAGTCCTTTACCAGATATATACTTTGCAAAGATTCCAGTCTGTGACTTGACTTTTCATCATTTTACTTCATTTCCTTTCAAATGTTTCTCAAAGAGCTTATGTTTTTATATTTTTTAATGTTTATTTATTTTCTTATTAGTCATCAATTTTATACACATCAGTGTATACATGTCGATCCCAATCTCCCAATTCATCACACCACCACGCCCCCCACCGCTTTCCCCCCTTGGTGTCCATACGTTTGTTCCAAAGAGCTTATGTTTTTAAATTTTAGACCAATTGATCAATTTGTTCTTTTATGGATTATGCTTGGTATAATATCTAAGCAATTTTTGCCTAGCCAAAGGTCACAAAGATTTTCTCCTATGTTTTCTATTAAAAGTTGTATATTTTTAGGTTTTAAATTTAGGTCTATAATCCATTTTGAGTTGATTTTTGTATATGCATACAGAAATCCAATTATTCTAGCACCTTTTGTTGAAAAGCCTATCTTTTCTCATTGCATTGCATTGCATCTCTTTGTACCTTTGTCAAAAATCAATTCCCCCCCATTTTTTTCATATATTTGGCTATCAATTATTATTATCTATTACACCAATACCACAGTGTTTTGATTATGATAGCTTTATAATGAGTCTTGAAATCACGTAGTATTAGGCTTTCAACTTTGTTCTTTTTCAAACTTGGTCATTCCAGGTTCTTAGCATTCTCATATGAAATTTAGAAAGAGCTTATTAATTTCTACCCAAAAAAGCCTCCAGGGATTTTGACCGGGATTGCGTAACTATAGAACAATTGAGGGAGAATTAACAATACTGAATTCTCAGAACCATAAATAAAGTGAGTCTCTCCATTTATTTAGGTCTTTAATTTCTCTCAGCAATGATTTTTAGTTTTCAGTGTACAGGTCTTTTATGTGTTTTGGCAAGATTTATCCCTAAATATTTCAATATTTATAAGTGGCAATTTTTTCAGTTTCAATTTCTGATTGTTCACTGCTAGTATATACAATTGACTCTAATATATTAATCTTCTATCTGTAACCCTGCTAAATTCACTTATTAGTTCTAGTAACTAATTTTTGAGAAACTCCATAGGATTTTCATAGAGAACAATTATCCTCTACAAAAAAAAAAAAAAAGGTAGCTTACTTCTTTCTTTCTAATCTGGATGTCTTTTATTTCTTTTTCTTGTATGGCTGCACTGGAGAACCTCCAATACAAGGCTAAATAGAAGTGAAGCGAACAGACATCCGTGTCTTGTTTCTGACCTTAGAGGAACTTAGGAGGATTTTAGTTTTTCAGTGTGATGCTAGATATATGTTCTTCATATATGCCCTTTTTCAGGTTAAGAAAGTTCCTTTCTGTTTTTTGTTTGCTAAGAGTTTTACCAGGAATGGATGTTCGATTTTGTCAAATGATTTTTCTGTCTATTGAGGTGATCATATGGTTTTTCTTTAACAGTTCACTGATTGATTTTTCCAATGTTAAATCAAGCCTCCATACATGGAATAAATCCATTTGGGTCATGATGTATTAACTAATATGCTGTAGATCTGATTTGAAAAAAACTTGTTTAGCTATTTTATAGTTACGTTCAGAGGGATATTAGTCTTGTTTCCAATGAGAACTCTGATGTCATTCTTATATTTGCTCCTTTTTGGCTAACTTGTGCTTTCCCTCTGGTTGCTTTTAAGATTTTTTTCTTTATCACTATCTTTGAGCAATTTGAGTACAACGTGCCTTGGGGGAAGTATTCTTCATGTTTCTTGTCCTTGAAGTTTATTCAGCTTCTTGGATCTGTGAGTATGGTGTTTACATCAAGCTTGGAAAGAGTGTGGCCAATTTTTTTTTCATCCATATTTCTGTCCTCTCCTTCAGAGACTCCCATTTCATATATTTTAAGCTACGTGCAGTTGTTACACAGTTCACTGATGCTCTTTTCATTTTTATAAGATTCTTTTTTTTGTTTCATTTGGATTTCTATTGCTATATCTTCTAGTTCAGTAATCTTTTCTTCTGCAATGTCTAATCTGCTATTAATCCTATTTGGTATATTTATTTTCCAATTCAGACATTGCAGTTTTCATTTCTAGAAGTTTTATTTGGGTTTTTATATCTTCCATGTCTCTACTTAACGTTTTGAATGTATAGAATATAGTTATAATAACTGTTTTAATGTTGTCTGCTAATTCTAACATCTGTGAGTTCAAAGTTAGTTTCAATTGATTATTTTCATGATAGGTCATGTTCTCCTGCTTCTTTGCATACACGATATCTTTCAGTGGATGCCAGACATTATGAATTTTACCTTGTTGGTTGCTAGATATTTTTGTAGATTATCCACCTCTACTGAGGCAGGACTTTCCTGAGTACTCTACTTGGTGCACACTAAATTAGGAGTTTTTCCAGCCAGGCTACTGAAACCAGACACTATTCCTGGTCCAATGTGATTACCATAAACTGTTCCCTTTAATCCCTCACAGATGAGTCCTTCCCTCAATTCAGGTAGTTCCTTCATTCTGCTGAACACTCCAGGGGGTTTTCCTGGGATCCCTGTGCAGCTCTCTCCTCTCTAGTACTCTCCTGTGAACACTAGCTATCTTAGTTTCCTTGGAATCACAGCTCCATCTCCTCAAGGAATCTGTTGCACTCTGCCTCAGGTCCCCTTCCTGTGCAGTGGACTGGAAACTCTATCAAGACAGCAAGCTGGGGCAAACACAGGGTTCACCTGGCTTGTGTCCCATCTCTCAGAGATTACAGTCCTTCATTGCCTCTTGTCCAGTGTTCTGAAAACCATTGTTTCAAACACAGTTTATCTGTTTGTTTCAAGAGGAATGGTAAATATGATCCCTGGTATTCCAGCTTGGAGGAAGCAAAAGACCTACTCTTCCATTTTGAAATACTTTGTCAAATGATTTGCTGAACATTATGTAACTATGTTCATGGAATCTCTTACCCTCTATTATTAACCCGATCCAAAAAGATCATTAGAGTTTATCCACCAAGAACTTGTTCTTAGGAACCCTTTCTGGCTCTTCATGATCACTGATTCTTCTCTAAAGACTTCATACCATGACTTTCTAGAATTTTGTGAAAATGGACATTAAGTTCATCTATCTTTATTTTTCTCAATCCAACTCTTCCCTTCTTTAAAATTATATATCTATTCTGTTGTGTTTCTCTCCATCATTCCTGAAAGAACATTAATATTGATTACAAAATCACATTTGTTGTAGTATCTTGATGTGTAATTTCTTTGGGTCCTTGCAATCATTTAAAATAACAAGTTACTTTTCTCCCTTTGGGGCTCTCTCAGTCATATTTGTTTTCCTTTCACTACATTCCAGGGTAAGCTATAGGGGTTAGAGTTAAAGTACAGATGTTTTGGCACTTTATCTTACAATTCCCTTTGTAGCACGACATTGATTCTCTAGTTTTTTATTGTGGTAAAAACACAGAACATAAAATTTACCATCTTAACCGTTTTAAAATTCAGTGGTGTTATGTATATTCACATTATTGTGAAACATATCTCCAAAACTTTTTCATCTTGCAAAACTGAAACTCTACACACTGTAAACAACAACTTCCCTTATTCTCCTCCCCCAGCCCCTGATAACCAACTTTTTTACTTTCTTTTTCTATGAACCTGATTATAGATACTTCATGTAAGTGGAATCATAACAGTATTTGTCTTTTTGTGACTGGCTTATTTCACTTCACATAATGTCCTCAATGTTCATCCATATTGTTGCTTCCCTGATTTTGATTCTAGAATCCTATCTCCCATTACTTCTACTGAATATTCTTTAGTCAGGATAATTTTCTTACTGTATTTTTAAAGAAAGGTAGCATTTATTTTCTCAAGCTGGATCCCTCTTTTCATGAAGTGACTTTCTGCTTTATATCACCTATTAACATCTTACGTATCACTTAGCATCATTTCAATCTTTTTTCATAACTACTCTAGCTCATACCAAAGTTCCCTTCTCTGAATTTCCAAAACATTTATATTCTATTTAGCACTGTATATATACTTTGTACTTTTATTGAGTTTGCCCATGACCAGAAGTAAGAGCTTTCTTAACTACACTGCAAGCTCACGAGTAGAGTATATGTTTCATACACTTTAATTCTCAAATAGCACAATTCTGAGATGAGAACAACTCCTTAATAAATACTTTTGACTTGACTTAGTCTATAAACCAAGCTTCAGGGCTAAGTGAGCAGAGAATAGCAGAGAACAGGAGATTTAATGCTCTTTTCTCATCCAGCTGGAAAAATAGTCTTCTCATGGTAGAAAGTTAACTTTAGGATACAATTACAGATAAGATAAAAGATTTTAAAAAAAGATAAATGGAAGAGAATAGTGGCTTTGTTTTTTTGAGTCTTCCCTCTTGAACTACTTTTTCCTGTCTAAGAATCCTTACCCCAATAATCTATCTCATTGATTCTTCCTCTCTCACAAATGTATTACTTAGACACTTATGATGACAAACTGGAATCATACTACTCTTGATGCTTTGTTGACAAAACCATTATCACAACTGTCTTTGAACCTACTTCAAAACCTTGTTCACTAGGGAATTAGCTTTAACAGTCTGGTAGCTGGCTAACTGTACATTCATTTGCTTATATTGAGAATAACTTTACAGGCAAAGGAAGATAACAGTAGCTATAAAAAGAAGAATTGGAACTACTATAGGATATGATAACAACATCAGCAATAATATCTGTCTCCTGGATAACAATTTACTGGCTCTTTTCCTCCTTTCTCCCACCTCAATATTTTATTATAAAACTTTCAAACCTACAGAAACTTGGAAAGAATTTTACAGCAAAACCCATATACACTCATTTTCTAGACACTACAACTAACATTTTTGGTAATTTACCACAAATCTGTTACTCTATTTGTATATTACTAGCTTTCTTATAATACTAAAATATTCCCCTAGAAAAAGCACCTAATTAGCCAACTTAGGTAAATATCAGGAAAAACATGCATAAAATTGCTTGCAAAGGGAGAAACAGAAGTCTCACTGGAATTTTTTGACCAGGACAAGCTTAGAACAAAAAACTTCAGTCAGCAATATTTACTTGAGTTTTGAGAGGAAGACTGTTGCCACAGATTTTAGCTCCTACAGTTCTATATCTGCCGTCTCTGCTTTAAGAAGCCCCAAGATTAAAAACATTTAGAATTTTGTTTAATAGCAAATTATTTGATAGTAATTATTTGGTAACAGCAAAATAGGTGGCATTAGTTACTTTTAAGGGAGAAATTTAAAAATTCCTAGATAGAAAAAACTAAGAGCAAGACACTGATGTGTAGTCAAATGGTAAACAAACATAATTCCTTTCAAAAGCATATGACTAATGAACCACCAAAAAGTGAATGAATAAAGAATATGTGGCACAGCCATACAACAGAATACTACCAAGAGAAAGGAATGGACTACTGATACATGCAGCAACACTGACTGAGCTAAAAAAATGATGCTGAAAAGAATGCCAAACAAAAAAAAGTGCATAATACAGGCAACCTATAGTAACACAAAGCAGCTATGTGTTCAGGGTTGGGGTGGAACTCACTGCAAGATGAGGATGGAAATATTCCATATTACCTGTGGCTGTAGTTACTCAAGCTTATATATTTGCCAAAATACAATGAACTGTACACTTAGAAAACTTTAATAAAGCCAATTTTTATTTTATTTATTTTGTATTCATTTATTTTGTATTGGCGTAGAGTTGCTCTACAATGTTGTGTTCGTTTCTGCTGTACAGCAAAGTGAATCAGCTATACATATACGTATATCCCCTCTTTTTTGGATTTCCTTCTCATTTAGATCACCACAGAACACTGAGTAGATTTCCCTGTGCTATACAGTAGGTTCTCATTAGTTATCTATTTCATACATAGTATCGATAGTGTATATATGTCAATTTTTAAAGTTAAGAAAAAAGAATGATGGAAAAGGAAAATAATCTTATTATGTGTTACTGCTACATAAGTATAATTTGAATTGTAGCTCCCTCTACTGCAGCAAAAGAAAACTGGCAAGGATATTTCAAAGTACACAGCTTGCAAACTGAAAAAAATGCTTATATTAAACAGCGCAAGTGAAATTCACTCTGTGTGTGTGTCCCCTAGTGTCTAATATGTGGATTGCAGTGACACTGTGGTAAGTCCTAAGAGGGATTAAAAAATATGGTATACCTTCAGTATACCATTTGAGGAGACTGGACCACATAAATATAGCCATGATTTGTCCACATGACCTCATGGTATACTAGCTATTCCTTGTCAGTATAGGTAATTCCTTGATCCCTAATTGCTTCCATAAGTGGTTTACGGAGTCACAGGTGTCAGTGGTCTCAAAGTGTGATCCTCCAGACCAGCAGCATCAGCATCACTTGGGAACTTGTTACAGATGAAAATTCTCAGATCCCACTCTAGACCTTCTAATCAGAAACTTTGGCAATGGAGCTCAGCAATCTGTTTTAAGAAGCTTTCCAGATGATTCTGATGCATGCTCAAGTTTAAGAACCACTGCCCTAGGTTTACCAATTTTGTAACTTCTATCACCAGTTTGTACTGTTTCTGCTTTTCTCCTTCATGTGGGCATCTGAACCTTTGACTCTCTACTGAAAACAGATCAACTGCCCTGACTCCTCCACTTTTCACATCTTGCCTTGTGCCTTTCCTTCTTGCTTTATTAATTTCTTGACCCGCTCATTATTAGCTATATTCTAGCACTAACTGAATTCTGAGTTCAAGCCCTGAGCCTCAAGCAGGAAATAAAATAGTTCTATTATTCTCTTCTCCTTCCCACTCTCATTTTTGTAAGATCTTATAAAATGGCTGTTTTTCAGCTCTCTCTCAGAATCAAATGATTCAATCCTTTACTCCACAAATATTTAATACTGAAACAACTATGTGTGGCTCCACCACTGATGCTGGGGATAAAACAATAACTAAAATATACAAATATCACCGCCCTCGTGGAGTTCATATTCTAAGGCGTATATTCTTATATGCCTAAGGGAATTATACAGTATGTTAGAAGACAGGTGCTATGGCGAAAATTAAAGGAAGAGAAAATGAGGGAATAAGGGGACAAACTGAAATTTTATATAGGATAATCAGGAATGCTTTAAAAAATACAATTAGAAATGATAAAGTGATACAATCAGAAGCTACTTAAGACCTGAAACTGTAAAACTCCTAGAAGAAAACAGAGAAAGAGCTCCTTGACATGGGTCTTGGCAATGATTTTTTGGATATGACACCAAAAGCACAAGCAACAAAGGCAAAAATAAATAAGTGGAACTACATCAAACTAAAAATCTTCTGCACAGCAAAAGGAACAATCCAAAGAATGAACAGGCAACCTATAGAATGGGAGAAAATAGCTGCAAATCATATATCTGACAGGGGTTAACATCCAAAATATATAAAGAACTAACACAACTCAATAGCTAAAAACCAAACAACCCAATTAAAAAATGGGCAGAGAAACTGAACATTTTCCCAAAAAGACACACAAATGGCCAACAGTTGATACACGTAAAGATGTTCAACATTACTAACCATCAGGGAAATGCAAATCAAAACCACAATGAGATACCACCTCACACCTGTTTCAAAGACTATTATCAAAAAGACAAAAGGTAACAAGTGTTGGTGAAGATGTGGAGAAAAGGAAACCCTTGTGTACTGTTGGTGGGAATGCAGTAAAAAGTCTTGCACACGATGTTCTACACGATGAATACTTAAGCGATGATGATGACACAAAAACATCTCATTCCATACAGTTCTTGCCATACAGTTATTAGATTTTCACACGGAGACACTCACACACATGCACAACAGATAAGTTTATTAACTGTACAACATGATGATCTAATCATTAAGTGGACCACCATCAGAAAGGTCTCCATCCTCATCATCTTCATGTTGAGTAGGCTGAGGAGGAAGTGGAAGAGAGGAGGTTGGTCTTGCTGTCTCAGACGTGGAAGGGGAGGTAGGAGAGGAAGGCGCATTCAGTACAGCTTTATGGAAACACATCATAAATTCTGACTTTTTTGCTTTTTCATTTCTCCAAAAAAGTTTCTATGTGGTTCCAATCCTTCCTCCACTGTTTGCTTTAGTTTCAGTGCCCATATCATAGAAGGTCCATGTCATAAAAGAAGTCAAAAGCAGTCTTGAATAATTGGAACCCTCCTGCCAAATTGTCTAAGGTCCATCTGTTTTCTGCACTGCTTCTTCCATGTCTTCTTCCTCATCATCTGCCACTGGTTTGGAAGCGCTCATCTTTTGTTAATTCCTCTGGTGTGGTGTCTAATAGCTCTTAAATTCCTCCAACATCTGTATCTTGAAACCCTTCGCCTCCTCCCTGTTTTGCCATATCCACAATCTCTTTCATGATTTCCTTGACTGGCTCTGTTGTAAATCCTGTGAAGTTATGCACAACATCTGGACACAGTTTCCTCCAACAAGAATTTAATGGCTTTTTCTTTAATAATGATGGCATATTCAGTGGTGTAATCCTTCCAGACTTTCATGATGTTTTCTCTGTTGTGGTTCTCTTCCACAGCGCTGACAGCCTTTTCCATAGAGTACTGTGTAAAATGTGCCTTAAAGGTTCTTATGACCCCCTGATCTAGAGGCTGAATTAGAGATGTTGTGTTTGGAGGCAAGTAGGCCACTTTGACGCCTTTGGTGGTGAACTCTGGGGTTCTAGGGGGCCAGGGTCGTTGTCCAATAACGAAAGAACTCTAAAAGGCAGTCTTTTTTTTTTTTGAATTTTATTTATTTTTTTATACAGCAGGTTCTCATGAGTTATCCATTTTATACATATTAGTGTACATATGTCAATCCCAATCTCCCAATTCTTCACACCACCACCCCCGTCCCCCCGCTGCTTTCCTAAAAAGCAGTCTCTTACTGGCAAGGTACTTCCTGACTTCAGGGTCAAAGCTACGATGGAACACATTCAGAAAAAGGGTTCTCCTTCAGGCCTTCTTACAGTATAACACAAACAAAAGACGTGCTGCTGGTGTTTGTCTTTGCCCCTCAAGGCTCAAGGGTTAATTAGCAGCTTTGGAGATAAGGGCAGTTCTTACAATAAACCCAACTGCATTTGCACAAAACAGTAGAGTTAGCCTATCCCTTCCTGCTTTAAATCCTGGTGCTTATTTCTCTTCTTTACTAAAAAATGACCTCTCTGGCATTTTTCTTTTCCAGAAGAGGGCACTTTTGTCTGCATTAAAACCTGTTTAGGCAGATATTCTTTCTCCTCAATGATTTTCTTAATGGTGTCTGGGAACTCCTCTGCTGCCTCTTGGTCAGCAGAAGCTGCTTCTCCTGTTGTGTTACAGTGACATTTTTTAAGCCAAAGCTCTTTCTAAAATTAGCAAACCATTCTTTACAGGCATTAAATCCTGCACCTTCCTTTTGCTTTAAGTTGTCATATAATGACTTTGCTTTTTCTCAAATTATATTAGAGTCTATAGGAATGCCTCGCAATCCTGCACCCACATAAAAAGCTGCATTTTCGGGGCTTCCCTGGTGGCGCAGTGGTTGGGAGTCCGCCTGCCAATGCAGGGGACGCGGGTTCGTGCCCCGGTCTGGGAGGATCCCACATGCCGCGGAGCGGCTGGTCCCGTGGGCCATGGTCACTGGGCCTGCGCGTCCGGAGCCTGTGCTCCGTGGCGGAAGAGGCCACAACAGTGAGAGGCCCGTGTACCGCAAAAAAAAAAAAAAAAAAAAAAAAGCTGCATTTTCAATACAAGATAAAAGGGTATTTTGCAAAAAGTGCAAGGTTTTTGTGCCTGCTGGTGTAGCTGCAGTGATGGCTTAATGAATTTTTCTTTTTTTTTTCACACTCGTCCTTACACTGGATTCATCTATCATGCAGTCGTGAGAAAACACAGCTACAGACCTCAATCTACAGTACATATCAAGCAATTCAACTTTTTCTTGAAATGTCAATGTCTTGACTTTTCTCTGCTTCTTAGGAACATGTCCAGCATCACTAGTGGCACTTTGTAGGGGTCCCATGGTGCTATCCAAGATTTACAGCATTACACTAAACATGATGAAAAATATACTTAAAAACAGGGAGAGATCGCTTTTTTCTTGATACACAATTTACTAGAGAGATGAACTGCTCACATGGAGATGATTAGCATCACTAGGCATCTTTTTTTAATTTTTGGATTTTATTTTACTTTTTTATACAGTAGGTTCTTATTAGTCCTCAACTTTACAAACATCAGTGTATACATGTCAATCCCAATCGCCCAATTCATCACACCACCATCCCCACCCCACTGCGGCTTTCCCCCCTTGGTGTCCATACATTTGTTCTCTACATCTGTGTCTCAATTTCTGCCCTGCAAACTGGTTCACCTGTACCATTTTTCTAGGTTCCACATACATGCGTTAATATACGATATTTGTTTTTCTTTCTGACTTACTTCACTCTTACTTACAGTCTCTAGATCCATCCACGGCTCAACAAATGACCCAATTTCATTCCTTTCTATGGCTGAGTAATATTCTATTGTATATATGTACCACATCTTCTTTATCCATTCGTCTGTCCATGGGCATTTAGGTTGCTTCCATGACCTGGCTACTGTAAATAGTGCTGCAATGAACATTGGGGTGCATGTGTCTTTTTGAATTATGGTTTTCTCTGGGTATATGCCCAGTAGTGGGATTGCTTGATCATATGGTAATTCTATTTTTAGTTTTTTAAAGAACATCCATACGGTTCCCCATAGTGGCTGTATCAATTTACATTCCCCCCAACAGAGCAAGAGGGTTCCCTTTCCTCCACACCCTCTCCAGCATTTGTTGTTTGTAGATTTTCTGATGATGCCCATTCTAACTGGTGTGAGGTGATACCTCACTGTAGTTTTGATTTGCATTTCTCTAATAATTAGTGACGTTGAGCAACTTTTCATGTGCTTCTTGGCCATCTGTATGTCTTCTTTGGAGAAATGTCTATTTAGGTCTTCTGCCCATTTTCGGATTGGGTTGTCTGTTTCTTTAATATGGAGCTGCATAAGCTGTTTATATATTTTGGAAATTAATCCTTTGTCCACTGATTCATTTGCAAATGTTTTCTCCCATTCTGAGGGTTGTCTTTTCGTCTTGTTTATGGTTTCCTTTGCTGTGCAAAAGCTTTGAAGTTTCATTAGGTCCCATTTGTTTATTTTTGTTTTTATTTCCATTACTCTAGGAGGTGGATCAAAAAAGATCTTGCTGTGACTTATGTCAAAGAGTGTTCTGCCTATGTTTTCCTCTAAGAGTTTTATAGTGTCTGGTCTTACATTTAGGTCTCTAATCCATTTTGAGTGTATTTTTGTGTTTGGTGTTAGGGAGTGTCCTAATTTCATTCTTTTACACATAGCTGTCCAGTTTTCCCAGCACCACTTACTGAAGAGGCTGTCTTTTCTCCATTGCATATCCTTGCCTCCTTTGTCATAGATTAGTTGACCATAGGCGCGTTGGCTTATCTCTGGGCTTTCTATCTTGTTCCATTGATCTATGTTTCCGCTTTTGTACCAGTACCATATTGTCTTGATTACTGTAGCTTTGTAGTATAGTCTGAAATCAGGGAGCCTGATTCCTCCAGCTCTGTTTTTTTCCCTCAAGACTGCTTTGGCTATTCGGGGTCTTCTGTGTCTCCATACAAATTTTAAGATTTTTTGTTCTAGTTCCGTAAAAAATGCCACTGGTAATTTGATAGGGATTGCACTGAATCTGTAGATTGCTTTGGGTAGTATAGTCATTTTCACAATATTTATTCTTCCAATCCAAGAACATGGTATATCTCTCCATCTGTTGGCATCATCTTTAATTTCCTTCATCAGTGTCTTATAGTTTTCTGCATACAGCTCTTTTGTCTCCCTAGGTAGGTTTATTCCTAGATATTTTATTCTTTTTGTTGCAGTGGTAAATGGGAGTGTTTCCTTAAATTCTCTTTCAGATTTTTCATCGTTAGTGTATAGGGATGCAAGAGATTTCTGTACATTAATTTTGTATCCTGCAACTTTACCAAATTCATTGATTAGCGCTAGCAGTTTTCTGGTGGCATCTTTAGGATCCTCTATGTATAGTATCATGTCACCTGCAAAGGGTGACAGTTTTACTTCTTTTCCAATTTGTATTCCTTTTATTTCTTTTTCTTCTCTGATTGCTATGGCTAGGACTTCCAAAACTATGCTGAATAATAGTGGTGACAGTGGACAGCTTTGTCTTTTTCCTGATCTTAGAGGAAATGCTTTCAGTTTTTCACCATTGAGAATGATGTTTGCTGTGGGTTTGTCATACATGGCCTTTATTATGTTGAGGTAGGTTCCCTCTACCCACTTTCTGGAGAGTTTTTATCATAAATAGGTGTTGAATTTTGTCAAAAGCTTTTACTGCATCTATTGAGATGAGCATATGGTTTTTATTCTTCAATTTGTTAATATGGTGTATCACATTGATTGATTTGCATATATTGAAGAATCCTCACATCCCTGGGATAAATTCCACTTGATCATGGTGTATGATCCTTTTAATCTGTGGTTGGATTCTGTTTGCTAGTATTTTGTTGAGGATTTTTGCATCTATATTCATCAGTGATATTGGTCTGTAATTTTCTTTTCTTGTAGTATCTCTGTCTGGTTTTGGTATCAGGGTGATGGTGGCCTCATAGAATGAGTTTGGGAGTGTTCCTTCCTCTGCAAGTTTTTTTGGAAGAGTTTTAGGAGGATGGATGTTAGCTCTCCTCTAAATGTTTGATAGAATTCCCCTGTGAAGCCATCTGGTCCTGGACTTTTGTTTATTGGAAGATTTTTAAATCACAGCTTCAATTTCGTTACTTGTGATTGGTCTGTTCATATTTTCTATTTCTTCCTGGTTCAGTCTTGGAAGGTTATACCTTTCTAAGAATTGTCCATTTCTTCCAGGTTGTCCATTTTATTGGCATAGCGTTGCTGGTAGTAGTCTCTTAGGATGCTTTGTATTTTCTGCAGTGTCTGTTGTAACAACTTCTTTTTCATTTCTAATTTTATTGATTTGAGTCCTCTCCCTCTTGATGAGTCTGGCTAACGGTTTATCAATTTTGTTTATCTTCTCAAAGATGCAACTTTTAGTTTTATTGATCTTTGCTATTGGTTTCTTTGTTTCTATTTCATTCATTTCTGATCTGATCTTTATGATTTCTTTCCTTCTGCTGACTTTGGGTTTTGTTTGTACTTCTTTCTCCGGTTCCTTTAGGTGTAAGGTTAGATTGTTTATTTGAGATTTTTCTTGTTTCTTGTGGTAGGCTTGTATAGCTATAGACTTCCTTCTAAGAACTGCTTTTGCTGCATCCCATAGGTTTTGGATTGTCGTGTTTTCATTGTCATTTGTCTCTAGGTATTTTTTGATTTCCTCTTTGATTTCTTCAGTGATCTCTTAGGTTATTTAGTAACTTATTGTTTAGCCTCCATGTGTTGGTGTTTTTTTACCTTTTTTTCACTGTGATTCATTTCTAATCTCATACCATTGTGATCAGAAAAGATGCTTGATATGATTTCAATTTTCTTAAATTTAATGAGGCTTGATTTGTGACCCAAGATGTGATCTATCCTGGAGAATGTTCTGTGCGCAGTTGAGAAGAAAATGTAATCTGCTGTTTTTGGATGGAATGTCCTATAAATATCAATTAAATCTATCTGGTCTATTGTGTCATTTAAAGCTTCCGTTTCCTTATTTTCATTTTGGATGATCTGTCCATTTATGTAAGTGAGGTGTTAAAGTCCCCCACTATTATTGTGTTACAGTCGATTTCCTCTCTTATAGCTGTTAGCAGTTGCCTTATGTATTGAGGTTCTCCTATGTGGGGTGCATATATATTTATAGTTGTTACATCTTCTTCTTGGATCGATCCCTTGATCATTATGTAGTGTCCTTCCTTGTCTCTTGTAACATTCTTTATTTTAGAGTCCATTTTATCTGATATGAGCATTGCTACTCCAGCTCTCTTTTGATTTCTACTTGCATGGAAGATCTTTTTCCATCCCCTCACTTTCAGTCTGTATGTGTCCCTAGGTCTGAAGTGGGTCTCTTGTAGACAGCATATATATGGGTCTTGTTTTCATATCCACTCAGAAAGCCTGTGTCTTTTGGTTGGAGCATTTAATCCATTCACATTTAAGGTAATTATCGATATGTATGTTCCTATGACCATTTATTTTCTTAATTGTTTTGGGTTTCTTTTTGTAGGTCCTTTTCTTCTCATGTTTCCCACTTATAGAAGTTCCTTTAGTATTTGTTGTATAGCTGGTTTGGTGGTGCTGAATTCTCTTAGCTTTTGCTTGTCTGTAAAGCTTTTGATTTCTCCATCGAATCTGAATGAGATCCTTGCAAGTTAGAGTAATCTTGGTTGTAGGTTCTTCCCTTTGATCACTTTAAGTATATCAGGCCACTCCCTTCTGGCTTGTAGAGTTTATGCTGAGAAGTCAGCTGTTAACCTTATGGGAGTTCCCTTGTATGTTGTCGTTTTCCCCTTGCTGCTTTCAATAATTTTTCTTTGTCTTTAATTTTTGCCAGTTTGATTACTATATGTCTTGGCATGTTTCTCCTTGGGTTTATCCTGTATGAGGCTCTCTGCGCTTCCTGGACTTGGGTGGCTATTTCCTTTCCCATGTTAGGGAAGTTTTTAACTATAGTCTCTTCAAATATTTTCTCTGGTCCTTTCTCTCTCTCTTCTCTTTCTGGGACCCCTATAATGTGAATGTTGCTGCATTTAATGTTGTCCCAGAGGTCTCTTAGGCTGTCTTCATTTCTTTTCATTATTTTTTCTTTATTCTGTTCTGCAGCAGTGAATTCCACCATTCTGTCTTCCAGCTCACTTATCCGTTCTGCCTCAGTTATTCTGCTATTGATTCCTTCTAGTGTAGTTTTCATTTCAGTTATTGTATTGTTCATGTCTGTTTGTTTGTTCTTTAATTCTCCTAGGTCTTTCTTAAACCTTTCTTGCATTTTCTCGATCTTTGCCACCATTCTTTTTCCGAGGTCCTGGATCATCTTCACCATCATTATTGTGAATTCTTTTTCTGGAAGGTTGCCTATCTCCACTTCATTTTGTTGTTTTTCTGGGGTTTTATCTTGTTCCTTCATCTGGTACACAGCCCTCTTCCCTTTCATCTTGTCTAGCTTTCTGTGAATGTGGTTTTTGTTCCACAGGCTGCAGGACTGTAGTTCTTCTTGCTTCTGCTGTCTGCCCTCTGGTGGATGAGGCTATCTAAGAGGCTTGTGTAAGTTTCCTGATGGGAGGGATTGGTTCATCACTAGGCATTTTAAGCATATACTCGAATCACTGGATGCAAATGTCACCAACTATAGCCTAAGTGTTTGTGTAAGTTTTGAGAAATTTTAACTTTTAATAATAGATTTGTGTATATTTTATGGCAGTAAATGGTATAATGGACCAGTATGTACATATATTTTATGAATTCATGATGTACCTGACTTTTTCCTTAATTTTTTCAATATTTCTAGACCACTCAGTTCACCTGCATATTTTTTCAAATTGTCACAAATCTCCAAAAACTTTCCAGTATATTTATTGAAAGTAATCTGTATATAAGTGGATCTGCAAGGTTGAACCTCTGTTATTCAAGGGTCAACTGTAGTTATCTTTGGGAAGTGAAACTACATGTGGAATACAGAGAAACTTTTTTCATTTTTTCTGTTTCATACTACTTAATTCATTTTGCTATATCCACATACTGTTTTTACACTTTAAAAAATATCTGTATTAAAAACAAACCATATTAGCCTTGATTTCTCAGGACCTACACAAGACAGAGGAGACAGATGTTTATCTGACTAATTTTAACATGACAAGTGCTATGCTGTTATTTCTGTACAGTTCAACAAACATCTGTTGAATGTATGTATACTCTATCCCAAACATGAAAGTAAGCAGTGAGGATATTAATATTTCACGTAGACTATCAGAACAAAGGAAGTATTTTAAGTATACCTAAAAATGGCTTAATTCTGTCTTAGTGTTGAAGAGGATTCACAGAGATAGTAATATTCGAGCTAGACCTTGACAAAGTAATAGGATTTTGTAAGGGATTAAAAAAAAGGAACGTAAATTTCACGCAGAAGGGAAAGCAAGAGTAAAAACACATAAGTGAAAATGTACAGTGGGCAGGTATGGATCAAATAAATGCATGGGGAAAGTGGTGTAACAGGAGATGTGCCTAAAAAGGTACATGCAGCACTTAATCTTAATTATTCAGTATAAGAGAAAAGAATATAAACAATATGGAAGTAAGGAGCAATCTTTTTTATCCATCTTTCTCACTTGGGGAAGTATACCTGTAGGGTAACTTCTAGAAGTAGGATTACTGAAGCAAAATTAATGTGCTCTTAATATTTCAACAGGTTCTTTTTCAGATTTCACTGAAATCACTCACATCAAACAACATACATTCTCACTTCCAGTGTTTATAAGTGACTGGATCCATACATCCTTATTAACACCAGATTGCAAACTTTTAAAATCTTAAGTAATCTGATAGTGAAACATGGTATTTGATTATTAGTTTTATTTCATTTCTTCATGAGTGGGTCAAATGTTTATTTTTCATGTATTTATGGTATTTTCCATCTGTATTTTGCAGTGAACTGCCTTTACTTATTTTAGCTTAATACTTATTCCTTAATAATTTCACATTTTAAGAAAATTTACCCATTGACTATCAAATGTATTGCAAATATATTTTCCCAGTGTGTCATCTGTCTTACTTTGTTTAATGTTCTTTTTTTTTCTTACAGATGTCCATTTTTCTGTAGTTAAAAATTTAAATCTTTTTCTTCTATGGTTTCTGGGGTTTGTGTCATGCCATCTTCACCCCCGGAGTTGGGAGAAAAAAAAACTTCCAAATTTTTTCAGGATTTTATTTCATGTTTAATATTTAAAGCTATGTTCTATAAGATCAGTTTTATTATTTACAGGAATACCGTTTTATTTTTTTTCTAATGGATAATTTTTCTAACTTCCTTTATTAAATTATTTAATTTTTCCTCAATGATCCGAACTGCCATTTTTCAAAGATAACATTTCTACATATAAGTGGGCCTATTTCCAAACTATCCTGTTCCACTGTTCCATTTATTCTTGTACTACTACTAAAGCCTTTTAATTAGTATAGCTTTATAATACTTTTAAAATGATCTCTTTTATATACAAATACTGTATACCATATGATATAAAGCAGGTTATAATATTTTTCACTATCTGGAGGGACCTGTCTCCTGTGGTGATTGTATACTTTGTCAGCATAGCTAAGCTGGAACTGTATTTATCAGAATTACTTTCTCTGTATATTCTGGGTTAGGGTTGGCTACAAAAACATATGCATGCGATGTGGAGGCTGAAGTAAAGCAGGAGCCATAATGCTCTGAGGGACGGTGCAGGGTTGCCACATGCTGTTAAAGTTATGCATGTTGTCAGTGATTACCTGGCTCACCTCAGAGGTGTGGGGCAGCTGCCAGACCTGCAATTTCTGCAGTTCCTGTTGGAGCTCCTCATCAATTTCTCCAGTTCCCAGGCCAGGCATGTATAGCCCTGTGGCAGAAGGTGCCAGCTACTTCTGCAAGTCACCTGTTTATCAACGCTAAAGGCAGTGAGACACATATGTGGGATCGTTGGTCCTTGTGAGTTCTAGTTTGTCCTTGTCCTCCATTGCTTCATGTCTACCTTTTTTCCCCATCTCCCAGCCCTACTGTCCTATAGTGACTTTATACCTGCTATCTTGTATTTTGTGCCAGGTATAATTCTAAGGGCTTCGCTATATTAATCCCCATAATAAGGCCTTGAGATGATACTATTAGTAATTCCTCTTTTACGGATGATGAAACTGAGGTAGAGAAATTAAGTAACTTGTCCAACGTCACACAGCTATTAAGGGAAAGAGTTGGGAAAAGATAGGTAAGTATGAACTGGTTAAGAATACATAGGTTAGATGTCTTTAATGTTTGATTAACTTGGGTATATACAGAAAAGGCATACCTATTAAATCTGTAAGTGACACAAAGGTAGAATAGCTAATACATTAAATGAAAAACTCAAGAGTTCAAAAAAATTTCAATAAATTAGAATATGTTAAATCTAACAAAATAAGATTTAATAATGGATAAAGGTAAAATGTAATAAATTTCATAAAAGCTAATCATACCAATGTAAGATAGAAAATAATTATCTTAGTTCATGTTAAAAAAAAAAAAAAGACCTATATCAAAATTTCAAGCTATATTGACAGGGCTACCAGAAAACAGAATACAATAGTATCTTGCTTTGATGAAGGTATAAAGACCAAATTAGCAACTGGTACTCTGCACTGGTTTATTCACATCTTAAATGCAGTGTTCAGTCTAGAAAACCATGGAATCATCTCTAGAGAAGTCAACCAGACTGGTATCGGAAAGAAATAGTACAGAAACTTGTCACCTTTAGCCTGATAAATACAAGTATTTTTAGTTAACATCCATGTAGAAGACTCCGTATTTCCAAATGGTAAAGTATGGATCACTGAATGGAACGCACAGTGAAGCAGATTTTAACTCAATATAAGAAAGATATTTCTAACAATGAAAGCTTCTGAACAATGTAATGGGTTAGCCTTATGAGGCAGTGAGCTGCCTGTTAACTAGAGATTAACAAAAAACTAGAGATTAACAAAAGACTTTATGACAAAATATTCTGTATGTTGTAAAGAGATTTTTTAGCATTGGGAATGTCTATGTGTAGAGGGGAGGAATGGATTGCAGTGGTGTATGTTGGATCTCTAAATTTTTTTGCAGCTCAAAAAATGTCTTTTGATTCTAGGCACAAAGACAGCAAATGAATTTGAGACAGGAAAATGTGACTGCAGTTTAACTTATTTAAAAAAATGTTTTACCTGATTACAAAAGCAAAACCAGGAATGGATTTAAAAGAATACCACCAATTAAGCTAAATCACAGTATACATTTTGATGTTATTGAAATAATATTAAGATGTGCATCTATATATGTATATATGCACTTAATAGCTCACTTAACATTATACTGTGATGAGTCTATAATTGCTGTTGGTTCCATAATACCCGCTGTGGATGTGCCATAATTTATTTAACCTTTCAACTAATATTGAACATATAGTAACTCTTTATTTTTATAACTTCAATAAACATCCATGTACATCTTTTTCCATAGCTTTCACTATATAAAAGTATTGACATATTCTTATATATATAGTTTTCCAGAATTTTGCCATTATATTCAAATTTTGAATTTTAAGATAGGAAGGGGGAAAAAGCACACAAGCAAGATACACAGACAGGTGCACACACGCAAAACAACTTCTGCCCTGGAGATTCTGATACCACTGAAAGCAGACACACCATGGTGGTAAACTTGGTCTTAATTTTATGTATTTCTCTTTTCTTTTAATAATAAATTCATTAAGAAGACTATGTTTCCAACTAACCTGTGATTTTTCTTAGCCATTTAATATCTGACATATATGAACTCAAGAAAAACTGACTGAAATGTATCCTCAACATGCACAGTTTTCTCAATTTATCAGACCTTCAAATAAACATGCAACAATTGAGCTGAGGTGAAATGAATGTAGTGCTCAACTGTGATAATTTTCTTAGCCTAGGTTTTGTTATAAATACCTGTATGATTCCTCCTTTGACTTTTTCTACTTTTATTTATCCAAATGTATTTGTGTGTGTGTATATATATAACTGGTTACCTAGAGTACTGCGTTGAGAAGGATTCTTCCTGAACTTGAACTTGGCAGGGAAAAGTACCAAGGTCAACTGGTGATATCCCATATACTACAAGGGGAAAAGCAGCACGGCACATGTGTATTTGCAGCCCTACCCCATGTGCTAAAGTGCTCAAGGTGTGTACTGAGGAGGCATTTGAGAATTAATTATGAAAGCCAACCTGCAAGAGGTAAGATCTGAACTTTATTTAGAGAGGGGCATTAACTGATAGAAAGAATAAAGACATTCCTGCCAGAGCCAAAGAAATATCAAATAGACAATGAAATTCAAAAGAACAAATTATAGATGGGTAGATATATAAACAGATAGATTAACTTGGTTTAAGGATAGAATATATAAAGAAAAGACGTGAGAAATGAAGCTAGAGATGAATGAGCCATTGGAGCTTTTGAGCAGGAGAAGAGTGACATGAAGAAAATGGTATATGAATGTTGAAAATCAAGTAATTTCTAAGACTAGAGGAGGCCTCAAAATCAGCATTTTACCTCTACTGTAGTAATATTCAGTTCAGGGAAGATGCTCAGGAAAGATGCTAATAACACTGAGTGAGAAAGACTGTTGGAAAAAGGATATTCACACAGTCTCAAAGTTATCACTCCACAGATCACTTATTACAAAAAGAAAAAAGATTCTTTACATGACCTTATAATCAAATCTAACCCTATGATCAAATTTAAAATCATCAATGAGTTAAACCGTTATCATGTGCCTCTTTATGAGATGAAATGAGGCCACATCATCTATATAATATTCATGCCAAAAATGTTTAACCTAAATCTGATCATAAGGAAACAATCACAAATATCTAAATTGAGGGACATTCTTCAAAACAACTAGCCTGAATACTTAATGTCAATGTCATAAAAGACAAAAGAAGAATAAGGAAACTTTGTTCTAGGTTAAAGTAGACTAAGAAACATGAGAAGTAAATGCAACAATTGATCCTTTATTGGACCCTGGGTTGGGGTTAAAAAAAAATTATAAAGTACATTATTAGAACAATTGAGAAATTTGAAAATGGACTACATACTAAGCAGCAGTACTGTATGAATGTTAAGTTTCACAAACGTGATAACCGTATTGTGATTGTGTAAGATATGCCCTTTTCCTAAAAATTCCTGGGTAAATAACAGAATGCTGGTAACTCTCAAATTATAAAGCAAATAAATAAATAAGCAAACAAGTAGAACTGTGTCTATGTATACATATACATGGGGGTATGGGAATGCAGCAAAAATTAACAAAAGGTAACTCTAGGTGAAAGATACAACCATTGTACTATTCTTACGATTTTTCTGGGCTTAAAAAACAGTAAACAAAATTTTAAAGGAGAGAGAGATCTTACATAATTTGGGTCAAATTCCACAGCTGACAACTATGAAAACTGAAAGCAAGGAAGTTTTATTTTGACATGTTCCTTCAGCTAGGTTGTAGCAAGTGTATAACTAAAGCTCCTGCAGTTTTAGCTTCCAGTCCAGTGCTCTTTCAACTATCTCGTACAGTCTCAAGCCTAATGACACAGGATAAACAAATACAAGAAATGACTGGAGGGAGGGAACTGACTAACCCATCTCAGCAAAATAAGGGTTTGGTCTAGGGTCAACTACAGATATGGAAACAAGGGGGCAAAATAAAGAAATGATATAACAAGAAAGTGATATATTAGAATGAGAAAAAAAGAAATAACCATAATGTACAAGCTGAGAAGATAGGAAAATAAAAATGTGAGGGATAATAAAAGAAAAATTGGAGTAAGATTGCCATTTAGGATAAGAAACGTAGTTTGAGACATGTACGTTTAAACCATAATACACCAGAATGTAAGCTAGAAGTATACTAGAATGTAAAGTCCAAGAGACTGAGAATTTTTTTCCCTTTTGCCTACTGATATATCCTCAAATAACCTGAACAATGTCTGGAAATAATATTTTTTGGGACAAATGTAGTGACAGTTTATGAGGTATTCAAGTAGAGACTGACTGGAAATAGAAATGTGAAATTTAAAAGAAGGTATTAAGGACCTTACTTTGCAGGGGTTTTGGGAAGTAGACATATTTAAGGTCTCCACCTTCTTCCAGGAAAGTTTGTATAATTCTGCCTGGGATTCTGACTATAAGCCCAAATAATAAAGCTGTCTTTTTTCTTTTCAATTATTCCCTTTATACAGATTTCTTTACAGGAAACCTCATTGGGAGGATGGGTGGCTATGGTCATACACCCTCTAGTAACCATCAGAACTCTTATGATTGTTCCTAACAGATTTCATTAGCTAGAACAGGGAGTTGAGGTGTGATCCCAGGACCAGCATCATCCGTACCACCTGGGAGTTTGTCAGAATGTAAATTCTTAGGGTCCACCCTAGACCTACTGAATCAGAAACTGGGCATGGCCTGGTAATCTGTATTTTACGAAGTCTTCTAGGTGATTCTAATGCATAGTAAAGAGCTAAATACAAAATAAAGGTACTCTTATTTGACAAAATGCCTTCATGAGATGTAGCTAAAAATTGAAGACACAATTACATAGAAAGATTTTTGTAATAAAATATAGTGTAACATCACATAGTCATAATTCATCATGTAGTGACCACAGAGCAAAACCCCCCTACAATTAAAAAAAATTTTTTAAGGCATCTACTTACTTTAATGTTTCAGCAAGAAAGAAGCTCTGCTGTACATCATCATGTGTAGGAGTAGAGGAATATACATCCTTCACGCCAGAAAATCCACCAGTGACTCGGCAATACTTTTCAATAGCCTGTAAAAGAGATGAGACAAAAGAGTCAATTCCATAGAGTTTCAAACTTGGAAGGACAAGTTAAGGAACCACAGTCAAAAGTTTACAGAGATCTCTATGAGAATTTGACAGTTTCAGAATAAGATTTTACTTGTCTGGTCTTCCTCCTTTCTAATGAAAAGCTAATTAACACTAAAAGTGTTTATTTAATCAAACTGTTAATTTTTATATAGTTCCATTTTGATTACAGCTTGGTTTATAAAGTCTCCTTGCCAAAGGGTTGGTACTTTTCTCTAAGTATTTTAAACATTTTTATTTTTTACATCTTTATTGGAGTTGCTTTACAATGGTGTGTTAGTTTCTGCTTTATAACAAAGTGAACCAGCTATATGTATACCTACATCCCATATCCCCTCCCTCTTGCATCTCCCTCCACCCTCCCTATCCCACCCCTCTAGGTGGTCACAAAGCACCGAGCTGATCTCCCTGTGCTATGTGGCTGCTTCCCACTAGCTATCTATTTTACGTTTGGTAGTGTATATATGTCCATGCCACTCTCTCACTTCGTCCCAGCTTACCCATCCCCCTCCCCGTATCCTCAAGTCCATTCTCTACGTCTGTGTCTTTATTCCTGTCCTGCCCTTAGGTTCTTCAGAAATTTTTTTTTTTAGATTCCATATATGTGTGTTAGCATACAGTATTTGTTTTTCTCTTTCTGACTTACTTCACTCTGTGGGACAGACTCTAGGTCCATCCACCTTACTACAAATAACTCAATTTTGTTTCTTTTTATGGCTGAGTAATATTCCATTGTATATATGTGCCACATCTTCTTTATCCATTCATCTGTCAATGGACACTTAGGTTGCTTCCATGTCCTGGCTATTGTAAACAGTGCTGTGATGAACATTGTGGTACATGTCTCCTTTTGAATTATGGTTTTCTCAGGGTATATGCTCAGTAGTGGGATTGCTGGGTCATATGGTAGTTCTATTTTTAGTTTTTTAAGGTACCTCCTTACTGTTCTCCACACTGCCTGTATCAATTTACATGAATACGTTTTTAAACACATATTCTTCACAATGATCATGCATCTTTACCACTGAAGAACATCGGAGCAGTTTAAGGATACTGTGAAAGTATCAGGGAGGCATGACTAAACTTTAAGCCATTTAGAGACATTTCTTAAAGGCACGTTTTCATGCATAACATATTCAAGTTTGGAAATTTGAATATGTAAATTGGAATAGTTAAAGCTACAGAAGACATGAGATACCACTATTCTATTCCAGCTTGTCTTCCCTTTTCTTTCTTTAAAACCAACATGGGAGCCAGTGGTGGGCAAGAAGGAAAATTCTATTTAAGATGTGAGTTCTTCGCTTTTGTCTCCACACTGCACCCCCTTCTCATCATGTCATACTTTTGAAACTTGAATTTTAAGTATAATTATTTCAGTTCTTGTTCTTCAGAGTTTGTGTGTGTCCATAGAGGCTACAGAAGCAAAATTTTAACTCTGTAATTCAAATATGGACAGATATGGGTTAAAGTTTGAGCTTGTCAAACCTTTAAGAAGGCGCACAGGAAAAAAAAGAACCTTAGGAAAAGGACAAATTATCCTTTAGTGTTTCTCAATGAAAAGATGCATTTCTGCCACCATCCCTCACCTCCCTGCCCCACATGATTCAGATACATCTCCCATATTCCTCTAAATAAGAAGCATTAAATATTAGTGGACTTTCAAGTCATATTCATCGCAGGATTACTTTACCTATTTCCCCTATATAAAATATTGCTTGATATATGTAAGCGTTAGTAAAAGCCATTGCTACACTTCTGTGTGTCTGTATGTGTGTGTGTCTTATTCCCAAACCACTGTGCCAACATTTTGCCTATCTCTCAACTGCAGCAGGATCCTCCTGCACAGAGAGTTTCACTAGCAGCTGTGTTTCCAATTTTGGACACAGGTAGTCAGAGAAAAGCAGCAACAATAAATGCTTCATCTGTTCCTGCTCTGTATTCATAACTGCCTTGTTTCCATTAATATTCTCTTATTGTTAAACTCCATAAGGACCAACTATGTCTGAATGACAACACGTAAGTGTCCTCACCTTAGTTCGTCTTTATCACATTATTCCTAGATTATCACAGTGGTCTCCAAAACCCACCAATTTGCAGATTATAATCAGATTCTTTTGTTTTGTTACTCCCCACTAAAAAGTCTTCAGTAGTTCCTTCCCCTTTCAAAAACCTTTAGTAGTCCCATAACGGATTCTTAAAGTCAGGGAGCTCTGGTGGGTAGGAGATGGTGAAGAAAAAGAAGACCTGAGGGGCTTTTTAGACAGGAAAAGGACTTTTAATCCCCACCTGCCAAATAAGAAACACTTATATAGTAACTGAGAAAACTAAGTATGTGTGTGTTATTCCTGAAGCACTAAGTAAAGTATTCATGCCTTGATCTGGCATGTAAGACCATCTACATAATGGCTCCAAACTTCTCTCTCTGGAGTTGCCCCTGCGAAACCTTTTTACATAAATTGGTCTATATTCTGCCCTAAAACACATCATGCACATTCTTGTCTGAGCAATTTACTAACACTACTTACCTCACCTAGAATGTCTTCATTCTATCTAGATTGCAAGTTTAAGCTAAACAATTTGAATATGAATATCCATCATAATTAGTACTATTTATCATAATTAGTATGTCTTAGAGAATAAAACACCTCCTCACTCCCAGTGATAAGCTATACTTTCATGAAAACCCTAATGATTTCTCTTCCTCCCAGGTACTGATGACAATGGAATTCTCTGAAAGGCTAGCATTTTATGAGTAAACGATTTGCTTACTTTACTAACCATTAAAAATTCCTCATTACAAATACACACACACACACACGTGTGTGTGTGTGTGTGTGTGTGTGTGTGTGTGTGTGTGTATATATATATATATGGAGAGAGAAAGAGAGAGAGTGTGTTGGGGTTTTTTTGTCTTTCAATGTAGAAAATTTTTAACAATTCACTTCTTATGGCGCCACTAAGGAATTACTCTGAACACAAGCTGAAGTGAATGGGGGTTAATCTACCCAGGCTGTGAATCTGGGCAATTTCACAATGATTTTATTTTTCCCCCAGAGGTTAAGCATTAATAGGCAAGTATAGAAATTTTATAATCATAGTGAAAAACTGCCATTTAAATGACTCCTTTAGTTATTCAGTAAGAATAATGAGTGAATACTAGGAGGAAAATAGTTCTAACAGAAAACTAAACTGGATTTTAAGGTTTACTTCTACTGCTTAAGAAACAAACTAACAGTTTTTCCATCAAAAAAAAAATGAAAGTAGCCCTGTAGTTACTGAACATGAGGTAACACGGATGAGGATACATGGCACTACAGGAGGCTTAATTGAACACTCTTGCACATTAAATGAAATATCGGCTTATTTACCAGTGCTGCTTCCCAGCCCCACTCCCTATATCTTGGATCGTGAGTGAATCGCCACAGGTACCAATAGGTTTCAATTACTTCTGGACGTAGGATGTAATACTTTTCAGCCTGCCGAACTGCCACAGCCTCTACTGCACCATCAAACTTGAATGATTCAGGACCTAGCTTTAATGCTGTAACATGACAAAAGAAATAAATGAACAGAATAAACCATTTGTGTTTGTTTGCCAGAGTTTTTTCCTCCCCCTGAAAGAATGCAGCATGAAGTAAAGTTGTTTTGTTGTTTGTCTTATTTTTATTGTTGCTGTTTTGCAAAATCAGTGATTTTAAAAGATCCGCATTTGATTTTCTTATAAATATTCCTATTATTCTAACGTGAAATATTTCTCATAAATAATGTACATCAACATACTGCTATATCTAACTAAACTGACAAAAGTCTAGTAATCCTTTGGAAACAAATGCCAAGCTAGACATAAACACATTACATATTCTGTTTTGGTCCAAAATCAAATGAGACAGGTAACCGTATTGTGCACAATAATTTTTTTAAAAGTCAAGACAATTTAAAAGTCCTTTTAATATAACACATACATATAAGAAAACATTTTAGAGCTCAGATTTTGAATTAGATTTAGTTAGTCCCTAACCTTTTAAAGCATACCACAGTTAAGAAACAATACATTTTTAAAACTTAACCCAGTTTTAAAAATCATCTCTCTTTGCCTATAGCTTCTGTATATACAGCTAGGAAGAGGTTCAAAACGCCAACCACTAAGAATTTCATCAGTAAATTGCCTATTTATCAGTTTGAATAAACACCTGAAACTAACACAATATTGTATATCAACTATAGTTAAATAAAAATAAAAAAATTTTTAAAACATGGCCATAACACATATATTTCAACATTACATAATACTCCTTAAATGATATGACTTCCATTCAGGCTGGAATACAGCACTACGTGAAAGGCTTTTTAAGAACCTCTTTCTAATCACACCCAGAACCCTAAACCTGGCAATATAAAACCATCCTCCACTGGGGTGCTGGAGTCACACACAATTACCACTCTCAGCTGCCATCTTTCTTTCTTTTTACTAGTTTGTACCAGTGGCAAACAGTTTCGAAGTCTCTTGCCTCTTTCAAGAAATGCTGGGCACTTTTATATTTTCTCAGAAAAGGGAGAGTAAGAACTATACCATAAACAAAATCATGCCACAGTTGTTGGCATGACATGTGTTGCAGCAGCCAAATTTTAGCATTACCAGGGTGATGCCATAAACTCCAAATAATCACAATTCAAAGGAGGTGAAAATAAAGCATTTCGTACCACTCCCCAACCCCAAGAAAAAACACAAAACCAGAAACACTATAGTGATGGTAGACAGCTCTATTAAAAGCAAGGCGTGTGATCCAGAAGAGTTAATACTCACAGTTTGTTTACTGCTAAGTCTTGGAGAACTAAAGCAGAACTTAAGCAGGGGTTTTTAACCTGAGGATCATGAACTCTACGGTAGGCTTTGGAAGAGGGAGATTAATGTGTGCCAAAGAAGCCTCTGAAATTACATGCTAAACTTTATGTGTGCTCATACAGCTCTGACCACCTCCTCA
Organism: Stenella coeruleoalba; assembly: GCF_951394435.1. Classification (NCBI taxonomy): domain Eukaryota; kingdom Metazoa; phylum Chordata; class Mammalia; order Artiodactyla; family Delphinidae; genus Stenella; species Stenella coeruleoalba. The sequence continues at coordinate 103,175,783 of NC_137169.1, read as the reverse complement.
ATGGGATTTGAGGTTAAGACTAACTAAGAAATTATCAATGTTTTGTAAGAAAACTTCTGCTCAGCTTATTGACAAGGTCTGGCATACAATCAAATATTATTTGTCATTTAATAAATGTTTTAAAAATAATAAAAGTCAAACATCATAAGCACTGAGATGATGGTAATCCAATAAATAGTAAGATAAGTCATTTTGTCTGGATTTCTTGTTTTTCTTTTCTCAAAGACTACGAGTGTTAATTGATCATACAGAGTTTTCAAATGATACTCTTAAGGCTAACTTTAAATTAGATAATAACTTCTGTAATTATAATGATATTATCACCTGAATTGAAGTAGAAATTGGCTGCATGGAACTAATATTTTAGACTTCTTATGAAAAATTTTATTTCACTGATCATTCATAACTTCACAAATAAAACACACCAGAAAGATAACATATTTGTTCTGTGAGGAGCTGGTGAGTAAAAAACATACAAGCCACAGCCATTGGTATGCGGTATGTAACATATACATACCACATACCATTGGTATGTGATATGTAATATATTACACACCACATCCATTATTTTTGTCAAATCATTGCTTTCATGTTTCTGAGGGCATTATTTCTTAGGTGCTCTTCTGTCTATGCAATGCTATAAAAAAATAATTTCATAACATTCTACCTTGCACTTAATTTCTATTCCCTGTCTTAAATTTCCCACTTATATTTGATATATCATTTCTAAAAGGAAAATAACTAATCCAACAAGTAAAAATTGAGTCAAAATCATAAATAATTTAGTGTCTAGGTAAAAAGAACTCTAGAGGATGCAAAAATCATATAATGTAGGTAAAGGAAAGAGACATGCACAAAGAAAACAATTGAAGTAAAGTATCAAATGTGCTAAAAGTCAGTTGTAAGAAAATAAAAGATCATTTTAAAGAAGGTACAGATTAGTCCGTAAAGTCATGGGAAAAAAAATATTCATGAGTCCTCCAAGACAGGCAGAATCTGTAGAGATGGAAAAATAAGTACACTTAAGTCAACAAAAGAAATTCAACAAAAGCTAAAAAGCATGAGGAATATCTGGGACAGGCAATCTGAATACAGTTTGAATGGGCTAATAGTAAGGGAAGAACTTAAACTATTTTCCTGTATCCTTCCCTCCTATTAACTTCTCTTAAGGAAAAAATAGTTGTAGAAACTCTTAAAATATGTCCATTACTCCATGTTCAATGGATGTTTTGTCCATTGGACATGTTATATGTATCTAAAGAGATTAAATTTCCCCCCAAAATGCGATAGCACATAGTCTAAGAAAGGTGTTATCCAATTTCAATATGAAATAAATTAAGTTATATAATAGTCATTATTTTAATGATGTTCAGCAATTTTTTTTTTTTAATCTAGAAACCCAGATCAAGAAGGTACTATATTTTGGAAGTCTAAGATCTAGTTTGGGCATTAATTTTGCATTTTACCTCAGAATAAACTAAAACAATGTATCAAACTAGCTTCCCATGTAGACATAATAATGTTTAACTACCAGTAAGTTACTGCTCAGTCTCATGAAAAGATTCAGCAACATTTCCTACAAACCCAGCTAAGTATTAAGCAGCAGGCCATGTTTATCAGTAAGTGGAATATATGAAGAATACCAGATTTTGAAATAATGTTAATTATAATTCCAACAAACTGAAGTAAAATCCCAAGGCAGTAATTATTGTATGAATTTAGCCCAAATAACTGCTAAGAAGTGAATATATTTTTAAACAAGGTTGCCAAAAATTATAGCCTAGCTATAAGAAAATACAGCAGAAGATGTAATGGTAGGAAGTAAGCAAAACTAGAATTGTACTTCTTAATTAAAGGATCTAAGGTGAGATTAAAGATAAGTAAAAACAGTGAAAGATGTGAAAATACAGGATACAAACCAAATAGTAATCTTTTGGGGCATACGATGGCAAAGAGGGTCACAGGTTCATTGACTGGCAATGTGAAAATGATGTCAGAACAAGCATGACAGCAACAACCAGAGACTGCATTTTAAAATTTTTCATTTGTACTCACAACATTCTGAGGAAGACAGCGCAGGTATTATTACCCCAACTTTTTGCAGATGGAGCAACTGAGGCTTTAGGAAGGCTAAATGATTTGCCTAAAGCTCATAGATAATAAATAGTGAAACAGGGGCTTTTTGCATCCTAGCTCACATGTTCTTTTCATAATATCAGTGTTTCATATCAGTATGAAATGTGAAAGTCAGAAATATAGGGCATCCTTTCGTAACTCTGGTATTCTATGAATTTCTCAAAGGCAGGGAAGATATCTTGTTCACACTTCAACCTGTAAGAATCCAGCATTAACGCCTGGCGCATAATATGTGCTCCATGTTTAATGGAGTGAATGATTAATATAATAACCATAATATACCATATTTTAATACATCTGTTGCATGAAATGCTACTATTTTAGATCTAGTATTTGATTTGTGGTCAAAAGCTGCATAACAACAAGTCTTATTATCATGGGTCCTAGTACAAACACTTAATATCCACTCTGGTCCTCAATGTTTTACTAATTTCAGCTTTAAGTATATATTTGATATTCTATACCGACATCATGACAATATATTTTAACTTCTATTTGTAACTCAGATAACAGACTTTAGATGTATTATATACTAACTTAAACCACCACAAAATAACATCTGCTTCAATGTCCCTTTGACTTAGTTATATTTTGTCACGAAATGGAATCCTTGATTTGGTTACTGAGAGAGCTGAAGGGTCAATTTCACCACAAATTCAATTCTTTATTATATAAAAATAACTTGACAGATTTATGAACTAGGATAAATTTTAAGCCAACCATATTTGTTTCATGGTACCTGATGATAAATTAACCCTAAAACATAAATTCAGTTATTTAACTAAAACAACAATTCAACTTCTGAAATCACAATCAGAAATTCCTAGTTTTTAGTTTTTCAGGGAACTCATTTTCTATTATTTCATATAGAAACATACATTTTTGGGATTTCCCTGGTGGAGCAGTGGTTAAGAATCCGCCTGCCAAAGCAGGGGACACAGGTTCAAGCTCTGGTCCGGGAAGATCCCATATGCCGCGGAGCAACTAGGCCCAAGCGCAGCAACGAAGACCCAACGCAGCCAAAAATAAATAAATAAAATAACAATAATAATAATAATTTTTTAAAAATACATTTTTAAAGCCAGAGAAAAACTTGGAAGACCTAGTCCAGTGTTTCTCAACCCTATTCTCCAGGCTTTTATTTAAACCTAATTGCCTTCTCCTTCCATGAAATATTATTAACAAATATATACTGTTTATCTATCTATGACTCTGTGTGTGTGTGTGTGTGTGTGTGTGTGTGTGTGTGTGTGTGTGTGTGTGTGTGTGTGTGTGTGTGTGTGTATGCTTTATATTTAAAGATATTTTTTGCCCCCAGGAACCAATTTTTGTCACCTGTAAAACTGAGAATCGTCTCATTTTTTTAGGTAAGGACACTGAAGCCCAGAAATATCACATACTTGCCTAAAGCAACATAACAGGTTCTTTTTAAAGGCACAAACAACTTAAAATTATTGGTGAACTGACCAAGAGACAAACTACTAGTTATCTACATACCAATTATACATATAACATACAGTTATATACATACTCAATATAACTAATATCTTTATTGGCAAGGCGTGTAACCTAAATCAACTCTGTATTCTTTTAAGCAACTGATTTTACAGAAGCTGAAATAAATGGATGAAATGGATTCTTCTATATTAAAATAAACAACGTTAGCCCATACATCCCTAAAAGCCCTACCTATTGTCTTTAAAACAACTTCTTCAAAATCTTTATTAACAAAAACAGAATTCAGAATAATAATTTAGAAAGATGCAGGAACATTATTTTCAGAATTAAAATTCATGTTTTTAAGAAAATTTACTGTGTTAGAATAAATTATTTTGAAGTAAAAACTGCCTATTTATTTCCCTTCTAATTCCTGGACATATTTTTATCTTAGAAATTATTTTAGACTAAGTAATTAGCATTATTAATATTCTTACCAGTTCTGTCATATGACTCATGACATGTACGTGCAATTTCCGCTCCTAGCTCTAAATAATGTCCAGCTCGATCCATTCTAGAACCATCTGCTCCTAGCACAAACATTCCCCCAGCAAAGCAGGCCAAATGCCCCATCTTCTTTTCCAAGTGCCCGTTCTTCCATTCTCCAATAAAGGTAAGACCTCCCCGAGACTTCCTAATAAGATGTTTTTCTATAGCCTATAAGAAAGAGTAGATATTCAAAATTTTAGAGGAAAAGTGTTAGTATTCAAACTTACTACATCATTCTCACACAAAACCTTGGTAATATGAAATTCTACAAAGCTGTAACTTTCCCAAACTGGAAGACTTAATTTACAATAATTAAGTTTGGGAGTGAGCAATCAAGTTACACATCATCTTGAACAAATATCCAAATCACAAGTATAATGAGACAAGGTGGGAGACAGGAGACTGGCCTCAAGATTACCTTTCAACACAACACTACCCATATTACAGGTTTTTTCTTCTTGCTCTAAATGAAATTCATAATAATCAGTGAGCTGAGGTCAGGTTGACAAGTTAAAACCCAGAGGCTCTACCGGTTTATTTTCTATTTCAAACAACAAAAAATGAATAGGAAGAAAACACCCAAGTTAATCAGAAAAATGTGATTTTGATAATCAGTTAAAATGGTTTCTTTTTCATGTAACTATACATGTTGTCTAAGTGTTTTAAAAAGGCATATTAGGTGAGATACATTATATGTTATAAAACTTAGAAAAACACTTGAAAGTTCAAACTTAACTCCTTAGTTCCTTACTTCACAGACTTAGGCATTTGTTTTGGATGCTGTGCCAGGGTTAAGACAGGCCATGGGACAATGTCAATTTTACTTCTTCTGAAATGTCAACTTTCCTTAAAGCAGTGGGAATGGAAAGATAAATATTTTACATTAAACCTGAATATAACACGAAGTAGAGTCCAACAATCACATTTCATTTTAAAAATGAAATAGTTTAAGAACTTTGGACCATGTTCTTAGACTTTGCTGAGAGGGGCTAAAGAATAATTCTCTACCTTTAGAGGCACTTCTTTGTAAAAGTATAAGGAATTGCATTAATTCAGTTCTCTTTGGTAGAAATTATTATACATAATTAAATACTATACTTTCCTGACAATAAAAAGTAATAAGACTCAATTCACATTTTTATTGTGGGCTGTTTTCTGACAAGCTCAATAACAATCAGCTTTTGAAAAATTTATTCTATGTTCTTTATCACAATAATGTTTGTTCTACAGAAACACAAGGACTATGCCTTATTCATCATCTTACACTCCACAAACCCTATAAGTGTAGTATGCATTCAACAATTGTTCAATTAATAAGTCATTTTATAAATAAATGGTACTCTTTGATAATTGTATTTGACCTGTTAGAGGAAGAAGGGGTAGCTGATAAGTAAAATAATAAGGGACCACCATTGGATTATAAATGTTTATTGTTGTTTTATTTTAACCATAGTACTATGAAGCACAAATGAAAACATTAGTTTTTTGAGTAAAGGGCCAATGTTTTTCATCTTTGTGGACCTCCCTACTTCTAACATGTGGGTAAACTTTTTACCAACAATTCACTTACAGACCCCTGAAATTTCTTGTATGGCTCCCTTCTCTCAGTAAAATTAAGACAAATGTCTAAGAGTTCAACTTATGTAAAAATTTTTGAATGGCAGTTAAGAGTAATATTATTGCTCTTCTATTAAAAATTGTTAAACAAATCTTCATAAATAGTGGCATTAATTTCTTCCTCCAAAGGGACCTTTAAAAAGGTATAATTTTTCTTCATTATTTTAAATAAAGACTAAATATAAACTTGATCAGAATATAAAACCCATAACTACATAATTTTTAAAAAGAAAGCTAAGATGTAGGAACCAGGAATATGGGTAGCCATAAGTGTAGAGGAAGGTAAGATGAGGATGGAATAATTTAAATATATTAGTTCAGAAAGACAAATTAAAAAAATGACTTATCTCAAACTAGAATGGGATCTTAAAATTCATAATCATTCCTATCTCTTCTGTGCACACCACATGTCATTTATTTTACAATTTGTATATACTGTCTCCTAACAGAATTAACAGTCATCGAAGATAATTAACATCGCAAAAACTGCATACATGTCTCAAAATGAAAGTTAGCCAACTGGTTATTTAAACACACTTAGTAGGTGCTCATTTTAGACTTAAGAACTAATAAAAACAGGACACAGAATACAAATATAGAAAGATTTTTAGGACACATATATAGCAGATGATTCATGGAAAATAATTTTAATTTATGAGATTAACTTTCAAAACAGGTATCATGCTTTTCAAAATATATGATTTAAAAAGCAATGACAGTACAGATGAACCAGTTTGCAAGGCAGAAATCGAGACATAGATGTAGAGAACAAACGTATGGACACCAAGGGGGGAAAGCGGCAGGGGGGTGGGAGTGGGATGAATTGGGAGATTGGGATTGATATATATACACTAATATGTATAAAATAGATAATAAGAAAAATAAATTTTTTAAAAAGCAATGACAAATATCATGTTCTTTTTCCTTTAGGAAACATTATGCAAAACAAGAGAAAATGGTTTTAGATTCAAAATATTACAAGCAGCGAACTATGAAGAAAAAATGATTACGTGGTATATGACATGTCACACTTTCTCAAAAATAAAAACAGTAAATACAGTCATTCATTTATCAAATACTTACTGAATACCTATTGTTTCAGGTCATACTAGACAATAATAAACAAATTAGTCTGTCTTCAAGGAACCCACAGACTAGTGGGAATGACTAAGGGTGGCTGTTTCCAACATTGCAATTCTAAAATTATTACATTCTTCCTAGATAATGACTTTTCTTGCATCATAAAAATTTCTAGGTTTAAAGTTTAATAACAGAATAAAATTCTACAACTTTTCAAAATACAGGTCTTCATAAAGAATTTTAGAAGTCACATACTAAAGTGGAGATTCCTGATTACCCATCAATTTAGTTCAATTTCTTAGTCAACACACTCCTTCAAGAAACATTTATTGAATGCCCACAATGGGTGAAGCACTATAATGCCACATATTAGTTCAACTCCTGTGCATTTTTATAAACAACTATAGAGATTAGTTCCTCAAAAAGTAAGGATATAAATGGGTAATAAGATCCTTGGTTTAACTTAAATACAAAACAACTGTAACTTTGAGTATGGATGATTGACTAGAGTCAGAAATGGTGTTACATACAAAATACACAATTTTTAAAAGTGATTAAATTATTACAGGGATAGGGGTTTATACTAGATCAGAAAGCAAATAATTTACAAAGTAATTAAATCACTTTTCTATGTCATAGTTTCCACTTGGAGGTATCACATATAAGTGTTTCCAAGAATGAAACTTGTTCCAATTTTAAACTTTTATACTGTGATACGGGGTTACATAAATATAAAACAATACAGAATAGTGGTTAAGAGCATAGGCTTTGGATCTAGACTCGAGTTCCAGGCTCCATCACTAACTAAGCTATGCGACCTTCAGCAAGTTACTTAACCTCTCTGCACCTTAAGGTCCTCATGTACAAAATGGTAGAGAAGATTAAATGATTTCACATATGTAAAAGGGGTCAGAACAGGGGTCAGAACAGTTCCTGGCATGTAAAAAGTACTACAAAAGTGTTTTGTCCTTATTATTTACCCATAAGGCTCTCAACATGTAGGTTTAATGGGTCATTTCAAAAAAGGAATGTTTATGGAAAAGTATGTGAAGTTAGCTTTTCCAGTCTCTGTAGAAAATAGCTACAAGTAATTAAGATAAATTTTCATACATAAATATGTTACACTAAATTCCTCAACAATTTCTTTAAAGTGCCACAATAAAGAAAAACTTAATATATGACTATTAAAATACTAACAAACTCTAAGGAATGTATATAATATGTACAGATGCTTATCAATTTCTATCAAATACATCATATATTCGATATGTTAATTAGGTAAAGGTTCTGATAATAATTACCTCAATAGCATCATCATACATTTTTCTGGCCTCATGATCTGTTTTATCTGACATCAACCATGCTTTTAGTAAGTACTCATAAAAACTGTCTCCTAGCCCGCCAACTGATGTATGATCTGCAACAAAAGAGAAAAGAGAAGGATGGAGGTGGAAGAAAGAGAAGACAGAGGATAAAAAATAATGTTTTTTAATTACAATGACTATATTAAGACCAATAATTTAAACATTATAGTGACAGCCGTATTTCCAACATACTTCAAATTTAGTCCAGTAGGAGTTTACCATAATCACTCTCCTCAAATATGTATCCAAGTTTCTAGGATATCTTTTTGTCCTGGATGTGGTATTTCACATATTTAGTAGTCTTTTTCACGTATTGGTGATTATGTGGAAGAACACTATTGATGGGAATGTAAAATGGTACATCCACTTTGGAAAACAACTTGGCAGTTTCTTAAAAAGATAAATATACACACCTACCATACGATACAAACATCCCGTTCTTGGATATTTACTCCTGAGAAAGAAGAACACACGTCCACTCGAAGGCTTGTGTGTGAATGTTCAAAGCATTTTATTTGTAACAGCCCCAAAGTGAAAATAACCCAGATGTCCATCAACAGGTGAATGGATAAACAAATTGTGGTATTCCACAAAGTGGAACTGTACTCGGAACTACGGATATACACAACATGGATGAATCTCAAAATAATACTGCTGAGTGAAAGAAGCCAGACAAAAATTAAAAGTACATATAAAGGATTGCATTTATATAAAGTTGTAGAGAATACAACAAACCTATCTGTAATGATAGAAAGCAGATCAGTGGTTGCTCGAGGAAGGAGTGAGAAAGGGAGTGAGGAAAATATCATAAAGGGGTATGAGGAAATCTTTTGGGGTGATATGTTAATTATTTTGATTGTGGTGATGGTTTTCATAAGTGTATACTTACTTTAAAGCTTGTCAAATTGTATACTTTATTATGTACAGTTTATGTCAATTTTACCTTAATAAAACTGTTTTTACAAAAGCAAGTAAACAAAATAAAAAGGATATTTGGAATCAGCCCAAACCTATCAGTAACATCAACAAATCAAATTAAACTCATCTTTTAAAATAAACTGAGACTCTCACACAGGAATTTTTTTAAGTTTTATTTTATTAATCTATATAAATACTTTTTACTAAAGACACACCTAAACTAAAACTGCCCAGGAAATTGAAAATAAAGAAACAGTCAAAAGAGAGATGAGGATGGACAGGAGGTTTATACATAAGACTTAAGGAGAGTAAAGAATAAGAAAGTAAACTGATCAAAGTTAGAGTTGTGAGGGGTGATCCAGTTAGAATTGGAAATTATAAATTTATAGTGACTTTACCCTGTATTACTGATGATTTTCATCAGCAATCCTCAGTTGACTCTGTAGATGAATGCAAAAGGTACATGGCTACACTGATACAAGTATTGGGATTTGTAGGACAGGTAACACAGAAGACTAAACGTGCTCGCGTATTCTCACACTATTTTGGATCCTATGCAGTCTAGGCTGGTTAGGAAAGGAAGCAACAGGTGATCCTCTTGTCCAACCATTCAGGATCCTCGCGCCACTGTTCACCTATTGCATGCAACCAGTAAAACATCGGCCCACCTGTCAGTCTACTCTACTATTATCCCCAAATTCACAATTTTCACCGCCAATGAGAACCTCAGCATTGCTTGTCAACTTTTCTATGACCCCTTGATTAGTGCTCTTTCCCATTCCCTAAAGCAGATTTTTGAAATCTCTTCTTCAAAAGGCCTCTACAGCTCTACCTTCTTCCTTACTCTCAGCAGACAACCAAGCCTTCAAATTCACATAAAAAATACAGATCATTCACCCCAAAAATGTATCTTTCAACTTCCTATACCCCCACCTATCAATTTATCTATTCCCTTTGCCTGTTAAAGAGGAAGAAATGTTCCTTCTCTACTCTATGCACTCCATCTAGCTCTGGACACTAACCACTTCTGCTTCCTTTCCAGGAATCCCCCTCTTGGTTTATCAACCTCTACCCTTCAACTGAAACTACCTCTTATTATTAACATCTTAAAATAATCTAATTTTTCTTAACTCTACCACACTCTTTTGGTTTGATATCTATCAGGTGTTTACTGAAAGAATGGAGAAAGAGAAATCATGGATGATGTCTAGATTTCTTGCTGGGGCAAATGAGTGAACAGTGGTGCTCTTCACTGAAACTGGGAATACTAGAGGGGGAAATGGCTTAAAGTGGAAGGAGTGTGAATCTTGGGCATGCTGAATTTGAGGGACTGGCTGGATAGCTAAATGGATATAACAAACATGTGGAAATCCAGAGAGAGGTAAGTTGGGGGTATAACTTTGGGAGTTATAAAATTGGGATTTATAAAAGTGTATTTGAGCCATAATGGAGTTTACTCAGAGAGAATGTATGAAATGATCAAAGGACACAAATGGTACTTAGGAGCATGGTCTCAAACATATATTTGGTCTCAACTTTGGTCTCAAACATATATTTCTGGATATGTCGTAGATCTAAGGATTAATAAATGAGCAGGAAAAGAAAACATAACAAAATTAAAGTAGGTGAAATAACGAGAAAAAGATGGAAAAGGCAAAAGTCTTTGGCATCACGGTTTAGGGGAAATGATTTTTAGATATGTTAATTATTGCTAGGGATTAGAGATTTAGTTACAGGTTACTTAGGTTACAGGATGTAGTCTCAGTCCTGCCTGACAGGCTCTCTCCAGCCCTTCTAGACTCTAGGTCCAGTGGAAGTTTATATGCTTAATAAATGAATACACAGCAGACGCCTGCAATCCTTGGTTAACTACGGAATTTATCACCCAGCAGTCTGACTTTCTTATTTGAACCACTGAACCATGCCTGCCTAGATGTCAAATCTGATGAACCATGTCACTCCAAGGTCCTTTTGAAATTCAGAAATTGATAACACATTATAAAGTATTACTAAATACCAGTGGTTCATATTATCTGTCTTAGCATGTCATGAAGTTAACGGCAGGTTTCTAAGAAGTTAATTCTTGAAGTGTTCTTACAAGAAATTCTAGAATAAAAATATTTGTATCATGTGTTATAGTTTATGAAGCATTTTCAAATATACTTATTATCTCATAAATATGACCCACACAACTGTCTTATTAAAATAAGTACAATTAGAACAGATGAAGAAACAAAGGCATGAGGTTAAATAACTTATCTAAATTATTAAGCAGGAAAGCCTGGATTAGTCTTCTAACTCCAAATATTATACCCATTCTTGCTTTTCTTTCACAGTTTTTAAATCAGTAGTATAAAATTTAGTTAATCAGTAATGATAAACTTCCTATATTTTCTTCACTTAAGTCATTAAACGGCATAGGCTAAGTGTTGTACTTAGAAAACTAGTGAAAAATAGAGTAAAAAAAAAAGATATTAATGATGTGCCTTTAAATCTAGGTTGCTTACTATATTCTTTTATATCTGTTGCCAAGTACTCTTCCTGAAGGTAATTACCATAACTATTCTCTGTGATTGCTGTGTGCATGTCACAGACATTATCATTACTCTAATTATAATACAGTTAGCCAAAGCTGAATTGTTAAATTTCAGTTCAATTCACTGTTTGTTTTGCAGACTATTTATAGTTATGACAGATGTATACTGCTCAAAGATAATAATGGAATTTGATACACTTTTCAGAAACTGATACGAAATATACAAAAATACTAAAAGGAATAAATTGGACAATTTAAAAGGACTGCAGCTGCTAAAGGGATATCAGGATAGCTCCCCTAGAAGTTTAAAGACCTCTTGTCAAAACAACCAGTGAATAGCTCTTTTTATAACAGTCTCAAAATTAATAAATGCTGAGAGTGAACATACTCTAAAGAAGTCATCTGGATTTGTTTTGTGGGAAAAAACAAGTATGAATGAAAGAATTGTTTTTTACTGCAATTTTTTATTGTGGTAAAATACATATAACATGAACATTACTATTTTTACCATTTTTTAAGTGTACTATTCAGTGGCATTAATTACATTCATAATGTGGTACAAACATTGTCATTATTTCCAAAACTTTTTCTTCACCCCAAATAGAAACTCTGTACCTATTAAGCAATAACTCTCCATTCTCCTCCCACCCAAGCCCCTGGTAACCTCCAATCCACTTTCTGTCTCTGTAAATTTGACTACTCTAGATATCTGATGTAACTGGAATTATACAGTATTTGTCCTTTTGCAACTGGTGTTTTTCATTTCAGCATAATATTTTCAAGGTTCATCAAAGTTGTAGCATGTATCAGAACTTTATTCCTTTTTATAGCCAAATAATATTCCACTGAATGTATATACCACATTTTGTTTATCCATCTCTTGGACACTTCGGTTGCTTCTACGTTTGGGTATTGCAAATAATGTTGTTGTGAACACTGGCATACAAGTATCTGTTGGAGTCCTTGCTTTCAAATCTTTTGGGTAGATACCTAGGAGTTGAAATGCTAGATCATATGGAATTCTATGTTCAACTTATTGTGAAACCACCAAACTGTTTTTCACAGTGGCTACACCATTTTACATTCCCACTAGCGGTGTGAGAGGGTTCCAATTTATCCACACATCCTCACCAACACTCATTATCTGTCCTTTTGATTACAGTCATCCTGGTAGGTGTGAAGTGACATCTCATTATGCTTCTAATTGCATTCCCCTAATAACTAACGATGCTGAGCATTTTTTTCATGTGTTTATTTTCCATTTGAATATTTTCTTTGGAGAAATATCTATTCAAGTCCTTTACCCATTTTTTAATTGAGTGTCTGTCTTTTTGCTGTTGAGTTTTAGAAGGTCTTTATATATTCTGGATGTTAAGCCCTTATCAGATATATGATTTGCAAATATTAACTCTCATTTATTTGCAAATAAACTCTTGTTCTGTGGGTTGTCTTTCAATCTCATGACAATATCCTTTGATGCACAAAAGTTTCTAATTTTAATGAAATCCAATTGATCTATTTTTTCTATTGTTGCCTATGCTTTTGAAGAAGTCACTCCCAAATCCAAGGTCATGAAGATTTGTCCCTCTTCTAAGAGTTGTATAGTTTTGGTCCTTAAATTTAGGGTCTTGGGTGCATTGTGAGTTAAGTTTTGTATCTAATAAAGGTAAGGGCCCAACTTCATTCTTTTTCATGTGGCTATCTAGTTTCCACAACACCATATGATGAAGAGAAAGAGTTATAACTTTAATAATTAAGATGCCATCAGTGAGACACTGCTGGTCATTTCAAAGGCTGGCGATTCTCAAACAGTGATTTATTTTTTCCAGTATTCTAAGATTTTGGTGTGGAAAATAGCATCTTCTTATTTAAAAATGTTTTTAATCTTACTTCAAAAGTAATACATGTCCATTATCAAATTTAGATTAATAGAGGTAAACAAAACAAAAACAAACATTCAGTAAAAAACCACAGGTAACACTTTGGTTTCTATCCTTGTGGTATTTGTTTTCTCTCTTTTTCTCAATATCTTTCTAGATATTTCATATTTACCTATGTCAAGTATTCTATAACATAACTTTTAATGACTATATTGTATATCAGATCTGGAGGGATTATAATTTAACCAAATTTCTTTCATAGGATGTTTAAAAACTGCACTGTCCAATGTGGTAGGCTGTAGTCACAAATATCTAATTAAATTTAAATTAACTTAAAGTAAATAAGATTTAAAATGCAGTTCCACAACCATACTAACATTTCCAGTGCTCAATAACCACATGCTAATAACCACTACTATATTAGACAGGACAGAAATAGAACATTTTCATCATCATAGAAAGTTCCATTGGACTTTCTATGGAGTGCTTTAGAATGTTTCCAAATTATCCCTATTATAAATAACTCCAAAATTGTAAATTACCTCTCTATATATACATATATATGTGCTGGGTGTGTGTGTGTGCGTTTGTGTATATCTATCTATCTATCTATCTATATATATACATATATATATCTGAAAATTTCTTTGGAATAAATGCTTAGAAATGAGTCACTAGTTCAAAGGTCATACAAATTTTAATACTTTTTTTTTTAAGAAGATATTGGGGGTAGGAGTTTATTAATTTATTTTTGCTGTGTTGGGTCTTTGTTTCTGTGCGAGGGCTTTCTCTAGTTGTGGCAAGCGGGGGCCACTCTTCATCGCCGTGCGCGGGCCTCTCACTATCGTGGCCTCTCTTGTTGCAGAGCACAGGCTCCAGACGCACAGGCTCGGTAGTTGTGGCTCATGGGCCTAGTTGCTCCGCGGCATGTGGGATCCTCCCAGACCAGGGCTCGAACCCGTGTCTCCTGCATTAGCAGGCAGATTCTCAACCACTGCGCCACCAGGGAAGCCCTAATACTTTTTGAAGCACTGGATACAGGGATGTGTCCACTTCCTTTATAGATTTAATAGATAAAGAACAGTGTCTTCTGTTTAAAAGCTTCATTGATTTGATTAGGGACTTGGTGAAGTGGGAAGACAGAGGGACAAAGGTCTCTGATGACCAGTCTATGGAGATGCTACAAATATGGTACTACAGATGGCAGTCTTTTGTACATTCTAGTAAAGTAGCACCAGTCTGTACAGAAAGAGTGTACTGTTACACTACGTTGTCTCCACGTATCATCCTCATTAGCACCACTTTTAGGATTAAATATGAACATCTGTATATTGTCCATTTGTGTCTTGTTTTTTTCATGAACTAACAGAAAACATTTATTATTTATTGTTTTTAAAAAATCAATTCCTTCAAAGATCAATTCTAAAACTCTAATAAGAAAATCACCCCCTCCCCAAACAAAACACTGTCTCCTGAGACAGGAAATCACTTCTACCAGTCTCACCTAATAATTGGTACATTCCTCTACTATCAATACATCTATCACATTATATTTCAACTACTTCTAAGTGTGTCTGCCTACCCTGCCTGCTAGCCAGAGAGCTGCCTGAATTCAGACCAAGTCCTATATATTCTTTCCCTATCTCCAGTCTCATTCAAGAGCCTGAATAACAGACACTGATACCTTCTTTTAAAATGAATGACCAGACATGGCCTGTCTAAGAGCAATCACCCCATTTTCTAGTCATTTGACATGCTCAACTGTTCTTCATATTCCGCTACTACATACTTATATCAAGCAATGCTCTTATTTACATGAAGATATAGTTTACAAATAAGGGCTTAAAAGTACACCCCTGCGCAAATGCCACACTATATTTTAGCAAAGTACTTACACATACACGAAACAAAATACTCCTGTGAGAGGGGAAATTCATGTTTCCATTTTACAAGTAGAAAACCTGAAGCTACGAGAGATTAGAAACTTGCCAAAGGTAACAGCACTAGCAGATCACAGGGTTATATACTAACTGAGGTTTCTAACACTACATGTAGTATATTTATCAATACATCAAGCACAAGTTTCAATCTTTCAACAAAGCATCAGTTGTAATAGAAATACTTACACTGACCCCAGCGACCTGTTCGTGGATTCAAATAATTTGGATAAAGACCATTTGGACGATCCATTTTCTGAAGTAGTTTCCGAATGTGCATGACCTAATAAGCAAAATAAAATTAAGAATGCAATTAATGAAAATAAAATCATTAAGGTTTTATATTAATCTGGGCTTTGTTTTTCTCCTCACTCAGAGCCTACACTGTCATCCCACCCCCAATCTTGTGTGTGTGTGTGTGTGTGTGTGTGTGTGTGTGTGTGAGAGAGAGAGAAAGAGAGAGAGAGAGAGAGAGAGAGAGAGAGAGAGAGAGACGGTAAGGAAAGGCTTCTAATGACTCATTATTTTTATACGATGAAATATGAGCATTATTTAAAAGTCAAGAAATAAAAATACAAAGAAAAGAGCACAGACGGAAACCAATTTAAATTCCAACACTGTACTATCCAGAAATAGCCATCAGAAACATCGGTGATAAACATCATTCCAGACATATTCAATGTATGCATAACTAAACATAAAATCAGAAATAATTTCATAGAAATATAATCATAATAGGACATTTGTAATAAAAAAGTATGAAACCACTCTGAAGTTAATAGATGAAAAAGTAAATAAAGTAAAACTAAATTGCTGAACTTTAAATATTGATCCCATAATAGATATCCCTATATTTCTAAAATTCCTAAACTTCCAATTCCTAAAAGACATCCTGAAGTTAAGGGGGGAAAAATCATGAAACATATTAAGACGCTAGAGACTTCCCCAGGGACTTTGTTTTGATTCATCTCTAGATTGGATGACGGATTTTTTAAGTGCTTAAAAAAAAAAAAAAGCACGAAGGTATACCATTTCTCATATTCTTATTTGAGAATGTTATCTTCTCATCTGAAGGATAACTTAATTGGCATAAATGACTTGGGGAAACATTTTCTTTTTCACAGGACCTTATATGTACTTCACTATTTTTTGGACTTGAGCATTATAACATTAATCCTTTTAACACAAAGTTCCCAATCATCTTTCACTCAGCTGGAATCTGTCATCATGCAGTTTTAGGAATGGGCTCAGGGATGTTTATTACCTGTGTTCTTTCATGTTTGAGACCAACTCTATGTACAACAATCTCAATCTGAATAATTCCATGAACCAGGTTTAGTCAGTTCAGGATGATGTTGTTATGAAAGACGAAAAAATTAGCGTTCTTTTGTCTCCTGAAAATAATGCATACATTGAATCCTCTCTGCTTCTCTTCTACATCTATTATTTCCTTTCTAAATCCTTTTATCTATCTTTTCATTTCCATACTTTTACTAGCCTGTCTCAATTTTGTCTTCTAAGTCTCTTACTGTATTTTGAATGCTTTCTTTGTATTGCTTCCATTTTGCCCTTCATTTTGACGATAACTTAATTTTTTCTTATACTTTATTAATGATATCACATCCTATATGCTTGTTTCACAGAGATGAGTGCTTCATTATCTTCTCTCTCATGGTGATGTTTGGTCCAGGTCTTCAATTGCTATTTTCTGATAAGCATTTTTTGGCCATCATTTATTTTTCACATTTTTTCCTTCTTTTTTTTTCTGGTAATATTTTTGTATAAATTTTATACATGTTCTTTTTTGATGACTTAGTCATTACTATTTTTCCTGAACCAGCAATTCACATGAGTTTTGACATAAAAGGATAAGTAGAGTCCAAATGTGAATGTGCTTTTTTAAGCCTTTGCTTCTCCTCAGGCAACTGAAACTAGCAATGCAGCACTACGCATAATAGAGAATCTGTCATTCGTTCTCTTCCCTCACCGAAGTGTATGGGCACAAATACAACTTGTCAGTGAGATTCCTAACTGAATTCTGTTTTTCTAGCTTCTCAACACATCATATTTAGTGGGGTCCAAAGAAGCATCCACCATCTGTCTGTGATCCTGTTCTCATTGCTGCTAATGAGGATTTGGTTTTGTACCTCAAGATGTACCACTTAATCTAGAGAACTGCTCTATTAGCTTTTTTTTTTTTTTTTTTTTGCGGTATGCAGGCCTCTCACTGTTGTGGCCTCTCCCGTTGCGGAGCACAGGCTCCGGACACGCAGGCTCAGCGGCCATGGCTCACGGGCCCAGCCGCTCCGTGGCATGTGGGATCTTCCAGGACTGGGGCACGAACCCGTGTCCCCTGCATCGGCAGGCGGACTCTCAACCACTGCGCCACCAGGGAAGCCCCTCTATTAGCTTTTCATTTTTGAAATCTGTAGCCATCAATATCCTCTCCCCAGTTACCCAAACCTCTCTGTGACCTTGATTGCTTATGCCAACCTTTCTTCCTATCTTGTTACATGCAGTATCAAGTATCTCCTAATTTTGTTAAAAATGGAGTTCTTAGTTCTGTTTCTCCTTTTTGTTGCTCTTAGGTGAGTTCTATGGGTTAGGTCCTCCACTTAAGAAATACCATATAGGACTTCCCTGGTGGTGCAGTGGTTAAGAATCCGCCTGCCAATGCAGGGGACATGGGTTCGAGCCCTGGCCCAGGAAGATCCCACATGCCACAGAGCAACTAAGCCCATGCACCACAACTACTAGAGCACTCTAGAGCCGGTGTGCTACAACTACCGAGCCCACGCACCACAACTACTGAAGCCCATGCACCTAGAGCCCATGATCCACAACAAGGGATGCCACCACAATGAGAAGCCCATGCACCGCAACGAAGAGTAGCCCCTGCTCGCCACAACTAGAGAAAGCCCACACACAGCAACGAAGACCCAACGCAGCCAAAAATTTAAAAAAAAAAAAAAGAAATACTATAGGTTAGATTATCTCTGTTTTACAAATTTATCATCTTTTTAATCTCTTTATGTTTTTCCCTATTTTCACTATGATTATCTCTTGCTTTTATTCCATGTCAGTAATTCAGTTTTCAACTATGTACAAGTTACTTGTTATCTTTCATTTATTTATTTTACAGAAATATATTACGTAAGGTCTCAATTTGTTTCTTTAGCTCTACAATTTTCTTGTATTTTACTGTTTTATTTTGGTTTTGAGTTCTAATTTTACTGAATTCAATCTCTATTATAGTATGAATTGCTCACAGAGACCTTTAAAATTTCAAACTGGGTTCTTTATCAGTCTTTTACATGCTATTTACTGCCCTGATTTTGCTTCCTGCAGTATGTCTGTATAATTGCCATGCTTTCTTTTTCATCTTGCTCACATTTAACTGAGTCAGCTCTGACCTGAACTTTGGTTTGATAGAGTATAGCTGAATTGTCCTCAAATCCCTTCCTACTGTGTGTGCGGGGATATTCTCCCCTTCTGGATACACGTTGAGATTTGGAGTACTAGTGTACTAGCTCATTTCCTGAAGCCTCTGTGCTCATGAAGGATGGAAGGTGAGAACCCCTCTCGTGCTGTGGGAATTATATACTGGACACCCTACGCACTGGTCTCCCCTGTAAGATTAATGGGGAATACCAGGAATTTGCTGACTTTCTTCCTCTGCCCAGTAAGGATTCAAGATAGGGTGGGAAACAGACTTAAGTATCATAGCAGAAATCTTTTGCTTTTTTTTTTTTTTTTGCCATGACATGAGGCTACAGCCTTTCCTTCTTACATTGTAATTGATGAATTTTTGCTGGTCTTTATTATTTTCACTGTTATTGTTAAATTTAATCAGGAAATGGAAAATTCTGTGATCTGGCTCCATTTTGCTATCTTAGCTGAAAATTCTTCTCAATTGATGAAATATTTCATACACAGAAAGGAATATATATAGATTCTACTCACATCTCAATTTAAGAAATACAACACTACATAACCTTTGCTGTTCTGTTTACTGCTACCCATTCACATACCACTGCCCTTGTCCTAGATATCATCACAGCTCTGAATTTTATGTTCATCATCATCCTGATTCTATTAAAATCACTTTTGAATCCCTAAACGATATTTTGTTCAGCTCTGCTTCCTTAAACTTTATGAAAGTTGTATTATACTCTTTTGATTGATGAATGTGACCATAATTTATTTTCACTGCTGTATTAAATCTTATCATATAAATTGCTAATATAACCAATGTTTTTATGTATATGATATAAATGTACATACCAAAGAGTGGAATTGCTGGCTTACAGAGTATATGTATTTTCAACTTTATTAGATTTTGTCTTTTAAATTTAAACCTTTAATGCTCCTAGAATTGTTATAATCTACAATGCTATCGTTGTTACAACATTTCCACAAATATGTGGGTCTGTTTAAGGGCTATTTATTCTGTTCATCAGTCTTACTTGTCTCTATGCACCAACACTATACTGTTAGTGTTGATAACTAGGTAATACAAACCCACCCAACATGTTTTTCTTCAGGAATATTTTGAATGTTTTCTCTTCTATTTAAATGCTAGAAGTGCATAGTCAAGTTCCATTAAAAAAAAAAAGGTATTGGGGAATTGATTGGCATTGAATTGATGCTATAGATCAATCTGGAGATGACTGAAATTTTTATGGTGTTATTTTCCTATACGTGAACGTAATAGATCTCTTGATTTATTTAGGTCATCTTTAATGTCACTTAATAGTTTTGAACTTTGTTTGTCTTTTGTTAGATTTATTTGTGGGAAACTTATACTTTTATCCTACCACATAAGATATGTTTTTATAAATGATACTTTCTTGTCTGCTGTACCTGGTACAGAGAAATTCTACTGATTTTTAATATTTATATTGACCTTTTATTCAAAATATAAATTAAGCTCTTATTTCTAATAATTTATATGTAGATTGTCTTAATATTTTAGGTAATCATCTAATCTGTGAAAAGTTACTGTTTTCTTTCTTCCTTTTCAATTCTTTACCTTTTTGTTCATTTTGTTTGTCTCACCTTGCCATGCTGACTAGGAACTTCAGCACAATGCTAAATAGAGATAGTAACGGAATTTTAAAAAAACTTACTAGTGGTTATATCTTCTCAAATAACAGTAAATATTTTAAATATGTTCTAAATAGAAGGGACATTTCTTTATATAATTTTTAAAAAGGCAAACATTTCCTAAGCTTTAATCAAATCTTTGGGGTAGAATCCTAAAGGATTCTTTTATAACAAAGAAAAGAAGGCAAGGAAACTAACCTTTTTGTAGTAAATCGGGTTTCCTGTCAAGTAGCTGAGGTGGACAAACTCCATATGCAGTGTACCAAATTCAGCAAGAATGCTGCTACCTGCAGATGCCCAGCCCCAGTTTCGCCCTACTCCACTGAATGAAAGAAAAGTAAAAGGAGACAGGATTGAGAAAAAAATGAAACATTTTTTTAATGAATACATAAATTTTAAACATATCTCTTAGAAATTATCTCAAACAATAGATTACTTATATCTAAAATTTTATTATTTTTAAATTATTGTTAATAGAATATCCACATGTTCTAAAAATCAAAACAATGTAGAAAAGTATACATTAAATATATTTCACCCCATTCTCATCTCTCTTCCCCTTACAGGCTCCAAATATAATCATTCATTAGCTTATGTATAAGTACAGAAATTTCTATGCATATATAAGCAATCCAAATATATATTCTTATTTTCCTCCTTTCTTAAACAAAACATAGCAAAGTACACTTACTGCTCTGTATGTCAGATTTTGCTATTAAGATGTACCTCAGTAGGCATTCCATATCAGTTCATAAACAACTTTCTCATTTTATTTTTTTAATAGATGCACAGAATTCCATGACATTAATGATTTTCAATTGAAATGTCTCACCCCAGAGGCATATGAAAATGTGTGAGAGCATTCTGAGTTGTTTCAAACCTTGAAGGTGCAACTTACAGTTATTGTGCTGGGGCCAAAGATGTAACATGACAGTATCTTGATAAAGAACTGTCCTGCCTCAAATGCTCATAGTGCCTGTATGAAAACTACTATGTTATATGAATAGACATAACTTATTTAATCAATCCTCTATAGTGGTCCTTTGGCAAATTTCTAATATTTTGCTATTATGAAAACTTTTATAGTGAATAATCTTGTGTACATCTCATTTGTGCAGATATATGTCTAGGACATCTTCTTACTTTTTTTTCTTTTTTTTTTAGCCTGCCTTATAAATTTTTTTGGAAGCCAAACTATATAAATGAAAAATTGTAGACTTTTTGGATGTTATCTTCTTTCTCAGAAGGTTGAGTTTCCTCTCAAACATAGGTTGAGTATAGGCTGATTACCTTGGTTTCACCTCTCCCTCTAGGAAGTGGCCCTCTGGGATCTCAGCTGAAAGCCTGGGGTGTTTATCAAGGGCCCTTCACCTTGGCAGCTTTAAACACTAACCTCTGTCTTCCCAGTACCATGTACTTGTTAAACTTTCCCCTTTATATCTACTTGTATACTGGCAATTCAATTTGATATGTTCTATTTATGTGTTGAGAAAACATTAAAATTGGTATCAGGGTATATCACTACCTTGCTGAAAGTTCGTTAATTTTTTGGGTGCTATTTTTATATTGTTTTTGAAATTATGACAGGCAAATGCCAGTAATGTATTTTTTTGAAGCCAGACATGAGAATCAAGGAAGAAATATGGATACAGTAACTATGTAGGACAGTCATTCATTTCACAAATATTAAGTGCCTACTATTATCTGGGACATATAGTAATGAACCTGACATATAACATTCCTGTTTCCATAGTAAATTGATTAAATTGATTAAAAAATCTACAGCCAACATCATATTTGATGATTTTTTTAAAAAAAGCAGTATTATAAAAACATTTTATGGAAATCCAGAAGACTATAAAATACAGGTGAAGACAATCTTTTTAACCAAGACTGAAAACCCCAAAGTTATAAAAGATATATTTGAATATATAAACATCTAAAACTTAGGAATGAAATATTATTATAAATAAAGATAACAAACAAGTAGTAGAACAGGGAAAAAAGAAATAATTCTATAATCTACAAGGCTCTTTTATAAACTAACTAGAAAAAGACAAACAATCCAATCAACACTAGGAACAGACAATTCACAAAAAACAAATCTAGATGTCCGACAAATTTATGAAAAGATGCTCAAATTCACTAAGCAGAAAATACAAATGAAAATAACAATAGTAACACTTTATAGCCATCAGTCTCTTGAAAATGAAACAGAACATATACTTGTAGACATTTTGGTACTCTCACACACTGTTGATGGAAATATGATGACCTACAGCCTTTTGGAAAACATCTGGGGAGTAACTACTAAATTTAAAAATACATATATGCTTTGATCCAGCAATTCCACACTTGGGAATCTATCCCACAAAGATAAAAGAGACATATGCCCTTTGATACAGCAATCACATTCCTAAGAATCATTTTCAGAGAAAATTCCCCACTACACAAGGACACATATAACAGGATGCCATTGTAACAATGTTTACGGTAGCAAAATAATGGAAATAAACAAATATCACTGATATGGAATGATTAAACAAATTATGGTATAACCTATGTGTTATAATACATCCTATATTCCACTATGCAGTCATCACAAAGATTGATTTAAAGTTCTGTGGCATGACCTGGAAGAGTATTTCCGTGAGATTTTGTTGAGTGAGAAAAATAAGAAGTAGAAAAGCAAGTATCCAAACAAACCATAAAAAATTTTAAAAGCTCCACCAGTATCTATGTTTGTGCTTCTATATGCTGCATATCATATTGTAGGAGATAAATAATGTTAGATTATTAACATGAGTTGGCTTTCAGACAGCAAAATTGGTAGAAAGTCTGTTTGTGAGACACATGTAGAACTCAATCAAAAACAAAAACCTTTAAAAAATAGGTAAATAATTACATCTGTGGTCGGTAAACCCAAGTAAAATACTTATGTGTATGAATATATACAAAGAAACAACATGAAAATTAAACTTATGTTCAAGACATGGTCCTTGAAAACCCTTCTATTTTCATCTCAATCTAAGTTTGAAGTTCCGCAATGCTGGATTTTTAGGTTATTTTCTATATAGACAAATAATAATAACATCCTGCAGTCTTTCTTCATCTCAAACTTAAATTGTAAGCTAATTAAGTTAAAATTCTTATTATCTAAGAAAGTTATATGATATGACTCTGACAATGCTACTGAAGGAAACATCAGAAAATCTATCGTGAAACTAAGGACAGAGAACAGGTATGTGACCACATCCTTTTGTGGAGGTTGGTCTGGAACTCTAGCTAGCTTTTTCCTCACAAACAGGGAGTTTACATTATATATATTGCATGACATCAAAGAATAGTAAAGCTAGATGTCATGTTCAGTATTAAATACTGATTTCTCAGTGAAAATTAAAACTTTATAAAGTTCTCCATTAGAAATGACTAAAACAGATTAGTTTTCCCAAATAAAGCTGTCACAGAATCATGCCTCACTTTGAACTTCAACAGTGTAAATACCATAAAAAGGACCCTATAGTCAACGTCAGGAATTATGTCTTCCTTTATCATCAGTAAGACATTCAGCAATAGGAAGTCCTGATTTTAAGGTATACTGTGTTCCATTTTGACTTAGAAGAAGATCAACATGCCGTGTACATAAAACAAAAGAGGGAAAGCACTTTGAATCCATTACAGCACTAAGAGACAGAAATCTAGACTTAGAGAAAGTCTAGATTTTGTAAGAGACAGAAATCTAGACTTAGAGAAACAAGCAGTAGAAACTGGAATACGGTTACGGCAAGCGAACTGTTTCAAAGTAAAGAACATATTTTAAAAATCAGACAATGTTTTAAAGAAATATGCTTCTGTACATATGAAGAGAAAAACAGTTTGCTTCTGTACATATGAAGAGAAAAACAGTTTAAGTCTTAAAAAGTATGGTGGGGGCTGATCATTAGAAATTTCTAATACCTTTTTAAAGGGTCAAAAAATCAGTTAATCTAATTTATTTAGAACAGGAATAACCACATAAAAATAGAATTTACCTTTTCAGATTCACCATTGCCCAAGGAATCCCCGTAGGTGTGTTAAAGGCAGGAAGGAGTTTCTCAGCCAATTGGACTGCTTTAATCTTGAATATCTGAGATAAAAACATGAACATTCATAACTTATGAAATTACTGTTGTCAATAATATTTCCTGGTCTCTTATAGGATGCACACCACAATGTACTGGATACATGAAAGTACGAGGGAAAAAAATGCCATCTCTTTTGGTACCACAGAGCATACAGCAATCAGAGAAAATGGTTGTAAAGTGGATGGATACTGAGGAAAAAGCTACCCAACGTGAAATGGCCAGAAACTGCAATTAATTGAAAGGGAAGGACATGGTTTTGGTGTTGATATTATCTTTATTTTCAACTGGGAAAAAAATCTGAGAGAAAACACTAGGCTATGAAATCTTCATCCATGGTATACAAGCTTAGTACAAATATTAAAACAAAAGAAAGAGATGCAACCCAATTTGGATAAATGCCCTTGAATTACCATAAGCTTGTTAATACCTCAACATTCTCCATTAAGGTTCAGCCACATTTATTAAAAGAAAAGAAAATGTTTATGTTCACATTCCAAGTTTATTTTATGAGTTATAAATGCTTCACCCCTTGGTCCCAGCTGCTGCCTTTTTTGGTACAAAAAACAATAAATTGGGCTTCCCTGGTGGTGCAGTGGTTGGGAGTCTGCCTGCCGATGCAGGGGACACGGGTTCGTGCCCCGGTCCGGGAAGATCCCACATGCCGCAGAGCGGCTGGGCCTGTAAGCCATGGCCGCTGAGCCTGCGCGTCCGGAGCCTGTGCTCCGCAACGGGAGAGGTCACAACAGTGAAAGGCCCACGTACCGCAAAACAAACAAACAAACAAACAAAAAAACCAATAAATTGCCTAAATATCAATGGCTCTCAAACTTTCAAAACCATGTACTATTACCAAGACGTATATAATAAGATTTCTAATATTCTTAGCATATACCAACAGATTTGTGTACCTCATTTTGAAGACTACTGACTTAATAGAGACTCAAAACTGAGATTAGGTCATAATATCCTACTAGGAAAAGTGGCGTGTTCTTCTATATGCCCCAAATCTGTCCTCTCTCAAATTAATTTCAAATTCATTGGACATTTAAGGTTCCATCTTTTCATTGCAGTCAAGTATTTTTGTTAAAATATTATTAGATTTTTCAAATAAGTAAGTAGTTGAAAGCCAGGACTAGATCAAAGTTCTAAGGTGACATTATATTAACAAAGCATACCAACATTATTGGGGGTCTAAATTAGAGAGGAGTATGTGCAAGTAGAAAAGCAATATGATGTTAAGATATTTTTCAAGGTTCCTTAAATAAGGAAAAGCTCAGCAGAACTTTTAATTAGATATTCTCATATATCTACAATTTACCATTTCCTTGAATACTTACTTTAACACAAAAATACCAGTGAAAAATGTAACAATGTAAAAAAAATGTAAAAAGGTAAAAGTTTTAATAATTTTCTCATATTCATTCCATTAACTCAGAAAAGCAAATGGAAAACTCAGTTCTCTCTGTATTAACATTTATATGTTAGTAAAGAGAAATTGCATTATACAGTAGAGTATTGCTTCTTTACCTCATGCTTTACCATGAGGACAAAGGGACTAAGTTCTTATCTAAAAACTAATATTAATGCTATGTATTTGTTAATCACATATTATCACATCTTTTACATATAAAACTAATATTCAAAATAGTAAATTAACTTATAAACATAAGCTTTTTCTAAATAGAAAGCATTCTCATTTCACTTCCAGAAGTAATTAGTGACACATTTTCTAATTTTCAGCTTCTTATGTCAGTTAACATACATAGTAACCAATTATACAACATGACACCAAAATACACCACCCTTATGTCATTGAGAAAAAATTCCTTATATAGAATTCTTAATTTATTCAGGAATATACAAAATCTTTAATGATAAATATACCACAGCCTTACACTCCTTATTTGCAGAAACATAGTTTGGCAGACAACAGCAGTAGCTAATTTAAAACAAATTAGTTAGTATGCAATGCAGGCAAATAATATAAAATCCAAAAAGTATCAAAGTAAAACATAAGTCCCTTTTCCAGTCCTATTCCTTGACCACACAGTTCCCTCTATTGATACAATGCAAATAGCTATCGATTTCTCCAATGTCTAGTAAATATTTTGTGCTAAATCAGTTCTATGGTATACATGGCTCCCAGCATGTCACATCAAATCCTCATTTTCCATGTCTCAGAAATAGAAATTCTATTACAGTTTATACACACATGTCTTTGTCTTTGTCTTTCAAACACAGAATATCATATACTCTAGGCTCAACTTGCTTCTTTCATTTATTGTACCTTGGAGATCTTTCCAAATCATTCCACATCCTTCTCTTTAGTGGCTGCAGAATTTCCCCTGTATAGATCATACTGTAATTTATTTAGTCAGTCTCCTATTGCTAGACGTATGTTTCCAAACTATGTGACTCTGTATGATAAATTCCAAGAGTGGAATTACTGAATCTATGGGTACATTTATTTGTAATTTTAATAGTTAATGCCAATTTGTTCTCTACACATTTCACAAATTTATATTTCTACCAGAATTTATGACCAGCTGTTTCCCTGTATTTTTGTTAACATAAAAGTTGTCAAACTTTTGATGGCTGCTAATCTGATAATTGAAAAAGGAAACTCCACTGTCGTTTTTATTTTCATTTTTTTTACCATGAATGTGGTAGATACTCAACACTCACTCAAATCTTTCAAGCATACCTTCATACATTGCAGAGGATGGATAACATACATAACATTTTCCAGACTCCACTCCAGCTAAAGCTCGGGACAAGGCCTAGGCATTGCTGAGTATACATAAATATGCAATATTTGGAAGGAAGAAGTAAATGATCTGAAGCAGTGATCTTTCAAGCACAGTGGTGACAATGTCTGATTCTTCTGTGGTAGCTCTGACAGAAGTTCCAGTGACTGGTGCCTAGCTTCAAAGATAACATGTGGGCAACAGAGGGAATGGAGCTGGATCATACCATGAAAGCCACATGGTATGCTTGAGCATTTCTCCTGCCTGCATGTTTCCAAGCTATATAACAAAAATATCTGATTTCATGGCCCTCCCAAAGATTCTGTTAGCTGGCCAGTACCTTCTAATAAATCACTAGATAAAACAGATTGTTTTCTGCAACTGGGACTCTTGACTAATGAGATGATGAAAGTGAATCAATTATTTACATGTTTAAGAGCTTCAACAACACTTAAATGAAGATTTCCAAGACATTTATTTATAGAAAGAAAACTTTTCTGTATTCATTGTCCATGTTGTAAAATCTCCCAGTTATTTTTACCAGAACAAATTTTAAGTAACGGAACTATGCTAAAACTGGTCCTAGGTTTAGAAAAATTAGGACTAGAAGAATTACCTAGGTCTGGAAGAATTGGAGGAAATGGGATTAAACAGGTAAAATGTGGCAAGACTATGAAGAGCTTTAAAACATAAGTAATGAAACTTAGGGTAACACAACAGATAACACAGAAGCACTGTAGATTCTTGGGGAGGGAAGTGATATTAGAATCCATGTACACTTTTAGTTGTTCTTTTCTAATTGGAGTATTTACTAAAGTAATAATCTGTTTTCAACCTAGTAGAGTTAGAATGTAAAATAGAAGTCAAGAGTTCGTAACACACAAATGACTTCCCACCTCATTCAGAGTAAAAGCCACAGCTCTTTAAAAGCCTATAGAATATGTTTTTTCCAAATAAATCTATTACTTCTGTGGCCTCACTCCCTTTCTCCCCGCTCCAGTAACCTTCTTCAGCCCCACTAACCTCTTTTATTATTCTCTGAGAATGCCAGTTATGCTTTTTCTTCACTAACTTTAACTTTCATTTGCTGTTCCTTTCAACTAAATGCTCTTATAAACGAAATCCTCAAGGCTCTCTCGTATCACCTGCAGCTCTTTACACAAATGTTATCTTCACATGCACTCCCTGATCATCCTATTTGAAATTAAAAACCCCTTATCCCCTTCCATGCTTTATTTTTCTCCTGAGCACTTATCACTAACAGTGTATATATGTGTATGTAAGTGTGTGTATACACACACTCTCCCATATATACTTTGTTTATTGCCTTTTACCCTCACAGCAGAATGTAAGCCACGGTTGAACAGGAATTTTTTTCTTGTATTCACTGTTGTATTCTTAGTACCTAAAAGAGCGCCTAGTGTATTCAACATGCTCAACAAGTGTTGAATGAATTGATTTAAGAAGCCAAAGTGGGGCTTCCCTGGTGGCGCAGTGGTTGAGAGTCCGCCTGCCGATGCAGGGGACACGGGTTCGTGCCCCGGTCCGGGAAGATCCCACATGCCGCAGAGCGGCTGGGCCCGTGAGCCATGGCCGCTAGGCCTGCGCGTCCGGAGCCTGTGCTCCGCAAAGGGAGAGGCCACGACAGTGAGAGGCCCGCGTACCGCAAAACAAAGTGTACAGAGATTTAAAGTAAACAAGTAAATTATCTTCTCTCTCCTCCATACCAACCCCATCTCCCTGAGATATTCAATGTTAACATATAAAAGTTTTAAGGCCTCTTTACAATATTCTACAAAAATGTTGGGTTGATGATAATGATGATGATAATGGCAAGCATATATATTAATCCATTTAATCCCCACAACAACCCAATGAGGTAAGTATTATTGTTACTCCCATTTTACAGGGTTGAAACTGAGGTATAAAACAGAGAAGTTAACTTGCCCAAGGTCATACAGTGGTAAGTCTGAATTTAAACCCAGGCAGTGCAGCTCAAGTTCATGTACTTGCTTTACTATTTCACTATATTAGATATAAATACAGATACAGATGTAGACAAATTTTATACTGTGCTTTTTTTTTCATTTCCTGCTACTAACATAGTATCATAAGTACCTTTCCAATTTTTACAAAACTGCCTAATTTACTGTATCTGTTTCCTCTCCTACCACTCACTACTCCACCTATTTCAACCTAGTTTCTGCTCCCATCATTTTACTTAAAGGGATCTTGCTAAGGATTAGCCACACATTTGAGCAAAGAGCATTTTCAGACATTATTGACCAGTTCCTCCTTAAAATACTTCCCTTGTATTTAATAATACTACAATCTCCCTGCCTCCTTCATTGACTCATCCTCCTCATACTTGACCTTTAATGTGGTGCTTCTTGAAGGTTGGTTCTAGGTCTCCTCTTCCTTTTCTAAATTGTCTCCCTGAGCAAGTTGCCTGTTTTCAATTATCAGCAAAGCAACTGACTCCCAAATTTATATCACCAGTCAACACCTCTCCAGTGAGTACCAGATCCATTACATCTGTCTACTACTTAGTTCTACTTAAATATAGCAAAATCCCCTCAAATTCAAAACACCTGAAACAAACTGATGACCTTCCCCTCCCAATCCAGTATTCTTAGTTTTCAATATCTAGTAACTGCCCCACCATCGGTCTAGTACCAAAACCCAGAAAACTGGAGGCGGGACCAACTCCTCCTTCTGCCTCATTTCCCCCTGCAAAATATCACCCAATCCTTTTAAATTTATCTTCCTTGATATCATTTATCTCTCTCATCTCTACAACCCATCTTAGTCCAAGCTGCTATTATTATTTGCCCCAAATACTGCAATGGCTAACTGACTGGATGAATGGAAACATACACATACACACACACACACACACACACACACACACACACAAGCTATTGGTCTATAACTTGCTTTCATCACTAAATATATCAAGCCTATGTTTACTGGTTGAAATATATCAAACTTATGTTCATAGTTGTACAATATTCTATAGTAGCAGATGTATCAATTTATTTAACCATGCCCCCAGATGAATATTCAGGTCTTTGCAAACACTGGCCTACTACATGTTTTCAAACATTGGATACTACAAACACTAATGCAATGAAAAAAATCCTTCTGAGTATACCTTATGTATCCACATTGTTACTTTTAGATAATACATTCCTAGAAGTGCGTTAGTGGGTCAGAGAATTTTAAATTTTAAATGCTTACTTGACACAAGCGAAATAATTTTCCAAAAAGTTTGTATTGTTTGTATTCTCTCCAACAGCATATCAAACATTTGTTAAAATTTAAATGTATTTAATTAGATACTATACATTTAAAGTGGGTACATTTTATTGTATATAAATTAACTTCATTCAGTAGCGTTGCTTAAAATAAACAAACTTTGAAGTTTTAAGTTCTTTACCAGGCAGAGAATGTGGAAGGGTGAGAGTCTATTTCAGGCAGAAAATTATGGTATAGCTTGATAAACATAGGGAAATAAAACCAAGTGGTCTAAATACACAGTTTCATGCATGCAAATCTGGGGCTTCTCCTGTGGCTCTCTCCTGTCCTGGATTTTACCCCTAAATTTCTAGCACCTGTGGTAGCCCTAAACTGTCTTCTGACATGATTTTAAACAGGATTTTTTTACCTTCTCTTTCTGATATTTCACTGTTAGTGTAAAGAAATGCAACAGATTTCTGTATATTAATCTTGTATCCTGTTACCTTGCTGAATTCATTTATTAGTTATAATAGTTTTTGTGTGGATACTTTAGGGTTCTCTATAGAGTATCATGTCACCTGCATATAATGACAATTTTACCTCTTTCCTTCCAATTTGGATACCTTTTGTTTCTTTTTCTTGTCTGACTGCTGTGGCTAGGACTTCCAACACTATGTTGAATAGAAGTGGTGAGAGTGGGCATCCTTGTCTTGTTCCAGCATTTAGCAGGAAGGCTTTCAGCTTTTTGCCATTGAGAATTATGTTGACTGTGGCTTTGTCATAAATGGCTTTTATTATGTTGAGACATGTTCCCTCTATACTCATTTTGGTGAGAGTTTTTATCATGAATGGATGTTGAATTTTATCAAATGCTTTTTCTGCATCTACTGGGATGATCATGTGGTAAACTCTAACTTCTGATCAAACCAGTAATCATAATCATAATCAACTGTGAATTTGTATTAGTACTGTGACTTTAAACATGTATGAATGTATACAAATATGTAGATGAACTCACATATTTAAGATGAAATGTTGGAGAGTACATTTAAAATGGTATCTAGGTCAGCAAAGCTTAGTGGAATGTTTTATCCAATTACTAACACATCTACAGAAAATGCAGAGGTCAATGGAAATTGCAGTAACTTCTGAAGCAAAAATATAATGAAAATTAGTTCAATAAGGACAATAATGGCTAATATTTAAATCAGGAAAAATTAACACTGTAACATTTCTCTTTTTTTATTCAGAACTTTAGGGCAAAAAAGGGACACTCTATTTGCCTTAGAAAATACCCCTGGGACTTGCCTGGTGGCGCATTGGATAGGAATCTGCCTGCCAATGCAGGGGACATGGGTTCGATCCCTGGTCCAGGAGGATCCCACATGCCGTGGAGCAACTAAGCCCGTGCACCACAACTACTGAGCCCACACGCCACAACTACTGAAGCCCGCATGCCTAGAGCCCGTGCTCCGCAACAAGAGAAGCCACTGCAATGAGATGGCCGCGCACCGCAACAAAGAGTAGCTCCTGTTCGCCACAACTAGAAAAAGCCCATGCGGAGCAACGAAGACCCAACGCAACCAAAAGTAAAAAAGAAAATATCCCTGAACTTATTCAGAAACGATCTTACCTACTGGCAATGAAGTACACAACTGTGTTTTAGTAAAGAAAAAGTTTGCTGTTGTTGTTTCTTTTATTTTGTGTTTATATTCTGTGAAACGTATTAAACTCTACATAACCATTTCTCTGTTTTATCTGACAGATTTCAGATGCATTTATCCACATAAATTACATTGTTATCTTACTCAGGAAGGGATGCCACTTTGATAGCCGTTAAAAAATGAGAAAATACTGTAAAAGAAATGTCATATATCTGAGGCTCAAGTAAAC
Source organism: Stenella coeruleoalba (assembly GCF_951394435.1). Lineage (NCBI taxonomy): Eukaryota > Metazoa > Chordata > Mammalia > Artiodactyla > Delphinidae > Stenella > Stenella coeruleoalba. The sequence continues at coordinate 103,143,219 of NC_137169.1, read as the reverse complement.
ATAATAAATCATCAATATTTTTAAACTTGTGAATATTTAAAATAAATAACCTTGTTCTGAGAAAATATTATAAAGATTCACATTTATAATATTAATAAATCACAGGACAGAGGAACACTGTGTTAGGATGGCATATAACCCTCATTTGGTTCCCACACCAGAACACTGAATGCATATAAAATGTTTTATTCTAGTTACACTCTATCTAAATATAAGAGAGGTGGTTTGCCATGTTATAAATTATAGTTAATTTTCTGTCTTATGTGAGACATAGGAATTTATTGGCTATCCAGTATTAGAATAATCTTATAGTCAGTGTTTTATTTATTTTTAGCAGATTTCAGGGATTTATTTTTGGTTTCCTGAAATAGATATGGATCAGAGCTTTCAATGTAAAATGATCAAGTATGAAAGTAAAATGGTCAGTGAAATCTGATTGTATGAGAAAGTCAGAAAAGTAAAACGTTCTCTCTACCTTTTAGTAGACTCTAACCTAAGAAATTAACTTATCTATTTTTAAATAAGTAGAAGGATTTCCCAGCTGTTAGAAACAGTATACTTACCACACAGGAAAAAAGTCAAAGGAAGAGGAAAGAAAAGTAAAGTAGTATCTATTGAGTCAGGTGATATTGTCAGGCACCTTCACATAATTTAATCCCCCCAACAACTCTCAGGTGAACTCTCTCGTTCTTTTATAAATGAGGAAACTTAAATTACAGAAGGTAAATAGCTTGACAAATATTTTTATGAAACGGAGGCAGAGGCAGAACAGAGCCTCAAACCTCTAGCTCCAAAGTACTTGTGCTTCCCTCCACTTCACAATGTTTCTCCCTGAAGTCTGAGGAGTTAAAACTGCAAAAATGGAAATACTGGTAACGTATACTTTTTCAGCATTTTAGTGTTTTCCTATTACAACAGCAACCAAAATTTCAACAGTTTGCTTCAACCTTCAGATAAGGAGCCTAATGAAATGGCAGAGGCTGACACTTCTCTTTCATAAGCTGTTCATAGGTAATTTTGAATCATATGCTTTTTGGTACGCAAATTAGTCAACTATACACAAACAATTTAGTATTTCCTCTACATAGTCAGGCATGAAAGTAAGAAAAAAATACTCTATCTCAAAGACATCATACAATGTTTAACCTGGTAAATATTAGGAAGCATGGAGTAGCAAGTAACAGGAGTTCATGGCTGGGAGAGAAACAGGGTGTAGAGGCAGACCCTCTCTGAGGCACAGGCATACAGGGAATGCCTAAAGTGGACAGTAGAGCAAGAGCATTAAGAAAAACTTGCCTGCAAAACAGGCCCACTCTAATTACAAGGTAGTGTTAGAGGAATTTGAAGCTAGTGGTACTTTGTAGGTAACCTTAGCAATAAAAAACCCAAACCTGGTTCAACTCAGACTAAACTGACTGAGCTCCTAACACTAATAGCACAGTCATGCTATTCCAGGCATAAATATTATTAAACTCTGTCTTTACTGTCTCATCCATACATGATATTTTGCATTAAATAAAAAATTATTAAATACTTAAGAAAGCAAGAAAAATTAATCCACTTTCTAGAGACAAAGCAAGTGACAAATCAGACTTAATGAAGTTGAAATAATCAAAGAATTTTAAATGACTATAATTACTATTGTAAAAGACCTAGTGGATAAGGTGGAAAACATACATGAAGACAACGAGGAATTTTAGCAGAGAAATGAAAACTGTAAAGGTCAAATGAAGTATTAGAAATAGTAACTTGAAAAATCAAGGTAAAACAGAGATGCAAAATGCCTTCAACAATGATCCAGCAATCCCACTACTGGGCATATACCCTGAGAAAACCATAATTCAAAAAGACACATGCACCCCAATGTTCACTGCAGCACTATTTACAACAGCCAGGTCATGGAAGCAACCTAAATAAATGTCCATCGCCAGATGAATGGATAAAGAAGATGTAGTACATATATTAAATGGAATATTACTCAGCCATAAAAAAGAATGAAATTGCGTCATTTGTAGAGATGAGGATGGACCGAGAGACTGTCATACAGAGTGAAGTCAGAAAGAGAAAAACAAATATCGTATATTAACGCATATATGGAATCTAGAAAAATGGTACAAATGAACCTGTTTGCAAGGCAAAAATAGAGACACAGACATTGAGAACAAACGTATGGACACCAAGGGGGGAATGGGGTGGGATGAATTGGGAGATTGGGATTGACATATATACACTACTATGTATAAAACAGATAACGAATGAGAACCTGTTGTATAGCACAGGGAACTCTACTCAATGTTCTGTGGTGACCTAAATGGGAAGGAAATCCAAAAATGGGGATATATGTATACATATAGCTGATTCACTTTGCTGTACAGCAGAAACTAACACAACACTGTAAAGCAATTATACCCCAATTAAAAAAGAAAAAAGCCTTCAACAGGCTCAAAAGTAGATCACATACATTAAAAGATATACCATGTGATACCACCTGAAAGAAAGTAGAGTGACTATAACAGTATCAGACAAACTAAAGAACAGAGAATATGAGCAGAGATAAAGAGAAAAATTTTAAAACAATAAAAAACGAAATTCACCAAGAAGACATAACAATCCTAAATATGTACACACCTAAGAAGAGATCTCCAAAATACATAAAGTAAAAACTGATAGGACTGAAAGGAGATAGACAAATCCATAATTATAGTTGGAGGCTTCAAGACTCCTCAAAACTTAGTATTTGACAGAACAAGTAGACAGAAAATTAGTAAAACTACAGAAGATCAAGCAACACTATTATCTAGCTTGACCTAATTGACATCTTAACCCAACCACGGCAGAATACACATATTTTCAAGCATACATTCTTTTTGATAGACCATATTCTAGCCCATGAAACAAATATCAAAAAATTCAATAAATTTGCTCTTTATTCACTGCCAATTAAACTAGAAACCAATAACAGAATGCTATCCGGAAAATCCTCAAATATTTGGAAATTAAACAGCATACTTCTAAATAACTCAGCAATCAAAAAGGAAGAAGAGAAATTAGAAAATATTTTGAATTAAAGGAAAATAAAAACATAACATATCAAAATTCATAGGATGCAGTTAAAGAAAGACTGAGAAGCAAATCTATGATATTAATGCTTACAAACTACTGGGAAAAAATAAGTTACAAAGATGTAATGTACAGCACAGGGAATACAGTCAATATCTTAAAATAACTCTGTATGGAGTATATGCTATGAAAATATTGTATTACTATGTATACATCTGAAACTAATAGAATATTGTTAAGTCAACTATACTTCAGTAAAAAATAAGATAAAAATAAATCAATAAAATAAAATAAGAAAAGGTGTCATATTAATGAGCTAACAAGCTCCAACCATAAGGAACTGGAAAAAAACGGGAAAAGAAATGGGAAGAGAGAGGTGCAACTTAACCCCAAAGCAAGAAGTAAGTAAAGATAAAAGCAAAAAATTAATAAAACTGAATACACAAAAATAGAGAAAACTCAATGAAACAAAATCTAGTTCTTTGAAATAAAAATATTAATACACTTGTAGCCAGACTGACAACAAAAGAGAAGATGAAATGGGGAACATTACTAAAGACCCTACAGATATAAAAAGGATAATAACAAAGTAATACAAACAACTTTATGTCCACAATTTAGAGGAAACAAATTCCCTGAAATACACAAACAACAAAAGCCACACAAACTACAAAAGCCACTCAAGAATAAATAACCTGAACAGTGTTATATCTACCAAAGAAACTGAATATATACATTTTAAAACTTAGTGGGAAAAACAAAAACAAAAAACTCCAACCCCATGTGGCTTCACTGGGAAATTCTACCAAACATTTAAGGAAGAAATAATACCAATTATACACAAACTTCTCCAATGGAAAAAAAGAAGAAACACTTCCAAGCTCATTTTACAAGGTCAGTATTACTCTTATACAAAACACACATACACAAAAAGATATTAAAACTGTAGATCAATATCCCATATGAACACAGATACAAAAAAATTCTCAACAATACATTATCAAATCAATCCCAGCAATATTTAAAAAGGATAATACACCATGACCAAGTGGGGTTTCTTCCCAAAAATGCGAGGTTGGTTTCATGGTCAAAAATCAACCAGCATAATTCACATTATCAACAGATAAAGAAGAAACACCATATAATCATCTAATTAAATGCCATAAAAACATTTGACAACATTCAACATCCATTCATGATTTTAAAAACCTCAGCAAATAGGAATAGCAGGGAATTTCTTCAAGATGATAAAGGGCATCTACAAAAACAAACAAACAACAAAAAATAAAACCTTATGTCTAACATTATGCTTAATGGTGAAAAACTAAATGCTCTTCCCCTAATATCAAGAACCAGGCAAGAATGCCACTCTCACCACTCCCATTTAACTCTGTATTTAGTGAAGGTTCTGGGCAATGTGATAAGGCAAGAAAAAGAAATAAAAGAACTATACAAATAAAACTGTTCTCTATATAGAGAAATAAAACATCTCTGTTCACTGACGACATGATTAGTTACAAAGAAATTCCCAAAGAATCTATTAAAATCCATTTAAAAGTGACTAGAATTAACTAGTAAATTTATGATAATCTCAGGCCACAAGGTCAATATAAAAATCAACTGCATAGTGCACAACAATGTGAATGTTATTATTTTATGTTATGTACATTTTACCACTTTTTTTTTTTTTTTTTTTTTTGGCAGTACGCAGGCCTCTCACTGTTGTGGCCTCTCCCGTTGCAGAGCACAGGCTCCGGATGTGCAGGCTCAGCGGCCATGGCTCACAGGCTTAGCCACTCCATGGCATGTGGGATCTTCCCGGACTGGGGCACGAACCCATGTCCCCTGCATCAGCAGGCGGACTCTCAACCACTGTGCCACCAGTACAGTACCACTTTTAATAACATCAAAAAATATGAAATAGGTACAGATCCATCAAAATATGTATAAGATCTGTAAAAACTAGAAACATCAATGAACAAAATTAAAGAACTAAATAAAGGAAGAGATAAGCTATGTTCATGGATTGGAAGATATCAATTTTCCCTAAACTTCCTGATAGACTTAATATAATCCTAATCAAAATCCCAGTAAGATATTTTGTAGAAATCAGGAAACTGATTCTATAATTTATATAGAAAATAAAACTAGAATAGCCAAAACAATTTTGAAGGGGAACAAAGTTGGAGGACTCACACATAACCTGATTACGAGACCATAAAGACCATGATTTCAATTCCATAAAGCCGTAATTATGAACACAGTGTGGTAATAGCAAAAGGACGGATACACAGATCAACAACAGAGTCTAGAAATATACCCACATTTGGTCAGTTGATTTCATATATGGTCAATTGCTTTCAACAAAGGTGCAAAGTCAATTAAATAGAGAAAGACGAGTCTTTTCAACGAATGGTGCTAGAATTTTTGGATATCCATATGGCAAGAAATGAATCTCAACCTCTACCTCACAGCATATAGAATTTCACTCAAAATGGATTATAGATTTAAAAGTATAGTAAAGTAAAACTATAATATATTTAGAAGAAAACAAGAGAAAATCTTTGTGACCTTGGATTAGGCAACACTTTGTAAGTAAAATACCAAACACATGAACCATAAAAGATGAAACTGATAAACTGGACTACTTCAAGATGTAACAACATCAGTTCTTCAAAAGATATTGTTAAGTCACTGAAAAGCCAAAGACAGAGAGAAAATATTTACAAACACATAGGTTATAAAAGTCCTATGTCCAGAATATATAAAAAACTCTCAACATTCAATAATGAGAAAACAAAAAAAATTTGATGGCCAAAGAGTGAACAATTAAAGAAGATATATGAATGACAAATAAGCACATGAAAAGGTGCTCAACATAGTTTGTCATTAGAGAAAAGTAAAATAAAACCACAATGAGATACTAATACACCCCTATTAGAATAGCTAAAAATAATAAAGAAACTCTCAATACCAATTACTGGTCATGATGGAAGGGAACTATTTGAAAAAGTCTGGGGAGTTCTTCCAAAGTTTACTTACCATTTGATCCAGCAATCCCACTTCTAGATAGTTACCCAAGAGAAATAAAAATTTATGATCCCACAGAATCCTAATGCAAATATTTATAGCAGCTTTATTCAGAATCTCCAAAACTAAAAACCAATCCATTGGTGAATGGATAAACTGTTAGAGCCACACAATGGAATACCATTCAGCAGTAAAAAGGAATGAATTACTAAATACATGAATAAATCTCAAATGCATTGTGCTACATGAAAGAAGCCAGTACTCCTTACTGTATGAACAGAAAACAGATCAGTCGTTACCAGAGGCTGGTGGTAGCATGCGGGGTAACTATAAAATGGTAAAAGGGAATTTTCTGGGATGATAGAATTCTTCTATAGCTTACTTGTGCTGGTGCTTACTAGATTGTATGCATTCTCAAAACTCAAAGAAGTATACACTAAAGTGGGTGAATTTTACTCTATATAATAATACATCAATAAACCTGACCAAAAAATCCTATCAATTAATTTACAATGATTTTATTCATATAAGCTAGGTCAGAGTTTCTCAAAGTATAGAATCAGCATTTCCAAAATCACCTTTAACACAGAGTACTTTATTAAAACCATAAATAATGGTTTCCACCTCAAACCAACTGAATTTCAGTCCTGTGAGCAGGGCTTGGAATCTTCATTTTTATAAAGCACGCTATGTGACCCTGAAACACACTGAAGTTTGAAAACCTCTTTGCCAGAGTATAAACCTTTTATTTTATTAAATGGGAACTGAAGTGTTCTGACAATTGAAACATAGTTTGGAGGTATAATCAAATTACATAGTAAAGGCTGACAGTAAAATCATATATTAAGATAAATGTTATTTATCTAATACTATATATTAAATACCATCATCTTCAAACATATTTCTTCTACAGAAAAAGTTGTACATGGGTATCTCACTCTTTACACACAAAAGCACACAAAGATAGATGAAATAATTAAATATAAGCATATAAAATCATAAAAATCCAGAAGAAAAGTAGAAATATTTGTTTTATAATGATACAGCCATAGGGAAGGCTTTCTAAAGACCAAAATCTAGAAGCCATAAGGGGAAAAACAATCCTAAAAATGACCACTTTAAAGTTAAACACAAAAAATAAAAACTGAAGACAATATAAAAATCCATCTTTACAATACATATAATAAAAAGTGAGTTTTCTTAAATTTACAAAGCTATCTTACAATCATTTAGGCCAACAAATCAAGTAAATCTATGTGCCAAGGAGTTTCTCAGAAAACAAAACAGAAATGACTATGACCTCTTCCTTTAGCTTCTCTTTCTCGCACTCTCCAAGCCCACCCTTTAACCCATCTGAGTAGTAAAAAGCAATTTCCTACACCCACTTCCCCATCACCGGTAAGTCTCAAGTGTGCCTGTGTGTATTACACCAAGACTTCCATAAAGGAGAATTCAGAGCTGTTGTTTTGTTTTGTTTTAATTTACAGCAATAAATTGCACTCAATTTCTAAATAGGCAGTTATATTAATTAATTTTTGGACTTAGGAGGATCCATATTCATTCTTACTGATTCATTCCTTAATTCTAATCTTATTAATATATTTTCTACTTTTGTTTCAACCATGTAATTAATTGCAATGGTAAATCCTGGAGAAGGATAACTCTTACAGAGGAGACATAGTATATATAGTGCTAGGATCTGTGATGAATTTGTTTCACTGAGATTCTCAAAATGGAAAAATCATTATTTCCAAGAAACAGAGCTCTACCTGAAGATCTAGTTATTTCAGCAAACCTGTAGATTAGTCCAATACTGGACAATTTAAAAAGACAACATGGGGCTTCCCTGGTGGCACAGTGGTTAAGAATCCGCCTGCCAATGCAGGGGACACGGGTTCGAGCCCTTGTCCGGGAAGATCCCACATGCCACGGAGCAACTAAGCCTGTGCGCCACAGCTACTGAGCCTGCGCTCTAGAGCTTGCAAGTCACAACTACTGAGCCCAAGTGCTGCAACTACTGAAGCCCGCACGCCTAGAGCCCATGCTCCGCAACAAGAGAAGCCACCACAATGGGGGGCCCGCGCACAGCAACGAAGAGGAGCCCCTGCTCAATGCAACTAGAGAAAGCCTGTGCGCAGCAACGAAGACCCAACACAGCCAAAAATAAAAATAAATAAAATAAATAAATTCATAAAAAAAATAAAAAGACGACATGAAATCTTTCATTTTACTAAATTCCATTCACAACCTTTCCCCCCAAACAACGTATCACTTGATTTTGCTCACCTCCTCTCCTGAAAGGTAATATGCTGCAAGTAGGCCTCCAATAAATCGAATGTTGACTTCAAACACAGACACCTCTGAATTCTGTGAAAACATATTGAAAATATTCACATATACATAAAGCTGTAAAGGTTTCAAAATATCTTCAATCCTTCATATGTTTCTCACAAACATGCTGGGGAGAATGGTTTTTTCCACTTTGTATGTCTTCGTTTCTCACGCAACTGCAATCTCACCTCCCATTTGTTAATGTTACTGAAACTCCTCTACTGCTGTCAGCACAGCTTCCTAATTGCCATAACCAATGGGCCATTTTCATGTGCCTTACATATTATTGTGAAATTATCAAGATATTTGATGCTATTGACTATTCTCCCTCATGAAAGCCTCTACTTCTTGAATTTTGGAAGTGTTCTCTCTACGGGTCCCTTTCTGTTCTAATCACTACACTATAACGTCCATTTTTACTTCTATCTCTCCTCATGAATTTTAAATGTTTTTCTAGTATATGTAACTTAATCAACGTTAAAGCAGGTACCAAAAAATAATGGCAAGATGATAGATTTTTCAATTAATAATGTTGAAAAAACTGACTCCTAGGTAATAACTGAAATAAAAAAGTAGAAAAAATGTGACAATATATCTATACTCCCTTGAGAAAGCAGGTACTTTGTAAGCATAAAATCAATAGCATTGATAACAAATGATGATAGAAGGACTTCAATTTCCCCATAATGAAAATTACCTATAAGAAAAAAAATCATGAACAAAATTAAAAGGCAAATGACAAACGGAACGAAATTTGCCACAAGTATAGCAGTATTAATAACCCTACCACATAGAGTCTATAGGTTTGTATTTAGATATGGATAAAGATATTGCTGAAGAAGATTCTAATGCATGGAAAGAAATTAGAAGTGGCAAAGAAAATAACCAAAGAATCCACAGAATATACAAAACTGACTAACAGAAAAATAACATTCATAATTAATTTTTAAGTAAAAATTAAAAGGAAATATATATTACCCTGAAGTCTTTCCAACATTCATAGGCAGAAGACATCATTTGCTAACACAAGCATAATTCTCTAATATAGAATTTTCACAATATAATGTAATTTTTTAATAACATAACTGTTATCCTACCCCATCCTCAAAAGCAAAGTGGTTTATACTACTTCATATATTCCCAATATATAGCATACTGCAGGGTACATAGTAGACATTCACTAAATATACAGAGGAAGGAAAAGAGGGAGAGAGGGCCTCTCTCCACTCCCTAGAACAATAATACCATCCTTACCCTCTTCTCAGCACTCTACTTATTCAGCACCATATAGTTACAGTGGTGAACCTTTTAAATCTAAAGTTAGCATAGGTTACTACTCTGTGCAAAACCTTACAATGACTTCTGGTTACACTCAGTAAAATGACTTACTAGACCCAACATAATCTGATTCCCCACAACCTCTCTGACATCATCTCCTACCAATGTCCCTCTGACTCACTTTTTTATTACCCAGTGGGTCTACCTGCTGTTTGAGAACTGTCAAACTCACTTCTGTGTCAGTCTTTATACTTTACCTGCAGATCTCTGAGCAAATTTCACTTAGAAAGTTTTTCTGACCACACAATATAAAATTGTGAAGTAACCCCTCATCACTAATATTCCTTACTCTGTACTATTTCCCCAATTAACACTTATCATCATCTGAATATTATATAATTCTCATTTGTAAAATTCATACCTTCCCTCACAGGAGACAGAAGATAAGAAAAGTTTCTAGAGGGAGAGAAGGGAGAGACTGAGGGAGAGGCATTATTCACAGGAGAAATGACTGAGAATCTTTCTAAATTGATGAAAACAAAAGTCCTCAGACTGATAAAACATGAGTCCTTTAAGGAATAGTCTAAATACAGAATGGTAATGGAATTACAGAACAACAAAGCAAAAACAAGAAAATGTTAAAACAAGGGGAAAAAAGACAGATTACCTTTTGAATATTAAACTGATAGCCTACTTTTCAATAGCATAACAGAAACAGGAAGACAATAGAACTGTATCTTTAAAAGGTTAAGAGAAAATAGTCATCAACCTCTAATTCTATACTCAGCTATAATATCTATTAGGAGAAAGCTTGGATCTCTCATATCCACATGGCTTCCCTTGGGTCTCTTCTCAGAAACGTCACCTTCAATAGCCAATGGATATAAAATAGCAACCTCTCACCACCACTTACTCCAATCCTACTTACTCTTCTTTAAGAGTAAGCACTTATCACTATCTGACATGCTATATTCAATATATCTTGAATATGTATTTACTGCTTTTCTCCTCAAACTAGAATAGAAACTAGTATAAACTAGAGATAAGACTCTGTTTTGTTAATTCCTGTATCCACAGATTTAGAACAGTGTCTGTCACAGAGAAGGCACTCAATAAATACATTTATTTATTTATTCATTACTTAATTTGGAAGTTTCAACTACAAGTTGGGACCAACTAGACAACAATTACACATAAGACAAGAGGGAGATGAGCTAAATTAAAGCATTCTAAGATCCTTATGTTTTTCAGAAGAAGGATAGAGAAAATGATTAATTTTAAACTTTGGTAAGTATACCTATTAAAATTTTAAGGGTAACCCCAAAATGAATGGAAATGGAAAGTATAAAGTCAAACTAGTAGAGGGAAAAAGAGACATGAAGTAATTTAATCCAAATAAGATAGACAGAAAATAAAGGCAAATGAGAAGTATAATAATGATATAGGTAGCAAAACAATGACTGAAGATTCAACTCTAAAAATATGTTATGCTAAATGTAAATATTTCAAGCTTAACAGTTAAAAGACTCCAAGATTGGATAAAAATAACAAAATCTAAATACGCACTATATGTAAAATATAGAGCTAAAACATATGACACAGAAAGGGTAAAAGTGAAAGAATGGAAAATGACTGTGCTGATTATTAAGCTATTTTTTCTCAGCTTCAAATCCATCCTTCTACACTCTACTTCAGTATACTGAAACTAGAACTATTCAAACGCATCTGGCTTCCTTATAAGCCCTGCTGATGACAGAAGGTTCTACAAAGGTCATACAAAGCTGAAGGAAGAAAAAGGAACTTATTCCTTCCAGTCTCCTTCTAGCTTCTGACAGTGTCAAACCAGCCATGGTTCTTCACCCTGGCGGTGGCAGGTGGTTCCAGGTTACAGTTCCCCTGCCACAGACACATTCCCCAAATCAGCCTCCTTGTGCCCTTCAGAGATACCAAGCTCTAACTAGGTACCCCCTCCTCAGAGGTCTGAGTCCCAGGTCTGAGAAGCCCCTTTTAAGAACTCCTAAGGTATCAAAAACAGAGTCCCAAGCTAGTAAATTTTAATGATCTCAACCTCTCCCCATTGTTCTCACAGTTCCAGGCATGGCAGCCATTTATTGTAGTTACTACCTCTTGTAATACCACAATGTTCCCTTTCTGTCTTTTCAGTGCCCCATTACTTGGTTAACAATTCTAAACACTAAATCCTCTAATTAAAAAAACTGTACAGTTCTGGTTCTTGATTGAGCCAACTGACACAATGATATACCAACCAATTATGAGGCATAATAAAGCTGCCATATTAACAAACAGGAGTATCTGAGATTCACAAATGCCAATTCTCGCCAAATCTATAAATTGAATGCAATCCTCATCAAAATTTCAACACAGTTTTTCCAGAGCTTAAAAGAAGAACTGAGAATTGCTAAGATAATTTCCTAGTAGAATAAGATCAGATATCAAGATTCAGCTATAGATATTAAGCTTTTCTTATAAAACTAGTTAAGAATATAATAAATATTTAGACTACTAAAATATTGATGTAGGGAATAAAGAGAAAAGCCAGTAGAAAAGAATAGAGTAATACAACTAATACATGACTAATGTGGCATGTATAAATAGTAGAGAAATAAATGTGCTAGGATCCATTGAGAGCTGCCTATCTTAACCTACCCACAAACTCAACTATGTAAGGACTAAAAACCTAAATGCAAAAGCAGAACTTTAGAACACTTAGAATTAAGTACAAGAATGTATCTTCATGACCTTGAAGTACATAATCTCTAAGAGCTACATAACTATACAGGGGAAAAACCCCTGTATTTCTCAATCCCCTTTTACAGTAAGGTGGGGCCACATGAGTTAGATTCACTCAATAATACACAAGCAAAAATGGGGTAACCAACTTCTGAGCAGTCACATATCTTTTCTCTACCCCTTCCTCCTTTATGCCACTGGAAGGTTTATCTACCTTATCTTGAGGAATCATCTTGTACCATGAGGTTGAAGCTTTATACTGAAGTTGACAGAATAATAAGACAAAGGATCCTAGGTCCTTGGTCATCGAGGAGCTACCCAAACCAGCCCTAAACTGTTTATCTTTGTACTTGACTTGCATGAAAGAGAAATGAACATGTATCTTGCTTAAGCTATTTTATACTAGATTTTCTGTCATTCACAGCCAAACCTAAACCTGATAATAAAAACTGTTCTGAGCTATGTCCAAAATGCTAAAATAATATAAAAGAAAGTAATCAGTTTTTGTCTAATTACCATCAGGAAAGGCTAATGATACAGAGTTTGAATGATACAGAGTTTGCCAAAGAGAAAAACAGATAAGGAGTGGCTTCTCACTACAGTCAGAAGGAACAGCAAGTAAAAATATCATGAAAGATGAAAATGAATATGACAAAATAGTCCACACATCTTTTAGGTGAAGACTGGTAACGAAGAAAATAACTGCTAACATTTACTGAACACTGAATATCTACCAGATTATTTCAAATAATCCTCACAATATTGCAATAGGATAGCAATTTTATGACAGGTTTAGAAAGAATAAGTAGCACTTACTTATAGGTAGGTTTCCCAAATATCACTAGAATTGTGACTGTGCTGGGCTTCAAACCTAAGGAGCACTACTTAACAACTATGCCAAAATGCTGGAAGGATGAGCATGTACCTAACTATGAAGGCGCTTCAAAACTGTGCCAAAGCCACAACACTGTAAATCAACTATACTTCAATTTAAAAAATAAAATAGATTTTTTAAAAAATGTTTAAAAAAACTGTGCCAATCATTATTTCTTTAAAAAATAATAAAACACTTAATATTTATAAAGTAATTTATGGTTTCCTGATGTTTCTAATTCAATGTGCTTTTTCTCCCTAACTCTTGCCTTAACACATGCAACACATTACCTTAAATGATAAGGGTAAGAAAAGGAAAAGGAAAATGGTGAGAAAGGGTGTTTATTTTACGCAAAAATTGAACAACTGACAATCGCAAAAGAAGAAGGGGGACTTAGGATTTCCTTAAACTGCTAGTATAACACTCAAAACTAGTGTTACAGTGTCTTTTCATAGTCAATGGAATAAATTATGAATTGTATACTCACCACGCTGAAATCAAGGTTGTTTTCGATCCATTTTTGCCCATCTCGGAATTCATCATGAAGTCCCATAATATAAAGGGTATCCAAAGCATCTACTATAGTAGCACCCATTTGTGAACTTCCTATATATGGGGGGAAAATGTCATTAAAAAGATGCCCTTCATACAAGGTCTATTTTAATTTTCTATAGTTAAAAAGTAAATCAGGACTTCCCTGGTGGCACAGTGGTTAAAAATCCGCCTGCCAATGCAGGGGACACGGGTTCAAGCCCTGGTCTGGGAAGATTCCACATGCCGTGGAGCAACTAAACCCGTGCGCCACAACTACTGAGTCTGCACTCTAGAGTCCGTGAGCCACAACTACTGGGCCCGTGTGCCACAACTACTGAAACCTATGAACCTAGAGCCTGTGCTCTGCAACAAGAGAAGCCACAGCAATGAGAAGCCCACACACCACAACCAAGAGTAGCCCCCGCTCACCGCAACTAGAGAAAGCCCCACGCAGCAACGAAGACCCAATGCAGCCAAAAATATAAATAAATAAATAAATAAATTGTTTTTAAAAAAAGTAAATCAAAGTAGAAATATAAGGATGAAAAAAATACTCAACATGGTTCACTTTTCCATAAGAATAGATAATATACATTGTTTAAAACATTTTCCTAAAGATGACACATTGATAACTAATAGGAAGATAAAGGAAAACTAAAATTATAATTCTCCTTAGTTTTCTTCCTGGTCAGAAAATGAGATCTATCTACTTAACTGAGATAGATTGGGGGGAAAAAATAAAGAGGATTAATTTAAGAAATGGGGACGGTGGTTCAAGATGATAAACTAAGTCATAAGACAACCAGGAACCATGCTCTTTTGGTACAAATTCATAGAAAGGTCAAAAAATATACTTAAAATAATACTAAAAGTATAACAAGGCTATATAACCGTGATGGAATATAAACTATAATAGTCCTTAACAATCAAAAAGCAGGTAGAACATATTTAAAAAGAAGTCATAAAATAAAATGTGAGTAGAGAAAATCAAAATAGTAAGATCTACCCATCTTCAAGAAAGAGATCATCTTGATCTTAAAAGAAAATGTTTCAGGGAGGGAGGAACTAATTCAACAAAGCTAGCCTAACTGATACCAAAAACAGATACTGTAAACACAAGAAAACAGAACAGGCCAATCCTACTAATGAATATAACTGCAAATATCCTGAATAAGATACTAGCAAGACAAATCTAGTAGTGTAGTAAAAGAACAAATAACATGGAGCAGCTGGGTCCTCCCTAACCCCAGGAATTCAACTATTATTTCTACCTTCTGAGAATGAAAATCACCCACACAGCTTATTGTCTACATTAACATGACTTTACTGTTACACTGTCTTCATCAACATGAGTTTACTCTTCCAGAAAACTCTTGCTCAGAAAGAGAGAAGCTGCAAAATAAGTTATTGTTGATTCCAGGAACTTCGTGAAAGATCCATCAACTCTTTAACAGAAAGTATCAAATGATGGTTAACACTCTAAAACTCTAAACCTCTTGCCTCCAAATTCTCCACTCACCAATCCAAAACTATTATATCATGATCCTTACCCAATCATAACCAAGCCATAATCAACCATAACTCTCCAACTGAAAGGCCCTTGTTAAACAAGACTTAAAATCTCAATATATATCTCAACTTTGTCCTTCCTCGTCTGACAGGCTTACTATGGCTCTGGTGAGGTAGTGATCTCCCTTACCATGGTAAGCATTAAACTGAGCTTTGTCTTATCAACAAGTTATCTTGGTGATATTTTAGGAGTCAGCATTCGACACTACTTAGGTTCACATTTTCCATTTAGTATTCCTTCTTTTCTTTCCTTTTTAATTCCGTTCCTTTTTCTCCTAAATAAATAGTGTTTTCTTGTGATGGTTTAAGGCTATACAAATTTGTTCTTATAATGACTGTCCTCAACCTACATCACATTTTCTTATTCATGTGCTCCTAATAATTTCTTCAACTTATCAAGAAGTATATCTTCCCACTAATAAAACAAGTACTACACCACACTCTGATAAATCCCTTGGTCTTCTCTCCACTCAGTTCCCTTCATGTTGATATTAACTGGGTTATTACAGACATACTTTCCCTTTTCTTTTCTTGTTCCTCAGCTTTTAATTAAGATAATAAAAATTTTATCAAGCTATTGATAGTCACCCATATATCCCTATCTCTTGCATAATCATCTGAATTAAATATGTACCTCTTTTTATTTTTGTATTTTGTCCACAATATCATCCTTATTTTAAATCCTTAGGAGTCCCTGTTTTTGTTCTTATTTCAATTTTTATAGGTAGTTATGCTCAGTTCTCTAGTTATTTATTTAGCTCTGTAAGTGCATGCTCCTCTAAGGTGCTGACTACTCTGAAATGGAAAAAGGCCTGACCCACATATTTATACCAATTCTAGTTGGTTCCACAAGGAGAGGTTTGTGCCACGAGCTAAACAGTACAACGAAGAAAAAGGCAAAACTGAAATTACTGGCTATCACTGTGAGTGCTTATCTAGACAACTCAAGGTTTCAACTGGAAAAAATTAAAGGGTCTAAAACTACACTTGGGTCAAATAAGAATTAAAATATGACACAAAAGAATATATAAAGCATTAATAAAGATTTATTACAAGAACATAGGAGTCAACTGAACCAGTTCTCTGAGAAAAACTCATAACTTAAAAATTGTATACTATTTAATGAGAACAAATGAAAATGTTCTACTAAGAAAATAAGAAAAAGAATGATAAACTTGAGCAACGAAGTAGAAGAATCAGAAAAGCTAACGAAATAAATGAATTAGGAATAAAGAAAACTGTCAAAATAATAAATTCAAGAGATGGTTCTATGAAAAGAACTATACAATAAATCTAGGACCAACTGACTTTTTAAAAGTAGTCATGTGAATATAAAAACACAAAAAAAGGAATTGAGAGTATATTAAAAGGCAGATACAAAGGAAATTAAGAAAACTATTTTTAAAAAAGCCTAATTTAGCCATATCGTCCCAATAAATTTGAAAATGAGTGGAGTTGACAATTTTCTAAGAAAATAGGTATTATTTTGACTTATGAAAAAGGAAACAGAAAATCTAGATAAGCAGACCAAGAAACAGGAAATTGAGAAATTTTCAAAGAGCTACACACTATAAAAGTATCACACTCTAGAAGTTTCATAGAATAAATTCTACTTTAATTTTAAGGATGATAACTTCGACATAAATTTTGATAGAACATAGGAAAAGAAAGCTTAAAATTCAACTTAACGAATTCTGCATACCACTGATGCAAAAATATAATTTAGTAAGAAAAATAAAACTATTATCTGATCTCACTCATGAGCATCCTGGAAATATTTAGGAACAGGCTTGCTGGGGGGTATAGTAAGTTTGTGTTTATGAGAGACTGACAAACTGCTCTCCAGAGTGTACCACTGTATACTCCCAGCAGCAATGTATGAGAGGTCTAGTTGTTCCATCATCCTTCTCAGTATTTGACATTGTTGGTCTTTTTAATTTTATTCATTCTACTGGGTATGCAGGATTTCGCATTGTGGTTTGAATTTTAATTTCCCTGGTGACTGATGTGCTTATTGGGTACTCATTTACTTTCTTTGGTGAATTATTGGTGAATTATTTATATATTCTGAATACATCCTTATACATGTATCACAAATATTTTCTCCAATTCTGGGGCTTGCTTTTTCATTTCCTTAATGTCTTCTGGAAAGCAGAAATTTTTTATTTTCATGAACTCCAATTTAGCAATTTTTTTTCTTAATGGTTTATTCCTTTTGTATTTTAAAAATTCTTTGCTCACCTCAAGGTCACAAAGATTTTCTCAAATATATACATATATATATATTTTTTTTGCGTTACGCGGGCCTCTCTCACTGTTGTGGCCTCTCCCGTTGCGGAGCACAGGCTCCAGACGCGCAGGCTCAGCGGCCATGGCTCACGGGCCCAGCTGCTCCGCAGCATGTGGGATCTTCCCGGACTGGGGCATGAACCCGTGTCCCCTGCATCGGCAGGCGGACTCTCAACCACTGCGCCACCAGGGAAGCCCTCAAATATTTTTTACTGGAAGTTTTATACTTTAAGTTTTTATCTTTAGATCTATGATTCATTTCAAGTTCATTTTTCTATACAATGTTGAAGAGTTAAGGTTTTTATTTTTCTATATGAATATATAACTGACCCAACACCACTTATTAGAAAGACTTACCTATAACCCACTGAAAGCACCCTTGTTGAAAATCAATTAAAAATGTATGTGCAGTTCTATTTCTATTCTTTTCCAGTGACCTCTATGTCTATCTTTATGCTAAAACCATACTGTCCTCATTACTGAAGATTTACAGTAAATCGTAGAATCAAGTAGTGTAAATCCTTCAACTTTGTTCTTTTTTAAAAATTATTTTGATTATTGTACATACTTTGTGTTTTCATACAGATTTTAGAATCAGCCTATCAATTTATGTGGAAAGGTCATTTTTACTTAGATTGCTTTAAATCTAAATATGGATTTCAAGAGAACTAACATCTCAACAATACCGAGTATTCCAACTCATACAGGCATCTCTCTCCTTTAAGTCCTTTTAAATTTCTTTCAATAATCACAGTTTTCAGTGTACAGACTTTGCACATAGTTTGTTAAATTCATCCACATGTACTTCATATTTTTATGCTACTGCAAATGGTATTATTTTAAAATTGTACTTATAACTGTTTATTGCTAGTATCTAGAAATATAATTTATTTTGTATATCAAACTTGTATCATATGGCCTCATTACTAAATTTGTTTTCATTCTAGTACTTTTTTATTGTTGTTTGGTAGATTCCCTAGAATTTTCTTGTGTGTGTGGGTGAGTGGGTGTGTTTTAATACTCTTTATCAGGCTAAAAAAGTTCCCTTCCAGTCCAAGTTTGCTGAGAGTTTTTATTATGGATAGATATTGAGTATTGTTAAATGCTTTTTCAGCATCTGAGATGCTCATAAAATTTTCCTCTTTTCATCCCTTAATATCTTCAGTTATATAGACTAATTTCCAAATGTTAAACCAACCACACATTCCTTGGATAAACCCCACTTGGTCATGAGGTATTATTCTTTTTACATATTGCTGAATTACATTTACTAAGATAAATCTAATTTGGTCAAAGATTTTTGTGTCCATGTTCATGAGGAACATTGGTCGATAGTTCCCTTTTATTGTAATATCATTGTCTGGTTTGGGTATTAGGGCTTTGGTGGTCCTACCAAGGAGATATAATTATCCTAAATGTGTAAGCACCTAACAAGAGTACCTCAAAATATATAAAGCAAAAGCTGACAGAATTGAAAGGAGTAAGAAAGAAATCCAATATTTCAGTTGGGAACTTCAACACCCCTCTCTCAGTAATTGACAGAACTACTAGATAGAAAATCAGCAAGAACAGAAGAAGCCTGAACAACCCCATAAACCAATGAGGTCTAACTGACATTAACAGAACATTCTACACCCAATAACAGTCACTACATATATAAACATTCTTTTCAAGCACCAATGGAACATTCACCAAGACAGGCCATATTCTGGGTCAAAAAGTAAACCTTAAATAACTTAGAAGAATTATAATTGCACAAAGTATATTCTTTGACCATAATGGAACTAAATTAGAAATCAGTCACAGAAAGAGAAAAGAAAAACCTCTAAGCATTTAGCAATTAAACAACTTACTCAAGGGAAGTTTTAAAACATACTGAATTGAATAAAAATGAAAACACAGCACATCAAAATCTTTCAGATGCAGCTAAAGCACCACTTGGCAGAAAATTTATGGCACTAAATGCTTACACTGGAAAAGGGGATTATGAACCTATAATCTAGGCTTCAATTTCAAGAAACTAGAAGAGCAAGAACAAAAGAAACCCAAATCACGCAGAAGAGTGGAAATAACAAAGAGCAGAAATCAAAGAATTGAAAACATAAAGAAAATATACAGAAGATCAATGAAACCAAAAGTTGCTTCTTTGAAAATATCAATAAAATTGATAAACTTCTAGCAGGACAAAGAAAAATTTATTGAAAATATCAATAAATTTGATAAACTTCTAGCAGGACAAACAAAGAAAAATTACCAGTATTAGGAATGAAAGAGGGTTATAACTACAGCTGCCACAGATACTCAAAAGGTAACAAGATAATACTCCAAACAACTCTATGCACACAAAATCAGTAGCTTAGATGAAATAGACCAATTCCTCAAAATCATCAACTACCAAAACTAACCGAAGGTAAAACAGATAAACCGAATGGCCCTTATAGAGGATGTGAAATAAACTGAAGTTGTAGTTTAAAAACCTCCCAGAGGGCCTCCCTGGTGGCGCAGTGGTTGAGAGTCCGCCTGCCGATGCAGGGGACATGGGTTCGTGCCCCGGTCCGCGAAGATCCCACATGCCGCGGAGCAGCTAGGCCCGTGAGCCATGGCCGCTGAGCCTGCGCGTCCGGAGCCTGTGCTCCGCAACGGGAGAGGCCACAACAGTGAGAGGCCCGCGTATTACAAAAAAAAAAAAAAAAAAAAAAACCTCCCAGAAAAAGAAGCTCCAGATGCAGATGGTTTCACTGGCAAATTATATCAAAAACTTGAGAAAAATATAAAACCAACAGTACACAATCTTTTCCAGAAAAATGAAGAGCAGAGAACACTTCCAAACTCATTTTATTAGGCCAAAATTACACTGATACTGAAACAAGACAATAGTTCAAGAAAAATACAAAACAATATCCTTCCCAAAATATGAATGCAAAATCCTCAACAAAATATTAGAAATCATTAGCAAGTTATAAATATCAAGAAGAATTTATACATACACACATACACTGAAAATAAAAGGTGCACTTCAAAAAGCATTGTAAGATCAAGTAACATTCTGTTCCAAATCAAAATTCTTTTAAATGCAAAAAAATCTATTCCTACAAAAATCTTTCAATTCTCCAGGATATCTAAGTAAAAATAATTAATTGTGACTATGAATCACTGCTGGAAAAGTTATTACCAGTGATAACTTATGTCCATCAACATTTTCCTCTTCCCACTCACAAGCTCCAGGGCTGAGCCCTAACTAGGCAAAACCAAAGGAATCTATCCCAACCCTCTGGGTATAGCTTTCAGGTCAAGGCTGGACACAAGACCCAGATAAACAAGAAACAAGGTGGTTTCTGAGAAAACCAAGTGCTTTCTTCTCTACAGTGTTCTCTTTTCTATAGATGTGTTAGTAGGAAGATATGAAGCTTCAAGTTGCTGCAGCCATCCCTCTATGAAGCCAGCCTGAAGATACAAACACAAAGAGGAAAATAGAGGAAAGAGATAAAGAAAAAAGCTTAGCTGGTACCAGATCTACTCTAGAACATCACTGAGCCGATTAAATTTCTTTTTTAGTTTAAGCCATTTTGAAATGGATCTTCTGTTATCTGTACATAAAGAATCCTCTGATGCCAAGGACCAACTAGACAAAAGTCAGAGCAATATGATTTCAGTTACCATATAAAAGAATGTTTTAATAGTCAAGGCTAAGAGACAGGAAATGGACACATTTTAAATTGTTCTCCTTATAATCTAGAATATTGTTAAGAGTTCAATACCTGCCTATATGTTCCTATAGTAATAGACTAGACTTTTAAAGTTCCTCCCAACTCTTAAGATTCTGATTCTGTAAAGGCATACTGATTTGGGAGGTCAAATGAGACACTCAGAACTATGACTCCTCCCTTAGACTTCTTCTATTTAAATAAAAAGGTTAAAAACAGATTTTTTTTAAAAAAAATCTCAAATCATACTCACTAGCAAGAATATGAGATGCAGAAAAGGAACAGAGCAAGTAGGAAACAGAGTCAAACTCTTTTTTATTAATCCTCTAATAAACTAACTACATGTCTAAAAATATAAGACAAAATAAACAATAAAGGATCCATTCCCACTTAGCTTATTTGGCTGAGAAAAAAATGTAACCACTCAAAAGTTTTTCTAAAAGTATAAGCAACTAATCTTGACTACTGAAAATAATACAGATTGCATTTTCACTTTTCTACCATTTCACTGTAATTTTGTCATAATGGATTTTTCCCATGTGCTGGTATTAATTTTCTTCTATCTTTAAAGTTTACTGAAGCAGAACAAAATATCAATTAGAAGCATGAACCTTAGCACTAAGCTGCCTGTGATCAAATTCTGGCTACATTATTTACTAGCTGTGCAACCTTGAATAAGTTAGTTAACCCTAACTGTGCTTCAGTTTCCTCATCTGTAAAATGGGAACAGTAATAATAGTACCTGTCTCCTAGTGCACATAAATCACTTAAATCAGTCCTTGGCATATAGCACATTTATTAGTCTGCTCAGGCTGCCATAACAAGACACCAACGACTAGGATGCTTAAACAACAAAAATTTATTTTCTCACAGTGCTGGAGGTTTGAAGACCAAGATCGTGCTTCCAGTTTTTAGAGGAGCACCTTCCTCTTGGCTTGCAGATGTCCACCTTCTCACTATATCATACCCACATGGCCTTTCCTTGGTGTATGTGCAGGGGGAGAGAGAACTTGGGTGTTTCTTCCTCTTCTTTTAAGGGTACCAGCCCTATCTGATTAGGGCCCCTCGTTCAATCTTAATTACCTCTTAAAGGCTCTATCTCCAAATACAGTCACATTGGAAAGTAGAGCTTCAACATGTGAATTGATGGGGGACAAGACTCAGTCCACCACAATATGCATTATATAAATACTACAGATGTTGCTACTAATAACGTGTATATGACTATTGTTCTAAAGGAAAATACAGTTTATGCAGAAACCCAATCACAGAATCTCTAAAGCAAATAACTGACCTCATGACTCAATAAAAAGGTACAACTTTTTATTGGAAAATACTTAATTGCTACTCATTACAAGATGATCCCTCAGAAATGGTGGACCAAAACTGACAAAATATTGCTTCTGCTCTTTTAATGAGTTAAAAGTCTCATTTTGTAAAGTCACCCTTTCCATCTCTAAGCTCCTTTAATTTCTATGACCTCACAAATAACTTTGTTTACCCAGTAAATCAGCTTAATGATCCTAATGAGCAGCTGACAATAACTCACCTGACAATAATCTGAAGCTGCCACTGCCCTGGTCATCATTTAACAACCTAACTAAATAGTGGTCTACAAAGGTCACTTTTGAAGAAGTCTGACAAAAGTGCCACAACTTAAAACCACCTTTCCTAAAAAAATAAATGCTATTATTTTTAAAAAGAAAAAAATTAAGTCAAAACTTACTCATTACGATTTTAACAGAATCACATCATTTAAGAAACATTCCTTTTGCTCCCTAAAAGAAATGATTTATATTGACTTATAAGGAATAAAATTTTAAGAAGTTACCTGGGTTTAAATTCAGCAAACAGTCTTTCCTTACACAGTTATTGCAATGATTAAATAAAATAAATGTATATTATCTACCTACTACCTTGCCTAGGACGATCTATCTGATAAGTGTTACTACATTAGATGTTCTGAGAAATAAGGTTTAAAAAACCAAGCAGAAAATTAACATCCAACTCATGTTTGATACATGTTCATATTCCAATTTTTTAAAAGGGCTCAGAGTTTACCACTGAGTTTAATATAAAGGGATGGTTACTTGCAGAGAGGATCTAATTTTAATTAATCACTAAATATAATGACTTTTAGTCCATTAATGTCTCATGTGGCATCCACGAAGCAACAGGAACTCTTCAGATCACTCTATAACCTCTGCTGAAGAAATAAACTCTATTTCATTAAGTGATAGCCACTAAATTAAATGTCACATATGAGATCTCTGGTGTCCTTGATTACCTAAAGGAAAATTTTTTTCCATTATTCCTCCATCCCAACATCTCTCAAACCCAGGAGAAATGATCTTTTCAGTCATTTTCTTTTTTGACAGAAAACAATCAAGCATCAAACAAATTATGAGAGAAATCATAGTGCTAGAAAAATTCTTCCAGAGTCACATTTTTTAAAAATGTTATTTGGATTACTGTGGTGTTGCATTACAATTACTAAAGATGATTGCCCTGCATATGACTAATGTATGTGCTTTCTGCCCCATTAATATTTTCTTGCTTTCACCTACTGTTATTTAAAAGATATCCATCACATCAAGAAGCATCTAAAATGGGGGAAAGAAATGAAGACTATAAAGAACAACTTGGTAATTCTCAAGACTTATCCTTGGATTAAGTAAAAGTTAAGTAAGTTAACTTACTCTTTTCAACTGATAAGTTTAACAAGAGAACTGAACTCAAGAGAGGTAGAAAGAGCAAATCCAAGTTAAACAAAGCTCTTCCCCAGGGGCTTCCCTGGTGGCGCAGTGGTTAAGAATCCACCTGCCAATACAGGGGACACAGGTTCAATCCCTGGTCCGGGAAGATTCCACATGCCACAGAGCAGCTAAGCCTGTGCACCACAACTACTGAGCCTGAGCTCTAGAGCCCACAAGCCTTAACTACCAAGCCCACGCACCACAACTATTGAAGCCCACACACCCTAGAGCCTGCGTGCCACAACTACTAAGCCCGCATACTTCAACTACTGAAGCCCACACGCCTAGAGCCCATGCTCCACAACAAGAGAAGCCCACACACTGCAACAAAGAGTAGCCCCTGCTCGCCCCAACCAGAGAAAGACTGTGCACAGCAAAGAAGACCCAACGCAGCCAAAAAAAAATCCTCTTCCCCAGACCTCCATCCAGACACACACACTGTCAATTTTTCCCTTGGAACTATGAATGTAAAATATAATTCACTCAATTTACCGAATGAGTCACCTTGGCCATGTTACTTTTTTTTTTTTTTTAACATACATAGATAGCACTACTGGAATTTCCCATCCTTTTTCTCCTCCTCTAAAATGTACAAGTATCAGAATTGGTATTGTGTTGAAGATAAAAGATTACAAATTGGTACCTACCTTGCTTAAAGTAAAACGATGCAGAAAAAGCTTCAAAATACTCAAATAAATGACTAAAACATCTGTATGTAAATAGAAAATCTATCACATCTGTGTTTTCAAAAGCAACTATAACTAAATCTTGACTGAAACTTGCCAAAAAATACATGTTGCTTCAAATTATAGTTCCACAGAAATACAACAGTTCCCCCTCATCCACAGGGAATTCATCCCAAGATGTCCAGTGGATGCTTGAAAGCCTGCATAGTACTGAACTCTATATATACTACGTTTTTTCTCCTATACACACACACGTATGTTAAAGTTTAATTTATAAATGAGGCACAGTATGAGATTAACAACAGTAACTAATAATAAAACAGAACAATTATAATAATTTACTGTAACAAAAGTCATGTGAATGTGGTCTCTTTCTCTCTCTCTCTTCCTTAAAAGATCTTATTGTACAAATTTAATGCCTTCTCCATCTTAACTAAGCACTTATTGCACTGTGGCCATAACTTGTACAGTTTAAGGTATAACAGCAAAACTAGCACAGTATTTCTTTCCTCACAATTTCACAAATAAAACATTCGTGCTTACCTTAGATCCATCAGCAAACAATTTTTTTTTTCTTTCCTTATTAAGTCAAGAACTTTCATCTTTTCACTTAAAGCAGCGGTCCCCAACCTTTTTAGCACCAGGGACCAGTTTCATGGAAGACAATTCTTCCATGGGGAGCGGGGGGTGAGGGGGGGATGGTTCAGGCAGTAATGTGAGCAATGGGGAGCAGCAGATGAAGTTTCACTCGCTTGCCCGCCGCTCACTCCTGCTGTGCGGCCTGGTCCCTAACAGGCCACAGACCAGTACTGGTATTCAGGCCAGGGGTTGGGGACACCTGACTTAAAAGAAGCACTTACAGCTTCTCTTTAGCAAATCCAACTTGCTGGCATCACTACTCTTGTGGTTTGGGGCTATTATTAAGTAAAATAAGGGTCACATGAACAGAAGAACTGCAATATCTCCACAGTTGATCTCATAATCCACATGGCTAATAAGTAACTAACAAGCAGGACAAAGGGATGGTTCACACCCTAGCCTGGAAGGAGCAGGATGGTGCAAGATTCATCACACTACTCAGAAAGACACACAATTTAAAATTTATGAATTATTTCTGCAATTTTCCATTTAATATTTTCACACCAAAGTTTACTATAGGTAACTGAGTACTGCAGAGGGAAAAAAAAACCTTAGATAAGAGGGGACTACAGTACTCAGGTTTTAGAAAGTACCTAAAAAGTTAGATCCTACTTTTAAAATGAAGGTAGAAAATGAAAACAGTAATTAGAAAAAGTAAACAAGAGAGCAACAGCCAGCTCTACCCACCACCAGTCCCTCCCATCAGGAAACTTGCACAATCCTCTTAGACAGCCTCATCCACCAGAGGACAGAAAGCAAAAGCAAGAAGAACTACAATCCTGCAGCCTGTGGAACAAAAACCACATTCATAGAAAGATAGACAAGATAAAAAGGCAGACGGCTATGCACCAGACGAAGAAACAAGATAAAATCCCAGAAAAACAACTAAATGAAGTGGAGATAGGCAACATTCCAGAAAAAGAATTCAGAATAATGACAGTGAAGAAAGTCCACGACCTTGGAAAAAGAATGGAGGCAAAGATCGAGAAGATGCCAGAAATGTTTAACAAAGACGCAGAAGAATTAAAGAACAAACAAACAGAGATAAACAATATAGTAACCAAAATGAAAAATACACTAGAAGGAATCAATAGCAGAATAACTGAGGCAGAAGAACGGATAAGTGACCTGGAAGACAGAATGGTGGAATTCACTACTGAGTAACAAAATAAAGAAAAAAGAATGAAAAGAAATGAAGACAGCCTAAAAGACCTCTGGGACAACACTAAATGCAACAACATTTGCATTATAGGGGTCCCAGAAGGAGAAGAGAGAGAGAAAGGACCCAAGAAAATATTTGAAGAGATTATAGTCGAAAACTTCCCTAACATGGGAAAGGAAATAGCCACCCAAGTCCAGGAAGCACAGCGAGTCCCATATAGGATAAACCCAAAGAGAAACATGCCGTGACACATAGTAATCAAACTGACAAAAATTAAAGATAATGGAAAATTATTGAAAGCAGCAAGGGAAAAAGGACAAATAACATACAAGGGAACCCCAATAAGGTCAACAGCTGATTTCTCGGCAGAAACTCAACAAGCCAGAAGGGAGTGGCAGGACATATTTAAAGTATGGAAGAGGAAGAACCTACAACCAAGATGACTCTACCCGGCAAGGATCTCATTCAGATTCGATGGAGAAATCAAAAGCTTTACAGACAAGCAAAAGGTAAGAGAATTCAGCACCACCAAACCAGCTCTACAACAAATGCTAAAGGAACTTCTCTAGGCAGGAAACACAAGAGAAGGAAAGACCTACAATAACAAACCCAAAACAATTAAGAAAGTGGTGAGAGGAACATACATATCGATAATTACCCTAAACGTCAATGGATTAAATGCTCCAGCCAAAAGACACAGACTCGCTGAATGGATACAAAAACAAGACCCATATATATACTGTCTACAAGAGACCTAGGGACACATACAGACTAAAAGTGAGGGGATGGAAAAAGATATTCCATGCAAATGGAAATCAAAAGAAAGCTGGAGTAGCAATACTCATATCAGATAAAATAGACTTTAAAATAAAGAATGTTACAAGAGACAAGGAAGGACACTACATAATGATCAAGGATCAATCCAAGAAGAAGATATAAGAATTATAAATATATATGCACCCAACATAGGAGCACTTCAATACCTAAGGCAACTGCTAACAGCTATAAAAGAGGAAATCGACAGTAACACAATAGTGGGGGATTTTAAAACCTCACTTACACCAATGGACACATCATCCAAACAGAAAATTAATAAGGAAACACAAGCTTTAAATTACACAATAGACTAGATAGATTTAATTGATATTTATAGGACATTCCATCCAAAAACAGCAGATAACACTTTCTTCTCAAGTGCACATGGAACCTTCTCCAGGATAGATCACATCTTGGGTCACAAATCAAGGCTCAGTAAATTTAAGAAAATTCAAATCATATCAAGCATCTTTTCTGACCACAATGCTATGAGATTAGAAATCAATTACAGGGAAAAAAACATAAAAAACACAAACACCTGGAGGTTAAACAATACGTTACTAAATAACCAACGGATCACTGAAGAAATCAAAGAGGAAATCAAAAAATACCTAGAGACAAATGACAATGAAAACACGATGATCCAAAACCTATGGGATGCAGCAAAAGCAGTTCTAAGATGGAAGTTTATAGCAATACAAGCCTACCTCAAGAAAGAAGAAAAATCTCAGATAAACAATCTAAGCTTATACCTAAAGGAATTAGAGAAAGAAGAACAAACAAAACCCAAAGTTAGCAGAAGGAAAGAAACCATAAAGATCAGAGCAGAAATAAATGAAACAGAAACAAAGAAAACAAGAGCAAAAATCAATAAAACTAAAAGCTGGTTCTTTGAGAAGACAAACAAAATTGATAAACCATTAGCCAGACTCATCAAGAAAAAGAGGGAGAGGACTCAAATCAATAAAATTAGAAGTGAAAAAGGAGAAGTTACAACAGACAGCGCAGAAATACAAAGCATCCTAAGAGACTACTACAAGCAACTGTATGCCAATAAAATGAACAACCTGGAAGAAAAGGACGAATTCTTAGAAAGGTATAACCTTCCAAGACTGAACCAGGAAGCAATAGAAAATATGAACAGACCAATAACAAGTAATGAAATTCAAACTGTGATTAAAAATCTTCCAACAAACAAAAGTCCAGGACCACATGGCTTCACAGGTGAATTCCATCAAACATTTATAGACGAGGGAACACCCATCCTCCTCAAACTTTTCCAAAAAATAGCAGAGGGAGGAACACTCCCAAACTCATTCTATGAGGCCACCATCACCCTGATACCAAAACCAGACAAAGATGCTAAAAAAGAAAAAGAAAATTACAGACCAATATCACTGATGAACATAGATGCAAAAATCCTCGACAAAACACTAGTAAACAGAATCCAACAACACATTAAAAGGATCATACACCATGATCAAGTGAAATTTATCCCAGGAATGCAAGGATTCTTCAATGTATGCAAATCAATCAATGTGATACACCATATTAACAAACTGAAGCAGAAAAACTATATGATCATCTCAATAGATGCAGAAAAAGCTTCTGACAAAATTCAACACCCATTTATGATAAAAACTCTCCAGAAACTGAGCATAGAGGGAACCTATCTCAACATAATAAAGGCCATGTATGACAAAACCACAGCAAGTATCATTCTCAATGTTGAAAAACTGAAAGCATTTCCTCTAAGATCAGGAACAGGACAAAGATGTCCTCTCTCACCACTATTATTCAACATAGTTTTCAAAGTCCTAGCCACAGCAATCAGAGAAGAAAAAGAAATAAAAGGAATACAATTGGAAAAGAAGAAGTAAAACTGTCACTGTTTGCAGATGACATGACAAATTGGAAAAGAAGAAGCAAAACTGTCACTGTTTGCAGAGAATCCTAAGGATGCCACCAGAAGACTACTAGAGCTAATCAATGAATTTGGTAAAGTTGCAGGATACAAAATTAATGCACAGAAATCTCTTGCATTCCTATACAATAATGATGAAAAATCTGAAAGAGAAATTAAGGAAACACTCCCATTTACCATTGCAAAAGAAGAATAAAATACCTAGGAATAAACCTACCTAGGGAGACAAAAGACCTGTATGCAGAAAACTATGACACTGATGAAAGAAATTAAAGATGAAACAAACAGATGCAGAGATATACCATATTCTTGGATTGGAAGAATCAACATTGTGAAAATGACTACACTACCCAAAGCAATCTACAGATTCAATTCAATCCCTATCAAATTACCAATGGCATTTTTTTATAGAACTAGAACAAAAAAATCTTAAAATTTGTATGGAGACACAAAAGACCCCGAATAGCCAAAGCAGTCTTGAGGGAAGAAAACAGAGCTGGAGGAAACAGGCTTCCAGACTTCAGACTATACTACAAAGCGACAGTAATCAAGACAATATGGTACTGCCACAAAAACAGAAATATAGATCAATGGAACAGGATAGAAAGCTCAGAGATAAAACCATGCACCTATGGTCAACTAATCTATGACAAAGGAGGCAAGGATATACAATGGAGAAAAGACAGCCTTTTCAATACGTGGTGCTGGGAGAACTGGACAGCTACATGCAAAAGAATGACATTAGAACACTCCCTAACACCATACACAAAAATAAACTCAAAATGGGTTAGAGACCTAAATGTAAGACCAGACACTATAAAACTCAGAGAGGAAAACATAGGAAGAACACTCTTTGACATAAATCACAGCAAGATCTTTTTTGATCCACCTCCTAGAATAATGGAAATAAAAACAAAAATAAACAAATGGGACCTAATGAAACTTAAAAGCTTTTGCACAGCAAAGGAAACTACAAACAAGATGGAAAGACAACCCTCAGAATGGGAGAAAATATTTGCAAACGAATCAATGGACAAAGGATTAATCTCCAAAATATACAAACAGCTCATGCAGCTCACTATTGAAAAGACAAACAACCCAATTCAAATATAGGCAGAAGACCTAAATAGACATTTCTCCAAAGAAGGCATACAGATGGCCAAGAAGCACATGAAAAGCTGCTCAACATCACTAATTATTAGAGAAATGCAAATCAAACCTACAATGAGGTATTACCTCACACCAGTTAGAATGGGCATCATCAGAAAATCTACAAACAACAAATGCTGGAGAGGGTGTGGAGAAAAGGGAGCCCTCTTGCACTGTTGGTGGGAATATAAATTGATACAGCCACTATGGAGAACAGTATGGAGGTTCCTTAAAAAACTAAAAACAGAATTACCATATGACCCAGCAATCCCACTACTGGGCATATACCCAGAGAAAACCATAATTCAAAAAGACATGTGCACCCCAATGTTCACTGCAGCACTATTTACAACAGCTAGTACATGGAAGCAACCTAAATGCCCACTGACAGACGAATGGATAAAGAAGATGTGGCATATATATAGAATGGAATATTACTCAGGCATAAAAAGGAATGAAATTGGGTCATTTGTAGAGACGTGGATAGATCTAGAAACTGTCATACAGAGTGAAGTAAGTCAGAAAGAGAAAAACAAATACCGTATACTAATGCATGTATATGGAACCTAGAAAAATGGTACAGATGAACCGGTTTGCAGGGCAGCAATTGAGACACAGATGTAGAGAACAAACGTATGGACACCAAGTGGGGAAAGTGGCAGGGGCGGGGTGGTGGTGTGATGAATTGGGAGATTGGGATTGACATATATACACTGATGTGTATAAAATGGGTAACTAATGAGAACCTGCTGTATAAAAAAATAAATAAAATTAAATTTAAAAAAAAAGTAAACTTACCAAATATATTAGTGGAGTGTCCTTTCCTTGCAATTGGTCTCAATTCATTATGTCCCCATCCATATATCCTGTAATTATCCCATGCATGTTTCATCATCTGAGAAAGGAAAAATTATAACCCATCAATTTATATTTTTCACAGACTGTTATCTTTATATTTCACATAATTTAGAGATTCTATTACTATATCCTTACACATTCTCCTGTATCTCCTACTTTAGTATATTATTCTATTAACACCTGTATCAGTGTGAAAACACACATAATCATGTTTACCTTAAGTCTATACAACAGAACAAAAAATGAGTTGTAATAGAAAAACTGTTTTTATTGGGGAGAAAGGTGTCTATTTGGCATTCTTTCCTTTTAGGAACTGCCAATCCTTTTGGAAACAGCTCTCCTTCCCTCACTGTGATTCTGACAAAGCTGTCAAAAAGCGGCTCTGATTCCACAACCAATTAACACAGCCTAGCTAGAGTATCCATAACCTTTAGACCAAAGATCAGCAAACTCTTCCTATAAAGTAAATATTTTAGGCTTTGCAGTCCGTAAGCATGTATGGCAACTACTAAACTTGGCTACTGCAGCATAAAAGCAGCCCTAGACAATACATAAACAAATGGGCATGACTGGGTTCTAATTAAACTGTATTTTAAAAAAATAAAAGCAGCCCTAGACAATACATAAACAAATGAGCATGACTGGGTTCCAATTAAACTGTATTTTTAAAAAATAGGCAGCAATCAGAATTTGGCCAGCAGTT
This sequence comes from Stenella coeruleoalba, assembly GCF_951394435.1. NCBI lineage: Eukaryota > Metazoa > Chordata > Mammalia > Artiodactyla > Delphinidae > Stenella > Stenella coeruleoalba. Next base: position 103,111,106 of record NC_137169.1, on the reverse strand, counting down.
TGTAGTTTGCCAACCCCTGACCTACACAAAGTGATTGAGTACATGTGACTCAAGTAAAGGCAGTCAAGTCCTTTCATACATATTGTTATAGACACCAGCAGACAGAGGGACTCTCATTTTGCAATCTCAAGATCTATGTAATATATAATCCTGGAGCTGATGGGGTCTCTCTCCCAACATGTAGAAACTAAATAAAAAAAGAAAACAGAAAGAGACATGCATATTATTGACAATAACATCTACAGACTTGGATTCAGCCAAACTTGAAGCTCTAGTTCAGAGCCCCTAAGCTAAAAAATATTTTTATATCAATTAGTTTGAACTGAGTTTCTTACAAGCCAGGGAGTACTAAGCTACACAACAGCAGAGTATTTAATTATATATTAGTTGAATTATGTAATAGTAGCCTGTGGTATCTCAAACATAATATTCATTAAAACATTTATCAACTTGTTTTTTGCAGCCAGCATTACTCAGACACCAAAACTAGGCAAAGACATTACAAGGGAATTAAAAACCAACATATCTCAAAAGCACAGATGCAAAATTCCTTAACAATTCTTTAACAAAAAGTGACAATATATAAAGAGGATACTACACAATGACCAAGTGCAGTTTAACCCAGGAATATAAGTCTAATTTAACATTCAAAAACACATCACTATAATTCACCATGTTAACGGAATAAAAAGAAAAAAATCATACAATCACCTTTTTAGATGTAGAGAAAACATTTGACAAAATTCAACACCAATTCATGAAAAAAACTTTCAGTAAACCACAACTACAAGGCAACATCCTCAACTTAATTAAGGGCATCTTCAAAAAAAACCTACAGCTAACATCACACTTAATGGTAAAAGACCCTACTCCTAAAGTTGAGAACAAATCAAGTACATCTATTCTCATCACTTCTTTTCAACAATGTACTGAAAGTCCTCGCCATGGCAATAATAAGAAGAAATAATAGGCATAAAAATCAAAAAGGAGAAAGGAAAAGTACCTCTATTCACAGACGACATGACGATGTACAAGGGAAATCCTAAGCAATCTTAAAATAAAAAGCCACTAAAACTAGAAGATGACTTCAGTAAATAAGATACAAGTTCAGCAAACTAAAATAAATTATATTTCTATATGCTAGTAATGAACAGAAATGGAAATTCAAAAACAATTCCATTTATACTAGCATCAAAAAACATGAAATAGAACATGTGCAAGAACTATACACTAAGAACTACAAAACACTGCTGAGGTAAATTAAAGAAAACCTAAGTAAGCGGACAGATATGCTCAGGGAATGAAAAAGTCAATACTGTTAAGATGACAATTCTTCCCAAATCATCTACAGATTCAATGAAATCCCAATCAAAATCCCAGCAACCTTTTATTTTCACAGAAAAGCTAATTCAATAAAGTCAAAGGACTTAGAATGGCCAAAACTATTTTTAAAAGAACAAAGTTGGAGGACTTAACTGATTTCAAAACTTAACTATAAAAGTCAATCAACACAGCGTCCTACTCTCATTAAGGACAGGAATATAGATTAATGAAACAGATATGAGTCCAGAAAGAGACTCAACATCTGTTGATTTTATCAATTGATTTTGAACAAAAGTGCCAAGGTAATTCAATCAAGAAAGGATGATCTTTTCAACAAATAATTCTGGAACACTAAAAAGCCCTATGGGGAGAAAATGAAGCACAACCTTTACTTCACACAATAAACAAAAAAAAATAACTCACAACAGATCACAGACTGAAATGTCAAACTAAAACAAACATATGCCCACAAAAAGACTTGTACACAAATGTACATAGCAACTTTATTCATAATAGCCAAAAACTGGACCAAAGGTTGAACAAATGTTCAACAGGTGAATGAATAAAACAAATCATCGTATAGCCATACAATGGAATACTACGAAGAAAAAAAAATTACCTTTATTGTAATATACATAGATGAATCTCAAAAACATGCTGAGCCAAAGCCCAGAAACAAAATATCACATACCTTATGACGCCATTTCACTGAAACTCTAGAAAAGACAAATCTAATCTATAATGATTAAAAGCGGACCAGCAGTTGCCTGGGGCCAAGGAATGGGGTAGACTGAAGAGGGGCACAAATAAACCTTTCTGAGATTATGGACCTATTCACAGCTTGATCGCCACTGTTGTTACTCAAGTATATACATCTGCCAAAACTCACCAAGCTATACTCTTAAAATAAATACATTTTATTGTACATAAATTATGTCTCAATAAAGTTGAATTTTTAAAAAATCTAATAGCCTGTCCTATCTTCCCCACTTTCCTTTCCTTCCACTTTCCTGAGCCAATTACTTAAACTCTTTGACCTGCTTTTCTATTTACCACTGTATTTCTAAGTACATTTTTTAGTGCTATTTCTTGATTTTAAAAAAAGTTTTAGCTATTTACTATATTCCCCTATAGTTAAGATAATTTAGCTTTCGTATACACTATCAGCTCACCTCCACATAAACTTCCCCACATATATTCCCTGGCTCACATCCTTCCAATGTAGTTGACAACATGTTTTTCTTACAATTACTATATTATTTTGTTCAACTTTTGTTTTCCCTGATGTTAACTACTGGTCTGAAGTTTGGTGGGTATTTTTGTTGATGTAGTTTTAAATGTAACAATTATTAATTTACTTCCAAATTATACTTGAGTTTCAAAATTTGTCTCAATATAATTAAACACATCAGATAAACCATCAGTTCCATTTTATTCTCTGATAAATCCTTCCTGAGGCTCTCTATCCTCCTAACTCTAACCTAGACTTCCATTCTCTCAACCTGAAGCACAGCCATCATCTGATCCCCTTTTTCACATTCCTGAGACTGACCTTCCTTTCTCTCTCTAGTGACAGATCCTGTTTCCAAAATCGTTTATCTTCCTATTTTTATGCTGAAGCATATTTTGCAGTAGCAATCTGAGAAAACATCTAAAAATATCTTTACCCTCAGATTTGATTCATAATTTGGCTGAATATATAATTCTTCCTAACCTTAGCTCCATTCTCTTCCACTTTCTAATATTATTGTTGAGGAATCTAATGTGCCATTATGTACAATCCAAATCTTTTGGGTGAAACTATTTTTTTCTCTGTAAACTTTTAGGATCTGTTTTTTATGCCTCTTTTTCTAAAATTTCAGTAGGAGCCTTTGAATTGTTTCTTTGACTTCTTCCCCTCTATTTTCCCTGTTCTTTTTCCAAAACTCCTAATTAATCACTTGTTAGATGTTCCAGATTGATCTTATCATTTTTCTTGTTTTCTTAATCTTTTGTCCTTCCAAGAGATTTGCTCAATTTTATCTTCCAACTCTTCTACTGAATTTTTTAATGTATCAATATCTTTAATTTCCAAGAACTCTTCCTTATTCTGTAAATGTTCCTTTTTATAACTTATTCTCATTTCATGAATTTAACTTTTTGGCATCCTAAAGATATTCTTTTTTGATATATGTATTCTGCTCCCTGTATGGTTTCTGTATCCTCTAAATTCCTTTCTTCCATTTGTCTCATGTGAGAAACTTTCCTTACATGTCTGGTGATCCGTGGTTTGCTCTTCACATATGAGTGAAGCACTTACAAGACAATCAAAGGCTGTCAGTGAAGAGGCAAGACTTATTGACTGAGCTTCATCTTAGGGAGCTCAGATGAAACCCAGGGGTGTTTCACTGAGAAATAGACTAGGTCTTTCCTCTTGGGCCAGTCAAGTCTCTCCAGACAGAAGTCCTTCATTTTCCTGCTAATTGAAAATACACCTGGCTGCCAGAATTCAAAGAGTTGACCAGGATAAAGTTGTCTCAATATTCAGAATCCATTTTTCACTTAATTCCCTCCATCCCTACTACTCGCTTCACTTTTTTTTTTTAAACATCTTTATTGGAGTATAATTGCTTTACAATGGTGAGTTAGTTTCTGCTTTATAACAAAGTGAATCAGTTATACATATACATATGTCCCCATATCTCTTCCCTCTTGCGTCTCCCTCCCACCCTCCCTATCCCACCCCTCTAGGTGGTCATAAAGCACCGAGCTGATCTCCCTGTGCTATGCGGCTGCTTCCCACTAGCTACCTATATGTATATATGTCCATGCCACTCTCTCACTTTGTCCCAGCTTACCCTTCCCCTTCCCTGTAACCTCAAGTCCATTCTCTAGTAGGTCTGTGTCTTTACTCCCGTCTTGCCTCTAGGCTCTTCATGACCACTTTTGTTGTTGTTGTTGTTAGATTCCATATATATGTGTTAGCATACAGTATTTGTTTTTCTCTTTCTGACTTACTTCACTTTGTATGTCAGATTCTAGGTCCATCCACCTCACTACAAATAACTCAATTTCGTTTTTCTTTTTATGGCCGCTTCACTTTTTAGAATGACCTCTGCCCTTTCCCCTCAGCCATACTTGGTATTCCCAAAGTCTAGATCTTCCCTAATTCATCCATCCAAAAGTAAACTTTTAGTCTTCTTTTGGGGAAGGGAGGACAGCAACTAGGATGCTTAGGCTAGGGAACTAGGGATCTAAGGGTTAAGAGCTCCTTTAAAAACTTTCAAATAATCCTTTTCCAGCTCTATTTTATACCCCTGCCTTCAGAGGTAAATGGTGTTTCTAATTCTTGATACTTTCAGATATTCTGCAGGTATTCACATCACCTTGCCTCTTGTTAGCTTCTTCCCCTGCAGGCTTAGATCCCAACTTTCTCTGCTTACTAAGTCAGTTACCATAATGTTTAACAGGAGCCTACACAGGGATTCTTAATATGTTTTATGTTAATTTACAAGAACCCTGGATAATATTGTATGCTCTATAGGATTCACTTAGCAGGTCTGGGTTGTCCAAACCCTGCACATCCTCAAAAAAGGTCTGGCCTGTACCAGTCTCCTGGAAAATAACCTCTAAACCTTTATTATCCTGCCTGTTAAGAGTATCTTTGTTTACCTGAAGTCTTGGGCCATGTCAGATAGTTTATGCTAAAACGTGATTTACAGTGGGGACCTTGAACCACACGGTATCAGCATGACCTCTGGAGGGGCTGAAGAACTAAGATTAGCCAACCCTACATAATGAACTCTTGATAAACAATCTGGACACCAAGGCTGGGGTGAACTTCCCTGGCTGGCAATACATTGTGCACATTGCCACAAATCATTTCTGGAAGAATTAAGCGCTGTCCGTATCATTCCACTGGGAGAGGACAACTAGGAGTTTGTACCTGGTCTCTACTGGACTTCGTCCTATGTGCCTTTTCTATTGATTTTAATCTGTACATTTTCAGCTGAATACACCAAAACCATGAATGCAACAGTTTTGCTAAGTTCTGTGAGTACTCCCAGTGAATCACTGAGCCTGTGGGTGGTCTTGGGTCCTCTCAACACACACTGTTACCTACCTGAATTATTATGTACATCAGACAGTATTTCAATAAATTCTAATGACATCTAAAAAAAAGGTAAGGCATCTGAAAAGAAATGTATCAAAGTCCTCAACACTGTCCAAAGAAAGTGCCTCAAGCAGCCTGAGTATAAAACACAGAATCCAAAGGTGAGGTAAAATCAGAGGACATATTTTATACCAATTCATAAGGCCATGCTTAAAATACCTGCAAATCTTCCATATTCGTTACTAGAATATATCCAAATAGATATCTATTTGAACTAAACTTATTGTCTTATTTTATGATGAACAATAGATTTGAAATATTGTTGATGCTATTACACTCTAACGAAGTCTTTTTCTTCATAAGCAGTACAACTACAAACTCCACCCAGAATTAGGAGTTCTAATTAACAAAGTTCTACTAAAATATTCACCAGATTTCCTCTCCCTCTGGTACTCTCTTTATCTCCAAATAACTCCTAGAATAACAAATTGACAGACTTCTGAGACCAAAAGAAATTTCAAAAAAGTTGAAATCAATCCTTCCCTACTCTTCAATCCATTGAGACTCTTTGGAAGGATGTGTTCTTAATCTGCAGTATAGTTAAGTGGTATCACAACGGGTTCCTTGAAAGATGGCAGACATAATGCTAACTCTTCAGAAACATGTTTATGAGAAGATTTGCATAATATCTAGCTGAGTTCCGAGTAACTAAACACTTAAGAAATTTCTTATTAAATGATAAATTGTTATGGATATACTCTACATTATTTATAAAATACTGAACATCAAAAGATCTCTGAACACAGGGTGAGTAATGTAACTATCCAAACAACATTATATCAAAAATTTTAAGTATTCTATAATCGATATTAAGAGAGTTTTAGCTCTTACTGCCAACTTGCAAACTGAACTACAACTTTGACCTCAAAACAAACAAGATCGAAGTATGACACCATAGATGGTACAAATACAGATAGATATTGGGTTGGGTGGCCAAAAGATTCATTCAGTTTTTTCTGTAAGATGGCTCTAGTAGCGCTTAGTTGTCTTTAACTTCATTCCAAACAATTTTATTAGATCGTATTGTGATAGACCTCATATCAGTGTGCATTAAAAAAACAAACCAAAACTGGTGAATTTTCGTGCAGCCATTTTAATATTGAAGATGGAAGAAATAAAGCAACATTTGGGGCATATTATGCTTCATTATTTCAAGAAAAGTAAAAACGCAACTGAAACGCAAAAAAAGATTTGTATGGAGAAGGTGCTGTGACTGATCAAACATGTCCAAAGTGGTTTGTGAAGTTTCATGGAGATTTCTCGCTGAATGATGCTCCATGGTCAGGTAGACCATTTGAAGTTAATGGCAATCAAATCGAGACACTGAGAACAATCAATGTTATACCACACAGGAGACAGCCGACATACTCAAAATACCCAAATCAGGCACTGAAAATCATTTGCACCAGCTTGGTCATGTTCATCACTTTGATGTCTGGGTTCCACATAAGTTAAGCAAAAATAAAACTTCTTGGCCATATTTCCGCATAGTAATTCTCTACTTAAACATAATGAAAATGTTCTGTTTTGAAAACTAATTGTGATGGGCGATGAAAAGTGGATACTGTACAGTAACGTGGAATGGAAGAGATCACGGGACAAGCAAAATGAACCACCACCAACCACACCAAAGGCCGGTCTTCATCCAAAGAATGTGATGTTGTGTATATGGTGGGGTTCAAAGAGAGTCCTCTATTATGAGCTCCCTCCAGAAAACCAAACCATTAATTCCAACAAGTACTGCTCCCAATTTGACCAACTGAAAGCAGCACTCGACGAAAAGCATCCAGAATTAGTCAACAGAAAATGCATAGTCTTCAATCAGGATAACCCAAGACCACATGCTTCTTTGATGACCAGGCAAAAACTGTTACAGCTTGGCTGGGAAGTTCTGATTCATCCGCCGTATTCACCAGACATTGCACCTTCCGATTTCCATGTATTTAACTCTTTACACAATTCTCTTAATGGAAAAAATTTCAATTCCCCGTAAGACTGTAAAAGGCACCTAGAACAGTTCTTTGCTCAAAAAGATAAAAAGCTTTGGGAAGATGGAATTATGAAGTTGCCTGAAAAATGGCAGAAGGTAGTGGAATAAAATGGTGAATACATTGTCCAATAAAGTTCTTGGTGAAAATGAAAAATGTGTCTTTTTTTTTTTTTTACTTAAAAACCAAAGGAACCTTTGGCCAGCCCGATAGATAGATAGATAGATAGACAGACAGACATATCCATAACACCTCGTATCACAAATCTCAGCTTATTACCTCTTTAATTTTTTCCCTTTTCTCTCTTAGGTCATTATCTTCTGGGTCTCCACCATGTGTTCCTATAAGGTTTGGTATAGGAACTGCTGGCAGTGGCTTTTTCTCTTTTGTCTTCATTTCTTGGACTACCTTATTTTTCTCTGTCTGTATTTCTGCTCGGATTTCCTCTCTTGACTTTTTTAATTTTTCTTTTGCTTCTTCCAGGGCCTTCTCATGATCAGCTCGAATTTTATTTCTCAAACGTTCTTCTTCTTCCCTATAAGAAGAGGAGAAAAATAAACATAAAACTTAAAGTTTCCTCCACCAAACCCTGATAGTTGTTTTCTGCTCCTGCCATTAATAAGAATGATCCATGGGCTTCCCTGGTGGCGCAGTGGTTGGGGGTCTGCCTGCCGATGCAGGGGACACGGGTTCGTGCCCCGGTCTGGGAGGGTCCCACATGCCGCGGAGCGGCTGGGCCCGTGAGCCATGGCCGCTGGGCCTGCGCGTCCGGAGCCTGTGCTCTGCAACGGGAGAGGCCGCAGCAGTGAGAGGTCCGTGTACCACAAAAAAAAAAAAAAAAAGAATGATCCGTGAGAGAGACTTGGATCTACCTGCCTGAAGAAGAGGATAAATATATCTTAGTATGAGAAAGAAAATGAGCTCTAGATGCTGAAGAGCAACCACCTCACACAGTGGAGAAAAAGGGAACCTAGAAAGTTACAATTGAAGGGCCAAGTAAAAGCAGAAAATAGCAATCAATAACTTATTAGTAGACACATGAGGAAAAAAAAAAAGAGAGAGAGAGAAAGAGAGACCAGTGAAAAACTAGATGGGGGAGACAAAATAAAAAATAGAAGTAAGTATCAAGAAGGGACCAAATAATAAACAACAAGGTCCTACAGTATAGCACAGGGAACTATATTCAATATCCTATAATAAACCGTAATGGAAAACAATATGAAGAATATATATATGTATAAGTGAATCACTTTTCTGTAAACCAGAAACTAACACAACATTGTAAATCAACTACACTTCAATTAAAAATAAAGCTTAAGTAAATAAATAAATAAGAGCATTTCATAAACTGATGTGAAGAGGGGACAAAATATAAACATAGGGTCAAAGAAAGAGAGAGAAGCAGGAAAGATAAGAGGATGGGAAATTTTTTATTTGTTAAATATACATCATACACTTCTAAACTTTTGGAAATTCCATCGATCTTACAACACAATGGTCCAACTGATGTGAGCATGACCACTTAAAATTCTCTTGAGCCCTTGTTAAAAATACAGATTCCAATTTAGCAGGTCTGTATGAGACCCATGAATTTGTATTATTAAGAGCTCCTCTGATGATTCTGGTGTGCATACAGGTTTGGAAACCACTACTGCAGTAGATACCTACTGGATTTCTACCCAGCGCTGAATCTTTTCTCCACCTCCACCCCAATCCACGTGAATGAATACAGGAGTGGTAGTTACTATTTTCCAAATCATCCAGTGATGACTACTCTAAGGGGGTCACCAAAGTTACCTCTCTAGAAATTGAATTCAAACTCTGGACTTAACAACATTGCTGGTGAGATTGTAAAACAGTACAGCTACTTTGGAAAAATTTAGCAGTTTCTTTAAAAACTAAACGTAACTATCACAGAATCCTGCAATTGCCCTGGACATTTATCCCAGAGAAATTAAGGCTTATGTTCACACAAAAACCTATACACAAGCCAGTTACAAAAAGACAAATACTATATGATTCCAATTATATGAGATTCTTAGGGTAGTCAAAATTATGGAGACAGAAAGTAGAATGGTGGTTGCAAGAGGCTGGGGGAAAAGAAAAAGTAGGAAGTTATTGTTTAATGGGTGCAGAGTTTCAGTTTAGCAAGATGAAAAGAGTTCTGGAGATGGATAGTGGTGACGGTTGCACAACAATATAAATGTATTTAATACCATTTCACTGTACAAGTAAAAATAGTTAAGATGGTAAATTTTATGTTATGCATATTTTACCACAATTTCAAAAATTGGGGGGGATCCTATACAAAAATATTTATACTCATACTCAGCTTTACTCGTAACAGGCAAAAACTGGAAGCAATCCTTATGTCTTTCAACAAGTAAATGGTTAAGTAAACCACTGTTTATCCTGTGGTATAGCCACACTATGGGAATACTACTCAGCAATAAAAAGAAACTATTTGTAAACACAACCTGAATGCATTTCAAAGGTATTATGTCAGTGAAAGGAGACAGTCTCAAAATTTACATTTTACTTGACATTCTCAAAAAGACAAAAATAGAAGGATGATGACTATATTAGTGGATGACACAAGTTATGGATAAGGGGAGAGGTTAACTATAAGAGAATAATACAGGACAGTTTTTCTGGATTATAGCATTGTTATATATCCTATTTCAGTGGTTACACAAATGTGAACATGTGCTGAAAATCACAGAACTGTATATCAAGAGAGAAAAAAATCAATTCACAGCCTAGTACTTAAAATAAAATGTTAAATGTTTAGAGAAAAAGAAAATTGGATACCTTGCTGTGAAAAGGGGCTGATGAGGAAAACAGAGAAAAGAGGAGGAATCACAGCAGAGCCAGAGAGTCAGGGACAAACAAGGTCATTTGGGTAGCAAGAAAAAGTCCATAGGGCCTGCAGACAGAAAAGTATGGCACAGAGGAGCCAAGGTTGGCCCCAGTGTGGGTCCAAGGGTAATCCTGGGCTGATCTGTTCAGGAGACTCAGGCAGATGAGGGCAGCAGCAGCAGACAGGTGCTGAATAAAGTCTTAGATAAGACAACCAAAGTAAATACAGGCAGGTACCACCCAATTGCCTTCCAATCCCCTCCCCCTCCTTACCAACAGAAAACATTGTGCCTAGGCCTAGAGAATAGATCCAAGAAGAATCATTTTGTAGTTGGGAAAAAAGTACGTGAAGTAGAAGTACTTAAGCAAAAAGTTAGGAGACAAGGATTCCAGTTCCAGCTCTGCTCCAAACTCACCCAGCAACCTGGCACAAATCACTCAAAAACCTCTAACATCAGTACTTTCTTCAATAAAAATAGGAAAACAAATAATACTCTCCTAATACACTTGGCTACACTTATCCAAGGTAAGTACAAGTATTTAACAAAACTGTAATTTTCTATACAAACATAAACCATTAATTATATCAAATCCTCCAATCTCTGTTTCAAAATACAAGTGAATGCAGTAATCCCCACAACTTACCAAAAAATGCACTTTATTCCTGCTTTTCCTTTCTTCCTTAAGAACATCTTTCCACAATAATCATTTAGTAGCACCATGAGTTTTCTTTCTCGTTTTTTCCCCTATATATCTCAAATTTTTATTTTGATCTCTTTTCAAGGAGCTCCTCAAATTTTGCTTTAGTGCCCAAATTTCTAGATTTTAAATTACACCAGCTGGATCAAATGTTCTGGATGTTTATTTTCACCTGAATGATCTTTGTTTTACTTATGTGTTTTTAAGATTTTTTTTAACTTTGATATCTTCAACAGATAATCATGTTGAACTTCATTTGCAAATGTCTCTTGCTTTTCATCAGTGCCTTATATCTTTCTATGTAGTAAAGAATTTGGCCTTGCCCAAAGAGAAGTCTGGACTTGTCCTCAGCTTCTGGGAGGTAATCTGTCAAACTTCATAGAAGTGTCCTTGTTTATGGTGGGTGCTGGCCACACCAGATTTTAGGATGGGGTTGGCCACATCCAATAGTCCTAGGGTGGGGGCTGGCCATGCTAAAAAAATCCAACAATACCACTTAGGGTAAGGGTTTTGGGTCACAAAGTATGAGCCAACATGGAGACTGAGTTCAACTACATGGGAAATCAATTAATCATGCCTTGAAAACTCTGGACGCCAAAGCTCATGTGAGCTTAGGTGGGTGGCAACACATACTGTCACACACTGATGCTGGGAGAGTAATGTCCTGACTTTAAAAGAAGAGGACACCAAAAGCTCCACATTTGGAACCTTCCTGGAATTTATCCTATGTGCTTCTTTCCCTTGGCTGATTTTAAACTCCATCCTTTCTCTGTAATCTATAATCCTTTCATGAGTGTGATAACTTTCAGTGAGTTTTGTGAGTCCTAGCAAATTATCAAACCTGAGGGTGGCTTTGGGAGTCCCCTGAAATTTCAGGTGGTATCCGAAGTAAGGGTGGTCTTGTGGAGGACTGTGCCCTCAAACTTTGCAGTCTGGCTAACTCTGGGTACCATCCAAGGCTTCCAAAAAAAAATCTAATCTTAAATCTACAGGTTCCCATGAGATTTGAAATTACTTTTTCAATTATATCCTATGCGTAATAGTTAAATCACTTTTTGATATCCCATAAGTAATATTAGGTTTGGGGTTTTTTTTTAGTTGTTGTTGTTGTCTCGTTTTGCTTGGTTTTTGTTTTTTCCTTCCACACACCCTTGATCCTTGAAAATCAGAGGCAAATGACAAAACTAATAATTGTTTTTGGGTTAGATATACCAGGCACTGACTTAGTCAACTACTTAGATTATCTTATTTAATCCTCATACCAATTTATGAGGCACCTTATATTTAACACTGTTCTCCATCTTATTAGGAAAACACTAAAGCACAAAGAGAAAAAGGAATTTGCTCAGGGTCACAGAGCTAGTAAGTAGAGAGCCTAGGTACAAACGTGCATTTTGACTTCTTAAACTATGCAAATACTGCCTTTCACACAAAAGATGAATTTTATTTAAGAGATTGTCTCTACTGTGTAGACACTGATACCATTCTCTCAATATCTTGCTCCCTTCCTCCTTAGTCTTAGAGCCATCAATTTTTAGCTAAGCATATGCTCCTGCAAAATAAAAATTCTATTTTTCAGCTTCCCTCATAGAAACTGCCCTATAGATCAGAAACAGACTTCTACTTTGCTTCAGCTTAAGCCACTATTATTTTGTGATTTTTATGGCTGATGAATGACCTAGTCTTTACTGAGCCACTCTCCACCCTAGATGTCCTCTTTCCCTGAGACTCTCGTTAGTATCTAAGGGCTGATCTGCCAGAAATAAACTAACCAAGTAATAGATTTCCTTCTCCAATTAGAGTGTTTAAATAAATCATGTTTGGAAACATTCTGAAAGACAAATACAACCCTAGATTACAGAAGAACAGATAAAATTACATTGAAATCTTGTTTGGCAAAGATTTAGGTGAATATACATTTCCCCATATTCACTACATCCTTCTTTACTAGAGTTTTACTCTTCACCTACAAACATGAAGTCTCATCCACCCTTAAAAAATTAAATAAAAACTTCCTTCAAAACTGCCTCCAGCTCCACCTTCATTGGTGTCCCCCCTCCTTCCTTTTACCACCATACTTTTTCAGAGTACTACATTTGCTGTTTCCACTTTCTCTAACCTCACATCTCTTCTACCCACCACAGTTAAAAACTGATAGCTAAGTTTTTCCTTCCTTTGAATTCCCTGTTTCTCACACGTGCCTTTCCAACAAGCCTCTAATTATTGGCTTTACCATCATCGATGAACCCCCAAAATGTTGTATTCCATCCTCATTTCTGTTCTTACTCTATATACCTTCCTATTCAACATCATCCAGCTGTATTTTCTCAACTATTATATCAAAATATTTATAGTCAGCCTTTTCCACGTTACTAAGTACTCCAGATCCAAATTTCTAATATCATGTAAGACACTTGCCAAACCCCTCTAATTTAGCATGCGCAAAACAGAACTGAATGATTACCATGGAAAAAGGACAATCACAGGCTAAGCTCATTCATGAACACAGATTTTTTTTTAATATTAGCAAAATTATCAGTAACATTTAAAAAATAGAAAAAAAAATTCATCATAACTAATTGGACTTATCCCAGAAGTGAGAATAGTTTAACATCAGAAAATTCTATCCACGTAATCTACCTATTATTAAACAAAAATTGTACAAAGTAAAAACAGAAAAGTGACAAAATTCAACACCCATTTTTTTTTTTTTTTTTTTTGCGGTACGCAGGCCTCGCACTGTTGTGGCCTCTCCCGTTGCAGAGCACAGGATCCGGACGTACAGGCTCAGTGGCCATGGCTCACAGGCCCAGCCGCTCTGCGGCATGTGGGATCTTCCCAGACCGGGGCACGAACCCGTGTCCCCTGCATCGGCAGGTGGACTCTCAACCACTGTGCCAGCAGGGAAGCCCTCAACACCCATTCTTAAAACTCTACAGCAAAGGAGAAAAAGAGAACTTCAATCTAATAAAAGATATCTTCCAATACCTACAGCAAATATCATTCTTCATAGTGAAACTTTAGAAGCGTTTCCTTCAAAATGAGAGAAACAAATAAGGATCCTCACTATCACACTTCTGTTTGATTGTACTTCTAGCCAGCAAAGTAAAACAAGAGGCAAAAGTAAGATTAAAATATAAGAAAAAAATTAAAGTTCCAAAAATAATGCCTTCTATGACATAACATGCTTTTTATATAGAAAATCCAAAGAATCTACAAATTATTATAAATAAAAGTACAACAAGGAAAGGAAAGAAACTATCTAACAGACAGAAGGTACTCAGTAATTTCCTTCTCTTCCTACTCATTGGGTCTCATCTTTCTAGACTCCAAGCATTTAAACTTCCTTTGATAACATTCTTTCCTCATATTGATAGAAACACTTTTTACATCAGCTTTCATTCACATCCATTATTTCATTGCTAAGATTTCCAGGCCCTGTTCTTTGACCTAGATTTAAGAAACATGAGAGCCCTTAAAGACTTTGGCATATATTAACTACCCTCAACCACTATAAGGGAATTTTACTAAATTGACTCTTACTAATCTCCAAATTCTATGAAAACTCACCAAAGCCCCTATGAAGTGACTTTTTAAAAAGTGCTGAATAAATCAACAATGTAATTCTATCTTTTAAAAGATAAAAGACAATGCCCATACAATGGTCCTTGTTTTTAATAACAATGTTAGATACTAAATAACCTTTCAAACACCCTAAATTTTAATAACACCCTAAAGATATTTCAGAGGATCCAGGAAAGCACAACAAAAATAGTTGAAACAGTTATGTAAATAGCTACTTATGTACAAGTATAGGCCAAGAATGGTTTTAGGAAACAACTATAGGAGAGGGAGCAACCAGTACAGAAAATACTCAACAGTATTCTACAGAGCTCAGTGGCACGTGCCTAAAGGAATTAAGCCCTTCCAAAGAGAAATGTCACTCCTTCAATGTCATGAGTAACTCTTTAAACTCTAAGTAACCAAGAGGTATCAACCATTATAAAAGTGTTGTTCACAAATACAGTCTAAGATGATTTGCAATAGCAAATTAATATATCCCATTTGCACAGAATAACACTGTCATATAAATAACAAAGACCTTTCTGAATGTTACCCTTTTAAGCAAAATCATGTATTCTTCTGGTGTACTGATTTATAGTTAAGAACCAAACAACACAAATTCTATCACACCTGGGCTCACAAATTCTATAAGAATGGATCCCATTCTTAAGAAAACATGTTAATAGAAAAGTCCAACTGTTTCTCAATACGAGTAATTGTCAGCTACCTGAAAGAGGATGAAAGCAATTCAAGGTGAAGCACAGAGAAATTCACTGACCCTCAGCTTCTACACCAAATCCAATTACTCTGGTCATGTTGCTCCCACAAAACACCAACTTCTTTAGTGTTCCCACTTTAATAAAGCAGTTGATGAACCATCAACACAAACTCACTGTCTCCATCTTAAAGTTAGTTAGATACAGGTCATTTATGTGGCTATTAACAGATTTTATTTACATAAAGAGCTGTTACAGATTAATCTAACTTGGGTTTTAGGGGATTTTAGTTTGAATTAATGGTAATTTCAGGTTAGTTATCAGTCACTGAATTAACTTCAGCCTAACTCAATGATAATCAACAAATATTTACCAAATGTGAGTGGCACTGAGCTAGATGCAGGGAATATAAGAAAAATAAGACACATTATTTGCCCACAGGAGTTCACAATCTAATAAATATGTAAACAAAATAAGCACCAAACAGGAAGATCACAGCAGAGGAAGTAAATAACTACAGGTGAGGTTCCAGGGGACCATAGGTTAGATAGAAGAGGTGTCTAACAGCATAGGCATATTCTAATAAGCACACGAGTACAACCTGAAAACAGATTTACATAGGAAATAGCATTAGAAAGGCATGATCTTCAAATAGAAATTAAAAGGAAAAAAAAGAAAAAAACAAGTTTGCCAGGAAGATCAAGAAAATAAGGGCATACTAAGTAGAGAAGGAATAGTGTACAAAGATATGGAAGAAGCGACACAATACACCAGTTAGGAAATAAGTTGGTATGGCCACTAGGGTATAGTATGCAGGGTGGAGAAGGGTGCAGTAGCATAGAATAGACTGGGCATAATAAGGAAGACAGAGAAGACGAAAGCTCAATCATGAACAGAGCTTGTGTTGCAACCTGAGGACAAAAGCAAACCATTAAAGTACTTCTAATTGAAAATGGCATACCTGTACTTAAATCTTCAGAAAAACACCTCCTCAGGATTGACCTGGGAGAGGAGGTAGAAAGGGAGATACAAGGTTGGCAGTACAAAAGGGAGTTAGGTGATCATAGCAGCCACCCAGGCAAAAAATGACCAAAAACTAATAAAATCCATCTAGCGTAGATATGGAGAAGGACCAAATATCAGCGACCTTAGAAAGTCAAGAATAGTAAGTTTAGGTAAATGATTAAACATGAAAGGGAAAAGAAGTTAAGGATGATAGGTTTTCACTATAGTGACTAAATAGAAAGGAGTACCATTAACTAGACAGAGCCTAGAGGACAGGTGACTTGGAATAAAGGGAAAGAGTAAGAAAGAATTATTAAGTACGGTTTTTAGACACGCTAAGTTTAAAAGGTCAGCAGCACACAGGTTAAGACGTCCAGGTCTGAAGACTTGGATTTGGAAATCATCAACCTACTGGAGGCAGCTAATGCTCCAACCTAACTGTTCACTTATATGGGTGAATTTTATGGTATGTAAAGAAAACTTCAATAAAGATGTTTATTAAAAAGCAGGAGCAGGGGCTTCCCTGGTGGCACAGTGGTTGAGAGTCCGCCTGCCGATGCAGGGGACACGGGTTCGTGCCCCAGTCCAGGAAGATCCCACATGCCGCGGAACGCCTGGGCCTGTGAGCCATGGCCACTGAGCCTGCGCGTCCAGAGCCTGTGCTCCGCAACGGGAGAGGCCACACAGTGAGAGGCCCACGCACCACAAAAAAAAAAAAAAGAACGGTTAGAAGGAAAGTCATAGTATTAACCAATCTATATTAGAAAAGAAAAAAAGATCTCACATGAAGGACCTCAAGTTCTAACCTCAGAAAATAAGCAGAATAAAGGAAATAATAAAGATAGAAGTGAAAAAATAGAAAACAGAAGATTGAGAAAAAGCAATAAAAAAGCTGGTTCTTTGAGATTAAAAAATTGATTAATTCTGACAATACTAATAAGAGGGGGAGGGGGAGAAAAGCCACAAATCACAATAACACAATGAAAGAAGCATAACCACAATCCTACAAATATTAAAATGATAGTAAATAAGTATCACTAACAACGTTACACCAAAATTTCAACAATTTATACACCTTGTTAGAAATAAAAAAATACTCAAGTAAATTTAAGAAGACCTAGATTAACTAAATAGCCTATATCTATTAAAGAAACAGAATGTGTAGTCAAAAACTTTTCCACAAAGAAAATTCCAATTCAGACAGTTTCACTGGTGAATTCTACCAAATATTTAGGGAAGAATTAGTATCAGTTTTACAGAAACTCAGAAAATTGAATAGGGAATACTTTCAACTCACCTCATAAGGGCAACATTACTCTGATAGCAGAACCAGACAAAAAAAATAATAAATTAATGAAAAAACAGAAATGGGGGCTTCCCTGGTGGCGCAGTGGTTGGGAGTCCGCCTGCCGATGCAGGGGACACGGGTTCATACCCTGGTCCGGGAAGATCCCACATGCCACGGAGCAGCTGGGCCCATGAGCCATGGCCGCTGAGCCTGCGCATCCGGAGCCCGTGCTCCACAACGGGAGAGGCCACAGCAGTGAGAGGCCCATGTACAAAAAAAAAAAAAAAAAAAACAGAAATAGTGTTTTCCCAACACCATTTATTGAAGACACTATTCTTTCCCCACTGAACATTCTTGGCTCCCTTGTCAAATATTAGCTGGGCTCTCAATTCTGTTCCACTGGTCTATGTATCTATTTTTATGTCAGGACCATATTGTTTTAATTAGTATAGCCTGGTAGTATAGTTTGAAGCAAGAAGTGTGATGCATCTAGCTTTGTTATTCTTTCTCAGGATTGCTGTGTTTATTCAAGATCTTTTGTGGTTCCATACTAATTTCAGAATTGTTTTTTCTAGTTCTGTGGAAAATGCCATTGGAATTTTGATAGAGGTTGCACTGAATCTATAGATGGTTTGGGGGGTGTATGGAAATTTTAACAATATTAATTCCTCCAATCCAAGAACATGGGATATCTTCCATTTATTTGCATCTTCTCCAACTTCCTTCATCAAAGTCTTATTGCTTTCAGTGTACATATTTTATACCTCCTTGGTTAAATTTATTCCTAAACATCTTATTGTCTTTGATGCTACTTGTGAATGTGACTGCTTTATTTCTTTTTCAAATAGTTTGTTGTTGCTGTATAAAAACATAACAGGGGCTTCCCTCGTGGCACAGTGGTTGAGAGTCCACCTGCCCATGCAGGGGACACGGTTCGTGCCCCAGTCCGGGAAGATCCCACATGCCGCAGAGCGGCTAGGCCTGTGAGCCACGACCACTGACCCTGCGCATCCGGAGCCTGTGCTCCACAACAGGAGAGGCCACAACAGTGAGAGGCCCGCGTACCGCAAAAAAACAAAAGAAAAAAAAAACATAACAGATTTCTGTATGTTGATTTTACACCCTGCAACTTTACTGAATTCATTTATTAGTTTAACAGTTTTTTGGTGGAGTCTATCTGCAAACAAAGACATTTTACTTCTTCCTTTCCAATTTGGATGTCTTTTATTTCTTTATCTTGCCTGACTGCTCTGGCTACAACTGTCAGTACTATGTTGAATAGGAATGGTGAAAGTGCGCATACCTGTCTTGTTTGTGATTTTAGAGAAAAAGCTCTCAACCTTTCACCACTGAGTATGATGTTGGCTGTTATTTTATTATATACGGCCTTTAAGTTGAGGTATGTTTCTTCTATATCCAACTTACTGAGTTACCATAAAAGGATGTTGTATTTTGTCAAATGCTTTTTCTGCATCTACAAAGATGATCATATGATTTTTTATGCTTCATTCTATTAACATGTTGATTGGTGTATTTGAGGCATTCTTGCAACCCAGGGATAAATCCTGCTTGATCATGGTGTATGATCCTTTTAATGTGATGTTGAATTCTGTTTGCTAATGCTTTCTTGAGAATTTCTGCACCTATATTCATCAGATAGCCTATAGTTTTCTTTACTTTCAGTATCCTTATCTGGCTTTGATATCAGGGTAATGCTGGCCTCATTAAATGAGTTTAGGATTATTGTCTCCTCTTAAACTTTTTGAAGAGTTTGAGAAGGACTGGCCTTAATTCATTCTTAACTGTTTGCTAGAGTTCATACGTGAAACCATCTGGTCCTGGGCTTTTTCTTATTGGGAGGTTTTTTATTACTGATTCAATCATCTTACTCATTATTGAACTGTTCAGATTTTCTCTTTCTTCATGATTCGGACTTGGTAAGTTTCATGTTTCCAGGAATGTGTCCATATCTTATAGATTATCCAATTTGTTGCTGTATAATTGCTCACGGTACTCCTTTATGATCCTCTGTATCTCTGCAGTATCGGTTGCAATGTCTCCGCTTTCATTTCTGATTTTGAGTTCTCTTTTTTCTTAGCCTAGCTAAAGATTGTCAATTTTGTTTATTTAAAAAAAAACAAAACAGCTGTTAGTTTTGTTGATCTTTTCTCCTTTTCTATTGTTCTTCTGTTCTCTATTTCTGCTCTGATCTTTGATATTTCCTTCTTTCTGCTAACTTTGAACTTAGTTTGTTCTTTTTCTTAGTCCCTTGACGTATAAAGTTAGGTTGTTTATTTAAGAGCACTCTTTTTTCTTAATGTAGAAAACTACATTGCTAGAACTGCTTTTTGCTAGATCTTCCATCCTAGAACTGCTTTTACAGAATCCCATAGGTTTTGGTATGTTGTGTTTCCATTTTCATTTGTTTCTAGATATTTTTTAAATTTCTCTTTATATTTCTTCTTTAACCCACTGATTGTTCAAGAATGTGTTGTTAATTTCAACATATTTGTGAATTTCCAAGCTTTCCTCCTGTTATAGATTTCTAGTTTCTCTTTGTCTTTGACTTTTGGCAGTTTTATTGTAATATGTCTTAGAGAAGATCTCCTTAGGTTTGGTTTGTTTGGTGACCTGTGAGGTTCACGAACTTGAATATCCAAATCTCTCCCCAATCACTATTTCATTAAATAAGCTTTCTGCTTTCTTTCCCCTTCTCCCTCACTTCTTCTGGAATACTAAAATTCATTAATTGGTTTTGAACACATCCCCTAGATCACATAGGCTTTCTTAACTCTTTTTCATTATTTCTTATTTATTTTCCTCTGACTATAATTTCAAAGTTCCTGTCTTCTCTTTCACAGATTCTTTATTCTGCTTGGTCCATTCTACTGTTTATGCCCTCCACTTCATTTTTTCTTTTTCTTTTCATTCATTAAATTCTTCGGCTCCAGAATTTCTGTTTGGTTCTTTTTGATGATTTCTAGCTCTTTGTTAAACTTCACATTTTGTTTGTATTGTGTTCTTGATTTTGTTGAATTGTCTGTATTTTCTGAAGTTTCCTTAAAACAGCTATTTTTTTTGTTTTGTTTGGTTTTGGTTTTGCGGTACGCGGGCCTCTCACTGTTGCGGCCTCTCACTGTTGCGGCCTCTCCCATTGCTGAGCACAGGCTCCGGACGCACAGGCCCAGCAGCCATGGCTCATGGGCCCAGCCGCTCCACGGCATGTGGGATCCTCCCAGACAGGGGCACGAACCCGTGTGCCCTGCATCGGCAGGTGGACTCTCAACCAATGTGCCACCAGAGAAGCCCCAATACAGCTATTTTTGAATTCTTCATCAGGTAACTATAGATCTCCATGTCGTTGAGTTCAGTTACTAAAAGTCTGTGATCCTTCGGTGGCGTCATGTTTCCTTGGTTTTTCACGTTCCTTAGAATTTTGTGTTGCTGTCTTCACATTTGAAATATCAGTTAGCTCCTCCAGACTTTACTAACTGCCTTCTGGGGAGAAATATCTCCCATCAGCCCTGTTAGAGATTCTGGGGCTTTCTCAGACCTCCTATGGATACACTTGATCCAAGCTTCTTGTCCCCTCTTGTGGCAGAATTCTTAAGCTTGTATGCTTTCTCTCAATCCTGCAATGCACCAGACCGAGGGCTGACAGCCTCTCTTTTGTCTTCCCAAAGGTGGCACTACGGCTCAAGTCTGTGTTCTCTCCCTGGCACACAGATTGGAGAATTCCAGAGCTTGCTCTCACCACTACCTTCAGGAACACAGAGAGCCGGCTGCAGAGTGGGAGGGTATGTGAATGATACATGTGGGATGCTAGGGATGCCCATGGGCCAGCTGGAGGAATCCACAGGTGAGGCTTCCCCGGCAACTCATGGGCAGGCTTCTTGATGGAGTCCATGAAGCACTTAATAGGATCCACGTCCCTTTAATGTTCTCCAAGAGTCCTATCTGCACTATCCCACTCTTTTCCCACCCCCCGTCATAGAGCTCACAATTTAACACTCTGGATAGGCTGAGAGAAATGAGCCTCTTTGGCAGCATCCTGCACAACTAGGGAAGCTGGTTGCTCACTCACCTGCTCTCCCTTTCCCCAGAGGGAGAAACCACAGGTTGAAATAGGCTCTCTTGGCCCTAAGCTGTGCCATACTGGGGGAAGCATGATTCAGGTAAAGTCAAGCTGTTCCTTTCACCCACTCCAATGAATCCAAACTCTTTTTTCTTTTTCTTTTCTTTTCTTTTTTTTTTTTTTTTTGCTCTAACAGAGTGTTAGAACTTCTCCTCTGGAAATCCAGATGTCCACTAAGGCTCTCTAATCCATGGATGACTGTCTAAGTCAGTGTTCTCCAGAGGTTCCAGACCACAAGAAAGGCTGGAGCTGGTTCACAGCTGCATGGTCCACAGCTGGGATCAAGGTCTATTATCCAATGCATGGATGGGTGAGACTCTTCCTGGGTCCCTTGGTGTATGGTGTTGGGTACCACAGTACCCATAAAGGCATTTTTGTATGTGAATGGATGCCAGAATTTTGCTGAGGGGTGGTGAGGAGGAATGATGTATGTCTGATGCAGCCATGATGCTGAGGTCACTCTTCCCTTAGTCCTTTATTTATAAATCTTACAAACTTTCATATTTATCATTTTCCTGTGAGCTTCTTAAGCTCTTTGAGTTTAGAGCATTGTCTTACTCTGTTAATCCTTACTGTAAAACACAGTACTCAATAAATATTTGATGAATGAATGATCACATGGAGAACCACCTTAATTCTCTTTATGTATCTCAGACCCTATATTATTTGAAGCTGATCATCTATGTTGACCATACTATTTCAACCCCCAAAATAAATATAGTGCTGTATAACAAGTTTCTGTTTCCTTCATGTGATCATTTTGATTGTTGTTTCTCTCATGTATTTTTTTTTAACCAAGCCAATTTTTATAATATATTTTCAAGGCAAAAAAAAAAACAAAACAAAAACACATTTTGTCAATTCACTTCTCTCCACCCTCAGGTATCACCTATAGCCTGAGATTAAAATCTAAGCACATCCAGACATAGAAAACAAACTTATGATTACCAAAGTGAATGGGGGGAGATAAATTAGGAGTGTGGGATTAACAGATACACACTACTATATATAAAATAGATAATAGACAAGGATTTACTATATAGCACAAAGAACTATATTCAACATCTTGTAATAACCTACAATGGAAAAGAACCTGAAATATGCATGTGTATGTTTCTGAATCACTTTGCTGTACACCTGTAACTAACACAATATTGTAAATCAACTATACTTCAATTTTTAAAAAAATCTCAGCATAGGTAAATGCAGACACACAGATAACTAAACAATATATGTAAAAACTCATCATAAACTTTGTAAGACCTTCAAATTGTTTTGCTGGAGTTTAAAAATACATAATAAAAAAAACAGTAAAATCACTACCCCAGTATGCACGTTCTATATAAAACAAAGCCTGGCCTTTCTGCAATGAATCAGGACTGAAAATGGGTATAAAGTTCAAAGGAAAAGGAAATTATCATGCATACTAACTCCTCCCCACCTTCTTCCTTTCGGCTTCAATATTTTATAAGACTTTCACTGTTTTTTGGTCTTAGAAGGTGATTTGGTATTTTAAGTAGTCCCTCTGATTGACTAAAAAAGTATAAAGGATGAAAGTTGAATGGTTTTCTGATTATAATCAAGATCCTCTCCCCCCAAATCATTTATGATCATCAAAAAGTTACCATTAAATGCAGAGATGCCAAAGACAACACTAATGCATTAGACTACTGATTATAAAAAATCATCAGTACAAAATAAAACATCACTACAGGTCATCTGTCAAGACACAAAAAGTTTATTTAAAATGTTCTTTATAAAACGGTTTTGTTAAGTTATTCATTATTTGCTTATGGAATAAAGTATTATCCACTCAGGCTTCAGTGCAGCTCCTGGCCCAAAGCAGCTATTTCAATTTAAGTATCCTTACCAAGTACCCTCTGCCTACACCTAAGGCAGTGAGACTCAACAACAAATGCTGAAGCCACCTCTCCTTGTTCCAGGGAATTCTCTAAGCTCTGCCTTCCCATTTTCTGGTTTAGAGCCTTTATTTTCTTCTTCTTTCTCTAATTTTCGTCTTATTGGCTCACACCCTCCTTCTCTGACAAACTGACCCCCTTCAAACTAACATTTTGTTTCTGTGGTCTACCTAGGTTTATTTGTTTTCTCCCTAAGACACTATCTCTTAAACTAAACATGTCCTTCAAAATTCATACTAACAAAATGTTTGTGTCCCTAGAAATTCATATGTTGAAACTCTAACCCCCAACATAGTATTTGGAGATGGGCCTTTAGGAAGTGATTAGGATTAGATTAGGTCATAAGGGTGAGACCCTCATGATGGGTACTGGCTTTATAAAAAGAGGAAGATAGAAATAGATCTTTCTCTGCTGCCCTCCCACGCCACCACAAGCACAAAGGAAAAGCAATTTGAGGGCACAGCAAGAAGGCAGCCACCGGTAAGCCAGGAAGAGAGTATTCACCAGAAACCAAATCTTGCTGGGCCTTGATTTTGGACTTTCCAGGCTCCAAAACTGTAGAAAGTTGTTACTTAAGCCACCCTGTCTATGGTATTCTGTTATGGCAGTCTGAGCAGACTAAGACAGCCCCTGACACTCAGCTCAAGCCCTGTGGTCCACAAACTAACAGTGGCACAACAATTTTTAATTTTAATAAAGTCCAACTTATGTATTTTTTCCTTTTGTTGCCTGTGCTGTTGATGTCATATCCAAGTAATCATTGCCAAATCCAACGTCATGAAGCTTTTCCCCTAACTTTTAAGGGTTTTATAGTTTTAGCTCTTACATTAGGTCTCTGACCCACTTTGAGTTAATTTTTTATACAGTGTTACAGCCAGATTTAAAAAATTTTTTTAAGGAATTAAGCCCCCTGAAGTAAGGAAATGGACCAAGAAGCAAAGCAAAGAAGCGAGAAATAATGCTCAAGTTACAGTATAAGACAATGAAGCAAAGGAAGCCACTAATAATTTTTAGCCCTTCATTAAAATAATCCATATAACCTAGTATTTCTCAAAGGCAATATGGACATTTGGGGCAAGACAATTCAAACCTTTTTTGTGTGCAACCACCAGGACACTATGGAATGGTTAGCATTCTTGGCCCCCATACACTAAATACCAATAGTGCCACCTTTCCCCTCGTGACAACCAAAAAATGCCCCCATGTTTCCAAGAATCCTTGAAGGGGAGCATTACTGGCTCCTGTTTTAAACCCCTGCACAGAAGGTCTGAAAAGGTAGAGTCTAGAAAGACTATTTATATCTACACCTCTAAATAGTACAACACAGATAAGAAATTCATGCCTAACTATAAAACAAGTCACTGTAATAAAACTTAGGGTTCTTTTCAGTTTACTTTATGTTTCTTAAGCTGTTTACATGTAATTCCCTACTTAAATTCAGGAATTCACCAGTATATTGGTAGCAAAATTCCTTCCCTTCCTATAGAAGCCAGAAGATTCAAGATCTTTCTATCTTTCTATCCCCTAACAGCAAGGCAAGCGCCTATGACTACACTTAGGCAATCATATGCTCTGGCCGGGACTACAGATCCAGGGTAGGTGATATAAAGAAACGAGAACTCAATTTTACAAATCACTCAGGAAAGGAATTCCATGCAGAGGTAGCAAAGCCATAACTAGTGTTCAGAGACCAGCAGCACTGACAGTGGTACACTAACTGTTCCTTAACCTTCACTACAGTTCTGCATATGTGACTTCCTTTAATGCTTGACTACACTCAACTTAGTTCTCCAGACTTTAGGTCAATTCTGAAAGCCAATATCCTTCCAATAAATACCTTTTTCTGCATGCGTTACAGTTGGTTTCTACTATTTGTATCCAAGATTCCTCTCCTATAATTCTTTTTAATGTTAATGGAAGAGGTATTCTGGGACTATGACTTAAGCACATAGCTTTGACTCATTCCCTCTCAATTCTTGCTAAGGCAATTAAACCAATGTACAATGGAAAATTCTGACCCATCAATACCACTGAAAAATAGAGAAGTCTCACCTACATGTTTAAAACTCCAAGTTATTTTGAAAATGGCATAAATGCGAACAAGATAAAATGCAAGAATGTAGTCAACCAGCCCATAATTATTATTTACTACTACTCACTCATATAGAAGGTATTTTTCAGGAATCTGGGAAGAGACCTGGGACCTAGCAAGGGTCTAACCTATACAGCCTGCTCTCCTGCAAGGCTATTCACCTGAGTTGAGAACTGCTGTAACTTCCATAACTTCTAGCACAAGCAGAGAGAACCTACCTCAGTTGCTCCTGGGGAGAGGTCCTTTTGATCATCTACCCAGTTCAAAACCACCACCTGAAGGAAACTGCAAGGCTCTCCAGAGAAAAGGCCGATCCCAACAGGCATTAAATTTTGCCTGAGGCTGGGGAGGAAAGGGGAAAAAAAAAAAATTTGCCTGAGGTGAGGTGCTAGCTATTCAACTCCAATTCTATAAAGCGGCCCTTCATAGACTGCTTCACTGATTGTTCATCTAGACCTAAATAAAGTCCACACACTAAAAACAAGGAAGCCAGGTAGCATCAGTAAGTAAACCCAAATCCTCAATTCCAAATTCACTCTTCTGTGCTCTCCTTCTTGATGCTGGGTCTTAGACTTTGTAAACTACCCCTCTCCCTTTTGTCAGCTGGTTTCCTATTAGGTTCAACCAACAGGCAATACCAAAGGGAGACTGGAAAGTAGAAGGATCAAATCTTGATACCTAATTCTAAGATACTTATGGAGGCCAGTCATCAAGAAGACACAACAGTATAGAAATATATACACTGAGAGAAAGATGGATTATGTTGTGCATTTACTATCTTATCCAGACTCTCTGACTTGACAAACTGAGAATAGGGAAGGCACAGCTAACTGGCCAGCCATGAACTGAGGAGGCAGACCTACACCTCAAGTCTCTATGACATCCTTTCCAAGACATTTAAGAAGCATCAGCTATTTTTCAAGCATTGGCAAAATAGAGATGAGCAAGTGATGGCACGCAAGAAGAATATCATATCAGGGAACAGTAATTAAAAGGTTGCCTGCTGTGCAAAAGACTCTGTTCTGCCAGCTTGTAACCTGACTGAACGCAGCATTTGCCAACCATGTGCCGGAAGCAACAGTGCAATGAAACAGCAGCTTTTCTTTTATTCTGTTTTTTTTTATCTTGTTTTGTTTTTTGTCTTCTGTTTAAGTTAGTTTTAATTTTTATTATTGGTATTCATTTTGGGGCTCTCTTGTTTCTTTGGGTGTCTTCTTGTTTTCTGCTTTCCATGTTGTCTCTTTTGATGTTGTTTGCTTGTTGATTCGTTTTTTGTTTGTTTGGATTTGTTTTTGTTACTTATCTTGGGTTTTATTTGTCTGTTTGTTTTCTTTTGTGTGTGTGTGCTTGTTTTTCTTTTTGTTTGCTCGTTTTGTTTTTATTATTTGCCTTGGGCTTGCTTTGTCTGTTTTTTTTTCTTCCGGCTTGCAGGGTCTTCGTTCCCAGGCCAGAGCTCGGGCCTGAGCCCCTGTGTGGTGGGAGCCCCAAATCCGAGCCACTGGACTACCAGAACACTTCAGGCCCAAGGGAATAGTAATTGCTGTGAGCTCTCCCAGGGGTCCTCATCTCAGCACCAAGACGCAGCTCCACTCAACTGCCCACAAGCTCCAGTGCTAGACGCCTCAGGCCAAACAACCAGCAAGAAAGGAACACAGCCCCACCCATCAACAAGAATAAGACACAGAGAAACATGGAACAGATGAAGGAGCAAGGTAAAAACCTACAAGGCCAAATAAATGAAGAGGGACTGGGCAATTTACCTGAAAAAGAAATCAGAGTAATGATAGTAAATACAAAATCTTGGAAATACAATGGAAGCAAGAATCGAGAAAATACAAGAAATGTTTTACAGGACGTAGAAGAACTGAAGAACAAACAAACAGTGATGAACAACACAATAAATGAAATGAGAAATACACTAGAAGGAATCAATAGCAGAATAAATGAGCCAGAAGAACGAATAAGTGAGCTGGAAGATAGAATGCCTGAAATAACTGCTGAGGAACAGAATAAAGAAAAAAGAATGAAAAGAAATGAGGACAGTCTCAGAGACCTCTGGGACAACATTAAAGGCACCAACATTCAAATTATAGGGGGCCCTGAAGAAGAAGAGAATGAGGTAAGGTCTGAGAAAATATTTGAAGAGATTATTAGTCAAAAATTTCCCTAACATGGTAAAGGAAATAGCCACCCAAGTCCAAGAAATACAGAGGCCCATACAGGATAAACCCAAGGAAAAACACGACAAGACACATATTAATCAAACTAACAAAAATTAAATTCAAAGAAAAACTATTAAAAGAAGCAAAGGAAAAGCACAAGGGAATCCCCATAAGGTTATCTGCTGATTTTTCAGCAAAATGTCTGCAGGCCAGAAGGGAGTGGCAGGATATATTTAAAGTGGTGAAAGGGAAAAACCTACAACCAAGATTAATTCACCCAGCAAAGGCAGCATTCAGATTCGATGGCAAAATCAAAAGCTTTACAGACAAGCAAAAGTTAAAAGTATTCAGCACCACCAAACCAGCTTTAGAACAAATGCTAAATGAACTTTTCTAGGGGGGAAACACAAAAAAAACAAATCTAAAACAATTTTTAAAAATGGTAATAGGAACATACATATCAATAATTACCTTAAATGTAAATGGATAAAGTGCTTCAGCCAAAAGACATAGACTGGCTGAATGGATACGAACACAAGACTGATATATATGCTGTCTACAAGAGACCTACTTCAAACATGAGGACACATACAGACTGAAAGTGACAGGGTGGAAAAACATATTCCATGCAAATGGAAGTAAAAGAAAGTTGGAGTAGCAATAATCATATCAAACAAAATAAACTTTAAAATAAAGACTATTATAAGAGAAAAGAAAGGACACTACATACTGACTGAGGGATCAATCCAAGAAGATGTAACAACTGTAAATATTTATGCACCCAACACAGGAGCAACTCAATACATAAGGCAATGGCTAACAACCATAAAAGGGGAAATCGACAGTAACACAATAATAGTGGGGGACTTTAACACCCTACTTACACCAAAGGACAGATAATCCAGACAGAAAATTAATAAGGAAACACAAGCTTTAAATGACACATTAGACCAGACAGACTTAATTGATATTCATAGGACATTCCATCCAAAAGCAGCCGAATACACTTTCTTCTCAAGTGCACACAGAACATTCTCCAGGAGAGATCACATCTTGGGTCACAAATCAAGCCTTGGTAAATGTAAAAAAACTGAAATGGTATCAAGCATCTTTTCTGACCACAATGCTGAGATTAGAAATCGATTACAGGAAAAAAAAAAAAACAGTAAAAAAAACACAAACACGTGGAGGCTAAACAATATGCTACTAAATAACCAAGAGATCACTGAAGAAATCAGAGAAAATCAAAAAGTACCAAAAAACAAATGACAATGAAAACATGATGACCCAAAACCTATGTGATGCAGCAAAAGCAGTTCTAAGAGGGAAGTTTATAGCAATACAATCATACCTCAAGGAACAAGAAAAATCTCAAATAAACAACCTAACTTTACACCTAAAGCAAAAAAGGGAGAGGACTCAAATCAATAAAATTAGAAATGAAGAAGGAGAAATTACAACTGAAACTGCAGAAATACAAAGGATCATAAGATGTTACTACAAGCAGCTATATGCCAATAAAATGGACAACCTGGAAAAAATGGACAAATTCTTAGAAAGGTACAACCTTCCAAGACTGAACCAGGAAGAAATAAAAAATATAAACAGACCAATCACAAGTAGTGAAATTGACACTGTGATTAAAAACCTTCCAAAAAACCAAAGTCCAGGACCAGATGGCTTCAAAGGCGAATTCTATCATTTAGAGAAGAGGTAACACGATACTTCCTCAAACTCTTGCAAAAAATTAGAGGGATGAGCACTCCCAAGCTCTTTCTATGAGGCCACCATCACCTTGATACCAAAATCAAACAAAGATATCACATAAAAAGGAAAATTACAGAGCAATATCTGTATTGCTCTGTATACAGATATTGTATATCTGTATATAATATATATACAGAGGGGGAGCGGGGTCAACTGGGAGATTGGGATTGACATATATACACTACTATGTATAAAACAGATAACTAATGAGAACCTGCTGTATAGCTCAGGGAACTCAGTGCTCTGTGGTGACTTAAATTGGAAGGAAATCCAAAAAGTAGGGGATATATGTATATGTATCACTGATTCACTTTGCTGTACAGCAGAAATTAACACAATATTGTAAAGTAACTATACCCCAATAAAAAAATTTTTTTTAAAATATATACACTAAACAACAGAACTCCAAAACATATGAAGCAAGCACTGATAGGAATGTAGGAATAAAACAGACAATTCCACAATAACAGTTGGAGATTTCAATACCCCACTTTCAATAACCCCACTTTAAATAGACAGAAGAGTAATATGGAAAGAGAAGACTTGAACAATATAAAAACCCACTAGACCTAAAAAGCATATATAGAACACTCTACCCAACAACAGTAGAATCCACATTCTTCTCAAATGCACATGGAATGTTCTCTAAGATAGACCATATATTAGGGCACAAATTAATTATCAATAAATGTAATGAGATTAAATCATACAAAGTATCACTGATTACAATAAAGTGAAATTAGAAATCAATAGCAGAAAAAAATAAAAATTCAAAATATGTAGAAATTAAACAACACACTCTTAAACAAACAATGGGTCAAAAAAGAAATCACGTGGCAAATTAGGAAATACAAGAAGAATGAAAACAAAATCACAACATACCAAGAATTATGGAATGCAACAAAAGCAGTGCTCAGAGGGAAATTCATAGCAGTAAATACCTCCGTTTAAAAAGAAGGTATCAAATTAATAATGTAACTTTACATCTAAGTAGCTAAAAAAACAAGAGCAAACTAAAGCCAAAGCTAGCAAAAGGAAAAAACAATAAAGATCAGAATAGAGATAAACAAAATAGAGAATAATTTAAAAAAGAGACAGATAATGGTTCTTTGAAAAGATCAACAAATTTGACAAAACTTTAGCTAAATGACAAAGCAAAAAAAGGGAAGCAAATAAAATCAGAAATAAAAATGGGGACCTCACTACCAACTTTACGAAAATAAAAAAGATTAAAACAGAGTACTATAGGTGGCGCAGTGATTAGGAGTCCGCCTGCCAGTTCAGGGGACACAGGTTCGATCCCTGGTCTGGGAGGATCCCACATGCCACGGAGCAACTAAGCCCGTGCACCACAACTACTGAACCTGCGCTCTAGAGCCCATGAGCCACAACTACTGAAGCCCTCGTGCCTAGAGCCCTTGCTCTGCAACAAGAGAAGCCACCACAAGAAGTCCGTGCACTGCAACTAAGAGTAGCCCCCACTTGCCACAACTAGAGAAAGCCTGCGCTTAGCAACGAAGACCCAATGCAGCCAAAAATATATTTTAAAAACTTAAATCTTTAAAAAAATATAAATAAATAAATAAAAGAAAGTACTATTAACAACTGTACACCAACAAATTAGATAACCTGGATAAACCAGATACAATCCTAGAATGGCACAAATTACCAAAACTGACTCAAGAAGAAACAAAATATCTGCAGAGACCTATAACAGATAAGGAATGAAGAACTGATACATGCTACAGTGTGGCTGAGTCTCAAAAACATCATGCTAAGTGAAAAAAGCAAAAGCTAGATACAAAAGGTCTTACATAGCATGATTCCATTTATGTGAAATACTTACCACATAGGTAATAATATTTACCAGAATAAGTAAATCCTTAGAAACAGAAAGCAGACTGGTGGTTTGCCAGGGAATGGTGGAGAGGAAGGAATGGGGAGTAACTCCTTAATGGGTTTAGAGTAACCTTTTGGGATATGAAAATGTTCTGGAACTAGACAGAGGTGGTGGCTGCACAACACTGTGAAATGTATTAAATGCCACTAAACTGTTCACTTTAAAATGGTTAATTTTATGTTTTGCAAAATTTACCTCAATTAAAAAACTAAATACTTGTGGAACAGCTTAGAATCAAGAAGGCAAACACAATTTTAAAGAATGAGGTAGAACCCACCCTACCTGTCTTAGTCAGTTTGTGCTGCTATAACAAAGTACTATAGACTGAGTGGCTTATAAACCACAACAATTTATTTCTCACAGTTCCTGAAGGCTGGAAGTCCAAGATCAGTGTGCCAATATGGTCAGGTTCTGGTGAGAATCCTCTTCCAGGCTGCAGACTGCCAACTTCTCAAATGGTAGTAAGAGCACAGAGAGAGAAAGCAAGCTCTCTCGTGTCTTTTTATAAGGGCATTAATCCCATTCATGAGGGTTTAATCCTCATGATCTAATTACTTCCCAAAGGCCCCATCTCCTAATACCATCATATTGGAGACCACGATTTCAACAAAAGAATTTGGGGAGGACACAGACATTCAGTCCAAAGCAATTCCTAATATCAAGACTTTCTAAAGCTACACTTTTTTTTTTTTAAGATTTATTCTACTTATTTATTTATGTATTTATTGGCTGTGTTGGGTCTTCGTTGCTGTGCGTGGGCTTTCTCTAGTTGCGGCAAGCAGGGGCTACTCTTTCCTGCAATGCGCAGGCTCCTCATTGCAATGGCTTCTCTTGTTGCGGAGCACGGGCTCTAGGCGCGCAGGCTTCAGTAGTTTCGGCATGTGGGCCTCAGTAGTGGTGCCTTGTGGGCTCTAGAGCGCAGGCTCAGTAGTTGTGGCACACGGGCTTAGTTGCTCCACAGCATGTGGGATCTTCCCGGACCAGGGCTCGAAGCCATGTCCCCTGCACTGGCAGGCGGATTCTTAACCACTGTGCCACCAGGGAAGCCCCTATGCTTACCATTATTAAAACAGTATGTTATGCTAGTTCAACAAATATACAAAAGAACATAGAGAATCCAGAAACAAACCTATGGAAATATGAAAAACTGTTATATGGCAGAAATGGCATTACACACCCATAGGAAAGGAAAGACTCTTCAATAAGTAGCAAAGGGACAAAGTGGACACCCATATGGATAAATATAAATTCAGTCCCTACCTCATCATACACAAAAATCAAAACCAAGTAGATTAAATCCCTAGATGTGAAAAACAAAACTTTAAAACCACCAAAATTGAAAATATCGAAGACTGTAACTTCAGGGTATAAAAGCATTCCCTATGTAAAAATCCAAAAAGCAAAATACCATAAAGGAAAATATAATGAACTTCAATCACACTTAAACCTCTATAAAACTAAAGAGACCATAAACAAAATAAAAACTCAGACATCCATTGCAAGAAGATATGTGTAATGCATATAACTAATGAAGAATTCATCTAGAATGTATAGATAATTCCTACAAATGAATAAGAAAAACAATCTCAAAAAAAGTTGGCAAAAAAATGAACAAGCAACTCAAAGATGAGGAAACCCAAACAACCAATAAATAAAAAATATCCCACCTCACTAGTAATCAGAGAACTAAAAACTAAAATTGGCATCAGATTGCTAAAGATTTTTAAAATTTAACAATGCCATGGTTTGCAAAGATGCAAATGGGAGTGTAAACTGGTACCCCTTTAGAGACTAACTTAGCAACAAACTATGGAGACAATGATGCATATACTTTACAACTCAATAATTCTACTGCTAAGCTTTTACCTTGAAGAAAAAACACATGTGCCCAAGAACACATGTACAAGAATGTTTTTGCAGCAAAAAATATGGAATTAACCTTAAAAAAATCTATCAACAGGGGCATATATAAATAATTTGAAGTTTAATCATACAATAGAATATGTAAATGAATAAAATAACTAAGCCAGAGCCTGGTATGTTAATATACATAAATCATTTTTAAAATGTTGAATTAAAAAAAACACTTGCTGAATGAGATATACAATGTTTAAGAACGTGTAGAACAATACAATTATATATTTTTATATTTATTGGTATATATAATTTATATTGATACATATGTAGTAGAAGTACAAAACCATGTACTGAGAAAGACAATGTCAAACTCAGGCTAGAGCTTTACCTCAAGAAGGGTAATCTTCAGCTAAAATAGAAAAATGTTAAGATTTAAAATAGTGGATACAGTGACAATATCAGCTGTTAAGACTTTTATGTATGCTTATAACTTTAAAAAAAATAATGATAAAGAGGACTTATAGCAGCTATCAAAACATACTATTGTACACTATTATAAAACTATTAAAATAGTGTGTTATTTTAGGGAGTAATTGGAAGGATCCATAGGGGGTTTAAAGAAAAAAAGAACTCTCTATAATCTGGGATATATTATCTTTTATTTAACCAATTCTCTGATAACAGACATTTGGATCATTCACAATATATCATGTTATAGCTTCAGGGGACATTCTTAAACATCTCTTTGTGCAATGATGTAAAGATTTTCCAAGAATAAGTTCTTAGAAGAATTTCTAAATTAAAGAATATGTACTTTAAAGTAGTTGATATTTACTAAAATAGTTGATTACTAAATTGTTCATCACAAAAATTCTATTAATTTACACTTACACCAACAGTATAAGTGCAAGAGGAGCCAGCCGATCAATGTTCACTGCACCCTAGATATAACCAATCTTTTGAAGTAGAGGAAAAAAATCTAGGTCATGAAAAGGTAAATGTTTATTAATGGCATCACAAATTAACAGAAAAAATAATTCACATTTATTATACACACCAAAAAGATATAAACTTTATATCAGATGCCACCTTACTGCAAAGTAATTAAAGAAGTCATGTACACACATGTAATTTTATAAATAAACTTACAATATAACCCTATAGAGCTAAACATAAATAGTTTTAGATACACAAATACATATAATTGTACCAAATCTCAATTTAGCACAATGATTGGCATCATCTTTTAGATGCCAGGGTCTAGCTCCTTATTAAAGAACGCTTCAGAACATTGCATCTCACTTCCTGATAACCCTGTCCATACGTCAGAAATGCATAAATTAATGACATAAATGCATATTAGGAAAAAAAGAAAGGAAGAAAGGTAAGGTAACAACTTATCTGAACTCTCAAAAAATACCAAAGAACTAAATGTATATACTTGAGCCTCACCTAGGTGAAAAGACATCTCTAAGACCCTCAGAATCTGACTCCAAAGATAATACTATATGCTTTAAGACAATGTTAAGATCTGAATCTAAGGTTTAACTTTCTCAGTAGTGTCCAACTGAAAATTAATCCTCTGTAATATTCTCCAATAACCCCAATACTTAGTATAATGCTTGGTACATCATACTCAAAAACACTTGCTTAATAAGTGAATGTGATATCACTAAGGAGAGACCAAGAGATCTACACAAGTAACAGAGGTTGATATTATAAATATGCAAACGTCAAAAATGTAAAAGGAAAAACAATACACACATTGTTCTCTGTAGTCTCCAGATTACTTCACATCCTTTTTTTAAAAACTATTTATATAACTTATCTCTAAAGCTCTTATTAAGATATGGAGAACAAAAGAACAGACACTTTCAATGGCATCTTTCAATACTGAGGTTAGGAAATTATAATCTTAAAGAAAATTTGGCATCAGGGTAATAAGAGCCTTCACAGGGTCTGAGGCCTGAATTACTCAAGCACTCTTGTTTTTCCATAGAATCTATCCTAAAGTTTTATATGAGAGATGTAATTGTTAACTGAGCTCAAAAATGACACCTGGAAATACTTTTGTAAATATACCTATTACTTTCAGGCCGGTATAAAATATGTCTAGTAAGTTATACTTTTAAACTTGAGAAGTAAGAATGTATAAAAACAGCATTTCAGTCACTTACACTCTTTAAATTGGTACACATTTCATTATATAAATAATCATAATGATATAAATAAATTAGTCATTTATAAAATGATTTTTTAATCTTAATTTTTATATATAGAAATGACACTAATTCCTATTTAGTATGTACTTTATTTTCAAAGTATCTGTAATGCCTTGAACTAAATTACTACACATTCTTCAGTCCCCACTTCATAAAATTACTGGTATTTCATATGCATGAGCTGGAAGGAATCTTTAAAGGTTCATTCAATTCCTTCATTTCATAAATAAGGCACAAAGGAAGTTGAATAGCTTGATGAAATGCATCCAGCAAGTAAGGACAACACTGAAACTAGAGCCCCTATCTCTTAACACTGAGCCCAATGCCCTTTTAAATATACAATGATGCCTTCCTTCTGGACTACATAAAATTCCAAGATAAATCATTGGAATCAATGCCTTTTAAAGTGGATGTTGCTTTATAATAAATCCTAAAAGCCAATCTGTAAATAAATCTCCATCCATGCTTCATTACAACCATGTTCTAAAAGGGAAAAAACTCCAGCAAAAATTTAGTGACAATCAAAACAAAGTTTTCTGACAGAATTTGCACAATTATGGAAAAAGAAAGTAGCAAACATTTTCCTAGCCAAGAATATGTAGTCAGCCTAAACCGTAAGTTAAATATTTTTATAACCTTCAAACAATATGTAAACGTAACATTTGCCCAGTTAATCAATTAAATTAATGTTTACCACATACTACAGATTTTAAGTAGATGCTTAGCTTCTGTGGTGCCCACTTTCCAACTATGGCATGATCTAGATTTTAAAGTGTTCATATTTGTAAAAATAAGATTAGTAATACCTAACTTACAGGTCTGATGTAAAGACTAAAGGTTAAACATGTGAAAACACTCATCACATACTCTCTACTGTTATTTTTTTTCCTAAAGAAGGAAAAATTCAATGTGAGGACATGTAAAATACCTTAGATACATGTGTATGAAAAAGTTTTTTCTAGAAAGGGCAAATATGAATAATTCCTGAGTTTTTAAAATTATTTTTAATAAAGAGCCTTTATTAAAGACTGTATCCTTCACACTTTAAGACATCATTCGTCCTACATCTTATCTCTCAATACCTCCTAGCATTTTGTTTATATCTTCTCTTGCGGAATTTGTCACCTTGCCATGGACATCGTTTATTCAAGATATATACTTTTCCAGATGGCTTCAATGGGGAATTCTACCAAACATACAAAGAAGAACTTATACTGATCCTTCTTAAACTCTTCCAAAAGACTGAAGAGGAGGGAACACTCCCAAAGTCATTCTATGAAGCCACCATCACCCTGATACCTAAACCAGACAAAGACAATACAAAAAAAGAAAACTAAAGGCCAATATCTCTGATGAATAGAGATGCAAAAATTCTCCACAAAATATTAGCAAACCAAATCCAACAAGACATGAGAAAGATCATACACCACAATCAAGCTGGATTCATCCCAGACTCACACGGATGGTTCAACATATGCAAATCAATCAATGTGACATACCACATCAACAAAAGAAAAGACAAAAATCACATGATCATCTCAATACACACAGAAAAAGCATTTAATAAAATTCAACATCCAATCATGATAAAAGCTCTTGCCAAAGTGAGTAGAGAGGGAACATATCTCAACATAATAAAAGCTATTTATGACAAACCTACAGTTAACATAATACTCAATGGTGAAAAGCTGAAAGTCTTCCTGCTAAAATCCAGAATAAGACAAGAATGCCCGTGTTCACCACTTATATTCAACATAGTATTAGAAATCCTAGCCACAGCAATCAGACAGTAAAAAGAAATAAAGGGTATCCAAATTGGAAGAGAAGAGATAAAATTGACATTATATGCAGATGACATGCTACTATATATAGAAAATCCTAACGACTCCACAAAAATCTACTAGAACTGATAAACAAATTCAGCAAGGGAGCAGGATACAAGATTAACATACAGAAATTGGTTGCATTTATGCTCACAATGAAATATCATAAAGGGAAAGTTAAAAATCCAATCCCTTTTAAAATTGCATCAAAAAAAAAAATACTTAGGAATAAACCTGACCAAGGAGATGAGAGACTTACATGCTGAGAACTATAAAACATTGATAAAGGAGACTGAAGATGATTCAAAGAAATGGAAAAATACCCCATGCTTTTGGATTAGAAGAATTAATACTGTTAAAATGGCCATACTACCTAAAGCAATCTACAGAGTTAATATGATCCCTGTCAAATTACCCATGATATTTTTCACAGAACTAAAACAAATAATTCTAAAATCTATATGGAACCATAAAAGACCCAGAATTGCCAAAGCAATCCTGCAGGAAAAATAACAAAGCTGGAGGCATAACCCTCCCAAACTTCAGACAATACTACAAAGCTACAGCAATCAAAATATCATGGTATTGGGAATTCCCTGGTGGTCCAGTGGTTAGGACTTGATGCTTTCACTGCCAGGGCCCAGGTTCAATCCCTGGTTGGGGAAATACACAAGCCATGCAGCATGGTCAAAAAGGAAAAACAAAACAAAACAACATGGTATTGGCACAAAAACAGACATATGGATCAATGGTACAGAATAGAAAGCCCAGAAATAAACCCACACACCTACGGTCAATTAATTTGCAACAAAGGAGGCAAGAATATACAATGGAGAAGACAGCCTCTTCAGCAAGTAGTGTTGGGAAAGCTGGACAGCCGCATGCCAATCAATGTTAGAACACACCCTCACACCATACACAAAAATAAACTCAAAATGGCTTAAAGACAAATATAAAACATGACTCCATAAAACTCCTACAAGAGAACACAGGCAAAACATTCTCTGACATAAATGGTACCAATGTTTTCTTAAGGCAGTCTCCCAAGGAACAGAAATAAAAACAAAAATAAACAAATGGGACCCAATCAAACTTATAAGCTTTTGCACAACCAAGGAAACCTCCAACAAAACAAAAGACAATGTACGGACTAGGAGAAAATATCTGCATATGATGCGACTGACAAGGGCTTAATTTCCAAAATATACAAACAGCTCATACAACTCAGTAACAAAAAAACAAAGAACCCAATCAAAAAATGGGTAGATTACCTAAACAGACATTTCTCCAAAGAAGACATACAAATGGCCAACAGGCATATGAAAAAATGCTCAATATCACTAATTATTAGAGAAATGTAAATCAAAACTACAATGAGGTACCACCTCATACTGGTCAGAATGGCCATCATTAAAAGGTCTACAAATAACAAAGGCTGGAGAGGGTGTGGAGAAAACGGAACCCTCCTACCCTGCTGGTGGGAATATAAATTGGTGCAGCCACTATGAAAAACAGTATGGAGGTTCCTTAAAAATAGAGCTTAAAAACAGAGCTGCCATATGATTCAGCAATCCCACTCCTGGCAATAGAACCAGACAAAACTCTAATTTGAAAAGATACATGCACCCCCATACTCATGGCAGCCCTATTTACAATAGCCAAGACATGGAAACAACATAAATGTCCATCAAAAGATGAATGGATAAAGGTGTGGTATATTTACACAATGGAGTATTTACTCAACCATAAAAATAGTGAAATAATGCCATTTGCAGCAACATGGATGAACCTAGAGATTATCATACCAAATAAAGTCAGAAAGAGAAAGACAAATATCGTATGATGCCACTTATATGTGGAACCTAAAATACAACACAAATGAACTTATTTACGAAACAGAGACATATTCACAGACATAGAAAATAAACATGGTTACCAAAGTGGAAAGGGGGTGAGGGAGGGGTAAATAAGGAGTTTGGGATTAGCAGATACAAACTACTATATGTAAAATAGATAAGCAACACAGTCCTACTGTATAACACAGGGACCTATATTCAATATCCTGCAATAAACCACAACAGAAAATTAGATGAAGAACATATGTATATATAACTGAATCACTTTGCTGTATACCAGAAACTAACACAACACTATAAATAACTATACTTCAATTTAAAATAAAAAAATATATACTTTCATTAAGGGTCAAATGTACCTCAAGCATTGGAAATACAAAAATAATTAAAAGAACAGTCATTTGTCCTCAAAGAGCCCATGTTCTACTGGGAACAACAGATAAGTAAGCAGATGATTATAAATATGCAGTCACAGACAATACATGAGAAAGATAAAAGTACATGGGAAAAAGATTACGTAAAGGCAGGGAAAGTAAGGGAATAAATCTATCTGTGGATGTGGGCAATCTCAGCCGTTAATGGGTAAATTAATATTAACAAGACTGCTGTAGATCAAAGAACACTATTATTAAATAAGATTAAAAGCAAGTCAAGGTAATTCAAGCACAGATTTATAATACTAAATGATGATTAAAAAATGAAACCTAATCTTAGACTACATATTACAGAGGCTTCATAATCTACATAAGTCTATGTTAGTAATATAGAAGGAATATTCTGAGATTGTATGTTTCATACTTTAATAAGAAGAAAAATCAAAAGAAATATTAATAAATAAAAATAAACATTTCACAGCCCTAGAACACTTGCTATGAAACCCAAGAGAAATTTTGGAAAGGCTATTATAGCTTTAAAGCAAATAAACTATCAATATGTTTGAACAAATTTTATTTCCTTAAAACATTTAACTTCATCCAATAAATAATGTTTACCTAT
Source organism: Stenella coeruleoalba (assembly GCF_951394435.1). NCBI lineage: Eukaryota > Metazoa > Chordata > Mammalia > Artiodactyla > Delphinidae > Stenella > Stenella coeruleoalba. The sequence continues at coordinate 103,070,782 of NC_137169.1, read as the reverse complement.
TAGCATTCAACTTCTGGGGCACTGAACAGTATGTCATCTCCTGCAATTTCCAACACTTCCTGACCAACATGAAAATCAGGACATACCTTGGCATTCTGCAATTTAACCATACCATACTAATACTTTATTCATTTCTGAGAAGAATGAAAAACATACTGATTTTATAACAGTGATTTTATAATGCTGAACTAATAAAAGCAAAGTCACTATCACTTTGCTTAGGATCAAAATTAGACTTTAAATAAGGGTATACAAAATTTCATCTGATGAGCAGACCCAAAACACAGCTTCTACCAAATTACTATTAATACTTATGAAACATGCAGAAAATAATAAAAACTCAGACTATCAAAGAAATAAGAGCCATCATGTCAGAATCTGGAAGAATTCTTCAGTAACTTATAACCATATTTAACTCATGAAACAAAAAATATCCAAACTACTACACAACCCCAACTGTAACTTATCTCAGAGACCCAATGATAAAATGGGACAGAAACCTTTATATAGTCAGAGCACTGTCCAACTTTCCTTTCCCCACAGTCTCTTCCCAATTCTTTCCTTATTATTTAATTAGCTAGGCTATGTCAGAGAACAACTCCTGGAGGATGGGGGAAGTAGAATGAAAAACTGTATTCTAAGTGGTATGAAGCAGAACAAGAAGAATCTCAGTAGTTGTCCATGATGCCAATTGTACTCGGAATTGTGAAATCTAGCGCCACAGTTGAAACGACTTAAAGATATTAGAACAGAGGAAAACAGACTGAGAGCTATACAAATCAATTTGTACTCCAACTATGGAGTTGAAAAGGGTATTCACTCAATATGCAAGTAGATCAATATACAAGTAGAACAAAGGAAAGCCCCACAGACTTAGAGGATAAAATGTGTGACCTCCCTAAAACAGGAGCAGTAAGCCCTGAGTAAAGAACAGGATGAGGGTGAGGGTGAGGGTGGGGGTGGGGGTGGGGGAGGCATGGAAGAGAGATGAAATGAGGAAAGATGATAAGAAAGCTAAAATCACAATAGTGAGATATAAAATCTCTACTCTTGCAACAGAAAGCAAAAATGAATCAAGCAAAAAATACAAATCATGACATGAAAAACTTGAGAAACTCTCACCAAAGCATGCTACAATCTGGTGTCAAGTTCAAAAGCCATATGACATTAGTGACTACCATATATCCAGCACAGGTTTAGAGTGATTATGTCTAGTAAAATGTCACACAGCTAGTTAGTAGAACCAAGATGCAACTTTAAGTCCTTCTAACTCCAAAGCCTATGCTCTTTACGTCTGAGGAAACTATCAGAAGTTAACATACACCCAACCCGCAAGTATTCAATTCATACTTGCAAAATCCTGACTGGAGGAAGAAACTTACTGGCAGTTCAACTAAATATTTTAAAAACAAAACAAAACCACAAAGCCCATTTACATAATGCCAATATATAAAACAAATGTCAATTTCAAAGTGAAAATTAATGAAATTCTTATTATAAAACAAACATTGTTTATATTATCCTCAACTTAAAATAACACAAATGGCCATTAATAAGAGACTGAATTAAGTAAACTGTAATATTTTCATATAATAGAATGCTACATAGTGATGAAAATAAACTACCACCACAAACTTCAACATGATGGAATCTTAGCAAGATAATATTGAGCCCCTTCACACAAAAAAAGGCAAGACACAGTACATACATCATTTATATACTTACGTAAAAGTTAAAACAGGAAAATCTTAACTATATTGTTTAGTGATGTTTACCTAGTGGTAAAACCGTAGGGAAACACACGGTAGTAATTACCATAAAAGTCAAACACACGAATGGAGCCAGGAAATACTGAGGAGGGTTGGTTTGGGAAGTGATGATCTGGAGGCTTTTGGGGTGCTGACAATGTTTGTTTTCTCAATCTGGGAGGTGGTTGCATGAGTATTTATATATAAATACTATCTATTATAGTGTGGATTATTCTTTTATGTATTTTTGTATAATAGTTACATTTTACAAATTAGAAAGGTTTAAATAAAATGAATGTAATAAATGAAAACTAAATGTAGGCACAGAAATAGGAAAATGTAAATAACACGCTGACAATATATTGTACGCATGTATTTTATATATATATGTATAAAACTATTGTGGATAAAGGGTTACTATCAGGCCTGTTTCAGGAAGAAAAAAATAAAATTCTTATTAGATAAGTCTATTATGTACACAAATTATGAACATGATACTTTATGTGTATCATTGTATATTTATAACAATATTCATGTATACTATAACCAATACCTGTTTTGGTTACTTCAAAATCACAGATGCTAATAAACATGACTGTCATGAACATCAAACTATACATTTTATGTCATCATCTGGAAGATATATATTGTTTGAAAACTCCGGATTATTTATGAACCACTTAACAGAAGGAAACATACAGGTTTTCTCATGAAAATACTTTATCTTAAATTCATGTAGTAACAATTACATAAATTAAAGTATTAGTTAAATATAGCGGATATTTCTGGGACTTTCCTGATGGTCCAGTGGTAAAGAATCCGCCTGCCAATGCAGGGGACATGGGTTCGAGCCCTGGTTGGGGAACTAAGATCCCACATGCCATGGGGCAACTAAGCCTGTGTGCTACAACTGTTGGCTCGCGCGCCTCAACGAGACAGCCCACATGCCGCAAACTACAGAGCCCATACTCTGGAGCCTGCGCGTCGCAACTAGAGAGAGAAAACCCACATGTCACAACTAGAGAGAAACCCGAGCAGACCACGAGCCATAACGAAAAGATCCCACATGCCTCAACAAAAAGATCCCGTGTGCTGCAACTAAGACCCAACGCAGTCAAAAAAAATAAGGTAAATAAATAAATAAAATAAATATTTTTTTTAAAAATACAGTGTATATTTCTTAGTAATCCATAATCATGTCAGCCAGAAACTGGGAGTTATCCTGGACTACCTCCTCTTCCTACCTCAGCCCCCATATTCAATCAACCACCAACTTCTGTGAAACTTAATAGTTTGACATCTCTTGAATCAACTACTTTTCTCCACTAATTTCTCTCCTTCTCCACTTTCATCACTCTGGTCTAAGCCAGTATCCTCTGTGACCTAGGCTCTCCTAACTGATTTCACTACATTTCCTCCTGTTCCTCTCCAATCCACTGTTTACACTGTAACTAAAGTAATTATTTAAATTTTTAAAAAATATTAAATGATTATGACATTCCCTTGCTTTAATGAAAACTCTTCAATGACTTCCCATAGTACTTAACATAAAGATCAAAATACTTGACTAAAAACCCTCCAGGATCCTGCCTAGGGATTCCAAACTCAACAACAACCAGGTTAAACACTGATTCATTAAATTTACTTATCGGGCAACTTAATTGAGTGGCATAAAATGAAGAGTCCATGCCCCACTAGAGGGAGTAGCAGCTGCCTGGATCCAGCTGAGCGTTGGCATCTGAAAATACAGACTTGGATGTTGTTATATCCTCTCATTTTTCAAGAGAAGCCAGAAATCCAGACTTTTGTGTGAAATTTTCCTGATATGTCAATGCTGGCAACTCATCCAAACTTTCCAATCAATAAGGAGGCCAAATCTGACCTATCATCTAGTCTCTTCACCTAACTGCACACCACTAATCTCTACACCAGCCATACTGAATCTGAATATTTCTCAGATCCTCAATGATACTGAAACCGAGCAGGACCCCATGGGGGCCTCCAGGGCACAAAACCCTTTCTGCTTCTGGTTTCTTGTTTGTAGGAAAAAGGCTTTCCACCTCCAAGACCTTTCCTAAGTTCCACAGGGCAGATTCAGTTACTAATTAGGGGAATGAGGGAACAGCAGAAAGAAACGATAGTGCAGTGAGGGGGCAGGGGCCTAGTTCTTCCCCAGGGCTGTGCATAACAATCTCATACATATCTCTGAGTTCTTCTACAGAAACTAGGGCCCGCATCCAGGTGGAGGGTGGTATTTTCAGGCTGAGCACAAGCATGTGGACCTCTGACTAGTTGGAACCAGAAGGCTGATGATTGAAATTCCTAGAATACCACGCTGTTACCTCACCACCAACCAGTCAGAAGTAGGTCACACACCCTGCAGCTCTCCCCTGAAATTTTGCCTATAAAAACTCTTCCCCCAAAATCTTTAGGGAGCTCGGGTCTTTTGAGCATGAGTCACGATTCTCCTTGATTGGCCCCTGCAATAAACCTTTCTCCACTCCAAACTCTGACGTTTTGGTTTGTTTGGCCTCACTGCGCATCAGGCACATAACTTGGGTTCAACAACAGTACTACTTAGGGCTCTCACACATGTTGTGTCCTCTGCTTTGACCACTTTTTTTCCCACAACTCTACCTGACCTAGCAATCTCCTACTTGTAAGCTTCTCAGCAGTTGTTTCCTCAAGAAGCCTTCCCTACTCCCACTGCCTGTCCCCGCGACCCCCACTCCACAGGCTAAAACACATCATTATGTACTCTGATAACACTGGGTACACCTTCATAACACTCATCACACCTAAAAAATAAATTTGTTTATTTAATGCTTGTCATCCCCTCTCACCCCTCCCCCAAGATGCGAAGCTCCATAAAAGTTGGGCCTGATACACAGCAGACATGCAATACACATTTGTTGCTAAACAGTTTGGTTATAAAATATTCCTTTAGACAATAAGGGTCTGGTGTACTTATAAAATATTAATTAATCTCTACCCAACTTTTCAGGAACATGTACAATATTTTAAAGTAAGTAGACTCAAAATATTCAATTAAAACTATAATTAATGATAATAATAACTAATATTTATTGAGCATTTACTAAATGCTAAGAGCTATGTTGAGCACTTCACGTGTACTATCTCATTCAATATAACAATCTATAAAGTGATGCCACTATCATCCAAAGGAAGCAACTTATGCATAGAGTTTAAAAATTTGCTCAATATCACACATCTAATCAGTGACAAACTAGGGTACGAAACCACGCAGTCTGACTCCAAAGCTTAAGCACCTAACTACACTAATTAAGAAAAGCCAATTCAACAAGTATCTGTTAAATACTGTAAGTAAGAAATAATGGCCATGATTTATTTTTCATTACTTCTCCGTTAAAGTAAGGTTCCTCATCCCACTAACCTGCACTCCTCTCCACACATATAAAATTAAATCATCAAGTTTTATTTTCCAAATTAAGAAAGATGGTTCTTTGACCCACATCCAAAATAAGCATGATCTTAGTACCAACTATATCTGTTAAAATGCTATCTTTCCGAATTATTTTTAAATATGTTAATGTTTATATATTAATGTTTTTACATTGTAGTCTTATTATTGGAATGATCTCTAATTTGAAATGTATTTCATTGATCAAATTAGAAGAGTTCTTATAACTACAGACTGTGTTTTCAGATACGGTGATAATCGATATAAAAATAAACTGAGGGGGGGATCTTCAAGATGGCGGAGAAGTAAGACTTGAAGATCACCTTCCTCCCCACAAATATATCAAAAATACATCTACATGTGGAACAACTCCTATAGAACACCTACTGAGTGCTGGAAAAAGACCTCAGAACTCCCAAAAGGCAAGAAACTCCCCACGTACCTGGATAGGGCAAAAGAAAAAAGGAAAAACAGAGGCAAAAGAATAGGGACCTGCACCTCTGGGAGGCAGCTGTGAAGGAGAAAGTTTCCACACACTAGGAAGCCCCTTCACTAGCAAAGACGGGAGGTGGGCGGGGGAGGGGGGGGGCCTTCAGAACCACGGAGAAGAGTGCAGCAACAGGGGTGCAGAGAGCAAAGCGGAGAGATTCCCGCACACAGGATCAATGCCAACCAGGGCTCACCAGCCTGAGAGGCTTGTCTGCTCACCCGCTGGGGCGGGTGAGGGCTGGGGGCTGAGGCTCGGGATTCGGAGGTCAGGTCCCAGGGAGAGGACTGGGGTTGGCGTTGTGAACACAGCCTGAAGTGGGCTAGTGCACCACAGCTAGCCTGGACGGAGTCCGGGAAAAAGTCCGGACCTGCCTAAGAAGCAAGAAACCATCGTTTTGGGATGCGCGAGGAGAGGGGATTCAGAGCACCGCCTAAACGAGTTCCAGAGACAGGCGCGAGCCACAACTATCAGCGCGGACCCCAGAGACAGGCATGAAACACTAACGCTGCTGCTGCAGCCACCAAGAAGCCTGTGTACAGGCACAGGTCACTATCCACACATCCCCTCCGGGGAGCCTGTGCAGCCCGCCACTGCCAGGGTCCCGTGATGCAGGGACAACTTCCCCGGGAGAACACACGGCACGCCTCAGGCTGTTGCAAGGTCACGCCAGCCGTACCCCTCCCCCCACCCCACCCCCCCCCCCCCCGCCTGACTGAGCCAGAGCCCCCTAATCAGCTGCTACTTTAACCCCATCCTGTCTGGGTGGGAACAGACGCCCTCAGGTGAACTACATGCAGAGGTGGGGCCAAATCCAAAGCTGAACCCCAGGAGCCGTGCAAAGAAATGGAAATTTCTCCCAGCAGCCTCAGGAGCAGTGGATTAAATCTCCACAATCAACTTGATGTACCCTGCATCTGTGGAATACCTGAATAGACAACGAATCAACCCAAATTGAGAAGAGAAGGTGGACTTTGGGAGCAACTGTAGACTTCGGGTTTGCTTTTGGCAACTAATTTGTTTCTGGCTTTACGTTTATCTTAGTTTAGTACTTAGAGCTTATTATCATTGGTAGATTTGTTTATTGATTTGGTTGCTTTTTCTTTTTTATATATATTTTTATCCTTTATCTCTTTTTGTGAATGTGTATGTGTATGCTTCTTCGTGTGATTCTGTCTGTATAGCTTTGCTTTTACCATGTGTTCTAGGACTCTCTCCTTTATTACTTTTTCTTTTTTTTAGTACAGTTTTTAGTGCTTGCTAACATTGGTGGTTTCATTTTTTGCTTTGGTTGCTCTCTTCTTTTTTTTATTACTGTTTTATTTTAAACAATATTTTTTATTTTAATAACTTTATTAATTTTTTTTAATTTAATTTTTTCCCTCCCCTTTCTTCTGAGTTGTGTGGCTGACAGGGTCTTACTGCTCCGGCCAGGTGTCAGGCCTGAGCCTCTGAGGTGGGAGACCCAAGTTCAGGACACCGGTCCACCAGAGACCTCCCAGCCCCACAGAGTATCAAATGGCGAAACCTCTACCAGAGATCTCTATCTCAATGCTGACGCAGCTCTACTCAACGACCAGCAAGCTACAATGCTGGACCCCCTATGCCAAACAATTAGCAAGACAGGAACACAATCCCACCCATTAGCACAGACGCTGCCTAAAACCGTAGTAAGTTCACAGACACCCCAAAACACACCACTGGACGTGGTCCTGCCCACCACAAAGACAAGATCCAGCCTCATCCACCAGAACACAGGCACCAGTCCCCTCCACCAGGAAGCCTACACAACCCACTGAACCAACCTTACCCACTGGGGGCAGACAGCAAAAACAACGGGAACTACGAACCTGCTGCCTGAAAAAAGGACACCCCAAACACAGTAAGTTAAGCAAAAGGAAAAGACACAGAAATATGCAGCGGATGAAAAGAGCAAGGTAAAAACCCAACAGACCAAACAAATGAAGAAGAAACAGGCAGTCTACCTGAAAAAGAATTCAGAGTAATGATAGTAAAGATGATCCAAAATCTTGGAAATAGAACAGAGGAAATACAAGAAACGTTTAACAAGGACCTAGAAGAACTAAAGAGCACACAAACAATGATGAACAGCACAATGAATGAAACTAAAAATTCTCTAGAAGAAATCAATTGAGGGCTTCCCTGGTGGCACAGAGGTTGAGAGTCCGCCTGCCAATGCAGGGGACACGGGTTCATGCCCCAGTCCGGGAAGATCCCACATGCCGTGGAGCGGCTGGGCCCACGAGCCATGGCCGCTGAGCATGCGCGTCCAGGGCCTGTGCTCCGCAACGGGAGGGGCCGCAACAGTGAGAGGCCCGCGTACAGCAAAAAAATAAATAAATAAATAAATAATAGAAATCAATCGAGAATAACTGAGGCAGAAGAAAGGATAAGTGATCTGGAAGGTAAAATAGTGGAAATAACTACCACAGAGCAGAATGAAAAAAACAGAATGAAAAGAACTAAGGACAGTCTCAGAGACCTCTGGGACAACATTACACGCACCAACATACGAATTATAGGGTCTCAGAAAAAGAAGAGAAAAAGAAAAGAACTGAGAAAATATTTGAAGAGTTTGTAGTTGAAAACATCCCTAAAATGGGAAGGGAAATAGTCAATCAAGTCCAGGAAGCGCAGAGAGTCCCATACAGGATAAATCCAAGGAGAAACACGTCAAGACACATATTAATCAAACTATCAAAAACTAAATTCAAAGAAAACATATTAAAAGCAGCAAGGGAAAAGCAACAAATAACACACAAGGGAATCCCCATAAGGTTAACAGCTGATCTTTCAGGAGAAACTCCGCAAGCCAGAAGGGAGTGGCAGGATATATTTAAAGGGATGAAAGGGAAAAAACCTACAACCAAGATTACTCTACCCAGCAAGGATCTCATTCAGATTTGATGGAGAAACTAAAACCTTTACAGACAAGCGAAAGCTAACAGAATTCAGCACCACCAAACCAGCTTTACAACAAATGCTAAAGGAACTTCTCTAGGCAGGAAACACAAGAGGAGGAAAAGACCTGCAATAACAAACCCAAACCAATTAAGAAAATGGTAATAGGAACATACATATTGATAACTACCTTAAATGTAAATGGATTAAATGCTCCCACCAAAATACACAGACTGGCTGAATGCATACAAAAACAAGACCCATATATATGCTGTCTACAAGAGAGCCACTTCAGACCTAGGGACACATGCAGACTGAAAGTGAGGGGATGGGAAAAGATATTCCATGCAAATGGAAACCAAAAGAAAGCTGGCGTAGCAATTCTCATATCTGACAAAATAGACTTTAAAATAAAAACAATTACAAGAGACAAAAAAAGACACTACATAATGATCAAGGGATCAATCCAAGAAGAAGATACAACAATTGTAAATATTTATGCACCCAACATAGGAGCACCTCAATACATAAGGCAAATGCTAACAGCCATAAAAGGGGAAATCGACAGTAACACAATCATAGTAGGGGACTTTAACACCCCATTTTCACCAATGGGCAGATCATCCAAAATGAAAATAAATAAGAAACACAAGCTTTAAATGATACATTAAACAAAATGGACTTAATTGATATTTATAGGACATTCCAGCCAAAAACAACAGAACACACATTTTTCTCAAGTGCTCATGGAACATTCCCCAGGATAGATCATACCTTGGGACACAAATCAAGCCTTGGTAAATTTTAGAAAATTGAAATTGTATGAAGTATCTTTTCTGACCACAGTCCTATGACACTAGATATCAATTACAAGAAAAAATCTGTAAAAAATACAAACACAGGGAGGTTAAACAATACACTACTAAATAACCAAGAGATCACCAAAGAAATCTAAGAGGAAATAAAAAAATACCTAGAAACAAATGACAATGAAAACATGACGACCCAAAACCTATGGGATGCAGCAAAAGCAGTTCTAAGAAGGAAGTTTATAGCAATACAATCCTACCTCAAGAAACAAGAAACATCTCAGATAACCTAACCTTACACCTAAAGCAATTAGAGAAAGAAGAACAAAAAAAACTCAAAGTTAGCAGAAGGAAAGAAATCATAAAGATCAGATCAGAAATAAATGAAAAGGAAATGAAGGAAACGACAGCAAAGATGAATAAAACTAAAAGCTGGTTCTTTGAGAAGATAAACAAAATTGATAAACCATTAGCCAGAATCATCAAGAAAAAAAATGAGAAGACTCAAATCAATAGAATTAGAAATGAAAAAGGAGAAGTAACAACTGACACCACAGAAATATAAAGGATCATGAGAGATTACTGCAAGCAACTATATGTGAATAAAATGGACAACCTGGAAGAAACTGACAAATTCTTAGAAAAGCACAACCTTCTGAGACTGAACCAGGAAGAAACAGAAAATATAAACAGACCAATCACAAGCACTGCAATTGAAACTGTGATTAAAAATCTTCCAACGAACAAAAGCCCAGGACCAGATGGATTCACAGGCAAACTTTATCAAACATTTAGAGAAGAGCTAACACCCATCCTTCTCAACTCTTCCAAAATACAGCAGAGGGAGAAACACTCCCAAACTCATTCTACGAGGCCACCATCACCCTGATATCAAAACCAGACAAAGATGTCACAAAAAAAGAAAAAACTACAGGCCAACATCACTGATGAACATAGATGCAAAAATCCTCAACAAAACACTAGCAAACAGAATCCAACAGCACATTAAAAGGATCATACACCATGATCATCATCCAGGAATGCAAGGATTCTTCAATACATGCAAATCAATCAATGTGATAAACCATATTAACAAACTGAAGAAGAAAAACCAAATGACCATCTCAATAAATGCAGAAAAAGCTTCTGACAAAATTCAACACCCACTTATGATAAAAACCCTCCAGAAAGTAGGCATAGAGGGAACTTACCTCAACATAATAAAGGCCATATACGACAAACCCACAGCCAACATCATTCTCAATGGTGAAAAACTGAAACCATTTCCAATAAGATCAGGAACAAGACAAGGTTGCCCATGCTCACCACTATTATTCAACACAGTCTTGGAAGTTTTAGCCAAAGCAATCAGAGAAGAAAAACATATAAAAGGAATCCAATTTGGAAAAGAAGTAAAACTGTTACAGTTTGCAGATGACATGATACTATAGAGAATCCTAAAGATGCTACCAGAAAACTACTAGAGCTAATCAATAAATTTGGTAATGTAGCAGGATATAAAATTAATGCACAGAAATTTCTTGCATTCCTATACACTAATGATGAAAAATTTGAAAGAGAAATTAAGGAAATACTCCCATTTACCATTGCAACAAAAAGAATAAAATACCTAGGAATAAACCTACCTAAGGAGACAAAAGACCTGTATGCAGAAAACTATAAGACACTGATGAAAGAAATTAAAGATGATACAAACAGATGGAGAGATATACCATGTTCTTGTATTGGAAGACTCAACATTGTGAAAATGACTATACTACCCAAAGCAATCTACACATTCAATGCAATCCCTACCAAACTACCAATGGCATTTTTCACAGAAGTAGAACAAAAAAATTTCACAATTTGTATAGAAACACAAAAGACCCCGAATAGCCAAAGCAATCTTGAGAAAGTAAAACAGAGCTGGTGGAATCAGGCTCCCCAACTTCAAACTGTACTACAAAGCTACAGTAATCAAGACAGTATGGTCCTGGCACAAAAACAGAAATATAGATCAATGGAACAGGATAGAAAGCCCAGAGATAAACCCACGCACCTGTGGTCACCTTATCTTTGATAAAGGAGGCAAGAATATACAATGGAGAAAAGACGGCCTCTTCGATAAGTGGTGCTGGGAAAACTGGACAGCTACATGTAAAAGAATGAAGTTAGAAAACTCCCGAACACCATACATAAAAATAAACTCATAATGGATTAATGACCTAAATGTAAGGCCATACACTATAAAACTCTTAGAGGAAAACATAGAAAGAACACTCTTTGACATATATCACAGCAAGATCCTTTTTGACCCACCTCCTGGAGAAACGGAAATAAAAACAAAAATAAACAAATGGGACCTAATGAAACTTCAAAGCTTTTGCACAGCCAAGGAAACCATAAACAAGACCAAAAGACAACCTCAGAATGGGAGGAAATATTTGCAAACGAAGCAACTGACAAAGGATTCATCTCCAAAATATACAAGCAGTTCATGCAGCTCAATATCAAAAAACAAACAACCCAATCCAAAAGTGGCAGAAGACCTAAACAGACATTTCTCCAAAGAAGATATACAGATTGCCAACAAACACATGAAAGGATGTTTAACTAATCATTAGAGAAGGATGTATCACTAATCATTAGAGAAATGCAAATCAAAACTACAGTAAGGTATCACCTCACACCGGTCAGAATGGCCATCATCAAAAAATCTACAAACAGTAAATGCTGGAGATGATGTGGAGAAAAGAGAACCCTCTTGCACTGTTGGTGGGAATGTAAATTGATACAGCCACTATGGAAAACAGTATGGAGGTTCCTTAGAAAACTAAAAATAGAACTACCATACGACCCAGCAATCCCACTACTGGGTATATACCCTGAGAAAACCATAATTCAAAGAGTCATGTACCACAGTGTTCATTGCAGCTCTATTTACAATAGCCAGGACATGGAAGCAACCTAAGTGTCCATCGACAGATGAATGGATAAAGAAGATGTGGCACATACGTACAATGGAATATTACTCAGCCATAAAAAGAAACAAAGCTGAGTTATTTGTAGTAAGATGGATGGACCTAGAGACTGTCGTACAGAGTGAACTGAATCAGAAAAAGAAAAACAAATACTGTATGCTAACACATATATATAGCATCTAAAAAAAAAAATGGTTCGGAAGAACCTAGGAGCAGTACAGGAATAAAGACGCAGACATAAGAGAATGGACTTGAGGACATGGGAGGGAGAAAGGTAAGCTGGGACGAAGTGAAAGAGTGGCATGGACATATATACACTACCAAATGTAAAACAGATAGCTAGTGGGAAGCAGCCACATAGCACAGGGAGATCAGCTTGGTGTTTCATGTCCACCTAGAGGGGTGGGATAGGGAGGGAGGGAGGGAGACGCAAGAGGGAGGAGATATGGGGTTCTATGTATATGTATAGCTGATTCACTTTTTTATACAGCAGAAACTAACACACCATTGTAAAACAATTATACTCCAATGAAGATGTTTAAAAAAAATAAACTGACATAACCACATAAGATATACACAAAGTTAATACAGGGATCCCTCAATACCTGAACTCTATCTGAATTCTTGCCTTCCAAAACTCAGGAACCAAATAGATTTGAGTAAGTTCTCACATGTATCCAGACTCTTACTACCCAAAACCCAGAATTTGGCTCACTCACCATCCCTTGTTAAGAAAACTCAATGACCAATCTCTCACTCCAAACTCCGGGATCCAACAGTATCCAACAGTCTTGTACAGCGAAACAGAAGCATATGTATTCAAGGGCTATATAAATTTTAGAATTCTTGTTTTAAGAGATTTAAGCAGATTTTTTTAAATGTGAAAAAAATGGACATATCTGTATTTTCATTCAAATTTGAAATTTAAATTCCACTTAACAAAGAATTTTTCTATGTGAATGTTTTTAAACTAGAAAGTGCCATATTTTTTAACCTTTAGACCACACAAAATATAAAGTAAATTGTTAAGTATATGACAGACAACTTATAAGAGTTAAATAAAGTTAATTCATGACTTCAAAGAGCTCTGAAGTCAGTCTTAACATCTTTTTATAAAAAAAAATACTTATCATTATAAATAACATGGGAAATAAGGTTTTCAAGGAAAACAGTACTTTCAGTGTTAATTTTTCAGCAACGTTATTTCACAGATTATATCAGATTTTTCTTGAAGTCACAAAGAGCAAAGGGCAAAAGAAAAGAAACAAATGAAAAGAGTACAGAAGTTGAAAATGATGGCAAAAATTTCAAATTAATTTGGTTACAGACGAATGATATGAAACAATTTTAGAAGTAATTACTCCATAAGGTTCAGCCCAAAGTCAAAGAAACAGCAAGCAAAGAACAAATTAACTAGACTGAGAAAAAGGAAAAACCAGCTCTCATTACAACAGTGCATTTTTCTAAAGTATTTAACTTAGGATAACATTTGAACACAAGCTTTTTCAAAAACCTCGTGCATGATGAAAACTTACAGCATCAGTTGAGAACAGAACTAAAACATATGATTTTTTTACATGCTCAAAAATTATTTTAAGAAATAGAGAAAAAAGGAGAAAGGTTTAGCAGGTTAAAAATATATATATACTGCAGGTTTGAAGAAAGCAAACTACTTGCCCAGATTCTTTTGATACAAATTACATAAATGATTTAAAGAGACTGTAACTAGAGCTCCCATTTTATACTAATTTGCCCATATTCTCCCAAGAGCTCACTTCGGATTTACTGATTTTAAAGAATGTGAACCCTTTAATCAAGCAAATTCTAAGAGTTATTCGATACACTCCATCTTTCACATTTAGGAAAAAAAAAAAATTAAATTTTAAAACATAACCAAACCTTGTCTACAAGAGTCACAAAGTGAGTGACTTAAGATTCAGTGATCTCTTTAACTTAACTGATTCCACAGAGTACCAAAACACATCTATTGTGCCTGTGTTTGTCTTTCTAAAAAGCTAAGATTCACTATTAACTACCAGCCAGAGATGAGAGCCCTTTGGGAGAGAACAAACCCAGAGAAGATGTCAGGATTCCATGGATCTATTTCACAGGGTGGCACAATAATTGAATGCAACACATTCTTAATAAATGAAGGCGCAGCATATGTCACTATTTCTTCAGGTTAAGTCTTCATACCTCCATTCCCAATTGTTCACATCAGACACAACAACCCTGAGCACAAACACTCCTCCTACATAAAAGGAAGGAGCTGGACTTTGGATGGGGCTCTAGGTGTCCTTCCAGTTTATGATTCTATTTAACTAGTTGTGTAAAAATACAACTCTCACGACTCAGGGAAAGTTACATTTTACTGCCAAAAAAATGACAGATTTGATGCAATAAACCATACCTTGCTCTGCCAAATGTTAATACCAGAACTTCTGAAATAAACAAACCTGTGTCTATGTTCATCTGGTCCATGGATCAGGAAGACTCCAGGGTTTTTAGCCCCTTTGCCGGCATCTACATGAGGAATTAACACATCTTCCAAACCCAGATCAAAACGTTTGTGTTTTGAAGAGTCTGGAAGGAAGAAGAATGCCCCAAAACACAGGGTGATGAAGGCACTTAGAATAAGGAGGAGGATAAACTTCTCAGAAAGTCTCAAGGTAGCCCTGTGATGCGGGAAGGAAGGCGGCCCCAGGTTCAGAGGTGGTATCCTTCGTCCAGAGAGGGGTAGCAGCGCTGGGGTAGTCATCGTTTACGCTCTTGGGCAGAATATTTTATAAAGTTCTCATCTTACATCAAATGTACGATACATTGAACAGTCTTCAGAATCCTGGCAAAAATGGGGAAACTCAATTTTCCTCCTCTTAAAGGACTGCTGTGCGTTTCAACAGGGCACCTCTTTCACGCTCATCCAATTACATGCAGAAATGAGTGTGGCCCCCAAACGATCATTAGTTTAAGTCCTGTGATACTTTCTTTGCCATCTGGCTCTCAGTACCTCACCGGGTGATTACAAGTCTCCTCTCCATTCCTAAGGGTAGATCAGACAAGCAACACCGCACTGAGGATGCAAGGTGGGTTCTTCCATTCCTGAACCTCTGGGAGATGCTCCAACGTGGTTTCCCGCCCCAAAAGGGAGCCTGACGTGATCCAAGGAGCTGTAGAAGGTTCACTTGAGCTCCTCGGATGCTTCGATTGCAGAATCTCTGAACCTCAGTGGTGGAAAAACAAGGGGCTTCTCGGAAGTCAGTCAACCGGGAGGAGGGTCACCCGCCTCGCCGGGAAACCGAAGCAGCCGCGCTGGGCGAAAAGCAGGAAGGAGGGCTCGGACGCCCGCGCCTCCCGACGCTGTCCCCGGGCTCCGACGCTGCTCCCTCGACGGCTGGCGCGAAGGGCATCCGCGTCCAAAATACCTGCGCCCTCCCAGCCGCGGCCGCCGCGGCCGCTGTCGCTACCGCTCGGGTCTGTCAGGGAGCGGAACTTCCTCCTCCGCGGCCACTGAGAAGCCCCGGCGTGAGCGGGGGGAGGGAAGGCGCTGCGGCCGCCCCCGCTCGGCTCCTCCTCCTCCTCTCGGCAGCGGGTTAAGTTAACCCAGGCGCCGGCTCCCAGAGCGAGGCCGCTTCTGACCCCGCCGTGCCCGGCCGCGGCGACCGAGCCTCCGCGACCCCGCGGCGTGGGAAGAAGCAAAGCCGCGGCCCCCCTGTCCGAGAACCCGGGGCAGGCGCCTGCTCATTCCTCGCTCAGCCCGGGGGCGGCGGCGGCCCTGGGCTCGCGAGAGCAGTCGCGCCTTGGGCGGGCAGAGGTCAGCTGCGTCTCCTTCCTCCCTGGCCGCCGTGGGGGACTGCCTGGCCGCCGTGGGGGCCTCCGCGGCGCAACCTCCGGTAGCTCGCAGCCGCTCGCTCTGGTGGTGGCGGCGACGGCTGCGGGAGAGGCAGCGCGTCCACGCGGTGCGGGGCTGCGGCCCGGTCCTCGTCCCGTGGCTCCCTAGGCCGGGAGGGCGCGGAGCAGCCGACTGCCGACACCCGTTGGGCACACTCCTGAGGGGAGCCGGCGTGCGGGGGTGGGGCGGATGGCTCGGGCCTGCCTCCGGCCCCGACTCGCGAGTGGGCGTCCCCGAGCGGCGGAGTGTGAGGTGCGCGCGCACGCTCCCGGCCTCGCCGCCGCCGCCCCCGCCCCTTCCCCGCCCCACCCGGCCCGGCCCGCGCTCCGGCCTCGCGCTGCTGCTGCGGGCTCCAGCGCCCGCCCTCCAGCCCGTCGGCTGCGCGACCCCCGGAAGCGTCCTGCAGCCGGCGTCTGGGCACGTGATGGGAGAAGGTCGACCGTTCGCGCTTCACTGATAACTTCACCGGTGCCAGGCTTCGGCATCGCCAGTTCGTGGGATTGACCCGGCGTTTGGGAGGTTGGGGGCGGGGAGGGCGGGGAGGCTCAGGTCCCGAAGGCTTCGCTGCAATCCAAGGGTTGCTAGGACTAAAGGGATCTGACGGCCAAGGTTAACGTTTAATATTGCTTTGTGGAGATCGTGTCTTCAGTTATGGACCATTGGTCCCTACGGCTCAACAACTGAGCCTCCAACTTCTTCCTTACAGCCCACGTGCACGTCCTTGGGCACCCGAAGCTCGAGTCATCTCTACTGAGCAGCAACCGTGTGCCAGGCTCTGTGTTAAGAATAAAATGGCGACCTTCAGGTTAGGTTTCCTGGCTGAGGTGTCTCTGACAGCAGCCCATATGACCCTACAGGACAACAGCTTCCTCGTGGTTCAGTTTCTGGAAGATGTTCTCCCATCATCACACTCCTCACCACCACTCCTCCCATAAAAGAGATAAGTATGAACGAGAAGGTGCTAAAATCCAAAAAGACAACAATGTTGTTTAAATTCAGGCTTAAAAGCACCCTGAGTTGATTCTGTTATCCGTAATCTTAAGAACCATGTTGTGATTAAGTCCAAAAAATTTCTATGTAATACACAAATTTTCTCACTTGTTTGATACTAAGATGTCAGTGCCTCTACATATCCTTAGTGATGACTGGGAGTTGGAGAGCAGTCCCTTCAGCGGCAGGGACAAAAGGTCAGCCTTAGTTAAAAATCAAGCAAAAATCCTCATCTTCACTGGCACAATTCGAAGTACAATTACGGTCTGCAGTATTTCCAGAAGCTCTGCATATCTCATTATCTACCATATGCCAAAGAAGTCATTGTCATTGATTCACCAAATAAAGAGATAAAAATGTTAGGTGCCACCTCTCACCCAGTCAGGCTGGCAGCCCAGTCCAAAATGAAATTTTTGTTGGACACTTGTGAAAAGCAGGTATAAGAAATTCCCTGCCTTCCCAATGTGTCTTTATAAAGTGTGCCAATTTTATGAATAAGTTTCTAATGCTGAGCCTCTCTGTAAGCCAAAGGAAGAGAAACACTTGGGTTTCCAACTACTGAGGTCATTAATTTCCATGGAAAGATCAGGGGAAATAAATATTGACATCTGAATGAAATAGCAAGTTACATAAGCCTTGAAAGGTAAATGTTATCTAGGTTGACACCAAATTGTTAACCACAGAAATATCGATCATGAAACCTGCCTTAACCTGGTTGACAAGCATGACTTAAGCAGGCTCAACCTCATAACCAGTGGAGAAGACTTATCTGTGTCCTTTCCTCTTTCTTGCCCTTGCCTGTTTTGCAAAATTCATTTTTCCTTCAGGAGAGTAAAAATATTATTTAAATTAGAGGTTATTGCAGATGTCCAAATGCAGTCTGCAATTCTAAGGCCCTTGATGATGCTATCCGTTATTATAATCCTACACAAGCATCACAAAGTGTGTGTGTGTGTGTGTGTGTGTATTCTCTTCTAGAGACTAGGGCCCTCTCAATTTGAGTTTTAAAAGAATTAGTATTAGGGGCTTCCCTCGTGGCGCAGTGGTTGAGAGTCCGCCTGCCGATGCAGGGGACACGGGTTTGTGGCCTGGTCCGGGAAGATCCCACATGTCGTGGAGCGGCTGGGCCCGTGAGCGATGGCCGCTGAGCCTGCGAGTCAGGAGCCTGTGCTCCGCAACGGGAGAGGCCACAACAGTAAGAGGCCCGCGTACCGCAAAAAAAAAAAAAAGAATTAGTATTGTTTTGTTGGTTTTTAAAAGCAATTTGAAATTTGAAAAAGATTATAGCTGTTGTGTTAAGATGTTGGTATTATATATAGTTTTTCCCCATGTTCTCTGTTTGTGTTACTTTTATAATTAAATAAATAATTTTTAAATAAAGTGATACTTGAGAAAGTTAAGGTCAGATTTCAAATAGGTGGACTCAGTTGTATCAAGATGAACACGTCTGAGGGCAATCAACAGAAATCAGAAAGTACATGAAATATACATATTTTTTTCATATATACGTGTAATAGGGACGTATCTCATTCTAGACAGTACAAAGAGAATATTTCATTTTCAAGGAGTAGCTGTGCTTTGATCAATGGTATAGACAGGATTCCAAAGTGGCAGATAAAGTGGTAATTTCCCTTTTATAAATCCATGTAAATTAATTAATATTTTAGGAAATAGGAATTGTTCAATTCCTAACAAAACAAAATCTACCCCGACATATTTCAGATTTATAGGACCATTACTGGGATACACTTATGTATTACAATGCAAAAGTTATTTGTACAATCATACGTTAACTTTTCTATTATCGAAACAGTTTAACACCTATTACACACACACACACACACACACACACACACACACACACACACCATCTAGCTCTGTTTTAAGTGAAACTGAAGTCATATGCTAGAGAAAAAAAATACAGCTGGTATGCAAAAAGAGGCTTTTGATTTACTTACATGACTTGTTCCTTCTTAGTTTCAACTGGTTCCCAAATATCCCAAAGACATGACCCCTAAATGTGTAGAAAAATAACCAAGCTCTGGCCCTGCTCTTTCCACTCTTGCATTCTTCTGTAAAGCTTTTTTCCTACAGGTCAGGGATAACCTAAGTTCAATGTTATGAAACTCTCACTTCAGCTCCATGGTAAGTCAGGAGAGCCAAAAATCTTCACCTGTCTCTCTGAGCCAAAGTATTTAAGGCTCATTTGCTTATAAAAGACACATTTGTTGAAGGGTACTGTGTGATACAGCCTCTACTAGGTGCTAGAAGTTTGGAGAAGTCAGAATCCCTGTCTTAGTGAACTCGAAGTCTTGTGTGGGGTGGTAAATGAGCACTGACAATTACCTGACAGGGAAGAGTGCTGTTAGACTAAAGCCCCAGGGGCTCATGTGTTCACTGAAAGGGCACCAGAGTGAAGGGAGGGAGATTGGGCCTGTGTCAAGGAAGGTTCCTAGATCAAGTGCCACCTGAGCTGAGCCTTTAATTAACCAGCAGGGAAGAACGGTGGTGTTCCAACATAGGGAGCAGAACATGCACAGGCATCCACAGCCGTTTGTTCTTGCCACTTATCCAGAAACTTCCCTGCTTTACTCTTCCAATAAATCACTTGCCTGGCCCTAAACCCCCAATACTCTTGAAGGGGGAAAGTGAAATTTTTAAATTTCAGAAAAACATATGACTATGGAAACACATTGCTCTCTCCCAGTGCCTAAGACAGGGCCAAGCAATGAGGAAGCCAGAAGCTTCAGCTTCCCTGGGCTCATAGTAAATCTGCTTCTGCTCTGAACCCAGCCATATCTAAGGCTAGTTCATCCTTTGAACCTCTCAGTTACACAAGCCTATAAATTTCTTTTGCAGTCAGAATTAGTTTCTGTGGCTTGCAATGTAAAGTCTTGACTAATACACAGCGTGTCTTTGCATGGAGGTGCTGTGGCTGCCTGTAGTATGTGAAGCACCAGTAGTTTCACAAGCGTAAAGGATCGGGAACCAGAAGGAGCCCACTCTTTCAGGCCACCAACAGGCTTGGGCCAGGGACAAAAGTGGGGAGAAGACCTAAAATTGAAAGGATTGAACATGGGCTTCCCTGGGCTTCCCTGGTGGCGCAGTGGTTGAGAGTCCGCCTGCCGATGCAGGGGACGCAGGTTCGTGCCCTGGTCCAGGAAGATCCCACATGCCGCAAAGCGGCTGGGCCCGTGAGCCATGGCCGCTGAGACTGTGCGTCTGGAGTCTGTGCTGCGCAACGGGAGAGGCCACGACAGTGAGAGGCCCGTGTACCGCAAAAAAATAATAATAATAAAATAAAATAAAAAATCACTGAGCCTGGAGGGGTGAGCACAAAGAGGGTGAGAGGGGGAAAAAAAAAGCACACTAAATTAAAATAAGACAGAAAAAAACAAATAGAACCTTTCCACTCAAAATGATCCTGACCAGCAAATTCCAAAGACATTCAGATGTCTAATACTAAGAAAGATTGCTAACAAAATGAACACTCAGAATATGAACTTACTCCAGATAAAATTAACTCTATGGTACTGTGTAACAAAGATTTTTTTAATTAATATTTTTGCATTCTCAAAGCGATCAATGAAGGCATAGCACTCATTTTAAAAAGAAAAGAAATTAGGAAACAGATAAGCTGAATAAAGAACAGGTAAATAAGGTAAATATGGCAAAAAACTGATAGAAATCTTGAAAATAAAAATCTGGTCATTGAAATTTTTTAAAAAGTCAATACATGGGGTTAACCCTGGAGCTGGCCAAAGTTGAAGAGAAAAAGTAATTCGCCCAGAACATAGTATAGAAGAATTCACTCAGAAGAATTCACCCAGAACATAATATAGAAAAATAAAGAGATTTCAAAATGTGAAAAATAATTCAGATTCACGGGGTTATATTGAGTGGCTTCAACATATGTCTCATAGGAGTTCCAGAAGGAAAAACTGAAGGGAAGAGTGGATAAGCTATACTTTAAAAAAGAAGAAAGAAATGACTGAAGATTTTCTAATCAAAACATCAGAACACCATATGTACTGAGCAAGGTAAATAAGAGTAAAGGAACACTTTTCTCACTATAGTGAAACAACAGAGTAATACGGATAAAGATAAAATCTCAAGTCACCAAAGGGAAACCACTGATTATTTACAAAGGAACTATAACCAGAGTTCTCAAAAGCAACCACAGAAACAAGAAAACAATTGAGTTTTCTCCAAGTATTGAATGGAACACTATCAACCAAGAATTTGATTTCCAGATAAACTGCCATTTCAGGGAGAGGGCAAAACAAAGACATTTTCAATCATAAAAGGCAAGGGAGTTTTCCACCCACAGACCTACACCAGAAGAACTGTTAAAGAATGTACTTCCCCCAATGAGAAAATTAAGCCCAGAGGGAAAGCATAAGATACAAAAGATACTAGTGAGGGAAGAAATTAACAAAATGTGATGGTAGAATTAAAAATAGCTACTTAAGGAGTATGGGATTAACAGATACAAGCTACCATACATAAAATAGATAAGCAACAAGGATTTACTATATAACACAGGGAACTATGTTCAATATCTTATAACAACCTATAATGGAAAATAATCTGAAAAAATATATATATAACTGAATCACTTTGCTGTACGCCTGAAACTAACACAATATTGTAAATCAACTATATTTCAATAAAAATAATAATAATAGCTACTTTAGTGTTTAAAAGAAAAGAAATGGTTACAGTGGGTAGTTAAAAGATGCTACGGTCTTTGTTATGTTTGGAAGAGGAATATAAATAATAACTGTCTGAATACTTTGTCTCTAAGATATTTTATATTAATAAAAAACTGATTTAGAGCTTCTAAACATTCAGAGAGAAAAGAGT
The DNA here is from genome assembly GCF_951394435.1 of Stenella coeruleoalba. Classification (NCBI taxonomy): domain Eukaryota; kingdom Metazoa; phylum Chordata; class Mammalia; order Artiodactyla; family Delphinidae; genus Stenella; species Stenella coeruleoalba. The sequence continues at coordinate 103,048,648 of NC_137169.1, read as the reverse complement.
AGCAAGGGATGAGGATATTTGATATGGAAAACTGATCCTTCAGTAGAAGGCAGGAAAGGAGAAAAAAGAAGAAAAAGACACGTCAAACAAAACACACAAATTAAATAGAATAGTAGAATTAAATTCTAATAACAGCAAGCACAATAACTAAACAGATTTAAATTAGTTACTAAAAGACAGATTATCAGACTGGTTTAAAATAATATTCAGGTATGTAACACTAGCAAAAAACAAAACTAAACCACAGAAATATTGGATATAAAGGGATAACAAAAGAAATTATCAAAATGCTGTCAAAAAGAAAGTCAATGAAGCATTATTAATATCAGACCAAATAAAGTCTTTTAAACCAAATGTATTAATAAAAATAAAGAGGGTCAGTACCAAAAGTCAAATGTACCTAATAACATAGCTTTCAATTACAGAAAGAAAAATTACAAAGAGAAACTGACAAACCCGCTCTCTGAGTGGGAGATTTTAACAATCTATCAGACATGACTAGATCAAGAAGAACAACAAAAAAAAAAAACAGAGGTAATAGGGACTGAACCATGAAGGGCCTCTAAGAAGGCCACGTTAAGGAGTTGGCTTTTATTCTGAGAGTAATAGGAAGCCATTAAAGGGTTCTAAACAAAGTAGTGATTAGATCAGATGTCCTTTTTTATAAGGATCACTCTGGCTAGAAAATGGAGAATGGACTTCAGGGTGGTCAGACCACATAAAGACAAGAAGACCATTTAGAAAACTCTTCCTTCCCTCTAGCTAAGAGATATTAATGACCTGAACTATAGTAGGGTCATTGGTGAAGGAAAAGAGTGGGCATTTCAAGGGACATTCAGATAGCTTATTGATCGAATGGCAGGGGAGGGAATCAAAGATAGCCTCCATATCTGTGCCCTACAAGACTTGATGCTTAGCAATGAGGAGGAAGAGCAGGGTTTTGCTGGAGGCTGGGGGGAGCAGGGTGTGGGTGGAAGTAGGGAAAGGTAGAGATATTGTTTCCTTGTTTCTGGTGATAGCACTTAACTCTCAACCCCTCAATTTTGACATTCAAACTGGTTCATTAAAAAGTTAAATTATAGTCAATGTACAAGGAATATGTAAATCAATTTTAAAAGATGTTTACCAGGGTTTCCCTGGTGGCGCAGTTGTTGAGAGTCCGCCTGCCGATGCAGGGGACGTGGGTCCGTGCCCCGGTCCGGGAGGATCCCACATGCCGCGGAGCGCCTGGGCCTGTGAGCTGTGGCCGCTGAACCTGCGCGTCCGGAGCCAAAAAGACGTCTACCAAAAAGTATTCTGTTTTAAACTATTGGTGCTTAGGGAATGTTTCAATCATCTGGGGGAAAATTACACTTTAACAATATCAGAAAAATGTGTGTATATTCTAAATAATCATTTTCCATATAATAATAATAGTCCTTTATGATTATTTTTATTGTAGATTTTCATATTTTTCTGTACATAATGGATTTTCAGACATACCTATTTGCCTAACTACTACAGTAATAAAGTAGTCATGACTTTCCTTAGTGCACAGCTGGTCTTAAAAACAAGGAAATCCAATCTGTTGACCTGTGAATTTTCAGAGTCATAGATTTCATGGCACATAACTCCCTTTCTTTTCCAGGTTGTTATTAATTACCTTAAACTAATTCCAAGTTTACAATGTGTGTTTATCTTTCAGAGAACAATGACTCTGCATTGACCGAAGTTGGGAGGTGTGTCCAATTATACAACCAAACTGAGGTTACTTACAAATGCTGGAAATTAGGAGCTATTTTTCCAAAGACACTTTATTCAGTAGCTTCAAGCATGAAAACAGTTTAAAGAACTTACAGATTTCCAATTATAATTTTAAGCTTTGTATTTATTTTACAGCTATTCCAAAATGCAAATGAGGTTCAAAGTTCCAAACATGCTGTGCAATTTCAATTTAATATTCTAATGCATGGAGTGAAGTTTGAGCCTATAATACAGAAACAGGACTACTTGAACAGCCAAGAAACCCTTTGGAGCCTTAAAGGGAAATCTGTTTGGGAGTCTGCAGACTAAAATGTTTCTGGTAGGAATGGAGCCACAGTGAGATGTGTGGCTCTAGCATTGCCTCTCAAGTGATGGCCAGGATGTGTTTTGAAAAGACAAAACTCTTTTTGTGTCTGATTTTTAAAGTTAACACTTATTTGAGGGCTAATATTGCACTAAATTTCATACATGGAGTCTGCTGTTTATTATGAGCCATTATGTTCAAGTTCACTTCAGACAATATTGCTCCTTCAATTGCAGTCCTCTGCATTCAGGGGCAGTGCAAGCAAAATAGTGAAGAGGGCTCTTCTCCTTTAGGGCCAGTTGCTGTATCACCCTACCTAAAACCTGATTTGGTTACCATCATGCTATATAGACATCTCTGTCTTGATGCAGAAATGCTAAACTCAGAGATTCCACTATCAAGATGTTGTAGGGTTCTTCCCTATAACGGAAGTTGAAAGAACGGATGCATTACACTTTTCTGATGTTTTTCGAAATTATAGTAACATGTTAGTTTTAAACAGCATGAAAAAAATTAGGCAACATCAATAAAATTATAGTTCTTTATATTTCTAGTTGAGCCAGATATGCATTAAAGTTGAAGGGGGTTTTCATTTTTGTTTTTGTGTTGGTGATAGTTTTTTTCTTCAAATCTTTGTGCTTCCTGGAAATATATATGCAAGGAAGGAAGGAACGAAGGAATTGATGCGCCAGTAGATGTGAATAATGCTGAAGATTTACATACACTACACAGAAATTACTACTACCTCTACAACTACATCAAGATTTGAAGATGGGATTAGTACCCAACAGAAAAAAAAAAACTAACTGTATCATTTTCACAGTAGCAACGTTAATCATTACGTTAATATATCAATAATAACAAGGAACTTGGAAAGGTCTTTAGTGCTTTCTCTCATTTTTAAGCAAAATATCCACAGTGTCCCCTTATTTTTATGAACTGGAGGAAAATGAAGACCCCTCAAACGGCTGTCTTGCTCTTTCTTACAAAGTTGTTCTCTGCATCTAAACTGAACTTCTCTCCTGACTTAACTTCTCTACCAGGGATTCCTATAGGCAGTGGGGAAAATGATAGTCACAGCCTCTTCTGGGTATCAGGTTCATTTAGGCTGATGTAACAGAAGAAGCAGAAATTCCTTATACAGATAAAAGCAGAGCTGGGGAGCAACCCCTAACCCCAAAGTAAGCAATCAAATGAAGCACTGCATAAATATAGAAAAAAGAACACCGAGAAGCAATATGAATAAAACCTGGAGGGAAGATGGACCAAGGGGCACAGAGCTGCAAGTCAATGATGGGTAAGGGACACAGAGGTCCCAAGTTGTAACTTTCCATAAAAGAGCTGGGTCTCTTGACATGACTGTGGCACAGCAAAGGCAGGGAAATGTTTATTTCTAATGAAATAACCAAATAGTCTGGGAGCATTTAAATCCCAAGATTACACTGAAGCATTCATTTATTCATTCATTCAACTAATTTATTTATTATTATTATCATCACCCCCACCATCACTGGTGTCAGGCGTTCTTTACCTTTTTCTGTTAACCGGAGAGATTAATGACTCCCATCTGAGTAACCAATTCCAGGGGTTCTCACTTCTAGCTGTAGCTCATAATCACCTATGGAGGTGTTTTTGTTGTTGTTTTTATGTTTTGGGTTTTTTTTTTTAATTTGCAAGGCCTTGTCCCTTCCCTGAGCCACTAAGTGAGAATCTCCTGGGGCAGGATGTGGTCATGTAATGAACCTTAAGACGCTTCTCCAGAACAGAAAGCTTCCACGTCGTCACTGCCATCGACCTTAGGCTGAGGATTTCTGGAGCTCCCTGAGGAGGAGCCAGGATTCCAGCCTGGGTGAAAAACATACACACCTGCAGGCAGCCACTCCACTTCCGGAGAGCCAGGGTTCAGGCAGTTACCGCTTCTCTGAAGGTACAAGCTTTACAGACATCCTATTGTTTGGTGCAGATATAGGGGGAAATGAGTCAAAAGCACTGGTGGGGGGGGTAGATTTATCCACAAGGTTGCCTTCAAATGGTTTTATTCTATATACTGCTGGAGAATGGACTCATGGCTTATCTTCCAGAATTTATACAGCAAGCACTCCAAAATATCTGAGGAGTGAATAGATAGTTAGATCTAGCTATTGATGGATTAGGACTCTGCCACCTGCAACTGTGAAACTTGGAGCAGGCTACTTGACTTCTCTGATCCTCAGGAAAGTTGTAAAGATTACTTCCTCGTAGGTTCTTGCAATGACTAGAGGATAGAGCATGAGGAAAACAGCTGGCACAGTGCCCAGAACAAAGTTAATATGAATAGTTAATACACGTTTAGAGAAGCAGCACAGCCAAGTGCACCCAAGACTCATTTTCCTGATTTTGTCTTTCCTTATTTAATAAAAATGGATGTTACGACCATAATTGTCACTATCAAAACCCCAGAAAACGGGGGAGACAGGATGAAAGGTCAGAGGTTACTGGTCTGCCATTCTCTCAGGTAGACATTTATGAATTCTGACTCATTAATATTGATTAGACAACTTGTAGAGACCAGGTAGCACATACAGGAAAAATGGCCAACTGAGAGCTTGGCCTACTTTCATACCAGCTCCTCTGCAGAGAAATTAATCCAACGCAAAGTCAACATTTTCAGAACTGAAGTAAAAGACATAACTTAAAGCCCAGCTAAGTGTGCCCCTTTTCCCCATTCAAGAACCCAGGGTCAGGGACAAAAGAACCACCAATCACACATCAGATGCCATTTGAAAAAATCCGTGTCTGTTTTTTTTTTTAATAATGTATTATTATTTATTTATTCAGTTTTTCCCCATTTTTATTGAGATATAATTGACATGCAACACGGTAGAAGTTTAAGGTGTATGGTATAATGGTTTGACTTACACGTATTGCAAATCTGTTTTGCCTTTGATGATAATGATATCTAGCATTTAATGAGTGCTTACTACAGACAATGCGTACATCTCTTGTAATTCTCGGAACGTAGTTATTTCCTTGTTAGAGTTAAGGAACTCAAGGTTGCCGTTGAAACTGGAAAGGTTTAGAAATGTGCCCAAGATCAGTTGGTTAGTAGGAACCAGACTATCAGACCCCACAGCCTGGACTCATAACCACTGCACTGAACCGCCTTGTCAGACGCTAGCCTTGGGATTTCCCTGGCGGTCCAGTAGTTGAGAGTCCGCACTTCCACTGCAGGGGGAGTGGGTTTGACCCCTGGTCAGAGAACTAAGATCCTGCATGCCACGTAGCAAGGTCAAAAAACAAAACAAAACAGATGCTAACCTTCTCCCCCACTGGGTGGGCAGGTCTGGTCCCCATCCTGGTTTCCCATTTCATTCCGGTGTCCAGTTTCCTGAGGCTGAGCTCTTCCGGTCCCTGAGCTTAGCAGCATCTCTCTCAGTCTGACGAATCTGGGTGATATTTACTGCTAGTTCGCATAACATCTGAACCGTAGGGAGGCTGGCCCTTGCCCTTCCCATGGTGAAGGGAATGCTGTGATTTCATGGCAGGATTCCACCGGTGTAACTCCTCTCTCTGCCTATTTATTTAGGCATGCAGTCTCCAGCAGGCTCCCCCCACCGAGGGGACACAGCCACTCGGGCAGATGACAGAGACGATTAAGCAACAGCATGGGCTTTGAGGGAGAAAGAGAGCCAGGAATAAGGCAGGTTATTAGGGACATGTATTCACTGAGTCAGGGACATGACGTGGACTGTAGTTGGTAGCAAGCTGTCACTCCCATTCCACTTGTACTGAGTGTCTTTCTCACTTTGAGGCCCAGCCACTCCTGATTTCCCTCCCCCAGAGCATAGGTGCTCTGGGCTTCACACGGCAGATGAATGATACCCTATTTTGCAGAAAATTCTAATAGTCTTAATTAAGAGATCTCAAAACATCATAACAACCTCGTTTCCTCATATCTCAGCCAAAACATGTTTAAAGGATACTTCTATCTGTTATGATCACATTATAATTTGTAAAGCTTATATGCATTTGAATGCTCTTTTCACAAACAAGAATAATGTGGCTTAGTCTCTGTGTCAACCATTTACGACCCACCCCACCTCCCACCGCACCTTACCCCCACCCTCACTGATAGGAAGATGAAGAATGGTCCTTTAATAGTTTTGAGAATACTCTCTAAACCACATTTTGTACTGATTCTGCATGTGGAATGTTTCTTTGCTAAGAAAAACCTCGTTTCAGTCCAATCCTACGTTGCCTTGGTTCTATTTCCTAGAATGAGCAGGAGGAAACTGAATAGAATATCACCGCGCTTCCCATTTTCATTTTTCTGCATGAGGTTAGTGGTGATGAGAACCTGCTTTTCAAAGCAATTGCATCAGTGGCAACTGGCCAGAGTCTGAGACTGTCTATCCCTAGCTGGCCTCAAGGTGGTCACCGATGCAGTGAGCTGTGGCCAAGGCCCTTCCTGATTTAGCTGTTATTCCAGAGAGAATCCACACAAGAAAGGATCATAGCAAAGGCACTGGCGACAGATTTTTTTTGTTGAGAGAAGAGGATAGCAGGTGTGGGAATAGGGATGCAGAGACTGAGGATTTGAAATGCAGATTTTTTTTTCTCCAGAATTTCACAGCATTAAAGTGAGAAAGATAGATGATATTACTATTGCTGAATCCAAAAGATAATAAAAGAGTGCCCTCATCCTCTCCTACACACATACCTCCCTCCAACTATTTCTGTCCAAGTTTTTGCTTTCACTTTGGAGGAGTATTTTCTTATGGCAGGAATCTAAATGCAATTATGAAATACTGCCTGTTTCTCTAACCCACAGTGAAGCTACCTCCATCCTAAAACGAAAGAAAATGTGGTGGTTGTTTTTGTTTCCCCTGCAGGTATACTAAAATTAGTTGCTGAATTTACTCGTCTCTAAATTGTTTAATGGCAGTGTTTTGGGGCGTCTTCATAAAAACAAACCTCATGTAGCCAGGCTGTAAGCCTCTAATTGAAGGAAATCTTAACTTGCCTAAAGTGATTAAAGATAAGTGAGTCTGTAAGTTTGACTTACCCTACTTGAAATTCTTCTCTGTCCACAAAGTATATATAAATCTTTATGGAATGACCTATTAACTGCCTGCTGCTGGGACCAAGCTTTGGGCTTTGTTTCCATTATAAAATAAGGTCACTCTGCTTTTGGTATAAAAACGGATGTAGCTGCTTTGATAATTAAAATCTACAGGGTCCTGAAGAGATGATATATTTAAACCTCTAAAAAATAATGTGGAACCTATAAAATTACAAAAGGAAAAGGGATGTGTTCCCTATTACTGGTCATCAAATTATATGTTGTAATAGGGTATTGATGTCATTCTTTAAAAAGTAATTTCAAGAAGTTTTTTTTGAACTCTTTCAATCCAAATCTTGAGCCACTCCTTGTCTGGCAGACATTCTCCACTATCAAAGGGCACCTCTAGAGAGGGCTACAACTTGGAGGGTATCACTTAAATGTCTTCCACTTTGTATGAAGAGTCCTACTAAAAAATTCACTGATGCTGCCATTCGAGGAGCCTAGACTTAAAGGAAATCAACCTGACCCTTAACACGGGGGTTTTACTCATAGAGAGACCTGCTCCCTGCAAGCTTGTAGGCCCCAACCTGCTCTAGGAGAAGTTCTTTTCCCACTTTTATCTGCCGTAATTCAGAGCAGGTGCTTCGGCTCCGGTGTGAGAACACCATCTGGAGAGGCAGTACCTAGAAGTGAAATCAAACAAATGCTTTACTCCTCATGAGGTTCCAGTGGTCTCCTGGACTAGAATTTTTTTTTAAGTTACTCTTTGAATCAAAGAACTTTTAGGCTAAATCTTTGAGATTTTTATAACAAAGCTACAGTAATCCTACCTCAGTCAAGATACTTAGCCTCGCTAAGCCTTTATCATTTATAAAACAAGTAAATCATAATTTATTTTATGAATCACAAGATTGTTCTAAGTACTAAAAACAGTGGTGCCTGTCGAGAGAGCACTGAGCATAGTGCTCGCACTTGGTAATTGCTTCTGAAATGCTAGGTACAATAAGGAAAGTCAGGCAAGTAGTTTTAGCTCCATTTTACAGATGGGAAAACTGAGGCTCAGAGAGTTTACGTGGTTAAGATATTTAATGTAGAGGATAAACGGTGAGGCCAGGATCCCAAATTAGCGGTCTAGTGATACAGTGAAATTACTTCTACGGGATATGGGCTACAATTTGCTTCTTGTAATTGGTCGTTCTACAAATCCCCAAATGGCTGATTAGTCCAGTCTCCTCTCCAAATGGGAGGAAGTGCACCCTGGCACTGCATGCTGCAATGCTTGCCTGGCTCTCCCCCTGACTCCCTCACCTACCTCTGCCCCCAGAAGAACAGCCCTACTCCCCAAATAGAGCAGAGCTGTACTCTCTAGATCCTGTCCTGCTGATTGCTCACACTTGGGTTACGGTAAGGTGTCCCTGGAAATGTTGAGATTTACTTCAATTAGAGGCTATATCCTGGCCCTCCCTCACTTTCCCCTCTGTCTCTTTTTCTTCCTCTTCCTTTTTTTCTTTTTTTTTTTTTTTGCGGTACACGGGCCTCTCACTGTCGTGGCCTCTCCCGTTGCGGAGCACAGGCTCCAGACGCGCAGGCCCAGCAGCCATGGCTCACGGGCCTAGCCACTCCGCGGCATGTGGTATCTTCCCGGACCGGAGCACGAACCCGCGTCCCCTGCATCGGCAGGTGGACTCCCAACCACTGCGCCACCAGGGAAGCCCTCTTCCTTTTTTTCTTGATTCTCTCACTCACTCGCTCGCTCTTCCTCCTCTCCCTACTGCCTCTCCCCCATCTCCCTGTTTTCCTCCCCCTCTCCTCCTTTCTCATTCTTCCCTCACCTCCTCTCCTTTCTCGTCTGCTCTGCCACCATCACCACCATCCTTATCATCACTACCACATTCCCTTCTAGAAGGCTCAAGGGTCTTGAAAGCAGATAGACCTGGGTTTGAATCCTGTCTCTCATACTACTTGTGTGACTTTGGGGAAGTTAATTAAATTTTTTATGTCTAAATTTCCTCCCTTCTAGAATGGGACAGTTGATGATAATAAATACTGGTACTAATGGAATTAGAAATCAGGATGGGCACCTTGTGTGAGTACATGTTTCTCCTTGCCTGTTTCTCAACATCCTCCCCTCCCTTCACACCCATCACTGAACCCCACGATTGCAGTTTGTCATCCCACATGATTTGCCACAGGCAGAGGGTACTGCAGTGCGCCAGCACCTGCATGCTATTTGGTTCACATGGTAGTAAGGTTTCTCACAATAAATAGACCAGACTTTTGGTGTAGACTTTGGTCCCTTCTGGGTTTGGTCCAGGTGCTTCAGTTGACTTTGAGAGCAAAATTCTGGGACATTGACAAGCTAGGGACCGATCTTGCAACTTGCTGACTCCGTGGAGTAAGGACACCCGTGAGGTCTCTGAGGAGACAGACAGCTTCTCCTCCCCTGGCAATGCACCTGCCCCAACCCATGCTCATTTTGAATGTCAGCTTCATTTACTGGCTGTGTGGGCTTAAGTCACTCAACCCTGCTGGATCAGTCAACTTCCCTTGTACAGTCTACCTACCTCACAGGATCATGGTGAAGATCAGTAGGGAAAACACTCTATAGACTGCAGTGCACTACACAAGTGTAAACTATTATTTTTTAAATTTTACATTAAAATCTAGGAAGTCTTCTCATTCTGCTTCATTCTGTCAATGCGAGGACGAACCAAAATTGGAAGGAACTTTGAAAATTCAGAAAATCACATTTGGAATGGTATTTGAGAAACACCATTTTGAAGCTTTCAAAAAATACGTATATATATTTACGTCTTCTTATATTATGTATATATTAAGTATATTATTACATATTTATGGTTATTATGTTGAGTCACTGTTATAACCCAGATGGTGGAATTTTTAAAGCAACAATACACAATTTTATGTTAGTTAGCATACATGTAGCTTCTGATATGATACAAAAGTATCTTTTACCTTGAGGTTTATTGGTCTTCTATTTATTTACCCTGCGCCAATCATTAGAAATTATTTTCCAAGGCATAAATGTCAACTATAGGAGCCCCAGGTGACCCATCTTTGCTGTAACGTAAACTAGATTATATAGTGGAATGGGTAAGGGTATTGAATACCAATGCATTGGGTTTGGAGTTTTATTACACTCTCTGGCCACTGAGCCTACCAGTTATAAATTATATTTTATTACCTTCTAGAAAAACAAATTAAGTGATGAGCAACTCACATTCCACATGCAAAACAGCTATCTGAGAAGTAAGATTCGGCTGGGCAAATCCCCGTTTTTCCCCAGGGGGAGGGGGAAAGAGAGGAAGAGGGATGAAGAATGTGTTTGTTTTGAAGTAGCTGAAATAACCTGACTTGCCAGTCCATCCTGTTACTTGAGCCAGCTAGTTCCCCCCTGTGGTGATGTAACAGTGGGCAGGGAAGTCCCTGGCGGTCCAGGGGCTAGGGCTCGGTGTTTTACCCAGGTTCAATCCCTGGTCGGGGAACTAAGTTCCCACAAGCCATGCGGCGTGGCCAAAAAACAAACCGGTGGGCAGTCAGAGGGGTCTGTAGCCCATCTCACCCACAGCATCTCGACTCCCCCTCAAGAAAAGAGGGCAATGAATGACAGTTGATATGGCCTACAGAGTTAGTCCATGTGCTTATTTGGATAATTTCTGCTCACGCTTATCTTGGTTGGATGTTGGTTGGATGTGATGTCACTTGGTAGCCACTTTCAGTCTTAAAAGAGCTTTGCTTCTTCCTTTTGTTAGTCGTCTTTGTTTACATTCAAATAAGTTTATCCCCTCAACTTCTTTTACATTTTGCCTTATGCTTGTTCATTTTTTGCTCCTGCTTTGTTTCTGCTTCATAATTTTCCTAATCTGTTTTCTAGACTTTTTTATACCTTCTTTCTCTGATTCCCCACTGTATTTCCACTCCATTCAGGGTGGATGAGGTTTACATCGTCTTCGGAGGGTCAAGAACTGTGTTTCCCAAAGTACACAGCACACAAACTGTGATTTGGGCTTAAGTGGCATGGGAGAGGATTATCAGTAGTACCCAGACGCTGACATTAAATGACATTGAATCACACAGTGAGAAAGTTATTCCCTTTCCAATGCTCTCTCAGTCCTGCTGATTACTTCAAGGGAAAAGTTTCCATTTGGTCCTTGTACAGCTATCACTTCCTAATCTCCCTTTTTTTTTTTTTAAAGATAGAATGTATTTATTTATTTATTTTTTTCCTCTGTGTATTTATTTTTTTACCCTTTAGAATGAGAGAGCAGGCCTCAGGCTGAGAGCCTCTGGCACGCAGTAGTATCTAGCTGGAGGTGTTTCATTTGCATTGTTTGGGTTTCTATTACATAAGTACTTGTTTTTATTGTTACCTCCTATTTACGGCAAGTGTTTTTTTTTTTTTTTTACAGTCATGTTATAAAGTCTCTTCTTTAAAAGAGTATATGTAAGTTTAAAGTGCATATTGGTTTAAAGAAACACATTAAGTGAAGTTAAGCACAAAGAGATGGCAAAAATGTTGAGGGTGGTAGCGTGGGAATGGCTAAAGTTCGGGAGATAATAGCCTAGAATCACTCCATAAACATTTGTTATTTTCTTTTTGCTTTACGGTATTATATGTTAGTTTTCAAAGCATCCTTGTTAATAACATCCAGGTCTAGACGCAAGTCATTCTACTTCCGAATTTCTCCAATTGAAATTATACACCGATTATGTCATGGTCTCTTTTAGGTCCCTTCAGTCATAGGGTTTTGACAAGCTTCTCTTCAAATAGACACTGAAAGTCACTGATGTTCCAGTAGGCAGTCTAGGACAAGTATTCTGGACAGTGGTCTGCTACAATCTATAGTTGTTTTTTTTTTTTTTAACCCCATCTTCCCTCTTCTGCCATGAGGAAGAATATAGGTCATAGGACTTCAAGACTTTGACATTTCTTTAGAATTCTTCAAGATGATCTCACTAATCCCAAGTAATGCAATCTTTGCAAACTTTTCTCTAAAGGGAGAAGGTTCATGCTGCTCTCTTTTATGCTGTTTTCCCTGAAGACCACTCAGTCCCATTTATAGAAAGAAAAATTTTGGTCTTAGGGTGTAACATTCTCCTCAACCTCTCTTTTCACCCAGCAGCGAAACTCTCTAAGATTTCTCAATTTATTCTTGGGGAACCAGTTGAAACATCCTCAAGAGCAGAGGCCTTTCGCTCCTCCTGAGTCTGTCTCGGTAGGCTTCCGTCTGCAGGGGTTGGGGAAAACTTCTGGATCTCTGTTCCAGCCTGCTGCCCAGTGTGCAGCAAGCCCTCTGAACAAACCAGAGCAGGTTTGAGTCCATGTGGGTGTTCCTTGTCCCACCTTCTTTTAGGCACAGGGACACTGCCACCCGCACCTACCTCTTCCTTTCCTTCAGAAAAATTCAAGCCTTGCACTCACAGTTCCAAAGAGGGTAAAGTCAAACCTTTATGCTAAAACCACATAATCCTAATCCACCCAATTCTCGTAAAAGGAGGCGAGTCGGGTATAGGTCGTGGAGTGATTGAGAGGTCATAACTGCTTGTGATCCGCTGTCCCACACCACGTGACATCAAATCCCCTTTGTTCCTTTTGCATCCACTCTGCTACCCTTAAATCTCTGCATGCCTAGTGACTGCTATTGCGAGGGGCAGGACCAATTCGTATCTTAGCCACTTTGCTGGGTCTGACTCTCTGTGATGTTTTTACCTTGTGAACACTAAAGATGGGTTTTCTACCTGATCAGTGTTCTTGCGTGTAGCCTCGTTCCCTACACCAATAACCCATTAAAGGGCACTTTTTTTTAAAAAATGCTTTTTTTAAAAAAAATTATTTATTTATTTATTTTTGGCTGTGCTGGGTCTTCGTTTCTATGCGAGGGCTTTATCTAGTTGCGGCGAGTGGGGGCCACTCTTCATCGTAGTGCACGGGCCTCTCACTGTCGTGGCCTTCTCTTGTTGCGGAGCACAGGCTCCAGGCACGCAGGCTCAGTAGCTGTGGTGCACGAGCTTAGTTGCTCCGCGGCATGTGGGATCTTCCCACACCAGGGCTCGAACCCGTGTCCCCTGCATTGGCAGGCAGATTCTCAACCACTGCGCCACCAGGGAAGCCCTAAAGGGCACTTTTGTCTTGCAGTTTTCTGAGCACTGCTCCCCACGTTATTTCTTGGAAGACTGAGCCTTGCGACTGGCAAGAGGTCACCTATAGGTCTTCTCAGAAGCCCTAGATCTAGTCAGGACTTCGCCTTCCTGGTAGTTCAGTGGCTGTCCCAGTTGGTTTGGGTGACCTGTTCTTAGACTGCCAGTCAGAGTTTTGATTGACATATTCTGCTCAAGGCAGCCCCAATAATTACTTGTTCACACAGAGCTTGATCTATACCTTCTTCATTACCATCATAGGGTCTCCAATTTTAATAAGTAAGCTTTTTTGGTCTTTTCTGGCTCACTGATGATTTAGCGATTTTGCCTGTGTAACTCTACAGTTGATAACACTTCCAAATACCTGCTCAAGACTTCTCAAACATCAGGTAGTCTTACTGAAATAGCACATGACTTAGGATATCTATAACCTCAAATGTCAAGCTTCTAACGCTCTCCGTTAACGTTCCTCAATTTCCTAAATGAGGTAGTGCTTGTAAAGTGCTTCGCACGATGCCTGACACTTAGTAAGTAAGCAGTAGATGTGAGCTATTGTCATAGCTGTGTTTGGTGCTGTTACTATTTCACTTCTGACACCTGCCATTTTTGCAGTGTCTAAGTGGTTTTCCCTAGCCGCAGTGTAATGTTTTTTTCCCGCAATGCCGTGGTAATTCTCTTGAGGAACACACCACGTTTTGCCTCCACCCACCCCCACCCCCCATGGATTCTACCCCTGCCTGTCCCAGAACATGAGCTTGTATGTGCGTACGGCAGCAGGTAACCTGCTTAGGTTTTAAATCCATTGGGTGATCTTTTATCCGAGGACTCTGGTCATATCTGACATTTACTGCCTGTCTTGATCCAGGAAGAAATTCAGTCTCTACAGAAACTCAGTCTTCAAGGTAGAGAGGACCGGGTTAAAAGACTACTTTCTAATACTTATCTCTCCAAGGGATGCAAAATAATTAAGCTCTAGCAAGGCTGCATTTTCTTTCTCTTCCTTTCCGAAAAACTTGCCAAGCACTTTATGCCTTTCCAGGGTCTTTCAGGAAGACTGTCAGGTGTTTGTAATTTCAACTTCCTCACTACTCACGGGCACTCACAAACAAACTGAGACCCACACCTATTTAGGTCTCCTGCAGTATCGTTGCCATTTCCGAATCCCAATTCACTCTAGGGCTTAGAAGGAACAATTAGTCCTTGTTATATGCATGTACAGCATTAGGATTCATAAAACCCTGGAAGGAACCCTAAAATGTAACAATATTCAGACTTCGTCAACCTGTGAGGTTTCATGGACATTTATACCCAAACTGCAGTGACTCAGAGCACACTCTTCCTGCCCTCAGCCCCTCTGCTAGCTGATTTGCCCTAAGTCCAGTCTTCCCTGGGTTCCATTCTTTAGCAGTTTCCATGAATTCCTGTGAGTGTTTGTACACATCCTCTCTGGCTTACTAATGAAGCTGGTGCTCAGACTCTGCCCACCTTGATAATGCGTGCTTGGAGAGAGAGAATCTCTCTCCCTTGCCTTCTTCAAGGTTCCAGGTGTGATGATCCACCTTACTCTGGTCTCCTCCTCGTCTTGTGTCTCATTCTCAGGGTTCTGTGACAGCTCAGTAATCTTTTCTGAAGTGGGAAGGAGAAGATTCCCTCAGCCAGCTTCCCAGGGTAACACTCAGTGAAGGATATACCATCACAAAGCTGCCTGAGCCCCAAAGTGTTATTGTGCTCTTTGATCGTGCTGCTCTTCAAACTATCTTACACACACACACACATACACACACACACCCCACAAACACTGAGGTTCTGTCACAAAGAAAAAGTGACTAGACTGGGATGGGTCAATGGCCACCCTAAACAGCTATCTTCCTATCATAAAGCTTCAGCATGATTCTAAAAGTCTCATTAGAAAATAACTTCAATGATGATGAAGAATAAAAGCATAGCTATACCAAAAAAGTCTACTGCTCATCCCCAGTAAGCTCAGGTTTGTCATGCTGAAGAAACAGCTTAATACAGGATATGCATTTTGCCACTACAAATGGACACAAACACACAGAAACTTCCCTATAAACCTCTGAGTTCCTGAAGTTTTCTAAATTAATAAATTCCATAATTTTCCTAAGGAAAGTCACAAATTCAGTTACAGCTTCCCTTCAACAAGATATCTTTTAAAAATATCATATGTTATCACTTATGTGGAATCTAAAAAAATGGTACAAATGAACTCACAAACAGAAATAGACTCACAGACACAGAAAACAAACTTACGGTTACCAAAGGGGAAGGAGGGGGAGGGATAAATTGGGAGTTTGGGATTAACATATACACACTACTATATATAGAATAGATAACCCACAAGGACCTATAGTATAGCACAGGGAACTACACTCGATATCTTGTAATAACCTTTAATGGAAAAGAATCTGAAAAAGAATATATACATATATATGTACATATACATATATATAACTGAACCACTTCGCTGTATACCTAAAACTAATACAACTTTGTAACTCAACTATACTTCAATTTTAAACAATATCAAAGTAGTACCTTGTGCAGAAAATCCAGTCCCACCAGGAATCAAATAGACTTCACCTGCTTTTTCATTCTTGCTTTTCTTCCCTCTTCTATGACTGAGACCTATCTTCAGGAAGGAGTGACAAGGAGCTCTAGGGATCTGGTCACTCAGATCCATCAAATTCAGCCTTGACTGTCAAACAGGCCACATGTTTCACTTTCACATTTATTCTTTCCATTTTCGAAGCCTCAGACAGCACATCATATACTTTCCTACATTAAGGTCCCCCAAGGAGTAAATTGTGAGTTAGTTGCAACTTGCGACTGGGAGGAAACAAATAGTTCAGGATGTAGAATACTGACTCTAGTCCTGTTTTATTGTCTGTCTACTATCACTTGAGGTTGTCAAGCAAGATTGATGTACAGAAGACATGCCAGGCCGTGCAGTCCTGTATTAGTAGCAGGTTTGGGCTCCAAACCCCTATGTAGTTCTTTGATGAGGTCTACGTTTTGCCTTCTTTTTAAGGGAATGAAGTTTGCTATATAAAACTCTAATTTTTATGTAATCAAATTTATCAGTCTTTCCTTTACAACTTCTGGGTTTTGTGTTATATTTTCTAAAGTCTTGCCCATTCTAGAAGCACAAAAATATGCATCCATGTGTTCTTATAGGATGTCTGTGATTTCGTGTTTTACACGTATATCTTTGATCCATCTGGAACTTATTTTGGCAAATCAGTAAATCCAGTTACCATTTATTGAATAATGTTCCTTTTAAAGAAGTCCTTAAAATCGCAAACTTTTCCATGTACATTTTAAATATGATTCAATTTATACAAGCTCTATATATATACTTACTTATAAAAGTTCTATTTAAAACATAACGCCAGAAACAGTTATGGGACTGTGGACCGTTGTTCAAATGCTCCCTCCTTGGTCTATTTCCTCACCTATAAAAATTAAGACAACACTATCTACCTTGAAGCGTTCTTGTGAAGATTTTAAGTGTAAAGTATGTATTTAGATAAATGGGAATTTCTTTCTGTTCAATTTTCTGCAGTAAAGCGATGTGAGCCCTCAGAACAAGGATCCAATTTGGGTGTAAAATTCAGTTTCTCTTTACTTCCTGAGCATGTAGAGATGGCAAAGGGGGTCATGGCTTTTTCAACAGTGACACATAATTGTTTTCCTCTCTGGTCAGTGCCTAAAGAGGTATCTTATTTAATCCTCTTGAGGTACCTTTTTGGTTCCCCAAATATTTCATCAAGTTATGGTGCTGGCGGCAAGTGGTACCACACAGACCTGCGTTTGAATTTCAGTTCTGCCACTTGCCAAGTACATGGCCATTCTTGAGGAATAATTTAGAGGGGGAGAATAATAGCCCCTATGTTATAGGGTCATGGTTGGATAAAATACAAATCCTTGTGTAATGCAAGTTCCATGAGGACAAGAACTTTGTCTTGTTAATCACAGTATCCCCAGTGCTAGAATAGTGCTTGGTGTGCAATTAACACTTATTAAATCAGTATTGAAGGAAGGAGGGAAGGAAGGAAGGAGGGATGGAACGAAGGAAGGAAGGAAGGGAGGGAGGGAGGAAGGAAGGGAGGTAGTGCAATTAGCAAGTTGCCAAAGGAAGTGGGCTAAAACTGTTAGCTGTAAGCAGAGGTCAGAGGTAACGAAAATGTGGTCCTGCCTTCAGGGGTTACAATCTGTATCTGAAAACTAAGGTGTATAGTACTTACCTATGAGGCATAAAGAAATGCACAGTATCACATAAGCATAAACAAAGTGCTTTGGAGGCAAGTGGGAAGTAGTGAATTTCAACTGGAGGATTAGGGAAATACTTCACGGAAGAGGGCTGTGTTTAAGCCGGACCTGAAAAGAGAATAGATTTTTTTTTAAAGAGATTTGATTTTCCAGGCTGGGGGAGAAAAAGAAACAACACAAAATGGGATAAGTGTTTGGCATATTCTAGGACCAGAGTTTAGTATGAGCAATGAGAGTGCACGTCAGGTAGAAGAAAGAGTGTCTGATATGTCAATCACGGCAGCCTTGAGTGTTCCACTGTAGTGTTTAATTAAGACAGTGCACAAAACTGAAGGTTTTTGAGTTGCCATGTTATAGGGACAGGATCAGATTATTATTAATATTGTGTTTTACTTATTCATTATTTGTATTCATTATTCAGAAATCAGTGCAAAGGATGACTTAGAAGTGGTAAACATTTAGAAACTGTTGTAATAGCTCAGGAGAGAAGCGCTGATGATCTAAACTTGAGAGTTGCTGAGGAAAGGAAAAGGAGGAAGAGAAAAAGTGAGAGGCGAGTGCACGGTCAGAGATAGTTGAGAGTCTGCCAGGCAGTTAGGTAATGTCAGAAATACAAGAGGACAAACAGGGTCAGTTTAGTCTGGGAAGTGTTGAATTTAAGGATGTCTTCTAGACACTCAGTTGGAAATAGGCCACTGATACCCAAGAAGATGTCAGAAGTAGAGGTGTGTCGGCATTCCTCCGTCATTAATGAGACGATCAGAGTTGCTTTTCTAAGATGTTTACAGTCAACATAAAATATAGAAATGGAAGTGTCTCAGATCAATGAGGAAAGATGAATTATTCAATAAATAGTGTTGATGAAATTGGCTGGTTATGTGGTCAAAAAAAATGTGGCACTCCAGCTCACACTGTACTCAAAAATAAATCCCAGACAAAGCAAATGTGGAATTGAAAATATAAAAAGTCAGAGACATATTTAGGTAAGGAATAGGTATGTATATAAGTATATATACACACATATATATATATGAATATACACATTTGAATTGATTTCCATATCTATATATATTTACTGAAATCTGTGAGCTTACACTGATGCCTCTGATATCACTTCAACAGCACAGTGTTTATTCTCTTTCTCCTTTACTTTATTTTTAAGTCTCTTATATGACAGTGAGAAACTTGGCCCTCATTATTTTTAATCTATTTATGTATTTGATCAACTCCCCAGTATGCTGGCTGCTCCTTTCCCTGAATAGCTACCTTCTCACCCTACTTGAGTTCTGACACCCAACAGTAGGCCACCCATCTGATGTCTACATTGCTTTGCCCTGTATGATGGCTTTAGGACTGAATTATTCAGAAAGGGGAAGGGAAGAAGAGGACGGGAAGAGGAGAAGACCCTTCTGTTTTTTGGTGATTGAGCATGCATCAGAGGGGTCCACCTTCGCAGTTGGGTCCTCTAAGGTAGCTGACAGCACCACAGTGTGACCTGGCATAATCCAGTCAGAGAACTCATTTCCATGTGATCTTTTTTTAAAAGGGTATTACCTTGGAGTGATGAATTTACTTACCAATGTGCTGCCCATTAGTTTAACACAGAAAATAAATATTCCAAATTGCCAAAATCTACATACACATGTAAATATATATATATGCTTCTGTTTCATTCAACTACCATTCATCAAACACCTTCTTTGCTCAATGCATTCTGGGAAAAATAAGGTCCCGGAGCATCACTGGCGTCCAAGAGTTCACAGTCTCATTGGAGAAATTAAACACAGAGACTTAAAGCAGATAAGTACAATTTAAAAATAAGTAGTTCAACACAATTCTGGCGCAAGCTGGCGCCAGATCCCCGATTCTCGTGCAGCCAAGTAGATGAAGACATAATTTCTGCAAGCCTGGCTTATCTGGGGCTGACGCTGACAGCCTGGTAGGGCAGGCTGAAGACTCACTCTTAGTAAAAGGGAGCCATCCTCTACGAGCAAGTTTTCTCTCCAAGGACATTTTATCGTAACCACTTCCTGCCAACTAAATAAAAATTGCTACCATCCTGTATTACACAGAACAAAGGGCTGTCTGCAGATCCTAATGGATCATTGCCCCATTCCCAAATAGAGCAGGGTCTGTGATCCCAGGGGTTCCTCTTCCATCACTCAGACTCCACGTGAGAGCTTCTCCAGGAAAAATGGGTGTGGGAACTCTGACATCCTCTCCTTTGGTTACATAAGTAATACAAATTCTTTTTTAGAAATTATACACAGGCTAAAGTGCAAACATTACCCATAGTCTTACAATTTTTAGAACAAATACTTTCAGAAATTTCTTTCTATGCGTTTGTATAACCTTGGGTAGGTAATGTAATTGGTTGCTGTATGTCAGTTTCCTCATCCATAAAATGAAGATAGTAATAGTAATATGATTCACCTCAGAGTGAGGGCAAAACATGAGTTAATATACACAAAGTGCTTTGAATAGTGATGTTGCATTGCAAGATCTGTAAAAAATAATATTACCTATATTTATCTAGCATTTATCTACCTAGATTCAGCTATATATTTATATTAAGTGGGAAGGAAGTATTAATATTTCTTTGTAGCCTGCCTTTTTTATCTAATGATATAACATGAACTTCTTCCCTTGTGTGACAGTTTTAAAAGTGCAAAGAGACCATTAGATTGTTTGAGTGATTTTTCTAAAGTGAAAAGTAGTGTAGGGAATGGACCCTGGTCCTGCAAGGGTATTAGTTCAAGGTGATGAGCCAGGTTAGGGCAAGGCCTAGATCTAATACTTTTTGAAATCAGAAGGTTGGGATGCTGCTTGTATATAATCTCAGAGTCTAAGCTGAGCACAGCTTTGAGCTCCTCTAGCTCATAAGTTTTCAAATTTTTGTTGTTGTTAAAACAGTAAAGCCATGTTGTTCCCCAACAAAATCTCATGTGGAACTCTACCCAATAAATAAAACAATTTTAGAACATCAGAGTAAATTTATTTCATAAGTTCAAGGGTACAATATTTGCTTATCAATAAGATCACTAAGGCTGCTTGATTAAGAAAAATTGGAACTCCGAAGATACAGATGATGATCACACTCTTATGTAGCAGCCACTTCCATGAAATGGGGTAAAGCCTTTGTGAAGTCCTGTAGCCCCACTGCCATGGAATGAGGTATCAGAACCAGCGTTACAACACCCTTATTTTTCTGATGAGAAAATGAGGCCCAGAGGTGTTGTGTACTGCTCGGGCTTTTAACATGAAAAGTCCCAACAATAAAAATAATCTGATAACAGAATGAAAATAAATATTTCATTGAAGAAAGTATCTGGAATGGTTAAATGTATTATCCACCAAATACAGTTCTTTTCAATTTAAATGATTTCCATAGAGTTCTTCAATTAATAAAAATGGAAATGGTCAATTAACTAAACAGCTGTTCTTTATTGTTTTGAATTATCCTCATAGCTTGTAAGCACTGAATTGTGCTATGTAATTTGTATTTTATTCCATTAATGGATATAGATTTACTGATTATCTCTAATAATTAAATTATGCATTTCAACTTATGAATCAGCATCTCGTTTTCTACGTATCGGCTCTTTTCGTCTTTTAAATATCCATCCCGTCATCTGTAATTTCAGTTGTTTTCTCATCATGAAGCTTGCCTACAAAACTCAGGAAAACACTATTGTCAAACAAGTTCCTTCATTAGTTAAACAAGACCAAGCTTCACTGACAGAAACTTAAAAAGTTCATTCTGTATTTTCCCCTGCCACTTCCTCCTCACACCCTGGACACTTGATGCATGTGCCTTAGTGTAGTTATAGCTACTCTGCCCTGTTTATATGAGGACTGACAACCCCCTGACTTGTGTGTTGGGCATAGTCCTGCAGAACTTTATGTATATTTCATTTTTTTTAAAAACTAAAAAAAGGGGGCTTCCCTGGTGGCGCAATGGTTGAGAGTCCACCTGCTGATGCAGGGGACACGGGTTCGTGCCCCAGTCCGGGAGGATCCCACATGCCGCAGAGCGGCTGGGCCCATGAGCCGTGGCCGCTGAGCCTGCGCGTCCAGAACCTGTGCTCCGCAGCGGGAGAGGCCACAACAGTGAGAGGCCCATGTACCACAAACAAAACAAAACAAAACAAAAACTTAAAAAAGGAAGAAAACAGTTCTCACAAATGATCCAAAGTCAAGTTTTTAAAAATTACATTGGGAAATATATTATATATGCAAAAAATGTATAAAGGTATTTACAGAAAAGTAGTCATTTGTTCTTTTAAAAATTAGTGACATCATAAAATCATACTTGCTTATTGTAGACAGTTTAGAAAATATTTTAAAAGTATAAAAACATATAACATAATTGAAAATCACCCGTAAATAAATCTACCCTTCTTTGTTTTCTCTGTCTGTATCTATAGATGTATACATACATATACCAAATATATGTATATATGCATATTTAAATTTTTTGTGTCCTCCATTTTCACTCAGTAATATAACTTGATTATTTTCCCATGCATTCAATGTTTTGAAAAATCTGATTTTAAAGACATCTTTATTTCTTCCCCCTTTTTTTGAATACTGGCTTTTCTTACAAGTGTTTTCTTATTATGAATAAGACTGTGATGTAGAACTTTAGGCATAAATATTTGCCCTCATCTCTGATTTTTTTTTCTTTGTGTTAAGGTCGTATCTTCTGACATCAGGTTGTGTGACTAGATTGATATTCTCCTAGTAATGCTCCTAAATCTATTCTAGTCAGTATATAAACGATTTTGACCCTAAAGTTCCTGGAAGAATTGTTACAGGCGCATGTTGACAACACTGGTGAATTCTGGTTCCTGCTCTGATTTGGTTGACTGAACTTTGGTTCCTGTATATCTTTTGGCTTCTGGAAGTTTCTTTTGGACCAAACTGTGTTCACATGATAAATATGCAAATAAAACAGACTGAGATTTGATGGCTGTCCAGGATTAATGGGAAGACTTGGATCCAGCAAAGGAGAGATGAGGAAGGGCAGAAGAGGTAGGAGTGGAAGGAAAGTAGCATCAAGATGTGGCACTTGAAATTAGAAAGAGAAAAATCAAGTAAGTCGTTGGGCAATGGTGCCAAAGGCAGCAGAAAGATCAAGATGAAATGAATCAAAGAGACATCATTAGATTTGGTCAGAAAGTGAGCATCTTTTACTGTTGAGCAGTTTAAGTGGAGCAGAAATAAGGATAGAAGACAGGGGATGGGAGGGGATTGTATCAAGGAAACTGAGTTAACACCACACAAAGCCTGAACCTCTTTTCTTGCCCTAAGTTCATTCTGCTGGTTATAGTAGCATAACCCATGCAACTTCATTCATTTTCTCATTCCACAGGTATTTATTTAGCACTATTCTGTATGAAGAACTGTGCCAGGGCAGGGGGACATAACAGTGAATAAGACAGACATGGTTCCTGCTCTGATTAAGCTTACGTTCTAGTAGAGAGAGACAGTCACTTAACAAGGAAACAAATCATCAGTGAAAAAGAAAGTGTGATGTGGTGATAGATACGAGTGAAATAAGACAGAATAGAGGCAGAAATTGTTTAGAGTTGGGGGGAAAGCTAGTTTACCTATGACAGTTAAGTCCTTCTGAAAGGTGCTATTTGAGATGAGGTCTGAGAAAGGGCCAGCCATAGGGGATGAGCATTTTTGGCAGAAAGAACAACACTTAGAAATCTGGGAGATGGGAATGAACTTGACTTTCTCTAGAAACAGAAAGAAAACCCGTGTAACTGGAAGGACGTAAATGAAGAAGAGATTGGGGTGGCTCTGGGGTGATGGTTAAGAAGGTTAGAGATGCAGATGTAGGCAGGCCGCCAGATTTTATACGACCTTACAAGATTTTGAGTTTTCTTCTAAGTGTAGCTGGAAATCAACTTTGATAGAGAAATAATCCTGAAGTCAAACGATTGTGTCCTTGCCCCATGTGGCATAAGGGCCTCATTTAAGTACTCTAAAGATCCAGAATGCTAATGTTTATGAAAATAAGATTTGCAGGTAGAGGGGACATATTTTTATTTGGTCCACTTAACTAACCTTTCCCATCTCTTCTGGTAAGTGCAGCCACTTGACCTACCCCAAACCAGGTATGTCTACTAAACAGAACCTTACTCTCTCCGGCCTCAGGTATGCACACATCACCTAGGTCTAGCCAATCAGGCTCCCGTTCCTCTGGCCACAGTGACTGGCCCAGACATGGGTATCTGACTTAAGCCAGGACTATCACAGTTGTTCCCAACAGAGTCGGATGCTGGATGGGAAAAAACTGTCTCCATCCTCTGGGGTCACCAAGCAGGGATGATGCCAGCTTGACAATATCTGTGACCACTCCCTCCTTCTTCCACTCTAGATTTCTCCTACTCTCACCTCCTCAGCATAGAACCCCCCTCTGTAATTGGAAAGAATTAGGTGAACATGCAGAACAAAGCTGAAAATGGAGGGGGAGAAAAAGATCTAGAGCTGGCAACTGACACACTTCCTAACTCTCAGGGATCCCAGAGGCCATCTCCTTCCTGGACTTCCTGTTTGGAGGGCCTGATCAAATAAATGTCCCTTTTTTGCTCAAGGTAGTTTGAATTTGGTTTCTGTCACAATCCAAATAATTCTGACTATTGCAGTGTGTTAAAGAGGGGAAAGCAAAGTCTGTTAACATTTACACACACTCTCCATGCTTTCTCTTCTTTATCACTAGAAACAGAGGTATGTGAACAGTTGGGATGTGTATCACTTGAGACTTCAGTTTCCCCGCCAAAGACATGTACATGTAAATTCTCCAATGACCATTCACTCTTTCTTTCATGGCTTCCTCCTAATGGTGTGCTTTTTTTTCTTTGGGGAAAAAAAAGAGCTGATTTGTAACACTTGGCAATTTCTGTTCTACAGATCCTCCCACTATGGCAGATTAAACTACCGAAGGTATGGCAACCCAGCTAGAAAAATTTCTGAATGTGAGAGTCAGTAAGAGCAGGCTTCAGCACACCATCATTTTCCTCTCTTTCTTCATATAATCTCCTGTTCACTCTTCCCTGTTCTGTGCAACTGCCTTCCCTCTCTGCCACGTGTTACCCACAATTTCACCTAGGATTTCCTTCCGTTCTCCTTTCCTCTGAGTCTCACCAGCATCATCATCCTGTCTGATGCCAACAACATAAGGTTACTGGGAAGAACAGAGGCCTTGCTGTCATGTTTAGATTCAGTCACTTGTGACCTTGAGCAAGTTACTTAATTACATTGAGCTTGGTTCTCTAATGTATAAAGTGATAAAGACAGTACCTCCCCATAATGGCTATGAGGACTATCTAAGACAATTGTTATGAGAAATGCCAAGTGAAAGCTTTTGTCTTTCCAAGGCCTTCAGAGAGAGTGATAACACCTCAACTGTGCCCCCAGGACATCCCCCCTCCCCGGGCTAGTTCTTGCAACGGGCATTGCGCTTGTCTCTCCCGTCGCTCACGGAACTCTTTGAGCGCAGGGCTTTGTCTTATTCATCTTCATACCCCGGATCCTGGCTCAGTGTCTGGAACATGGTAGATGCCCCAAAAATATTAAATGAATGCTGTCTTACCCATTTCCTATTTGATCATGAGAAGGGCTAGGAGAGAAAGAATTGAGCTGCAAAAGAAAATAGGAGGAAGAGGTTTGGGGCCCGGGAGACTGGCTGGTGTGGATGTGAGCCGCCAGCGCAGCAGTTGGGCAAGGGTGGGAAGGATTGTGTGGAAAGCTGATTTGTTAGCATATGGATGGTTGAGTTCTCCCACAGGCCCAGCTCATTAGTTTACTTGGTACACAAAGCTGAACAGAGCCCAGGGGAAAGATAATTCACTCAACAACATTCACTCTTTTTTCCTCTCTTGTTTATCTTAGTTGCTGGTGCTCATGTCATATCTTTAAGTTTCTTTCACTGAATGCCTTTTTGCTTTAAATCTTTAAGTTATTTTTTTCCTTCCTGTCCTGGAGATATACAAACCAGAGCCAATAAAATAAGAGCTCTCTTTTTCCTTCACAGCTCTGAAAGCTTTACATAAGTGTTTCTGCACTTCTATTTTATGGCCAGGACCAGATGCAGAAGTGCTAAAATATTTTGATAAGAGCTGTCCTGGCAGTACTTCTTGCTTTTACAGCTATCCAGAGGGAGAGAGTTAGCTAGGAAATCAGTCCACAGACAGGAGAGATAGAAGCTATGAAATCTCTCTAACTGACTGAGATTCTCAATTAGTTTCAAAAATCAGTTGGATGATGAGAGAAAGAAAATATTTAGGCCATAGTGCTCTCAAAATGAAAAATGCTAAATAAATTTGAAGGCCATATAATTCCTAGTATTTATTGGGGTGGGTTCCTTCAAAGTTTATAAAATGCCTTTATATACAAACATATCCTGAGACCTCAAGTTAAATACACACTTCCCGATCCCATAGTACCTACAAAGTAAGAACTATTAGTATCCCCGTGGAACAGTTGAAACTAAGGCCCAGAGAGGTTAAGTGGCTTGCCCAAGGTCACACAGCTGGTCAGTGGTGATGCTGGTATTTAATCACTATACTCTACTGCCTCCCATCTGTTTCGCAGAGAAAAAGTGTGAGGTGCAGGGAAGTCAGGTGAGTTGCACAAGATCACATAGAACAGGAAGCAGGAGGGCATCATTCCTTTCTTTCCCCACTCTGCAATGGGATCATCACCTCACTCTGAGCTGTGCATTTGTCTCATATTCTTTTCCATCTTATAACTTTCCCTTCATTCTGCCCATTCTTTTGTTTCACTTCATTCCACCTCATTCTGCCCTCTTCATGTCCTTTGGGGGCTCTGTTTTCATCCCTCCTTCTGTGACTGTGTTTTCATCCCTCCACACATGTGACTGTGTTTCAGCTGATGTGCCTGGGTCCTTAGTATGTGCCAGGGGCCAGTCCACATGTCTACAAATATTAACTCACTTTTATTCCCCACAGCAAATCTATTAAGCAGACACTGTGATTACCCTTATTTTACAGATGAAAAAATCAAGTCACCTTACCTTCCCAAGATCACACAGCTAATAGGTGAAATAGCCAAGTTCAAGCCTGAGCAGTCTGCCTTCAAAGCCCCATCCGAAATCATTTAGCTACAGCTGCTTCTCATTTGGGCCTTGACTGTACCTATATTTGTCCTTCAGGATATGTTCATACCTAGGTTTGCCTAGATATAGACGCCCTGGATAACTTTGTTTTCTACTCCTTTAAATCTACGTGTCGTGTGAACTTAGACAGTGTGAGCTGGGAAGTGGCTCTGGAGAAAGGAATTTTGTATGGGATACAGCTGAGATGAAATTAAAATTCATGGTTTTTGAGCCTTAGTTCAGGATTCTATTTATTCATTAGCTTGTTCATTCATCAGCCTGATGTTTCCTGCTACCTACTTGAGAAATAGCAGCAACAACTAAACAATTAAGCTACTTGAAGGATGGTTCATAATGATAAAATAAACTGTTTGTTGAATAGTTCATGATATGTTTGCAGCTATAGGAAACACGTCATTTTCCAAAGGGAGAGAGGAATTTAGCCTGACAGAAGGGAGGATAACCAACATGGGAATAGGTAATAAAATAAGAATTCTGAATCCAATTTCCTTTGGTGACACATATTTGATTTTAATCATCTAAACCGAATGGCTGAAACCCAATTAAAGCCAGATCAGCTACATTTTACCATGTGTTTGATTATGTAAGTATCTTCCCTCATCTGCCACCAGACTAAAAGCTCCTTGCATATGAAACTGAAGGTTACTCATCTTGGCCTCCCTCAGAATGCCTGGCACAGTGTCTGGCACATAGCAGGTGCTCAATAAATGTTTATTGAATTGAATTAAAAAGAAAACATTCACTGCTTATCAATTCTACACTCACCCCAGGAGAAAAAAGAATGAATGTGATATTATGCCCTATTAAGTGCAAAAATGAAAACAAATACCATCTCAAGGTTGTTAATTTAAGAATATGGGGATTCTGAAATGAAGTCTCTCCACAATGAAGAATTGCAAGCAAAGCATTTTCTATCTCAAGGTTTACTATAACAATACCACACAATAGTCCAAAGCCTTTCTATTTTAATTCCAAATTTTCCAAGATCAAAGAATAAAAAACTCTCTAAAAAACACAAATAATCACTCATTATATTTGATCTCAATTTAAAGTTTGTCTTTTAACCTACTTATATTTGAGGTAGAAGAACATGGGAATTAGAAATAGGCTTGTTAATTTTTCTGGATATGTTCAGGGTTTTTTTGGCGGGGGGAGCAGTATGTAATATCCTTATCCTTTCCACTGTCAGAACCAATTGTGTGAGACACACGGGGGTCAGGCAAATGTAAATCAAAAATTAAATCTTTCTTTATTTCATTGAAGTATAGTTGATTCACAATGTTGTGCTGGTTTCTGGTGCACAGCAAAGTAATTCAGCTATACATATACATTCTTTTTCATATTCTTTTCCATTATGGTTTATTACAGGATATTGAATATAGTTACCTGTGCTATATAGTAGGCCCTTGTTGTTTATCTATTTTATAGATCGTAGTTTGTATCTGCTAATCCCAAACTCCTAATTTATCCCTCCTCCCCCCCCTTCCCCCTTTGGTAACCATAAGTTTGTTTTCTATGTCTGTGAGTCTGTTTCTGCTTTGTAAATAAGTTCATTTGTGTCATATTTTACATTCCACATATAACTGATATCATATGGTAGTTGTCTTTCTCTGTCTGACTTACTTCACTTAGTGTGATAATCTCTAGGTTCATCTTTTTGCTGCAAATGGCATTATTCCATTCTTTTTTATGATTGAGTAGTCAACAATAAAATCTTTATTACTCATGAGGAAGGTGTTTGGAGAAGGTGCTTAGGTCTGTTAGCAAGTGTGCTTGCTGGTACTATGACCCAGATTAAGTTTACCCACCACCCTGCTATGGCAGCCTTAGACCTGAACAGCCTCAGACCTCTGTTACAGGGGCCTGCCCCTTAAAACTTATGGCAGAGTACGGGAGACTGAGTACCCGCTCCCTACAAGCATGTAGATCCTTAGGGAAGAGTGAAATGGGCTGACATTAGCACGCCCTGTTTGGTCTGCCAGATAGAGAGTCACTCCTCTTTTCCTGGAAGGGGTAAGAAAAGGGATGGAACAAAGGCTTGGAATGTTATTCTAATGGCAGCCCCTCCACACAAAAAGATGAAGAGCAGCGACTAATTGTTCCCTCCAACACATAACGTATTTTACAGCAGATGTACTCTATTGCCGATAACTTGTGAACAATTTGAATTTTATCTTTCAGCAGTGATTTATTGAGTCCTATGTGCCAGGCACTATACTAAAAGCTGTACAAATGTGTTGGTTAATTTGATCCTGAAAACAACCCTACAAGGGAAAGCAGTTTGGTGTTTCCTCAACAAGTTAAACTCGGAATTACCATATGACCCAGCAATTCCACTCCTGGGTATATACCCCCCAAAACTGGGAACAGGTACTTAAACAAAAATTTATACACCAATGTTCATAGCAACACTATTCACAGTAGCCAAAAGGCGGAAACAACCCAAATGTATATAAACAGATGGACAGTGAAACAAAATGTGGTATGTTGCCATGGAATATCACTCAGCCATAAAAAGGAACGAAATACTGATACGTGCTACAACATGGAGAAACCCTGAAAACATTATGTTAAGTGAAAGAAGCCAGGCAAACCCATAGAGACAGAAAACTGACTGGTGGTTGCCAGAGGCTAGGAGGAAGGAAGAATGGGGAGTGATTACTTAATGGATACAGGGTTTCCTTTTGGGGTAATGAAAAATTCTTGGAAATAGATAGTGGTAATGGTTGTACAACATTGTGTACTTAAATGCCACTGGACTGTACACTTTAAAACGGTTTAAATTGTAAATTGTGTTATATGTCATTTACCACAATAAAGAAATATAATCCTAGGAGTTAGGTAGCATTATCCCAACGTTACAGATAAGAGGACTGAGGCTCTAAGAGAAGTCAAGGACATTACCATCATACAAGGGACGAATCTAAGTTTGTGTGGTCTGAATTTTTTACAATTTAAGAAAGGGCCCTATTTAAGAAAAACAATACAAAATTATGATTATAAAACTGCTAGGGTTTCCAAAGGTCTTGCAAAGGATCTTCACGAGGGAGAACTCTGAGGCTTAAGCTTTATTAACCCCAAGGTAAATTCACATTTGCTCTCAGTAGGTAGAACTGAAAAATGAAAAAAATTAAAAACCTCTAACTCCATTTTCGATAAGAGCAAAAACATATAATACTTAGGAGTAAATTTAACAAAACATGTGTCAGATTTCTGCACCGGAAACTACAAAAGAGAAATTCTAAAGGACCTAAAAAAATCGATAGCTGTACCATGTTTAAGGATTGGAAGACTCAATATTGTTAAGATATCAATTCTCCCCATATTGATCTATCAATTCAGAGCAATTCCAATCATAATACCACCAAGATTTTTTGTAGAAATTCTCAAACTCTCACATCTATATACAAAGATTGCCCAAAGAATTGCGGAAAAAGAACAAAGTTTAAGGACTTACACTGGCTTCAATACTTACAGTAAAGTTACACTATCAAGACAGAGTACTATTAGGAAAGAAAAATAAATCAGTAGAGCCAACTAGAGTACCCAAGAATAGACCATTTATACAGTCAAAGGCACTATTAATAGTCCACTGAGGAAAGAAAAGTGTTTTCACTGGATGATGCTGGAATAACTGGACATCTATATGGAAAAGTGAGTAGGTAGAGGCAGAATTTGTACACCCTAGGTCTGTCTGCCTCCTTCTATATTCCTTCACTACATCTCTGCTCTCTGTTCCCACCCTTGCTCTGTCCTTGCCCTGCCTATACCCTCTCTGGCCACAGTCTTCAGAAAGGTGACTCTAAAGCTTGAGACAATGAGATCACCGAATCAATCACAGTGCCAATTGTTTGCTAGGAAGATTAAGGGAGTAGAATCTTGACCCTGAAGGAATTTACCTGCCTTGGGTCTTGAGGGGCATGGGACCCAACTGCCTATTGTCTGAAAGGGATTAAAGAAGTCTGTCAGAACAGGAAACTAGAAAATCATAGTACATTTTCACTGTCAGTCAAATGATCAAAGCCTGCTATCAGAGGTCACCCGTAGGGAGGGAGGAATTCTAAACTTGCATTCAGAATTCTTGGGTTCCGTTCTCTCTCTGCCTCTGTATGACTTTGGGTGTGTCCTTAGTTCTTCTTTGACCCTTAGTTTCCTCACATGATAAATGGTGATAGTAAATACCTCCTCTGTTTTACCCCATGGGTTGCCATTAAGTTCAAATGAAGCAGACTATATAAGTATCCTTTGAAAACTATGAAATATTACATGATATAATTTAATCACAGTTCTGTGTATACTCTTTGCAAATTGAAATGAATAATAATGTTACCTTGTCTATTTTAAATTCAAATTTTACATATCAAGTTTATTCTATAGTTATTTTTCTTGTTCCTTCTGTGTTTACAAAAGAAATCTAATATTTTAGTAATGATTCAAAATTCCTTTATAGTGCAGCTTTGAGTCAGATAACCTGTTTTTTTTTAATTTCATCTATTCATTTTTATCACTCTGAGTTTTTAAAAATTCCCCTCATTAATCAATCAATTCATTTTATTTGACAAGTTCTTATTTAGTGCCTACTCGGGGCAAGACACTGTTAAATACAAGAGGTAAATGGATGAAGAGACACAATCCCTGTCCACAAAAAGCTCAGTCTAGTGAGGATACAGACATATACTTAAAAAGCCAATTATGATATAATGTCATCACTGCTATAAAGGACCTGTTTATAAGTTACTGCCCTGGAGGAAGAGCATCTAAGCCTGTGAGTATCAGGGCTTCACAAAGGAAGTGATGTTCCGAGTTGGCACTTAAAGGAGAAAATAGACTTTACCAAGACAGTCTAGGGTAGGTGGTAAGGGTATCCTAGTTCAGGGACACGTCCCATGACATGAAACAGCATGTTGGAGAATTGCAAGAGAATTTAACGTATGTGGAGTCTAAGGTTAGAATAGGTGTGGCCAGAGAAGAGACTGGAGGAGCTTGCAGGATTGGGCCATGGGGGGCCTCGTAAGTCACACAGAGGAGTTTGGTCTTTATCATGTAGATGTCAGAGTCATGGAAGGTTTCTAAGCATAGAGTAATAGGATCAGCTCTGTATTTTAGAAGGGAAAGTATGGCTAGTGGAGGGTGACGTGGGAGCCTAGAGGTGGGGACAGGGGGACAGGCAGAGGTGGGGACAGGGGTATTGAGACAAGTAGGGAGACCAGTTAAGTGGTCATTGCAATGGTCCAGACTGAACTAGACTCATAGTAATAAGACCAGTCAGTCAGACCAGAGACTGATCTGAGACTCAGTTAAGCAGCAGAACCAATAGGATTTAGCAGTTAGTTAATTGAATGAAATGGATGAGAGAGAGAAACTCCGTTCTACCCTGTATTACTGATGTGACCTTGGACACAGTGCCTGACCTTTCCAATTCTCAGGTCCCTCATTTAAAACATTGGGATTAGGAATACCTAATTCATAAGGTTGTTGGGAGCCTTAAAGGTGCTCAGTGTAAAGACACCTATCAGAGAGCCTTGTACGAAATAGATTTTCCCCAAAGACTGGTTTTCTTCCCCGCTTCCTTTTCTTCTCCTCGGCCCACACTGCAGAAGAGCTCTTCTGAATTACAGAGACTTTGCTCTTAGAGATGCTCATGCTGGACACTGAAAACATTTGGGATTTGAGGCTTTGGGGCCAGCATGTCTTCCCCTAATATACCTCTGGAGTTTTCATGATAAAGCAACTTCTAGGCTGGGTGGATCATGTTTGGGGCTCATATGGCAATTCCTGTGTTCTTCTGTTATCTGAGGAAGAAATCAGCGGTTCCTGGTAAGGTTCTGGAAGTTCCCAAATGAATTCCGACATGTAGACCATATTCTTTGCTCCCTACCCTTTAGTTATCATTGTTCTCACCTCTATGAAACAAGCTGATGGGAGCTGGGATGCTATGGCTCTTCTAGGGGC
Organism: Stenella coeruleoalba; assembly: GCF_951394435.1. Classification (NCBI taxonomy): domain Eukaryota; kingdom Metazoa; phylum Chordata; class Mammalia; order Artiodactyla; family Delphinidae; genus Stenella; species Stenella coeruleoalba. Next base: position 103,016,005 of record NC_137169.1, on the reverse strand, counting down.
CAACAGGGCTCTGCGTCTCTTTCCTACTCCAGCTTGGTGCCAGTGAAGGATTCTGGAATTTCCCTTCAGCCTCCATAAGATCTCCTTGCTTCCCATTTAGAGACCCAAAACTTTTGTCATTTTCCTACTGTGACAGAGGCCACCTAGGCCTTGAATATGACTTTAGGAAACACTATTCCAATCCTCCCTTTTCTCTGGTTGAGAAGAAATGGAAAAAACCCTGCAATGCTTCCTCCTGGTGTCCTGGCTGGATGTCCGGGTGGCATTAGAGAAACCAACACTTGAAGAGAACAAGCTGCTGTGTGACACATCCCTGAGGAGGTGGAAGCAGATTTTTGAAAAAGTTGACTACAAAAGCTACTGCCTCGAGAAAGGCCTGCCGTCTTCAGAGGCTAAGATAATTAAGAATTTAAGAGCTTTCTTAAATTAAATGTTCCCTTTATTTCTGACTGGTGTTTCTTGGATGTTATTGCTGAAAAGGAGGGACTTATGGGTAACTTGATATTCTTACCCATGAATAATAATTAACTACCTCCGGCTTCCATGGTCACTAACCCGATCAGGATTTATGCCGCTCTTTTGAAAACTAGAGCAGCTCTGAAATTTTTCCTTTGTTAACCCATTTCCCTTTCCTCAGCAGATCAGCACTACAGACCATTCAGAGCCTGAGCTCCTGGGAATCCTATTAAGACACACCAGAGGGAAGTCATCAATGATCTGCCTGCAGAAAACCTAAGCTCTGCTTCTCAACCTTGGTACCCTCCCTTGTGATAGTGCCTTGTCTAATGGTGTGCAATAATGTGCCGAAACCTGGAGGGAAATTGAGTTCTCTCGCAGGAACTCTGGGCGGTGGGGGACAGTTTACTCTCATGAATGGTGTCTCTGCAGTGGGGAAACGTTGGGACCCTGCCTCTTCCTATCAGTTCCTGGGCTGCAGGAAAGGGAATCGTGATTAAACCAGGAAAATGGAAGATGGTAACAGTCCTCGCCCAGCTGCTCAGCACCCTACCCACAGATGTAATCAAGATAAATAAGTCAGGGTTGTTATAGGAGATGTAATTCAGGGCAGTACTAGGAGCCAAGTTATAATTATTATAATAAAAATTCACACACAGGGAACTCTTAATTATCTGATAATGAAGTTCAAGAGAGGATACCAGAATTGCAGAGCACAGATAATCCAAAAAGCTAATTTCAGATACATGTTCTTTTTCATCCAACATTTATCCAGGGCAGTGAATTTCCACTCTAATGATAATAGTTCATGTTTATGTGTGGACCTTTCATATGTAGGAGTGAGTTTCAAGGATGTTTTTAGCAGTAGATACATAGTCTCAAACAAAATCTCCTTTGGCACCTCATGATATAAAGCAGATAAAAGTGGAGCTGCTGTGGTGTAGCCAGACCAGAAGACATCAGAGCCCTGCCCATGTGGATAATTCCTCCCCTCCCTCCGCCCTGGAGTTGTGGCTTCTGAGGGACCACTGAGGAAGCCTGGAACCCAGAAGAATGCAATTCGAAAATTGGCATCCATTAGCTCTTGACTCTCATGTGCCCTGTGAGGTAGGTATGTCAGGAATTAATATTCTTATGTTATAGATAAGAACAGGTTCGGGGAGCCTGGGTCTCACACGTAGGAACCGGCGGAGCTGGAACTTGAGCTCAATCTTCTGATGCCAAATTTAGTATCCTTTTAACCCTACCTATGCCTTGCCCTTTGCTCAATTCCTCAGTCTACCCTTTCGTGTTGGGACGTCATAAGAAGAAAATTCACCAAAGGAGAATTAAGGGATGAGGTATAAACAATCAGTTAAATAGAGAACTTCCACATTTGTTGAACTGTCCTTTCCCCATTCTCGATGTGACAAATCAACCACTGGTCTGATGATGAATGAGATCATCAGTCGAGATGGAACGAGAGATGTTTTCGCTTTCACTGATCACCTTTAGTGATTGGAATTTCAATTTCTTAATAATTTCTGTCACTTCCTGGCTGTGTCTAAATATTTAGGCAGATCCATGCAGAGTGGATTTGTCTGTTTGATGTGTTGCATATATTTTTTGTGTCTGATTGTCAGTCAGTGAGGAAAACACACCACAGAGAGCAGATGTGATCTGACAGTCGCCAAATGTGACTCTCACTTTTCCCAGCATTCCCTGCACCTCTGAAAGGCAGAACTAATTTCTGCCTTTAGACCACAGACTCCTGGAGAACTCGACCACCTGACATTTACCTTCCATATTGATTTTCTGTGAAATCTTAGGCATATCCATGGCTTCGGTTACATTCCCAAACTCTGGTGGTTCTCAATTCTATATGCTTAGCCCTAACCTACATTTCTAATTACCCACTGGACATGTGTAATTGGAAGCATCCGTACTTACATGTTCAAAATTAGATTAATTTCTAGCAAAAACAGTGCGCCTCGAATTTCCTATCTTGGTTAATGCTGCTGCCACTTACCTCCTAACAAAGCTAGACAACTCGGTTTCCTTGAACCACCCCCTTCCCTCACCATCCACTTTCAGCTAATCTACCAAGTCACTCAGATTCAACATTTTAAATATCTCCTGTCTCGAATTCCCCCTTCCCCTCCCAGTTCCCACTGTCTTAGTTCAGTCCTTCAACCTGAATATTGAAACAGTTTAATGGGTGTTTCTCCAGTTAGCCTAACTGTTCTCCCTCTATTCTGGTTCATCATTCTCTCTGCTGCCCCTAAGCTTAACCTTTCTGAGATTAACTTCCTATAAAGGATCTACACAGTCTATCCCTGGTCTATCTAGCCAGGCTCAGCTCCTGTCACACAACCCGATCTTCTCTTTTCCTTAACCCCCATATCCATCCAGTCAGAAATCCCTCCTGACATTTTCATGACATATACCTCATAGCACCCCTGCTGTGCTGTTCCCACTGCTGTTCCACCAGGATAATGCCAAGCCTCACCATTCTCTGCCTGCACTTTTATAATCATCCAAGATTGCAACTGATCCCACTGTTTCCAGTCTACCTTCACTGAGTTTTGTTTTGCAGTGTATCAATATATTTATTGTTACAGCTTTATTTTTTATTATTTTTATTGATGTATAGTTGATTTACAATGTTGTGATAGTTTCAGGTATACAGCAAAGTGATTCAGTTATATATATAACTAAATATATATATATATATATATATATATATATACACACACACACACACACACACACATATATATCTATTCTTTTTCAGATCCTTCTCCATTATGGGTTGTTACAATATATTGAATATAGTTCCCTGTGCCATACAGCAGGTCCTTGTTGCTTATCTATTTTATATATAGTTGTGTGTATCTGTTAATCCCAAACTCCCAATTTATCCCTCCCCTGCTTCCCTCTTTGGTAACCTTAAGTTTGTTTTCTATGTCTGTGAGTCTGTTTCTGTTGTGTAAATAAGTTCATTTGTATCATTTTTTTAGATTCCACATATAAGCGATATCATATATTTGTCTTTGTCTGACTTCACTTAGTGTGATAATCTCTAGGGCCATCCATGTTGCTGCAAATGGCATTAGTTCATTCTTTTTTATGGCTAATATTCCGTTGTATGTATATATACAACATCATCTTTATCCATTCATCTGTTGATAGTGTTGTTACAGCTTTATATTATAAACTTAATATCTGATATAGTGAGGCCTCTCCTACTTCTCTCCTCTCATGCTTCCCTCTTGCCATTTATTCATTAGTTTCAAAATTGCTTTACTACTTATAGACCTTTATTCTATATAACATTTACTATCTTAAAATATTTTGAAAGTACTACTGAGATTATATTAGATACATAGTTTTGGGGGAGAATTACTTCTTTATAATTTTGCATTTTCCCATCCATGAACATGGCATATCTTTTCATTTATGCAAATTCATTTGTTATTTAATAGAGTTTAAATTTTTTCTTGGTGAAGTTCTTTATTCTTAGGTTAATTCTTAGATTCCCTTATTGCTTTTTGGCTATTGTAAATAGTATCTTATATTATTTTTTCAGCTGGATCTTATTGGTATAGAAGATGCTTTGTTGTACTTCTTATCCAGTTTTGGAACCTGGTTCCTATATGCTTCATAAAATGAGTTAGGGAGTTTTTAACCTTTAAAATTTTTCTGGAACATCTTTGATGATAGTGACTGTTCATTCCTTGAAAGTTTGGTAAAATTTACTTGTGTGTGTGTGTGTGTGTGTGTGTGTATGTGTGTGTTTAGGTAGAGAGCTTTTGATGACTATTTTAATTTATAGTGTTTGATTCCAATTTTCTATTTCTTCTTTTCCTTTTTTACAGTAAAATGAATGTTTAATGCACTCAAAACTATCAACACACACCATAAAATTTTCTCTGATTAAATCTTTACATAATATTTCAGAGGTATGTTGGGAGGAAATGGTATCCTCTTTGGTGACATTACAGGTGACCATGACAATGTGTCTGGACAGAAACAAAATCAGAATCAAATATTTAAAGCTGAAAGGAATCTTGTAACAATCAAGTTAAAACAATCAGATTTTAAAGGTGATTAAACTGAGGCTAAGAAAAGTTAACTGATCATTTAGCCAACTAGGAATAGTCAAAAAATTCTGCATAAGATCCAACTTCTAAAAAACTTTATCATTTACCACAATCTAACAGTAATATGTAGCACTATTGAGTAACTCAAATTAAATTTTTTTCCATTTCTATACACATACACCCATACCACACATTTATATACACTTCAAAATTTAAAACTAGGAAAGGTTCAAGAGCCTACTCTGATGGTGGCAGTTACCTGAAGCATAGGATTCTGTACAATACGTAGTTCAGGAAAATTAGCCTAATTTAAATTCTGACTGATGTCCAAGAAGGCCTTCTCATCTTAGCTACTCTGAATGTTTACCCACAATGCATTTCAACCTGCAGCAAAAAGTCACCCCATCAACTAAAAATATAAGCCATGCCTTACACAGAAACAGGACTCCAGGTAATTAACTGGTTCACCTGTACCCGTAATACCGGCAAACCAAAGCCGAGCCCACTTAAAAAAGAAAAAGCTAAACAAATGTATACCTCCATCTTGAACATTTAAATCTGAACTCAATCAAATGCCCTTAAGAGTTTAACTCTTAGCCAGTCCTCAATGGAGAGTTAACTGGGAAGAATCAAAAAAGAACCAAACTCATACAATAGAGGAAAATTTTTTAAATCAAAGTAAAATTTCCCCAAAGAGCTTATCATTAGCAGTAGGCTTTCATCTGTGAACTGATAAACAACCAAAAACCAATTAGTTATAATTGGTTTTTATAGTTTCGCTTTAAGTTGCCTGTATATATACATTTATGTATATATTTAAGTTGTACCAAAAACTGCTTACAAATGGCAATTCTTGTGAAGTAGATGATGATGAAGTTCCAGGTACTTCTAGCATGTTTCCTAATGTACTGGTACTGGAGTCTGGATCATCCTGAAAAGATAAATTTATTGAGTTTAATTGCTCTTCTATGGTAATGGTTATATCTCCTAGTGAAAGGGGGGCTGGGAGAAGGGCTGCTTTTTCATTGCTGCCGTCCACTTCATTTCTTTGCTTACTTTTCTGTGTTTCAGTTTGAGGAGCTAATGGCAAGAATGGTGATTTGACTGCACCGTGTCTACTGTCTGGTGTGCTGTCTTGTTCATTTCCCCTGGCCACGTCTACACCATTCTCTGATTTAGGCTCATAATTGCAGGTGGCATTGGTCTGACTTTCCTCAAAGATCTCCTCTATACTCTCATCCTCTGTGCCTGGCTGTTCTGGGTCCATTTCAGAATCTACATCTGCATCATCCAGACAAGTAAAATTCTCAAAGTGCAGAAAGCCATTCTTGATAGTCTTTGTTACTTTTATCTGGAGTTCAAGGGAGTTATTACAAGAGGGTTCCTGTTTCATAGCAAGTGCTGTTGGACCACCAGGACTCAGGGAAGTGCAAACAATTGGCGACTGAGCTCTTGAATCACTTTTTTCAGGGTCTGAAAGGATTCTGATCCATCAGCAGACCCATTTAGATACTCTACGTTGATCACGGAGGCCAAATCCTGTAGTCTCCGCAGTGGAATGTAACAAGATGGAGAATCTTGTCCATAAGCATTTGGGGATTTTTCACTGGCAGTATGTAACTGCATAGTACACCTATGAAGTGGCTCAGAATAATTGGATTCACCATCACCGAAAGGGCTGTCCTTGTCTTCAGGGGCATCTAAATTCAGTGGATTGGAAAAGGGCAGCAGACAATTTCTTCTAGGTAGTTCACAGGTCTGATCCATCCTGGGCCAGCATCAACCGTGCCCCGCGCCCCATCCTGGGCTGGCTGGGGGGAGGGGGTGACCCTCATTACACTGGGGCATGAGTGGAGCGATGGGGAGAGCGCAGAGCCGCTCTCCACACCCGCCTCCCCCCGCGTCTCTCTTCAGGGTAGAAGGCAGCGAGTGCGACTTGCCCCAGCCTATTCCGCCGCTGCCCCCAATTTTCTATTTCTTCTTGCCTCAGTAATTTTGCCTGAGGAGTCCCCCAACTGCCATTTCATCTATGTTGTCAAATTTATTAGCATATAGATCTTCATGACACTCTGATTATGTTTAAGATCTTTGCTGTGTCTTTAGGTATTTTTTCCTTATTATTCTGTTTTATTTATTTTATCGTCTCACTTTTTTTTCTCATTACTCTTGCCAGAAGTTTGTCTACCTTATAAATCTTTTCAAATAAAAGATTTTTTTCTTCATGATATATATTTATATATTATATATATTTGTTTAAATAGATTTGTTTTTATTTATTATATTTAACTTTTTGAGTTGTTAACTTAATTCATTAGTTTTTGGTCCAGGAATATTTTTATTTTATTTGGTCCAGGAATATTTGGTCCAGTTTATTCCTGGACCAAATATTATCTACACCAATATTTTTGGTCCAGGAATATTTTAAAGTTCCTGTAGCCTTGTTTACCTAAGAATATCTTTATTGAATCCTCATGTTTAAATGGGATAGTTTAATTCTATGTTAGAAGTCCTTTTTTTCTCCTTGAAAAGAATACTCCATTGACTTCTTGATTTCAGTGTCACCATTTAGATATCTAATGTCAAGTGAATTCATGTTGTTTTGTAAGATATATATTCTCTTTCTACATGCTCTTAGAATTGCCTTTTGGAATGTGAAGTTATTACATTCCACTATAAATATTAGATAATTTTTTTCTTATCTTTTTTGCACTGTATCAGCCTTTCAGTCTCAAATATTTTTTATTTCAGTCTAAAATCTTTTACCCTGGGAATTTTTGGTCATTATTTATCTATACCTCCTGTATGAATTAGCTATTGCTGCGTGCATAATAAATTACCCCAAAACGTAGTGGCTTAAAAGAGCAACAATGATTTCCTAAGGTTCTGAGTTGTCTGGGAGGTTCTATTGGTTTCATGGGGCAAACTCCTGTGTCTGCTTTCAGCTGAAGGGAATCCAGGGAACTAGGCTCCTCCGGACAGCTGGGATGACTAGGCCTCTCTCATCATGGGGTCTTTCATCCTAGGAGGCTAGACTAGGCTGCCTCACACAGTCAGGACAGTGTACACAAGGGCTTCTTAAGTCTCTGCTCGCTTCAAGTTTACTGATGTTACGTTTGTCACAGTAATCAGGGTAATTCACATGATCACACCCAGCATAGGTACTTACATCTCTACTTGCTTTATTGATATCCCATTGGTCAAAGTAAAGCCCATGATCAAGTTCAGCATCAGTGTGAGAGGGGGGCCTAACTCTACATTATGAGAGGTGTGGTTCATTGGGGACCGCGTAGTGCTACAGTCTACCACATCTCCCTCTGTTTACTTTTTTCTTTCCTTCTGGAACTCCTGTTAAAATCCCTACTTTTTGCTTTCATTATTCTTACCTTTTCTAGTTTATTTTTCCTCACTTTATTTCTTCTTGATGCCTTGTGAGATAGTTCCTCAACCTGATCTTTTGTTCACTGGTTCAAATTTGTTTGTATCCATTCTGTTTTTTGTCTCTTTGAATTCCTTAATTAAACTGTTATATTTTTCTTACCTAGTATTTTTACTTGATCTTTTAAAAAATTGTTATATTCATGTTAATATACTATTTGTCACTCTTTGATTGTATATATTATACCTATTTCAATTTTTAAAATCTGCCTATCATCTAGTATGAATAATTCCGTTTATTACCTTTCTTTTATTAATGGCTGCATTCCTCAGCTAGCAGGGTACTTTTCTCTGCAATTTCATTTTGCCTTCTAGGTGTCAGCTATTTGGCTGTTAATGCGCCCTTAGTGGAGAGAAGCCTCAACTCAGCCTCTTATTTGTGTCATTCCTGCTGATTTAAAGGAGGACAGAGATGGCCCCCCAGGGAAGAGAATCAATAGATCGGGGTCTGGGTTTGACCATCTCCCATTGCTGCCTCCTCATAAGATGATCTTGTCCGCATAGTCTGAGTCCCCATAGTTCTGTCCTCGGCACTGTTTTTGTTTGTTTCTTTCTTTCTTTGTTTTTATCAAGAGTTTTACTTACTTGACAGGAAGGCAGGAGGAAGGGACACCTTGGTCTAACCTTTGCTCCCATGGCCATCCATTCCCTCCTTCTCACACGAGGCTTCTAGACTCACATAACATTAATGCACCAACCCTCTGCTGGCCTGACATTCTATTTTCCTGTCTCTCAGTAATGTTGGGGCGGGCAATGATCCATTCAGAGCACTTCTCTTTTGAAATCTTGTAGAAACGTGTTCTCCACTGTAAGGCCAACTGGCCCGAGGCAGGGGAGCGCAATCAGATTCACAGGTTGCATCAGAACGAAACCCTCCGGACCACCCAGTTCCAGAAACTGACCTGGAGACTTTCCGGACCACCCAGTTCCGGGAACTGACCTGGGGACTTTCCACCCGGCCCAGCCTTCCCGCCTGTCGAGGGGCGGGACTAACGGTCCCCCACGATACTCGAAAAGACCACCAAATAAGGAATACCCTGCGCCCTCCCGGATTCACCACACCCCTTTCCCTTCTTCCCCTATAAATTCTGCCAAAACCCTCGCCCGGGCGCGCCTTCCCTGGCCCCTTTTTGTCGGGCCAGTGAACCTCGCCCGGGAGCGCTCCCTAATAAAGCTCACTTGAAGCTTTCCTCTGTTTCGCGGTGCCGTTTGTTAAGATCCGACCTTACATGCACTTTGACTCTTCTTCTCAAGGGGAATTGGCCACATGCCAACTATACCACCGTTTGGAGGCTGAAAGTCCCCCTTACAATCTCAGCTGGGTCTGTCAAACTTACGCGTTTATGAAATCCCCTCCTTGTGAAGGTGAGTACTTAATAGTAATCTCTAGGCTTTCTGGCTCTTAGAACTGTCTTCCCTCTGCTGCCTTCCAGTCTGGTAGCTTGCTTCTTGTCTGTTTTGCTATCTTAGGGGTCATCCCTATTTTTGTTGGGGGGAGTAAGGAAAATTAAAAATCACACCATCTTGCCTCTATTGCTCTTCTAACTTCACTTTTTCATCTCAATGACAGGGTGATTTTCTGACACTAAACTGATGAGATTCTTTGTGGCTCAAATACATTCAAGAGCTTTATTTTCCCTATTGGACAACACCCAGAATCCCTGAGGCCCTCCAGTATCTCGGGTCCCCTTCTTATGCAACCTTGTTTCTCACTTCCCACAAGCCTTCTCTTTCTTGGAGAACAAATAAGGCTCCTTCCTGCCTCTGCCTTTGCTCAGAATGTTTCCCTAACCCTGAGAACACCCGCCTCCCCACTGCCAGCCTTCCCTTCTAGCCAGCCAAATCTTTATTGTTCTCCAGAGACCCGTTCAAGTCTTGCCTTTTCTAAGGCTTCCCCTCCCATCCTCTTCTCTTTCAATAGCTTATCACTGTAAACAGTTACATTTATTGAGCACTTATATTTAAATGCCACGTGCCAGGCACTACACAATGCTCTAGTTAATCCTGATGAGAACCCTATGAGATACAACAATTACTATCCCGCTTTAAGAAAACTGAAACTCAGAGTGGCTAAATATAACATGGACAAGGTAACACAGTCAGTGGCAGAATTGGGATGTAAATGTACCTTGTGTCTTCAGAGACTACGCTCTCAGGCATTTTGCTACGCAGGTCTTAGAGATGCAACCTAACTTATTTGGTGAACATCTTTCCAGACGTTTCTTTTTCTGCCTTTCTGTTTCAAGATATACAGATAGATGTGCTCTGTCCTCTCTCTCCCTCCCACTCTCTCTCTCTCTCTCAGACACACACACACAAACACACACACAGATGGAAAAATGGTTTTTCGTAAGCTTCATATAAAATTTGCATAAATCACTCTCTTCTTAAAGTTATTAGCTATAGAAGCAGGAGCAGTCCTGCCTAATTCTGCCTTCCAACTAGGTTTTAAATTCCTTAGTGTCCTCTTGCTTCTGAATATCTCCCTTCACTGTCATTAACTCAGTACTGAACACTGAGTAGGAGGTTTACACATGCTTGTTGATGGACTAACAAAATGTAACTGGAAAAGGCTGATTTACAGATAGAGTCACCCATACATTGTCACAAAGGCCTACGGGGACAGGAGAAATGTCTCATCTTCCTCTGGTCTCACACTTCCGGGTGACCTTAAGCAAGATACTTAAGTGGGGAGGTTAAGAAATGAAGATCCTGTCTGCAGCTGTGAAGGAAGGCCAGCCCTATCTATCATGGTCATCAGCCCGCCTTCTGTGGAGGGAGGATCCGAGCAGAAGGGAGGTAACATCTGTCAACTGCTAGGAGCTTCCTGCAGAGACCAGACCACACAGGTACCAAGACTAACTGCTGGTGGGGGTCGGGTGGGGAGGCGGGGCACAGGAACAGGAGAGCCGCCCTTGTGCTCACCCAGCAGGATGTGAAAAATTCAGCTGGGTTCTTTTTATAGTATCAATCATCCCTGGTAATGAAGGTTCTGCAATTAGACCTCAGCTGGCAGTTTCGTTGGGGCGTGTGAAGCAGAATAAACTCCTGGGTCTGCAGGAGGGCAGGCCTGTTTGTCAGAAAGGCTTGAAGGCACCGCTGGGAACAAGCAATGTGATGCAGGGACGGGAGCTATTTTTACAGACCATTTTCTAGCCATAATTGTTCCTTAAATAAGTTCCACTTGGGCATTACAGCGCTAACATTTTATGGAGACTACATTCAGCTCTCAATTAGCTGTACAAATGGAGGGAAGTATTAACACAGATAGTAGAAAACAGCGACACCACATTTATGTAAGCCACCACTAATTTGGAGTTTATGATCATTTCACCTGGGCTTGATTGACGTTTACTTGTATATATCCTATGAAGAGAGCATTTGTTGAAAAAGATTCAGGGTGGATTAGCCTACTTAAGAGAACATACTGTCTTCAAATACTTACGAATATTGATGAGTAAATTTCTGTTGAGCACTTTCTATGTGTTCAGGTGCTATGCAAAACCCTTTACCTGTATCATTAGCCATAATCCTCTTAGACACCTTATGAGATAGGTGCTATTATTAACCCCGTTTTATAGGTAAGGAAATGGACCTCTTGTCCAAGGTCACCTAGCCAGTAAGTGGCCGATTCTGCCTGTAAACCCAGACAAACATGACTTGGCCATTCTTACTCTCAAGCATGAAACAGTAAGCTGGTTACAAGCCAGGCTCCTCTAATCAAAAAAACAACTCTGGTTGCCTCTGCATGGCATTTGCTGGTAGCAATTGGAGCTATTATCACTGCTTCTTAAAAATCTTTTCAGTAAAGGATGAGGGGGAAGCATCAGTTTCTTGCTAAATTCTGCAATGCCTTTCTCATTCCTTTCTTGTTTATGTGCCTCTTGGTTCCTTCTCTATTGAATTTAAAACTCTCGCTAAAACTCCTACACTATGACAACCATTCCGTTTCTCTAAGCTGTATTATAAAAACAAAACACATCTGCTCAAATTGACATTTCTCCCCTGACAAACTCATCTGGTGAGCCCCAGGCTGCAGCTTGTCCTTGAGTCACGAGCCTGTATATGGGCTAGGCTGACACTGCTTACCCCTTCCCGAGGTATAAACTCTGGGGTCACTTGTAGTCAATAGACTGCTGGGTGTGGGGCAGTCGAGACGCCATGAAAATATGAAAGAGAAAGAAGGAAAACTTACTGCTTCTCAATACTCTGATAGTTGTAGAAAGCAATGATCTATTTTATACTTTTTAGAGGACGGGTCCTATTGATAGTCCCATTCATTAATATGTGAATTTAATTCTGTCATGTGAGGAACAGTATTGGTCTGTGGATATGTTACCTGATAAAATGTGCCCATATTCTCTATCAGGTATAACTATCGCAAAAGACGAATATACACACACACAGAGCACGTAATCAATGTATTGGAAAACCCCATTCTCCTGATACCTTAAGCCTGAAAATCTACAGGCAAAATGTGAAGTTCCGTTTATGTCTGTAGTTATGACAAGGCAGCAAGCCTTACTTAGTGGTATCCAGTGCCAACATCCTAAAAGTTCATAAGCTAGCGGTGCTTCCCTCTGAAGATTAGACCAGAGAAAGTGGGTTGAAGCTGACTTATTAGAGATTCAAGTGATTACTACTAAAATAAGAGAAGGTTTTGGATGCTTTCTAAAATCGTATTTGGTAATACCACACACACAAAAGAATTTTATTAAAGATAAGAAAACATTTTGAGGAAATGCTTCTTTGGCCTTGGGTTGAATATTTAGTTTTGCAGAGAGGCTGCTATGTTATAACAGAGAGAAACCTAACTATGTTTTTAAATAGAGTGAACTCAGTCCTTCCACGCTGATCATCCAAAACAAATCTTTAATCTCTGGTTAATTTATTTAATCTCTGGTAGTTTTGCTCTATCTTCCTTCAGTCCTACTATATTCAGTAGATATGAAACAGAGAACACAAGTTAATTGTAATTCAAGCAAATCTATGCTGGAAAAAAATCTACATTAAAAAGAATCACCAATTACATTCCAAGGAGAGCTCTCCAAAGCCCTAATTTTGTGATCATCTGCTATTTTGAACGATAAGTGCCAATGCTCACTGCCATTTGTGTGGATAAGAGCTGACTCTTTGTGAGTGATAAATGTTGGCCCATTCACATGCAGAAGTTGGGGCAACATGAATATGTTCGCCTGAGTTTATTTCAGGTGAGTCAAGAGGCCACCCAGCCAAGCTGCTCAAAGCCCGCAGATGGCCCCAGCAATGTTTCTGCCACTCCCAAGCTCTTCTGCTGTCCTCACATGCATACACCTGCCCGCCACACACGGTCTCACCTGAGCTCCAGACCCCCAATTCTCACTGTGCCTGGGCACACCTGTGCTTGAGGTAACTTTCTCCCTAGAAATTTCTGTGTACATAGCTAGTTTTATAGCCCTGAATGCTGCTTGAGTTCAGGGCTGGGCATAGCAGTGGGTGGGCCTGGAGTTGGACTGAGCCCTAGACTAGGGGGTAGGAGACTAGGATGTGAAGGAGGGTCTGAAGTTGAGGGGGACAGGTTAGGAGCAATAACCAAGTCAAACTGTGTTACAAATAAAGAGTTGCCAGCAGTGAAAGGTAAAATGAAGAGCTGTGCAGAGCTGCCACCAGCCCGTATGGTAGCATGTTGGTACTTAGGAAAAGATGGGCCTCTGTGTGTATGCAACCTGGTGCCGGGATTCACAGCCAGGCAAGGACGCCTCAGGCTGAATTTCAGCCCCTACTTGTCCCCTGGGCTGAGTGCTTGTGTACAACCCTGGAAGATCACCCTGGAGTCAAGAGGAAGAGTCTGGGAAGATCCTCTGAAGGATGGCCAAGAAAACTTGGGGAAAATATTACAAAGTTAAGAGCAATATACACTTAGTATTAAAAAAATATAAAGAGGGCTTCCCTGGTGGCGCAGTGGTTGAGAGTCCGCCTGCCGATGCAGGGGACACGGGTTCGTGCCCCGGTCCGGGAAGATCCCACATGCCACAGAGCAGCTGGGCCCATGAGCCATGGCCGCTGAGCCTGCGCGTCCGGAGCCTGTGCTCCGCAACGGGAGAGGCCACAACAGTGAGAGGCCCGCGTACCGCAAAAAAAAAAAAAAAAAAAAAAAGAAATAAAAGAAATAAAGAAAGAAAAGTAAAAATCTCTATCTCACCAAAAGAAACCAGTGTTGACACTTTCTTGCACATTCTAGAAAAAATTGTATGAATGTACTCGGATGTATAGTATTTACATAAAATGTTCCTGTTATACATACTTTCTGCACCCTGCTTTTTTCACTTAATGTTTTTTTTGTTTTGTTTTTTTGCGGTACGCGGGCCTCTCACTGCTGTGGCCTCTCCCGTTGTGGAGCACAGGCTCCGGACGCGCAGGCTGAGTAGCCACGGCTCACGGACCCAGCCGCTCCGCGGCACGTGGGATCCTCCCGGACCAGGGCACGAACCCGTGTCCCCTGCATTGGCAGGCGGACTCTCAACCACTGCGCCACCAGGGAAACCCCACTTAATGTATTTTGAAGTAACTTAATATCAGTGTATGTTAACCAACTTCTTTCTTTTTTACTGGCTACGTGGTATCCCATTACATAGATGCACTCTATTTAACCAGTTTTTGTTATTGGATATTTAGATTCTTTCTGATCTCTTTCTATCTTGATATTTCAGTAAATGTCCTTAATATCATCCTTGGTATATTGCTTGGGTGAGGAGAATGAAGTGAAATCACAGTGCCATGCCCACTTCAGTGTATTGTGACCAAAAACTGCAGTGGAGAATTTGGCCTCACAAACCTCTTGCCTTCTACAGACTTGACTTACTGTTAGTGGCTGACGCTGAGTGGGCTTTGGGGACAGAAGGACATGGGCAGTGCGTTGGAAATGCATGTTTTCCTCCTCGTGGGTCTGACACAAACTGCAGCTGTCTTTCTAAAGAGAAACATAGGGTGACCCATGAACTCGCCTCCGCAGTGCCCACCCTCACACCAGCCATGAGATGGAGAAAGGCCTCCCTCTACTTGCCACCCCCGGCTGGATGACAAAGCAGGTGGGGTTGTGAGCACAGTCCCTGAGGAACACAGACCTTAAAGAGCAGCTGTGGATCCTGCTCTATTTGGCAAATTTATTTCCAAGAAATGGGTCTTTTGAGAATTTCTCGGACTTGTGGTTACAATCCATTTCAGAACTAACTTCTGTGCTCTATTTATGCTTTCCAAGGAGAGCGGCTCAGTGGGCTGAATTATTCTGGATTATACCTGGCTCTGCTTCCAGATTTCCTAAAATGAGAAATTGAAGAAGAAGTTACAATAATGACCTTCCTTCTTCCTGAAGTTTCAATCAAATGATAGGAAAGCAATCTACATAGTAATTACAGCATCCCTCCAAGTGAATGCCTGTGCCCCAGCAGAGAAGAAGAGCGCGGAAGTCATATCTATAATGAAATTCAGACCCATCAGGTTCTAAATCACAGGAAGGTTAATTCAGGTTACGCAATCACAAGCAGAGGCGGTATAATATACTGGTCACTGGAACAGCCCGCATTGCTCTCAATAGCAGAGGGCAACAGGAAATAAGCTGTCATGGAGACAAGGCTTGTGCTAAGAGGGACCTCAATCTGGGACTGCTTGAAGTACGTTATGAAGGTACCACGGACCATTCCTGAGTTCTGAATGGAAGCCTTGCCTTTTCCAACACCTAAGCGGAAAATTCAATAGCCAGAGTCCTTGTCCTAAATCCGCAAATCAGAGGATCACAAGATGAATGGATGCTAATGGTATTAACAATGGATCATACTTTAGGGGAGGTAGAGGCGTCTGGGGGGAGAAGTACGTATCCCCAACCTTTTGAGAGTGTCCACCCACAAACCTCCATGGGTACCTCTGTTGGTCATCTTGGTCGGTGATGCTGAGAGGATTTATTCATTCTCATCACCTAGGGTAACATTTCTCATGTTCTTATTGATAGTGCCAATGAAATTCAATCAAGTCTTTCCTTTCTACAATTAAATAATATTTACCTTTTAAAGATGCAATAAATTATCACTATCCTCAGGGCTCTGATGCTAACTAGAGAGCTACAACCTGCCAGCATTCAGCGGGATTCCTCAGTCTCCAGGTCACCCCCCCCGGAGCCCACTCGCCTCTCTGTTGCTGGGTAACCTCCAGCTCTACCCTAGGCCGTTGGACCTGCACATTATCCAGCTGGGCACTTCAAACAAAAAGTCAGTTTTACTCCTTTTCTGTTCACTCCTGACAAGAGTTCCAGTCCCAGCAATATTTCTGAGAATGGTTTCCTTCCCAGAGCCCCAACACAACTCGTGTCTTTGTTAAGCTTGAGGTTCTGCTTGGTCCTGTGCTGGGTCTTGTCACTACAAGTGATGTCATGTGTGAGGTAAGCTTTTAGTGCTGAGTTAGAGGCATTGAAAAACCACCAGCGATTCCACAGGAACTAAGCCATCGACACCATAAGATACTAATGCATTTCAACATTAGATTTCACCCTGTCACCCTGTATTGTTGGGTTTATTTGTGTGTGTGTTTAAATCAGCACACCCCATTCTTGTCTCTGTTCCAGATCGTTGGGCTGTTACCAATCTGTTATTAGATGTATTAGTTCCTGTGGCTGCTGTAACACAGTATTACAAACTTGGTGACTTAAAACAATAGAAATTTATTCTCTCACAGTTCTGGAGCCAGAAGGCTGAAATAAGTAGCACTGGACAAAAACCAAGGTGTTTGCAGGGCCGTGTTTCCTCCACAGGCTCTCAAGAAGAATCTGTTCCTTGCCTCTTCCAGCTTCCAGTGGTTGGCAGCATTCCTTGGCTTGCGGTTGCATCATCCAGTTTTCAAGACCAGTATCTTCAAATCTCTCTGCTATGTCTTCACATTGCCTTGTCCTCTGTGTGTATCTGTCTAACCTTCCTCATCCTCCCTGTATAAGCATGTACAGGTATTAATATAAAGACACATGTAATTGCATTTAGGATCCAACCGGATAATGCAGGATAATTTCCTCCTCTCAAGATCCTTGATTTAAGGATCTGCCTTAGACCCTTTTTCCAAATAAGGTAATCTGCCAAGACCCGTTTTCCAAATAAGGTAATATTAGTGGTTCCTGTTATCTTTGGGAGACATTATTCAGCCTACTATACTTGCTTCTGTATATTTCCCATGTTGCTGTGTATACACAATAGGTGCTTTATAAATGCTTCTTTTTTTATTATTTACAATGTGTTAATTACTGCTGTATAGCAAAGTGACTCAGTTATACCTATCTATGTTCTTTTCCATATTCTTTTCCATTATGGTTTATCACAGGATATTGAATATAGTTCCCTGTGCTGTACAGTAGGACCTTGTTGTTTTATCTATTCTATATATAATAGTTGGCATCTGCTAACCCCAAACTCCCACTCCATCCCTCTCCCACCTCCCTCCCCCTTGTCAACCACCAGTCTATTGTCCATGTCTGTGATTCTGTTTCTGTTTCATAGACAGGTTATAAATGCTTCTTTAATTAAGTCAAACATTTATTGGAATGAGCCCCAAAGTTAGAAAGATATGCCCATGGGAACTGATTAGACAGAACCTAAGGCCAGATTTTCCACTTCAGGAGAAAGGAAACCAACACGTGGGGCATGTTAGACATTGTCCTAGGCTTTTCCCACACTCTGATTCACTGAATTCTCATTCTAGCTTGTACCACCTACTGGAGTGAACCCCAAAAGGAGGAATGGAAAGAGAACGCAGTAACCAAGTAAAAGAGGAAGTGAGAAGTGGTTTTGGGGATTGTTTTTCTTTTGCTCAGAAGGTGGAGGATAAAATCAAAGCCTTAGGGGAAAGGACTAAAACATTGATCCCCATTCCTTCTGTGCACCCACCCATTCACGTTCTATTCACGTGACAGGATAAGTCCCATGAACACGGGAACCTCTGAGCATGGTGGTTATGGGCACACAGTGCACGTCTGGAGTCAGGACCTCAATGACCAATCAAGAATCCCAATTTTCCCATGAGTCTGGGACAGCTTCTCTCTCTTCAGACTTCTGCTGTGTAGTTGATATGTTCATAAGTCAATAAAACATACCTTAAAAAACAAAACAAACAAAAACAAAAAACATACCTTAATCTCCCCCAGGAGAGAGAAACTGGATTTGGCTTTAGAATATAACAGAAAGTCCAAGAGGAATCTGAAGTTTGGGGCTGGAGGAGGAAAATGTTTAGTTTAGAAAAAGATTGTGAATAGCCAGAATGTAGAGTTATTGGACAACAAGGGGCAGGAAAAGTTGTCAGACAGAGTGGGAGATGAGAGTACTCTGCTGCCGGAGGACACAGGGATAATTGAGTACAAAGACAACCATTCAGACTGCAAGAGGTAAAGCTTAGGCAGCCAAGTGGCGAGAGCTGTTGTCTGTTCTTCAGTTTCAAGCAGAACTACCTTCATGATAAAAGGACTCTCTCAACGACTTCATAGAATGTTTCCTTCACTGAATACTTCGGCATCCAGCTTAATTTAATTTTTTCCTCTCTTCTCCAAACTCTGCCGTCTTCCTAGATGATAAACCTTGTAGACAGCCCATCTCAGATCTGAGGATGCCACTGATTCTACTCTCACCAAAGTCATTTTTGACCAAGTTATTACACCCGATGGAGACCTCTTGGTCCCTATCTACCCTTTTCTGTCTCTGGCATTTGATCCTGTTGGCCATTCCCTCCTCTGAAAAGTTTCTTCCTCCCCTGGTTTTCCTACCACTGCTCTCGCTTAAATCTTCTCTCTCTCTCTGGATGTCTTCACCTCCATCATGAGCTTTCTTTCTCTAAGTCTTCGTAATCTTCCAACGTTCTCTCATCACGTTGCTTTGTGCTTGTCTGTGAATAATCTCATCCACTCTCACGGTTTCAATTACTATCAATATGCTTATGACTCCCAAATATCACTCTCTGGCCCAGCTCTCTCCCTTGAGCCCTAGACCCATATATAAAACTATTTGCTGAACATTTTCAACTGCACATCCTCCCATCACTTCAGTTTCAATATATTCAAACTGAACTCACTATCTACCACCTCAGGCTAGCTCCAATCCTGTATTACTATTTTTAATTGATTTAAATATAATTGATAACATCACTATGAGCTCTTGAGTTCATTATTCTTTTCTAAATTTTTTTTTAATTTAAAAAATATTTTTGGCCACACTGCATAGCACGTGGGATATTAGTTCCCTGACCAAGGATCAAACCCATGCCCCCTGCATTGGAAAGACAGAGTCTTAAAAACTGGACCACCAGGGAAGTCCCTTGAGTTCATTATTCCTATCACTATTTTTTTTAATTAACTTTTTATTGAAGCCTAAGATACATGCAGAAAAATTCACAATCCCTACACAATCCCTAAGTGTACAGCTTGATGAATTATCACCAAGTAAACTCACCCATGTAATCATCTGGGTCTACAAATGAAGCATTCATCAGCATCTCAAGGGCCCACCTCACACACTTTCCCAATCACTAACTCCTCCCTAAAGATAACCAGTATATTGATACCTAGCATCATAAATTGGCTTTGCCTGTTTTTATTTATTTACTTATTTATTTATTGACTGTGTTGTGTCGTCGTTGCTCCACGTGGGCTTTCCCTAGTTGCGGTGAGCGGGGGTGGGCTACTCTTCATTGCGGTGCGTGGGCTTCTCATTGCGGTGGCTTCTCCTGTTGCAGAGCATGGTATCTAGGCATGCAGGCTTCAGTAGTTATGGCGCACGGGCTTTGCTCCACGGCACATGGGATCGTCCCGGACCAGGGCTCAAACACGGCTTTGTCTGTTTTTAACTTTATAAACATAGAGTATGTATTCTTCTGTGTCTGGCTACTTAACACCATGTTTGCAAGATTTATTCAAGTAATCACTCTGGTGTAGTTCATTCATGTTTGTTCCTGTATAGTACTCCATCTGTAAGTATACCATAACTAATTTGTCCATTGTACAATCAATGGACATTTGGACTGTTACCAGCTTGAAAATATCATGGATGATGCTATTTTGAACATTCCAGTGCATACCTTTTGGCACATAAACCTCTTCAAGCTTTTGTCCTTGGGTCTGTCATTTCCAATGCCTTAGTTAATGACATCAAAACCATGAATCACACAGTACCTTAGGAAAGTCAAAATTCAAAAATCTGTTGATATGTTGTAATAATTGGCAAAAACTAATGAATTTAAATTTAACAGGCATAAATGTAAAACTTTTTTTTGAATTTTATTTTATTTATTTTTTTATACAGCAGGTTCTTATTAGTTATCCATTTTATACGTATTAGTGTATATATGGCAATCCCAATCTCCCAGTTCATCACAGCACCCCCCATCACTTTCCACCCTTGGTGTCCATATGTTTGTTCTCTACATCTGTGTCTCTATTTTTGCCCTGCAAACCAGTTGATCTGCACCATTTTTCTAGATTTCACATATATGCGTTCATATACGATATATTTTTTCTCTTTCTGACTTACTTCACTCTATATGACAGTCTCTAGATCCATCCACGTCTCCACAAATGACCCAATTTCATTCCTTTTTATGGCTGAGTAATATTCCATTGTATATATGTACCATATCTTCTTTATCCATTCATCTGTCAATGGGCATTTAGGTTGCTTTCATGACCTGGTTATTGTAAATAGTGCTGCAATGAACATTGGGGTGCATGTGTCTTTTTGAATTATGGTTTTCTCTGGGTATTTGCCCAGTAGTGGGATTGCTGGGTCATATGGTAATTCCATTTTTAGTTTTTTAAGGAACCTCCATAGTGTTCTCCATAGTGGCTGTAACAATTTACATTCCCACCAACAGTGCAAGAGGGTTCCCTTTTCTCCACACCCTGTCCAGCATCTACTGCTTGTAGATTTTGTGATGATGAGCATTCTGACTGCTGTGAGGTGATACCTCATTGTAGATTTGATTTGCATTTCTCCAATGATTAGTGATGTTGAGCAGCTTTTCATGTGCTTCTTGGCCATCTGTATGACTTCTTTGGAGAAATGTCTATTTAGATCTTCTGCCCATTTTTGGATTGGGTTGTTTTTTTTTCTTAATATTGAGCTGCATGAGCTGTTTATATATTTTGGAGATTAATCCTTTGTCCATTGATTCATTTGCAAATATTTTCTCCCATTCTGAGGGTTGTCTTTTCGTCTTGTCTGTAGTTTCCTTTGCTGTGCAAAAGCTTTTAAGTTTCATTAGGTCCCATTTGTTTATTTTTGTTTTTATTTCCATTACTCTAGGAGGTGGATCAAAAAAGATCTTGCTGTGATTTATGTCAAACAGTGTTCTTCCTATTTTTTCCTCTCTGAGTTTTATAGTGTCCACTCTTACATTTAGGTCTCTAAGCCATTTTGAGTTTATTTTTGTGTATGGTGTTAGGGAGTGTTCTAATTTCATTCTTTTACATGTAGCTGTCCAGTTTTCCCAGCACCACTTATTGAAGAGACTGTCTTTTCTCCATTGTATATTCTTGCCTCCTTTGTCATAGATTAATTGACCATAGGTGTGTGGGTTTATCTCTGGGCTTTCTATCCTGTTCCATTGAGCTATATTTCTGTTTTTGTGCCAGTACCATATTGTTTTGATTATTGTAGCTTTGTAATATAGTCTGAATCCAGGGACTGATTACTGTAGCTTTGTGGTATAGTCTGAATCCAGGGAGCCTGATTCCTCCAGCTCCATTTTTTTCCCTCAAAACTGCTTTGGCTGTTTGGGGTCTTTTGTGTCTCCATATAAATTTTAAGATCTTTTGTTCTAGTTCCATAAAAAATGCCATTGGTAATTTGATAGGGATTGCATTGAATCTGTAGATGGCTTTGGGTAGTATAGTCATTTTCACAATATTGAGTCTTCCAATACAAGAACATGGTATATCTCTCCATCTGTCGGTATCATCTTTAATTTCTTTCATCAGTGTCTTATAGTTTTCTGCACAGCTCTTTTGTCTCCCTAGGTAGGTTTATTCCTAAGTATTTTATTCTTTTTCTTGCAATGGTAAATGGGAGTGTTTCCTTAATTGCTCTTTCAGATTTTTCATCATTAGTGTATAGGGATGCAAGAGATTTCTGTGCCTTAATTTTGTATCCTGCAACTTTACCAAATTCATTGATTAGCTCTAGTAGTTTTCTGGTGGCATCTTTAGGATCCTCTATGTATAGTATCATGTCATATGCAAACAGTGACAGTTTTACTTCTTCTTTTCCAATTTGTATTCCAGTTATTTCTTTTTCTTCTCTGATTGCCATGCCTAGGACTTCCAAAGCTGTGTTGAATAATAGTGGTGACAGTGGACATCCTTGTCTTCTTCCTGATCTTAGAGGAAATACTTTCAGTTTTTCACCATTGAGAATGATGTTTGCTGTGGGTTTGTCGTATATGGCCTTTATTATGTTGAGGTAGGTTCCCTCTATGCCCACTTTCTGGAAAATTTTTATCATAAATGGGTGTTGAATTTTGTCAAAAGCTTTTTCTGCATCTATTGAGATGATCATATGGTTTTTATTCTTCAATTTGTTAACATGGTGTATCACATTGATTGATTTGTGTATATTAAAGAATCCTTGCATCCCTGGGATAAATCCCACTTGATCATGGTGTATGATCCTTTTAATGTGTTGTTGGATTCTGTCTGCTAGTATTTTGCTGAGGTTTTTTACATCTATATTCATCAGTGAAATTGGTCTGTATTTTTCTTTTTTTATAGCATCTTTGTCTGGTTTTGGTATCAGGGTGATGGTGGCCTCATAGAATGAGTTTGGGAGTGTTCCTTCCTCTGCAATTTTTTGGATGAGTTTGAGAAGGATGGGTGTTAGCTATAAATGTCTATAAATGTTTGATAGAATTCACCTGTAAAGCCATGTGGTCCTGGACTTCTGTTTGTTGGAAGATTTTTAATCACATTTTCAATTTCACTGCTTGTTATTGGTCTGTTCATATTTTCTATTTCTTCCTGGTTCAGTCTTGGAAGGTTTTACCTTTCTAAGAATTTGTCCATGTCTTCTAGGTTGTCCATTTTATTGGCATAGAGTTGCTTGCAGTAGTTTCTTAGGATGCTTTGTATTTCTGCAGTGTCTGTTGTAACTTCTCCTTTTTCATTTCTAAGTTTATTGATTTGAGTCCTCTCCCTCTTTTCCTTGATGAGTCTGGCTAATGGTTTATCAATTTTGTTTATCTTCTCAAAGAGCCAGCTTTTAGTTTTATTGATCTTTGCTATTGTTTTCTTTGTTTCTATTTCATTTATTTCTGCTCTGGTCTTTATGATTTCTTTCCTTCTACTAACTTCAGGTTTTGTTTGTTCTTCTTTCTCTCGTTCCTTTAGGTATAAGGTTAGATTGTTTATTTGAGATTTTTCTTGTTTCTTGAGGTAGACTTGTATTGCTATAAACTGCCCTCTTAGAACAGGTTTTGCTGCATCCCATAGGTTTTGGATCATTGTGTTTTTGTTGTAATTTGTCTCTAGGTATTTTTTGATTTCCTCATTGATTTTTTTCAGTGATCTGTTGATTATTTAGTAACGTATTGTTTAGCCTCCATGTGCTTGTGTTTTTTATGTTCTTTTCCCTGCAATTGATTTCTAATCTCATAGCATTGTGGTCAGAAAAGATGCTTGTTATGATTTCAGTTTTCTTAAATTTACTGAGACTTGATTTGTGACCCAAGATGTGATCTGTCCTGGAGAATGTTCCACGTGCACTTGAGAAGAAAGTGTAGTCTTCTGTTTTTGAATGGAATGTCCTATAAATATCAATTAAATCTGTCTGGTCTATTGTGTCATTTACAGCTTGTCATTCCTTATTACTTTTCTGTTTGGATGATCTGTCCACTGGTGTAAGTAAGGTGTCAAAGTCCCCCACTATGATTGTGTTACTGTCGATTTCCTCTTTTATAGCTGTTAGCAGTTGCCTTAGGTATTGAGTTGCTCCTATGTTGGGTGCATATATATTTATAATTGTTATATCTTCTTCTTGGATTGAGCCCTTGATCATTATATAGTGTCCTTCCTTGTCTGTTGTAACATTCTTTGTTTTAAAGTTTATTTTATCTGATATGAGTATTGCTACTCCAGCTTTCTTTTGATTTCCATTTTCATGGAATATCTTTTTCTATCCCTTCATTTTCAGTCTGTGTGTGTCCCTAGGTCTGAAGTGGGTCTCTTGTAGACAGCATATATATGGCTCTTGTTTTTGTATCCATTCAGCGAACCTGTGTCTTTTGGTTGGAGCATTTAATCTATTCACGTTTAAGCAAATTATCGATATGTATGTTCCTATTACCATTTTCTTAATTGTTTTGGGTTTGTTATTGTAGGTCTTTCCTTCTCTTGTGTTTCCTGCCCAGAGAAGTTCTTTTAGCATTTGTTGTAAAGCTAGTTTGGTGGTACTGAAGTCTCTTAGCTTTTGCTTGTCTGTAAAGCTTTTGATTTCTCTGTCAAATCTGAATGAGATCCTTGCCGGGTAGAGTAATCTTGGTTGTAGGTTCTTCCCTTTCATCACTTTAAATATATCACGCCACTCCATTCTGGCTTGTAGAGTTTCTGCCGAGAAATCAGCTGTTAACCTTATGGGCGTTCCCTTTTATGTTATTTGTCCTTTTTCCCTTGCTGCTTTCAATAATTTTTCCTTGTCTTTAATTTTTGTCAGTTTGATTTCTGTGTGTCTCGGTGTGTTTCTCCTTGGGTTTATCATGCCTGGGACTCTCTGTGCTTCCTGGACTTCGGTGGCTATTTCCTTTCCCATGTTAGGGAAGTTTTCGGCTATAATCTTTTCAAATATTTTCTTGGGTCCTATCTCTCTCTCTTCTCCTTCTGGGACCCTGATAATGTGAATGTTGGTACATTTAATGTTGTCCCAGAGGTCTCTTAGGCTGTCTTCATTTCTTTTCATTCTTTTTTCTTTATTCTGTTCCATGACAGTGAATTCTACCATTCTGTCTTCCTGATCACTTATACATTCTTCTGCCTCAGTTATTCTGCTACTGATTCCTTCTAGTGTATTTTTCATTTCAGTTATTGTATTGTTCATCTCTCTTTCTTTGTTCTTTAATTCTTCTAAGTGTTTGTTCTTAAATTCTTCTAGGTTTTTGTTAAACATTTCTTGCATCTTCTTGATCTTTGCCTGAATTCTTTTTCTGAGGTCGTGGATCATCTTCACTATCATTATCCTGATTTCTTTTCTGGAAGGTTTCCTATCTCCACTTCATTTAGTTGTTTTTCTGGGGTTTTATCTTGTTCCTTCATCTGGTACATAGCTCTGTGCCTTTTCATCTTTCTATTTCTCTGTGAATGTGGTTTTTCTTCCACAGGCTGCAGGATTGTAGTTCTGTTTGCTTCTGCTGTCTGCCCTCTGGTGGATGAGGCTATCTAAGAGCCTTGTGCAAGTTTCCTGATGGGAGGGACTGGTGGTGGGTAGAGCTGGGTGTTGCTCTGTTGGGCAGAGTTCAGTAAAGCTTTAATCCTCTTGTCTGCTGATGGGTGGGGCTTGGTTCCCTCCCTGTTGGTTGTTTGTCCTGAGGCGACCCAACACTGGAGCCTACCCAGCTCTTTGGTGGGGCTAATGGCAGACTCTGGTGGAGCTCACGCCAAGGAGTACTTCCCAGAGCTTCTGCTGCCAGTGTCCTTGTCCTCATGGTGAGACACAGCCACCCCTGCCTCTGCAGGAGACCCTCCAACACTAGCAGGTAGGTTTGGTTCAGTCTCCTTTGGGGTCACTGCTCCTTCCCCTGTGTCCTGATGCGCACACTACTTTGTGTGTGCCCTCCAAGAGTGGAGTCTCTGTTTTCCGCAGTCCTGTCAAAGTCCTGCAATCAAATCCCACTAGCCTTCAGTCTGATTCTCTAGGAATTCCTTCTACCATTGCCGGACCCCCAGGTTGGGAACCTTCACTCCAGTGGGTGGACTTCTGTGGTATAAGTGTCCTCCAGTTTGTGAGTCACCTACCCAGCAGTTATGGGATTTGATTTTATTGTGATTGTGCCCCTCCTACCATCTCATTGTGGCTTCTCCTTTGTCTTTGGATGTGGGGTATCTTTTTTGGTGAGTTCCAATATCTTCCTGTCAACGATTGTTCAGCAGTTAGTTGTGATTCTGGTGCTCTCACAAGAGGGAGTGAGTGCATGTCCTTCTACTCTGCCATCTTGAACCAATCTCTAAATGTAAAATTTTAAACGTAGCTTTAATAAATGTATCATTGCACATGATATCATTTAAAACTGAAAAATAAATATCCAATAATATGGACGCAGTTAAGTAAATTATTGTTTACCTTCTCAATAGAATACTAAATATTATTCCCAAATGAAAATTTAATGTTGTTTGAGTGCCAGAAAAATATTTCTGATGTTATGTAACAAAAAAAGATGTGCATATATGTTATGATTAATTTAGAATAATTATTTATATACATAGCAAAAATGTGAAAAAATTTTAAAAGGCCTAGAATGATGAAATTAGAGGTTAAATTTCAAAATTACCTTTAATATTTTTATGATATTATTTCAGTGAGAATTAAAAATAGAGATTTTCAAATTTGTTGGACATGTAGGGGCAAGGAAGCAGAGATGTGAAAATGAGATACTAACCCACCTGGGGATAAAAATGCCTTAATCTTGTAGGTCATTATAAAGATTAAAAGTAGTACAAGCCCAATAACTTTTGGAAACTGCCCTCCTTCTGGCACTGAGAGAGTGTGAGGACAGTAGGAATGTGATGTAGGAAGAGTCCATGGACAAAAAATCATGGGGAAGATGTGGGAGCATGATCATGATAGGAACTTATGCCTTCCCAGTGAAAACCAAACCAACCACCCAAAAAACCTCCTCCTCCCCGCTCCTGGAGGATACAAAACGGCAGCATCACAAGGGTGTGGAAGGTGATGGTGCAAGGCAGAAATGATTGCGGTTCCTGCTGGTGCAGCTTTTGCTGCTGGGAAGCCAGTCAGTTGCTTAGGGACCAGTAAAGAAGTGGCATGCCAGGAGTAGAGGGTGTCCCAGCAGCAGAGGCTCTGATGACTGGCACTCTCCATCCATCATTTGAGTTCCCCTCCACCAACTATAAATTTATGGAGCTGCACATCCACTCTGAGATGGGGATTCTGGGAGGCTGTTAGCCTTGATGATTTGTAACCTATAGGTTTAATGTTTGCTGTATATTTTCTCTATAACTAAATCTCTTTCTATAAGTTATACCAGTAGCATATGTTATGTGGTTGGGCAAGACATCATTTGCCCCATTTAGCTGCAAGTTGCATCAGTGCTTGCTCTAGGATAGTGATCATCCTTAAACTGGTGACCTTCAGCCCCCTCTTAGAGAGCTGTGACTTTGAACTTGAACAGTGCTATTCTTTATGCTGCTGTATTAATTTCTATCTCTGTTCAGTATGTCTGCAGTATATTTACTCGTGCGTGTAATTGTAATATAACAAACATACTGAACAGTTTTAAAAATAAAAATATGATTTAACAGTTTGTAAAATAAATCCCTGTGTAACCTGTATCAAGATATAGAATATTGCTAACACCCCCAAAACCTTTCCTAATTATAACCCCTTTCTCCCCCTAGAAGTAAATACTTTCTTGATTTTCACAGCGTTTACTTCCTTACATTTTTTTAATAGTTTGTCCTAAAATTTATTTAATCTTTTTTTTTTTTTTTTTGGCTGCGTTGGGTCTTTGTTGCTGCGCGGGGGCTTTTCTCTAGTTGCAGTGAGCAGGGGCTACTCTTCGTTGCGGTGCATGGGCTTCTCATTGCGCTGACTTCTCTTGTTGCAGAGAACAGGCTCTAGGAACATGGCTTCAGTAGTTGTGGCACTCAGGCTCAGTAGTTGTGGCTCATGGCTCTAGAGCACAGGCTCAATAACTGTGGCGCACAGGCTTAGTTGCTCCACAGCATGTGGGATCTTCCCACACCCAAGCTCAAACCCGTGTCCCCTGCATTGACAGGTGGATTCTTAACCACTGCACCACCAGGGAAGTCCCTAAAATTTATTTAATCTTGCTTTACAAATTTTTAATATAAATTATATCATACAGTATGTGCCCTGTACTGTTGGGCTGTCTTCATTCGATATCATGTCCTTAAGATTCATCTTCTATGCACCATATTGTTGTATTCCCCAACCCAGTTTCTCACTCTATAGCATTTCATAATATGAATATACCATAATTTTTATTTATTCCACTCTCGATAGACATTTAGGTGGTTTCAACTTGGAGCTATTATTCAGTACTGTTATGAACATTCTTAAATATGTATACTAGTGCACATAAGCATATGTTTTATGGGAACATACACCTCAGAGGGGAATTGCTGGGTCATAAATTATGCATATCTTCTGTTTTACTAGATGATGTCAATCTTTTCCATGGTAATATGCCAATTTACAGTTCCACCAGCAGTGTATCAGAGTTCTTTACATTCAATATCTTTGCAACACTTGGCGATGGCTCTTTAGTGAGTGTATATCAGTGTGGTTTTAGTGTGCATTTCCCTGCCAGCTAATGAAGTTGAGCATCTTTCTTGCGCATGTGGTTGATTTGATTTCTCTTTTGTGGAGAGCCTGTTCAAATCTTCTGCTCATTTTTCATTGTGTTGTTTATTTTTGTTTTCTTTTTGATTTATAGATTTGTAGGAATTCTTTATATATTCTGGATATGAACCCCTTGTTGGTTAGACTCATTGCAAAATGTTGTTCCCACTTTAAGGCTTGTCTTTTCCCTCTTTCAGTGGGATGCTTTAATGAACAGATGTTCTTAATTTTAATGTAGTCACCTTTTTCAACTTTCTTTTTTTTTTCCACTGGCGAGTGCTTTGGTGCCTTGTTTAGGAAATTTTTCCTGACACAGAATTCATAAAGATATTCTCCTATATTATCTATTAGAAGCTTTATTGTTTTGCTTTTCCCATTCGATCTGTGATCTACCTGGAAATGATTTCTTTATACAGTGTGATGTAAGGGTTTATTCACTGATTTTAAAGGATTAGGCTCTCTTTTGGTGACATTGAGCATCTGCACGCTTGGTTCTACATACCCTAAATATAAGGTTAATCAAGGTGGCAAGCCCTCAAGAGTAGTGATCTACCAGGTCTTTAAAACACCCAAAAGAAAGTATATATATAATAGGATTTATACATGCAGTACACCCATACATTCAAGAAATAAGAGTGATAATTATCTATCAAGAATAGGAAGATGTACTCTTTACAAGGAGATGGAAAGATATGATGGTGAAGGTGACAATGTTTGGAGAAGGCAGAAGGACTGGTTATTGACAGAGAAGTTAGGAGTCTTAACAATTGGTAGGTGTGGTGGACACCTATTGTTTTTCCTGGCCAGAGTAACAGGCCTCTTCTGAAGACCTAGCTAGAATGTTTGCCTCATGAGGCCAGG
Source organism: Stenella coeruleoalba (assembly GCF_951394435.1). Taxonomy (NCBI): domain Eukaryota; kingdom Metazoa; phylum Chordata; class Mammalia; order Artiodactyla; family Delphinidae; genus Stenella; species Stenella coeruleoalba. The sequence continues at coordinate 102,986,592 of NC_137169.1, read as the reverse complement.
CCTTGAGCGTCTTGAGCTCCACATCTGGCACAGTACCTAGCACAGCAGAAGCAGCCCAGCAAGTACTTGTTGAATGAATGGCTGAAATACTCCTAATATCATGGTTCAAATGAGAGCTCTCATCTTTTCATAGACCACCTACACAGCCTTCATGATAACACTAATGATAACTTCTGCTGCATGCTTACTCTGTGCTAGGCCAGATGCCAAACGATCGACATTTATCATCCCATTTATTCCTTGAAACCACCTTACAAGGTAGAAACCATTATTCCCCCTCTTTTTATAGATGAAGAAACCAAAGGCACAAAGTAGTTGAATAACTTGCATAAAGTATAGCTGGTAAGTGGGGGAGTTGGGATTTGAAGCCAAATCATCAGACCACAGAGTTTGCGCTTTTAATCTCTTCATTAAATTGCCACAGTGAGTAATTTAAGCATGGCTTCCTAACCCTGCCAGCTAAACCAGTAATGATAATAGCTAATCATTATCGATTACTTACCCTGTGGCAAGTACTACATAATATTCTTTACTACATGTTTCATCTCCTTTAATCATCACATGAAACTTAATAAAGTAGACACTATTATTAAAACCATTTTACAGATAAGGAAACTGAGGTAAAAGAGCTTAAAGAACTCTCCCAAGATTATATAGCTAGCGGGAAGAGGAGTCAGTATTTGGACCTCTTACCCACCATGCCATCTGCCTCTCCTAAGACCCTATATCCCTTGTCTCAGAAAGAAACACCTCAACAAGTGAAGCCCATCAGAGCCCTTCTCTGTTTTGAAGGACTTTTGAACTTGAGTCCATTCCTTTCTGGTGGGGGACCTGTGAGGCTCTGAGCCAATGACAGCCATAACCCCCACGGGGTGGCTGATTCCATCTACAGAGGAAGTGAGTGACGCTGACTGACAGAGAGAAGCACGTAAGAGAGAAAGAATGAGAATCCCGGTGGCTCTTTCACTCACATCCAGCTCTTCCTTTTGGAATGAGAGCTTTCCAGTAAGTTATTCCCTTCACTCCTTCTTAGTCTGAGTAAGTTAGTTCAATCTGGTTCTTGTCACTAGCAACCAGCATAGTCTTAGCTAATACAGAAGGCTGTGATGCTCTCCCAAATGTATTAACGTTTACGAAAAAGCATCAAAGCACTTTACAGTTTAACACATACAGTTTAACACACACTATATTTCCTGACTTTACATTTGATGTATGAATGAGGATGATGACTTTTATAAAAGTGCCCTCTGTGGGTTTATAAATGAATAATAAGTCTGGTCTTGTTTTGCCAAATGCTGCAACATCTTGTGTTCATCTTTCCAGTGAAGGGGATGGCCTGATTTACACTCTTTCGAACTAAGCATTTTTTTTCTACCTGCTGGTCTAGGATTTCAAAACGTGTACTCTTTGCAATGGATAACTCCTCTGGGGAAAATGGTCATGAGTACTGGACTCCCACAGAGACATATTGTGGTTATATTTCTTCATTGGGTTTTGAGACTATAGTTTCTTTACAGCTCTCTGAGTCTGCAGCCTTATTTACAAAATAAAGGTATTAGACTGCAAGAGACATTTAGGACCTTAGGGTCCCTCCCAACTCTGAGCTTGGTGGTTGAAACTGAGCCTAATGTTAACTAGTGAGGTATTGGTGGCCATTTGTATTATTGGTCCTGGTACTGGCTTGGGTGAGATAATACCTGTCATTTTATAATGTGGAGGGAGATCTCTCTTTCTTAGTACATCTCTTCAATGTCTAGTGTTGCAATGTTAGAGTCATCTGCACGATGGGACACTAGCCCTTGGAGTGGTCCTCAATGAAGGATTCATTATTCAAAAACTGTATGTGTCATCTCCCTTAGGGATTCACAATTTCTAATTTAAAGGCCCTGAGAAATTTTTTAGTACAGAAACTGTGTAACTTTCTTTACCCTAAGATTTTCCAAACTTATTTGGTCACAGATCATTTCTCTTTTTGAAAAAATGCACATTGCACATCACATTTGGGAACTGCTGATCTCACATCTTCCCTCTAGGTCTACTCAATAGAGTAGATGTCATGACTACCTAACATGACCGTATTTGAACTGCAATCATGTTGTCTTTAATTATCCCAATTCTTGGGTGTAGCTTTTTGTGAGTTGAAAGTCCAAAGTTTATTAGGAGATTATGATTTGGTTTTATTACTAGTTACCAACAGATTAATCTATTCCCTGAACTATAAATGGCTATTAAGAGTCCTTCCAATTGACCAGAAGAGGGAAGCAGAGGACCTGCGACTTGGGAACAAACCTAAGACAAGGCAGCAACAATCCAGGAGTCCGTCCTCGAGGATCATCTCCCAAACAGAGTGATCCATTCCCATTTCAGCCACGTCATTGGCAGAACATGTGTCCCACTGTTGGAGGCCATCACCTTGCACCTTGATGCATTTCTCAGAGTTTCCATAGGGAATAGGTTTCCTTAAAGTTGGGGAGCACCAGGAGATCCATCAGGAAGAGACTGATTGAGACAGCAGAAAACAGGGAGGCACCGCCAGGGAAAGAGCAGACCAGGAGGTCACAGCAACGATTCTCGGGCCCTAGGTCCTCCTCACAGCTGTGTGTTTTCTCCCTCTGATCCCTATGAGCAGCCACTGCTCAGCTGGGCTCAGATCAGAGGAGTCACCTGCCAAGGCATCAGCCACAGTGGTCTTTCTTGGAATGGCACATCTATCATCACCTGTGCTGCTTGCTTTGGATGACATGGTACGCTTTTGGGGTAGTGCTGGGCTTGGGCCCATGGTTCTGAAAACCAAATCCCTTCTTGCCAGGGCCATGCCCTTTTCCATGGGATCCACAAGGAAGATATCATGCTCAGAGGACAGGGCCAGGCAAGTGCATGCATTTTATTAGGGTATTTAGGCCTCAAACACTACTCTAGGCCATTGAGAAGCCAGGAGTAACCACCAAAAGATTCTTCTTGCCTAATTTAAAGGCAAAATTCAATATTAAAAGTAGGCCAAGTGATCTCCTTGGCACATTTTTCCCCTCAGTTTATACTTCTTTGGTTTATACCTCTTTTTGAGCTTCTATATTTTAACTTTTTTTTTTAACAAGGTCATCATTTAAGGTCTGAATTCATGTTCACCACAAGGTATTGTACATGGTTATCTGTTGAAACAGATTTCTTTTTAACAGATCTTAGTTTAAAAAACTCATATATACCGTGAGTTCTGTATAAACTGGTGGACAGTAAGTTAGTTCCTTTGTTTTGACTTATAAGTCTCAACTTCACTGCAGAATAAAGAATGTAGGCCGAAGAAAGCATAATTGGTCACTCGTATAGAACAGTACTGTTTCTATATATTTTAGCTTTCTGATGGCAAGAAAAGATGAATCCAAGGAAAAGCATGTCAAGGAAAGGAGATCAAAACAAGTTTCTCCTAAAGTTCTGAAACAGAGATAGCATAAGCCACTTACTACAAGCCTTCCTAGCACAACAGGGGTACCAAAGAAAAATTCCTAAGACGTGTACACTCGAGAGAATGGTGGGGCCAATAAAATACCTATGAACTTGACTCATCCTCATTACCCTTTTTATCACTCTCTTCCTTGGATGTGTGGGTGGGAATTAATGGGGGGGGAGTGAGGTAAGGAGAATGGAGTGGGGAACATAAAGGAGACTATTTTCTTACTCCCCCTTCTTTCTCCTCCCACCTGCTTCCTCCTCACCTTCTGTCTACCCTATTCCCAGCCGTCAGAGCCCCTAATTACAAACTCGAGTGTCCTGTGTTGAATGTCAGCACCCATGCTCTGTTCTCTCTTGCACTTTCTGCTTCCTGCCTCTTAGTGGTTCTGTAAGAATGAGAGAGGGGTTTTGGTGTTACTTGATGGTGTCACCTCTCTTCTCCCCCGACCCAGGGAACCCAGGAATACCTGAGCTCTGCCCTTTCAGAGTTCCTTCTTGCCATTAGATTCCCAAGGGAGTTCTCTGCAAAGCAAGGAACAGCAGCAAATGAGAATCAATAGCTGAGCCAGCACCTGATAATTCTCAATGCAGAGTTTTCTGGTAAAAGATGAGCTTGAGTTCGTGGCTTAAGCCTCAAAGTCTATGTGGGGTCTTTTACTTTTCTTCAAATCAAAATCTTAGGCATATTTGTAGATAGAGAGCTCCAGGCCCAGAGAGGAGTGCTAAATTCACTTATCTTCCTAGCACCATGTTGAGGAAGAGGTAAGAGATCTCATGGCTGCATATTAAAGACAGATAGGAAGTAGAAAGTACAAAAGAACAGGGTGTGGGTACTGACGGGTCAAAATAGTGACCCTCCCCCATCAAAACCTTGGATGGAAAATCAGTTTACAGATATTCTTGCCTTGAGTTGGAGGAACTGGGGAGAGCTACAGAGGGTGTGAACAGAGGCAGAATTTTCCTCATGCATAGAGAGGAAATTTCCTGTACAGATTTTAACATCTGAAAAGAAGTCATTGTAGGTTTTTGACTCCTAGGAAAAAGGCCAACATTTACTGAATATCTGTTATGCCCTACCTTGTGCTAGGCAGTTTTCCTCAGGCTATCTGTTGGGCTTCTTTAGTTGCAAGTAACAAAAACAATTCTGATCTATTTTTTGAAGCTGAAGCGGAAATCATTAAGAATTTTTCTGTAATTTTTTTTGTCCTTAGAGTATATACTATGAGAGATACACAGTCAAATTACTGTCTTAAGGCCACACTGGATGATTCATAAAATTGCTAGTCAGAATGGGCAATCAGGCTTAGATATTCTGTAGTCAAAATCAATTTCTAAAATCAAATTATCCCATCTTAGTCTAGGAGAAGACTACTCAAGTCAGTTCCTGAGGCCTTTGAAATAACTTTAATAACTTCTCTGCTACCTGGATGACAAGATATTCTATGCCCAGCTTGTACATTTCCCTTCTCAAGCCCGGAATCACACGTTCTCTAAGGAGCTCTGGTTCATTTTAATGGGAAATGGTATTTATAGGCTATAATCTGGGGTACTAGTGGTCTCATTGTTAGTGGATTGGTCTTTGTTTCTATGTCTTTTCAACGGATAGATGTAGTATACATATTTATGTAATATATGTTCTATTGTATATAGTATATATTATATAATTATATTTATATTAATATCAATTATAAATAATTATTCATTAAAATAAATTATGGGCTGATACTGAGAGTTTCATTTGAATTCAGGACTACAGAGTTTTTATTTAGCCTTATTCATCTTACATCCATATTCCCTTTCTCCCATATCAGAAATTTCAGTTCTCAAGGATACCTATTATGGACTGAATTGTGTCCCTCCCAAATTGATATGTTGAAGCCTTAACCCCAATGAGACTGTATTTGGAGATAGGGCCCTTAGGGAGGTAATTAAGGTTAAATGAGGTCATAAGAGTGACACCTGTAAGAAGAGTAAGAGATACAGAGAGCTCTTTCTCTGCCTGTGCTCAGAGGAAAAACCATGGACACAGCAAGATGACAGCTGTCTACAAGTCAGAAAGAGAGACCTCGCCAGAACCCACCCTAAATGGCACCTTGATTTTGGACTACTAGCCTCTAGAACCTTGAGAAAATAACTTTCCGTTAAGCCACCCAGTCGGTGGTATTTGTTATGGCCGTCTTAGGAAACTAATGCAGTACCGTAATTACTCATTTGCTTTATCCCAAAATGCACACACAATAACACCATTGCTGCCGCTAATAATATGATTACTGTAAATAGTTTAAAATTTTTTATGTAATGTTTTGTTCTTAGATTATATATTACTAGAGATAAACAGTTAAATTCCTATGTCTTAAAGTCACTTTGACTAGTTTCTTTCCGTATGGTTATGCCACCATTTAGATACAAGTTAGGATTGTTTCCTTTCACTTTTCATTTTTAGAGATAGCTTTTTAATTTTTTTTTTTTTTTGCGGTACGCCGGCCTCTCACTGTTGTGGCCTCTCCCATTGTGGAGCACAGGCTCCAGATGCGCAGGCTCAGCGGCCATGGCTCACGGGCCCAGCCGCTCCGCGGCATGTGGGATCTTCCCAGACTGGGGCACAAACCCGTGTCCCCTGCATCGGCAGGCGGACTCTCAACCACTGCACCACGAGGGAAGCCCCTTCCTTTGACTTATTTAATGCTTTTTGACATGAATCCTTTTTGTCTGAAATAAGTCACCCCTGCTTTCTTTCTGTTTGTCTGAAGAGAGAATCTGGGAACCTCTGATGGCTCCAGGACCCCCTTTCCTGATGTACAAAAAGAGGTAAAAACAACACCCTGTGGACCAGCTGAACTCCAAGGGAAATTAATGCACTGTATGTTTCAAATGCTTATTGTGCAGGAAAAAAAGAGGATATATTGGTGACTCCTCCAGGAATGCTGAAATTGCAATTTTTCTAGGGCCAGAAATTGCATATCTGTCAGCCAACTTAGAAATCTCCTACAATGTCCAAACATCAAGACTGTTCCCCAAGTGGGTGCACTTGGGATTCACCCTGGACTGTGTAAGTGACCCTCTTGGGAAGCTGTCCCTGGTGCCGACTGTGATATGAGATAACTGGACGGGTTCCTAACATAGCTGAGGGAGCAGGGTGAGGGGTAAGGTGTAGGAAGGCCTGGCTCCTGGGTGTCCAGGCAAGAAGTTCTGTTTCCCTCAGGCCCACTTGCTTCATTTGATTGGCAGAGATTTGTGACATCCTCATCCATTCCCACTTAATCCTAGTCCTGGAACTGAGGTATGGGAGTGCAAGATGCTTGAGACAGGTCATGATGCTCTTAAAATGGGGCAGAGCCTTGAGAAGTCATCATTCCCATGAAACAAAACCCAAAACAACATTCAGGTTTGGCTTCACAGCACCCGGACATGGTGGCAAAATAAGAAGCAAGCAATAATGCAGTAGCAGAACCCTGGCTGAATGGCAGGAGCCCTGTGTGTGATGCCCTGTCAGTGTTACTGGCTTGCCATGTTCACTTTTCTTCATGTGAAAACTGGGCATGGGCAAGGCGGGCAGCCCCTCACTTCTCAAGAGCTTTCTGCAAATGGGTGAGAAAAACGTGCTAGTCTGTGAAGTGCTGAGAGCTCTTTGGAAGAAAAATGTAGTTTTTTTAATAAAAGACAGAAACAGTACAGCTGAGCTGTAGTGGAAACTGGGATTTGCCACCAGGTGCCCCTTCCATTTCAATGCTGTTGGCTGGTGACCTTCAGCTGCTCCCCTGCAGAGAGCCTCCCCACCCAGGTTAGCCCCTGTGTCCAGGTGGCCCACATCCAGTGACTGATCAGTAGTGAGTATAAAGCTCTTGTCACTTTGCTCCAACTCAGGAAACCCTGAAGGTCAGTCTGGGTCTGAAACTCCCGGGGAGTCTTCTGAGGCCTTCCCTGTGATGACTCAGCCAGACGGCTTTTAGGTGAAGCCCACCTACAACATGAGCTATTTAGAGCAGTGGGAATGATTTACTTCTTCTGTGTTCTCTCTCCAGAAATTGAAGCACATCCTCAATACAGGCATACCTCACTTGAAGGAAAAACCATTTTTTAAGATGTGGACTTTTTTTTTAAAGAGTTAACTTGGAGGGAAATTTTAACAATAGCTACCATTAATTTAGCACTTAATATGCATCAGATTCTTCTAAGTGCTTTACATCCATTAGCTCATTTGATTTTCGGAACAGTCTTCTGAGGTAGAGACCACTATTAGCTTCATTTTATAGCTGTGGGAAACTAAGCTTGGAAAGTTTCAGTAATTTGCCCAAGTCCACATCTAGGAAGTGGCTGGGTAAGATCTGAAACTCAATTCTGACTGACTCCAAAAAACTGGCAAATGAACAACCACACAATACCACATCTTGGAGCTACGCTACAGCATGCTTCCCTGTAATTCCTGTGAACAATGAATTCTTTTGTAGCACTGAGAGAAGAATTGGATTTGGAAAAAAAGGAGGGTGAATATATTTTCTAGAAAAAAAAGGGATACTAGGTACTGCATAAATATTAAACCCTTCCTCTTGGTCTATTTTCTTCCATGTCCATGAAAAGAACTGGAAATAGAATAAGAAGCATTTTCCCAATATTCAAATACATCAGGAATTTATAAAATATTCAAGACGGTAGCGTCCACAGAACAGTGCATCTTGAAAATAGGCCTTATCTGTTGTCCAAGAGGTAGGGAGCTATTTACAATTTCCGTGACCTCTGTGGTTTCCGCAGACAGTGTTAAGCAAAATAACTTTTAGCTCATTTTTTTAACTTCTTCAAAAGAGAGTTTATCCTATCAAGGCTGTCTTCAGTGTTTCCATCCCTCCTGCCTGAGCCCTGCACGTGTTCCTTCATCCTAAACGTGCCCACCTTGGACTGTGCCCTCGGAAGCCCTGCTTGCTTCAGCAGCTGTTTTATCCCCTGAAGAGATCCAGCTCCCAGCCTTCAGCGAGCAGAGGTGAATTTGCCTGCATTTCCACAAGGGCACTAAGACCCCCCCACTCCCTGATCCCACCCCCACCCACGGCCCCCCATACCAAGCACCACGGGATCAAGTTAGCACCTCGCTCTTTCTTTTTTTCCTTTTTCTTTTTGGTCACACAACGCAGCTTGTGGGATCGACCAGGGATCGAACCCCTCGGCAGTGAAAGTGCGGAATCCTAACCACTGGGCCGCCAGGGAATTCCCAGCATCTCTCTTTATTAATTCCTTTCCATCCTCTCTGGGAATTTAAGTAACACCCAAAGCACTAGTTGGGCAGCATTCCAAAGAGTTTTCAACCACTTTTAAGCCCTCATGCGCCCCGTCAGACACCGCAGGCCAGATCCCGGTCTCAGGCACATCATTCGCGTCTGCCTGAACAGCACCAAACTCTCTCAGGCCGGAGGCCTCATTCTTAGATCACCGAAGCTGGTCCTGGACCCGAGTTCATCTCCTCGTCCAACACCGCGAGCCCTGTGCCTGAGCCATGCTTTCCTCTGCGTAGGCTCACAGCCCCTGGCCACGCCCTGGCGCCCTCCAGGTGCCGCCCGAGTGGTTTGAGCAGCCTGCTTTGCCTGATCTTTCTATTTGTCCAGCCCCACCGGGAACGACGTGCTGGCTGCTGTGTTATGCTAACAAAGGATGCTCAGCAGGGGTCACGGGGCCACAGGAGACACTGAGCCAGGAACTGGCTGCGGGGGATGATGAGTGCTGGCTTAGCTTTAGAGAGCTTTCTGGGTGAAGCTGTTGACTGGAGACCTTCCGGTCGTCGTGATTCAGTGTTATAACAGTGGCAGTGCTCACTTATGTCAAGGATTGATTGTGTGCCTGGAAGCCTCCTGAGTGTTTCACCTACATGACGGCACTTAATCTTCCCAAGAATACTGTGAAATAGGACCAATAATATCCTCGTTTTACGGATGAGGAAACAAGTCTAGAGAGGTATCTTGCCCAAGGTCACAGAGCGGGGCTGAGCCAGGATTCACACTGGTCTGTCTGGCCGTAGTGTCCATCCTGGACCCATGGCTGTGCTGCAGATGCTGTGTTGGTGGCCCATGGGCTGGGTTGTGTTTAGCCTGCCAGCATTTTGAAAGACATTTAAAATGTGAGCCGATATTTTAAATGCAAGAGATTTCACTTATAAACACATTCAAAATTCTACCATCTTTTTAAAAATGGGTCTGTCTGGCAACATTGGGCCCTCAGTCCAAAGGCTCCCATCTACTGGAGGTGAGTGTTAGCTGCCCGGTTAGATGGGGCCTGTGCTCCCAGTTTCCACAGAACCTAGTCCAGCAGGCCGGTTCTGTTCACCTACCTGTGCGACTCCCATGTGCCCCTGAATTGCCCAGTCCTGTTACACAGCCCTTAGTCCATGGTTTGGGGGCGGTAGGTTTATCCCTGACGTTGTACTGCCTTGGAAACAGAATTTGGGGCTAACACTCCTGTCCTCGATGAGGAGCAGAGAACACAGAGGGAGGCTGGGGGTGGTTCGGAGCAACATGGCGGGTTATTCGTTTAGGGTTAGTTTCAGTCCGTTCATCTCCAAGGCAGGTGGCAGGATGAAGGGGTGGCGTGGAAAATGCTGGAAAGTGACTGTGGACCTGAAATTTACTCCAGGTTGTCCCACAGGCTAGTTGTGTGAGCCAGGTTGAGTCACTTTTCTCTGCACCTATAAAAAGAAGAGATTGAAGTTGATAAGTTGTAAGACAGGTGTCAGCTCTGAAACTCTTCTCTGCTACTGCTTGTAAGTCAGATTTTCACATGAGAGGACAGACTTCGGGAGCATCTGTTTATTTATTTATGGCTGCGTTGGGTCTTCGTTGCCGTGCGCGGGCTTTCTCTAGCTGTGGCGAGTGGGGGCTACTCTTGGTTGCGGTGCGCGGGCTTCTCATCGCAGAGGCTTCTCCTTGTTGTGGAGCATGGGCTCTAGGACCGCGGGCTCAGTAGTTGTGGCTCATGGGCTTAGTTGCTGCGCGGCATGTGGGATCTTCCCAGACCGGGGCTCGAACCCATATCCCTTGCATTGGCAGGCGGATTCTTAACCACTGCGCCACCAGGGAAGCCCCGGGAGCATCTCTTAAGGAGGTGGACACGTCTTTGTAAACTGCCTTCAGTGGGTGCAGATGAACAGGTAAGCAGCAAACGACTCTGGCTGGCTTAGCTTCAGAGCCGCGGAGAGGCCACAGACCCGGCCCAGTGAAAAAAGGTGTGGCCTGAGTCACTGGAACCTTTTGGATATCAGAGCTTTCCTTTATGTTAGTTCAGGGGTCAGGTTGGGGCTTGGTTCTTTATTTAGAACACCATGATAATAATCACTGAAAACAGTCCTTGCCAGAACAAATATCTCACCCCAAACAATATCACTGGGAACTATATTAGATGGAATTGCACAATCTTTCAGTGCATTCAGAGGAACTCACAGGAGCTGTATCGTTTTCTACTCTCTCTCTCTTTGAAAGCACACACCATATCACAACAAAGTAAACCTATTTCTCCAATTAGAGTAGCCATGAAAATAAATAGTTATGTAACAGATTGCACTAAAAGAAAGAAAGATACGTCAAGAGATCAGGCATGGTCCAAGAAAAACCCTCATAATACATTTTTTTTACGTGCTTTTTTGCCCTTCTGGGGTCTTGTAATTCCCTCTGGCCTGTCAGCATCTCTCAGTATGTTTCACTGGCTTCTCAGAGTTAACCCTATTTTCTCTCTGGCAAAGGTGGTATGTACAACCTGAAATTCAGTTGCTTGTCTGAAAACTTGATCTCAGGTATGACTTCCCAGTGTCCCCCAAGCTTCGGCAGGTTTGAGGGTAGACGTGGGGGTGGGCGCCTATAAGAAATAAGTGCCCTCTTCTGCGAGCCAAATACCAATTAAGGCTCTGTGAGGCCTCTATGAAGAGGTGAACTTGACTGAGACTGCACCTACTGGCTTGACTTTATAGAAGCTTGCCTCTATATCCAGGGCCCGCTGACTTTCAAGCTTGTGCTAGGGCACATCACTTATTAGAATGGAATTTTAATTCCATAAGTCTAAGGTATGGATGGAGAGAGAGTCTGTGTTTCTAACAGCTTCCCACGTGATGCTGATGCTACTGGTCAATGGACTGCATTTTGAGTCGCAGGGTCCTACACTAGTGGTTCTCAGAGTGTGCTACCAGGGCCAGCAGCATCAGCATCACGTGGGAACTTGTTAGAAATGCACATTCTTAGGCCCCACCCCAGATCTCCTGAATCAGGGACTCTGGATATGTGACCCAGCAATCTGTATTTTAACAAATCCTCTAGGTTATTCTGATGCATGCTAGAGTTTGAAAAACCACTGTCTATACCACTGTTATGGGTTGAATTATATACCAAAGATATATTGAAGTCCTAATCTGTAGTACCTGTGAAGGTGACCTTATTCAGAAATAGGGTCTTGGTAGATTCAATCAAGTTAAGATGAAGTCATTAGCATGAGCCCTGATTCAACATGATAGGTGTCCTAGTAAGAAGATGACCATATGAAGACACAGATGCGCAAGGAGAAGATGGCCACGTGATGAGGGTGGCAGAGATTGGAGTGATGCATCTATAATTCAGAGAATGCCGAGGATGGCCAGAAAAAAACAGAAGCTATAAGAGGCAAAGAAGTATTCTTGCCTACATGTTTTAGAGGGAGCATGGCACTGCCAACACCTTGATCTTGAACTTCTATCCTTCCCAACTGTGAGACAATAAATGTCTGTTATTTTAAGCCACCCAGTTTGCAGTACCTTTTTATGGCAGCCCAAGGAAACTCAAACAACCATGAAAAGCTTTCCCTGCTCTGATAGAATGTCCCTGTGTTGACAGGGCCCAGATGCAAGATTTTGACTGACGGGTAGCAGGATACAGGGAAAGAAGTGGAAGAAGGTAAAAAGGAAACAGGAAGCAGTGATAATGTGTGGTCTGAGGTATGTATGAGTTTAATGGTTTTTTAAAAATACCTGTAAGCTAATTTAACAAACATTATTGAGTCCTTACTAAGTGCCAAGATCAGTTTGAGGCCCTGGGGATACGACAGCGCTCAAGACAAGATCCTTTTCCTCAAGAAGCTTCATTAGAAAACAGGCACTACCCATTCAAGGGTAGTTGCTACTCTGGGGAGAAGTACAGAGGACTATGGGAGTGGGGCAGCCATAGACAGTTTTGCAGGTTGTATACTATGCAACACGTCTCTGACGTCAGTGGTCTTCCTTAGGGTCCTGTGGTGCACAATTGCTCAACTGAACGTGGTTACACCATTGGGAAGATATAAGAAGAACATTTACTTCATTCTTGAGGGGGAAGAAAAGCTTTCCAAGGGAAGTAGGACCTAAACTGAGACCTGAGGAGTGAGCGGAAATTAGTCAGGTGAAGGAGGCTGAGAATGGGGAATTAGAAAGGAAAGTGTTTGGTGAAGGAGGCTGAGAATGGGGAATTAGAAAGTAAAGTGTTTAGAAAAAGAAAAGAGCCTATGCCAGACTGAAGGATGTCCAGAGCCTCTATGAGGTGTGCATCCAGTCAAAGACTCTGTAGAAAAGAAGTTAACTATTAATTAAGAGGATCATCCTTTCATTAGAGCCTAGAGTCCTCCAGTTAAGTTCCATTTTGTAGCAAGACTTTCTTTCTTTGGTTACTCAACTATCCCCCAGAGTAATTAAGGCTTGTAAGTCCTAGTCATAAAACTGATGCAATTTGCTTCAGTGGTGGCGTCTATTGGGATAAAATAGTGTAGGATAGGTTAGGATAAGATAGACTAGAATAGGTGTCAGTGCTGTGTTTAAAGTGTTTTTGTGTGATAGACTAAAAAACTGTAATCTCAACTTTCTTCTCTGGCCAGGGGTCCTCTCCTTTTCCTCCCTAATGTGGGTCAGGAACTTGGGAGACCATATTAAAGCTGGCTTGTGTTTTTAATGTATTCTCTTGGAAACCTGAGACTGTGCAAAGTCCATTCACATAGAGAGAAAGAACTTGCTCAAGTTCTACCCTTGGAACTAGAAAATTAGTCTTCCCTTTGGTGCTAAGTGTGAACTTCTAACTGTGTGGCCCAAGCTGAGGGCTTGACACAAGCTTGGACGAGGCAGCCACAGCTCGATGGGGGTGGCCATGAGCCCATGGCCAGCTGACCAGGCTGCTCCTAGTGACACAGGTTCTCCAGAGTGTGCTCAGTGCTTTTGCAGCAGCACACAATAGTGTTCAGGTGAGAGCAGGCTACACTGAGCATTGGGGCTGCAGACTGGGCATAGGGGTGAAGGGGAGGGTGGGGTACCAGGGGAGGCCCAGAGGGCAGCATACAGGTGGAGAGCAAAGGAGTAGGTCACAGTCCCAGACCTCACCTAGAGGGGTAAGCTAAGTGTTGTTTGCTTATTTCTAAGCTTCAGATTCTTCTAGGACCAACTGATGACATTCCCCCCTAACATCAGAAATGCCAGGGGTGGAAGAAACCTAAGGGTCGTCATGTGCAAGAACCCTCAAATCCTGCCCTCCACCTCCTCCAGAGCTTTCCTGCCCTGAGGCCCACCAACACCTAGGCACATGGGACACAGTTACCCCTTGACTCAACAACACAGCTCTGTCAGCTAGAGCTTTCCCTTTGAACTGAGTGAAAACTGATCTTTCTGTAGCTTTCTTCCATCTGTTGTCCTTTCCTTGGAGAATGTTGGCTTTTGTTTTTCCTTTGCTCCACCACAACCTTGCAGGTGACCTTGAGCGACTCACCTTGTCTTTCTGGGCCCAGCAGTTCTCTGCCTCTCTGATGGGATTTCTGGCAAGATCAAATAAAATGATTATATGAAAGCACTTTGAACAAGTAGATTAGCCCTAGAACATAACAAGTCCTGGTGGTTATTGGTGTGTTTGGCATTACCATGTTTTGGCTCTCTTTGACCGTGACCTCTCTGGGATCTACCAGCTGACTCTGAGAAGAACAGCTTACATTCAGTGCCCAGCAGTCCCTGAGTGAGTCCCTCATTGGTCTGAGCTCTCCAAAATGAAGGAAATGAAAACAACTTGAGGAATCTGAAGCATTTTGGACCATACCCCAAAACATAGCACTAACAAATAATGTACATCCAAGTTTTCTCAAAGGATGAGATCTTGTCCAGGTATCCCATCAAGCACTATGCCCTGGTGTATCCAAGAGCTCTTTAACAGTGGTGTTTACACATCCCAAACCAGCCATTGAAGCCACTTGAACTTCAGGTGGTACCTGCTTCATTGCGGCAATAGCATCTTCTGAACCATTGGTACTTGTGTCATTTCCCACTCATTGTCCCTGGGCCAATGATGCTGAGACAATGGAAACCATAAGAAAGTCCCACTGGTCCCAGTTAAGAATCCCTTTCCCTCTAACCAAAGGATCAGGGCCCACAACTACCTGCCAAGTTTCTACCCATCTGTAAAGAAATGACTGTAAAGGCAGTAAGTATTTTAATGAGTACAGATTCCTCGGTCTGGAAGTGTGTGATGCCTAGCCATGGACTGACTTCCATCATTCAATATTTGTTGAATGCCTTCTGAACTCCAGGCCCTGTGTGATATGCTAGGAAACAAGGATACATAAGCACAGCCCCTGCCCTCAGGAAGCTTTCACTGGGGAGCGTCTCAGACATCTGAACCATAAGTGCTCTGAAGGGCTGTAGGTGCTGTGACAGACTGAAGTGTAGGATACAATGGGGGACATAGGGAGGAAGGGATCTGTGCTGTCTGAACAGGGTAGGGTGGGGTAGGGTGAATCAGAGAAATTGTTATATAAAAGTGATATTCAAAGTTGAGTCTTGAAAGAATGGGTACTCAGTGTGTGGTTAGGGGCCTGAGGCAGTTAACCATTTATCTGAGGCATAATCTCTAGTCACACATCAAGGCTGGCAGTCCCATTGGATGCAATCTGATTTCTCCATTGCTTGGTTGAGGAGTAGAACCAAGACCTCAGCTCTGTGATGTTCAGTGTCAGCTGCCACCTTCTCAGTTGGAGGTTATTTTCTTTGTGCTCTCATGTCACTTTCTGAATTCCACTCTTACAGGACTTGCCCAGTGTAGTAACTGCATATGTGTCTGTATCCCCACTTCTCCAATTAGGCTGTGACTGTCTTGAGAGAAGAGTCTAGGTTTCTCTTGACTTTGTTTCCCCTTCATTAAACAAACATTTATTGGGCCCTACTAGTACCAAGCCCTATGATAGTACTGAAGATACAGTATCGAATAAGACAGACATGGTTTCTGTCCTCATGGAATTCCCATGCTAGCAGGGAAGATGGTCATTGGACAAATAATCAATTACAAGTGTGATCAGAGCTTTGAAAGGAGAAGCCCAGAGTGGTGTCACAGGGTAAAACAAAGGTCCTGATCTAGTCTGGGGATCCCAGGAAGGTGCCCCCAAAGGATGTTTAAGCGGGAAGACACTTGTCATCAACTCTTGCCTGACTGGTTTTACCCCTTGCTGCCATGCTCTCGTGCTACCCGCTAGTTCCAAATTCTACAAAACCCCCATATTTATCTTTCCCTTCTCTGCCTGTCTCCTCCTCCTTCCCCTCCCCTTTCTCCTTCTTCTTCTTCTTCTTCTTCTTCTTCTTCTTCTCCTTCTCCTTCTCCTTCTCCTTCTCCTTCTCCTTCTCCTTCTCCTTCTTCTTCTTCTTCTTCTTCTTCTTCTTCTTCTCCTCCTCCTCCTCCTCCTCCTCCTCCTCCTCCTTCTTCCTCTTCTTCTTCTTCATAAAACACCAAGATTTGTCTGAGCAAATTGTCATCCAGGAAGCAACCACATTTCCCAGCCTCCCTTGCAGCTAGGAGGGACATATAACTACATTCTTGCTACTGGAATGTGAGTGGAAGTGACGTGAACAACATCAGTACAACATTCTTTATAGAGAAAAGGGCTTGTACTCCACTCTCCATTTCCCACTGTGTGGGAAAGGACAGCCACTGCAATGACCACCTTAAACCAAAGATGGGAGCCACCACTGAGGATGGAAGAGCTGCCCCCATGCCTGTATCCCTGGATGACCTTAGGGAACAGTGCTATGTGTCTGCTCTAAAACTCCCGCCTATCTGTGGACTTCCCAACAGGGAGAATTAAACTTCTGTCTCGATTAAGCCACTGTATTTTGGGTCTCTTTGCAGGGAACTTAAGCCTGTAACCTAACTCACATATCCAGGGTGATGTCTTTAGCTTAGCTCAGGACCACAAAGGCATTTACCCAACTTGTCATTATCTGTGAATGGTTATAGCATGAGGTTTCTCTTGAATGATTTTCCAGTTTAAACATATCATGATCCCCATCTGGCTGTCATTTCTTTTAGCTCTTCCTCCCTCTTTGCTCACTTGCTCCTTCTTTCATCAATCAGGTGCTCTAAATATTTGAAGGAGAATGGAAGTCATACAGTCATAGGTTTTTGTGCCAGGTCACAATGCCTTGGGGAGAATGGACTAGGAGAGAAAAGGGATGTGAATGAGGTTCTGAGATGAAGATGAAAGCCTTAATTACTTGGAACTTGGCTATTCACAGCTCTCCATTAATGAGAATGTTTCTACCACATCTTCAGGAAGAAGAGAACTGCAACCAAATAAGCTGTTATGAGAGATTCATTCAAAAAACGAATTTCCTAGGCTTTTGCTAGACTTTCAACCCAATTGGCTATTCTCCCACAGTGGCAGCCACAGCCCAGTGGGAGATGGGATGGGAATTTGTCATAATGGCTCTGAGGCTGTCCTTTCAACCCTGCTTTATTCCTGCTTTGTCAAAGTGGACACTTTCATATTATGGGGAAATGGGCTATAACATCCATTTTAAGGAACTTATGCTTAAGAAATAGTCTACAAATGTACAAAGCTACATGTATAAGGATGTTCACTTTGGTGTTGTTTTCATTAGTGAAACATTGAAAACAATCTAATGTGCATCAATAGGAAGAAACTTAAATTTAAGAGTATGGTTTATCTTATAAAGAAAACAAAGGCAGCTACTTCAAAGGAGATAGGTCTGTATGGACTGACCTGCAAAAATGTGCATGATATATTGTTAGCAAAATGATTTTTTTAAAAATAAAAACAAGCAACTTATGTTTATGTATATATTTTCATATGCCTAGAAAAATAGTCTGGAAGGACACGCATAAAATTACTAATGATGGTTGCCTCTGGGGAGTAGAATCAGGGGAGATGGGGGTAGATTTTCATATTTTACTCTGTATGATTCTATAGTGTTTCAATGTTTTTATAATAGTAGAAATTCACTGTGAGGCAGGGATCAAACTTATCCTGCTTATTGCCCTTTCATGGACAGAGTATGGAGTGGTCAACAATGACAACAATATTATTATTATGTAGGTTACGTAGCACTTACAATATAGTAGGCACCATCCTTTGAACTTTATATATTTTAATATATCTAATTTTCATAATTATGCTATGAGATAAGTACTGTTATCATCTCCGTTTTACAGATAAGGAGACAGAAGCACAGAGAGGTAAGCAAGCTGTCCAAGGTAACCAAGTGACGGAGCTGGGATTGAATCCAGGCAGCCCGGCTCCAGAGATTGCTCTTAACCACTCTATGTTGTGTTGATTAGTTGATGGAATGAATGCATGAATGTTAATTTTTTTTAATGTATTTTGGCTAAGTCTCCAATAAGTAGAAGAATCAATGAACTGGTAAAGTTCATTCCCAGAGCATTATGCTTAATCAAGGTTCTACCATTTATCTTTCATTGCAAGGTAATGGGCTGTTTATACTCAGAGCCTTCCAAAGGCTGAGAAGACACTGATGTTAACAGTGGTTGATGAGTGACTGGGAAAGGCTGAACATTTTGATTTAAAGTAAGTAACAGAATTAATCGCTAGCAAATTAACGGGCTTCATCTGTCATTTCTCTGCTCCTCAGTCTTCTGCCTTCCACCCAGAACAATAACAAGGGCATTGCGAGCACAAGCACGACTGGCCGGCTTTTCCTTTCTAAGCTACCTGGGTTTGCAGCTTGTGCTTACATCTGGGGACCTGGAAATATAGGAGAGAATTCTGTACTCCAGAAGCATCTCTATGTCCTTAAGGGACCAATAGGACCCCCACCCCCACTCAGGGAAAAAGGCTAAAGCATAGATTGTGAGTTCTTGGGGTGGAGGAACTAGATTTCATCACATTTGTGTCCTCAGCATCTGAGGGCCTGGCACATAGTACGTGCTTTACGCAGGACAGGTTATTGACACTGTTTGGTCAGGAGAAATTTTGATGGTACAGAGGAAGTTCTACGAAAAATAATAAACACTCTTTGATTGAAATAGTGTTTTCTAAATCTGAAAATAACGTTCATTCAGCAAACAGGTACTGAGCACGTACTCTGTGCAAAGCATGTTGGTAGATATAGGTGGATACAAAAGAGTCCCAGTCAAGGAAAGACAGTCTCTCTCTCTCTCTCTCTCTCTCTCTCTCTCTGCCCCTCTCTCTCTCATCTTAAAGATTACTCAGAAGTAATGTTGTGGACATATGAAATGTGTAAACAGAATGTTTGTAGTACATGCAGAACAATTAAAATTAGTTCTTCAGGACAGTTGAATGTCGTTTCCTGTCAGAGTGGAGGTTGGTTTATCTGTGCACAGTTGAGTTGAAGGTTTGTTTGCAGATAAGCACTCTTCCATGGAGAGTCAGAAGAAAATCCAACAGAAAGACGTGTCAACCTGTCTGATGGGACTAATGACCTATTAGAGGGAGGGGGGAAGGAAAGGAGAGCTTAAATTAACAATTGTGCCAACTATTGATCTTTAATGGCCTTATAGAAAGGGCATAGAGCCCTATGTAACTGAGACACAGAACTGCGATGGAGTTAGGTACTGGGACAAAATGTGTGCCCCTCCCACTTCTGTCTTCCTCAGAACGGATCTGCGCAAGCGCTGAAATTCTGAGCTGCCGCAAAACAGGACATCACAATTCTCAGATTGTTTCCAGTCAGAATATTAACACCTGATTGACTATTTTTCATGAATCTTTTAATCTTTGGGAAGACAGCATAGTGTAGGGGAGGCCTTGCTGTCAGACTGCCAGTGTTCAAAATTCATCAGCTGTGTAACCCTGGACCAGGAAACCTTATGTAGACAGTAATATATTCAAAGGGCATTACTAAGATTAAATGAGATGATATATGTAAAATATGTGGCACACCATGAATCCTCAATAACTGCTAGCTGTTATCATGTTCCATAGAAACAATAACAAGTAATGTGTGCAGAACCTTAGTTTACAAAGTGTTTCACATAAACGTTCCGGGATGAAGCACTGTCCTTAAACCTCTGGGCTCATACAGATCTGAGTTCAAATTCTGGCTCCCTTCTCACCAACCCTGCAAACATGAGCAAGTCGGTTAACCTCTAAGCCTTACTTTCTCTATCTGTAAAATGGGATAATAACAGTACATCAGATGCGTAAGGTAGTCGTGAAGATTAAATTGACTAATTATGTAAGTTGTTTAGTGCATACTAAGTGCTAGATAAATGTCAGCAATTATTTATCATCCCATTTCTCCTCCTAATAGCTCTGTTATGAGGGACCTATGACCCTGTACGTCAGAGTTTTTCATGTAAGCTGGAAGCACCCAGAGCAGGACTGAGGTCACACTCCGTGCAAGCCCAGCACCTGGCTAAAAACATTGTCCAGTGGTGATGTAACGGAGGTGCTGCAGAAAATGAGTTGAAAGCTTTAAGGAGACACATCTGTACCTGAGGCATGAATGAAGATTCTAGCCCCAGAGGCCTTAAAGCCAGCAAGCGAGGTCTGGAGGGAGGACTCCATTTGAATCTGGAAGGGTGACACAGTAATCCCTTCACCTCCCTAACTGGGGACATTAAAGTAGACCTTCCCTTTCAGTCTTCTCTTTGTTTATCAGGAATAAAGTGTGGGGAGATCAGGATAGGCTCCACATGTGTCCAGAGGGCTCTTAGCCATCCTCAGAGCTCCGCTGAGTGTGCCTTAAATTAAAGAGGGTACAGGACGTGAACTCATAGGGGTGGGGTCATCCAGGGCCTCTTGGATAAACCCCTGAGTTGTCACCAGAAGGCTGTGACTCAGCTCTGAGATCTGCTGAATCAGAGACGATTGTCTCCTTGCAGGCACCTGTAGCAATTGCAACAAGAGACAGGAAGGGACTGAATTCTATTTCTGTTGATCCCATCCTTCATGTCCCACCACCCCATCCGCTCGCCCACAATTCACTTTCTCTTTCCCCTTCGAGTTACCTCCCAAATCGTTCTTCCTCCACCTTGTCTTCTCTCTCCCTAGAGATGCCTACTTGCTTAACTCTGTTTTGGAGTTCTGTGTATGCTTCATCCTCCGCTTAGATCTTATGCTGATCTAGAGGAGTGTCCAAGAATGTCTATGCTTAGTGTGTACCTCAGTGTGTGTGTGAATATGTGTATTTGTGTGATTTAGATAAGTAGGTAACCGGGACTTAAACCAAAATCATGACACTAAACATAAACATGCTGCTTTGCTAAACTAAGGCAAACCTGAAAGTTAAACTTTCCTTGAACCAAAATGTTTAGAAAAAAATGGCTTGGTTCAACTTAAGACAAGGCAATAGAATTTTTCAAAAATCACTTAATCTTTTAAGAAGATAATATATTTATAAGATTCAAAATTAAATAAATACGTATCCATAAATATGTATTTTCTATCCCTGTCTTCCATGTGTCCAATTCCTCTTCACCTTCCCAAACTGGTAACCATGTTAACATTTCCTGTGGATTCCTCTAGAGATTTTAAGTACTATACAAGTAAATACAAATTTACAATGCAATCTTTTCCTTTCTATACAAATGAGAGCATGCTATGCATTTTACACTGCATCTAACTTTTTTTTCCCCACTTTATAATCCATCTTGGAAATCTTTTAATTCATAAGAAGGGCCCTCGTTCTCTTTTTACAACTACAGAGTATTCTGTTGAATGGATGTATTATCATAATGGGCTTAACCAACCTCTTACTGGTAGACATTTATTTTTATTTATTTATTTACTTATTTTAGTTCATAGATTTTCTTTCTTTTTTTAAAATTTTTTGGCTGCGTTGGGTCTTCGTTGCTGCGTGCGGGCTTTCTCTACTTGCAGTGAGCGGGGGCTGCTCTTCATTGTGGTGCGCGGGCTTCTCACCGCAGTGGTTTCTCTTGTTGTAGAGCACGGGCTCTAGGCATGCGGGCTTCAGTAGTTGTGGTGTGCAGGCTCAGTAGTTGCAGTGCGTGGGCTCTAGGGCACGTGGGCTTCAGTAGTTGTGGCACGTGGGCTTCAGTAGTTGTGGCTCGCGGGCTGTAGAGCACAGGCTCAGTAGTTGTGGTGCACGGGCTTAGTTGATCCACAGCATGTGGATCTTCCCGGACCAACCGTGTCCCGGCTCGAACCCGGGTCCCCTGTATTGGCAGGCAGATTCCCAACCACTGTGCCACCAGGGAAGTCCTGGTAGACATTTAACTTGTTGCCAATTTCTTGCAGTAGCAAACAGCATTCCAATGAATTATGAATTTTTTTTAAATATATTTTATTTTATTTATTTGGTTGTGCCCTGTCAGTTGTGGCAGACGGGCTCCTTAGTTGTGGCATGCATGTGGGATCTAGCTCCCTGACCAGGGATTGAACCCAGGTCCCCTGCATTGAGAGCATGGAGTCTTAACCACTGCGCCACCAGGGAAGTCCCTTTTTTTTTACATTTTAAAGCACTATTCATTTTATACTTCAAGGTACCATGTCGCTTATTTATTTATTTATTTATTTTTGGAGTAAACTTGCTTTACGATGTTGTGTTAGTTTCTGCTGTACAATGAAGTGAATCAGCTATGTGTATACCTATATCCCCTCCCTCTCGGACCTCCCTCCCACCAATTCTGATGGTTATTACTAAATTGCCCACCTGCAGGTGGCACAGACTGACACTTGCAACAGCAGTGTAGGAGAATGTCCATTTCCCCCTCCCCTGCCAACACCGTACATTAATACATCATAATTTTAATACCTAGGGTGGTTTTTTCCTAGCAACAAAGCTTGGTGTTTTCACTGTTTGTTTCATGTTGGCTTGTGGGAAGGGATAGGGTGGCCTGGCTCTGGGCTTGACCAGTGGGGGAGGGGAGGATAGCTGGCACTGTCCCCAGGGAGAGAGCCAGGAGCCTTGGCTGGAGACAAAGGCACCTCAAGAATCTCACCTGGTTCTTTGCTTTCTCCCTGGCAAGCCTTGCCAGGGAGACTTTTTTTCTTACTAATTTAATAGTGAAAATGGTATTTCATTGTATTTTGAATTTATGTTGCTCTTAATATAAGAGAGGTTGCTATTCATGTATTTAAAAGTTGCTTGTATCTCCTTTATCTGTGAACTGTTTCTTAACATTTTTGCCCAGTTTTTTTTCTGGGTAATTGGGTTTTTTCTTATTGACCTATAGGAGCTCTTAAAATATTAAGGACATTAAACTTTGTCTGTGAAATGAATTATAAACAACTTGTTCCCAGTTTGCCATTTGCCTTTTTACTTTGCTCATTGCCAAGCAACGATTTTTATTTTTATGGAATTTAAGTGTTAAATCTTTTACTTTATGCCATCTAGATTTTATATCACAGTTAGAAGGTCTTTTCTACTCTGAATTTATATAGGAGCTTTCTTTATAGGTTTTATTTTTTACCTTTCTTATTTAATTCATTTGGAATGGATCCTAGTGTAATGCATTTTACAATTTCAGTGAGACTCTGGAAGGTAGGGTAAGGAGGAAGGTCAGAAGGATGTTCCCACGTGGGCTGAAGGCTGGAATCAAACACATTCAGAAGATTCTCATAGCTTTGCCGTGTTCTTCATGTGTCCCTGCCCCTCCAACCACAGTCCTTTGGCTCAGAGGTGAGCATCCGACCCAAGATAGACCAATCAGAGCCCTTCTCCGAAATTTCTGAACTTGGGCCAGAAGAGACTCAATCAAGCAGCCGTAAAAGGTAAACCTTGGGAGTTCCACAGGCCAGACTTCCTTCTACATAAGATAGTCAGGCAGCAGAGAAGGAATAAAACCAACACAGAGAAGAAGGCAGAGATGATGGAATACTACTCAAGAGTACAAAGGAATGAACTACAGATACACACAACAACATGAATCAGCCTGAGTGAAAGAACCCAGACAAAAATAAGCACCTACCATATGATTCCATTTATACAAAACCCTTGAAAGTGCAAATGAATCTAGAGTGTCGGAAATCAGATCAGTCATGGCTGGGAAGAGGAGGGTGAGGAGAGGTAGAGTGGGGTGGGAGAGAGGAATTACAAAGAGGTGTAGGGAAAATTGGAGGTGATAGATATGGTCCCTGTCTTGAATGTGGGGATGATTCCATAGGTGGGTACATATTCCAAAACTTTTCAAATTGTACATTTTAGATATGTACAGTTCATTTTATGTCAATGATACCTCAACTAAGCTGTTTTAAAATAAAGCAGAGATGAGGTGACAAATTAACCTAGAAATTAGTATAAATGAGGAATGTATGTATAGGAGGGAGGGAAAACAAGAGAAAGAACGAATTTAGATGGTATCTACTTCTCTCATTCTAGATGCCTGGCTGCACCTCCAGTTTGGTGTCTTAACCCAAACGTGGGTTGTCAGGGTAATATATTTATCACTTTGCCCAAGCTGAGTGTCTATTCTTTGCAGACAGAATGATAGAAACATATTAGCCCTATGATTCCATGTTTTTCCCTTTTCTTCCTTACCTTTCATACCCAGTTATCACTAAATACAACCAATGCCACCTGTAAGTGCTTGTTCTTTCCCATCCAGACCTGCTGAGAGTCCAGGCTCTCATCATCCTCCAATTAGACTCTTTTCAGGCCTAGCAACTGGGTTTCCTCCATCTTCTACCCTCCATATTGCTTCCAAAGTTGCATATTTAAGGCATAGATCTGATCTTTTCATGCCTCGTCTTAAAACAATACTGTCAACATCTCGTGGCAACACGTCTCTCACTGCATCTAGCCACAGCATCCCTCTCCGGAGCATTCCCAGCATCCTCCACTACCCTGGCAGGCATCTAACTCCCACTGCACACCAGGCACTCTTGCCCTTGAGTTCTCCTATCCTCTTTGTCCACCTGACAAATTTCTAACATATTCAAAGACCAATTCAAACGTTATCTTTTTATAGCTTTTTTGACTCTCTCGGGCTGAATTAATTGCTCCTTCATTTGTGTACCCATAGCTCTTATCATCTCTGTTGTGATTGATGAGTCTGTCTTTCCCACAAGATGATAAACTTCTGAAGAGCAGGAAGTGTGTCTTATTCATCTTTATAAACCCAGAAACCAGCATAATTCACAAAATGTAGCAGATGCTTACTAATGTCTTTTAATTGATGTAAATTGAGGGAGTCAAAATAGACCAATGGTTTTCTCGTCTTTTTGAACACCCCTTAATACCACTCTTTTTAAAAACGAAACGTTGCACAGAATCTCAATACATGTACAGAATTGAGATAAAGGTGGAACTGACATGGCTGAAGGAGGGATTCGTGAGTTTGAACCAGAGGCTATTTTCTCATTCTGGTTTTCAGTAGTTTTCTATCTGCATCCATTTATAATATATTTGCTTTTCTGCCACCTTCCTCTATTTCCTCATCTTCTTCACCACCTAAAGAAGACTCCACTCACCCTCTCTGGGAGCACCCATAACTCTCCTGTATCACCAGAGACCCCAGAATACGACTCCCCTGTATTACCAGGTGCCCCTGCTCATAGCTTTCCAGTGCCGTAAGAAATTCCCAGTTGTCAGGGGGAAAAAAAGAAGGTTTTGGACAAAGAGATCTCCAACCACAAAGACAGATCTTATAAAGAGGCCTCTGGTTATTTGATTAAATTGCTAAGCTAGTTTCCAAAAAGTTAGATGAAAGAATCAGCATATCTCCAAAGTGCCGAGGAGTCTGGCAGTTAAGCCACTGCTGTTGGGTTCTTCTCCTATTAATCCTTCCTGCATGCAGAGTCTTAATTTAAAATTTTGAGTCTGTGGTCTTTTATTTCCAGAATTCCACTTTACAGAACTGATTCTGGTATTATTTTCTGTCTTGTATTATCCAAAGAATCACCATGTATTAATTTTCCCTGCAGTTTTATACAACCCAGTAGGTTATGTCTGGAACCCATAGGAAGCATTCAGAACAGTGTGGCATATAGAATTTATGATAAAGATAAAACAGAAGCAATTTCATTGTGTTTGTAGGCCAAATGAGGGCATTGGACGAGATGATCTCCAAGGCCTCCTCCAACCTTGTGAGTTTATGATTTCTGGGCAGACGAGCACAACAGCATAGGTTTCAGGTGAACTGTGTGAGAAATAAATTGTTCTTTGCACAAATGGATAGAGTATAAGCGCAACAAATCTCAGAAAGAATATTTCAGCAGAAAGAATATTTCAAAAATTATCTTCAGTGTCTCATTGTACGTACAGTTTCATTTTTGTATTTTTTTCTTACTTTCTTAGTAATGCCACTTGCGTGGGGTTTCAAGTGTCATTCAGCAAATGGCATGTCTACTTGTGATATCTTCCATACCTCCAGGACAGAGGTCATTAGAGTCATGGACCTAAGGACGTTTGGCAAGGTCAACAGGACTAAGTGAGGAAAGGAGAGGACTTTTTCCAGCTGCTAAAAATGCAGAAAGAGGATGTTTCAAAAGTTGGTCTGTTGATAGGAATTCAACATGTATATTAAAGTTTTATGGTTAGGTTACCAGGCTAGATCCCAAGAGCCATTTAACCCAAACTATGAGAGGATCATTAAAAGCTTTATTCTGAAATTTTGCCTCATATATAGCATCATTCTCTTGGAAAAAAATCCATTCTGGGGTCTCTGCTTCTATGCTGTGGACACATCTCCCTAAGCCTAGCAGTAGAACAGACCTGCAGTGGTGGGGACTATTGTGGGCAGTTGGTCTCAGTTACCCACAGTTCATCCAAGTTTTTCATCTGCCTAAGAGAAGGCAAACTTATTCCAAACTGGGGAACAAGGAAAAGTTACCTTGAAGGGTGGAGTTCTGAATGTTGACTCTCCCCATTCTTATGTTTAAATTATTCTACAAATCGAATATTCACAACAGACTGACTGTCTTTGCATTAATTTAGAATTCTGTTTTATGACCATGATTGAGAACTCAGGGTTTTTTTGTTCTTTGTTACAAATAGTAAGTGGTGTTATGTTCCTTGATTATAATAAATTTGTTTTTGAATTTCATTATCATATCTAAATTGATTATTATCCCAAATGGCTGTGAGTACCTGGCTATCAGTGTTTTTCTTGTAGCAGAAAGGAATGATCCAAATTTTTTTTTATTACTATCTTGTGGGTTTCTTTTTTAACAGCTGGAAGAGAAAAAAAGCACAGAATGACAAAGTGTATTTTGAACTAAACAGGAGTTCAGTCATCCATTCAACAAACATTTATTGAGTAGCAACTCTTGGGCTGAGTCCTCTGGAGTAAACAAAGATGAATAATTCACATTTCCTGCACTCATGGAACTTATGAATTATAGGAAATAAAACAGAT
Source organism: Stenella coeruleoalba (assembly GCF_951394435.1). Classification (NCBI taxonomy): domain Eukaryota; kingdom Metazoa; phylum Chordata; class Mammalia; order Artiodactyla; family Delphinidae; genus Stenella; species Stenella coeruleoalba. The sequence continues at coordinate 102,959,617 of NC_137169.1, read as the reverse complement.
AACTAAGTAACTCTACTAAAGGTAAAATGAGTAAGTACCGTAAGAAATGACAGAGTTCTTCGGGCAACAAAGAATGAGGAGAAACATTCAGCTGAGAGAAGAGAAGTTTCCTGGAGAAACTGGTGCATAAACCGGTACTTTGTGGAGAAAAAGTATCTAAAAAGTGATGGGAAGGGGGTGAGTAGTAAAAGCTGAGGGCAAAGGAGCAAGCAACAGCCAGGTCACAGAAGAAGACCTTGTAGGATTTTAGAGTTAATTCTAAGGTATGTGGAGAACTCATTGGAGGCTTTGAATAGGAGAGTGTCGTGATCTGACTTGCTTTTTGGAAGGGTCACATTGCCTGCTTCAAACTCTGGAGAACAAGTGTGGCCATGGAAGGACCAGCTGGAGGTACTGAGATGGTCCTAGGAAGAGGTTATGGCGGCTGGGACATGGATAGTAAGAGTAGAGATGGTGAGATCTCCTGACCTGTGTTTTAAAGGTAGAAATGACATAACTTGCTGATGGATTAGCTGTGGGGTATAAGGGAGATTTCTAGTTTGGGGAGTTTTTTGTTTGTCTTTTGGTAGAAGGAATAATTGGACACATGAGATGAAGCTGATATCATATGATGGAAGCTAAAGGAAAGGGGGCTGCAGGGTCTCATGTGTCTCAGTATTGCTAATGCCTCGAACCATGATGGCACGTAGAAAGCTCTTAACAAATATTTCTTGACTGAATTATTGAAAGACTCAAAGCTACAGAATAGCTAAGGACTGGGAAGAGAAAACCTTGGTGGGGTTGGAAGTGTGTAGGGGCACTTTTGGTTGTCACGATGGCTGGGAGATGCTATTGGCACCTGTCACATCAAATCTCTTGAAGTCGCCACCAGGCAATTTTGGAGCCACTTGTATTTGGGCATGCTGTTCCCTCTTCCTGCAATGTTCTTCCCATCCCTGTGTCAATTGTGTGTGTTTTAATTATTATTATTATTGCAGCAGCATGTATATAACAAAATTTACCATTTTAACCATCTTAAAGTATACAATTCAGTGACATTTTGTACATTCACAGTGTTGTGCAACCATTATCACTATCTATTTCCAGAATAGTTTCATCATCCCTAAGGAAACCCTGTACCCATGAAGCAGTTACTTCCCATTTCCACCTGCCCCCTCCCCATCCTCTGGCAACCACTAATCTGCTTTCGGTCTCTATGGATTTGCTTATTCTAGACATTTCGTATACACTGAATCATGCGGTCTGTAGCCTTTGTGCCCGGCTTCATTCACGTAGCATAATGTTTTCCAGGCTCATCCATGTTGTAGCATGTATCAGCACATCATTTCATTTCGTGGACGAATAGTATTCCATCGTATGGATATACCATATTTTGTTTATCCATTCAGCCACTGACGGATATTTGGGTTGTTTCCATCTTTCAGCTGTTGTGAACAGTGCTGCTATAAATATTTGTGTACAAGATTTTGTTTGTAGCTGTTTTCAGTTTGGGAGGATAAATACCCAGGAATGGAATTGCTGAGTTATATGGTAATTTTATATTTAACTTATTGAGGAAATGTCAATCAACAGAACACCTTTTAAGACAGACTTTCTGAAGTCTTTCTTGACCTGTCCTTTCCCCTTCCACCTGAGCTATCTCTCCTTCTGTGTATTATGACCGTTTCTGATGTACACATGTCTCCTGGCACCTGAACTTGAGTTTAGTTACCTTATATTACCCGTCTCCTGTTAGTGGATTGTAAACTCCTTGAGGGAAGAACCCAAGCCTTATTTTTCTTTGTATTGTTTACTGCAACCCCATTTACCTTTGGTGAATTATAAGCTCTCAGTAAATCTTTGCTGGGAAAATGACAGTTCTCAATGCAGAAAAGAGTTTCAAACAGGGTGACTTTTCATCTGGGGAATGAAGAACTTTGGGTGCTACAAAGTGGTAATTGCTGTTTTTAACTGTAATTGCTGGGGCTGTGCTGGCACACTCAGATTGCTCTTATATTTATTTAGGCATATAAAGAGAGGACGTATGTATGTATATGTGTGGGGAAGAGGAGGCTGTATTATTTATGTTGCAGCTTTTTGACAGTCAGCTACATTTGCAACATCTCTCTACCAGCCAAGTGACCTCAACCAATGTGGGAGAAACTTCTCAGAACTTCATCTTCAAATAAGCCTGAGTTGCTGGGCTTCTCCACTGCTATGCTATATCTGAAAATGCTGCATTTTATAAGCCATAGTTCTGCCTGGAGAGACTGAATTTTTGGCAGTCTTGCAAAATCCCAGGGTTTTAATTAAATTGCTTTCAAAGTGGCTTTACTTAATGGGTCACAGGATAAAATGTTGAATTGACACAAAGCATTTCCTAATGGAGTGAAAACAAATGGGAGGTGACTTCTCACGTGAGCTTCCTGTAACTGGAACCACCAATCAGAGGTGTTGCATGAGGACTCCCTGATGGAATGCTTTTTGTGTCTGAGTCAGCACACAAAATTAAATGCTGAAAAAGTGTTGACTTTCCAAGTGCAAAAGCGTTGAGGATCAGACAGAGAAGGATAAGGCATGGCTTCTGCTCACTAAGAGCCTGTAGCCTAGCTGGGGAGGTGAAAACTAGACACATAAATGATAAATATCACTTTCAGACATGTAAGAGCTGAAGGGGTAATATAAACAATTGGTAGCATTAGGTGGGGCAGGGGTCGGGGTTGGGGGGTAAGGAGAGAGGCTACTTGAGAGTGTGGAGAAGTACATTAAGATAGGTGGGGAGGTTGTATGTTTCAAGTGAAGAACATGAGGCATGTCAGGAGCATGCAGTGGTTAAGGGCCATGGAGTAAATTAGTCTAAATAGAACAGGATATTCAGGTAAGGGAATATGGGGATACTCGAATGACGAGGGTATTTGGGGAATCAGATTGAAAAGAGCGTGGAAAATAAAAATAAGTTTAGACTTTATCCTGTGGGGAATGAGAAGCCATTTGGGCTTCTGAGAGGGAGAGTGACACATTGACGGTTATGGTTTTACAGACTGGCTTAAAGGGAGAAAATAATGGAAAAGAGAAATAAGTTAAGATGCTATTGAAATAGTCCAGCCGAGAACTGAGATCTTAAACTTGAGCGGTGGCAATGGGGATATAAAGAAGAGTGGAAGTAGGAGGTGGATTTGTAAATAAAGCTGGGTTTTCTATAGTTTTAGACAGATATTAAAAAGTGTTAGTTTTTATGTTTAATTTTTCTATTTCTACTTCATATTTTCCAGACACTGCTCTGTTGGACATCAGGACTTCCTTAGCTGATGAAGGGGATCAGAATATGCCACCCCAAAATATGCCACTTTGGCTTAGGGATTATTTTGAACTGAAGGCAATTAAGAAATAGCAGACACAAGGGACACTCTCTGCCCTCCCCCTTACTGCCTGAGTGCAGGGCATAAATTTCCCTTTGTAAAGGTAGCATAAATTTCCATTTATAAACTTTTCTCCCTCTCTAGCACCAGAAAGAGAGCAATTTTAATCACCAGAGATGACCCTTATCACTGGAGATAGCACTGACTTGTGTCTGCATAACAAACCTTAATAAATAACCTTTATCTACCATACTTTTCCTAGTCACCTTCCCACAATTTACCATCCTAAAAGCCCAAACCACCCCCCTTTCCTTTGTCTAGTCACTTCTCCACAATTTATCACCCTTTGTTAAAGTGGTATATAAGTCCTTGGGTCTAACTCCCTCCTAGGGTTTTCACTTCTTTTCTGTGAAGCCCCCATGTACATGCAAAAGAAACCTTCCTCCTGTTACTCTGTCTTTTGTCAGTTTAATTTGCAGGTTTCAGGTAGTGAATCTGAGAGGATAGAGGACAAGTTTTTCTGCCTCTACACTGAACATTCAACGAAGCCCTCAAACAACTGATCAGTACTAAATCATGTGACCACTTTCATTTATAGCCTTGATTCTAAACCTGAGGTGGGTCCTAAGTGCTGCCTGGCAACCAGAATACATTTCTCTAGGAAATTCACTGGAGTGTGAGCTCTACTTGGGCAGGGATCTCTGTTCTGTTCACTGGTATATCCCAAGAACCTAGAATAGGGCCTGGCACATAGCATGTGTAGTGAATGTTATGGACAGGTGTTTTACACTTTTCCTTCTTTCCTCAGACCTCAAACCCTCAAATTCTCAGATCTCAGTACTCAGCTATTGGCCTGGCTACTTACTTCACTGAGAAAATGGAATTAGTCTGAGAATAATAGCTATGTACTCCCACAACAAAGTCAACCACCTCCCTTGCAACCTTACCCATATTTGCTCCTTCCCACTTATCACAAAGGACAGCTTGTCCCAGCTCCTATCTAAGTCTGACTATCCCAATTGTGCACTGCATCCCACTCTCTTCTGCCTACTCAAGATTTTGGTCCTGCAGTTGACTCCTCTCTCCTGCATCATCAGTTTTTCCTCTCAACTGGATAATTCCCATCAGGATACAGATTGGTCTAGGAGAAGGCCCTGAGGCAGAAAGTCAAGGGGTTCTCTGGTGTGTGCTTGGGTGCTGGCTACCTACATAGAACTGTCAAACAGAACTGCCTTTAGGTGGCCTTGGGCACCCAAATCATCTGCTGATGGAGTTGACTACAGTTTTCCCAATGCATAATTTTGTGTCTGACAGTTAGTAGGTGCTCAATAAATATTCACTGAAGAATGAATAATATTCCTCATCTTATACTGTCCCTCTCTTGACTATGCATCCTTCCAACTACCATGCCATGGTATGGTACCCTTATTCTGCACCCTTTTATAGAAAAATTCACAAGAGCATCGTTTATACGCTTGCTGTTTTCACTTTCTAGCTTCTTAGTCTCTCTTGACCTCACTCCAATTGTGCTTTCATCTCTAGGACTCTACTGAAACTTTGAGATCACCGATGACCTCCATTTTGCCAAATCCAATTCTTAGACCTCATTTACTTGACCATTCAAGCAATCATTTGACCTAGAGCATCACCCCTCGTTTTTTCCTCACTGGCTTCTCTTCCTCAGTCACATTTGCTGGTTCCTACTCAGCCCTCCAACATCTTAATGTTGGAATATTCCAGCTTCTGCCCTTAGACATCTCTTTTCTATCCCATTTATTCCCATATTTTACTTCCTAACCGTATGCTAATGACTCTAAAATTTATATCCAGGTTCTGAATTTAAGACGCATGTATCCAACATCTCCTCTTGGATTTTGAGTAAACATCTCTCTCTCTCTCTTTCTTCTGTTAAATTTCAGGTGCATAGAAATGAATTAATTATAACCTTTTGTTGATGCCACACTCGTTTCTTGTTTGTTTGTTTTTTGGTTAATGATTGGCCTTCTTCTCAATTTATTTATTTATTGTTTTATTATTTTAAACACTATAATAAATATCTATGAACATACCACCCAATACGGAAAATAGAATGTTTACAATAATGTAAGTTATCCTCTGTGATCTTCCTCAACCCCATCCCTGTACCACTCCCCACCCAGTAAACACCCTCTTACCATCTCCATTACCATAACTGCCCAGACCACCATTGGGCTCTCTCCTGGACTGATGCAATAATCTTCTAACTGGTTTCCCTGCTTCTTTTTTTTTTTAGGTACGCGGGCCTCTCACTGTTGTGTCCTCTCCCGTTGCGGAGCACAGGCTTCCAGACGCGCAGGCTCAGCGGCCATGGCTCGCGGGCCCAGCCACTCCGCGGCATGTGGGATCTTCCCGGACCGGGGCACGAACCCGTGTCCCCTGCATCGGCAGAAGGACTCTCAACCACTGCGCCACCAGGGAAGCCCCCCCCCATTCTTTTTTGGCATCACCTCCCCAACCTCTCTCTCTCCCCCCGCCCCTGCCCCAAGCCAATCTATTCTTTTTTTTTTTTTTTTTGCGGTACGCGGGCCTCTCACTGTTGTGGCCTCTCCCGTTGCGGAGCACAGGCTCCAAACGCGCAGGCTCAGCGGCCATGGCTCACGGGCCCAGCTGCTCCGCGGCATGTGGGATCTTCCCGGACTAGGGCACGAACCCGTGTCCCCTGCATCGGCAGACGGACTATCAACCACTGCGCCACCAGGGAAGCCCGCCAATCTATTCTTTTCGTTGCATCCAGAGTGATTCTTTAAGGTAAGCTCATGTAAATTCTATGTAACTCTATTCATAATTTTCAATGGCTTCCCATCTCATGCAGGATAAAATCCAAAATCCTTATAATGGATTACAAAGCCCTATGTGATCTCACTCTCTGGGTCCTCATCTGCTACCATCCTTCTCTCTATTGCTTTGACCTAATGTCTTTGAAGTTGCTATTCCAACTGCCCACAATACTCTTTCCCAAAATATCTCCCCGTCCCTCTTCCTTATTTTATTCAGGTTGTTACTCATCAGTGAAGCCTTCTCAGCTAATCTCTTCCTTAAGAATAGCATTCCTCCTCCAATTCCTGAGTCAGTTACCAACTCCCTTATTCTGTCCACTTGAACTTATTCCATGTATATTTGTTTATTTTCTGTCTCCTCCCAGTAGAAGGAATGTTCCATGGGGCAGGGACTTGTTCACCACTCTAACCCCTGTTGAGAATAATGTCTACTGCTGGGCAGGTACCTGTTGAAGGTTAGGTTCCCTGGGAAGCAGACAGGGTTAGTGTGCATGATTTCCACTAAGGAGGGCTCTTCAGATCAACAGGTATAAAAGGGAAGGGAAAGAAACAGAATTGGACAGAGGAAGAAGTTGAGTGATGATACAGTCTTAATGAAGGCTTCAGCCAATCCTACAGGAAACTCTGAAGCTGGGATGGCCCTTCAGAGCTGGGCTGGGCTTTTATAACCCATTAAGGTCAGTCATTCATGGGGATTGCCCTAGGAAGGGGGCATGGCCTTGCAGGAAGGGCTCTCTTTAGGCAGTTGTGTAGTGGGCTGACAGGTGAGCACTTACTGCCAACAGCACTTAATGCCAAGTGCATTCCCAGGATCTGGGGAAATAATTCCTTCATTTCCAGAGAGATCTGGGTGGCCTGCACAGCGCTCACCACAGCGCTCAGTAAAGTGGCTCAGCAGATGAACTTTTTGAGATCCAAGAACAGAGCAGATGGGGTGAGCGTGCATGACATGCAAAAGAGAAAGGAAAGGGGAACGAGGACAGTGAATCCTCATGCCCAAAGTCCTCCATTTGCCTGCTGTGGGCAGGACCCTGTGTGGGTGCTCTGTGATGGGATACAACGATACAAACAATGTGACCCTGCCCTGGAGAAAGAGAATGAAACCTAGGCACAAACATCCATGGTTCGAAGCAGTGTATTATAGCAAAGATGTGCTTAGGGAGAGAAAAGAGGAGAGGGCTCCTTCCAGCTAGGGGAGTGAGGGGAAGGATTGGGGCAGGCAACATGGGGGAAGCTTTTGAAGACTGGAGAGATGGATAAGGTTTGCTGGGCACAGCAAGAGGGAAGGCAGCCAGCAGGCTAAGAGGTAGTAGACCAAGGACTCAGATGCAGGAAGTTCAAGTGATGGCATCAACAGGCCTCTCTCCTCTCTCTCCTCTGATACTTGGATTCTTGATCGCCCAGGAATCCCTCTAATGCCAACACAACATGTGCATTCAAGTTAAATCCTGAAAGAGGAAAGTGCTGCCTCTTTGCTACCAATTCTATCAGCCTCAGGGAGATAATCTGTAGAATTTTATGTGACTTGTTCTATTTTTAAAACTGTCATGAGTCAGTAAATCCAATCATCTTAACTATAAAACTGTCCATTGTATTTAGGAAATAGACTGTAGTATCTACAGAAAAGACCATGTCTTTCTGAAGAGAAGCCGATGCAGTGGTAACTGAATACCAGGTTTAAAAGGTTTAGAATCAAACCAATAGGTGTAAAGATCATCACTAGTGTAAATTTACAGGTGAAGAAATTGATCACAGAAGGGTGATGGGGCTTCATCAAGGTCACGCCACAGATGGGTGTCAGGTGAAACCCAACAATAAGCACATGCCCCCAGGCCCCTTAAAGGGCCGCCTAGATCTCTGGCCAGGGCTCCTTAAAGGATGCCTGCCTTTCCCCTTTAAGGAATAGCCGCAGAAGCCCGCTGGCCAACCCAGCTGCCGGTCACGTGGCCACTCCCACCTAATTGTACCAGTGCGAAGAGCAACGACAGCAGTGAGTCAGCTCGGAGCCTGGTTTCCTGTAGCTCACGAATGGCAAGCTGAGAAATTAACTACGGGCTTTATTATTGGGGTAAGAGAATGATGTACAAGGCCCTGGCAGAGGTCATTAGCCTTGGCTCTGATGGAAAAAAGAAAATCCTCTAAGGGTGTGATTTCAGAGAGTGAAAAATAGTCACGTGAAACCATGGTTTCAGCTTGAGGTTCCAGCTTGGCTTTGTGTTTTCCCGCCAGTGAACTGATTTCTGTTCACCTAAGCGAATCACCCTGAAGAGCGCCTTGCTGATCTGCTTCTAAAACAGCCCCCCACTCCCCCTCCTTCCACTATAAATGGATCCACTATTTCTTAAGGAACTAGATCCTTTTGATTGTTCAGTGGCAACCTCTGGCTTTAGCTTGGAATGTGTGGGATATCTCGTGACCAAAACAGGGGCCAAGATGAAGATTGGATGCCAACTGTGGTCACTGCGGTGTTTGACTACCTGGAATCAGAAACTTGATAGGAAATGACATGGTTAGAAATAAGGCCTGAAAGATACAACAAGCCCATATACGAAATGACACAAAGTCTGATCTCAGGCCTCAAGAAACTTAGAAGCAAGTAGAGGAAATAAGAGAGGGAAGCCCCAAAACTCTAAAAGTAAATTATTATTTATTCCCATGTCGTGGCTTTAACTAGTGGAGGAGCTTAGTTTTGCTCAGTAGTGAGCCAGGTACCACAAATCCCTGGGTGTGGGCCATGTGAATCTTTTCTTCATAATTATGGGGATTCAAATGGTCCATGCTTGGCCTACAAGTTACAGCAGGGACCAAGTTCACGTACTTCGTTGATCTTTATTATCCTAGTTGTCAGGATCCTCCATAATGTCCTATTTCAAGAAGAAATTTTGGTAGAATGATACTTTCTAGAATTACATTCAGTTTCAAGTGTTATTATTAATGGATAAAAGCCAGCTAGTGCTAATCCAGGAAGAAACAGTTACACACCTGTTGTAGTTGTGGGGTGGAGCTTATTAGACACTAGTGGCCTACTGGCTCGAGTGTTAATTAGTCAAAATGTTTTTGCTCATCTAAACATCTTAGATCAGCCACGCCCTATGGGTCATATTTTGGAAACTCGAGTTTAAGATGTCAATCATCCATCCCTCGAGTTTCTATCCTCCCCTCTTATTCACTTTTTTATACCCAACTTTTGTTCAAAGGTGGGTTAACCTTTTGTTCTGTTTGTTTAAAGGTGGATTAAGCAGGCCAATAACTAGTTTCTCATGTCCTAGGTATCTATTCCTATCACTCTCCTTATGGCTGTAAATGTACTCAATTCAATCATTTCCTAATATTCAGACTTAACAAAGACGTGTCATGGTGGTGGTGATGGTGATAGTATGTGTGTCTTTGTAGGTTAGTCACTACCTAATGGATGCCAAGTTTTCTCAGGTGTAAATTGGGGACGATTATTCTGAACTCAAGGCTTGATGGGACAATTAAATTAATAGATACCATGTGTGAGAATCTTTGACACACAGTAGGTTACCTTCAATATGCTTGTGAATCTGAATTCATGGGGGTCTTTCCACACTCGGCCACACCTGCCATCAGTTATTTGGGTTGAGTCAATGCGGCCTCAGGCATCTGTGCCTAAGAGTGCCCTTTGGAAGGTGGGTACATGGCTTGTTATGGAAGGCCATGTGGCAGAGTGGGGAACCTGATTTTCTGGTCAGGTCCCGAGCTCTGGAATTGATCACACTGGGCCAGCACTTCTGAATCCATCTCATGCCAGCCTTTTCCTGGACATTTGCCTTCTCACAGTAAGTTTTTCCTCTTTCGTGTGTCTCCTGGTCCCTCAAGGCAGCTACGCTTTCAATCAGCAATCATTTATTGAGTAGGTTCCAGGCAAAAGTATTGTGTCAGATGTTGTGAGGGAGACCCAGAGAATCACTCTTGTTGAGTACTTGCTATGCACCAGGCTCTAAGCTAGGTCTTGTACATACTTTATCTCTTTTACAAAGATGAATAAGACAGTCTCCAACCTTAAGAATGAAAAGTCATTAAAGGAAAATAAGACTTATACACTTGAAAAGATAACTATTCCAAGTGTATAAAACTGAAAATCAAGACGTTAAGAGCAATGACAATTTAGAGAAAGCAGAGTTCAGTGATAAGAGATGGGACCATGAAGGTCTTCAAAAGGGAGGATGGGTTTGATACGGGCCTTGAAGGATGGGCAACCTTTGGGCAGGGAGAGAGGAGAAAACAAGGCTACCCACTTGGGGAACTGCACGAGCACATCTATTGGAAAATGGGAATGAATCCCAGCTGTGCCCATCAGATGGTGAGGAGCCCATTTCTGAGGATGGGGTAGGATGATCCCCACCACACACACACACACACACACACACACACACACACACACACACAAAATAATTGAGAGGCAACCACTTCAGTGTCAAACAGACTTGGACTCAAATCCCACTGTGTCACATGCTAGCTAAATTAATAAATCTGAGTCTCATATCCTCATCTCTGAAATGGGAATAAAATACTTCACCTCTAGAGTTGTAATGAAGACTAGGTGAAATGATAATATATGTAAACTACACAGCCCTTTGTGCTGGCAATAGTGAGACCAGAAAAAAAGGTTGTACCTCATCTAGCATGTGGAAATCCATTGAGCATCTGTGGTTAGAGCTCTCCATGGTCTGCAAAGCACTCTCACTATAGCCTCACGATAGTCCTGTGTGTAGGCAGGGCTGGTGTTACTAGGATTCCCATTTTACATTTGGGAAAACGGAAGTTTAGAGAAGCCTTTCTCAAGTTCCTAACTTCAGAGTCAAATAGACCTGTGCTCAGACGCTGGCCCTGCCACCTGCCAGCTGGGGCACCTTTGGACACTTAACGTCTCTGAGCTTCAGCTTCTTTACATTCTGTGGTCCACTTTACACATCCATAGCTACGTCCTTTCCTAAATATTAAATTTGATTATTTAAATTTTTGAATAGATAAAAATTAAATAATAAAAAAATATTGTAAGTTTCAAAACTTAAAAACTACAGAAAGCTATGTGACGAAAAGTCTCCTTCTCACCCCTGTCCACTGTCCATCCCGTTCCACCACATCCCGTAAGTAACCTGCGCATCCTTCAGCAGATTGCTGTGTATCTTTTTCTGAGTCTCTACGCATATAGAAGCAAATCCAAACGCGTATATATGTGTTTCTGCAACTTGCTTTATTTTTTAACAACACATCTTGGATTATTTTCACATCAGTACGTATCAGCTTCCTTATTCTTTTTCGCAGTTGGTATTCCATTACATGGATGTGCCGTAATTCATCAACTAGTCTCCTACTGACGGACATTTAGGTTGTTGCCAGTTCTTTGCTGTTACAAACAATACTGCAGTAAATAACCTTGTGCATATGCCATTTTGCATGTGAATACATTCATACAATAAATTCCTAGAAGTACGTTACTGGATCAAACATTGTGCAACATCATCTTCATAGCTATTGTTAATTTGCCCTCCAACAGGTTATACCCCCACTTGCAATGTTTGAGTGCCAGTGCAGTGTGTTGCCAACGCTTGTACTGTCGCCAATCCGATAGGTGAAAATAGCATCTCAATGTAGTTTTAATTTGAATTTATCTTATTATGAATGAGATTGAGCATGTTTCATATTTTTAAAAAGCTATTTATATTTCCCTTACTGCGAACTGTATGTTATATCCTTTGCTCATTTTTCCATTGGGTTGTTGGTCTTCTGTATTTTATAATAAGGAACTTTACACAAGAAAAATTTACTCTTAGAAATGTAAGCCCTTTGTGATATGAGTTGCAAATAACTTTCTTCTTTGGTTGTTTGCCTTTTGATTTGGCTTATTGCATCAGTTATTTGTGTGTGTGTGTGTGTGTGTGTGTGTGTGTGTGTGTGTGTGTGTGTAAGAAACCATCCCCAAACTTACCAGCTCATCACAACAACCATTGATTTGCCCGTGATGCTGTAGTCTGGGTTTAGCTGATAGTTCATCTCTGTTCCACAAGGTGTCAGCTGGGCTCACTTATGCTTTAAAGTCAGCTGGTGGTTGATGGCCTCACTCATGGGTCTGTTGGTTGATTGGCTGTCAGTAGAGGTAACGAGGGTCACTAGCCATCCAGCAGGCTAGTCTGGTCTTCTTCTCATGATGGTCACAGGTTCCGAAAACAGCCAGAGAACAAGTACCAAAGCCCACGTGTTTTTAAGCCTCTGCTTGTGTCACATTTGTTATTGCCCAGAGGCCAAATCAAGTAACAGGGTTAAGGCTGAATTCAGGGTAGGAAGGGAATACCTAAGGGCGTGAACAAAGGGAAGAAATTTGCGGCCATATCTGCAAACAATCTACCACACTTATGGGATTTGTTTGGGATTTTGGTTCTTTTTCTTCACGTTACTGTTGTTAGTTTGGTTTCCTATGAAGTTTTTTATTTTTATGTACTACAATTTGTCAATGTCTTCTTTCACAGATTCTAGATTTCGAGTTGTAAGTAGAAAGACCTTCGCCCACTCTGAGGTTATAAAGATAATTCCTCTTTTCTTCTAGTACTTTTATAGCTTCATTGATTACATTTAAGCTTTGATCCATTTGGAATTTATCCTTGTGTTCACTCCGCATTTATATTCTTAACCAAAACATAGTTGTCCTCTGTTGGGGAAGGTTGTTGTATCAGTCAGGATAGGCAGTTATACCCAGTAACAAACAACTCCTAAATCTTAGTGGCTTTTTACAAGAAAGATTTATTTCATGCTCATGCTGCATGTCCATCATGGTCTGGAGTAAGCTCTGCCCCCCATCAACTTTACTTGAGGACCCAGGCTGATGACCCACCCTCCATCTAGGACACTGACCATCTTGTACAGAAGAGAGACCAAGACCACATACACAGTGCCTCTTATAGCTTCCTTTCAGAAATAACACTTGCTTTTCATGGGCTAAAGGGAGTCACACAACCAATCCTGATGCCAGTGGGATAGGGAAGTATAACCCTCCCCTGAGGAGGGACAAACAAGAAGCACATTTCAGTCTTTCACTATTGTCCTTTCTGTAAACGTGCAGCTCTTGGAAAGGACACACACGGAGCCTGAAGCTGGCTGGGGACCACATCCTACCAGCTTTGTCAGGAACATCATCGCTGGCCTGAGGTTATGCATGCCAGAGGCAAATAAGCCTCACACCCGAGCTTTCTCCCCCAGATCATGGACCCTGCTCAGAGCAGGGGCATGCATGTCATACAGAGCAGCAGAGTATAGAAAGGGAGGAGCATTGGGCCACGTCTAGGGGACTGTTATAAGTGGAATTGTGCCACCTTAAAAAGATATATACTGCATTATGAACCCCACCCCAGTACCTCAGAATGTTACCTTTTTTGGAGATAGGGTCTTTACAGAGGTAATCAAGTTAAAACGAGGTTATTAGGATGAGTCCTAATCCAATATGACTGATATCCTTACAAAAAGGGGAAACTGGGGTACAGACATGTGCAGAGGGAAGATGATATGAATCCAAATGAAAAAGATAGCCACCCACAGCAAAGGAGAGAGATCTGGAACAGATCCTTCCCTCACGGGCCTCAGAAGGAACCAACTCTGTCATCACCTTGATGTCAGACTTCCAGCCTCCAGAACTGTGAGAAAATAAATGTCTGCTGCTTAGCCACCCAGTTTATGGTAATTTTTTATGGCAGCCCTAGCAAAGGAATATAAGGAACATCTCCAGTAGCTTGGTGAGGGTTGCCTGGATGCTATTTTGAAGGGTTTCCGGTGCCGCATTAGGCTAGCAGGAAGGAAACCCATGATCCACTAGCAATATCTTCTATGGATGTGGGGTGGAAGGCGGCACTGAGTTTGGAGTCAGCTGGCCAGGGAATGTACCCAGGCTCCAGCATATTATGACTCTGTGATGACAGCAGGGGTCACACAAACTTGTAAACTGGTGAACGGCCTGAGGGCTTTGCTGAGGATAAGGGAAGGGGGCGATGGAGAACAAACCTGGAATCTGCCTGGGTGTGGGTCCCCAGCCTGCCTGGTGATGGAGCAGCCAGCCCTTCTCTGATGAGAGAGGATCAGCAACCAGCAAGAGACAGTCAGAGTCTCCAATGAAATGAAAGCTCTGTAATATTTTACTAGACATCAGCATTCCTTTCAATTAGCCTTTCTGAAGTTTGCTATATTAAGACCACAAGGTTTGCTCTTCCCAGGTCTGAAGAGTATCGTGAGATCTCTCCCTCTAGCAGAGTATCGTAAGATTCCATAGCCCTGCAAAACACAAAGTATTTCTCAGAGCAGCTTTTAGAGTGTACTGGTGTATATGAGAAAGCCTGAAATATTGATAAAAAGGTCCAGAGGTGTGGGTGTTGTGGTTGCTTTCGGCAGGTGTTTCCTTCCTGAAGGCAGATACAACACCCAAAACAAAAAGCCACAAAAAAACTTTTCAAAAAATTTAAACTCTGAGTTTAAATTTTAAACTTTTTTGAATTTTAAAGTTTTAAAGCTTTAATTTTAAAGATTAATTTTAAACTTTTTTAAAATTTTAAACATGCACACACACATGTGTGTGTGTGCATGTGTGTGTGTGTTCATAACATGTCATAGCTTGCTCGGTGCTCCATGGAACACCACTGTAATTTGGGGGCCAGACAGCACTTTGGCTATAGATATTAAGGTTGACTTAGCAGGCCCCTGCAGTAGTGATAATGGTGAGATGTCTTCAGAAGTGACCTCAGAGGCAGTGACCATCAGAGAGAGACATGGAGCAGAATAAGATGAAAGAACGGTGTATTTATTGCTTATATAACAAACCACCCCAGAAATAATGGCTTAAAACAGCAACTGTTTTATTTGTTGGTGATTATGTGGGTCAGCAATTTGGGCTGGGCTCAGCTGGGCGATTCTTCTATTCAATGGTGGTCATTCACAGGCTGCGGCCAGCAGGTTGGCTGGAGGCTGATTGATGTAGGGCTCTCAGCTGGGATGGCTCATCTGTGCCAGAAGCTTTATCACAAGGTGGGGGAAGAGCCTTCAGCAGTCAGAGAGGGCAAGTCTGAATGCACACGCACCTTTCATGCCTCCGCCTGCATCACACTTGCTAACGTCCCAGTGTCAAGCCCAGCGTCAGTGCGGGAGGGGACTGCACAGAGGCTTGGATACACGAAGGCATGATTCCTTGGGGCCTTCAGTGTAAGATTCTTTCACAGTTTGCCTTTCTGAGAACCTCTGTAACATGTCCTGAGACTCACAGAGGTAAAACTTGCAGACTGCCAGAGATTAGATGGTAAAGTTCAGAAGGTAGTGAAAGCTTTGTTATATACGTCTCTATGATCCCTTCTATACACACAGGCAAGAAGGCCTGGGAAAACTCAAATTATTGACCTTGAACAAATCCCTTAATCTCTGAGACTCGGTTTCCCATTGGTAAAACTCACCCCACAGGGTTACGGTCAGGATCGCGTGAGCTCACGGCCTTTTGTGAAGAGTGCAAAGTCCCACACATAAGTGGGTGCTCTTCCTTCAGCCAGGATAGGTGAGGAAGGAAACTTCAAGCTGGTGCACAGGGAAATGTAGAGATACTCAATGAGAAAACAGAGCCCCAGGTGAATGGACTGCTTAAAGAATGTTTTTTTTTTTACTGGGGTATAGTTGTTTTACAATGCTGTGCTAGTTTCTGCTGTACAAAGAAGTAAATCAGCTATATGTATACATACATCCCCTCCCTCCTGGACCTCCCCCTGACCTCCACTAGCCACTCGCCTAGGTTACTGCAGAGCACGTGCTGAGCTCCCTGCGCTATACAGCAGGTTCCCACTAACTTAAAAAAAAATTCACAAGAAGACCTTTCGGTTCTAGATACATTGTTAGTCTTTTTTTTTTTTTGCGGTACGCGGGCCTCTCACTGTTGTGGCCTCTCCCGTTGCGGAGCACAGGCTCCGGACGCGCAGGCTCAGCAGCCATGGCTCACGGGTCCAGCCGCTCCGCGGCATGTGGGATCTTCCCGAACCGGGGCACGAACCCATGTCCCTTGCATTGGCAGGTGGACTCTCAACCACTGTGCCACCAGGGAAGCCCCATTATTAGTCTTGACCTTTGTCTTTCCAAGATCGACAAGGAGAAAACAGACCTTGTATTGGTATCACACATCTGCTTTACCCTTTGTCCTAATTTTAAACTGTTCTTCTAGCTCAAAGGCAACTTGTTCTCTCCCACTTCTAACAGTGTCGACCCCGCTCACAAGACATCTGCTCTAGAATGGGTTTGATGGATCACACCCCGATTTGATCCCTGCTCACCCATCCATCAAATGTTACCAGTCCTTCTTATGTGTCTGCCATGGTGTTAGAACTTGTGACACAAAGATGAATGAGGCCTCGTTTTAATCCCCTAGTTGCTCACAGACTAGCGATGAGATAGATGCATAAACAGGAAATAGTACTATCATTGTGTGCTGTGAGAGAAAAACATGCATTTGTTCAACAAACATGTAACACCCCTACTCTGTGCGTGCCTTATGCTGCTGTGAAATATAAAAGTAAACAAGACGCCTTTTTGTAGTTGAAGGAGTGTCTAGTGAAGAAGTCAGAGAAGTCCGCAGTCATAACTTAGGAACTCAGAAGTAGGCATGAGGTTCTCATGGGAGCCCAGAGCATGGCACCTGCCAGGTGGAAGTAGTTGGGGAAAGTTTCCCATAGAATTGATCACAAATAAGGAAAGGGCAGGGGGTGGATTCAGGCAGACAGAGCAGCACGTACAAAGACAGCTTGGAGCAGCTTGGGAGAGTGTGGTATCTGGGGGGAACCCAGAGGAGCTCAGCATGCCTGGTACATGCAGTGAGGAGAAGGAATGTGAGAGCAGAATCTGGAAAGGTTGGTAGACGCCAGACCACAGGCACTGGGTGTAAGGAACTGCACCAAGAAACGGAGGAGAGCTTAAACAAGCTTTATTAGGGAGCGCTCCCGGGCAAGGTTCACTGGTCCAAGAGAAAGTGGCCAGAGAAGTCACGCCCGGGCGAGGGTTTGGGCAGAATTTATAGGGGAAGAAGGGAAAGGGGTGTGGTGAATCCGGGAGGGCGCAGGTTATTCCTTATTTGGTGGTCTCTTCGGGTATCGTGGCAATATCCGGTGCCGGTTGCATCAGTCTTGGGACCATTAGTCCCGCCCCTCGAAAGGCGGGAAGGCTGGGCCGGGTGGAAAGTCCCCAGGTCAGTTCCTGGAACTGGGTGGTCCGGAAAGTCTCCAGGTCAGTTTCTGGAACCGGGTGGTCCGGAAAGTTTCGGTCTGATGCAACCTGTGAGTCTGATTGCGCTCCCCTGCCTCGGGCCAGTTGGCCTTACACTGGGGAACCATGGATCATTTTAACTCAGGAAGTACTCTGATCAGATTTGCATTTTAGAAAAATCACTCCAGCAGAAATAGAAATAGGAGACTGCTTAATAATTCACTTCAAACGGGGATCGAATTTAAGAGGTACTAATAGGGATAGAGAGAAGGGGGTGGACTTTGGAAGCATAAAGGAGTATTATGGGCTGAAATGTGTCCTCCCCTGAAAAATTTCATATGTCGAAGTCCTAACCCCCAGTACCTCAGATTGTGACTGTATTTGGAGATAGGGGTCTTTAAAGCGGTGATTAAGTTAACAGTCATTAGGGTCGGCTTAATCCTATATGGCTGCTGTACTTATAAGATGGAAGAACAATTTAGGATTCGGACAAAAGGTAGAGCAGATGTGTGAAACAAACACAAAATCTGTTTTCTCCTTGTCGATCTTGGGGAGAGACACATAGACATACGGAAGGAAGACCATGTGAGGACACAGGGAAAAGACAACCATCTTCAGGCCAAGGAGAGAAGCCTCAGAAGAAGCCAACCCGGCTGATACCATGATCTTGGATTTCGGCCTCCAGAGCTGTGGGGAAATGCATTTCCGTATCCAGTCTGCGGTACTTTGTTATGTCGACGGGGGCAAACTAATGCAAGCAGGAAGAATCATGAGACTTGAGGAGCACAGAGGTGTAAAGAGCAAGGGGAAGAGAGAGTAGAGGCTGACTTCCTGGTTTTTGGTGGTTTTTTTTTTTTTTGTGGTACACGGGCCTCTCACTGCTGTGGCCTCTCCCATTGCGGAGCACAGGCTCCGGACGCGCAGGCTCAGCGGCCATGGCTCAGAGGCCCAGCCGCTCCGCGGCATGTGGGATCTTCCCAGACCGGGGCACAAACCCATGTCCCCTGCATCGGCAGGCGGACTCTCATCCACTGCGCCACCAGGGAAGCCCTGACTTCCAAGTTTTTGGCTTGAGCAATCTGGCATGGGATGCTGCCATTTCCAAGAGGTGTAACCCAGGAGGAGCAGTGGGGTTAGAGATGGACAAGGGTGCATTCCAGCTTGGACACGTGTGGTTTTGTGGTTCCTGCAGGACAGCAAGTGGAGCAGCAGGACATGTGGTCCCGGAGGCCTGTCAGGAACCATGGGCTGGGGGTACAGATGTCCCGGTCTGCAGAAGGGGGCAGTTGAAGCAGAGGTGTGGACACGGTCGCCCAGGGGACATGGGCCTTGTGGGAAGAGAGGGCAGAGGACAGAATCACAAAGAACCCCATCACTTACGGGACAGGTGAAGGAAAACGGCCTGGAGACAGGACAGAGCAGGAGGCTTTAGGCGTTTCTCAGAGAAGAAAGTGTCTAGAGAGGCTCTCAAATCCTGGAGAGATGAAGGTTTCAAAGCCTCTCTCTCTACACACACACACACACACACACACACACGCACACAATCTTACGTTATTCTAACATTTTGCAATATTGGTCTGTTGCTTTGCAATGATTTTTTTGTTATTTTACGTGCATCGCTCTTCAGGTTTTGGAGACAGAACCAGATGATGTTTGTTTGCTTCTGCAGAGGCTTTTAGTTCTGTGTCGCTGCCTGACGGTGCTTGCCCTCGTGGCGGGTGGGCTCCTCAAGCTTTCCTCCTCACAGAAGCTGCTTGTCGGTCACTTTATCTGTCAGTGGGCTGTCTTGGTTTTTTCCTCCAGACCTTCCTTAGCCCATCCTGTAGTGATGATGGATGGCTGGAGGAGACATACTGGGTGACCCTGCTCTGGGCTGTTTGAGGGGGGACTGTCCTTTTTGAGGCTTGTTGAGGACTGGGCAGAAACCTTGTGCCTTTGGGGTGGGTCAGATGTATAGGATTTTTTTTTTAACATCTTTTTTGGAGTATAATTGCTTTACAATGGTGTGTTAGTTTCTGCTTTATAACAAAGTGAACCAGCTATACATATACATATATCCCCATATCCCCTCCCTCTTGCGTCTCCCTCCCACCCTCCCTATCCTACCCCTCTAGGTGGTCACAAAGCACCGAGCTGATCTCCCTGTGCGATGTGGCTGCTTCCCGCTAGCTATATTTTACATTTAGTTGTGTATATATGTCCATGCCACTCTTTCACTTCATCC
Source organism: Stenella coeruleoalba (assembly GCF_951394435.1). NCBI lineage: Eukaryota > Metazoa > Chordata > Mammalia > Artiodactyla > Delphinidae > Stenella > Stenella coeruleoalba. The sequence continues at coordinate 102,940,007 of NC_137169.1, read as the reverse complement.
CAGCTTACCCTTCCCCCTCCCCGTGTCCTCAAGTCCATTCTCTACATCTGCGTCTTTATTCCTGTCCTGCCCCTAGGTTCTTCAGAACCTTTTTTTTTTTTAAGATTCCATATATATGTGTTAGCATACGGTATTTGTTTTTCTCTTTCTGACTTACTTCACTCTGTATGACAGACTCTAGGTCTATCCACCTCACTACAAATAACTCAATTTTGTTTCTTTTTATGGCTGAGTAATATTCCATTGTATATATGTGCCACATCTTCTTTAACCATTCATCTGTCGATGGACACTTTATAGTAATTACTGAAATCACTGCTCCCACTTCCTTCAGCCTCCCCAGACCCAGAAAGGATCCAGTTAGCACAGGCACCTCATAAGTCCCAGGCGTCACCCCTTTACTTACTCTGGAGAAGGGGAAAGCAGGTGGAGCCCCTCAGGTACTCTGCACCCCAGCCCAGTAAGAGATGCCTTGAAGGATGGTAAAGGAATTTCCCCAAAGTCACGTGATTAAGAACCCAGGATTTGGACCTGGCTCTGGTTGACGCTAAAGATCTTCCAACAACCCTCCTACACTGTTTTCGGGAATGTAAATTGGTGCAGCCACTATGGAAAACAGGATGGAAATTCCTTAAAAAACTAAAAATAGAGTTGCCGTATGATCCAGCAATCCCACACCTGGGCATATATCCGGAGAAAACCCTAATTCGAAAAGATACATGTACCCCAATGTTCATAGCAGCACTATTTACAATAGCCAAGACATGGAAGCCACCTAAATGTCCATCGACAGAGGAATGTAGAAAGAAGATGTTGTACGCGTATACAATGGAATACTACTCAGACATAAAGAGAATGAAATATTGCCATTTGCAGCAACACGGATGGGCCTAGAGATTGTCATACTGAGTGAAGTAAGTCAGACAGAGAAAGACGAAGAGCATATGATATCACTTATATGTGGAATCTTTTTTTAAAAATGATACAAATGACCTTATTTACAAAATAGAAACAGACTCACAGGCACAGAAAACAAATTTATGGTTACCAAAGGGAAAGGGGGGAGGGATAAATTAGGAGTTTGGGATTAACAGATACACACTACTATACATAAAATAGATAATCAACAAGGACCCACTGAATAGCACAGGGAACTACATTCAATATCTTGTAATTACCTATAATGAAAAAGAATATATATGTGTAACTTAATCACTTTGCTGTACACCAGAAATTAACAACATTGTAAATCAACTATACTTGAATTTTTTAAAAAAGCCTAGAGAGAAAAAATATTTAAAGAAATAAAAACAAAGACCGACCTTCCCACTATTAAATTACCCTCTCCTCTTCTGTCTTCTCCCCACCACCTGGTTCTCTCTTCCTTTCCCAGCTGTGCTCCATACTTATTCCAGCAGCTGGTGCACCAACACTGGAGTCATTCAGCTGAAGTCCTGGGGCATCTTTACCCTGAAATAAACACAGTAGCCAGCTAGTAGCTGGTGAATCATCCAGTCAGTGTATGTTTCCCATCCAGGGTGCCCCTTCGGGGGATGGAGGAGACAATACAGAGAGAGAGAGGGCTTTATGCCTTAGACTTCCTGTCTTGTTGGAAATCTGAGTGCTGGATGAAATGTCAGAGACCAGTTTTTCTAACCCACTCACCCAACAGCAATAGCTTCTATGTAGTGCACATTCTGTGTCATTTTGGGGTCTCAAACTAGTTGTGAGGTGGGCAGGGCAGGACCTCTCACCCTTTAACTGAAATGAAACCAGTGGAGATCTGCCCACCCAGCCGAGCAGCCTCAGGGGCCCGAGGTGAGCTCAGTCTTGAGTGACAGACTCAGTACTCTCGTCATCTTGGCTCACAGCCTTCTGAGGTCCCTCAGCACGAGTGTCCTCCACAAGAGATCCCACCAGGGATGACCCAGCCTCTGTCTGAGCACCAGCCACCACAGGAAGGACTCCCAGCCTCCCGACTTCCTGGCACAGACCCGCCACTTTGAGCTGTTCCAGTCCTTGCTTAGGTGGAGATGAACTCTCCCTCCCTAGCTCTCCCTTCCGCAGTCAGGAGAATTGACGTGTGTGAATATGAGCCCTGAAGCAGGGGGCCTGGGAAGCTTTTCTTTCCCACCCTCTCACCGGGTCAAGGCTTGGCAAGGCGGTTCCGCGTGCCTGGCCTCCCTGGCTGGGACAGGCAGCCTCTGTGCCTGCAGGGACTTCAGCAGCAGGACTTCTGAGCCATCCACGGCTGCACCGACCACTCCCGTCTGAGCCCAGTATTTAAGGCCGGCGCACCCTGGCCAGCTGTGAGTCACGGCAACGGGAAGGCAGCGGCAGCTCCACTCACGCCAGCATCTAGCGCCCTGCGGGAAGGGCCTGTTCCCCCCGCCATGGCTTCCCGGGGGCAGGTCATCTTCTGGAGGTAGCGCTCTCTTCTCTATGCTTACAGGTGGAGGAAACTGGGGTGAGGGATTTGGGGGTTGCTGAGGACTGCTGGGCTGTCCCATAGGTCCCCACCTGTACCCTTATCTGATCCAGCATTGGGCTGGCGGGAATCTGGCCAGACAAGAGCCTAAATGGACTCAGTTTAACATCACACCCCAGCCTCTCAAGACCCCCGTTCAGGGTCAGGTTGGTTTTCTGCCATGGAGGGCTGTCACATGCCAGTGTGTGTGCCAGGCTGGGATGTCAAGGCTCTTGTGGGGGCACTGAGCAGGGTGGCATAGGGCTATTTGGGAGGGTGGAAGGGAATCTATGACTGATGATGGGTGGAATGCAGGTGGACCCTCTGTAGCCCCCAGGATGAGGGAGGTGAGCATGGCTGAACCTTTGTGCAAAGAGGCCACTGGGAAGAGGGCCGATGGGCAAGCTGGGTGGGAAGCAGGGGGGCTGGAGGGCTGTTCCAGGGAAGCGGGTGGAGCCCATCTGGGTGAAGCTGATGTCCACTCTCCACCCTAACAAGGCCATAATTTTCCTTAATATACTCGTACATTTTATGAATATATTAAGTTCATGAGGTGATCATGGCCATTGGTGATGTGGGAGAGTGCATGAGAGGATCTCCCCATCCTCTGCGGACCCAGTGGATTATTTTCTTAAATAATTACCAGAGAGCTTACTATCTTCAAATCTCACACTCAGAATGTATGCCACTTGGAGATGGGATGCTGGTGTGTATGTTCTACCAGGCCTGCCTGCATGGTACGTTTAGGAGCTTTGTGGTCAGAACTGTCTTCCCCTTTTTCCTTCATGGCCATCAATGGAAGCAGCCTTCACCCATGGAACATTTTTTTTCTTTTTTTTTTTTAATTGAAGTATAGTTGCTGTACAATGTTACAGGTGCACAATATAGTGATCCACAAGTTTTAAAGGTTATACTCCATTTATAGTTATTATAAAATATTGGCTGTATTCCCTGTGTGGTACAGTATATCCTTGTAGCTTATTTATTTTATACATAACAATTTGTACCTCTTAATATCCTACCCCTCTGTTGCCTCTCCCCCATACCCTCTTCCCATTTATAACCACTAGTTTGTTCTCTAGGTCTGTGGGTCTGATTCTTGTTTGCTTTATTCACTAGTTTGTTGTATTTTTTAGATCCCACATGTAATTGAGATCATACAGTATTTGTCTTTCTCTGTCTGACTTATTTCACTTAGTATAATGTCATCCAAGTCTGCCCATGTTGCTGCAAATGGCAAAATTTCATTCTTTTTTATGGCTGAGTAGTATTCCATTATATATATATATATATATATATATATATATATATATATATATACACACACACCACAGCTTCTTTACCCATTCATCTGCTGATGGACACTTAGGTTGTTTCCATATACTGGCAATTGTAAATAATGCTGCTATGAACATTGGGGTGAATGTATCTTTTAGACTTAGTGGTTTTGTTTTTTTCAGATATATACCCAGGATTGGAATTCCTGGATCATATGGTAACTCTGTTTTTAGTTTTTTAAGAAACCTCCATACTGTTTTCCAAGTGGCTGCACCCATTTACATTCCTACTAACAGTGTACAAGGGTTGCCTTTTCTCCACACCCTCGCCAACATTTGTTATTTGTGTTCTTTTTGATGATAGCCATTCTGACAGGTGTGAGGTGGTATCTCATTATGATTTTGACTTGCATTTCCCTGATGATTAGCAATGTTGAGCATCTTTTCACATGCCTGTTGGCCATCTGTATTTCCTCTTTGGAAAAATGTTTATTCAGTTCTTCTCATTTTTTAATCAGGTTGTGGAGGGTTTTTTTGTTTTTTTGTTTTATTGAAGTATAGTTGACTCACGATGTTGTGTTTTTTGTTTTGTTTTGAAGTCAAGTTTTTTATTAACTTTAAACAGCCAAATGTGACCTTAACTGACATGAGACTGTCTAGTTTTTATTTTATTTTTTTTACTTTTTATTTTATATTGGAGTACAGTTGATTAACAGTGTTGTATTAGTTTCAGATGTACAGCAAAGTGATTCAGTTATACACATACATACACTGTTTTTCATATTCTTTTCCATTATGCTTTATCATAGGGTACTGAATATAGTTCCCTGTGCTATACAGTAGGACCTTGTTGTTTATCCATCCTATATATAATAGTTGGCATCTGCTAACCCCAAACTCCCACTCCATCCCTCATCCACCCCCCACCCCTTGGCAACCACAAGTCTGTTCTCTATGTCTGTGAGTCTGTTTCTGTTTCATAAAAGTTCATCAGTGTCATACTTTAGATTCCACATATAAGTGATATGGCATTTGTCTTTGTCTGACTTACTTCACTTAGTATGATAATCTCTAGTTCCATCCATGTTGCTGCAAGTGGCATTATCTCATTCTTTTTATGGCTGAGTAGTATTCCACTGTATATACATACCACATCTTCTTTATCCATTCCTCTGCTGATAGACATTTAGGTTGTTTCCATGTCTTGGCTATTGTAAATAATGCTGCTACGAACATAGGGGTGCACGTGTCTTTTTAAATTATAGTTTTGTCCAGGTATATGCCCAGCAGTGGGATTGCTGGATAATACGACAACTCTATTTTTAGTTTTTTTAAGAACCTCCATACTGTTTTCCATAGTGGCTGCACCAACTTACATTCCCAACAACAGTGTAGGAAGGTTCCTTTTTCTCCACACCCTCTCCATCATTTGTTATGTGTAGACTTATTAATGATTGCCATTCTGACCAGTGTGAAGTGGTACCCCATTGTAGTTTTGATTTGCATTTCTCTAGTAATTAGCAATGTTGGTCACCTGTTCGTGTGCTTGTTGGCATCTGTATGTCTTCTTTGGAGAAATGTCTGTTTGGTTCTTCTGCCCATTTTTCAATTGGGTTGTTTGTTTTCTTGATGTTGAGTTGTATGAGCTGTTTATATATGTTGGGTACTAACCCCTTATCAGTCTTATCATTTGCAAATATTTTTTCCCATTCAATAGGTTGTCTTTTCATTTTGTCGATGGATTCCTTTGCTATGCAAAAGCTTTTAAGTATAATTAGGTTCCATTTGTTTATTTTTGCTTTTATTTCCTTTGCTTTAGGAGACTGATTCAAAAAAATATTGCCTCAATTTATATCAAAGAGTGTTCTGTCTGTGTTTTCCTCTAGGATATTTATATTATTTGGTCTTACATTTAGGTCTTCATTTTGAGTTTATTTTTGTGTATGGTGTTAGAGAATGTTCTAATTTCATTCTTTTACATGTAGTTGTCCAGTTTTCCCAGCACCACTTATCGAAGAGGCTGTCTTTTCTCCATTGTATATTCTTCCTCCTTTGTTGTAGATTAATTGACCATAACTGTGACCCGTGGAACATTTGAGTGCCTGCTAGGAGTCTGTGGGTGGAAAAGTCATGATCCCTGATCTGAAGGGGTTACATTCTGATCAACAGCATTAATGGAGCGCCTACTATGTGCTGGGCACTGCACCAGGCACTAGTGCGAAGGCAGCTAAAACACTGACCGGATTTTAGGCTAATGGGAAGGAAAGACTCCCAAACAGACAATTCCAACCTGCTGTTCATAAGCCATGAGACAATAGGGCAGAATGCAACAGGAGCACTTCCCTAACCTGAGGCTTTGGGGAAGGTTTCCTGAACCAGGTGATGGCTGGGCTAAGTCTTGAGGATGAAGTAGCATAGTCCAGGTGAAGAAGGATGGGAAGGACCCCCTAGACAGAGGGGATAGGACAGGACAGGACAGGATGGGATAGGATAATAGCATAAAGCTCACGAAGCAGCATGGGGTGTTGGAGAGTTACAAGCTACTCCATATCATTACCTGAGCGTGAAGTTTGAGGCGGGGGGGTGCTGAGATGAGGCTGGAGAGGCAGAGCCAGGTCATGCTGGGCCTTTATCAAGCAGACTCAGAGCTAGGAATTTGGTGTGGGTGATGAAGAGCCATTGAAGTCTCAAGCAAGGGAATCTTGGTGGTTTTCATCTTAGGCAGGTTATTCCAGAGGCAGCATAGAGAATGGATAGGAGGGCAGAGAAACTGCAGGGAAACAGTTACATAAGGAATGCTCAGGACCTGAAGTTGAGAATGATAGCAGGGGTCCAGAGAGGGGAAAACTATTCAAGAAATGTTTAGGACTTAAAATTGGTGATAAGGTAGATAGCTAGTGGGAAGCAGCTGCAGAGCACAGGGAGATCAGCTGGGTGCTTTGTGACCGCCTGGAGGGGTGGGATAGGGAGGGTGGGAGGGAGGGAGATGCAAGAGGGAAGAGATATGGGAACATATGTATATGTATAACTGATTCACTTTGCTATAAAGCAGAAACTAACACACCATTGTAAAGCAATTATACTCCAATAAAGATGTAAAAAAATGGTGATATTTGGTAAATGAATGGAGGGGCAGGTAGGGTGGTACAGAATAGGAATGGATGAGGCAAAGGGTGGAGCCTGGAATGAACCCCATGTTCCTGGATTAGATACAGTGAGTTGGGAAAGAGGGAGAAGAGATGAGAGTTAACTTCGGCATGTGTAGAATTTGAGGTTCTCCTGGGGCCTCTAGGCGGAGATGCTCAGTGGACAGCATCCACTGAGAGAAACTGGGAGAGGTCAGGGCTGGAGATATCAGTTTGAGAGTCAGAAGCAGGAGGCAGAGAATAGTCAGCTGGGATGTCTTGTAAGGAGAGCACATAGCAGGAGAGGAGCAAGGGACCGGGGATGGGAAGCTGACGCACACCAGCGTTTAAGGGTGGGCAGAGGAAGGTGAGTCAAAGAAAGAACTGGGAGCAAGTGGTGGGAGAGGTAGGATAAAACCAGGATAGAAGGGTCTCATGGATGTCAACAGAGAAGTTTCATGGAGCACCCTGGATTGGTAGGGGTATCAGGCCTGGTGCTGGTTGGGAGATCCAATCCGGACAATAATATGGCCTATGCAGCATTTAAGCAGAACTCATGTGGCTTTGCCCAGAAAGTGAGGAAGATATGATGCCAAGTAGCTCCTGAACCCAGATGAGGCCTGGAAGAGGCAAGGATCCTGAGTCTAGGTTCATTGGTGTGTTGACCATGCACTGGCAACAGAGAATACCAGATAGCTGTAGCATCTTGTAGCTCTCCTTCCAGAAAGCAGAGACACAGCGAAAGCAGAAGTGAGACCCAGTGGCATGGATTTAACATAGTTACTCTGCTCTCCTTTCTCCCTGGCCTCCCCATCCCTTCTTTCTCTTCTCCCTTCCCTCCTTCTTTCCTTCCTTCTTTCATTTTTTCCTTCTTTCTTTCCTTTCTTCCTTCTTTTCTTCCCTTTTTCCTTCTTCCTTCCTTTCTTCTTTCTTTCCTTCCCTTTTTCCTTCCTCCCTCCTTCCCTTTCTCCCTTCCCTCCTCCCTTCCTCCCTCCCTTCCTTCCTTCTCCCAGGATTCTTCATCTGTCTCATTCTGGCTCTTGTATCTGAAGAGAGCTCTTCGGAGCACTTAAGACTGGGGGAAATCACCAACCACAATGGGATTAATGAAGACATGTCAAAGGAAGGAAGCCACTGCATAGAAAAGGAGCAGAAGTCTACCAGAGGAAGGTGGATGGAACAGAGAATGAGGGAGGCTAGAACAAGGGAGGCACAGGGAACTTTGTTCCAAAATCTTGGTTTCCCATTGCCCCCAAGATTTCGAGCTGGTGGCTGGCTCATACACACCAGACTTCGATGGCCAAAGTGGTGCTTGGCAACATAACAAAAGTTTGCCTAGTGAGCAAATCTCTCCAAAGGCCTGGCCTGGGGAGGATCTCAGCACAGGCCATGCTGATACTTGAAACCCCATCGAGGTATGAAAAGATGGGTCCAACTTTCAGACCCTCTGAGCCTATAAAACCTGAGACTTTGGGACCTTGAGTGCCCATCCTCATGAGCAGAACAGAGAGTTGGAAAATGAGATAAATTGCACATTGGAAGAAAGACTAAACAGGAGGCGCCTGTGTTCCTGCCCACACCAGGGGCAGGTTACCTCCTGAGCATGTTGCTCTAGCCCCATCTCCACCTGCTGCAATGTTACTCATTTCTTTCGGCGTTCAGCTCGCATGCCGCTTCCACTTTGAGGTCTTGCTGGATCTTTCTAGTTGCAGTTAATTGCTCCTTTTATGTTCGTGGTCAGCCATGTTGATGAATACCTGTTCTTGTGCTCGTCTGTTTCCCTCAGTGGGGTTGGCTCGTCAAGGGCCTGGCCTTTGTCTTGTCCCTTGTCATAGGGAGGCAGTGTAGCTCCATGGCTACCCATCTTGGCTCTGGAATCACACTACCTGGGTTCAAATCCTTGTGCCACCTTGAACTGTGTGGGCCTCAATTTACCTACCTATGAAATGGGCTGATAATAGAACTTAACTCCTACAGTTCTTTGAATGGCATGTGATAATTATGTGCCTGGCACATCCTAAGAGTTATTGCTAGAGTCTTCATCTGCAAATCTCTCTACAATGCCAGATACATGGCTGTGAACTACGCGTTCTAGTATACTTTGGATAAATTGCTACCGGGGTCTCTTAATGACAGGTCACTCTAACAACACTCTGGAGAATATTCAGAGTTTTTCAGCTTCTTATTTTGAAAAAAAAAAAGTCCACCCCACCTTTTGTTGTCTATGAGTCTGAGACCATTCTTCTGTCAACCTGAGGATGACTAGGGTTTAGAATATACGTATGTCTCTGCCAGTATCAAGCATTAAGGTGGATGGGGTGAATCTGGGAGGTCCTTGAGTGTACAAGCTCAGCATGTAAATCTTCCGATGAGGCACTGCTGTTGTCAAGAGCCATAGCCTTCAGGGGGCCGATGGAGCTATGGAGCTATGACCAAGCACTGGGTAATGGTTAATTAGCTAAACGGCACCACACTCCTAATTATCTCCATTTCATAGATGCAAATGTTGAGGCAAGATGACCCGCTCCATGTGCCCCGGGTCAGCAGAAACCAACAAGCTCCTACCTAGACCTCTATACTGACTTTTATTAGAAAAGTATCTTTCTAATCAGCTCTGCCTCATCTCCTGCCACTTAAAGCAGACCCCAGCTCAACACTGGCAAAACGCCTCAGGGACCAGACGGCCGGGGTGGAAGAGTTCTCAGCTGGCCGAGGAGGGCGCTGTCCCCAGAACAAGCCGGAGCCTGTGGCGTATCAACCCTGGGTCTGTGTTGTTTCAGGCAGCTGCTCTAGATGAGTGAGTACAGGAGTGAGAAGCGATTGAAACTCAGTGGAAATTACATCCTTTCAAAGCTTGAAAATTCAGAAAGTCAGTACACCCCCTCATTTTATCTATGAGATAATAAAAAGAAATTGTGCAACTTGCCAAAGGGTCATGCGGTTCAAAATGGGTAGAATAATGCTCTTTCAATGATTCCATATTGCCCAGTGACCCTAGCTAAAAACCGTACTGGACCCCATCTGACCACGATTTACCAAAACATCAAAGATCCCTAAATCTGAGAGACCAAAGCTTCATCCATATTTCCCTTTGACATAAAAAGAAGTGGAAATAATGTCGGTGCTGGGGTTAGTCTCATATTCCTGCTCTCCTAGCTGGGTGGCCCCAAGTAAGTTGCTTAACCTCTCTGTGTTTTCATTTCCTCAGGAAATTGGAGTTACTAATTGTACCAGCCTCTCATTTGTTGTGAAGACTAAATGAGTTAATCCATGTAAAGAGCTCAGAGCAGCACCTTGCACGTAGTTACCAATGTATATGTTAGATACTTATTCAGTCATGCCCTCCCGTTGTTTTTACAAAATAACAAAGTGACTCAAAGGGAAGGTGAGGAATAACCAGTCCAAAAGTAGCAGCTGGGCTTAAGGGACCTCTGTGTCTGAATTCTTCTGGGATTTCAGTGGAGATACCTTCTTCTCTAGTCCTTGTTCTACTGAGATTCAGGAAAGTGCTCGCTGCCTGGGGTAGTAACACTCGCTCCACGGTCTGGGCCTCCGAGAAATGCAGATTTGCACTGCCCCCTCCAGACCTACCGAATCCCAAACTAGGGGCAGGGCCCAGCAATCTGTGTTTTTTGGTTTTTTTTTACATCTTTATTGGAGTATAATTGCTTCACAATGGTGTGTTAGTTTCTGCTTTATAACAAAGTGAATCAGCTATACATATACATATGCCCCCATATCTCTTCCCTCTTGCATCTCCCTCCCTCCCACCCTCCCTATCCCACCCCTCCAGGCGGTCACAAAGCACCGAGCTGATATCCCTGTGATATGGCCTACTTCCTACTAGCTATCTACCTTTCGTTTGGTAGTGAAATTGAGCTATTTGTAGTGAGGTGGATAGACCTAGAGTCTGTCATACAGAGTGAAGTAAGTCAGAAAGAGAAAGACAAATACCGCATGCTAACACATATATATGGAATTTAAGCAATCTGTGGTTTAACAAGCCCTTCAGGTGATGCTGTTTTAGCCTTCTCTCTGGGCTCTATGATTCCTCAGGGAAAGCACGAGGATTGACTCCTGATAGAGATAAATTTCACCCGCGATCATGTATCATTCCGCGTTTCTCCTTAAGAAGTGTTCTGAAGAGGGGCAGATGGGCCTTGACGAAAACCAAGGAAAAAAACATGAAGCTTTCCACAATCCCAAACCCTCTGCCTGGGATGTTTCAGATCTACTATCACATCTCTTCCAAATGTATTCCTACCGCTCCAGCACAGCAGTAATGAGAGAAAGGGAAGACAGTTTCCCCTCTTTCTTTCCCTGCAGATTTTGAATGAAAAATTTCATAGAATAAAAAGCACGAAAGATTTGAGAAACAGAGCATCCTTAAAGTGTCAGGGTATTGAATTGTCTCTCTTTGCTCCCTGTCTTGGCTTTTCACTGCGTTCTCCTCCCTCCTCACCCCAAAAAGGCCATTTCACACCTCTCCTCTCTCCAGGCCTCCTGCAAGCCTCTTATCTCTCTGTATCCTTCACTGAGAAAATAGGAGCCCGGCAGATTCTGGCTCCCTCAACTTTTCTCTTCCACGGCCCCCTCCACACTCATCTGCACCCTTCTTCTCTGCATCCATCCTGGTACCAGAGGACGAGCCCAGCTCCGAGAGAAGGGCAACCCCTCTGCGCCCGGGATCCGTCTCCTCTCCCCTCCTCCAGTATCCCTGTCAGCATGCCACCTGAATGTCAGTGTTTTCTAGTTTAAAAGAAAAGCCCTCTCTCAGCTCCACAACCTCTCCTGCCCCCTCTCTTTTTCCCTTCTTAGCAAACTTGTTGAAAGCTGCCCAGAGTCAGTGAACTATGACTTGCTGGTGTTGTAGAGGGAGTTTGAGGGGTGGCTCAAGCTCGGGGCAGACTGGACCTGGCAGCGGGTTGCAACCCAGGCTCCGCCACTTTCCAGCCATGTGGCCTTGGGCAAGTTATTTATCGTCTCTGGGCCTGGCTTCCTCATCTGTAAAATGGGCATGATATTAGAATCTGCACCGTAAGATTGTGAGAAATATGTGAATGAATGCATGTAAAGCGTTTAGCAGACACTTACTGTAAACTGCAAATTCTATTATTATGCTCTCCTTAAGTTACTCCAGTGGGGTTTTGTCCTCACTGCACCAAGGTATCTATCACTACTGTCAATGTTTCTAGCGACCTCCATGTTGCCAAATCTAATGTCAGCTTCTCTGATCTGATCTTACTTGTCTTCACAACAGCATTCAACACAAAATGTCCCACGACTGCCTCCTTGAAACACTTTCTTCCATGGTCTCCAAGACGCTACACTCTCCTGAATCCCGCCCTCACCCCTACCCCATGACACTGGTCCCATCTCCTGGGGTTGTCCTCTGCCACTCTACACCTGGTCGGGTGGTAGCCGCCCTCCTCTACTGCCCCATGCAGCTCAAAACCACCAGGCTCCACCTCCAGGGAACCTGCCTCTGGTATGAGGAAGTAGCCTTTCACTCATTTCACATATTCGATGATTGACTGTACCCTTTGCTAAAAGGCCTCAGGGTCCAGGAACAGAATATAACAGTATGGGGACAACTGCCCTTTAAAAGTGGCTGGTGGAGGAGATATGGGGATATATGTATACATATAGCTGATTCACTTTGTTATACAGCAGAAACTAACAAACCCTTGTAAAGCAATTATACTCTAATAAAGATGTTAAAAAAAAAAGTGGCTGGTGTAAGCTTCAGGGTCAGGATAAGTCTTACGAGGCGAGGGAGGGCCAGTTGCGTACTAGCAAGGGCTGTGTGAGAGGGAGCTTCTTCCAGACCCCAAAGGAGCCCTGGCAGAAGCCTTGAAGCCTGGGGTTAAGTTTCCAGACAGGTCCGGGTGGGAAGCCTGCCGATGTAGGGGACACGGGTTTGAGCCCTGGTCCGGGAAGATCCCACATGCCGCGGAGCAACTAAGCCCGTGTGCCACAACTACTGAGCCCACGTGCCACAACTACTGAAGCCTGTGCGCCTAGAGCCTGTGCTCCACAGCAAGAGAAGCCACCACAATGAGAAGCCTGCACACCGCAACAAAGAATAGACCCTGCTCGCCGCAATTAGAGAAAGCCCACGCACAGCAACAAAGACCCAACACAGCCAAAAATAAATAAAATTTTAAAAAATAAATTAATTTTTTAAAAATTAAATATTTTAAAGCACTTTTACAGTTAAAAAAAATCCTTACACCTTAATATAGCAGCAGTTGTAACTCTATACAGTAATGTGCATTTCTGCACTTTTACTGGGTTGGAAAATGCCATATTGGGCCACCCTTCCTGGAAACACAAGGCCTGGCGGGATTCCCCCATCCGCCTGCTGCCCATTCTGCTCAATCTATTATCCTGTTACATGTGAGCCTCTTGGGGTCCAAGCAACGTGCCCCAGTCAAGCACCTAACAGTCTCTGTATTTAAGTATTTACTTAACACAGTGGTTCCCAAAGTGAGTTCTGAGGACACTGATACGGCAGCATTTTTCCCAGAAGAGTTCTGTGGTCAAGCAAGATTGGAAGTGCTGAATACTATTAGGTTGGACTACATGAAATTGCCAATGTTCAATTGTGTTTGACCTCCGAAAGAGGGATTTCAAATGGTTCAACCTAGTACATACTCCGCTGGGACATTCACTGTGCATATTAGCGTATTAAGAGCTTTTGAAAGGTCCTAAAGAAATCTATTTGATTGTGATTGACTCAGTGTAATCCTTTTAAAAATAATACTTATTAATATACATCAGGACACACTTTGGAAAACTCAGGCCTGGAGTAATTACAAAAGAACAGAAGTCATGGATAGAAAAACGAACATGAATGTAGGAGCCCAGGGCAGCATGAAGGCTGAGCAAAGGCTCAGGAGGGAGGGGGCAGGTGGATATTTTCCTTGCCGGACTGCCTGCCCAGCTTTGATATCCAAAGTCATCATATTTTTCAGCCCTTCCCCTGCTGCAGTGATTCTTCCTGACCGACCTCTGCTTTTTTTCTCCCTCATAAACATGTAGGGAGGATTCATGAACTGACAGCAATGGCTCACCCCATATTCCTCAAATGACAGATACTAAATAAACATGGGTATTATTTTGACTGCTCTCTCATTATAATTATTAGTTCATCTTTTCAGGATGTTATTATCCCAGTTCATAAGTGTTCATCTAATTTGCTTACAACTAGGAGGTGAGTTAAGCTAATCTGGGGGCAGGCAGGAGGCTCACCCTGGCTGGGGTGCCCCGGGGAGCACCTCCCACGTGCTGTATAAAGAACGTGGGCACATGGCCAGCTTTGAATATGTTGTTCTCCAGGGACCAGAGCCAGATGTCTAAGACAGAGACTGGAATTGTCGGACAGGGTAGGTTGAAGTAGCAGACAGTGAGACAGAGACTTGGCCAGGACTAAATCCTCCGTGCTTCTACTCCCTACCCACCCCCACCCCCCCACTGTCCCACTGTCTGGAATTCTTCCCACCAGAGAGCCTTTAACAGGGTTGTCCGTCATTCACATGCTACCTGGTGGACATCAGCGTGACGGACTCTCAGTGGAGCCACTAGGCATTTTGACATCACCTGGCCCCTCTGGTCATCTAGCAGGTGTTAGGTGTGGGTAGGAATTATCTGATATTCCCGGGAAGTGGAAGATGAGAATCGAAAGGTAGGGTGATGCCTGCCTGTGAGAGCACAGAGTTTATTTAAAGTTGTTACTTGTAGTGTGGTGGGATTTAAATGACATTAAATGGGACCCTGACAGTTTTGTGCCCTGCAGTGGAAGGCACTGCCCAGAGTGAGCATGCTCACAGAAGAAATCCGTGGCCTCTCAGGGACATTGCTGCAAACGTATAATTACCAGGAAAGGAGAGAACAAGGTTGTTTGATTTCTCATGATGTGAGTGAAAACAAAGACTTCGACTGCGGCTCCTTTCTGCGTGTGATCCTATGCCAGTCACTTAATTTTTCTTGTTAAGTAAGGGCAATAAATGGACCTCCCAGAACCGCCTTGAGGATCAAAAGTGACAAGGTACAAGAGGAGGTCATGATAGTGACACTGACGGCAACACATAGCTCTCTTGCAATACCTGACATGTCTACATCTTTCATTGAGAAGCTGCCTTGCCCATTGGAGAAATATAACTTTTAAAAAGAGCCAAGACCCATACACCCATTAAAATAGGCAGAAATATTAAAAAGCAATGGTCCTTTATGTCCAATTGTTCATTTCCCTTCAGGTTCAGCTTCCAGAGAGTCTGTCTGTATTAGGGATGTAGCCCGACATTTGGATCTCTTGGCCAACAATTTATGTCAGTTCTGGGGCTGGCCTTCTTATGGGATCACCTCACAGTCCCACAGCCTCATAATCATGGCCTCCAATGTTGGGTTCCTCCCGTGTGCCAGTACACTTCTGCAAGCTCTGCGTACATTATTGATTAATTAAACAAATTTTTACTGATCATCTACTTTGTACCTGGCACCATAGATCCTAGGATTACAGTCAGGTACAAGGTACATCATTTAGAGTACAGACGAGAAGGGGAGACGGATAGATAAACACACAGTTACAATACTGTATGCTCAGTGCCACCACAGGCCAGTTGCAGAATGCTTTGGAATCAACGTCTAACCCAGTCGTGGTGGTGGTGATTTGTGGTGGGTCATTCCAGAGATTTCCTGGAGGAGGTGGTTTCTGAGTGGGAGTTAGCCAAGCAAGGAGAAGTGAGGAGAATATCCAGGCAAAGGGCAAGACCTATGGGGGGGGGGGGCGGGGATGGGAAGAGGAAAGCAGAGTGGTAGCTGCAGAGATGAGCATGAGCTGGATTTAATCTCCTCAACAACTGAATAAGGTGGGTTTTATCTTCCCACTTTGCAGCTGAGCAAATCAAGGCATAGAGTGACATGAGAAAGTGAATGGGGGATGTTTGGGAGAATGATTAGAAGATGGCAAAACCAGCAGATGAAATCAAATCCTTTTTCTTAATTGGGGTATAATTGTTTTACAATGTTGTGTCAGTTTCTACTGTACAGCGAAGTGAATCAGCTCTCTCTCTCTCTCTCTCTCTCTATATATATATATCTCCTCTCTTTTTTGGATTTCCTTCCCATTTAGGTCACCACTCAAATCATTTTTGAGAATGATTTTCAAATGGCAGGAAGAGATGGTGAGGTCAGGATCCACTGCTTAATGGTCAGACTCTGCTGGGCCCATGGTGCCCCTTACTGATACTTTTCTCCCAGGGATTGTCAATCTCACTGCTTATCCATTATCACAACTGTTTAGTACAATGTAAGCAAAGGGAATAAAAAATAGAGTCTAGATCTATCTGCCTCCAAAGTCTATGCCCTTTTCTAGTCTAGAAAAAAGTTATTTTATTTTTGATACTATGATTAGGTGTGTGGAGCAGCTGGGGAAGTCAGGTGGCTAGGCTGGTGCAAGGTGAATCTTACAAGGCAACTTCCCCTTACGGCCAAGGTCTTGGTAGCTGCACTTTATCAAGAGCCCAGGAGCCCAGCTTCCCAGGAGTCCCAGTGACAAAACCCCAAATGCCAGTTTCCACTGCCTTTCTTTGAAAACCTTTAGAAGTAAAACTCTGAAGTGTTAGCAGAGAGGACTATTGGTATGAGAAAGAAGTGTTTTGATATTACAAAGCTATCAAGATCTTGGTTCTTTTGGAACGCTAGAAGAATTTTTTTCCCCTTAAAGAGATCCCCCCAAAACTTCTGTGCTTAAACTGTAGGAGAAGACTAAAACCTTGAAAGCTTTTGAACATGACCAAAACTTTGAAAAAAAGATAAATCTGGTTGTTTTCTCATATTCTAGGTTGACATTTCTCATAGGCAAAGTACTATGAAATGCTTGACTTTTGCAGATCCAGCAAATAAGTAATTATACTTTCACTAATAATGACCCCAACTTATTCCATTTACTCTAATAAGTGTGTTATCTGAATGTAAGTGCTAATGTTCTGAGGCAGAAAGTGTGGGACCCACAAGAGAATCTGTTTAATACGTGTAGAGGATCCTGCTAGCTTCCCAGTTTTCTACCCTTAAGGCAAAATTGTAAAGAAGCAAGGCACAGGATGGTGGCTTTCATCAGCATCCCCAAAAGGTGTTGAATGGTGAAGGAAGTGCTCAGTTTATCTGGGGCTCCTGGCGCTGTTCACCTGGGTCCCCCACACTGAGGCTGTTCTCCAGTCATCACCTCGGGCCCCTTGTGAACAGCCTATGGAGTTATGAAGAACACGTCTGCTAACTTAAAGGAAGAAAAACAGGTTATGGGTAACTTCTAGCACACGCTCACTGGGTCCTGGCTCTTCCCGTGGGAGTTCTACAGAAAGTACAAACCATTGGCCTAGGAAATCGTTGTAAGTTAACAACTTTGTGGGAGCATCTAACTGAAAGATGCCTGTTCACCCACCTTCTCAAAGAGAGTTAGGTCCAACCTAGAAAAACTAGAGCAATGCTTTCTTTTTAAAAATATGTTCTCCTTATTTGTTTTACAGAAGTAATGTGGGGTTAGTGGGGAGAATTTGGAAAATACAGAAAAGCACAAAAGAAAAAATGCCTAAATCTGTATCATCCTGAACCTGGAGATAACCACCTTCAATGTATCCTTCCAGTCTTTTTTCTCTGTATTTAGATATAATAAACGGTAGCATACGGTACATATTATTTTAGAAACTACTTTCTACTTACCCATTTTGTGAACATTTCTCATATAAGTAAACATTCTCTTATGATGTGATTCTTTACACCTGCGTAGTATTGCCTCTCATGATGAACCTTAATTTACTCACTCAGTTCCCGATTCTTGGACATGTAGGTGCTTCCAGTTATTTGCTCACAACTATTATCTTAATTTCAATCAATGCTATAGTTAACATCCTTGGAAATACATCCTGTTGGTTCTTTCCAATGAACTCCTAGAAGTAGAATCACTGGATCAAGGCTCACTATGCACCTTGAAACCTGCTGATACATGTGGCCAAATTGTCCTCCTATTGCCACCCTAAAGTTTGCTCCAACTCACACCCCTACCAGCCAGCTAGAATCCCCAAAATAATAATTCCTACATAAGCCTTTCTCCAGGACCAGAACTAACCCTGCCAACATTTTGAAAAAGAAAATGGCAAATTTTGTATCCAATGTTCCCACTTTTCCCCATTATTGAGATTTTCTTTCTTATGTCTTAGCTTCCTCTCCCTTAATTTACCATCCAACCCTGCTCTCAGTAAAGAAACTAAGACATTCATTTACACCCAGGTATCAATGACTAATGAGATAAAATATTACACTATACATCTTAATCACAAACAAAACCAAAGAAATACATTTCTTATAAGGTTTCACTTCATTATCAAGCTGAAGATGAGTTATTGTGAGGTGGAGAAAGCCCCAGAGGTAGTAAAACAGAGGCCAGGTGTTTGGGGGTTTTGTTCTTGTTTGTTTTGGTGTATTGAAGTATAGTTGATTTACAATGTGTTAGCTTCTAGTATACAGCAAAGTGATTCAGTCATATACGTATTTCAGATTCATTTCCATTATAGTTTATTACTGTATTCTTACTCCTAAAGCTGTTCTTTGGCAAGTCTCCCTTTTATGGAGAGGAAAATGAAGTTCACAGCCTCTTCTTTCTCTGCCCAACTCCTCAGGAAAATCTTGGTGTTTTCTGCTAAGTCTCCTCACCCTCCCACTCATAAGTATGAATTCAATGGAGTAAGCCAGGTAGAGAGCACTTCCCTGGTGGCACAGTAGTTAAGAATCTGCCTGTCAATGCAGGGGACACGGGTTTGAGCCCTGGTTGGGGAAGATCCCACATGCCGCGGAGCAGCTAAGCCCGTGTGCCACAACTACTGAGCCTGCGCTCTAGGGCCCGTGAGCCACAACTACTGAAGCCCGCGCGCCTAGAGCCTGTGCTCCACAACAAGACAAGCCACTGCAGTGAAAAGTCCGCGTGCCGCAACGAAGAGTAGCCCCCACTCGCTGCAACTAGAGAAGGCCTGTGCGCAGCAACAAAGGCCCAATGCAGCCAAAAATAAATAAATTAATTAATTAAAAAAAAACATGCTGAGAAGTCTGAAAAGGGTATAAGAGAAAGGGAAGAGGATAATGCTGAGAATAGATTTGAGGCCAGGAGGGAGAAGAGACAGGGAATGAATTTCAGAGGGAGTTTGGGGAAATTTTTGAGAAGGGAATTTTCTGTTCTAATAACAGAAGTTGGGAAAGAGGATTTTTTTTTTTTTTTTTTTTTAGTTTTTCTGTGCATTATCCATGTAATACCTTCGGATGCTTTCCTAGATGTCCATCGGTTTCAGTCAAACTTTTCTATTGGATTGATAGTTCTTTGACCGTAACATTGTCAAAAACCAAACCATGAGATGTTTGGGCTTTGTATAGGTTACGATAGGAGCGTGTCTCTGGAGCTTGACAATATTTATGTATAATAATTAAGAGCTTATTTCTAAATGTATATTTAGTAGCTAATTTTAAGTGTTTCCTTAAAATCTTCCCTGAAGTGTAATTTAAGTAGACACAACCCTGAAATAAAAATATGGGCTGCCATTCATTTGGGCTGCCTCGTGGACATATTTTGATTCACAGAAGAGTATGTGCTAAAAGCAGTTAGCTCCGTTCGGCATTTATCAAATGCCCAGGATGAGTCAGGCACTATGTCTGACACTTAGGGAAATATATGTGACTTGATATATTGATCCAACATGACTAGTAGGTTATAATCAAAGCACAGTTTAATTTTTATCTCCCTCTGACCTTTTAAAGTGCATTCAGTAGGGAAATACATGCTGAAACTTCTGAAGCCTCTGATGAAAACTTGTCCTCTCCATCAGCTGCCTGATGTCTCCTCAGCACCTGGTTCCCCAGAGGTCCACTTCACACATGACTCTCAATGCTCAGGTCCCCTCTCCCAGGTATTCCTATTGGTGGGAACTTATCACAGCTCTAGGATATCTGGTCTGTTGGACAAACTCACCTAGTCCTTGCCTTGTAAAAGAGTACTGACCTCCAAATGCATATTCTCCCATTCTCTTTCTCTCTCTCTCTCTCTCTCTCTCTCTCTCATTGACCTGTTCTAGACCACATGAAATTTCACAAGTATGACTTTGGCTGTACTCCATGGTGTACCCACCACACCCCAACTTTGTGCTTTGTATTTGTGTGTCGAGGAGGGAGAGGAGTATGTCCTCATAGCAGAGAAAAAAATTTTTTTCTCCTAAGAAATAGCATCACAAATCTCTCTCTACTTTGATTCCTTTTTATAGCCCTTCATCTGATTGAGGTGGCTAAGAATCATGGGACTGCTTGTCAAAGATTCCCTTTTTAAACTCTACAGAGTGACGTGGTGTCTCACTTTTGTGTGCAGCGTCTATTGTATCTCAAATCTCCGCTGAAACTTTAAATTTAACATCCTATTATTACACAAAAACATAAAGGTACAGTTCCTGTTCTTGAGAAATTGAGAGGAGATTAAAGAAGACACAAATGTATAAACAGATCATTTCAATACAATGTGACAAGCTGTCGGACAGAGAAATGTGCAGGGGACCGTGAGGGCAAGGAGACAGCTTCTGAGACACATCGCCACTATTTTCCCTCAAACATTACCTGGAGGAAGGCCACACACAAAAGAATAAGGAGTCTGTGTAGCTTGCAAGTGAGCTGAAAGAATGTGGTATCTTCTTGGGAACTTCATGCTTCAGAACAAATGCTATTGATTTATCCCCAGTTACTCAGTGCCTGGAGGAATGATTAAATTATGGGTTTGGGATAATACTGTATAATTGGTTAAAGTGGATAGAAAAAGGACCCTTTTTTAAGGGTTTGAAAGGAAGCCCAGAAATCTTGGCAGACAAATGTGAAAATAGTCATGCTCTCTGAATCTTACTTACGATGCTGTAGAAACAGGGCTAGTTCTGGGGCCTGGACCACTCACATGTGTCTCACTCCTGTGCTTTTGGTTCCGCACATCAGTGACCATACAGAGGACATCTGGACAAGCATTTCCCAGACATTAGAAGTGGAGAGGGGGCGTGAGGGACCCATCCACTATACCTACCTTTTCTCTCTCTTCATTCTCTCTCCTACCAATTCTTTCTTTTCCTTTGGAATGAATAGTTCATTGCACTTTCCCAGCCCCCAGTCGCAACATAAAATATAGCATTATAAAATTGCTTGGAAAATAGCAGAAAAATCTATCAATGAGCTGCTCCTCTAATGCTGTTAAGGCAGGGAAGAAGGGAGCTGTATTCTGTTCGGTCCTCAAATGGAGTTTATGCCACTGAGCCGCAGAACCCTAGAGATGTCCCATCTGGCTGTCCAAACAGATACAAACCGCTTTACACACTGAGAGGATCAAACCAAGGCTGTGTGTCTCAGGATCAACAGGACTGTTGTAATTTCCGTTGTTTTGCCTAGTGTCCCTCCGAGCCATTGAATTATCCCAGAAATTCAAATAACTATGAATCCAAACTATGTCTTTCAGACCTCTCTCACCTGGAAGTAACACACACAACCATTGTCAAACCACAGTTCCCATTTTTTGGAAAGATTGCTCCCATAACCTGACACCATTTCAGAGCAAGAAGCAGCATTTCGTCCAAGAAATGCCCCTTTCGATTGACATGCACACACTGCTATATTTAAAATAGATAACCAACAAGGGCCTACTGTATGGCACAGGGAACTCTGCTCAATACTCTGTAATAACGTAAATGGGAAAAGAATTTGAAAAAGAATAGATTCATATATATATATATATATATATATATATACACACATACATATATATAAACTGAATCATTTGCTGTACACCTGAAACTAACACAACATTGTTAATCAACTATACTCCAATATAAAATAAAAAAGTTTTTTAAATGCCCCTTTGGCACTGACCAGGGTACTCCCAACCCAGCTAGGTTCTGACTCTCAGGGCAGCCCTCTGGGAGAATGTGGTTGCTTTTTCTGGGTAGGAGGAAATTTGCCCGAATGGAAAAAGGCCAGTATTCCAGGTCATTCCTGCGTCTCTTCTTCAGGCCTCTGCCTGTGCTGCCGTGTCCCCGGCTCCTTCCTGGGATTCTCAGCTCCATGGCCACCGGAACTGTTGTATTTGACTGAAATGTGAAAAATTGTTTCTGTCCTTGTTTTGAGTAAGATATGCCTAGAAAGGGGGAGGAAACTAAGAAACATTGTAAATATGACACGAACAAAGCTAGTTTCTTATCCTAACTTCTGAAATCTAAGTATGACACGAACAAAGCTAGTGTCTTATCCTAACTTCTGAAATCTAAGTATGACACGAACAAAGCTAGTTTCTTATCCTAACTTCTGAAATCTAAGTCAACATGTAACATGACTGGATAATGTGGCAACTTTGAGGGCACCAGCATTGGTTTCTTTTCTCATCTCTGTCTGGGTTAGCAAGAGGCAAAGCTAATTAGTTTCTAGACCAAAGGAAAACTGGGGAGGCATTCCTCCCAGGCCTAGCAGGACCCTCAGTCCCTAACAGAATCTGCCCCAAGTGTTTCTGGTCTTCCTTCCCTAAGACCACCCTCCACCCCTCTGGTCTTGAAATACATACTTTGTACCACCGTCACCCTGGTTCTTGACGTGGGCCTTAACCTCTCGAGAGCAGGAAGGGAAACTAACGTTTCTAGTGCATTTGCTACGTGACAGGCAGTATCCTATAGACATTATATACATCATGGAGAAAGGCACCAATCGAAAAAGGTAGTTCCCTCCCTAGCCCTCAAATATTTCTTACCTCGAGCTCAGAAATAATGCCCTAAGCATTAAAAAAATTGTTAGAGGTGCCCACCTATGCCCTCACCAACCAGCATGTAATTCAAAGTGGAAAGGGCACTAAACTATAAAACCAGAAAATGCACACACAAGTTAAAAAACACTTCCATCTAGTTTTCCTGATTGTAAATTTCTAGTTGAGTTCGTTGAAACTTAACTCTGATCTCTGGCCCCCATTTGTGAGTGTGTTGGTCAGCAGTGGGAGATGCCATAGGACAAGCTTATCAGCCCTGTGAATAGCCCGCTGCTGCCTGGGCTTCTAGTTACCCTATGCTGACCCAGTACAGCTTTCTTTGGTTCATCTCCTGAAGTTCTTGATAGCTTTGATCCCTGGAAAGCAAAGCTTTGTCTGTGACTCGTTTCTCCAAGTTGCTCAATATGCTTGAAACAAATTCTCTGGATGACCATTAATGCTGATTTTACCACTATGGTGAAGGTATAAATCTTCCTTTTATGTGTTTATAGCATAATCTAGTAGTCTCTCTATTGGGCATGAAGCCTTAATCATGGGTACCACATGCTCTCCATATCATATCAGTATCCATAATACCTAATGGGTACTAAAGATATACTTCATATCTCAAATTTCCTTTTCTCTTCGTACTTTGAAAATATAATTCCATCATTTTTCTGGCTTCTTTTGTTACTTTGGAATATAAGCTATTTGTCTAATTTTCATTCCTTTTTAGGTAATCTGTCTTTTCACTCTTACTGCCTATAAGACCTTTTGGGTCTTTGTTCTTTTACAGTTTCACTATGAAATGTCTGGTAGCTTTCTTTTTATTTACATTACTTGAGATGCATTGAGCTTCCTGAATCTGAAGATTGGGATCTTTCATGAATACTAAAAAAAATACTTTTTCTCTTCAGGTATTGCCTCTCTCTCATTCTCTATTCTCTCTTTCTGGACCTCTGGTATGATATATATTAAAATTTTGTTTTTCATTTGTCTTATCCTCTCTTTTATATATATATTTTAAATTTTTATTGAGGTATAATTGACATACAATATTATATTAGTTTCAGGTATACAACATAAAGATCTGATATTTGTATGTATTGAGAAATTATTTCCACAAGTCTAATTAACATCCATCACAATACATAGTTATAGAATTATTGTTCTTGTGGTGAAAACTTTTTTTTCATTAAAGTATAGTTGATTTACCATGTTGTGTTAGTTCCTGGTGTACAGCAAAGTGATCCAGTTATATATATATATATATATATATATATATATATATTTTCAGATTATTTTCCATTATAGGTGAAAGATATGGAATACAGTTCCCCGTGCTATACAGTAAATCCTTGTTGCTTTTGTATCTTATGTATAGTACTTTCTATCTATTAATCCCAAACTCCTAATTTATCTCTCCTCCCTCCATTTCCCCTTTGGTAACCGTAAGTTTGTTTCCTATGTCTGTGACTCTATTTCTGTTTTGTATATAGTTCATTTGTATTACTTTTTAGATTCCAGATATAAGTGATATCATATAATATTTGTCTGATTTACTTCACTAAGTATAATATTCTCTAGGTCCATTGATTTTGCTGCAAATGGCACTATTTCATTCTTTTTTATGGCTGAATAATATTCTATTGTATACCACATCTTTTTAAGCTGACCATCTGTTGATGAGCACTTATGTTGTGTTGTTTCCATATCTTGGTAATTGTAAATAGTGCTGCTATGAACAATGGGATGTATGTATCTTTTCCAATTAGAGTTTTCATCTTTTCTGGATATATACCCAGGAGTGGGATTACTGGCTCCTACGGTAGCTCTATTTTTAGTTTTTTAAGGAATCTCCATACTGTTTTCCATAGTGGCTCCACCAATTTACATTCCCACCAACAGTGTAGGAGGGTTCCCTTTTCTCCACACCCTCTCTAGCATTTATTACTTGTAGACTTCTTGATGATAGCCATTTTGACAAGTCTGAGGTGATACTTCATTGTGGTTTTGATTTACATTTCTCTAATAATTAGCAATGTTGAGCATCTTTTCATGTGCCTGTTAGCCATCTGTATGCTTTCTTTGGAGAAATGTCTATTTAGGTCTTCTGCCCTTTTTATGATTGGGTTGTTTCTTTTTTCGATATTGAGTTGTATGGGCTGTTTGTATATTTTGGATATTAACCCCTTGTTGGTTGCATCATTTGCAAATATTTTCTCCTAGGTTGTCTTCATTTTGTTTACGGTTTCCTTTGCTGTGTAAAAGCTCTTGATTAGGGCACACTTGTTAATTTTTGCTTTTATTTCTTTTGTCTTGGGAGACTGATCTAAGAAAATATTTCTACGATTTATGTCTGAAAATGTCTTGCCTACATTGTTTTCTAGGACTTTTATGGTGTCGTATCTTATATTTAGGTCTTTAAGCCATTTTGCGCTTATTTTTGTAGATGGTGTGAGGAAGTGTTCTAATTTCATTGATTTACATGTAGCTGTCCAGGTTTCCCTATACCACTTGGTGAAGAGACTGTCTTTTCTCCATTGTATATTCTTGCCTCTTGTGTCATAGTTTAATTATCCATAGGTGTGTGGGTTTATTTCTGGGCTCTCTATTCTGTTCCATTGATCTATATGCCATTTTTTGTGGTAATACCACATTGTTTCAATTACTGTAGCTTTGTAGTATTGTCTGAAGTCTGGGATGGTTATGCCTCCAGCTTTGTTCTTTTTCCTCAGGATTGCTTTGGCAATTCTGGATCTTTTACGGTTCCATATAAATTTTAGGATTATTTGTTCTAGGTCTGTGAAAAATCTCATGGGTATTTTGGTAGGGATTGCATTAAGTCTGTAGATTGCTTTGGATATTATAGCCATTTTAACAATATTAATTCTTCCAATCCAACAGCGTGGGATACCTTTCCATTTCTTTGACTCATCTTCAATTTCCTTTATGAATGTTTTATAGTTTTCAGCATACAAGTCTTTCACCTCCTTGGTTAAGTTTATTCCTAGGGTTTTTTTTGGATATCATTTTACACAGGATTGTTCTTAACTTTCTCTTTATGATATTTCATTATTAGTGTAAAAAATGCAACAGATTTCTGTATGTTAATCTTCTATCCTGCTACTTTGCTGAATTCATTTATTAGTTCTAATAGTTTTTGTGTGGATACTTTAGGGTTCTCTATATAGAGTATCATGGCATCTGCAACTAGTGACAGGTTTACCTCTTCCCTTCCAATTTGGATGACATTTATTTCTTTTCTTGTCTGATTGCTGTGCCTAGGACTTCCAGTACTATGTTGAATAGAAGTGGTGAGAGTGGGCACCCTTGTCTTATTCCAGATTTTAGCAGGAAAGTTGTCAGTTTTTCACTGTTGAGTATTATGTTGGCTGTGGGTTTGTAGTAAATGGCTTTTTTTTTTAATTGGGGTATAGTTGTTTTACAATGTTGTGATAGTTTCTACTGTAGAGCGAAGTGGAGTTCCCTGTGCTATACAGCAGTTTCTCATTAGTTACCTATTTTATACGTATTAGTTAGTGTATATATGTCAATCCCAGTCTCCCAATTCATCCCACCCTCCCTTCCCCCCTTGGTGTCCATACGTTTGTTCTCTACGTCTGTGTCTCTATTTCTGCCTTGCAGACTGGTTCATCTGTACCATTTTTCTAGATTCCACATATATGCATTAATGTACGATATTTGTTTTTCTCTTTCTAACTAACTTACTTCACTCTGTATGACAGTCTCTAGGTCCATCCACATCTCTACAAATGACCCAATTTCATTCCTTTTTATGACTGAGTAATATTCCATTGTATATATGTACCACATCTTCTTTATCCATTCGTCTGTCCATGGGCATGTAGATTGCTTCCATGACCTGGCTATGGTAAATAGTGCTGCAATGAACATTAGGGTCATGTGTTTTTTGAGTTATGGTTTTCTCTGCATAGATGCCCAGTAGGGGGATTGCTGGCTCATATGATAATTCTATTTTTATTTTTTTAAGGAACCTCCATACTGTTCTCCATAGTGGCTGTATTAATTTACATTCCCACCAACAGTGTAAGAGGGTTCCCTTTTCTACACACCCTCTCCAGCATTTACTGTTTGTAGATTTTTTGATGATGGCCATTCTGACCAGTGTGAGGTGATACCTCATTGTAGTTTTGATTTGCATTTCTCTAATAATTAGTGATGTTGAGCATTTTTTCATGTGTTTGTTGACCATCTGTATGTCTTCTTTGGAGAAATGTCTATTTAGGTCTTCTGCCCATTTTTTGATTGGGTTGTTTGTTTTCTTGATATTGAGCTGCATGAGCTGTTTGTATATTCTGGAGGTTAGTTCTTTGTCCATTGATTCGTTTACAATAATTTTCTCCCATTCTTAGGGTTGTCTTTTCGTCTAGTTTATAGTTTCCTTTGCTGTGCAGAAGCTTTTAAGTTTCATTAGGTCCCATTTGTTTATTTTTGTTTTTATTTCCATTACTCAAAAGGTGAGTCAAAAAAGATCTTGCTGTGATTTATGTCAAAGAGTGTTTTTCCTATGTTTTCCTCTAAGAGTTTTACAGTGTCCAGTCTTATATTTAGGTCTTTAATCCATTTCGAGTTTATTTTTGTGTATGGTGTTAGGGAGTGTTCTAATTTCATTCTTTTACATGTAGCTGTCCTGTTAGTTCTGGAAGTCCTAGCCACAGCAATCAGAGAAGAGAAAGAAATAAAAGGAATATAAATTGGAAAAGAAGAAGTAAAACTGTCACTGTTTGCAGATGACATGATATTATACATAGAAAATCCTAAAGATGCCACCAGAAAACTACTAGAGCTAATGAATGAATTTGGTAAAGTTGCAAGATATAAAATTAATGCACAGAAATCTCTTGCACTCTTATACACTGACAATGAAAAATCAGAAAGAGAAATTAAGGAAACTATCTCATTCACCGTTGCAACAAAATAAATAAAATACCTAGGAATAAGCCTACCTAAGGAGGTAAAAGACCTGTACTCAGAAAAGTATAAAACACAGATGAAAGAAATCAAAGATGACACAAACAGATGTAAATGGCTTTTATTATGTTGAGATATGTTCTCTCTGTACCCACTTTGGTGAGAGTTTTT
The DNA here is from genome assembly GCF_951394435.1 of Stenella coeruleoalba. Classification (NCBI taxonomy): domain Eukaryota; kingdom Metazoa; phylum Chordata; class Mammalia; order Artiodactyla; family Delphinidae; genus Stenella; species Stenella coeruleoalba. The sequence continues at coordinate 102,912,221 of NC_137169.1, read as the reverse complement.
ATCTTGAATGAATGTTAAATTTTGTCAGATGCTTTTTCTGCATCTATTCAGATGATCATATGGTTTTGGTCTTTCCTTTTGTTAATGTGGTATATCACATTGATTGATTTCCATAGTTGAACCATCCTTGTGACCCTGGGATAAATCCAGCTTGATCATGGTGTATGATTCTATTTATGTCTTGTTGGATTCAGTCTGCTAATATTTTGCTGAGAATTTTTGCATCTGTATTCATCAAAGATATTGGCCTGTAATTTTATTTTATTTATTTATTTTTTGTAGTGTCTTTATCTGATTTTGGTATCAGGGTGGTGGTGGCTTCATAGAATGAACTTGGGAGTGTTCCCTCCTCTTCAGTATTTTGGAAGAGTTTGAGAAGAATAAATATAAGTTCTTCTTTGTATGTTTGGTAGAATTCCCCAGTGAAGCCATCCAGTCCTGGACTTTTTTTTGTAGGGAGTTTTTCTTTTTCCTTTTTTTTTTTTAAAATACAGATTCTATTTCACTTCTAGTGATCAACCTGTTCAAATTATCTGTTTCTTCTTGCCTCAGTTTCGGCAGGCTGTATGTTTCTAGAAACTTGTCCATTTCTTCTAAGTTGTCTAATTTGTTTGCATACAACTGTTCATAATATTCTCTTATGATTTTTTATATTTCTGCAGTATCAGTTTTTATTTCTTGTCTTTCATTTATTATTTTGTTTATTTGGGTCTTCTCTCTTTTCTTCTTGGTGAGCCTGGCTAGAGATTTGTTGATTTTGTTTATCTTAAAAAAATCTCTTGGTTTTATTGATCTTTTCTATTGTTTTTTTTAATCTCTATTTTATTTATTTCCTCTCTGATCATTATTTCCTTCCTCCTGATAACTTTGGATTTTGATTGTTCTTCTTTTTCTAATTTTTTTAGGTGGTAGGTTAGATTGTTTGAGATTTTTCTTGTTTCTTGAGGGAGGCTTGTATATCACTATGAACTTCCTTCTTAGAACTGCTTTTGCTGCATCCCATATGCTTTGTTACATGGTGTTTTCATTGTCCTTTGTCTTGTGTTATTTTCTGACTTCTTTGATTGCATCATTGAGCCACTGTTTTTTTTTAATTTTTAAAAAATTTTTGGCTGTGTTGGGTCTTCGTTGCTGCACACGGGCTTTCTCTAGTTGCGGCAAGTGGGGGCTACCCTTCGTTGTGGTGAACGGGCTTCTCATTGCAGTGGCTTCTCTTGTTGCAGAGCATGGGCTCTAGGCATGTAGCCTCAGTAGTTGTGGTGCATGGGCCCAGCTCTAGGCATGCAGGCTCAGTAGTTGTGGCGCATGGGCCCAGTTGCCCCACGGCATGTAGGATCCTCCCCGACCAGGGATCGAACCCATGTCCCCTGCACTGGCAGACAGATTCTTATCCAGTGTGCCACCTGGGAAGCCCTAACCACTGGCTTTTTAGTAGCATGTTGTTCAGTCTCCAAGTATTCATTCTTTTCCTGTTTTTCTTTTTCCTGTGGTTAATATCTAATTTCAGATCAGAAAAGTTGCTTGAAATAATTTCTATCCTCTTAAATTTGTTGAGCCTTGTTTTGTGACCTAGAATGTGGTCTATCCTAGAGAATGTTCCGTGTGCACTTGAAAAGAATGTGTATTCTGGGTTTTGTTTTTGGATGTAATGTCCTGTAGTTATCAATTAAGTTGAACTGGTTTGTTTGTCATTTAGAAACTCTGTGCCTTATTGATTTTCTGTCTGGATTATCTGTCCATTGATGTCAGTGAGGTGTTAAAATCTCCTACAATTATTGTATTCCTGTCAATATCTCCCTTTATGTCTGTTAGTATTTGTTTTATGGGTTTAGGTGCTCCTCTCTTGGGTGCATATATCTTAATAAATGTAATATCCTCTTCTTGTATTGATCTCTTAACATTATATAATGTCCATCATTGTCTTTCTTTATGAACTTCATTTTAAAGTCTATTTTGCCTTTTTTTTCCTCCTGTCCTATCTAGTTACATGAGGATCTTATGTGCAGCTTTGGTTGTATAGGAAATCTGCCAGTTTCCAGCTGGTTTTCTGTGAGAATTTTTCCACATGTAGAGTGTTTTTGACATGTTTGTGGGGGCAGGTGAGCTTCTCCTACTTTGCCATCTTGATCCCCCTCTTCCCCCTCTTTTATATTTTTAACCTGTTTCTCTATACTATACCATGTGTAATTCTTCAACTCTTATTTCTGATTGACTAATTCTCTCTTCCCATTGTACCCAATCTATTACTTAACCTGTCCAGCGAGTTTTAAAAATCAATTATTTATTTTTCATTTCTAGATATTCTGTCTAGTTCTTTTTCAAATTTTTCTGATCAGTTTTTTTAGTCTCTTGTTCCTTACTCAGGCTTTCCATTCCCTCTTTCATTTATTTTAACAAATTTGAAAATCTTAGCTTATGCTCTGTATCTAGCGGTTTCAATATTGAAAGTCTTTTCATGCCAAATCTGCTTGTTTGGGCTTCCCTGGTGGCGCAGTGGTTGAGAGTCCGCCTGCCGATGCAGGGGACACGGGTTCGTGCCCCGGTCTGGAAAGATCCCACGTGCCGCGGAGCAGCTAGGCCCGTGAGCCATGGCCGCTGAGCCTGTGCGTCCGGAGCCTGTGCTCCACAACAGGAGAGGCCACAACAGTGAGAGGCCCACATACTGCAAAAAAAAAAAATAATAATCTGCTTGTTTCTATAAGCTTTTATGCATGGTAGTTGTTTCTCTGTGTACTTAGTGGGGTTTTTTTTGTATTATCATGAGCTTGTATTTTGGGGAATTTCATTTGCTGAAATTTATTGAGCCCTGGGTTGAGAGTACTTTTTTTTCTTTTTTTTTTTTTTGAGGTGGGAAAATCATTTTTATTTTCTATGTTCTAAAATTTTTATTGAAATATAGTTGATTTACAATGTTGTGTTAGCTTCGGGTGTACAGCAACGTTATTCAGTTGTATATATAAAACTATGTATACACACACACACACATATATATAGATGTTCTTTTTTAGATTCTTTTCCATTATAGGTTATTGCAGGATATTATGTAGAGTTCCCTGTGCTATATGGTAGGTCGTTGTTGGTTATCTACTCCATATATGGTAGTGTGTATATTTTAATCCCAAACTCCTAATTTATCCCTCCCCCTGCTTTCCCCTCTGGTAACCATAAGTTTGTTTTCTATGTCTGAGTCTATTTCTGTTTTGTAAATAAGTTCATTCTTATTTTTTAGATTCCGCATATAAGCGACATCATATGATATTTGTCTTTCCCTTACTGACTTACTTCACTTAGTATGATAATCTCTACATCCATCCATGTTGCTGCAAGTGGCATTATTTCATTCTTACTTATGGTCATTATTTCATTCTTATTTTATTAGGTATATATACCACATCTTCTTTATCCATTCATCTGGTGGAGAGTACATTTCTTCAGAGAATATTTCCTTTTGCTTCTATTAAGCATTGGGACTTTGCCAACTAGGAATGCTTTAAACTTAATTCTTGGTTTAGGATTCTTTGGGGCTGGATGTGTTGTGAATTCGGGCCTCAAACCTGCATGATGACTGGCTGGTATATACACACTCGCAGGAGGGTATTTTTTTCTCTTCACTCAGAACCAAGACCAAGTGAGGTTATTGTCCTTTGGGGAAGTAGGGATCCCAGCTTATGTGAGTCTCCAATTAGAGCCCCTAGCTTATGTGGCCCCTTAGCTTTGTCTCTGTGTTCTGCATGGCTCTTAAGACAGAAGCTTTTGGTCACTGGGAAGCATAGATAGCCACTGTTCAGCACTCTCTTGTCTGGATTCATGTGTCTCCTTCATTTTTAGCCTCTGCACATTTCTCTTCTCTTTCTTGCCAGCAAAACCAAGTGTTCAAAAATATGTGTCTGGTTTTGCTTTGTTTTGTTTTATTCAGCATTTATAAAGTTAGGTTTTTTTAAAGATATTTATATTCACTATTGCTGGAAATTTAAATTTTCATTCCCTGTAAAGTTTTCTTTTAGAGGTACGCCTCTATTTTGTAAGTCATTTGTGGAGAGGAATGACTGAAAGGACACAAGTTTAGCAAGTAATCAAGCATAGCTTTTATCAATTAATTCATTTTCCAGGTTCCCTTCGTGACCCCAGCCAACCAGGTCTTCTCCTATGTCCAACTCTCCAAGGCATTTTGTTATAACTCATAGCACTGGCAAGATTTCACATACTACAATTTTTAAAAGATTATTTTCCCTTAGTTTTTTAAATTGTTTAAATCTTTGTGTCAATAGTTATACTTTTCTTGTTAGATTTTACTCTTTTTTTAAAAACTTTTATTTTATATTGGAGTATAGCTGATTAACAATGTTGTGTTAGTTTCAGGTGTACAGCAAAGTGATTCAGTTATACGTATACTGGGATCTATTCTTCTTCAAATTCTTTTCCCATTTAGGTTATTATAGAATATTGAGCAGAGTTCCCTTGCTATACAGTAGGTTTTTGTTGGTTATCTATTTTAAATATAGCAGTGTGTACATGTCACTCCAAAACTCCCAATATTTCCCTTTAGAGAAGAAGATAAATGATAATTTCTCCCATAATTGGCTGCTCAAAAATTAAGAATGTGTTAGTTTCCCTTAGTAACACAGTATTGATATTTAATTTAATCATTACTTCAAGTTTTAAGTACTATGTGCTAGACACTCTGAGGGGAAGCATTCTCTAAAGTGGAGAATTTATTCAACAAACATTAAGTTCCTACCATGTTCCAAGAACTGGAAAAACAACATGAACAAATCATAGAGACAAGAAACAGCCTGGCCTATTTAGGGGCCCAAGATAGTTTAGAACAAATGGAACATGGAAGTAGGGGGCCAGAAGTGGGGCAAGAAATGGGATAAATTATCCACAAATTTATGTAGACTCTCCCTGAGCTTTTATTTGTGTTCAAACTTTTTAACCTTTCAGAATTCATATGCTTTCTTCATTTTTTAACGCTCAAATCAATACTTGAGATTTAAATCTTAAGCTGTTACTAGAATATGGTATCTGAATATGTAGAAGTCTTAATCAGAAGGTAAAAAGAAACCTTGTGTTTCATTGTAGCCCTGTAACCAGTCTCTGGGTCAATGCCTGGCCCTGGGCCACGGTGGGTTAGGGTGGCCCACAAGGGTCTGGGACGGGAGTCGGGGGTTGGTACAGGAGAACACAGTAGGACCTTATTGCATGTAATAGTATCAGGGGAATGCAGGAACCATGAATCTACAGGAGAAAGCTGAGATCAGGGTCCCAGAATTCAGGCTGGACCAGAGGGGGAAAGACAGAGAGCAGAATCTGAAATCATTACCAGAAGGCCTGGGTTCAAGCCCAGCTCCAGGGCAGAGGCAGGGCGCAGATTCCAGGAAGGCCAGGGAAACTTTGCGTCTGTAATAGGTCCACAAAGGAGTTCAACTTGAGAACAGCTGGAGATCCTAGGACAGGGAGTGTTTCCCCTGCCCTGGGTTTCAGAACTGTCCTTGGTGTGGGAAACCAAGGCTTGTCATGACACACAGGGCAGCCCCAGGGCAGCTGATGAGTGCAGCTCAGACAGGCCAGGCCCTCAAAGAATGGGCCCGGCAGCCTGATTGCCACACCTCCGTCCTCAAAAACTTTCCATGGCCACACCTGCAGAACTGTGCCCATGGCTAAAACACGAGAATGTGAGTCCAAGCAGGTGAGGATTTGCAGTAGAATTCCTGGTAGGGCTTTTGGAAGACTACACACCGTATCCCTACTGATTTCCAGGATACAGTGTTCTGCTTTTCTCTGGGGATATTTTTTAGTGTTACTGAAATAAAGAGCGTGAGTGATAGAAGCCTTGGAGTGTACAAGTATGTCCTTGGGTCCCATTTCAGGACGCCGAGGCCTCAGACTGCCTAAGACAGGTACGTGTGCTTGGGTAGAGAAGTGCTCGGCGGGTGCCCAATATACTTGTTTCCAGCTTTATTAATGAATAAACAGTAAACTGATGGCAGGGCTAGGCATTCTGGGAAGGGACAGCCCAGGCAGTGCTCTGAATCTCTTCAGTGACAGCACGTGATCCTGAAGGCAGGTCAAGGAATAAAAAGCCAGACAGTCAAATGTGGCTTTAGGGAGCTGCACAGGTGGCCCAGTCCTTAGATCTTTCACGCTCTGCGGGCCCTCCGTCTGCCCAAGGCCCGGACCACGGTGACCGAGGGGAGGAAGGGTTAGCGGAGGGAGCCTGCGCGGTGCTTCCCCATCAGACCGCCTCAGATCCAGCCCCTGCCTCCGCCTCCCATCCTGACGCCAGTGCCTGGCCCTCCTCCTCTCTCACAGGTTCTGGGGTTCACCTTCCTGCCCCACTCTCTAAACTCTGTTAAGGAAAGAGAAAGGAGAGCATGCTCTGGGCTGTGCCTTCAGGAGAGACGCCAGAGGACGGACAGAGCTGAGCTAGGCTTTGAACGGGACCCGCTCTTGATAACCAGAAAGGAGGTGGAAGGATGTGCTAGGCGGGGAGATCAGCCCGATGGAACACAGGGCTCCAGATGGGGAGAAGGGTTAGACAGACAGCATGGCCTTTCAGGATGGTCTTAAATTCTAGGCTCAGTTTGAACTTTACAGCAATGAGAAGTCGTTTAAATTAGGGGCTACTAAGAAGGGGTAAAAAATTCAAATTAACCTTTATAATTTTAATATAATAGCTAATATTTACACGTTACAAAGCGTGGTTTGTTTCTTTGGGCCCTTACAAGAATCCTGTGGAGGTGGAAGTGTTTAATTTGGACACTGGTATAGGATGAATGGCAGCATTCTCAGTGATTCAAGCTCCCTGCTGCCATGGAGGTTCATAAAAGGGCTGAAGTGTGTTTGTTATTAAACACAATGGGATCGGTTATGCTGCTGAAGGAATCTTCTGGAAATGTTTTTTTTTCTCTGAGGTGAGAATAAGGAGGAACGGAAAATACAGGTATGATTAGGAAAAGGACTAGTAATCAACCTTGTATTGACTTTTGTCTCGCTCTGCTTGTGCACCCGCCTGATGAAATGCTAATGTGGGCTTCGTGGGCAATCAGGGGGACGGTTATAAATAGAGCCAGCTTAAGAATAAGACAGAATGGCTTCGCTGCAAACTCCAACATTGTTTAGGGAAAGATGTCTAGTTATGAACATTCTGTATTTTTCCACCTGACATCCCCCCTTCCTGTTTTCCTTTCAGAGTTTCAGACAAAAGATAGCTCCTGGGCGAGAGGGACTCCTTCAATCTATGTAAACCTGGCCACGTTGTCCTTCCATAGGTTACAACTGTACAAAACATGAGCCTGGACACAGATTTGACCCCTGGGATTTTCAAAACTTTGGATTTGTATAAAATAGAGTATAATAATGAAGGCCATGGACAGCGGAGTCTAATTCCCCGGGGATGAGCCCTTGGATGAGTTCCTTAATACTAGGCCTCGGTTTCCCCACCTGTAAAACAAAGATAATAGGACCTACCTCATAGGGCTGTTGTGGGGATTAAATGAGATAAATGAGGTCAGGCACTCAGTAAGTATGAGCTCTCATTGTTAACAGAGGTTTTGGGAGGCGTATACAGAATACGCAACTGTGGCAACGGCAAGGCCAGAGCAAATCCCAGGGAATATCAAATTACAGAATCATTTAACTATAATACTGTATTTGAAAGGGACTTTCAGAATTGCTCCAACCCTTGTTTGGTACCAGAAACTCTTCCCTTCCCACTTCTCTCCCTAAGTGGCTACTCAGCCCCTGCTTGTACGCCACACACAGTGATGGGAAACTGCAGTCTCAGGCCAGCGCCAGAAAGCTCTGTTGGAAAGTTTCTCTGTATGGCGAATCTAAAGCTAACCTCCTAGAACTTTCACCTACTGGCTTCGTGGCTTCCAGAGTGGTGGAGAATAGGCCCGTATAGCACCTTTCAAGTTTTGAAATGTTCATCACTACCGTTAGTCCTGTCTACATTAAACTACCCTGGTTTCCCTAACTATTCTTCAAAAGACTTGTCTTCTAATCACATCACCACCGTGGTCCTGTTACTCCTAGATCAACAATTCTCAACTGGGGTAGCACATCTGGAGACATTTTAGGTTGTCACCAGTGGGGCAGGGGTGCTACTGGTATCCTAACTAGACGCCAGGGTTGCTGTCAGCATCCTATAACGCACAGGACAGCCCGACAACCAAGAATTATCTGGCCCAAGTAGTCGATAGGGCTGATCTTGAGAAACACTGTCCTAAATATACATGTTCATCAGTGTTCTTCTTAAAGCCTAGGGCCCAAAAGGTACACGGAGGAGTGTCAGCTAACACTGCCATTGGACTGTTCGCTGACATTGGAGTGTCAGCTAACACTGCCCTACTTTGCCATTAAATTAGCCTGAGACTCAGGTAGTTCGTAGTGATCGGTCAGTTAAAACCCCCTTTCATGTGTTGCTGTTAACCCAGGGATAGGGCTCACTTGGAAATGCTCACTTAGAAATCTCTCATCAGTGGTGGCCCTCTCTCTTGCTGAGCCCCGAGGCAGCCTTGCAATCTTTTCCAACACAATATCCTAGGCCACCACCAAGAATCATTCAAAAGAAGTTGGTGTACGAGATGAAATCTATTTGCTGGTCATGTCTCCCTGCTTTTGTGGCCTTGGGGCCCACGTATGATGTAATCCTGGGGCCTGTGCTTTGGAGGACCCCACAACCCTGTGTCACGACCCCTAGTGGCAGCTTGAAAGAAGAAAGGATGCCTCAACCTGACCCTTGAGAGCACCCAAGTCTCTCATACGCAGTTTCCTAAAATCCCTTTCCCGAACACAAAGCCATGCTGACCGCCGCAGTGTGGACAGAGCAGGCCTGCCCAGAAAGGAGGCGCCCTCTTCCACACACGCTCCTCAAGCTGCAAGGAATAGCGCCTCCTCTTTGCCAATTTCTTCCCCACTCTTGATGCTCACGGTCTGGGTACCCTGGATCCACGCTCGCCTTGCTTTTCCCAATATAAAGAGATGAAGGAGAGGCACTTAGAGTTAGGGAAACATACTCTACGTCCTGGATTCTTCAGGGAAAAAAAGAACTTGAGTACATGGCAATCTAAACTTCTCAGAAACCTAAAACCTGTACTAATCAATATCTAGAAAACAGTTACATAATTTTACCTTGAAGCCCAGTGCTTCATATAGTATTTAAAATAATTCCTTTTCTCCTTTTATGGGGAAAAGAAAGAGAGAGAGAAAGAGAAACTTTTTGGATAGGCTGAAATAAATGTCTTCAATTTCAGCATTCCTTTATAAACCTAGTTACTTTATTAGTTTATGAACAAAGTAATATGTTTGATTGATTCAAACATTTACCTGATTTACTCAAATATTCTGCTTGTAATATTTAAGAGTAGAATTTATTCAGATTAATCCCACATTTGCTAACTTAATCTAATTTTCAGAGCGTTCATCATTTACCAGTTACACAAGTGGAGGTAAGCTGATGATCTATAAGGAATGTGGTATCTCTCAGCTTCTAAGTATTTGAGAAGGAGGCTGAAACTGGACAACAGAGAAACCATTAATGTTTGAATAAAACAAAGAGCAGCTGACGTCTTCTGGGATGAGTGCTCTACACAATGGCGTAGTGGATCAAGGAAGGCCTTGTTTTCAGAAATGGAGCGAGAGAAGATATGCAGGGGTGAGGCCAATGGAGCCTTCCAACCTTGTAGCCTCCTGCCATATGGCACTTTTTTCTAGAAGTGTGGCTCTTAGGAGCACAGGCTCACAAGTTGGACTCCCTGGGTTTAAGACCCGGCTCTCCCATTTTCTAGCTGTGAGAGCTTGGTCATTTACTTAAGCTAAGCCTCAGTCTCCCCACATGTCAAAAGGTAAAGATAGTGGTACTTGCCTCGTAGCATTGTTGTAAGGAATGAACGAGACTCTGTATGCATAGCGCTGGCACACAGAACATGACCAATAAGAATTAGCTATTGTTTTATCACCCTCATGGACCTCTGATACAATGAGAATTGTCCTTAAGAGGTAGGTATCTCTATCCCAGTTTATTTCTTGGTAATTCGTTAATACAGTCTGTCTGCTGCGATATAGATTTCTAGAGCACTAATTAGCTCATATGTGGTTGGAAAATAGGGGAACAATAATGGCTTACCATGGAAATAGTATTGGTTCACATGCAACTTTTTCCAAGGCAAGGGGAGCTGAAATAGCAGAGAAGAATGACAACTTCAGTGGGAAGGGCTCAGTGTGGCTTTCCATTCTTTTTTTCTTTTAATTTTAAATGAACACCTGCCCTTGGGGCTCCTGCCCCAGAGACACACATCCCAGGTTCCTTGCACCTCCCAGGTTCCACTTCCCCCCATCATACTCACCTTCACAGCAGTCTCACTGGCTCACGGCACCATAAGTCAGAGTTCCGACTCAATTGTTTCTGCGCATTTTAAATTTTCCCCAAAGCAGCTTCTGGGCCTACTGGGTGGGCTGCCTGCTTTGGCCGTCCAATTTACCTCCCCAGGTACCGATTACTGCATCTCTTAGAGACCAATTACAAAGTCACATAGACTTTGAATAATCTGCTCTTAACCCTATTTTTTCCCATCAGCCCTGTTACCTTCATTGTGTGATTTTGTAGAATGTGAGGTTTTTCAGGAACACAACATGTCTTAATAGAAATGCCTCATTTCTTTCAAGTGCCGCAGAGAGCGGCCGCAGCTGAAGCAAAGACATGTGAAGGAACTGAGCAAGGCCATCCTTGGGTAGGATGGATGTGTTTGCAGACTCCCAGGCTGCAAGGCTGGTCCCTCCCCTGAAAGCGGACTCCCAGGCTGCAGAGCTCTACAGCCACTGAAATCACCTTCTCCCGGCCCAGAGCACTAAAGTGTGATGCTTGGGTCCTGACCCCATGCGGTGTAGCAGAAACAACCACTTTTCTTTTTGGTTCTGCCCTGGAGAGAGACTGTATTGCAGCATGGATTAGCTAAATATATTTCTGAACAAAGCCTTTCTCTTTACTTTCTTTGAAATTTGGTCACGAAACTGCACTTTGATTCTCCCTATTTCTCTCAGATTTAAATACTTCCTACCTCCCCAAAATTCCTGTGAGAACTTGTTCCTCTCTTTACGGAAGCCCTCACCACATTATGTCTTATTACAGTGGTGTGTTATGTGTGTGTGTGTGCATCTGTATGTTTGTGTATGTTTTATGTGTGTGTGTGTGTATGTGTGTGTGTGTGTGTGTGTGTTTTACCTCAGTTACACTGTAAGTCCCTTGAGGGCAGGCACTTTGTTTACGTCATCTCTCTACTTTCTCCCTATTGCCCAGAACAATGTCTTTCACATAGTAAGTACTTAATAAATGTTTGTTAAGTGAGCAAATCCTCCAAAGGCATCGACTTTCATCTGGGCTCTTTTGTCAGGAAGGTCTAACAGATGTGCACTGTGAATTCCAGTGCAGTGGTTAGAAGACACAGATTTGCATTAAAAATTTCCTGGAGAGCAGTTATTGGAAATTATTCTGGGGAGGTAAAAACCACAAAGCAATGTAAGAACACCTTATGTGAAATATTTTATTCATCTTTTTAAAAAATTAATAAGCAGCAGACAAGAATTATTTCATCTGGCTGCTCTGATAGTTCCTGCCTCTCTTTCCAAGGCTCTGGAGGTTGAGTGGTTTCCCAAGGGAATACCAGCTCAGAACAAACCTCAAGGTGATTTCTGCTTAGATAAGGAACTTGCTGCCAGACGGCAGGGTTCCGCTTCCACAGCCAGCGAAGCATGTGGGCCTGGGGGTAAGGAAGATGGGCTCAGCTGCTTTGACTGAAACCTAAAACCTCCACTGTCCCCTTCCTGTTGGTGAGTATCCAGGTGTCTGTTCAGTGTCTCTGCTGTCCAAACCCCCTCCTTAGAGAGGGTAGGTCTGCGGCAGGGAGACCTGTGATGGTTCAGTGCGACTGGAGTGCAGGACCCCAGGGGCAGTGTGGGGAGAGGCAAGGCTGGAGAGAGAGGGCAAGGCCCCCTTTGGAAGGCCATGCTGGCTACATCAAAAAGTGGATTTTTATCATGAGGGAAATAGAAAGGCACTTGAAGTTTTAAGCAGAGGAGTATAATGATTAGTTTTGTGATCATTCTTACCAATAGCTCGGTAGCTAACCAAAGGGTAACAGTTGGTCCTCACAACCATTTTCATCAGCACCACCAAGAAAATATATACTTCATTAGAAACATGTGCTTGTTATATAACCGTAGCAGAAAAACAAGAATGATAATAGCTAATATCATTAAAGCTTCCTATGCGCCAGACACCGTTCTAGGTGGTCTTTTAAAATGTGTTTAACTCAATCTTCACAAGAAGGAATGGAAATTTGAGGTCACACAATTAGTAAGTAGTGGTGCTGGGACTTGAACCTATTCAGGCTGGATCCAGAAGCCATGCTTGTGATTACAGTGTTATACGGCCTCAGTGATCACCCTCGGCCTTGCTTTCAACTAGGTTATCTCCCCTAAGCCACGCTCACACAGAAATTCTGAGGTCACCACTGATTCTGGCAGTGTGAAGAATGGATTGGAGAGGTCTAGGCCAGAAGCAGGGCTGTCAGGAGAGTGTTGCAGTGATGCTGGTGAGACATGATGGTGACCAGGAACAGTGGAAATAGAAATGGAGGAATATGAGAGAAATTAAGGAGAACAGGATCTGGTAATTCAAGCAAATGACAAAATGCACATTGAATGCTTAGCACCAAGCCCAGTACGTGCTTTTTTCGATATATCAAACTACTATGATATTTTCATTATCACCAGTAGGGTTATTCTCCAGACTTAAGTCCTAGCTTTTGATAATAAGCTTGCAGCAAAAAGCCACAAGTAAATTTTGTATAGTAAAAAGTAACATATGAATAGTCCTTTATGGAATATGCAACAATCATTGTCAGTTTTGTTCTTAAAACAACTCATTTGTATTGGTTTGCTAGGGCTGCTGTGACAAAGTACCACAAACTGGGTAACAACAGAAAAACATATCGTCTCACTATTTTGGAGACTAGCAGTCCAGGTGTCAGCAAGGTTAGTTCCTTCTGAGGGCTGTGAGGGAGAATCTGTTCCAGGCCTCTCCCCTAGCTTCTAGTAGTTTGCTGGCAAACGTTGGTGTTCCTTGGCTTATAGATCTCTGCTTTCATCTTCACGTGGTGCTTTCCCTGCGAGCACAAATTTCCCCTTTTTATAAGGGCACCAGTCACGTTGAATTAGGGGCCCACCCTACTCCAGTATGACTTCATCTTAACTAATCACATCTACAATGACTATTTCCAAGTAAAGTCACATTCTGAGGTTCTGGGGCTTAGGACTTCAAAATGCAAATTTGGAGGGGGACACACATCAACCTGTAACACAGAAGGTAGAGCAGGAATTACTCTTATTCCCATTCTAAGGATAAACGGAGTCTCAGAGAGATGAAGTAATTCACCCAAAAGGTGAGTGAGTTCCTGGGTCACAAAAGCAAGTCTGCTGTCAGCTCAGTAGTCAAAGAGAGCCAGATAGTATAATACCTCTTGCTATGAGTTTGTCCACCTGTTCTCACACACTTGGACCAGTAAGATCTGAGGCCACACCTGGGTGTGTAAAGAGAGGGGAAGTGGTCAAATGTGGCCTCTTCTTGGAATCAACTGCAGATACCCTATTATTAAAAGCTTCGTTTTGCTTATTCAATTGCTGCCCCTATGGCTGTACCTCATGAGGGTTTATCCTCCAGGGTAACTGTTTACTCAGATTGTTTCTTGTAAGTCTGTTGTTTCTCTCTGGTGGGCCCATCCCTGAGCTGAGGAGAGCTGGGTACAATGAGCCTATTCAGGGCAGCAAGTAAAATGCCCCGTGCTTCCCTTTTCTCTCTATAGCATCATTCTTTGCCTCTCTGTGCCTTTCTTTTGTCGTGCCTATTGCGTAACATCAGCGTGGGTGTGGGGAGGGTATGAGTTGCCAGCAATGAACGTGTGGCCGAGGACACCTGCCTGATGACTTATGCACCAGAGCAGGCAGCACTGGGCGAGCTTCCCAGGAACTGTTTTGCCCCCATGCCAGCTCTGACCTGCACCTTCTGTTCTGCCTGAGTCACTCTCACCAGCTAAAGCCGGTATCCCTTCATGGGCCCCTCTGGGCAGAGAGGAGGGACAGACCACTTGTGAGCCCTCACCCCTGGGAGGCAGCGTAGGAAGTAGGCAGGTGCAGATTCTGGAGACAGATTCTAATCCCAGCCCTACCACTTACCAACCGTGTGAATGTACGGAAGATGCTTGACCTCCCTGTGTCACTCCTCCTCTGTAAAATGGACATAATACATTTGTTTACCTCATAAGATTATCACATGGATAAATGACATAATCCATAAATGGTGCCTAAAACAACATGTCTGCTATGTAATTCTAGCACTCAGTAAATGTAAGCAATACTTCCTTATTTGTTTATTTCCCAAATGTCATTTGTTAATCTGCTCATTGAAAACTGGCGAGATACACATCAAGAAGTCAGTGGTTGTTATGTCTGGATGGTGGAGTTACAGGTGACTTTATTGTCTTATTTTTGCTTGTTTGTACTTTCTAAACTTTCTGTCTTACTTTTTTAATAAGAGGAAACAAACTCCTGTCGAGGATCTGCAGGGTGAAGTGGACTAGAGATGAGTGGGTACAAAATGAAGACATGACCGCTGTCCTTAGGAGTTTAAAGTCTATGGAAGGAGACAAAACAGATAGGTTAATGATGTAAGAGGGATGGGCAGTAATGCTCAGGGTGGGCTGGGGATGGAACCAGTCCCCCCTCAAGTGGCACCTGGCATTACAGAAATGCCATCGGGTTTTCCCCAGCAGTCTTTGTGTATGGTCTTCACTGACCTGGAAATAGGAACGATGACACACAGAGCCTGGTAAAAGAGCCACTCCTTGAATCTATCCCAGCACCCCAGGGGGACAGGGATGAGATCGCTGAGATTCTTTTCTAAGGTACCTATTTCTAGGAAAGAGCTTATGTTGAAGAAAACGTTGAGACTCTTTATGTAACACCTCTTACAAATGACAGGTATGAGCCCAGGTTGCGAAGCAGCACGTCAAGTGGAATGAAGAAGTAATTTCCTGTTTTTCTCTCTCTCCACAGCATTATTAGCACCACCATTATTCTGGCTGGAGCAATGGCACTTATCATCGGTTTTGGTATTTCAGGTATGTGATTTATTGCATTATCATTGATCCATTCACCCCTGGTCCCTAAGTCCCTAATCATTCAGTGTGGTAGAATGGCAAGAGCACAGATCTTGGACCAAGAAAACGTCAGAGTAGAGAACTGGTTCTTCTACTCATTGACTGTGTTCTCTGCACTTTATTCATTTAACTCCCTGGACCTCAGTTTTCTCATGTATGGTGTGGAGGAAATAATGTCTACCTCACCAGGTAGTTGAGAGAATCAAATGGAATGTCTATCAGAGTGTTCTGTCTACCAGATAGTGCTGAAGATATCACTCTGGGATCATAGGTAACGTGCTGTGGCTGAGCCATTCTCTCAATGGCTGGCCTGAGTACATGATTCCTTTGCAATGAAGCTTCAGCTGAAGTGTTAAAGAACATCAAGTCTTTGTACACAGGGTTCTTAATGAGAATCCTTATCCTGGTCATAACTGCCATTCCATGTAGGAAACAGAAGCCATTGCGGCATGGATGGCGAGTTTCTGAATGCAGCTAACTGACGTCAACTGCAGGAATCGTCTTCTCTTCTGTGGACACCATGTCTCAGAAGCATCTATTATGGATGCCAGATTAATTAAGACATTGAATGAGTTAGACCAGCAGCTGTCCTCTCTGAAGCAAGTCGTTTGCTTCATTTCCCTTAAAGTGCCTGACTCAGGACGACACAT
Source organism: Stenella coeruleoalba (assembly GCF_951394435.1). Lineage (NCBI taxonomy): Eukaryota > Metazoa > Chordata > Mammalia > Artiodactyla > Delphinidae > Stenella > Stenella coeruleoalba. The sequence continues at coordinate 102,896,356 of NC_137169.1, read as the reverse complement.
TTATTTTAACTTAGTCTGTGGCCAAAGCTGTTACTTCATAACTTTAGTTTTTATAGTTCCAGCTGTCTTTTCTCTGTGTCACTCTCCTCCAGTGTGTTTGCTGCCACTAAATAGTAATCACAAGGCCTAAATGAAGAAAACTCGTTGTATATATGTTTGCCTAGAAAAGACATAAGCATCCTTCTCCATTTTCTTTTATCAACAAAAATGTATATTTTGTCTTTCATCCATCTTTCTATTGGGTTATCTTTTTCTTTTTGATATGTGGGAACTCTTTATATATTCTGGGTGCAATTTGGTTATGTGTATTGCAAAATCTCCTCTACTCTGTGGCTTGCTTTTTCACCTTCTTAATGATGGCTTTCAATGAGCAAAGTTCCTAATTTTAACATAGCCCAATTTATCAATCTCTTCCTTTATACCAGGAGTTTTTTGTAACCAGTTTGTTTAAGAAGTCTGCCTATCCCAAGGTCATAAACATTTTCTTCTAGGTTATCTTGTAGAAGCTTTAATGTTTAACCTCTCACATTTATATCTACAACTATCTAGAATAATTTTGTGCATGGGCAAAGATAGTGGCAAGATTGGTCAAAATACTATCCTTCCCCCACTTCTCACTAGTGCCATTTTTGTCATAAATCAAGTATCCAAATGCGAATGGATCTGTTTCTGAGCTCACTAGCCTGTTTCATTCTAATATTCTTTTATAATTTGTTTTTTCTTTATTTCATCTCTTCCTATTCCTAATCTTGGGCGCTCTCTCTCTCATATCTTTTTTTTTTTCTCTCTTATCTTAAAATAGGTTTACAGGTGTTAATTAGCTTTATAGTAGTTTGAAAACCAGGTTTTGGTTTTCTTTTTCTGATTTTCTTATTTAATTAATTTTGGCTTTTATCTTTATTAATGTCCCTCTTTCCATTTTGTTTTGCTGTCTTTTCTTTCTTTTTTAAAAATATTTATTTATTTATTTAGGCTGCGCCGGGTCTTAGCTGCGGCACTCGGGATCCTTGTTGCAGCATGTCTAGCTGCGGCATGCAGGATCTTTAGTTGCAGTATGCGGACTTCTTAGTTGCGGCATGCGTATGGGATCTAGTTCCCTGACCAGGGATCGAACCTGGGTCCCCTGCATTGGGAACACGGAATCTTACCCACTGGATCACCAGCGAAGTCCCTTAATTTTTTTTTTTTTAAGTGATGATCCATTTAAATTCTTTTTTATTTAAAAAAATTTTTTATTGAAGTATAGTTGATTTACAATGTTGTACTAATTTCTGCTGTATAGCAAAGTGACTCTGTTATACACATATATACCTTCTTTTTTTTTAATATTTTTTTCCATTATGGCTTAAACCAGGAGACTGGACAGAGTTCCCTGTGCTGTACAGTAGGACCTAGTTGTTGCTGTCTTTTAATTCTTTTTCTAATATCTTAAAATAAGCACTTCACAAAACAGTACGTCCAGAAAGCCAATAAACAGCCCTTAGTAGATACCGCCATTTAGTTTTCCAAAGTGATTTACCAAGTCCCTCTTCACAGGAAGTGTATAAGGGACCCAGTGCTCCACGCCCTCACCGGCACTGGATCTCGTGGGACACTGTTGTGATTTTAACTTCTAAATATTTCCTGGTGACTGACAGACTGGGTGCGTTTTCATATGAGAAGCATAATGCTGAGCGACAGAGCCAGACACAAGACAGTACATTCTGTATAAAAACCAGGCAAATGAACCTCTGCTATTAGAAGGCAGAATAATGATTATTCTCCTGGGAAGAGTGAGAGAGCAGCCCTTAGGAGGGGGCACGAGGGGACTTCTGGGGGATAGTAAAGTTCTAGTTCTCAGTGTGGGTGCTGGGTACATGGGGAGAAGTTGCGATAATTCTTCAAACTGCACAATTATGTGTACACTTTATGTATGTATGTTATACTTCTATATCTTCTACAATATATATATAGAAATAAAATATTGACTAGTAAAGCAAATATTTTGGACTTTTAAATCTATCAGTACATACATTTTGGTAGCTTCCTCACTAATCCTTAACTCCTCTTCTTTAGTTATAACTTCAGCTTCCCTGTGACAGTCAACATTTTGCTACGTATACCTTTTCCTGTGGCATAGCTCAGTACCTCAGGTACTGAGCTCAGTTCCTTGAATACAGAGGGTACTCCTTAAGTGCTTTTTTTTTTTTGCAGTACGCGGGCCTCTCACTGTTGTGGCCTCTCCCGTTGCGGAGCACAGGCTCTGGACGCGCAGGCTCAGCGGCCATGGCTCACGGGCCCAGCCGCTCTGTGGCATGTGGGATCTTCCCGGACCGGGGCACGAACCTGTGTCCCCTGCATCGGCAGGCGGACTCTCAACCACTGCGCCACCAGGGAAGCCCCTTAAGTGCTTTTTGAATAGACAAGTGGACGGAGGCATGGAGGGGTGAATACATAGATAAAAGTTACAGTTCACTCAGTTCAGCAGTGTACCACCAATAATATTAAAACCCTACCACCAATGAAAGATTTTCTGCCTTCTATTTCATAAGGTAAAAGCTGGCTATTCTGGATTAAGTGGGCTGTTTATTACTTTAACACTGTTTAGTTGGATTTTTCTAAATTGCCTCTATTAAAAGGACCATAACCCTTACCCGAGAGCATTATATTATCACACTTGAAGTAAATTAGATAAAATGTTAGCTGGATTAATACACAAGACAGTGAAATTAAGCAAATAGCATTGGGTAGATAATGATGACGGTGATGGTGATATCTTTTGAATCCTTTTTGTGTTCACCTCACTGTGCTAAATAAGTTTGCATATATTATCTGATTTACCACTCACAACAAATAGGAGATAAATATTACTATGTCCTGATTAGAAAATTGCCTAAAGTTGCACACAGCAAGCAAGCAGGCACAGTTGTGTTTCAAGCCCTGGAAATTTGCTTCCAGAACCCACACTCTTTCCCATCACTCCATACCAGTGATAACAGTCATGCAGAGATGTGGCAGAGAAGGGTGTTTTCTGGTATGCCTTGCAGGCAGTATTCCTGAGAACACAGATTTTAAAGATGTAAAGATATTCCTAAACACAGAAAAGAATGTATTTCTTTGTAACTCTCCTGAGGCTGTGTATGTCACCTTCTCATAGCCATTCCACTCCTTACAAGCTCTAAATGTGGACCCCATAAAACATAAAATGCTTTTGAGGTAGGTTGTTTGGAAGAGAGGCTGAACAGCTCCCATTAGGCTGGCTTTAGGGCAGCCTTCGTGGATGACCCTTTGAGAAGGAGGGAGATGCAGTGGAAAGGTCCCTGACTATAATTTGCCAGTCCCTGTGCTATCACTCACCCACTGGGTGACTTTGAACAGCTCTGTATAGTAGAAACATGTAGGGATCAGAGTTGTTCTAATCTCAGGTCTAACGTTAACTGTGTGTCCCCTGGGATATGACTTAACTTCCCAGAACTTCACTGGTAAAATAAAGTCGTTGTGGGAATTACACGAGAAAGTGTTTATAAAGTGCCAGACACATACGTGTGTAATAAATGGCTGCTGTTATTGTTTTCATTGATACCATCAGTGCCATTAATAATAATTTGCTATTATTAATGCATTCACATAGCACCTCCTAAAACTTGTACTATTTCCTGGCCACACCCAGAAGCTCCTCTGAAGTTAGGGAAGCCAGGGCAGGAAGCCACAGGACACTGCCTCCTAATTATGCTCCATCTTTGGTCACTGGATAAAACCATCAGGCATGTGCTTATGGCGCCGAAACAGGAGCACTGAAGTTGTTTGGAAAGAAACTGATACGTATTTTGTCACTGTAGTCATCTGAGAAAATAGACAGATGTTGGCCTTTCTTACACTTGTTTTATGGTTTTTCATTGTTTTTTATTTTTACATAAGGTGGGGATACTGTTTTAGTGGATAGGCTCTCTCTATATCTCAGTCTGGCCCTGGATATCAGCAAAATGTGGTGGAAGGAGTATAGGCTTAGGACAGACTCAGACAAGACTGAGTTTGATATTGGCTCCACTACTTGCTAGATACGGGGCTTTAGGCAAACCATTGAATCCCCCACAGCCTCTTTGTCCTATTCATAAAATGGGTAGAACAGTAATTCCTACCTCTCAAGGTTGTTATCTGACTTAAAATGAGTCACTATAAGCATTTAGTAAAGTGTTTATTTCCTCCCTGTGCTCTGATCTGCAATCTTTCCAAATGATTCTAATTAATAATGGTTATCAATATCATTGATTTAAGGTTTAACATGTGGCAAGTCAGATACTATGTTAAGCTCTTTACCTGTATTGTATCACTTAGTCCTTTCAGGGGCCTTCTGAGGAAGCTACTATTATCAGCATCCCCATTTTACAGATGAAAAAAATTATGGAATAGAGAAGTTAGAAAACTTGCCCAAGGTCCCATATCCAGTGAGTGGCAGAGCTGGGACTTGAACACAGACAGCCTGATACCTGTTCTCAAACGCCAGTGCTCTGCTGCAGCTTCCCTACTTCATTCCTTTATCTAGCCTGGCCCAGTATCCTTTCTGCTGTCTTCTCACAAGAGCAACTGTTATCCCCAACCCTGCCCTCTTCTCTGGCAAGAGTGGCACCCACAGGTGCCACCACAGGTTCCACTGGTGCAGGCATAAGCCTATGTGTTTCCATGTTTAAACCATGTGCTATGGTGCCCATCTGGACAGCTGGGTTGCAGCAGAAGCTGAGGATGCTGTCTGTGCTACTGAAATCTACAGAACTTGTCTTACTGAGTCATTTCAAAGGAAAGTTCATTTCCCAGGTTTCATCCAGTGGTGTTGGGCAACCCAGAATCGTAATTTCTATAAAGAATCCTTGCCTTGTGTTACCTATAACCCCACCTCCCAAGAGATTCCTGCTCCTACTGCAGAGGGCAATTGAATAGTGCCCACTGGTGTGAAAACAAAATGGTTCCAATTTCAGCTTGCTCCTGCCCTTTGACAGCTCCTCTTTTCCCACGCAGACCAGAGCTGTGATAGTAATCGGCCCTCATGAGCACAGAATTCATTTTCAGTAAGTGGCTGGGACTTCTAACTTTAAAGAGGTTTGATGGAATCTTAGAGACCAATGGAATTCTTGAAACCCGTGCCTGTTTAACAAAATTCTCTATCAGTAGATAGCTCCTTCTAACCATCTCTTAAAGCCCTTTTACCCTCAACAAACCACACAAGAGCCCCTGGTGGTTAGGAGGTCTGGAGAGTCATATTAGGCCAAACTGTGGTTCCTAGAACATAGCTTCTTGAGCCAATATTTGTTTGCAAAATTGAAAACAGATTTCTTTTTGAGAGAAGCAATATTTATATACTGTTGCTTGCAAAGTAAATCTCATTTTATCACTTGTAACCATCATTTATTCACCTAACAAATAAGTATTTATTGATTGCTTTCTGGGTGCAAAGCAATGGCCAGGTCCTCATGGTTTCTTAAATTCTCACTGGCTTTTATTCCTCCTGATTTGCTACAAGGAGGGGGGATTTAATCAACATTACACACATTCCATCTGCCACGTCTTTAATGCAACCTTAAATGAGCTAGAGCCTGCGGTGGGTCCCTGGGGCACTCCACAGCTGCCTACTTTTAATCATTAAGTTTTCTAAGAGATATTTCAACAAATCCTCCACCTGTGGGCTCAAGGCCAACACATTAAAATTAATTCAGTAACATAATTACTCAACTAAGATATGTCATTACCATTTCATTCTCTCCATAAACTGTGCTAATCATGTATTTTTTCTAAAAAGTAATTTTTCAATTCAACTTTAATGGAACTTTATAAACTACAATCAGATTTACCCTTGCTCTAACATAGTTATGCTTGCTCTATGATTTTATTGAGAATCATGGTGTATTTTCATTGCTTTCTTTTTTCACTGACTCACATTTCCCCCAAATTTAGATGGGATAATCTAGCCAAATGTTCCTTACTCCTACAATCATTTTGGATAGAATCATCTCAAACAGTGCTTTGATTTCTACTGATTTTCATTCTTTCATTCATTCATTTATTCATTCACTCAACAAATATTATTTTTCTCTGTAGAAACATAGCACTAGGCACTTGTCTTAGTTTGCTTAGGCTGCCATAAGAAAATACCATACACTGGGTAGCTTAAACAATAGAAATTTATTTTCTCACAATTCTAACAGTTGAGAAGTCCCACTGCCACCCCCCACCCCAGGCTCCAGATGGCCCCATCTCTAAGGCTTCCATTAGAGGCCCTCCAGCCTGTTGAAATAGAGGCCCTTGGCCTGCTGAAGCATAGAGCTGAATAGATCCATGGTCTGGTTCTGTTAAATCTACGAAGTCTGATAGCTTTCTTTCATTTTGTCTCATTTTTCTATTCCCTTTAGTTTTTCTGTACCAAGCTGGCAGTATATAATCCTATCTCTATTCCTGGCTTCTGTTGAGGTGGCTGTTAAAATCCTCATGAGTCATACCTATGATCTCCTTATTAAATGGTTGTTCACCCACACCCTGAGCGCTATCTTCAGAACAGTCTTCTCATTTTTTGCAATATGGATAGGCTGAGAACTTTCCAAATCTTCAAGTTATGGTTCCTTTTTGCTTAACAATTCCTTCTCCAATTCATCTCTCTCCTTTCTCATATTTTAGTATAAGCAGTCAGGAGTAACCAAGCCTCTCTTTCAACACTTTGCTTAGAAATCTCCTCAGCTAAATATCCAATTTTATCACTCACAAGTTTTACCTTTCACAAAACACTAGAACACAATTCAGCCAAGTTCTATGCCATTTTCTAACAAGGATTGTTTCCTTCCAGTTTCCAATAACACGTTCCTTATTTCCCATCTGAGATCTCACCAGAATCGCCCTTAACATCCACATTTCTAGCACGCACCTCAAAACTCTTCCAGCCTCTACCCATTACCCAGTTCCAAAACTTCCTCCACATGCTTAGGTACTTATTACAGCAGTACCCCACTTCTTGGTACCAGAATTTATATGTCAGGTTCTCCAGAGAAACAGAACCAATAGGGTGGAGGTATAGGGGGAAAGGGAGTGAGAGGCAGAGAGAGAGGAAGATTTAGAAAGAATTGACTCACATGATTATGGACTCTGAGAAGTCCTAAGGTCTGCAGGCAGCAAGCTGGAGACCCAGACAGTTTAGTTCCAGTCTGAGTCCAAAGGCTTGAGAACCAGGAGAGCCAATGGCTAGTTCCAGCCCCAAAGCTGGCAGGCTCAAGATACAAAGAGAGACAGTGTTTCAGTTCAAGTCTGAAGGCAGGGAGAGACTTGTGTCCCAGCTCAAAGGCAGCACCAGTTCCCTCTCGCTCAGCCTTTTTGTTCTGTTTAGGTCTTTAATTGACTGGATGAGGCCCACCCACATTAAGGAGGGTGATCTGCTTTACTGATGCAAATATTAGTCTCCTTCAGAGACACACCCAGAACGTCTGACCAAATATCCGGGCACTCTGGGGCCCAGTCAAGCTGACGCATAAAATTAACCATCAGAGCGTTACAGGACTTACAGATATGATTAAGACATTTTTTTCCCTTGAAAAGCTTACAGATTAGTGCCAGAGACAGACTAGAGACAAGGTAGAGGGAGACAGATGCTATAATAAAGGCAAAGAAACGTGTTGAGGAAGAGGAGAGAGACGATCTTTTAATTTTGGTTTGGCACATCAAAAGGGGGTTTCATGCGAGTCCTGCCATCTGAAGAGCCTTGAATATAAGTAGAAGTTGGATAACTGGTGATAAAGGAGAGGAGGGAACTATAAATTGTAGGTGCACAATGCAGTGTGTGGAGATGCATAGTATAATTATAACCAGTACTAGCCTGCAATGTCTTGGATATCAATCTGTCAAGTGAAAACAATTAAAAAGCAAAGTAAATCTTTAAAGCAGTGTTCAGTAAAATGCCAAGGCAGGGGATGGGGTGTGTTGCATTCATATTACACAGCAAAACTTCATACTACCTTCTTTCATAATTTGTCTCCCAGATCTCCCACATGAATGACCATGCATGGCAGCTACTCCAAAGCCTCTCTTCTCCTACAGTCTAAAACCTCCAAAACATCCTCCCAACCCAGCCTAGGCACAGGTTTTTGTTTCCTCTGCCTCGTTTTTACTGGTACTTTTTCTTCCATCAGTAACTCTCTGTTCTTTATAATATAAATTCATTTAGTTTGCTTCTCCAGTTCTGTCCCTAATCCATTACCTTCATCTATTTTATAAAAGCATAGGAGCTAATAAGATAATTCCAACCCCTTAAGGGCTGGAAGACAGAAGATGCCAAAGATATCCCCTATGTTCATAATGTTTACCTCTTACATTTGAAAAATAGCAAGTGTGCTTTGCTTATGTATTTTTTCATTGAAAGCAGCAAATCAATAAATCACTTGATATGCAAAGACTACAATATAGACTTGGAAAGGATGTAGTGGGAAGTCTGGCTGGAAAGGGCTAATATCTATGGGCATTTCCTATGTGGCATGCAATATTTAACTTTGAAGGCCATGCTGTTAGTCTGAAGTTTATTCCACAGCCCTTGGGGGCAGTGGAAGATTAGCGATTAGGAAACTGACATGTTCGGATTGTACTTTAAGGTCTACCTGTAAGATTAATGCATGTAAAATGGGGTAGATGGAGGCAGAGATGAGAGGCAGGAACACCAATAAGGAAGCTGAGAAGTCCAGTTGAGAAGTGCCCAGCATCCATCATGTTGGACTTTCTTGGCTATAAGAAAGAGAGGTTTGTGCAGACCATTATAAAGATAAGGTGTTTGTTTAAAGGATACCCAGACAGTGGGACAGGAACTAGACCGGAAAACCCTCAGGATCTAAGGCAACTCTGGTGATGGGGGACTCTCTTCACCTTTCCCTCTCATGGTCTCTCCCCGACACTTCCTTGGGTCTGTTCCACTCTCTTCTTGGGCTCAAAGACCCATCCTCTCCTTACCTTCACATCCAAGCCACAGGAGGAGGCTCTCAAGAATATTCAGTTAATTAAAGCACCCCTGTAGGCATCCGCAGTCAGCAGCCTCCAGTACAGAGAGGAGAGCTGGTCAATCCTTTACAGAGTGGGCTGTCAGCTGGGCAAGTGGGGAAGAGGCAGTGGATGTGGCTGTCACCATAATTAATACTTGTACTTGTTATATGTTTGGAGAGAAGGGTGTGACTTCTATCTTAGGCCAAAAATCAATTTAATTAAGTATCATTCTTCATTATGCCATAGCTAGCACTCTGACCTTGACCAGATCACTTCTATTCTCTATGCCTTCGTTTCTTCATCATTCAAGTGGAGATAAAAGTAACAACACTTAGAATTTAGCGTTCTTCAGAATTATTAGCCATATTTAGTTAACGTGAGGTTTCACGTCTGTGCCACTTCTGGTTAACTGAGAATAACAATACCTTATATGTGTAATTACAGTTTGCAAATCAAGTTCACATCCATTTGATTTGATCCTCACAAGAGCACTTTACGGTAGGTAAGACAGATATCATTACCTCCATTTTTCTGAGATCCAGAGATGTAGTCAAGGTCACGTAGCTCTTAAGTGACAAAACCAGGATCTGAATTCCCATCTTCAAAACCCAAGTCCAATACGTTCTCCTCTTATTTGGTCTCAAGATTTCAGTTGCTTGGTCTCAAAAAGTGTAGCTTTGGGGCTTCCCTGGTGGCGCAGTGGTTGAGAGTCCGCCTGCCGATGCAGGGGACACGGGTTCGTGCCCCGGTCCGGGAGGATCCCACATGCCGCAGAGTGGCTGGGCCCGTGAGCCATGGCCTCTGAGCCTGCGCGTCCGGAGCCTGTGCTCCGCAGCGGGAGAGGCCACAGCAGTGAGAGGCCCGTGTACCGCAAAAAAAAAAAGTGTAGCTTTTTTATCTGCTGTTGGCAGATCTGCTGTAGGTATCAAAACTATCGTCGTAATACTCTTTCTATTCTTATGTCTTCTTTTTTCATGCCTCTCCTGTTTTGTATATTTCTAATTTATTACAGAAGTCCCTGTTTGGCTTTTTAGTAATGAAGGATTTGGTTGTAGATGTTCCAAAGCTTCCCTTGGCATTGACCCTTGTTTCCTGAATTGTAGGAAGATACTCCGTCACAGTCACTACTCTCACCTCAGCTGGGAACACTGGGGAGGATGGAATCCTGAGCTGCACTTTTGAACCCGACATCAAACTTTCTGATATCATGATAACAGTGGCTGAAGGAAGGTGTAATAGGCTTGGCCCATGAGTTCCAAGAAGGCAAAGATGACCTGTCGGACCAGCATGAAACGTTCAGAGGTCAGACAGCAGTGTGCTGATCAAGTAATAGTTGGCAATGCCTCTCTGATGCTGAAAACTGTGCAACTCACAGATGCTAGTACCTGTAAGTGTTACATCATCACTTCTAAAGGGGAATGCTAACCTCGAGTATAAAACTGGAGGTAAGTTACTTTTGAAGAGAGGGAAAGAAGGTGCCAGAAGATATTTGAGACTAGAGAGTGTGAATTGCTGATGAAATGTCATATTATGCTCACGAGTGACTAATATCAAAGACCATCCGAATTCTGCTAGCAGCCATCCTTGCTGTCCAAGACCCACACCAGCTCCGGAAGTAACCCACTATAATATTAGGTCTTAAAATCTTTTGCTCAGGACTCTAGCCTCTTCTGAATTTTCTCATATATTCCCTGAAATATTTTGCCAGAATATGTTTTCTCCATCTCTCTGTTCTTTCCCTTTGGTCTTGCTAGTGAGAGAAGACTATGATCTGGTCTGAGACTTTTCTGTGCTAAGTAGGCCCTAGCCCAAGTCTGAAATCAGTATCTCCAGGGACTCACGACAGTGGAACCCATTATAGGAGAAGTTCAAAGGTAACTGACCAAAACAATATTGGCCTATAAACTCACTAATCCTCCTCCAATGAAATCCATGCTTTCTTACCAACTAAATTTAACATATTTTCTGTATTTATGTACAAGGGACTGAGATATTGGAAGGAGTAAGAAGATGATTAAGAAAACAAAGATAATTGTCCTTCCTTCTGTAGAGCTGAGAGTGTAGAGCTTATAGAGTTGAGGGTCGGGGCAGAGATGAGAAACATATGTAAATAAGAAAAATATGTAGATAAGAAACATATCTACAATAATTAGTAAAGTGTATTAAATGCTTTAAGAGAAAATATAAATAGAGTGATTTGGGGATTCAGAGGAAGAAAGAGATCATATCCAAATGCATAGGGAGGAAAGGGACAGGAAGGCCCCCATAGAGAGAATTTGACATTTGGGAGGAGCCTTGAAGGATAGGCAGAAAGTATCCTGAGGCATCCCAGGCTAAGCTAGCCTGCACAGATCTCTCTTGGACCTTTCATAATATGTGTATGTAGTGGTTTGAAGCATAGATCTAGTCAGACCTAGGCACATACAGTGGCCTGGGCAAGGCAACCTCACTGAGCCTCAGCTTCTTTATCTTAAAATAGGGGTTAATAAAGTCAGGTCAGAGGGACACTGGGGCCAACTGAAAGGGCTTCCAATGGCAAAGCTGGAACCATCTGAGCAACAAAAGAAGCAATATAGTATTAAATTATAACTAAGCATAAAATAAATACACGAGTCCATACTTATATGAGGGAGATGAAACAAATCTTCTTTATAGATGAATTCCAAATAATGTATGTAGATCTCTCCCCCTGCAGGAAGCGGAGCTTAGAACTTCCCCCTCCCCGACCACCGCACTTAGGGTGTGTTAGACTTAGTGAAGTCCAGCTTCCAAAGAAACCTGGCAAACATAGACTCAGCCAGGTGATCAAAGTTAACATCCCCGTGATAAATCATGTTAACAGCATGCACTCTCTGATGTGACATGATGAGAAGGGCACTTTTACTTCTATAGTTTTCCTCTCCAAAACCCATAACCTCAGTCTAATCTTGAGAAAAACATCAAATTACAATAGAGGGGCATTCTACAAAATACCTGGCCAGTACTCCTCAAAACTGTCAAGATCATGCAAAACATGGGAAGACTGAAAAACTGTCACAGACCAGAGGAATCTAAAAAGACATGACAAATAAGTGCAATGTGGTATTCTGGATGGGATCCTGGGATATAAAATGGACATTAGTGGGAAAACTGGTAAAATCCAAATAAAGGCTGGTTTAGTTAATAGTAATATACGAATGATAGTTTCTCAGTTTTGACAAATGCATCATGGTTATCTAAGATGTTAATGTTAGGGGAAACTGGGTGAGAAGTATACAAGAACTCTCTGTACTAATCTTTGCAACCTTTCTGTAAATCTAAAGTTATTCTAAAATTAAAAGCTTATTTTGTTAAATGGGCACAATAATAGATATCCCTAGGACTGTTGTGAGGAACAAAAAAAATGTCTGGAATTTGGTCCCTAGCACAGAGCACACCCTCAATAAACGGTGGTTCATTGTCATGTGCACTCAGGTTCCCACATCATTTCCCAGGAGCTTGTGCCCTGCCTGCTCCAAGTATGTGCTCCAAGTACGTCTCTCCTGCTAGGCAGCAGGCTCTTGAAGGGCATGGCAAAGGCTTTCCTTCCACCTCTCAGTCCACACTAGCACAGTCCTGGGCAGAGGAAGATGCTAAATAAATTAATAATTTGTATCTTGCCCTTTTGGCATATAATAAACATTTTACAGGCCAAAGTCCAGGCCTTAACATTTTCTATAAGTGTCTCTCTGCCTAGATAGAGGAGGAAGTTTGTCTTAAATTCAAAATGTACTTGCCTCTCCAGTGAGGAGAATTATCTTAAAAGAAAACAAATGCCTGTCTTTATTCATGGATACCAGGGCTGGGCAGTCTCTACCCAAGCAAACTTCAGATCCCCATGATGACAAGGCCTGTGTATGGAATTTCTGTGGGTAGGTGAATGCTGTTTGTTTCTTCCTTCTCCCTCCCCACGCTTTTACCCTCCAGGCAGAAAAATTACATAAAATTCAGGAGGCTTCATAGGTGCCTAGGAAAATAAATACCCAGTTTCCCTAATTGATAATTTTTTTGTGTGATCACTGGAACTCCTCTTACTTGGAGAAATTTATGTGTTGTAACAAGTATACCTAGAACTTAGGTCCTTGGAGTTTGTGATATTGTCCAAAGTGTTGTGATGTATAGCAATACTATGAGCAAATCATTTTTTGCATCTACAATACAATGGGTCATACATAGACAGCCCACTGGGAAAGTACTGAGTCACTTCAATGTGTTTTTAAGACCTAGCACTTCAAAGGCTATATTGTCTTATCCGTCTGACCTTGACCCCTGCCCCTTTTTGACCTTCAACCCTGCAGCCTTCAGCATCCCAGAAGTGAACGTGGACTGTAACGCCACCTCAGAGAGCTTACGATGTGAGGCTCCCCGATGGTTTCCCCAGCCAACAGTGGTCTGGGCATCCCAAGTTGACTGGGGAGCCAACTTCTCAGAAGTCTCCGACACCAGCTTTGAGCTGAACTCTAAGAATGTGACCATAAAGGTTGTATCTGTACTCTACAATGTCACGATCAACAACACATACTCCTGTATGATTGAAAACAACATTGCCAAAGCCACAGGGGACATCAAAGTGACAGGTGGGTTCCTTTACACATTTGGTATGGGTTTATTGGGGTTATAATCTAGTGTAAACTAAAATCTAATTTCTTTAACAGATATATTATGTACCAGGGCATAGAAAGTTTCACAGAGATCTCGATCACAATTCCAGTTGGGATTGCATTATGTAAGAAGAAAACTAATACAAAACAATATTTATGGCATACAGGTCAAAGGTGGCAATGAGTTTTCATCTTGTATACCTTCTTACTGTCTGGAGGGCAGTGTTTAGGATTCTGAGGCCCTAACTCAGAAGGATTGGTTTGGTAAAGCAGTGGAGAAGTGATGATGATTTGAAATCTTTGATATATTCAGCTGGTGATCTACATCCCGAGTCCCCCCAGATTGGTTTGGGTCTATCCTGCCTTTGAGAAGACTTCTGATCTGAAGACTAAAGGTCTTAGAGTCTGCCTCAGTCTTTCTTATTCAGTCCTTCCAGGACTTGCTCAAGGTCCCACTAATATTGGCACAAGATTAATCTGAAAGCTCCAGATTAAGCTGGCCTCCCAGGCTGAGAAGACCAGGAGCCAGGGAGGCTCAACACCCTAGTCTCCCTGCAGTGCTTTAGTATATTACAAAACCTAGGGTTGAGCTAGTGTCAAGGAAATGCATAGACTGAATTATGAATTTTAAAACCATCCCTGCTGGGGTTAAATTGAATTCAAGCTATAGGGGAAGGAGTATATCAGGAGAACCACTGTCTTATATCAAGCCTAGTACCAAACAGAATACCTTGCACATTTTAAGTGCCCTTTAAATGTTTGCTGAATTTAACTGAATAAACCATATTTTCATCAGCTATTTTAAAAATAATTTTATTTATTTATTTATTTGGCTGCATTGGGTCTTCATTGCTGGGCGCTGGCTTTTCTCTCTAGTTGTGGTGAGCAGGGGCTACTCTTCGTTGTGGCGCACAGGCTTCTCATTGTGGTGGTTTCTCTTGTTGCACAGCATGGGCTCTAGGCACACAGGCTTCAGGAGTTGTGGCACGTGGGCTCAGTACTTGTGATTCGCAGGCTCTAGAGTGCAGGCTCAGTAGTTGTGGCTCACAGGCTTAGTTGCTCTGCAGCATGTGGGATCTTCCTGGACCAGGGATCGAACCCATGTCCCCTGCACTGGCAGGTGGATTCTTAACCACTGCGCCACCAGGGAAGTTCCTCATCAGCTATTTTTTAATTAAAATTTATATATACAAAAAGGCAACCTATGGAATGGGAGAAAATATTTTTAAATCATATGTTTGATAAGGGATTAGTATCCAGAATACATAAAGAACTTCTATAATTAAACAATGAAAAAGTCAAATAACTTGGTTAAAAAATGGGCAAAGGACTCGAACAGACATTTCTCCAAAGAAGATATACAAAATGGCCAACAAGTATATGAAAAGATGTTCAACATCCCTAATCATCAGAGAAATGTAAACGGAAACCACAATATCACCTCATACTAATTAGAATGGCTACTAACAACAACAACAACAGAAAACAACAAGTGTTGGTGAGGATGAGAAGAAATTGGAATACTTGTGTATGATGGTGAGACTGTAAAATGGTGCAACCACTATAGAAAACAGTATGGGAGGTTCCTCAAAAAACTTAAAATAGAACTTCCAAATGATCTAGCAGTCCCATTTCTGTGTATTATGTACAAAAAAACTGAAAGCAGTGTCTCAAAGATATATTTGCACACCCATGTTGACAGCAGCATTATTCACGATAACCAAGAGGAGGAAGCAGCCCCAATGTCCACCAGCAGACGAATGGATAAACAAAATGTGGTATACATACAATGCGACATTATTCAGCCTTAAAAAGGAAGGAAATCCTTTTGCATGCTACAACATGGATGAATTTTCAGGATATTATGCTATAAGTGAAGCCCGTCACAGAAAGATAAATATTATTTGATTCTACCATTTGATTCCACTTATAAAGTATCTGAAGTAATCAAATTCATAGAAACAAAGTACAATGATGGTTACCAGGAGCTGGGGCCAAGGGGAAAGGATACGGAGTTGTTGTTTAATGGGTATAGTTTCAGATTTGCAAAATGAAAAAGTTTTGGAGATTTTTTTCACAAGAATGTGAATATACTTAACATTACTCAACTGTACACTTAAAATGGTTAAGATAGTAAGTTTCATATTACGTTTTTTACCACAATAAAAAAGTATCTAATAAAAAATCATATATATGAGAAAGAGAGAGCTCTTCCACTATCCTGTGAAACAAACTGGTGACTGTACCAATTAGAACACTTTTAGTTGCCTATAACAGAAAACAAAACCAACTGAAGCCTAAGCTAAAAGAAGGAATTTATTAGAAGGGTATTAGGATGTCTCATGAAACCAAGGACAGAAAGTGCAGTGTGGCTTCAATAACAGCTGGATCCAAGAACTTAAATTCCATTCTTTGTCTCTCATTTCTACTTTATTCTCTTTGCTCTCTAATTTACTCTCTCTTGTTTTAGTCTATAGGGCAGAATATGGTTGCCAAGAGCTCCTACCTTTAAAAGTCTCTTTCACTCAAGAGAGTAACTAGACTGAAGCTCAATCCCTCAGTCTGATTCTATTGAATATATTCCCAGAACAGCTCCACTTGGGTCAGCTGCCCATACTTAGACCAATGAGGCAGTACCTGGATGGAAGGCCTTCCCAGAAGAGAAGGGGCAAATAAGCATTAGGCATTTAAAACAATGAGTGTTAACAACAGTATTTCAGTTTAGATCTCAATTAAAAGCTCCAACTATATAACTAATGTCTTCTAATAGAAATGGCAATAACCAAACAAACCACAGAAATTGGGCACAGCTTTTGTTCAGTGAGCAGGTTCTTTTTCCATACATGCTTATAGGATACATCAGAACAAGTGTTCCATGTACCAGTACTAGGACTATATCCAACTTTTAGAAGCATGACATAGCTCAAAATTAAGATAAAATAACATAATTCCTTCTTACCATGCACAAAGTAAGTTTTTAAACAACTGAATGATGCCATGAGGTTTATATCCTGTGTTCTCTAACTATACTGCTCATCTGGGTCATTCATTCAACAAGTATCTATTTAGTGCCAAATATATACAAAGTAATTTGTAAGTCCCATGAAACACTGAGATGAATAGCACAGTTGTCATAAGAGAAGTTAATCAGTGTGGATATGGTACCCACAGGAAAGAGTAGTTAATTATGACTGTAGTGGCTCAATAGATGAGGAAGAGTTCAAGCTGGGTTTTGAAGAAAAAGTATGGTTTTGATAGACTAGGAAGGCATGAAGTCAGAAGCCTATGTCAATGTCCAGGGGAGAAATTATGAGGGCCTTAACTGGGGCAGCGACAATGGGAAGGAAAGGTGGGAGAATCAAAAGTTAATGAAGAAAATAACCTACAGGCCTTGGTGACACAAATGTGAAGGACAAGAGAAGGAACAAGTCAAAAGGGGTCTGATATTGCTATATCCAGGTTGCTTAGGAGGTTAGTAATGCTACCAACAACAAAAATGAAAATGTAGGAAAAGCAACATGTCAGGTAAAAAGATGAAGATTTTAGAGCTGTTGAGTTGAAAGTGCCCACTACGTACAAAGGTAGAGATGTCCAATGCTTAGCACATTACCCAGCATACACCAAGTCTGGGGGAGACTGCTTCATCCCTCCTCCACATGTTTCCTTCCACGGGAAGAGATCCCCACCAACGTAACCCTTCTAGTCTCTCTTCTCTCCTCTTTCACTCTTCCCCAGAGGAAGAGAAATTAACTTTCCCAATTAGTGAGTTTATTAGGAGAAGCTGGGTATAAATAGCCCAGCTCCTCACTTTTCCTTTTCTCTCTAGCTAACCAGAAGTATACATTCTACTCTTCTCCTCTAAGCCAACAGTTTGCAGGGGTAGAATCTGCCCTTGTGGGAGGAAGCCTGCCCCAGTCTTGTGCTGCCTGTCACTGGGGAAGTCTGGGCTGCAGCCCACTTCCCTGCAGACAATGCTTAATCCTTTATTATCAGATTTATCAGGAATAAAGGTGATTTTAGTCTTCCAGTTGCCTCACTTTGTCTTGCTCTTTAATTGGTTCAGAACTCAGCTGGGGAGAGGGTGTTATTGGACTCCTTTGAACTCAAACAACAGGTGCTCAAAAATAGTTGCTGAATAATTATATTTTTCACTGACATATAGTAGCAACTGTAAATACAGATGTGGAATTTAGGACAGAATTCGGGCTAAGGAGGTGGATTGGGAAAATGATCAGCTTAATGGAAGTAAGGTTTACTAGGCTTGAGTGGGGTTACTGTTATTGTCTTGACAGCTAATACTTACTGAATGCTTACTATGGTGCCAGGTTCTAAGTGCTTTACTTGTATTAACTCATTAATCCTCACAAGAATCCTACGAAGTTGATGATTATTACTTTGGCCCTATTTTATAGATGAAGAAACTGTAGCACATATAGAGTAACTTGCCTAAACTTGCCTGAAGTCACACAGCTAGTAAGTATCAGAGCTGAAATGAGCTAAATGACACTGGACTGTCGAGGGAGAAAATAGAGTAAAGAGTAATTTAATTTCTTCACTTCTGCCTTTCTCTACTTCAAAATGAGAACAATACTTTCTCATTACTCTGTAGTGGTGTGAGGAAAGCAAATGACACAGAACCTGTAAAGGTCACTGCCTAGAGGAAGAAAAATCTGTCTGACACCAAGGACTGGCCATGGCTGTTGGTTTAACCTACTCTTTATTTGGTAACCAACAGCAGTGTGTTTATTGGAATCGTTTTTCATTTGGCTGAGGGCTCACTGGAGTGGACGAGAGAATGGAACTTCTTTGCAGAAAGGGAAAGCTCTGCTTTTAAGCTAGTTACAGAGAGGTAGAGAATGGGGTACAAAACTGCCCTCAAATTAGGGCACAAGTTATATTAGGAACAATCTGTTCTGTTTTTTGGGGGTATTTTTCTTTGCTAACCAGCCATGTGAAGGAGACATCCAGCTTTTCCTCTATGACCCTGAACTTTTTTCTCTCCCTTTACAGACTCTGAGATTAAAAGGCAAAGTCACCTCCAGCTGCTGAACTCAAAGGCTTCCCTGTGTGTCTCTTCTGTTGCCATCACCTGGGTACTCCTGCCTCTCTGCCCTTACCTGATGCTAAAATAATGCACCTTGGCTACACAGAAACATGCAGAGTCACTGGTACGACAGGTGAGATGAATCACGAATGGTGTCGGGGAGCCACTATGTTTGTTTGTGTCCCTAACAGGAATCAAGCAGCTCCCAGCACCAGCCCCAGAGAGAAACATTTAATAACGTCAGGGCAGTAGGCACTATTTCCACTGCTACTGTGAAAGGTAAGCATTTGTTAACAAAGAGTAGAGACCTCATTGACAGACGTACAGGAAAAACAACTCTATGCAATTCAAATATTTGTGTAAATTCAAACACCTTTTCATTTATTCAGTCATCCTTGAAGGCAAACATATCTTATTGAAGACAAAGAGATATTTGGCCCTGACTCATTACTCTGGATTTCACAATGAAACATGATGACATGAGCATAATCGCTCACATAAGTGGCCTCCTCCCAGCCCCCCTCAACAAAGCCCCTGTTGACTGGAGACTTGACAAAGCACTCACCAACTAGCCCTCTTGCTAAGACTTTGCACTCTCACTTCACTCCTCTGGCTCTAATTACTAGTAGGACATCTCTTTCTGAATATTCTTCTGCATGTGGAATTTGTATACAACTGAGCTTGTGAAGTTACAGTCAACACTACCACATTACTCAGTGGCACTGCCACCATGCACCAGGCTCACAACCTTAGAGCTATTTTTGTCCCCTCTGTCCTTCAGGTCAATTTGTTACCAAGCTCTACAGTATTTGCCCATGTTGTCTTTCAGATTGACCCTAATCATCTCATGCCCCAACTAGTTCTAAAACCTTGTACTTGCTCCTCCCTCTGTTTCAGGTGATAGGAAACAAGGTGCCAGAATAAAAGTTTTCAAATGCTATTTTCATCACAGCAGTCCTTTACTCTGCAACCTGAAGTGACTCTCTGGGCACTAGTATATCAAAGTTAAAGTCCTCAGCTATGCAGTCACAGCTCTCTAAGTTTCTCTCCCTAAGGTTCCTCCTTCTCTCAGCTGCCTACTACTGCTCTCTGGCCTTGCTCCCTCTCTCTCTGCCCCTTCCTGGAAATCTCCTCTACTCTATGCTAATTCAGGTCCACACTTCCTTCACCCATTTCCTGCTGGTCCTTTTATCTCACATCCCCTTGGTGAGCATGTATAATTTATAATATCTTACACTCTCTGAGGCACATATATTCCTTGCCTAGATTGTTAAGTCCTCAAGGGCAGACAAAAATCTGTTGATCTGCTTTGCTTTTTTGAGTGTGGTAAAAAAATTTTTACATTTATTTTAAAAAATAGTGATTGAGATGACCTAGAGGGGTGGGATAGGGAGGATGGGAGGGAGGCTCAAGAGGGAGGGGATATGGGGACATGTGTATGTATATGGCTGATTCATTTTGTTGTGCAACAGAAACTAACATGGTATTGTGAAGCAATTATACTCCAATAAAGATGTATTAAAAAAAGTGGTTGAAATACAAATATAAAGTTGTATACTTAGATAAAAGGTAGTACATGGATATTATAAAAATTGTGAAGGTGGTATGCAAACAACGAAATCAGAGGAAACCCTTTCTTATGGGGCTGCTGTGGAATCAGGTTAGATCATGTTTCCTGAGGTAAGCTTGTGTCGCTATAAACTTCCCTCTTAGAACTGCTTTTGCTGTGTCCCGTAGATTTTTGGATTGTGTTTTCATTTTCATTTGTCTCTAGGTATTTCTTTTTTATTTCCTCTGATTTCTTCATTGACCCATTGGTTGTTTAGTAGCATATTGTTTAGCCTCCACATGTTTCGGTGTGGTTTTTTTTTTTTGCAGTCTTTTTTTCTTGTAGTTGACTTCTTTTGTTTCATAGCACTGTGATTGGAAAAGATGCTTTATATGATTTCAATTTTTAAAAATGTACCAAGGCTTGTTTTGTTGCCTAGCATGTGATCTATCCTGGAGAATGTTCTATGTGCACTTGAAAAGAATGTGTATTCTGCTTTTGAATGAAATGTGATATATATATATAGATAGATAGATAGATAGATATAGACATTAAGTCCATCTCGTCTAATGTGTCATTCAAGGCCAGTGTTTCCTTACTGATTTTTTTGTCTGGAAGATCTGTCCATTGACGTAAGTGAGGTGTTAAAGTCCCCGACTATTGTTGTGTTACTGTTGATTTCTCCCTTTACGTCCATTAACATTTGCTTTATGTATTTAGGTGCTCCTATGGTGGATGCATATATATTCACAATTGTTAGATCTTCATCTTGGATTGACCCCGCGATCATTATGCAGTGTCCTTCTTTGTCTCTTATAGCAGTCTTTATTTTAAAGCTTATTTTGTCTAATATAAGTTTTGCCACCCCAGCTTTCTTTTGATTTCAATTTTCATGGAATAACTTTTTCCATCCCCTCACTTTCAGTCTGTGTGTCTTTAGATCTGAAGTGAGTCTCTTGTAGGCAGCATGTATACAGGTCTTGTTCTTTTATCCATTCAGCCACTCTAAGTCTATTGACTGGAGCATTTAGTCCATTTAAATTTAAAGTAATTATTGATATGTATGTGTTCTTGTTGCCACTTTGTTAATTGTTTGGGGTTTGTTTCTGTCTGTCTTGTTCCTTTCTTTTGTTCTCTTCTCTTGTGATTTGATGACCATCTTTAGTGTTATGCTTGGATTCCTTTTACTTTTTTGTGTATCTAGCATAGGTTTTTGATTTGTGGTTACCATGAGGTTTTTATATAGATCTAAATATATATACATGATTGTATCAAGTTGCTGATCTCTTAATTTCAAATGCATTTGAACAACCCTGCATTTGTACTCTCCTTCCCTCATGATTACTGTTTTTGATATCATATTTTACATCTATTTGTGTATCCCTTAACTGCTTACTGAGGATATACATGATTTTTACTACTTTTGTCTTTTAGCCTTCTTACTAGCTTTGTGCATGATACGATTTCCTACATTTATGTTTGCCTTTACCTATGAGCTTTTTCCTTTCATAATTTTCATGTTTCCAGTTTTGGCCTTTTCTTTTTAACTTAAAGAAGTTCCTTTAACATTTCTTGAAAAGCTGGTTTGGTAGTGCTGAACTCTTAACTTTTGCTTGCCTGTAAAGCTTTTGATCTCTCCATCAAATCTGAACAACAGTCTTGCTGGCTAGAGTATTCTTGGTTGTATGTTTTTCCCTTTTATCACTTTAAATATATTGTGCCACTCCCTTCCAAATTGCAGAGTTTCTGCTGAAAAGTCAGCTGATAGCCTTATAGGAGTTCCCTTGTATGTTATTTGTTGGTTTTCCCTTGCTGCCTTTAATATTCTCTCTTTATCTTCAGTTTTTGCCATTCTAGTAACAATGTGTCTTGGTATATTCCTCTTTGGGTTAATCCTGGATGGGACTCCCTGCACTTTCTGGACTTGGATGTCTATTTCCTTTCCCAGGGTAGTGAAGTTTTCAGCTATTATGTCTTCAGATATGTTTTCAGTTCCTTTCTCTCTCTCTTTGCCTTGTGGGACCCCTATAATGTGAATATTAGTACACTTGATGTTGTCCCAGAGGTTTGTGTCCTCTTTTCATTCCTTTTTCTTGTGTTCAGCATCAGTGATTTCCACTACTGTCTTCCAGTTCACTGATCCATCATTTAGTCTACTGTTGATTCCTTCTAGTATATTTTTCATTTCAGTTATTGTATTCTTCATCTCTGTTTGGTTGTTCTATCAATATGTATTTTCTAACTCTTTGTTAAAAACTTTTAACTTCTCACTCTTTGGATCCATTCTTCTCCCTAGTTCTCTGATCATGTTTACAATCACTACCCTGAAATCCTTCTCAGGTAGATTGCCTATCTCCACTTAGTTGTTCTTCTGGGGTTTTATCTTGTATCCTTTATCTTGTTCCTTCGTCTGGAACACGTTCCTCTGTCACCTCATTTTGCTACCTTGCTGTTTGTATTTTTATGTATCTGGTAGGTTGGTTACATTTTACGACCCTGGAGCAGTGATATTTTGTGGGAGACCTCCGATGCGTACCAACAGCACACTCCTCTCTCATCACTCAAGCTGTACGCCCTAGAGTTCTTCATATGAGGATTGCATGGGTCCTCCTGTTGTTGCAGGCTGACTATGTGGGAGGTCTAGTAAGCTTGGTTAGCCCTTGGTCCAACGTTGCCAGGCCCTGTCTCATGTGGAGGCTGCTGGCTGCAGAGGCAGCTGACTGCGGAACCCCACGGGGACCCAGGGATAGTGCTGGGTCATGAGTGGATGGAGTCAGGGTCCAGAAAACTCTGGTAATATTGTCCACTGACTGATGGGTGAAGCAAGGGTGTTAGTGCCGGTCTACTGGTGGGCAAAGCCATGTCCTAGAGTCCAAATGCAGGGCCCAGGGGTCCCAGGGCTGGTCTTGGATTGCTGTGGGTGGGCGCGGTTCCTGACACAGTTGGGTCTGGGGTGTCTCAAAGTTTGCGTTGGCCTGCTAGTGGTTAGGGCTGGGGCCCAGCTGCTCCCCAGGACAGGGTCTGGCCTACTGGTGGCAGGCTAGGTCTTCAGGCTCTGGGATTGTGGTTTTCTTGCATCTAGTGTCTGCCCCCTTGTGGATGAAGCTGGCCCAGAGGCTAGAATAGGCTTCCTGGAGGGCAGCATCAGGGTCCAGGGGATTCTGGGGCTGGTACCTGCCCACTGGTGGGTGGAGCTGGGTCCTGGGCCATGTCCAGAGGCAGCTATGGGCTCAGGTGGTCTTAAGGTAGCCAGTCTGCTGATGGGTGGGGCTGTGTCCCTGCCCAGTTAGCTGCTTGGCCTGAGGCATCCCAGCACTGTTGACTATAGGCTGTTGGGTGGGGCCAGGTGTTGGTGCTGATGAGCTAGAAGGAGAGTTTCACAATGGCATTTGCCAGTACCAGTGTCCACATGGTAGGAGCTCCCCAAAATGGCTGCCATCAGTGCTTGTGTTTCTAGGGTGATATGCAGTTGCCTCCTGCCTCTCTGGGAGACGTTCCAGGATCAGCAGGTATGTCTGACCCAGGCTCCTATCAGATTACTGCTTCTGCCCTGGGTTCCAGAGCATGTGAGATTTCGTGTGCACCCTTTAAGAGTGAAGTCTCTCTTCCTCCCGCCCTTTGGCTCTCCTAAAAGTAAGCCCCACTGGCCTTCAAAGCCAAATGTTCTGGGGGCTTGTCTTCCTGGTGCAGGACTCCTGGGCTGGGGAGCCTGATATGGGGCTCAGATCTCTCACTCCTTTGGGAGAACCTCTGCAATGTAATTATCCTCCAGTTTGTGGGTCACCCATCTGGGAGTATGAGACTTGACTCTATCGTTGAGTCTGCCTCTTCCACCTGTCTCACTGTAGTTCCTTCTTTATGTCTTTAGTTGTAGAAGATCTTTTCTGGTAGGCTCCGGTCTTTTTCATCGATGGTTTTTCTGCAAATGGTTGTGATTTTGGTGTGCTTGTGAAAGGTTAGCTCAGGGTATTTCTACTCCACCATCTTGGCTGGGGGTCTCTTCATCTGCTTTTCATTCTTTCTCCTGTTCTCCAAACACTATGGTGAAGTGCACAAAACAGATTCTTTGTAAGGAAATCTGCCAGTTTCCATCATTTCCGACCTCCATGGTTATCACTGGAGGGAGATTTCCCTAAGGAAACTATCCTTTGAGTATCTCTTTAGTAGGAGCCCTTTCTTCTTTCCTTGATTCCCACAAGGAAATGAGTTTTTAATATACTGTGACTAGATAATCTGACCTATAAATTATAGCTTATTCATCTTTATCTTGTATTCCCTTAGAGCAGTAAAATTTGCAGTCTTTTTTTTTTTTTTTAAATAAACCAAGACATACATGTTCATATGCAGTACACAAAGGGTTATATACTGTTACCTGGTTAGCTGCAGCTCCATCTCTTTCTCTCTAGAATTGCAGAGGGATAACCTTAAATCAATTTAAAAAAAATAAATGAAGAGATCATTACTTGAGATACATATTATAACTGATCATGACACTTTAGGTCACACACATTGCCTGGTTGAGAACTCAGATAGAAGCCACCTTTCCACTTCTATCTAGGAGCCTGCCCATAGTTCCTCTCTCAGTTCCTGTTTGCTCTGAGGATGATCCCTTTCCTTAAGGGAATACAGAAAAACAAGTGGAAGGGAGACTTTCAGTTCTTGAAAAATGTTTGTTGAATGGCTGTAATGGTATCCTATTGCTGTTATTTTCAGAATTCCAGGAATCTGCAGAACTATTTCACCACAAGATATGACCTAGTTTTATAGTTCTGGGGAGAAATGAATTTATGTCTAGAACTCAGGAGTGAACAAATAACATCAAGAAGAAGAAGCCAAAAGCAACCCACAGAAGACTTCAATATGAAGAAGATAAATTTATCTTCAAAGACATATATGAAAAGTTGGGAAACAATTCATCTGAACTAGAGAAGTGTATTAGACTCTTGAAGTAAAGTGAATGTAGAGACAAGTATATCCCCATATCTCAGGGACCTCCCCATCCCCATCCAGGGAGTGAGAGAATGGGATACTGCATCTCATTTGTCTCAGAATCTTTAGCTATACTGCTGTAATGTTGCTCTGAGGAAGTTTCTAGAAAGTTTTGATTGCAATATATCCACATTTTATAATCCACAAATTAAACTGGTGGATTCAGTAAGAAGCTGCTAATCAGCTGCCACTTCATAATTCAGAGGTAGCTGTATTTTAGTGATGGGTCAAATGATTCACTTTTCATTTACAGAGCGAAAGTGCCCTGGCATCTCCTCCCACCTGACACATGCTTAAGATATGTGGAAAATCATCATAATTTTAACATAAAAAATGTAGTTGGGCAACACTGATTTTCTAAACTATGTGAACACCTGATTTTTAAAACAAACTAATGCTATTTTACTTCTCAGATGATGTTCATCCTTGAATGGTCCAGGAAAAGAAGACCTCTCATCTTCACTCTGTGTGATATCCTGCCATCACAGGGTTTGAGGCTTCTACTTCATATCCTGCATGGACAGTGACGACCTCAACTTTCACCAGCATCTACAGCGGTGGGACACAACCAGGTGACGTTGCACCACCTCAGGGGACACTTGGAAATTCTGGAGACAATTTTGTTGTCACAACTTGGAGGTGCCACTGGCATTTGGTGGATAGAACCCAGGGATGCTGCTCAACATCCTACAACATACAGGCCAGCCACCCACAACAAAGAATTATCCAGCCCCAAATGTCAATCGTGCTGAGATTAAGAAACCCTCATGTAGAGTAGAAAAGGATCTAGAAAACAGGGGAGCAAACAAACCTGTTTGCTTCCTAAAATTAGGCATTAGTTTCTCTCTCTTTGGCTGCTGCCTCAGCACAGAGAGACAGAACTCAGTTTCAGGCAACCAGGAATTCCTGATGGATTATCTTCAGCTGGTTGAGCTTCTACGTTCCTTTCCTTTCTTTCTACTCTACAAATCAAGTCCTGTGAGAGAGCTGCCTGAGTTCCATCACAAGTTCTCTCAGGCTGAATTTAGATCTCAGCACTCTGCCTAGTCAAAATTCAAATTAAGGCAGCAAAAACATGTAACTTCCTTGAAACAGAGATTTCTGAAAGCAGGGGCAATGAACCTTTGAAGTGAGGCCCTGAGGAATGAAACTTTGATGGAAAAGAATGTTTTCTTGCCAGGCCCCTTCCCACACTTTTTGCATGTTGACCACTGCCTCCCTGGCACTTTGGACCTTCTGTGCCTGTATTACATTTTGTTATAGAAAACTTGATTTTAGAGTTCTGACCATTCAAAAGAATGATTGAATATACATTTCCTATGCTGTTGTCTGCCTAGTTTGCCAAAGAATGCGAGTATAAGGGAAAATGGATAAAAAGCCATACATCAGGTTTTAAAGATTAGTACATAGCACATAATGGGCCTTCAATAAATGTTTGTTGAATGAACGGATGAATGAATGGATAAATGAATGGGAGGGAACGACAGGAGCCTGTGAGTATGGGCAAGGTGGCTGGGTCTAGTTTCTTAAGGGAACTACATTAGGCTTTACCAGCCTGCCAAGTCTCCATCTGGGAAAATAAGTGGTGACAGTAGACTTGAGGCAGATGAATGTGGGAGAATACACACGGGTGGACAAACCCATTGCTCTAGTATCAAAACAATCTGATTCTTACTAGTCAGGAATTATCAAATTCTCAAAATCTTAGAGGTGGAAGGACCTCAAAATCCTCTTTCCTAGTCCTTTCACTTTTCAGGTGAAGACCCAGAGGCCCAGGGTGAAGTGTGGGTAACTGGCTATCCTCAGGCTATATAACTTGCTCAAAATCACACTGGTAGTTGGAATAAAGTCTAAAGGTAATTTAATTGCTAAAGAGCAAATTCCCAGGGGACTTCTGAAATAACTGCTGCATTCCCAGCTTGTTCCCAAACGGCCTTTTGCAAGAGAATAATGCTGAACCAAACTGAGAAAGTAAACTGTGAAAGCATAACGACTCCCAACCCAGGTTAATTCTTTGGCCTTGTCCATGACCACACAGTGATACGTGCAGAGGCATTAGACACCAGATGCTATTAACTGAAGTAAAAAATGAGAATATGATGGACACCACAAACATCTAGGGAAGCTCAACTCCAGATGCCAAAAGCTAAAACATTTCAGAAGTATTAACAATTTGAGGGAACAAGTCAAACTTCAAGGAGAAGTACTGGCTACCAGCTATACCCAGATTTGTTGGAAGTGTACAGTGACCGCAATCTGTGCATTGTCAATTGGGGGATGGGGCGTGCAGGGGGTCATTACTGCAATAATAAGGCTTCTGCCTGATGGCATCTGTGATGTGCTTTGGTTCTATTAATGAAATTTGTAATTCCTAATCTCTCTCCAGCTGGTAAAGTCTCCATACATCCAACCAGCTGCTCTAATTCAGACTGTCTTACTATACGCCTGAGCACCTTGCTCCTTCTAACACTGTCTTATTTCCTCTTTCACATCAATCATCTCCAGGAGTTTCAGTATGGGAGCCATGAGTAAAAATTAACAGTCACAAAAACAGAACCTTAGAGATGCTCTCTTGTCTTTCTTTAAATTCTATCTCTCTCGAGCATAAATTCTTCTTTCCCATGAAGCTGTCTTTGAGTGGTCCTGTGCACTATGATTTTACTCTTCTCTAGTCTATACATGCAATTTAACACAAAATCGCACGTTGTTTTTGTCTACTGCTCCTCATTGCTGAGCACTTGGACAGTTTGAAGATGACGACAAAATAAGGATGGGGGCCTAGGCAGTCTCTGGAAACTTGCTCTTAAGAGGATCAAGCAGACATTCCCAGGAAGCTTTGTTTACTGATAGCATCTTCTGGGCCAAAGCAGTTAAGTCACAACTTAGAAGGGGGGTGTCTGTAGTTACCACTATGGGAGCCTCTGTGTCTAATGAACAGCAAGGCTCCCCCAGATAATGATATGCCTCTCTCTTCTCAAAGTCATAATTTCACCTGCAGCATTATCTTATCTCTTCAGTTCAAATCTAATTGCCTGGCCTAAGAAGTATCCTTAGCATTTTCAATTATAAAGTCCCTTACCCAAAACTCTAAAGGATACTTCGAATAAGAACTTTATGGATAGCTTAGTCCTATATCCCTTCTTTATAATAAGCCAAAAGTGATGCTCAGTTAATCTAGCCTGTAAGCAGTTCATAGCAAACTGAAACCATTTCCTTTCTCTCTTTGCCTTCCATATTTGCAGTTCCCAAAATTTATTTGTAGTTCCCAAAATTTATTTGTAACCATTATGTATCATTATAAGGAGAACTATTAGGCTTTGACGGATAAAATTCCAGGACCTTATGGTACTTAATATGACTTTGATGAGTCAGATAACCGTATACGACCCAAGTGGTAGGTCCAGGTCTCATACCTAGGGTAGGTGAGACTGGAAATGTGACAAGTTTACAGCATAAAGACAGCAGTTCCTATTTAGAGGCAGTAGGTACCCCAGAAGAAGCCAAGTCACAGACTGCTAAATGAGGATCTATGAGAAAAATGACAATTGTCTTCAGTTCCTCTCACCTTCCCTTTTATCCATTTTCTCCCATATAGCCCAATCAACGGTCCTCTAGACCCTGACTGAGTATTCTGTCTTTCCACCATTCTTTCCATCACAACTTCCCCACAGGCACCCCCTCACCCCAAGAAAACAATGCTCCCTGGCATCTAGGCACACATGAGAAGGTAATTTCTCGACTACCTTTTTCATTAGCTTAATGTACTGTCTTCCCACAGAGGTAAATAATCCTCACTTCACTGAAGTAAAGCAGGAGTAAAAATATCCAACTAGTGAGAGATCCTTGGGGTGTCAAGTGTAGACCAAGGACTCTCACTGAGGGTGCGGGGGTGCTCTTTAACAATACAGGCATCACCACTTCCACCCCCATTGCGGGAGTTAAGAATCACTGTGTAACGTGAGACATATTTGAATATGTTACCTTCATAAACATATAACTACTGTGGAAATGTGAGGTCTACTGACGCAAATAACCATCTTTAGAGAAAGGAAATCAAGTGCCTCCTAGGTCTCAAACATCATACTAGGTATTTGTCTCATTCAGTCCTTATCTTATAAGGTGGGTATCACCTTGACCCTAGCACCATCACCATCACCATTTTACAGAGGGGAAAACAGGTCCTGAGAGGTTAAGTAACTTACTTACCAAAGATCATATAAGCCAACAGGTTGAAAAAGCATTCAAACTCAAATCTCTCATGACAACCCATACTATTTCTGAAAAAGTATGGTCATGTGTAAAAGTGCTATAAATATCTGTAACGTTATATAAATATTGGCTATTGTGTTATTATATATATTAAACTATGAGGACTCATTGGGAGCTTTCAGCTTCATTGCTCATGAAGATCTGAAGCCATCTGTAAGGAAGACGGCCCTTCTCCCTGGAGGAGACTGCAGTGATTCCTAAATTACACTTGGGCATTTCCACCAAATCCCTTCCCTAACTCACAAAGGGGCTGGCAGTGAAATTGTAAGCCTCCTCCTAACTCACTCTAACGTCACCTTCATGTGTTCCCAAAAGTTCCTTGGGGACTGTCTCCAAGACTTCAAAAGATGGTTGTAATCTGCTATAACTGTCTTTACCAGATGATCCAAAATGTCTCTTGAGACCAGTTTATATGTTCCATGTTGTTTGGCCTCAAATATACCTGGAAAGAACATGTTTAATTATTATAAGTTCTTCCTTGAATTCACAAATGTTGAGCACTGGACCACAAATGGTCCTGTCCACTCTGCCAGGACCAACCACACTTTTTATGCAATCAAATCTATCAATTTTTTCCATTTTTAAAAGGTTCTTCTTTTAGTACTTATGTTTACATATGTTTAAACATGGCTTCTGTACCCTGGATTACATTAAAATATTAATCTTTATATTTTAGTATTTCCATGTTTCTTTTTCAACATTTAAATCTTTATTCCATCTGAAGTTAATTTTTTGTATAATCTGTGAGGTAAGGGAGTTAAATGTTGTTTTTTCAAGTGATTCTCCAATACTATTTCTTAATTAACTCATCCTTACCCCTACTGACTTTTTAAATATTTTACTATATTGCATGTTCTTATATGTATACTTATATCTGTTTCTGAACTTTTGATAACCTGTGAGACCTACAATTTTAACCAGTATATATAGGAAAGGAAAAAGAATAGTTACTTGCAAATATATTCACCCAGCTAGTCCCTGGAGATGGCGGTGGGTGGCTCAGACAACAGAAATTTATTTTCTCATAGTTCTAGGTGCTAGAAATCCAAGATCAAAGTGTCAGCAGGTTTGGTTCCTCCTAAGGCCTCTTTTCTTGGCCTGCAGATGGCCACCTTTTCAATGTGTCCTTACATGGTCTCTTCTCTGTGTACATGCATCCTTGGCGTCTGTTCCTCTTCTTATAAGGACACCTGTAATATCAGATTAAGGGCCACCCATATTACTCCATTTAACCTTAATCACCTCTTTAAAGGCCCTATCTCCAAATACAGTCACATTCTGAGGTACTGGGGGTAGGACTTCAACATATGAATGTGGGGGAACACAGTTCAGTCCGTAACACTGGCACAGAAGAAGTAACTAATAAAATTAGCTATTATTAAGTATTAAATATGGGTTGGGAAGGGCAACTGAATATCAAGGCAACCATAATAGGAAAGATGTGACCAACTTATTTTTTTTCTCCCTATTTGACCAAGAATAGATGTTTAATATTTGAACAGTTGGGACACAAGATAAAGCCTTGTCCAAAGAGCTACTGCTTCAAACCAGGTCAGAGGACACTTGAAGACTAGAGCACAATGGCTCAGCAGGTGGATGCTGTTAAGGGAACTGAATTGGCTAATGGCCTCCGCAAACCACAGGTTACTATTTTAAATGTCACAAAAGACCACAGAGCGTGAAAAGATGAAAAATAAAACCAGTGTGGGTCCAATCTTCAAACAAGTAGAATTGAGTGACAGGGCAGTTTGGCTCCATGTGACTAAACTAAATTGCTGAGAACTAAGGCTGTCTTTGGGCTAGATGTAGACTACAATCTTTTCTGTCCTGGGGCTCTGAGGATAGAAAACAGCTTTTTTCTTTTTTCTATCCTTCTCACTAAAATCCTTTTCGCAGTCCTTGTAGAGTGAAACATCTCTGTGTTGGTCAAAGTCATGCAAAAGGGACACAAACAAAACAAAGTCATGCAAAAGGGACACTAACTCTAGCGCTACAGAATGTAAATATAAGAGGGCTTATTTGACACCACATACAAAAATAAACTCAAAATGGATTAAAGACCTAAATGTACTACCAAATATTATAAAGCTCCTAGAGGGAAACAGAGGCAGAACACTCTTTGACATAAATCACAGCAATATCATTTTGGATCCATTTCCTAATGTAAACGAAACAAAAGCAAAAATAAACAAATGGAACCTAATTAAACTAAAAAGTTTTTTTTTTTTCCTTTTTTTGTGGTACACGGGCCTCTCACTGTTGTGGCCTCTCCCGTTGCAGAGCACAGGCTCCAGACGCACAGGCTCAGCGACCGTGGCCCACGGGCCCAGCCGCTCCGCGGCATGTGGGATCTTCCTGGACCGGGGCACGAACCTGTGTCCCCTGCATTGGCAGGCGGACTCTCAACCACTGCGCCACCAGGGAACTTTTTGCACATCAAAGGAAACCATCAACAAAATGAAGCCAACCTACTGAATGGGAGAAAATATTTGCAAATGATATGACCAATAAGGGATTAATATTAAACATATATAAACAGCTTATATGACTCAACATCAAAACACAAACCCAATTAAAAAATGCGCAGAAGAATTTGCAGCAACATGGATGGACCTAGAGATTATCATACTAAGTGAAGTAAGTCAGAAAGAGAAAGACAGATACCATATGATATCACTCATACATGGAATCTAAAACATGACACAAATGAACTTATTTACGAAACAATAGCAGACTCACATAGAAAACAAACTTATGGTTACCAAAGGGGAAAGGGAGATGGGGGGAGAGGGATAAATTAGGAGTTTGGGATTAGCAGATACGAACTGCTATATATAAAATAGATAAACAAGGTCTTACTGTATAGCACAAGGTACTATATTCAATATCCTGTAATAAACCATCAGTGAAAAGAATATGAAAAAGAACATGTATACGTATGTATAACTGAATCACTTTTCTGTACAGCAGAAACTAACAAAACATTGTAAATCAACTATATTTCAATTGAAAAAATGGTCAGAAGAACTAAATAGACATTCTTCCAAAAAGGAAATGCAGACGACCAACAAGCACATGAAAAGATGCTCAACATCGCTAATCATCAGGGAAATGCAAGTCAAAACCACAATGTGATATCACCTCACACCTGTCAGGGTGGCTATCAACAAAAAGAACACAAATAACAAACGTTGGAGAAGATGTGGAGAAAAGGCAACCCGTGTACACTGTTGGTGGGAAGGTAAATTGGTGCAGCCACTGTGGAAAACAGTATGGAGGTTTCTGAAAAAAACTAAAAATAGAACTACCCCGGCAATTCCACTCCTGGGTATGTACCCAAAAAAAACAAAAACACTAATTTGAAAAGATACATGCACCCCAATGTTCACAGCAGCATTATTTATAATTGCCAAGATATGGAAGTAACCTAAATGTCCATCAATGGATGACTGGGTAAAGAAGATGTGGTGTATATATATACAATAGAATGCTACTCAGTCATAAAAAAGAATAAAATTTTGCCTATGCAGCAACATGGATGGACTTAGAGGACATTATGCTAAGTGAAATAAGTTGGAGAAAGACAAATACTATCACTTATATATGGAATCTAAAAAATACAACAAACTAGTGAATATATCATAAAAAGCAGCAGACTTACAGATATAGAGAACAAACTAGTGGGTACCAGTGGGGAGTGGGGAGGGGCAATATAGGGGTGGGGAAGTGGGAGGTACAAACAACTGGGTATAAGATAGGCTCAAGGATGTATTGTACATGAGGAATGTAGCCAATATTTTGCAATAACTGTAAATGCAAAGTAACCTTTAAAAATTGTATTAAATTTTTTTTAAATTTTTTGAATTAAGAAAAAAAGAGGGCTTATTTGGGGAACAAACTTCCAAGCAGATTTGAAGGAGCAGAGCAATCCTCTGAGCTGTTGTTAAAGTAGAATGCTTAGGCTGGGCATAGCTGCACTGGACTCATCAGGGCCAAGCATTCAAGTAGAGAGTAGTCACCCAACTCCCATTACAGTACAGAGTGACATTTCTGCACACTAATGCTCTATATATTTGTAGGAAAAGAAAGAGCAGGCAACTATGATGCTATGGAAGACCCCTGAGGAAATGGCTTTGTTAGAAAGGGTATCCTCCAAAGCTCAGAAGCTTGTACTAGGTCATTCTCCTGTCAAGGGCTTCCAGGGCCCTCCAGAGGTACAGCCTGCTCAGTCAAGGAAAAAGAATAATCACATTACCTATCTATCAGCCATTGTAGGGAGGGTCAGGCAATCCTCAGTATGTATAAATGTCATTGGACTATTGGTCAGTTGAAATGGCAGCACAAAGGGTGACCAACTTTGTTTAAGAGCTTTCACACGGGTGTGGCCACACTGAGCCAGCTCCCTGCCAGGGGTGGAAAGAAGGGCCTACAGGACTCTGCTCAGGTTTGTATTAGGACCCAAGCTGTGATTTAAAAACAAAAACAAAACAAACAAACAAACAAAAAACCCTCTGGAGTTAGACTGCCAGAAAGGGCCATGAAAGTGGATCTCTAAGTTCTCTTGTCATTTGAAGACCACCCACAGTCTCTTATTCCCAGAGCACAGATAGCTTCTGACTTCACTAAATGATCAATTCCTTCCCTTTGACTTTCCTCTCTGCTTCAGATACTCAATTGCTCTCTGGGCAAATGATGGTCTAGAATCCTACCATTAACAGTATGAAAATAGTAAAGATGTCTCAAACATATATTATGGAGCAGATGTAATTTACACCAAAGGAAGAGGGTCATTTTAACTGAAAGATCACATACATTTTTGGTAGTTACCAAAAAAATCTGATAATTCTCAAATTTTTATCTCCAGTTTTCATCACCTTCTCTTGATACAGACATGTTCCAACTACTGACTGAGTACCTCCATCTGAAGTTATTTCATTCTAAACATATCCAAAACAAACTCATTTTTGTGAGTTGCAGTATCTACTTAAGTCATCCAAGCTAGAGGTCTCAGAGTCATCTCTGATCCCTAACACATCCTTATTAATTGGTCATCAATTCTTGTCAATTATACTCCCCAAATGCCTCTATAATCTATCTACTCCTCTTCATCCTTATTGTTGCTGCCTAATTCAGCATCTTCTCTTACGTGAACAACTGCCCAGCCTCTAAACTAATCCTCTTGCCTCCAGTTTCATTTTAATTTTTGATTTTTGATCCAAGAACCACCCCTTTGAGGCATGGTAGAATTTAAGACTGACTTCTTCTGAACAAAGTAATTTGCTTCAGGAGGAGAAAAGCAAGAATTCATTAGGCCTGATTTGCAACAGAGGAACAACAGAGTTAAGAAATAGAGGAACAAGTCTTTCCGGGTCAATGTGGCATGATGCTGTGGTTTGATCCAATGATTCTGGCAGAGTACTATGCATGTTATTGAGAGGAGAGGGAGGGAGATTTCTTGATGGGAGATGGAAAGACAGAGGGAAAATGGCTGCTCAACGAGTGAGTTAAATTAGCTAAGAATCTAATAAGATTCGAAATGGGTGGCTATTAGCTTCCCTTAATTAATGTGCAAAATAACTTGGGTACGTACCTACTCTAAAAATTATATATAATTTTTAACTTATAGAGAAAAAATTACTCCTAAATCCACCACCCTAATAATGATTACTATGTCTGTGCATGCCCTTTCCAGCCTCTGTCCACTGCACACACAGCTGCAATCATAGCCTTCATCTTGGGTAAATATATAGAATTATATACCAAAAGATTTGACAAGTTAGAAAAACAAACAACTGACCTTACTTAATCTCAAGCATTTCACTTGAGGAATTTTCAATCTGGAGTACATCATTCATTAGAGAGTAGTTCCTGCTGCTGAAGAGTGAAGTTGCAGCTTGGGTTGTACCTACACAATATTATACAAAAGAGAAGTGCAGAATTTGGTAAGGTGCCGTAGATCTAAAATTAGTGGACCCCAGATTTGGGGGAAATGCCTAAAGTCAAGAAAATAAAAAAAGAGACTCTCTTACCTTCATAACACATTCTGGCTTTTATTAGCAGCATCCTTAAAAAGGAGTTAATAATGTCTACTTCACAGGGCTTTTGTGAGGAGTAAGTGTACTGTAAACTATAAAAAATGATACAAATGTCAGGAAAAATGCTTAATATCACTCATAAGTCTCTCACCAAACTCCAAACTTCCTATCTTGGTATCTCCCCACCCCACCCCACCCCCGGAATGCTATAATACAGAGGCAGAAAGACAGTTCTGTTGAAGCTGAGAGAAATAACAAACCAATTTCTCCTGGGATTGTCAGGGACATTTCACCAAGAGTTTTACAGGGGTAATAATGGGGATCTGGGAGCTATATTTAATATTTATAAAAATCTAACCTGAAATTATACTGTTATCAGCAGTAAAGCTTTACAAGATAAATAATGCATCAAGATTTTATTTCTTGTTGTTTTTCCTTTTAAATGGAATTATATAAAACAAGTATGCATCTCATAGAAAAATTAACTGTTGCTTTATTTAATAAATATTGTGTGAGGCCCCATAATAACCACAGAGGACAAAGAGATGAATAAAATAAGTCATAATCCTTGCCTTTAAGGAACTCACAGTGCAATGAAGACAGATTAAGTTTAATGCACAGGTATAATAATACATGGCAAGGGCAATAATAAGGACAATCACAACAAAGGGAATAAATGCAGGACTCTTAACCTAGGCTTAAGTGGTGCTGAGTAGTCAGGGAGGGCTTCCTGGAGGAAGTTAAACCTTAGAAGACTTCTGGGAGTTATCCAGGGAAAGGCTGTGTGTGAAGGAAGATGGGGAGGCACAGGAGTGACAGAGATAGGATGTGGAGATGATAGCATTTAACCCCAACTTTTATTTCAAAAATGTTCACACCTAGAAAACACTTGAGAAAATAGTGCAATGTAGTGCAATGAGTGTCTATATTCTGTTCACCTAGATAATATGGGTTGGGGTAGGGGAAGAGAGAATGAATGAATGAACTAATTAATTTGGCAAAATGTTAATAATCAATTAGTGGTAGAGAATTCTAACATTCTTGAGATGCTCCTTTTCCCCCAATCTATAAATGTACATCTTTCAGTTATCTTTCCTCTATTTTTTCCTCCTCTCCACTCTTTGGAAACTTTGGAGATTAACTGGTTATAAAAACATTCTGTTATGCATACTCTAGGAATACCTAGTCCAGTAAACCAGTGTGTCTCAAACTGTTTTTTGTGACCAACCCCCTAAGGCACATTTTCAGACATTTATTTTCTAGTTGCCTCCCTCAGGAAATTTTAATATACAGATATACTATATATCTGGTCCCTCTTTCTCTCTCTCTCTTTATACATTAAAGAGTAAGATTTTTTTATACCCCAAGAATGAAAAAAATGCCCACTTACAGGCAATGTCACTACCACTGAGAACACAAAAGAGGAATAAATCAGATTATAAACTCCTATTTCAATTAGTTTTTAGAAACAATATTATCATATGAATCACTTATATAAATTAAAGTAAGATAAACCCTAAGATTTCTAACAAAAAAGTTGTTAACTCCTAATGTTCTATTTCAGTTCTTCTAAGAAAATGTTTTTTTATTGTAAGCCACTTGGCCATAGACCCCGTATTTATATGCTCCAGAGAACCTAGTATGGTGGTAAAAGACCTAATAAGTCAATTATCATCTGGTCCTGACAAAATGAATTAAATAACATAAGTCCCTGTTGGGAGGGGTTAGGGGAGGAGCATTGCGATCCCAAGTAGTTTGGGGGCAACAGAAGGACCTAATCAAGGCAAGTGCTGAAGAAGGAGAATGCTCTTCCTAGGAGGCAGAGAAACGTAGGTGTTTGAATGAGAATGTTGTATTGAAGAAAAACTCTACCAGTAACACTGTTTTACCACAGTCTAGAGCAGTGCTGTCCAGTAGAAATTTAATGTGAGCAGTCTATGTAATTTTATTTTAGAAGGCAGATTTAAAAAGTGAAAAAGAAACAAGTGAAAATAAATTTAATAACAGATTTTATTTAATGGATTTTAATTAAAATATTATCACTTTTAGATAAATGAACTATAGTACATTTCATACACTGGAATGTTATTCGGTGCTAAAAAGAAACGAGCTATCAAGCCATGAAGACATGGAAGAATCTTAAATGAATATTATTAAGTGAAAGAAGCCAATCTGAAAAGGCTACTCACTGTATGACTTTCTGGAAAGGGCAAGACTATAGACAAAAGTTGTCAGTGGTTTGGGGAGAAGAGGTAAACAAGTGAAGCACAGTGAAACTATTCTGTATGATACTATAATAGTGGATACATATCATTATACATTTGTCAAAACCTATAGAATGTACAACACCAAGAGTAAACCCTAATGTAAATATGGACTTTGGGTGATAATTTGTATCGATTATAACTAATCAGTTATAACAAGTGTAACTCCCTAGTGCACGGTGTTGATGGTGAGGGAGGCTGGTGGTGGGGGGGACATAGAGAACTCTCCACATTTTTTGCTCAATTTTTCTGTGAATCTAAAACTACTCTAAAAAATAGTCTATATTTAAAATATATATTATATAACATGTTAATGTGCAATCAAGATAAAATATTATTAAATGAGATATTTTACATTTTTTTCATAATAAATCTTTGAAAACCAGCACGTATTTTACACATACACCACTTCTAATTCATATTAACAACATTTCAAGTGCTCAAAAGCCACTTATAGTGAGTGGCTCCCATACTGGATAGCGTTAAGTCTAAAGCAGTGGCAGCACCAAGCCACACTGGATACATATATAAAGAAAAAGTGTTTTGCTCTGCAACTGCAGCTTCCAAACAACCCTTTGAATCTTCTTTCCACCCAGATTGCTGGCTCTCAGCTCCTCTCACATAGATATTCAGGAGCATCTTGCCAGAGAGTCCCCTCCCCAGTCCAGCCCTCCAGACAGTATCACTCCAAAGACTTTCTCTTATGGGACTCTGTCTAAAAAGAGGCACGGAACACTGAAGAATAGAAGGAATTTATCACACCAGAGTTTCCTGAAAATACCTCATTAATATTAGGTGTACTCCTCATTCATAATGGGAGAAAAACTTTCAAGTCCTGTACACTGTGCAAGAAAATGTAGAATTTATTAAAATGCACAGCAGATTTAAATGCTACCTAGAAAATAGGTACTTAAAAAAAAAGTAGTTTTTGTTATTATGGAAATAAATAACTAGGCTTTGCCTCAGTGGGGATTATTTATATTTCCTTGCAACTAGAAACATTATTTATTTATATTTCCTAGCGACATTCCTGGAACTAATGTACAGACCTCTCTGTATGCCATGAAACATTATAATCTACTCATGCTCTACATGCTATTACCAAGATGCGGTGCACTTTAGCTCAGAAAAGTTAGCTGTCATTTGAATTAGAAAAGGCACTATGTTAAATCAGTCTGCCTTTTCATATTCATCATTTTCAAGTTCTATCACTCACAGAAATGAGGGAAAAAAAGCATTTATTTGCTTACCATTTCTAACAGCTCTTCCAAATGAAGGGAAAGGAAAAAACCAGAAAGTGGACCAATTATAACAAAATAAAAGGGCAGTCCCACAGAATCCTGCAAAGAAAAAAGAGCATGACATAAAGCAGAATGCACACATATCATGTAAGCTTTATTTATACTTACAAAAATCATTATTAAATGTCTAACTCCCATCTGAGTCCTCTTTGAAATAAAGGAAGAAATTTAAAAATATATAAAATTGGTATTTAACTGTATATGGCATTTTTAAAACTAAAAAGTCTACATGAAAAGTCAAAATTTTTCCATCTTTATATCTAAATCTTTTCAAATAAGTATCTTAATTTAATAAAATGACATGATTACCTGGGATTTGATTTAAAATACTCCAACAAAGAAAAATGATAATAAAAGTTGGAGAAATATGTAAGAATGACAGAATGCCATTAACTGATGAAGCTGAATGATGGTTACTTGGGGCTGTGTTATACTTTTCTCTCCACTTGTACACAGCTTATATCTAAAGTTGCCCAGATAAAAAAAGTTCAAAAATTGTTGGTGGTAAGTTTTAAAATATATGAGTATCTTTAACAACAGCAACAACAGAAAAGTTAATTGGTCATCTCTGACTCAAGGCATGGCATGGGAGATTTACTATTTACTTACGCTTTCTTAATTGTTCACCTGTTTTTATCAAACATTATTTTATCAATGAAAAAAAGTCTATATACATACAATGCATATATGTATGTATGTAACACACATACACCCCCAGACAAGTACATACACGTGCATATATATGATACATATACATTTTTAAATAATATATATGTAAAATATATAATTATATATATAATCACATTACATACACATGCGTGTGTGTGTCTTGTTAAGTATAGAGCATTGAACTCTTCCTGAAGATACTGCTATGCATTTAGCTCTGCACCTAGTCAGCTGTGGGTCCTTAGGCAAGTCACTTCTGAGTCTTCCTAAGGGTAAAACATAAATGAGAAAATACATTTGAAAATGCCTAGTGCAGCGTCTGGCACAATACAGGTATTCACTTAGTGCTGGTTTAAATGACATTTAATATGTGGGGAGAACCAGATTCATTATGGAGGTAGGCCTGCCCCTAACATTTGAGGGACCATGAGCAAGAGGAGAAACAGACGCAAACAGCCCATGATCTGTTCTTCTCCTTCCACCCAACAGAGGGGCCTCACACACATTTGTGTGGCTATCCCAACAAACTTGATCAAGCTCCACCACCCACAAGAGCTGGCCTTTACCACTCCTGAGGCCGAGGTGTGGGCACACTTATCCTGTCTATAACCGAAGAAGAGCCAGCACAGGCCCTGGAAGTGGGCTTCCAGCTATCTGTCAGGGAATTTCAAGAATCCCTGGTAGCTAGAGTATCTTCTGGAATGTGTGTGTGTCAATGGGCAGTGGGGCGGAGTGGAGAGTAGTGGGGAGACGTACTCTTAGAATATCTTGGTCCCTTTCAAAGCAAAGGACCCAGGGCAGGGGACCCAGGGGCCTGGTTTAAAAGCAGCACCGATTAGAGACAAGGTGTTGTATTGAATCACTCAACAAAACAGGAGTCAGAAAACATGGATTCTTGCCCAGTTCTACCACTAACGTCTTGTGTGACCTTAAGCCAATGTCTTTACCTAGCCATGCCTCAATCTTCTCATACATCCATTCAATAAATAATTATTGGGCTCCAACTATGGGACAGGCATGCATCTAGATACTGTGGATAGACATAGAATTTAATAGACAATAGTCCTTGCCCTCAAAGACTTACCATTTTGGTAAAGAATAAGCCATGAAGATATCTAGGGCAAACATATTCCAAACAAACGGTCTCTTCCATATCAAAATTTTCATGGTTAATCTTGGAAGTTGACACGTTCATTAAATATAAATCACAAAAGAATCCTTAAAGGAAAAAAAATAGCATATGTTAAATTATAATGCAACATTATAAAGGGTGCAAAGCATGACTTTTATGATCCATTCTCTAATATAACAGAATGAGCACTCCACAACTGCTGCTCTAATTTGAATCACGAGAATCATCACCAATCTCCAAATATGCCATTTTCTTTATATTATTACTGATTTAATTTAATCATGTATATTTTATATAGAAGATAAATTTATGAGATATGATCACAAAGTATTTATCCACATTAATATAATGTATCAGATGCGTTTTAAAAGGTTAGTGAATTTTAGTACATAATATAGCAAAGGAATTTACACAAAGATATGAATAGAGTGTGCAATAATGTATAAATAGTCTAAGAATAGTTAATATTTATGCCAAACCAATTAAGATTGGGTGCAGCTTCCTGACTATAACAACTATAGAATGTCTGGGGTCATGGCAGAGAATTTGGTCAGATGATTAGGAGTCAAGTGAGAAGAGCCAGAAGATCTTGGATAAGACAGCGAAAAATTTTTTTTCTGAAAAGGTAGGTAGTTAAGTAATAATGGAACTTAGTTCTTGTTTACTTCCAGTCTGACCTAAAAGCAGTTACACAAGGAGAGCCTCAAAGCTCAGATCATTCTAGCCATTGCATCGTACACCTCAAAGTTGAGGAGTTTCCCATTTATCAGAAAATATCCATTATAAGGGAGTATTTATACTTGCTAGATCTCACAATTAGAATCATCTCAGGGTACAGTGAATTTCTAGATGTAAATCAAAGCGCCAATAATGCAATGAGACCAAGTTCTACCTTCTATGGCTCTGTTCAAAATAAACAAGATAGAACAGCGTGCACTGTCCAAGCTTTACCAGTAGCATAGCTTTTTATTGCAGCTACTTCCACTAGATGGCACTAAAGACTCAGGCTCTTGGAAAAAAAAAAATCAGAAGGCAAAAATGACCTACTGAAATAAACAATAAATTTCTCCAGTCATCTATCCTATCATTATGATCAGTTTCTTAGAAATTAAACATGAATCTAGGCCATTTATTCACGTATGGAACATTTATTAAACCATACTATGTCTGAGACATGTGCCCAATGTTGGGAATGCAGAAATAAAACACTGTTCCTTGTTCTTAGTGTGGGAGGGGTGGGGTGCAGTGAGGGCAGAAACAGACAAGCAAGTATAAAATTTAAATGCAGAATGTTAAAGACTTACTAGAGGTCATCACAGAGTACCAAGGGTAGCACATAGAGCAGCACGTAATAAAGACTTGATCAATGAAGGATTCCTTGAGAAGCTGACGTCTGAAAACTGAGCTTTGACTAATGGGTAGGAATTAACTAGGCAAGGAGAATGAGCAGGGTGTCCTAAGCAGAGCAAGTAGCTTGTACAATCATAAAAGAGGCAGAAGCTCAGGGTGCATGCTGAGGTCAGGGTGGGGCAGTGCGAGAAATGAACTTGGCTGGGCTGGCAGAGGTAGAGTCAAGCCCCTACTAGAAGATAATCTGCATGACAGCAGGGATTTTTGCTTGTTCTACACAATGATAAATCCTGGTACAGAGTCCAAAGTCCCTCCCTTCACAGAACTGATTATTCTAGTGGAGAGCAAGCCACGAAGGCATTTGGGGAAAACATATTCCAGGTGCTTAAATGATATTTGATGAACAAATGAAGGTACAGAATAGCCACTGAAGATCATGATCAAAATGTAGTTTCAGAAAGATCTCTAACAGGATTATAGCGAATGGATTGGAAATAGGGACACATTCGTAATCCAAACAAAGTATGATAAGAATTTGAAGTAAAGCAGGAAGAGCAGGGAGGGAGCTGCTCCCTGCTGTGGGCTGGTGCTTTCACCTCCAATCCCACAACAACCAAGGGAGGATGAAACTTTTTTTGTTTTTTAAAGGGTGGAGGGGGGCTAAAGGGCCCTGGGAAATAACAACGTTTAAAAGCCACATTGAGGAAGAAGTACACCGCAGGGAGAAAGAAAAGGAGTGATCAGAGGGGCAGGAAGAGGAGAGAAGATCAAGAAGAGTGTTATAGCAACCGAACAAGGGAAAGTTTCAAGAAGAAATTGTCAATGTCAAAAGCTATAGCAAATTCTATAGATAATAACTGAAAAGCATCCACTGGATACAGCAAGTGGGAAGTTATCAGAGGCTTTGGCAACAGCAATTTCAGGCAATGGTGAGAGGAAAAGCCAGACTGTACTCTGTTTAGGAGTAAAATGTGAGGAGAAGAATTAGAGAAACAAGTGTAGACTATTCTTTTTAAGAGGCAGAGCAAAATCAGGAGCTCAAGACAGGTTGTAGGGTAGAAGAAGAGAGTGAAGCATGGGTATGAGCTGAAAGAAAATCCACCAGAAAGTATGATATCAATTACATGTGGAATCTGAAAAAGCCAAACTCATAGAAACAGACTAGAATGGTAGTTACTAGGGGTAGGTGGCAGGGGAAAATAGGAGATGGTGATCAAATGTACAAACTTCCAGTTATAAGAGGAATAAGTTCTGGGGATCTAATGTACAGCATGGTGATTACAGTTAACAATAGTGTGTTGTATACTTGAAAGTTGCTAAGAGAGTGGATCTCAAATGTTCTCACCACAAAAAGGAAATGGTAATTATGTGGTATGATGCAGGCGTTGGCTATGTTGGTAATCATTCTGTAATACATAAATGTATCAAATCAACAAGTTTGATTTGGTAAGTTTGAATAAGTTTGACACAAACTTATACAATATTATATGTCAAATATACCTCAATGAAGCTAGAAAATTAAATTTAATTAAAAAAAGAAAGTATGAAGAGAGAGGAGAAGGAGGAGGCAGGTGAGACTGGGCTTCAGAACACAGATCTTAGGAGAAATGACTGTCCTTGCTCTGAAATAAGGAAGGAGGAAGGATGGTGAGTTGACAGAAATAGCTATAATGTTGAAAGATAAGTCTGACATGGCTCTCTGGTTACTTTCTATACATTCACTCCATGGCTGGTGGTGATGATCAGGCATACTGTCTAATCCAGACCTGCCTGGTTTCCTGATGGGTCATCTTCCCTTTCTAGTCTTCTTGTCTTTCTTGGGCTACAGGAGTGGGCTGAAACTCCTTAGACACCTTGATGGACCTGGTCACTTACATCAGTCCTGTTCCTCTGATCCC
Source organism: Stenella coeruleoalba (assembly GCF_951394435.1). NCBI lineage: Eukaryota > Metazoa > Chordata > Mammalia > Artiodactyla > Delphinidae > Stenella > Stenella coeruleoalba. Next base: position 102,852,261 of record NC_137169.1, on the reverse strand, counting down.
ATGACTCTGCACTTCCCTGTAACTATTTTCTGCCTGAGGTCCTCAGAAAGATGAAGCAGTATGTGAGCATGGAACAAAACACTAACTAATGCTGGGAAAGTAGAATCCTTAAATAATCCTCTCCCTTAATATCACCCCATATCACTTATGGTCTGCATTATCCACAGAACTCTTGGTTGCAGGTCATCCCATTTGTTCTACTTTTTTTTTTTTTAATTAATTTATTTATGGCTGTGTTGGGTTTTCGTTTCTGTGTGAAGGCTTTCTCTAGTTGTGGCAAGTGGGGGCCATTCTTCATCACCGTGCGCAGGACTCTCACTATCGCTGCCTCTCTTGTTCTCTGTGGAGCACAGGCTCCAGACGCGCAGGCTCAGTAATTGCAGCTCATGGGCCCAGCTGCTCCGCGGCATGTGGGATCTTCCCAGACCAGGGCTCGAACCCGTGTCCCCTGCATTGGCAGGCAGATTCTCAACCACTGCACCACCAGGGAATATGAGATCATTTATTTGCCTCATCACTAATAAGTCTATTAGATGTCTACTGTGTAGGCAAAGGATTGGTTGCCAAGGGTTTTTCATCTTAATAAACAAAGAATGTATGTGTGTATGTGTATATATATTATACATATATACATATATCAATACATGCATAATAAATAAAAACGTTTAATACCAGAATGTAGTAGTGAAAAGTACAGGCAGAAGAGCTATTGGAGTCAAATCTGGAGCTCTGAAATAACAGGGAAAGTTTCACAGAAGTAGTGTGAAGCAGCATAACATAGAAGGAAGGGTATGTTTCAGAAATTGGTTGCATTTCTTTACACTAACAATGAAATATCAGAAAGGGAATGTAAAAAAACAATACCTTTTAAAATGGCACCAAAAAAAAAATTTAAATACTTAGGAATAAACCTGACTAAGGAAGTGAAAGACTTATATGCTGAGAACCATAAAATACTAATACAGGAAACTGAAAGATGATTCAAAGAAATGGAAAGATATCCCATGCTCTTGGATGGGAAGAATTAATATTGTTAAAACGGCCATACTAGCCAAAGCAGTCTACAGATTTAATGCAATCCCTATCAAATTACCCATGACATTTTTCACAGAACTAGAATAATCCTAAAATTTATGTGGAACCACAAAAGACCCAGAATTGCCAAAGCAATCCTAAGGAAAAAGAACAAAGCTGGAGGCATAACCCTCCCAGACTTCAGACCATACTACAAAGCTACAATAATCAAAACAGCATGGTACTGGCACAAAAACAGACATATGGATCAATGGAACAGAATAGAGAGCTCAGAAATAAACCTACACAACTACAGTCAATTAATCTTCAACAAAGGAGGCAAGAATACACAATGGAAAAAAGTCTCTTCAGCAAGTGGTGTTGGGAAAGTTGGACAGCCGCATGAAAATCAATGAAGTTAGAACATACTCACACCATATACAAAAATAAACTCAAAATGGCTTAAAGACTTAAAAATAAGATATGAAACCTTAAAACGCCTAGAAGAGATCATAGGCAAAATATTCTCCGACATAAATCATACCAACGTTTTCTTAGGTCAGTCTCCCAAGGCAATAGAAATAAAAACAAAAATAAACAAATGAGACCTAGTCAAACTTATAAGGTTCTGCACAGCAAAGGAAACCATCAACAAAATGAAAAAACAACCTACGGAATGGGAGAAAATATTTGCAAATGATGCAACAGACAAGAGATTTCCAAATCTCTGTAATTTCCAAAGTATACAAACAGCTCATACAACTCAACAACAGAAAAAACCAAACAACCCAAACAAAAGATGGGCAGAAGACCTAAATAAACATTTCTCCAAAGAAGAAATACAAATGGCCAATAGGCACATGAAAAGATATTCAACACTGCTAATTATTAGAGAAATGCAAATCAAAATTACAATGAGGTACCACCTCACACTGGTCAGAATGGCCACTGTTAAAAAGTCTACAAATAACAAATGTTGAAGAGGGTGTGGAGAAAAGAGAACGCTCTTATATTGTTGGTGGAAATGTAAGTTGGTGCAGCCATTATAGAAAAACAGAATGGAGGTTCCTCAAAAAACTAAAAATAGAATTACCATATGATCCAGTAATCCTACTCCTGGGCATATATCCAGACAAAACTATAATGCAAAAAGATACACGCACCCCTATGTTCACAGCAGCACTATTCACAATAACCAAGCGTGGAAACAACCTAAATGTCCACTGACAGATGAATGGATAAAGAAGATGCAGTACATATATATAATACAATGGAATACTACTCAGCCATAAAAAAGAATGAAATAATGCCATTTGCAGCAACATGAATGGAACTAGAGATTATCATACTAAGCGAAGTAAGTCAGAGAGAGAAGACAAATACCATGATATCACTTATATGTGTAATCTAAAATATGACACAAATGAAACCTATCTACGAAACACAAACAGACTCACAGACATAAAGAACAGACTTGTGGTTGCCAAGGGGGAGGATAGGTTGGGGAGGGATGGAGTGGGAGGCTGAGGTTAGCAGATGTAAGCTATTATATATAGAATGGATAAACAACAAGGTCCTACTGTATAACACAGGGAACTATATTCAATATCCTGTGATAAACCATAATGGAAAAGAATGTATATACATGTATAACTGAATCACTTTGCTCTACAGCAGAAGTTAACACAACGTTGTAAAACAACTATACTTCAATAAAAAAAAAGTCAATTAAAAAAAAGAAGAGGGAGGAATTGGGAGATTGGGATTGACATACATACACTAATGATACTATGTATAAAATAGATAACTAATGAGAACCTACTGTATAGCACACGGAACTCTACTCGATGCTCTGTGGTGACCTAAACGGGAAAGCCGAAAAAGAGGGGATATACGTATAAGTATAGCTGATTCACTTTGCTGTACAGTAGAAACTAACACAACACTGTAAAGCAACTATACTCCAATAAAAATTAATTTAAAAAAAAAGAAAAAGAGAAGGTGTGTTTAAATAATAAAGGTGGAAGAATTCTGAAGACAAAATTGGATAAGGCCAAGAAGTGTTCTTGGCAATGTTTAGGTAAACGAAAAGGCAAGTTTTATGGACCTATTAAGGAATCCAGATTTTATCCTATGGGGATTGGGAGCTACTGAAGCTTTTAGAATGAAGACTGATTTGTATCATATTTTTACAGTTAATTTGGAAAAACTGTATAAATTCAACTGAGTAAAAGTGGAGGGTAGGAATAATTCAGAGACTAGTCTAATACTTGAAGTAAGGGTGATAATGTCCTTAGCATCAGAAAATTCTACACAGTAAGGTATTGGCAGTAGGGATGGAAAAGGTATCTGCCTGGATATGGAAAAAGAGAAAGGAGGCCAAGAGCACTATAAGGTTTCAAGCTGGAGGGAAGGGAGAAGGATGATATCCTTGAGAGAATAAAATAGGAAAATTCAAAGAGCACAGTTTGGTGAATAAAGAAGCTCAATGAAGTTTAAGCTATGCAGGGCTTAAGGTGATGGGGCAACATTTGAGCACAGGTTTATAACAGATGGCTGTGACCAAAGCTCAGGAGAGAGGTCAGTACTGAAAAGTGTGAATCTGAGGATCATCTGTATAAGAAGAAAAGGTAAAGTGGAGGAAGGGGAACTAGTGAGGAAGGAGAACATGAGAAGCAGTCCAGGAGACAAGAAGGCCAGGAGAGTATTTCAGAAGGCAAGGGGGAAAGCAAGTTTTAAGGACGAAGAAGTACATAACAATGGTGAATACTAAAGAGACTGTAGTGAGAAAAGGCCAGTGACATGGTCACTTGTGATCCACAAGAGAAGTCTCAACAGGAAAGAGGAGTTAGTTTATTTGGGGGAGGAAAAAAATGGGTGGCGATGGTGATAATGAGAAGACCATGATGAAAGCAGAAAGTGAGATTACTCTTCTGAAATGTAGTGGTGAGAGTCACAAAGGTCAGTAAGTTGACAGGCAGCCTAGTCAAGGGAGGATTTGGTAGAAGAACACGCTAGTAAAGGACTGACTGAAAATGTAGGAATAGCAAGGTTTTGAGAAGGCAGGAAAGGTTGGAATCAAGAGCAAAAGTCCTGTGGGGTTAAACTTGGAAGAGAAGAAAAGCAGTCAGGAGAGGTCTGAAACGAGATGTGATGAATCATAGATTTTTTTTAGTAAAAAGTGAGGGAAATGGAATATTACTCAGCCATAAAAAGAAACGAAATTGAGCTATTTGTAATGAGGTGGATAGACCTAGAGTCTGTCATACAGAGTGAAGTAAGTCAGAAAGAGAAAGACAAATACCGTATGCTAACACATATACATGGAATTTAAGAAAAAAAAATGTCATGAAGAACCTAGGGGTAAGACAGGAATAAAGACACAGACCTACTAGAGAATGGACTTGAGGATATGGGGAGGGGGAAGGGTGAGCTGTGACAAAGCGAGAGAGAGGCATGGACATATACACACTACCAAACCTAAGGTAGGTAGCTAGTGGGAAGCAGCCGCATGGCACAGGGATATCAGCTCGGTGCTTTGTGACCGCCTGGAGGGGTGGGATAGGGAGGGTGGGAGATGCAAGAGGGAAGAGATATGGGAACATATGTATATGTACAACTGATTCACTTTGTTATAAAGCAGAAACTAACACACCATTGTAAAGCAATTATACCCCAATAAAGATGTTAAAAAAAAGTGAGGGAGTTGCTTTTCTTACTCAATTAAAGGCAGTTACCTGCTGAGTATATGAAGGATTCAATGCTTAAGAAGCTGGGAAAGGAAAGGGTAAGAGAGGTGCTTGGGCTAGAATCTTAAACGTGGCGTCATGAGACAGAGTTCAAGTCTCAGATGTGTTACCTTGGGCTGGCCACCAAACTTGAGACTTTTCTCAGAGGGTTGTTAAATGATTAAGTAAGATAATAAACATGTAAATTATAAAGCACTTCTTAAACAAGAGAAGCCTGGAACATCTACCATGGGAAATATGATAGAGCATAAATAAGAGATGAAGCAAAGCATGACCAGGCATCAGGGAGGGTTGAGATGGAGTTCAGAGCAAGAATATATAGCAAACCCAAGTCTGCACAGTTTTTGTGACTCACCCCAGCATACTGGAGAGGAGAAAGCAGATTCTGAGCCAGTAGGTATGGAGAAGGACAAGAAGTTGAAGAAATCTAGGTAAGGACTATTTTAAGACCTTTGTAGGCATGCGTTCTTTGGGAAACAACATGTAATTTACATATAAAAGTGGCATTTGACTCACTGACATGTTATATTTTGGATATGGCCAAACATTTCAATTTTTATTTTACAGTTTCTTTTCATATTTCAGAGTCAAGTTTTTGTTCGTTTGTTTCAGATTCCATATTTCTTAAATCTTAGGCTGCAGGCTCTGTGTCTACAGCACGAAATGGATAATGAAGACATCAATGAGACAGTTGCCCACTGGGTCCAAATCAAGTAGGGAAAGTCATTAACAAAGCAAGCAGTGAGACAGATAATCAGACATCCTACACGGGCTTAAGATAAGGAGAACAAGTGGAGGGTAAGGAGCCAGAGTGTTACCATTTCTGTAATTCTAGAGATACAGGTCCTAGATCCCAGGTGAAGCAAATCCCCCATAAGGCCAAATCAGGAGACCCCTCGTAAGGACACTATAAGAAGACAAAGAAACTGTGAAGGAAAGAGTGCCTGGTGTGTTCATCTTCCCAATAGTTTGTGAGCCCACAAAGGACTTATCCCTCTTTGACATCTTCCACTATCCCACTGTGACCGGTCACGGGCCGCCCCTGATTGATAAAAACAGCGGACAAACTTGCCCTGCTTCTCTTACACAAACTGTAGAATTCTGGACGAAAAACAACCCCTTAGTCATCTGCACCTCTGGCCCCGACGGACGAAACAACGGCTTCTCCAGCCCCAGGGAATCTGGAGTCGAGCTCCCGGGCGCTGGCCGAACGAAGGCAACGCTAGACCTGGGTCCAACGGTCTCCCTGACGCGTCCTCAGAACCAGTCTGGCCCGGAAAATGCCAGGAGCCGGCAAGCCGCTTCTAGAAGCTCTGGTAACCAGCACGCTAGGCCTCGAGGACTCCTTAACTAAAATAAGCTGGGAGGCCCAGAGGGGAACTCACAGGCTCTCAGCCGCGCCGAGGAAAAAACACCAGTCGCGGGGCCCGAGGGCTCGGGAACCAGGAAATCACCTCCTGCTTCAACTCCCAGCAAGCCCTAGGGCAGAGCTCGGGACCACCTGACAGCGCCACCCACCAATGAGAGGGCGCAGGCTGGGTTGGTGGGACCAATCCAAGGGCGCAAAGGAGGCCGTACCCGTGGCACATCAGCGCGGCTTTTTAAGTGGTACTCTAGCCTCGCTGGTCGCCACAGCCGTAGAGAGGGAGACAGTCGCCGTGAAACGGTGACGCTGGCTATACTATGCCGCTCACTCCCAGCTTTACTCTTTTTCTCCTCCCAGCCCCAAGCCCTCAGGCCGCCCCGCCTCCCGCCCTTAGTTTGATCCCGCCCCTCCCCGGAGAGGACAGGTGAAGATGTGCAATTTCCAAAGCTTATTGGATGCAGATGGTGTTACTCTGGAGGGTGGCGGGGCCTGCAGCGGCAAGGGCCGCCCCTCTCGGACGGTGATTGGGCTCGCCTGAGTAGCCCCGGGCTGGGATTGGTGCGAGGAGGGGCCAGGGTCGTTGGGCAACTTGGACCTAGGGGTGGGGAGGCGGTGGCAACCGAGGAGCCGGTGGGGTCTCGTAGGCCCCTCGTCCGCCGCGTGCCTTCCGCGGAGGGCCCAGTCGAGGGAAGGAGTGGGAGGCGCCCCTACCTCATCACGCGGGGGCGGGCGTGGCACTTGTCGTGGGGCGGGCGCGGGACCAGTGGGGCGGGCGGTGGGAGGGGGCTGGTAGTGGAGGGTGATGGAGGTGCAGGGGTTCAGGAGTCGACAGAAGGACTAGCTGGAGACCTAAATCTGTAAGCGCTTCCGGGGAGGAGGACTTGGGGAGACAGAGAAGGGCGTGGGCGTGTCTGGTATGGGATGCCTTGCAAAGGAGGGGGCCTTGCTGAGATCTGTGGGTGGTTCCTTTGAGGAATCCTTTTCTTCCTTTTTGCCCTTTGATTTGCCAAAGGGAGAGTCCCCGTGGTCTCTGTTCAAGTTTTGGAAACTTTCTCTTTGGGTGGGCCTAATCACATACTACTTCATTATAGAACTGCCCAGGGCCTTTTCTGATACTGAGCACAAACGTAGGGAATATGGCAGAAAAAAGGAAGCCGCTGCTGGGCTTCGTGAGCAAACTCCCCAGTGGGACCACACCTGGAAACTCAGGCAAGACTCGCTGCCCTTTGTGCATGGGGCTTTTCAAAGCCCCCAGGCTCTTGCCTTGTTTGCACACAGTTTGCACCACCTGTCTGGAGCAGCTGGAACCCTTCTCAGTAGTGGACATCCGAGGGGGAGACTCTGACACAAGCTCTGAGGGGTCAGTATTCCAGGAACTCAAGCCACGCACTCTGCAGCCGCAAATTGGCATCCTCTGTCCGGTATGTGATGCTCAGGTGGACCTGCCCATGGGTGGAGTGAAGGCTTTAACCATAGACCACCTGGCCATGAATGATGTGATGCTGGAGAGTCTGCGTGGGGAAGGCCAGGGCCTGGTGTGTGACCTGTGCAGCGACAGGGAAGTGGAGAAGAGGTGTCAGACCTGCAAAGCCAATCTCTGCCATTTCTGCTGCCAGGCTCATAGGTAAAGATGGGATACCCCACCTGGTGTGGCTTAAGAACGGAGTACAAAGAGGTGTCAAGACAGAGAAATAACCTTGGTGAGCAGATGGCAAGGAAAGCTTGAATTCCATGGAAGGTCAGAGAGCAATATACAGTGTGATTACAGATATTCCAGAACAGTAGTTAACTCCTGCAGCCTTTATATAATACCCATGATAATTATAGCATCAAAGGTTTGCAGAGTCCTTTTCAGTTTACAAAGCACATTTACACTTTCCTTGGATCATCAATCATTTGTATAGTGAATAATTGTACTGGGTGCTAGAGAAAGTGAATGAGTATAATGACAAAGCCCCTGCCCTCGATCTCATTGGATCCTTGCAACTCATAGAAAAGCAGGCAATGTTTTCATCCCTATTTATTATTTGAGGAAACTGAAGCTCAGTAGCATGTGATTTGCCAAGGTCCCATAGCTGGTAAGTAGTGTCTAACAGAACTGAATTTAAAATCCAGATCTTCTGACTGCCTTCTATGCTCTTGCTACTAATCTCTGCTGCCTTCCCAGCTGATTAGTGAGTGGGGCACAATCTCAGCCTTTGCCTTGTACCCTAGTGTTACTCTGGAACTTGGTGAGGTGGGCTGGTAGGTGCGTATTGGGGTGTAGATTATGTCTTTTAGGGTGTGTGGTGAACAGTTTGTCACATAAATCACTTTGTCCCCTTCAGACCCCCTTCCCCCATTCCAGAACATCACAGTGTAAGATGGCCAAGGTTTTAGGATTAGCCTACCGTGGTTTTTAAGTTCTGCCTTCCATGTGTTTTCTGGCCTCACCAACAGAACAAGTTAGTAGTCTTCGGTCTTTCTATTTTTAACTTGTATTTGGACTCCTTTGCTGCCAGCTAAACAGCTGGCCCTATTTTGTCTACAACCACTCTTCTGGTGCCGGAATAGGCATGTAAGCTTGATGTTGCTATAATGCTAACGGGGAAAATCTGAACAGTTACCATGGTTTCTAGGGATTTCCCTGAATCTCTAGAGGGCTACAGAAAAGGGGAATTAGAGGTTTGATTTTACTGACCACTGACCACTCTCTCTAATAATGTTGATGACTCTTGTTGAGGAAAATTCTAGCTTGCTGCTTTGGGTGATGTAGGCACTAGTCAAAGGAAATGCTTTACCAGAGTGTTAGGTGGAAGCTGAGGGAGACTGTCGTGGCCAGCCGGCTGCTTTTTAATTGCCTGAGGCTCATTTTGTGCCATCTGGCACAGGTCTGGTCTCTTGCTGCTGGGTCTCCACTGTGCTCTCCCCTCTAGCTTGCTGCAGGAGTAGGCTGAGGGTCTTGCCTAAACTTGACAAATTAATTCTTTGGGGAAAGTTCCAGGAGGTAGCCTTAGCATTGCAACCTCTGGCAAAGTCAGGTGCCCAGTCAGAGAGCCCTAGCCTACTGTCATTTAATCCTATACAACAGCCCTTTCAGGTAGGTATTATCCCCACGGTACGGAAGAGGAACTGGAATCCTAGAGGGTCATGTGGTTAGTAAGAGGTTAGAATGAGGAACCGAACCCAGATTTGCTGGACTTCAGAGCCCGTGCTCTTAAAACTGCCGGACTGTTTCCCAAGTAGAGTTGTCCCCTCATTTCCCGTCCCCGACTCTGTTTGCCCCTAGGCGGCAGAAGAAGACGACTTACCACACCATGGTGGACCTGAAAGACTTGAAAGGCTACAGCCAGATTGGGAAACCCATTCTGTGTCCCGCTCACCCTGCAGAGGAGCTGAGGCTGTTCTGTGAGCTCTGCGACCAGCCCGTGTGCCGGGAATGCATGGTGGGGGGGCACCGGGAGCACCCCTGCGACCTCGCCAGCAACGTTGTCCACAAGCACGGGGACTCCGTGCGGGAGCTCCTCAAAGGCACCCAGGCCCACGTGGAGGGCCTGGAGAAGGCGCTGGCACAGATCAAAGGGACCAACCGCGCCCTGCAGGAACGGGTGGAGGCCGTGGCCGCCGACGTCCGCAGCTTCTCCGAGGGCTACATCAAGGCCATCGAGGAGCATCGGGACAAGCTGCTGAAGCAGCTGGAAGCCATCCGGATGCAGAAGGAGAACTCCCTGCAGCTGCAGAAGGCACAGCTGGAGCAGCTGCTGGCAGACATGCGGACCGGAGTGGAGTTCACCGAGCACTTGCTGACCAGTGGCTCTGACCTGGAGATCCTCATCACCAAAGGGGTGGTCCTGGAACGGCTCACAAAGTTGAACAAAGTGGCATACAGTGCCCGTCCTGGAGTGAACGAGAAGATCACCTTCTCTCCTAAGGAGAAAGCAGGCCTGTGCCGCGGCTATGAAGTTTATGGGGCCATCAATACCAAAGAGGTCGATCCAGCCAAATGTGTCCTTCAAGGGGAAGGTAGGAAGGCATTTCCCACTGGCGTTGAGAGGACAGTGGACAGGAAATGGTGTTAAAGACATGTGGCTTTTCCAGCCACGGCCTTCATTTAGCTAGGGAGAGAGACATATGCATCCGATGGACGGTGACCCCACCCTTGTCCTTTTCTTTCTGATCTGTTCTGGTCAGGGTACAGTTAAGATCCCTACAGAGGTGAAGCTTGACCCTTTTCCAGTGGAGAAAAGTAGTAACTACCAAGGAACTCAAGGATCATGCTGTTTCTCTCAGATGACAGGACAGAGGCAGTGCCCATAGGAGATAACAGCATAGGCCTCAGGGCAGGGCAGAATCCTGCCTGTTCAGAGAGGATGGCTTGGACCAAGTTCTGAAGAGAGTTTCTGAGGAGTGAGGATGACAGGATTATGGTTTGCTTTCTTCTATGCCCTTTTTGGTTCATGTAAGCCACGTGTTGGCATTTGAAGGAAAACGGTAGGCATTTCAGTCAGCAGAGGGGAAAAACATTCTCTTTTGACCACATTGATCAAACATATATTTCACAGATCAGTCCTCACAGGAAGACTCTACTGTAGAGTCATCCTAACTGGCACAGGAATTCTTACCTGTTCGGGGGTCACAGATCCCTTTGAGAATGATCTCTCCCCAAGAAACACCCATTAATTTGGGCATACAATTTCAGGAGATTCTTAGACCCTTCGTAAGGCCTCATAGTAGTTCCCGAACCCCAGGTTAAGAAGCCTGTTTCATCTGACTTCCGGACCAGAGGCTGTAGCTGTTGAATATGCCCCCAACACCATGGCACGGCTACCCCGCTGTGGAGGACTTCACAGCATGAAGAGTCCCAGGTGGTCACCCTGTACCCCCTGCCTCTTCCAGCAGGATCTGCAGCTCAGAGAGGGTAGTTTGGGGTTACCAGCCTCTCTCACGGCGTCCAGAGGTTTTTTTCTCTGAATACATACATCAAACCTGAGTATTTTCAAAGCTTCCTTAAGGCTGAAATTAAGGTCCAGGATCCTATATGATCCAAGAGCAGCTGCTGGCTGAGACAGAAGCAGGCTCACCGGGAGGACTCCCAAGAGGTATGCCTGGGAGAAAAGAAAGGGAGGAAACTGGAAACACAACCTTTTGTTCTAAAGAGAAAAGGCAAGATGGTGTCTGATCTGGGGATACAGTCACCGCAGTTGGCCTTTGAGGTGAGGATGGAGTGTTTATCTTCCGCAGATCTCCACAGAGCCCGCGAGAAACAGACAGTCTCTTTCACCGTCATTTGTAAGGATGCAGCAGGAGAGAGCATGGGCAGGGGAGGAGAGACCATTCAAGTCGCAGTAGTCCCTAACGATAAGAAAGACAGGTTTGTATTATACACTCAGGCGTCACAGGTAATGCGCGGTGATGCGACTGGAAACCCGAGGTCCTTTGCAGTAGTGGGGCTGTATGTAACTGCAGTAGTTCCAGCCTACCTCCCCATGATGCCATTGAAAAGTGCAATAGGACCAAGTGGACCAGATGTGTTTCCTTGTGTGGGTTTTAGGCCTGTATTCAATTCTCTCCCAAAGGTCTGATCTGCCCCTCAGACTGTCTTCATCCCAAGCTTCAAATAGACTGAAAAATATTCCGTGTTAGACTGAATGGCGCCCTTCTCAAAATTCAGCCTCACTTTGCTACTAAACTGTTCTGGGAGCAAAGTTATACGTCTCTGGAATTAGAGGAGGGAGGAGGGAGGACGAAGGGCAGGAGGGTGCAACAGAAGCTGAGGGGAGAGAACACAGTGACGCTTTCAAGGAATTCGTCAGAACATCAGATTAAATCAGTATTTATGTTGCTTACCTTCTGTTGTAAAATTAATTTCCGAGACAAGTAGAAGATACATCCTGCCTGGGGGACCTTTAAAATTAATACTGGATTTATGGTGTAGAGCAGGGGTCTGCAGCCCCGTTAGGAACCGGGCCGCACAGCAGGAGGTGAGCGGCGGGTGAGCAAGTGAAGCTTCATCTGCTGCTCCCCAGCGCTCGCTTTACCGCCCGAACCATCCCCCCATCCGTGGAAAAATTGTCTTCCACGAAACCAGTCCCTGGTGCCAAAAAGGTTGGGGACCGCTGGTGTAGAGCTTACATCCTAAAATAGTGGGCAACTGAAGCAGGCTTGTGAGAATGAGTGATATTTTTGAACTCTCACCTCCATCCAGTCCAGTCAAAACGATGGTCCACGATAACAAGGATGGGACATACTACGTTTCCTATACCCCCAAGGAACCTGGCATCTATACTGTGTTCGTCTGTGTCAAGGAACAACACGTGCAGGTGAGTGAGACCTTACCTGTGCTTCCCTGACCTCCTTTCACCCTGGCCCCCCTGGGTTTTGTCATCTTAGGATGTGGAGACATTTCTCACAGGATCAGCTGTATAGAGGCCTTGAACAGGATTCTCTTCTTTCTTATTTCATCTCACTTTAGAAATGGCCCAGATTTTGCAGCTCTTATCCTTACGAGAGGATGCTGGTGACGATTAAGAATTCTCTATCCCTACTTTACCTCCTGGCAGTTGTGCTTGTATTTTATCATTCTCCCAGTTTGTTGGAATTCTTAATTTGGGAAAGATGCCTTGATCAGAGGGGCCAATCTACCAGCGGGCAAGCATACACACGTTTGAGCAATATAATCTAGGTCAGGATATTCCAGCTTTTTCAGGCTATGACCAGACACGGACTTACTGGAACACCATTGGGAGAGTTATGCCCTCTCTTCTTGGCTGACCAGTCATCTCTCTGCCTAACCATCTGCCCAGATAATACTCTACTCTGTTTATACGTATATGCTTGTCTGTTACCTCCACAGATACATGTAACACTTTCTGGTGTAGAGATTATGAATTTTTAAAAAGTGGGTAATACTCAACACGTCCAGCAGAATCTCTGCTGACATTTGAGCTGTCAAAGGTTTCCCCCAACCAGAAATCAACACTGACAAGGACAATAAAACACCATAGAGCATCATGATGTGTTAGGCTTGTGGTCTGTGCCACAGGAAGACTCATATTCAATAGCCACTTGCTGCTTTTGCCTAATTACAGGATGTCAGACGGGTTAGGTGTTTTTTAAAAATTTATTAATTATTTATTTGTAAATTTATTTATCTATTTATTTTGGCTGCATTGGGTCCTCATTGCTCCGCACGGTCTTTCTCTAGTTGTGGTGAGTGGGGGCTACTCCTCATTGTGGTACGCGGGCCTCTTATCGCAGTGGCTTCTCCCATTGCAGAGCATGGGCTCTAGGCACACGGGCTTTGATAGCCGTGGCGCGCAGGCTCAGTAGTTGTGGCGCATGGACTCAGTAGTTGCGGCACATGGGCCCAGCCGCTGTGCGGCATGTGAGATCCTCCCGGACCAGGGCTCGAACCCGTGTCCCCTGCATTGGCAGGTAGACTCTCAACCACTGCGCCACCAGGGAAGCCGGGTTAGGTGTTTTTACAAACATTATTTCACTTTTCCTCCAAATCACTGAGGCATAAGGATCATCATCCAACTGAACCGAGAAAACAAACTTGCCACAATACACAGTACCTGTGTGGAAAAATCATAATTTGAACCCATAGCTTTGAACTCCAGGTTGTTTTTAAAACAGATTGTAAACTCTTTAAAGGAAGAGAGATTTAACATTTGAAAGGCTTCTAAAGTGCCAGCCTCTCTGCTTTGTGCTTTTGCAGAACGTGTGGTTCTCATGCACGGATAGGCACATAACAACAGTTATTAAATATTTACTGTTTAACATAGGGTAGGAATTGGAGAATGGAAGTTATCCTTGAAGGAAAAGAGGCAGGAGAGTTTCTAATCTGAGATTTTTTTTTTTTTTTTTTTTTTTGCGGTATGCGGGCCTCTCACTGCCGTGGCCTCTCCTGTTGCGGAGCACGGGCTCTGGACGTGCAGGCCCAGCAGCCAGCCATGGCTCACGGGCCCAGCCGCTCCACGGCACGTGGGATCCTCCCGGACGGGGGCACAAACCCGCGTCCCCTGCATCAGCAGGCGGACTCCCAACCACTGTGCCACCAGGGAAGCCCAATCTGAGAATTATTAACCACAGGCTTTTAACCTTCCTCCCTTCCATCTATCGTCACCAACCCAGAGTAAAGGGGATGGGTAAACAGTTGTGTCCAGGATGGAGGGATGGAAGGAGAGGAGCTGGCTCAGCATCTGAGGGGAGGGGGTGTGTGGCCGAGAAACTGGAGAAAGGACCACAGATGTCCTCACCTTGTGGTTGTGTGCTCTATAGTTACCCAAGCTTGCTCAGGAATGGAGGAGCTAGAGACCAAGGTCAGTGACGTGAAAGCACAGTTGGGTTTCCTAGTGCATCAGGTGGTATGCATGCTGGGAGAGCAGCACGGATTCCTTAACTCCCCCCCTCACTGCATTTGTATCTGGCCCCATCCAGCTCAGTGCCCAGCTGGTTGCTGTCCCCCAGTCGCTGTTTCGCTCCTGCTGTCCTCGTCCCTCCAGGGACAGGCCCTGCGACTTACACTCCGTTTGGTATGTGTGATGCTCGGCACACCCCTGTTGACTCACAAGGTGCTGTTCTTTGCTCTTGGTCTGAACATTGAAGGGCTCACCATTCACTGTGACCGTGAGGAAACGGCACCGCTCACACCCAGGCGTGTTTCACTGCTGCACGTTCTGCTCCAGCGGAGGCCAGAAGACTGCTCGCTGCGCATGTGGAGGCACCATGCCGGGTAAGGAGAACCAGTCGCTCCTGAAAGCCCTCGCTCTCCCTCTGCTGCTGTCTCCCGGCGGCGGGATCAACTACCACAGCGACCAGCTTCGGGGTGTTCAGACTTAGGCTTTGTTTCTAGGAATGCAGTCTGTGCGTATAAATATATCACAGTTTAAAAGTTTCATTTAAAGCTTCTTGTTCTGGAAACTGAAATAGCAAGCTGCAAAGTTCTGAGTTTTTTAGTTTTGATACAGTTCACTAATCCTAGGAGCCCTGTGCTTCTCCTAGAATGCTCGATTTCAGCCTGTACCCTTTCCAACAGCCTGAGCGGTGTCAAAGATGTAAACCCGCTCCGTTCCTTTTAAAACCTTAGAGAAATTTAAACAAGGCAGGGATGGGAGAACAGATGAATAAATTAACTGAACCAGGTCTGGCTCTTTTCTTGGGGGCAGGGTGGGTGGGCAAGAGGGTCAGCTCAGGCAAGAGATCTAATTATTTTCAGTATTCTGTGGTATCCTTACTCCAATGGTGGGCCTTAAGATAGGCTCTTGTAAACTCTCATATAAACACTTCAGGATCTATTTTGTTTATTTCCACCACTCTGCACTTCCCTTTCATCTAGATTATGTTACAGTTAAAATCCAAACCAGTTCTTCTCCTTGAGTTAGCAGTGTTAAAATAACACTCTTCTTAGAACTTCAGCTAACCTTGATTGATTTGCTGTCATCAGTCTTGAGAGTTCCCCTGACTACAGAGGCACCGAATAGCTTGTTCCTCTCTCTGGGTTTTTATTAGACATTTTCACGTCCATGAGTCTGAATGTCGCCAGAAGCATTAATTTCCGTGGTAACTGCTGGACTTTCCTCTAATGGTGGTTCTCCCCTCTTCTCTTTGAACCATGCAGGTGGGTACCTAGGCTGTGGCCACGGACACAAAGGCCACCCGGGGCGCCCCCACTGGTCGTGCTGTGGGAAGTTTACTGAGAAGTCAGAATGCGCATGGGCAGGTGGGCAGAGCGCAGCGAGGAGTGTACTGAGGACGGTGGCCCTCTGACGGCTTCCTGGGTCTGTGGTCGTAGCTGAGGCCAGCACGGCTTCAGATCACCAGAGAACCCCTGACCTTAATTCTGAAGAAACTGATGGAATTAAAAACAAAGTGCCTTATGTTATACCCTCGAGTCCAAGTACCTTTTTGTGAGTTACTCACTGATTGTACGTCCAGGTAGTCGAGCACCAGAGACCACGCTACGTTTCTCTTCTTCACGCTACGTTTCTCTTCTTCGTGGCCAAAGGTCTTTGGGGGAGGGGAGGCAGTCAGCTGTCTGGTTAAAGTTAATACCAGATGGTGCCCCTCGTTAGTGTCCTTTTAAAACATATATACTGTAGTCCAGTAGGAGAGCGACTGTACAAAATGGCTAAAATAGATTCGAGAATCATAGTGTCTATCTTAGTTCATCTTCAAAAGCAGACAGATCTTTGAAACTAGCAGTTGTTAATCAAAGCTGGCTTTATAGGAGGAGTATAATGTATGCATTACTGTTTTAACAGTGTCAGTGTGTGCATGTTTTTGTATGACTGAGCCCATTCACTGTAAGTCTAATAAACTTGTTAGAAAAACTGTACTCATGTAGACTAGCAATATAGTATGTAGATGTGATCTCAGTTGTAAACAGAAAAATCTAATTGAATAAACTTTGTATCACCCCCTCAAAAAAAAAAAATGTCCTTTCTGTACCAAGGAGGCTCCTTTCTGTTTTGTACAGACATGGAGGTACCCATGCCATTGGAATTTAGCGCTCACGGGGGTAATTTAGTTCCTCACTTTTTGATGTATAACGTTTTTATTTCTCCTTGAGCTACGTGTTAGATATTTCCCTCAGAGAATAAAAACCTCCTTTCCTCGTATCCACTTGTTGCTAGCACACTTTAAATGGATTATAATGTGATATTGCTGTTTAGGTGGAGGTCCGCCACTTCCCCTCTACACCATGTTCATCTCGTAACCCCAGAGCCTAGAAGATTACTGTGTGGTCAGGGGCAGACACGTAGTCAGTAAATAAAGGGGAATGCTGCTGAAATAGGACCTCATAAATTCCTTGCAGATGTACTCATGCCAGGCGATCCAGATACCTTCCTCGTCCTCACATCTCTCACCCTCTTTGTCTTTTAAAGAACCGTCTTCAGTTTTGTCTGTATACCTAGGAAGTTAACTAGAAGCTTTGACTCCTAGAGCATGCCTGCTTAACTGAAGAGGATTCTTGGGAGAGGAAGTACACAGCACTGGTGCCCCAGCCCTGCCGTGGTCTTCACTGTATATAGTTTGTGTGTTCTTCTGGGACACTTGGTTTCTTATATAGCAAAAACTCAGCATGTATTAAATATAATTATTGAAATCTGCAATGTAAGCTCCATTAAGAAGTAACTCATTGGAATGGTGAATTGGGTCAGGCAAAGGAAGTGAAATAATTAGACAAAACACACTGTCAGGTCATCCTGGAAACATTTCCTCCTTGAGGCTGATAGACGTGAGCTACATTGTAGCTGTAAATATGAAGATATTTACCTATATTTTCTGGAAAGATTCCCTTCAGCCCTCTCTCTGACCAAAATCTGATATTCCCAGAAGACCCTGATGGCCCTGTAACCCTCTGAAATTATTATTTGCTCTTCCTCACTCCTCATAATCACTGGGCCCAGAGGTCAGGTAGGAGTCCTTTAGCTCAGCACTGCTGCTTTAAGATCAGTGGTTATCAACTGATGTGAATTTGTCCCCCAAGGATGTTTAGTAAAGTCTCAGGCATTTTTCCTTGCCACAGCTGGGGGCAGAGTGCCACTAGCATCTCTTGGGTAGAAGTCAGAAATGCTGCTTATGCTCAGTTCTGGCCAACTTCCCACAATGAGGAATTATTCAGTGTGAAGTGTTAATAGCGCTGCTGTCGAGAAATCCCGTTCTAGACCATTATTCCGCCTCCTTTAAAAAAGGCCAGCCTTGAAGCTCAGGCCTTTATGCAAGCTGTTACCCCTACGTGGTTCAGCCATCCACAGAGCCCCGAGTCATTCCCCCTTCTTCCTTGAAGATTTTAGCACCAAACTTGCTGCTACTCCAGTACTCCTCCTCATCAGTCTTAGAGTAATTCAATAGCCACGAAGACATCTTAACTCCATGACTCTAATGTTCTTTTTTCCCTCACGCAGCAGTCAGTCATACCCTAGACCTCGATTCCAGCTGATCCCTCTGCATAACCTCAATTTCAAGCATCCTGCAACCATGACCTCCCACCTTTCCAGCTCACCCACCTGACTCTACTAATTCTTCTACCTCCCTAGAATCCCCAGTGCAGTGACCACCTTCCCACTATTACCCTCCCCAGCCTCATGTCCTTTCCTTCATCCTCACTCAGTTTAGACTGTACAGAGCATCATCACACTCTTGCATGTAGTCTCTCCCTGTCCTTTTTGCTTGGCAAAACCCCAGATGAGATCCAGATCTCCATCTAACCCAACTGAATGATCCTGGAGAAGAACACGAATGTATGACGACTAGTCTCCCTTTAAATCTATGACCACTGATCTTGATGGGCTCTTAGCAGTGCCCGGTAGTCTGACATGTCTCTAGTCCATTTATTCTCCAATCTTCTAGACAATTGTATTTCCTACTTTCTTCTCCTCAAATTGCAATTTGTACTGCACTTCCCCTCCCCACTTATGATCTTGCTTCCTATTTCACCAAGAAAACAGAAGAATTCCGAAGAGAATTTCCTGACCTTCCCACCATATCTACAAATCTACCTATATGCCTATCAAAAGCAAACTTTTATATGAGCTCTCATTCCATCTCTACAACCCAGGAACGTTGCTCCAGTAATTTCCCCCTCTACTGGATTGCTAATTTCAGAAAATAAACATGCTACAATATTCCCTATCTTAAAAAACAAATTTCCCTTGATTTTTATATGAGACTTCTAGGGCTGCCATATAGAATACCACAGACTGGGTGGTTTGAACAACAGAAATTTCTTTTCTCACAGTTCTGGAGGCTGGAAGTCCAAGGTGCCAGTGGGGTTGGTTTCTCCTGAGGCCTCTCCCTGGCTTGCAGATGGCCACCTTCTCCTGTGTCATCACGTGGCCTTTTTTCTGCACATGCATCCCTGATGTCTCTCCCTCTTCTTATTGACACCAATCCTACTGAATTAGGGTTCACCCATATGATCTCATTTAACCTTAATTATCTCCTTAAAGGCCC
This sequence comes from Stenella coeruleoalba, assembly GCF_951394435.1. NCBI lineage: Eukaryota > Metazoa > Chordata > Mammalia > Artiodactyla > Delphinidae > Stenella > Stenella coeruleoalba. The sequence goes on along the minus strand of NC_137169.1, from coordinate 102,833,193 downwards.
TGTCTCCAAATACAGTCACATTGGGGGCTAGGACTTCAATCTACGAATTTGCAGGGAACACAGATCAGTCCATAAGAATTTTTTCATCCCCCTCTGACAGCTGCTCCGTTTTTCTGCTTCCCTTTAAAAAGACCTCAAAAAAAAATTGTCTGCTATCTCTACTTCCCCTCCTTGAATTCTCTCTTGGATCTAACCCAGTCTTTAATCCTCACCACTCCACTGAAACAGCTCTTGTAAAGGTCACCTGTAATATCCATGTTATGGAATCCAATGGTCAGTTCTTGACCTTTATCCTCTTTGACCTATCAACAGCATTTAACACAGGTGATCACTTTCCCCTCCAAGAAAGATCTTCTTCACTTGGTTTATCTGGCATCACTCTTCTTCTTTTTAAAAAAATTTATTTATTTATCTATCTATCTATCTATTTATTTATGGCTGCCTTGGGTCTTTGTTGCTGTGCACGGGCTTTCTCTAGTTGCGCTGAGCGGGTCTACTCTTTGTTGCAGTGCGCGGGCTTCTCATTGCGGTGGCTTCTCTTGTTGTGGTTGTGGAGCACAGGTTCTAGGCGCGTGGGCTTCAGTAGTTGTGGCACAAGGGCTCAGTAGTTGTGGCTCGCGGGATCTAGAGCACATGCTCAGTAGCTGTGGTGCACGGGCTTAGTTGCTCCGTGGCATGTGGGATCTTCCCAGACCAGGGATTGAACCCGTGTCCCCTGCACTGGCAGGCAGATTCTTATGCACTGCATCACCAGGGAAGTCCCGCATCACTCTCCTTAATCACTTATCTCATTGACTTCCTTCCTCTGGTTCCTCATCTCTCCAGTCTCTACACATTTAAGAGCTCCAAGGATTAGTTCCTGCATTTTTATCTTCCCCCCCACTTCCTAGGTGATTTCATCCTCTCATGAGTTTAAGTACCTTTTATATACCGATGACTCCTAGATTTATCTCCAGCTCCAAACTCCATATGGTTCTATCCAAGAGCTTACTTAACATCTCCACTTGGATGTATCATAGGCACCTCATCTTTAAGATGTCCAAAACAGAACTCTCAATTTCCAATTCTCACTGCCCAACGGACCACCAGCACCAAAGTGTTTCTCCTGCAGTCTTCTCCATCTCTTTGAAAGGAATGTCCAAATCCACTCTTACAGGGGGTGGAGCCAGTCACCTTGGAAACATCCTTGACTCCCCTCTCAGGCATTACATCCAATCCACTGGCAAATCCTATCTGCCATCCCTTCAAAATACATCTGCTGAGCACTGCTCTCTGCCTACACTGCTAACCACACCAGTCCGAGATACCATGATTTCTCACCTGGACTTTTGCAATGGCCTTCTAACTAGTCTCTATGCTCTCACTCTCAACTGTCTACAGTCTGTTCTCCACCCAACAGTCCTTTTAAAATACATCAGATCGTGTCACTCGTCTTGCTCGACAACCTCCAAAGGCCTCCCATCTTACTCAGAACAGCCTTTACATCAGCATGTAAGACCCTGCAGGACCTGGATCCTTGCTCTTCTCTCTTTCCTACCCATCCCCCCCACCCCCATCACTCTATTCCAGCCAAACTGGACTGCCTGGGGCCCCTCAAACTCTGTCTTGAAGCCTTTACAATCACTGCCCCTCCACCTGGAATGCCCTTCTCACGGATACCTACATGATTCACTCTCTCATTTTCCTCAGGTTTCTGCTCCTTTGTCAAACACCATCTTATTGGAGAGGTCCCTAACTACCCTGTATAAAATAGCAACTCCCCACCCCAAGACTCCGTATCATCCTTAGTCTGCTTCATCACCATCTAACATATGTATATTCTATTTCTTTATTGTCTGTCCTCTTATCCTAGACCGTAAGGTCTATGAAGGCAGGGATTTGACATTTATTGACCACTATACTATCCCCATGGAAGACAGTTCCTGGCACATAGTAGAGGCTTAATCAATATTCTGTTGAATGAATAAAGATCTCATTGGTAGAATTTTTGGTTTGGATCTCCTTGGTATCTGTTTCTACAGGCCAGACTTCCCTTCCCTCCGACTGACATTTTTCCTTCAACCAAATACCACTTGGAAAAAAACCTCAGCCTTCTCTCAAAACTGTTGGATAAATTATATGCACCTTAGGGACCAGCCTTGAATTTTCCAATTACCTCAGACATCTAGGGAATTGCTTGCCATGAAGAAGCTTGTTGTTTTACATCATTTTGCCCCATGTGTCTTTTAATGAATCAGATTTCAGAACTGAGGATAAAAAGCTTATCATTTATTTCAGTTGGAAAAAGCTTTTGGTAATTGGATAACTCTACTGTAGCTGAAGTTCTATTGCAACAGAAAATATCTATAAGATACCTAGGTTCTGGCAAATGCCCTAGCCTTTAAGCAGTATTAATGGTAACAGTTCCACTCAGATATTTAAAGTTTGTGCGGGGGGTGGGGTGGGTGGTGGGTGGAGTGGGGCTGGTATTTGATCTGTGCTACAGTGGAGTGTAAACCTGGCTGAAAGACTTGGCAAAGCAAGACTGATCTGCAGAGCCCAATATTCCAAGGTGAGGACAAAAAGAAGTCTTAGGATTTAGGAACTGCCCCCAGCGTAACAAAGTGCTTCAGAAACCACCTTTGAGTTGTGAGCACTGAAGCATCAACAAGGTGCAGCAGCAGGACGTAAGCTATATCTCTGGTGTTACAGGTAGGAGGAAACGGGCCGCAAATTACAGCCTCCGTCCCCTGGGATGTTGTAACTGGATAAACACCTGGGCCGTCTTGGATAACAAACATACACACATACCTGCCAGCCCACCCATTCTCTAATCTCTAAAATGCAGCAGTCACTCAGCTTTACTCCAGAGGATGTATACCTATGTGCTAGGCTTTTCTCAATTAAGAGGTGGTTGGGTGAAGTGAATGCTAATTAAAAGCAGAATATAGGAAGAGGTGTTTCACTCTTCGCCTTATTAGCTTCTACATATTGATTTCAATTCCTTCAACACTTCCTCAGAGAAGTCCCCCTTAACTAGGTCAAATCCCTGTTCTAAGCCCTCCCAGCCACGCGGACTCCCCCGCCACTGTAGCACTCATCACAATGGCCACTTCGCAGCCACACGTGATGATCTGATTAATGCCTGTCTCCCCTTCTAGGCTGGAAGCCTCAGGAGGACAGGAACTGTTTGGGGTTTTGCTTATCCTTACATTTTCAGTGCCCAGGAGTGCCCTGGCATGTTTAATATATGATTTTAAATTAATGTATGAAGGGGCTTCCCTGGTGGCGCAGTGGTTGAGAGTCCGCCTGCCGATGCAGGGGACACGGGTTCATGCCCCAGTCCGGGAGGATCCCACATGCTGCGGAGCGGCTGGACCCATGAGCCATGGCCGCTGAGCCTGCGCGTCCGGAGCCTGTGCTCCGCAAGGGAGAGGCCTCAACAGTGAGAGGCCCGAGTACCGCCAAAAAAAAAAAAAAAAAAGAAAATTAATGTATGAATAATTAAGCAGTAAAAGTATTCTTCCCATCCTTCCTTTCATATGTAATCTCTTCCTACACGCAGATTTAGCTAAGCATTCTGGTAAAAAGGACTCAAGCTAGCGAAGATATCATCTTCCCTGTTCCCTGCTAAGGGTTAGGCCATTCTTTCATTTCCATCCCCCTCCCCTGGCTACTCACTCCAGTGGTACTTTGTACTATAACTGACGCTAATTTCATTTTTACCTATGAAAACATTTTAATCGAGGTCATATGCCTACAAATTCTAAATTCTTATTGTAATTCTCTTTGTGCTTGAAGGAATGCCTTTTAATTCTTTCTGGCTTTCTCTAGGGCTAGATGCTACATAGCAAATAGCAGTACCATATCCCACTCTGTAAACCCAAATTCTCTCAAGGCATTATGGTAGATATCAAGATTTCAGAACACCAGAGGGGCCACACCGAGCACTGGCATTTCCATGACTATCTGTGCAGGATAATCTGGCCTCGTCTTTCAGCCCTGCAGAAGCTACTTCATTGCACAAGACAACCAGAGAGAGGAAAGAGCCCAGTATTTATACGTAGCCATTCCAGATCACATCCATGACTGCTAGAGGAAGGGGTCATGTCCCACAAAGACATCATTCTACCTACTGTGTTCATAATAATTGGATGGCAACAGGAGTCCTTGGTAAGGCTTTAAAGGGCCCAGGTTCCATCCAGCCATGGCACGCACGATGCCCTTTTTTGATTAACACTGCCAAAGAGAAGTCAAACTATAAACCTTCCATGAAGGCAGCTCTGTCACATAAGAAATACCTTGTAAACTGGGTGCTCAGCAATGCTGCACTTTGGTGACAGATGTTCACCATCTGGCTCTTTCAGCTGCACCCATGCTTCAATTTTATTCTCATATTCCGAGACCTGGTCCCACAGCAATAACACTAGCGTTTGGATAGCACTTCATGGCTAACAAAGCATTTACTGTTCTTGCCTAAGTCTGCTGAGGTAGGCAGAGAGATGTAAAAAGAAAATCTGACCGTTACGGTGTCACATAAGGGAAGGCTGGTTGACACTGGCAGAATTCATAGGGTAGCACCTCAATTAGATCACTACACTGTGGGATGCTGCCCACTGCTAGAGGGTGCAGAGACCCACCTTGTCATGCCCTGACCTTAAGAAATGGACTCACGGTAACTAAAATGAACGTGAGCCTGAGACAGACGCCAGAATGCTACGTATATTATAATTCATGAGACATTTCCACCCCAGGGCTAGGACTGAAGGATGCATGTCTGGTATGACAGTGGTTCCAATTTTTGCTGTATCCGCCTCACATCGATAGCATCTCCCTGTTACAGGAACACCTACCCAAGAAAAGACTGAGTGGCTTTGCTAGCTTAGAATCAGAGTGAGGAACACTAGAGAAACTAAGATACGAGAAGGAATATCAGAGTAGATTACATTGGTCAGTGGGCTCTGAATATCTGAAGATTGTAGGTTATAATCCCTGCAACCATCTTCAGACTAAAAGCAAGAATACTTGAACCTCGAAGTTGACACTGCCTCTCTCCTAAACAGGACCTGGAAAGGACACTGACAGTGTTCACCTAACATGCCTTCTGACTGACATGACCCATCTGTCGATCTGGTCGCATGGGCTATGGTGTGTATGTGTGTTTCTAAATTGCCAGGGGAGCACAGTGAGCTGTATGCTAATCCTCACATCTTACAGATGAAAGAACTGAGGTGCCTGGGGAATCTGCAACTAGCTGAACACCAGACAGTCAGCAAACAGCAGAGGCAGGGTTTGTACGTTCATGCTGGCCTGGGAGCCACTGCTTCTCGGGTGACACTCCCTTTGCCCTGGTGTGTTGATCCTACGGCGTAACTCCCGAAGGGTAATCTTACATCCTCCATTTCCCGACTTTACCAGGGACTTCACTACAGCTGCCGAAGTTCTAAAAACAATGCCTACCACAAATGCGGAAACCAAAGTGTAGAGAAGTTAATGATTTTTTCAAGGCTACACCCCAGCTAAGGTGAACCTGGAAGTAGAGTTAAGTCAGAACTCTTCCTTCCAGGCCACCTGTCTTTGCCTCTGTGGGCCTTTAGACCATGTCCTCAGAGGGCACCTTTGCTTAAACAGGCCCCAGTGCCTCAGCCCATACTGTGACTGGCTTAACACAGGGCTTTGTCACCTAATCCTAACTCAAAGGAGGGCAACAGTTCTATCTAGGAAGAAATACAATTCTTTCTAGCAGAAATTAGCTGAGTAAGTGCCAACGGGAAGAAGGGAATCTGAATAGTTTCCCAAAGTAAGAAATTCTCAAGAGTTTGTATTAGTCAGGATACAAACTGCTATACAAATGAACACCCAAGTCTCATGGTTTTAAAAAAAATTATTTCTTGATCGTGTCATAGTCCAATGTAGGTGAGCTAGGGTGAGAAGGGAGGCACACACAGGAAGCTTTGTTCCGACGTCGTTCAGGAACTGAGGCTTACCGGTCTGCCAAGAGGTCCGTGGCCAGCAGTAGGTTAAGAATCTCTGACCTAGTGGCTTCACAAGTCTCTAGGGCCCTGCAGTCATCCATCAGTTCCTTTGTATTCAGTGGGCCAACAAGAGAAGAAACAGCACAAAGAATCACTTGCAAGGTTTCAGAAAGGCAGATAAGAAATGACTTACATCACTTCTCTCCATATTCCACTGACTTAGAACTCAGCAATATGGACCCATGTAACTGCAGTGAAGACTAGGAAATGTAGTCTCTGGTGGCCAGGAGGAAAAGGAAATGGGGGTTAGTGAACACAAAGCATTATCTCTGCTACACTGTCAAACACATGTTTATTGGATTATGCCAATGCTAATACAAGTACTAAATGACACAATACTACTAAATGAAACAATGATACTAAGTGCTACAAATACTGTAAATTTGTAAAAATACAAATACTAGAAAAATGACACAAAAATTAAAATTTATGACACAAATACCACATGATATGATAGCAATATAAAATAATACTAAATGATATGATACCAAATTCTAAATAATACGATGATACAAATACTAACCATCTACATATTACGCAGAGAGCTGCTTCTGCTCAGCCCATAAAGAGATGGTTATACGAGCAGCCTCATTGGCAGGAGATGAAGAGATGGGACGGAGCCTGTGTTAGACAAGGCAGTAACATTGGGTCCCCACCAGCTGAGAAGAGAAAAGCAACAGAGGGCTTTTTGAGCTTTTGCTGAAGCTTAGGTACAACTCTCCCAGGGCTGTGTTCCAAATTCTCTAACTCTAAAGCATTTGCTCTTATCTGAAGTAATTTATTGGTTTCTATGTCACACATTAAATACGTTGATTGATTAACATGACTGGTTAACCAAGTGGTTAACATGGTAACTGATCCTCACTTTGAGGAGGGCTTGAAGGTGAAACCGAATGCCAACGAGAGCTCAAAGGACCAGGGTTAGGTCATTCTCCCCAGATCCTAATACAAACCAACAATGGCACTATTCTGAGCTCCATAAACAGGAAGTTAGATGCCAAAAAGGACTTTGAGATCGGCCAAGGTGAGCTTGGTGACAACTTCTCCAGTTCCTGATAGAATCTGTTTGGCCAAATCTCTCTTTTTTTCTTGGAGCTGCAAGATCTTCTCTTCCACTGTTCCCTCACAAACAAATCTGAAAAAGATAAGCAAATAATCAAAAACCCAAAGCTGCATATCTAATGACATATTCAAACATCTATTTATGCTTTAGTTTTTTGGTTTTTTTTTGTGGTACGCGGGCCTCTCACTGTTGTGGCCTCTCCTGCTGCAGAGCACAGGCTCCGGATGTGCAGGCCCAGCGGCCATGGCTCATGGGCCCAGCCGCTCGGCGGCATGTGGGATCCTCCCGGACCGAGGCACGAACCCGTGTCCCCAGCATCGGCAGGCAGACTCTCAACCACTGCGCTACAAAGGAAGCCCTATGCTTTAGTTTTTAAATGAGATTTCTTCCTTTATTTTTTCTTAGGTTTGATTAAGAACTCTATGTTTAGGAGATCTAAACAACTTAGACTAAATATATATCCATTGAAAGTGATCTGACCTTGGACTTCCCTGGTGGCGCAGTGGTTAAGAATCTGCCTGCCCATGCAGGGGACACGGGTTCGACCCCTGGTCCAGGAAGATCCCACATATTGCCGAGCAATTAAGCCCATGCGCCACAACTACTGAGCCTGCGCTCTAGAGTCCGTGAGCCACAACTACCCGCGTGCCTAGAGCCCACGCTCCGCAACAAGAGAAGCCACCGCAATGAGAAGGCCGCGCCCTGTGACAAAGAGTAGCCCCCGCTCGCCGCAACTAGAGAAAGCCTGCGTGCAGCAACGAAGACCCAACACAGCCATAATAAATAAATAAAATAAAAATTTAAAAATAAAGTGATCTGACCTCAAATTGGCCTTTTCTTTCCTTCTGAAGCTGAGATAATTGAGAAGTGCCAAAATAAGCAAAAGATATCCTGATCCAAAAAAAAGTGTAGAGATCCAGCTTTTACACAAAACGCTCCATCCTGGTAAGGTCAGAAGGCCTAAAGCTTATCAAGTTTCTGCCAGGAATATGTGTGCTGGTTTAAGTACAGAGTGTCCTATCTCTTGGCTAATTCACACTGAAAACAGGTTTTACAAACCAAGGAAATACCACTGTTGTCCTTTATTCACTCATTCAACAGGTGCTGATGAAGATTCCCTATATGCCATGCACTATGCTAGGTGTAGGAACGGAGATTTGAACATGGTCTTGCAGTCAAAGAGAACACAAAACAAAGACATGAAAATAAACAGCAACAATAATAATATGACCTGGAAAGCGCTATAACGGAAGTATGTCCAGCGTACAAAAGGAGTGAAAAGAAATCTGTCTGGGGTCTTCAGGGAAGGTTCCATTGACAACTTGACTCTTAGTGTGACTTGTAGGATGAGCAAGGGTTTGCCAGATAGAACAGTGGGGAGGGCATCCCAGGGAATGGGAACATGTGTAAAACCATGACTGAGTTTTGGAACACAGTCTGCTGCAGGGGTCGTAGAGTCTGGCCAGGGCAAAAGTCAAAAACTATGCTGTACTACAATAGCAGAAGCTCAAGAGGCTGGCGGGGGCTGGATCATGAGTGACTCTGCCTGTGATGCTAAGAAACTTGGTTTTGAAAGGAGGAAATGGCAGTGGGATGGGAAGAAAGGGATGGTTACAAGAAACACCTAGAAAATAAAATGAATGGATTTGGTTTGTGAAACGTGAGCAAGAAGGGGGAGTCTAGTTTTGGCTCCATGATTAGATAAACAGTGATTCTATTCACAAAGACGAGAAATTCAGAAGAATCAGTAGATATGAGGTAGCAGGGAGAAACAATCTCAGCTTATGACATTGTGAGTCCCTGGAGCATGTAACAGTACTTGTTACATGGGGACTCCTCAACAGGTATTCATTCGTTTTTTGAGTTGAATGAGACAAATACATGAGTGAATGAATAATGGGTGTGGATGTGGACACTCAGATTCAGATATTTCGTGGGGATTTGGATATCTGGGCCTGAAGTTTAGGAAACCTTGGAACAGAGGGTATAGATTTTGGATTTACTGGAGTGGACAGGATTATTAAGAGAGGTGCATACAAAGTGAGCTGAGAAGAGAGATAAAGACAAAACAACAGACATAATCACTGTACTTGGTGAATTTGGGAATTCATTGGTGTCCCTTAGCAAGAGTAGCTTCAATGGAGCGGCGGCGGTGAAAGCCAGTTTGTATAGGTTGAGGAATGAATGGGAAGTAAGTAAAGATAGACAAGGATTTCTAATTATTCAGAAAACTTAGCCATGAAAAGGAAGGAGAAAAAGAGGTCCATAACTAGACTGTATTGTACAATTAAGGCAGGTTCTGTTGTTGTTTTTAAAGAGAAGAGGGTCTCAAGGACGGGGCATTCTACAAAATAACTGGCCTGTGCACGTCAGAAATGTCACTGTCATAAAACACAAAGAAAGATTGAGGTGTTGTTCCAGTTAAAGGGGACAAAAGAGTCATGACAATCAAATGCTATACAGGACCTAGAATTTTCTTTGGCTGGGAAGGACATCACTGGGACAAGTGGCAAAATTGAATAAGGTCCATAGATCAGATATGAGTATTGTATTACTGTTAACATCCTGGTTTTGATTACTTTATTATAGTTATGTAAGAGAATGTCATTTTTAGGAAATGCGTATTTCACTATTTAGAGGTAAAGGAGCATCATGTCTGCAACTTACTGTCAAACGGTCCAGAAAAAATCTTACACACACACACACACACACACACACACACACGTGTCACAGTGCACAGGAAGTTTTTGGTATTATTCTTGCAATCAAGAACTTTGGGGTATTCTTGTAAGAATTCTTACATTCTTCGCTATATGTCTGGAATTATGTCAAAATAAAAGTTAAAAGAAAAAGAGAGAGAGGGAGAGGAAGAGAGGGAGGAGGGAGGAGAGTCCTTTCATGGGCGGCCTTGACTGCATTAAGGCTCAGCATTGTTCATAAGCTTTTCTTCTTCTGCAGGACCAACTCCAAGGTTATCCACAAATTGCTTGTGTTCCCTTCCTGACTGTGAGTACCAAAAAGGATGTGCCCCACAAGCACCATTAGTACAGTGATCATCAAATACTTTACACATTCTATTAAAACATTACCCGAGAAAAATTTTCATGAAAGCAGACCTTTGTCCTGGAGACCTTTACTTACTTACCTGTGTATGACAACATCTTTCTTCTGCCCTACTCGGTAAATTCGGTCACAAGCTTGATCTTCAAGTGACGGATTCCTGTTAGAAGACAAGTAAAGCTCAAAGATAATGACATCCTAGACCAGGGGTGGGCAAATCCCATGGGCCAAATGCAGCCCACAGTCTGTTTCTGTATGGCTCTTGTGTTTAAAATGGTTGTTACATTTTTAAAGGTTTGCAAAACAAAACAAAACGAAAAAACCTACAACAAAGAATATGCAACAGAGACCTATGTAACTGGCAAAGCCTAAAATATTTACTATCTGGCCTAAAATACTTATAGAAAAAATTTGTAGGTCTCTGTTCTAGTCTATGTGGGACTCAGAAAGCCCCAGATGTCTTCTTGCCCTCTCATGAGAAACCGGGATCAGATTGCTAATAGGAACTCTTAGCACCACCATCAGTTGGAAACTCTTAAGTAACTGAGGTTAAACCAATGCTCAAATCCTGTCACTAACTAGTCGAGTGACTTTGGGCAAGTCATCTAACCACAACCCTCCAGACTTCAGATGGCTACTTGGAAACCGGCGGGCTGGCAAATGATCTCTAATGCCTTTTTCAACTTTAATATTCTAGATTCAACTAAGGAGACTTAATTTGTCTCATTCTTTCTAGGTTCTCATTATCAATTCCAAACTAGTTTCTCATCTTACCTCTTTAAAATCTTGGATAACATTGCTCAATTCAGAAACCAGCATGATCCCCATTCTGCTTTCCTCACTCACGAGTATAGGGGAGTCCCAAGTAAGACCTAACCACGTTCTCCAGGAAGATAATAACAGGTCGGCCTGTTTGTACCCATCTGGGCTGCCTGGAGAATTAACAAATGACAATCTCTGGCACCAGTGCCTGGTGCAGCGATCCCTGACTGGCATCAATGAAAACTCAAAACAGGGACAAATTATGATGCTTTCTCCTAGCAATACATGAGTCATTCACTTCGTTTCTAGGAAGGATGCTGCCATACTCCCGGTGTTGACACTATGTGCAGTGAGTCCAAGGCTATGTGTTAAGTGTGTGTCTAACATAATTTAAAAATTCCTTTGCCTTTTCCCTTTGGAGTAACAGTTCTCCCTCTTCACCAAGGCTGAGATTTCCTTGGACGTCAACAAGTATGTCTGAAATACGGTGTTTTGAAGAGATAAAACTCTTCATTGAGTGAAGCAGCTCTTGGCCATAAGGAAAAGCACCCCCTACTCCGCTCTCAGTTTCCATGGAACAGATGTTAGATTAACAATAAATAGTGAACAGACTATTTTAAATAGTCATTTGAAGCCTTGCTTGCTCAGGAATTCAGGGCTGGCAACTAACCCTACACCAATTTTTTTTCTCTCTCCTTTTTTTAAGTTATTTATTACTTTATTTATTTTGGGCTGTGTTGGGTCTTCGCTGCTGTGCGCGGGCTTTCTCTCTAGTTGCGGCGAGAGGGGACTACTCTTTGTTGCGGCGCGCGGGCTTCTCGTTGCAGGGGCTTCTCCGGTTGCGGAGCACGGGCTCTAGGCACGCAGGCTTCAGTAGTTGCGGCAGATGGGCTCAAGTAGTTGTGGCTCACGGGCTCTAGAGCGCAGGCTCAGTAGTTGTGGTGCATGGGCTTAGTTGCTCCGCGGCATGTGGGATCTTCCCGGACCAGGGATCGAACTTGTGTCCCCTGCATTGGCAGGCGGATTCTTAACCACTGGGCCACCAGGAAAGTCCCCAGCCCTACACCATTTTGATCTGTATCTTATACACATGGATGCACAGAGGCAGCTCCATGATATGAAAGGAACACACTCAATATAAGAAGTCAGGCCTTACTGCCCCTCTGGTCTCCCTGCTATGCTGTGACAACTCAAGAAAAATCCAGAATCGTTACCAGTGCATGTCCAGAAGAAAAAGATGGTTTCCTCCAGTCAGGTTTAGACCAACGCCTCCAGCCAAGAGAGAGATTAGCATAACCTTCAAAAGGAAGCACACCATTAACTTTACACAGACTTGGTCTCATCAATCACCTCTCCTTCTTAGCAACACGCTCTTATCAAATTCCCTTCTGCTGTCATAAAGGCACTGTTTCGAAACTCTGAGATCCTATCTCCCATGCCTCACCTTTGAGAAAATTCTCATTTAACCTTTTTTTGGTGAGTCATTCTTAAAACATTAATTGTGCACCTGCCGAAATATATGAATACTACCATTTAGAGCACCAGGGGTGGTTAGCTCAATAAACTTTCCATCAACCGGATTCTGTCTGTTCCATCAGTCCTCCAACCACTGCCACGATTCTCCTGCCATCACTCAACTAATGCTTTCCAAATTTGCATTATCCATAATTAGATGCCTTTGTTCTCCCACTTCCCTCCATCTTTCCTCATATCAAGATCCCACCCGTCCTTCCAGGCTTGTCTCCTCCACAGAGTCTCTTGAACCTAACCAGTTATGTTCTTACTCTCTTTTTAGCCCTCACAGTTTATTCTCTTAGAGTATTTGCACACTTTGACATGTACCCCCAATAAATGTCAAAGGAATCAAAAACACCTGGAGGGGTCAAAGCTATGAATATTTTTGAATCGAGCTATGTTAAAATTTTCTGTATAATTGGGAACAATTTGCTCTTGATTACAGAGCTCTGCTCTGATCAGCTTGTACCTGAGGGCCCCTGGATTTGTTAAATGCCTCCACCAAGTCCATTCTCTGTTTGGGGTTAACAGAGCCATCGATGGTGGAATAAGTCAGTCCATGCCTCTTAAGGTGCAAGGTTACAACCTTCAGCATGCTGGTCCACTGAGAGACGATGACACTGGAAGGAAAGATAAAACAGAAAACCAATGCCCCCGAATAGATGAAACAAACTCATCTGCAGGGCTTTAACGCCTGCTATTCGTACGATTCAGCTATCAAATGTGGACGAGGAAAGGCCTTCTGCTACCTAAGCTTACACACTTCGGTGACATTATAAGATTACAATATTTCCAGCTATTTCTAGATCCAGTCTGCAACTTATTTTGTGCAAAATGAAGTCAGAATAAAGTGGTGGCTAAGCTGAAGTACTGGCTGCAGCCTCTGATTATCTGGGGCCTAGTGCTTACCCACAGGAGGTCTGTGCTCCTGCAAAGGGGTACAGGCCCCTCCCTTTGCCAGTCAGAACCAGAAGCTGCTAGGGCTTCTCTGTTCCCCCCATGCTGTGCTTTAATTAGAGTTTTATGTGTTTAGATCAAAATATTTCCGATCTACAAATGCACTGAATAGCACACAGTAAAGTCAAACAACGAATGAACCTCCCATATCCACGTCCCCAGCTTAGGTCCCCAGCTCCATGGGGGCTCCCGGTCTGACCCCACTCTTCTCCCTCCCTCGCCCACCTATTACTCTCTTGCTTTTCTTGAGATGCTTCTTCTCTGCTCTTACTCAGTTTACTCGGATGCTCAGTTTACTCGGATCCTCTAGGGATTGCCTTTTCAACCAGTGCCACAAACATTTTAATTAGAAATCAAAGGGAATCTGTGCTGTAACCTGAGTGCTTTCTACTAAGCATGACTCAAGGTCCTTGATATAAAAAGCGAAGATTTATAACTATCTGCAATATTAAATTTTCTAGCGTAATTACAAGCAATGCTTGGATAATGAAATAACACATTTACCTCTTTTGGGACCCTGAATTTCTTCGGATTGCCTCCAATTCTGCCAACAGAGATGAAATCTGGGAAAAGATGGAATTAACATATGGAGGTTTAAGCAAATTTGCTTTTCTCCATGTTCTGAATTAAAGAATCGGTCTCCTCCAGAGCCTCTCGGCTTCTGGTCTTACTCCTCTCTAGTTCCCTTTCCTCTCTGCAGCCAGAGTGCTATTTCCAAAATGTCAGTTTCTTATTTTCCTCCTCTGGCTGAAGCCCCTGCAGTGGCTTCCCGCTGAGAATAAAGCCCAAGCTCCGTACAGTGGCCTCCCAGGTCCTTGCTACCTTGCCTTCCGCTCACATCTCCAGCCTCCACCCTCACTACGCGCTCTTCAAATGATGCTCGGGTGATACCAACATTCTCCCTCCACTAAGTCACGCTTTGTCTCATCTTTGTCCATTCTGTTCCCTCTGCCTAGGACAGCCTTACGTGTCAGCTTCTTGGACGTCCTCTCCAATCCCAGGAGCCCACTGCCTACATGCTACTATACCACCTTTTCTTTCTATTATCATGGTCTTTTTCATACTATATATTAATTGCTTATTAGTCATCTCTTGCTTTCATGGCCGGAGATGCTCTGAAGAGGCAGAGCCAGCATATGTCTGGTTCATTTCTGCACCCCTAGCACTCGGCATATTGCTGGACCAGAGAAGATACTATCCTAACATTTGTAGAAGGAGAAAGTGAAAGAGCTTGACCCAGTTTGAGGCCTGCTGCAAACGGTGTTGAAGAAGAGAACCTGTCCAGACTGAGGAATACTTGCTCAAGCTTCACGACAAGCTCTCTTTACCAAAACTGCTCAGGGCATATTCAAGTCTATGAGGGAGCAGGCGATAAGAACACAGGGGCAGGACTCTGGAGAGCAGCTGGCCTCATTCTTCCTGACCGCTAATGTGAATGACCTTTCCAAAGGCTTTAAAGTTCATCCCAGAATGGAGGAAGAGGACGAAAATTAGACCAAGAATCAGGAGATGAAGAGAGTTCTTATTCTGCCATTACAGGGCTGGATCACCTTGGAACTCCCAGTTAAGAGCACAGCTTCCTCATCAGTAAAAAGGGGCTGAGCCAGAGGAACTGAGGTGCCCTTAGCTCTTCCATTCTACGCCGTCGTGGTGCTAGTGGCAACCTGTTGAGGCCCCCGCGTAAGGCAGCGCTCCCACCTGAACAAACCCGCTGATGCCTGGGCAGGAAGACAGTCACAGGACCGTACCATTTTGAATTAGTAGGAAGGAAAAAAGCAGGTACACGAAGTGCCTGATGTCTTGGCAACTCAAGGTTGTGGAAAGTTCTCGAACTGCCTCATGAAAAACCTGGCGATAGGTATTTTGAAAAAAAAGCAGTGGAAGAGCAGGATTCATGGGCTGTGAGCTGGGGCCAAATTCTAATAACGTTCTGTATGAGTTTAGCTTTGTGCTACCAAACAAAACTCCCTTCCTCACATGAAACCACCTTAAGTGGTTTGAACTACGGTTAATGGGTTCACATTAAGAACCTTGTGAACGATGACCTGAGTATCAGACAAGTTATTAGGAACACAAATTATTAGGAACATGAATTTTAACCCAATAGCTAACTGAGGGTGCTAGGGCCTGAAGTCCGGCCACATGTGGTGCCCTTCTTATGTTTCTCTCGGTTACTGATGGTGAAGACCTAGGTAAATATTTTTAAAATCTAATTAAAAGTAATTCTTTGGTAAAACCATTCCCCTGGCAGTGACCTCCTTTCCAGTTACATCTTTTAAAGCCTTTGAAGAGAGGCTGAGGCAGCCTCAGAAAGCAGTAGAGAGGGAACCCAGCCCTCAGGGCAGGCGAGACGATGGGCAGGTTCCAAGTGAGCCAGTGGAGAGGCAGGACACACACCCCGGCCTTCCTCTGATAGAACCCTTCAGTTCTTAAAACATTCAATGAAAACAGAACAGAGTGACTAACGAGGAGAGGCTGGTAGGAAACAAACCCGGCAGATGGAAGCCTCTCA